>NC_080789.1:120722145-122067979 GCF_028018385.1 Neofelis nebulosa
TGTAGAGTAAAGGAAAAATACAACTCCTATTTATAGTTATCTCACCTTTGCTTTGCATTTCCTATGCATGTATGAAAATGCATTTTGCACATTTATACAGTAGCATATTATACACACACACACACAGGGCACATATATTACTGGTGATATTTAGTGTCTGATTTCTACAGCTACTTCATTAATTCTCCGTATTTTTATGCTTCAAAAGCAAACTGAGAGACTAACAGGAATGGGGGCAGGTACATATGAAGGCCTGACATGAATTCAACATGAAGTATTCATTGTCCTTGAGGAATTACAGTCTACTTTAGGCAAATTTATCAGGATAACTTCAAACTGGTGTCAGAAAAGACACCCACACGTTTCTCTTGTTTCCTGTCCAGAGAAGTGATTGTGCCTCTGATGAGAAGGGGTGAGCCATGAACCTGGGAACGTACCAGAGGTTCTCTTTCCTTGAGGGAGGTCAGGCTGAAGGCCAAAGGAGGGTGGGCTGCAGCCTCAGCTCTTCCAGACTAAAGGCATGGCTTGGAGAGTTTGCAAAATCTTGACGATGCCTCTGAATACTAAGCTTAAGCTCTCAGACTGAGGACTCTTCCATTCTTCATCTGCAATCACCCCGATGATGATCATTACCATTTTATGAGCAGAACGTGTCAACCCACTCCCTTATCGGTGCTGGAGCAAGCAGTCATGTTTAAGAAAAATGTTTTAAAAATGAAGAGGGGAAGAGAAACTCAGTGGGAGTATTGTGATAATGGAATTCTATTCTACAATTACTAGGAGCCCACAAGTTTTCTAAAGGATAAGAAATAGAGGATGTTATTCTTAAGGAGTAGCTTGTGTGCATCTAATGACCGCCAACAAGGTCCCAATGGTAATAACTGGTCCTGAAGCTCTCTTTTCAAATGAGAGGGCTGCTTAGCGAGCAGTGCGAGTTGTTCCTCTTGGTCTATTTGGTCTCTTCCAAATTACCTGGCATCTGCATTAATTTAAAAGGAGACATCACTGGGAGCAGCTATTAATACAGAAAATAACATTAACTTTAAATTGTGGCCCCAGAGAGTGGGGCAATGAAATCTTTTACAGGTGTTCATTAATTTTTCATCTTATATAACACTGGTGAGGGCTTTAAAACATATAAAAATGGAGTCAATTTTCTTTTCCAACTGTTTTACTTTGGGGGAAACTGGATTACCTTAGACAGTATGTCATCAGTCCTAACCCTTGCCTTTATCTTACTCACTCTGTCCTTCCTCCCTTCTAACACTAGGCCACTAGAGTATGACAGAAAGAGCATTCGATGGAATCAGTGAAACCTTCTCTTCTCATCTAACTCTGCCATGTATCAGCTGTATAACCTTGGACAAGTCACTAACCTTTCTGAAGCTTAGTTTCTTCATCTATAACATGAAGGTAATGATACCTGCTCTCTCTTCCTCTCCTAGGAAGAGAATGCAAGTCCTTTACAAACTTCAGTGTTACATAAATCTCTAACATCCTAACAACTAGGGCTGGAAGATGGCATTTAATTCATTAAAGAAAGGAAGTTTGACAAACTTGGACACCATTTCAAGACGTGCTTCTCTTCTTACAACTAAATCAAAATTCTTTTCAAACCTTGAATCACAAATCATCCTTATGGAACCAAGAAGAACCTAATTCTGGAGGCAACATTTTTTTCAAGGACACCCATCTTTCCATTTAGATCTAACACACACATGAAAAAGATCTCTGTCAGCAGAAAAGCTCACAGAATAAAAGTCATAATCATCTTTAACTTTTAGCTATTATTCTGCTAAGAAAGAAAGTGATGTCTCGTGGGGTTTTATTAGCTCTCTGACTGCAAATGACTTAGCTCCTGTATTCCTTTCGTACAAATTAAACCCACACACAGTCTTGATTTAAGCAAAGTAAAGCATATTTCATCTTGAAATTTTAAGAGTTTTCCCTTGACCTGGGCAATGTGATGTAACATTGTCTCGGTGAGACTCTCTATAAAATCTCTGCCCAACTCCCAGAAGTCCCCCAGCAGCCACTGATACTTGAGGGCCCAGCATGTCTTTGGAAGTCAAAAACCTTTGGACTTCCTTCTTCAAACTTTCCTCCCACAGGCACCTCTAGTCTTCTAAATCTGTACTGAAAAAAAATTTTTCCCTCTAATCTCCACAGCACTTAGAAGAGTGCTGAGCATACAGGAAATACGCATTAAATATGCGCTGATTGAGTATTAAGGAATATTATCTTGTATACAAAATATTATGTGAGCCTAAGTCAAGAGGGAGAGTTTTGGCATAGATGTATGTGTCATCTGCCTAGAAATAGAAGTTGTGCCTTTGGGCACAAATTATCATATTTTAATATACCTAAATTGTTATTAACAATTTAACAGTTGCAGTTCATTTGAGAATAGACCATTTATAATCTTGGAGAGCAAGAATATGTCCAGCTAAGCTGCCTCTCCGTAAACTCCCAATGCTTACCAACAGGAAGAGGGGCAGTCTGGAAGGAGGAAAAATGGTCTTGATTTCTAGTCTCGGTTTTGCCACAAGATGCTTGGGCGACTGTGGATTAACTGCTTTATCTCCCTAATACTGAATTCAATCCTGCATCTACAAGTGAGTGACTGCAATCAGGTGATCTGGTCCTGACATGAAGTGGGGAGTCTCTGAGGTCGTTCTGGATCTGTGGAGGATGAGAAAAAAAATAGGCGCACACAGCTAGCGAAAGGAGCCCCTACATAGACTGGTGAGTATCTAGAATCTGCAAGGCTGGAATATGGGTCAAAGAAGGGATCGGACGTTGGATGGTAACAAATCATGTGAAACGATCTCTACTTCCAGATAAGTAATTCATACTACAGGGATCGACTGTAACATTTTCAAAAGTGAAGGAAAGCCAAAGGTACATAAATCCTTTACTCCAGGAACTCAAAGACAGCACAATGTGTTGTTCACTGGTAGCATGGGGCCTTTGCACATGGGAGACTCCAAGTATAATTGTTGGAGCCTCAAAGTTAGGTAAGAATAGTTGACCTTCACGTCTCCCATCAATAGCATCTTCCACGAGAAGTCACATCTACCCTGGCAAATGATCTGGGTTCCTCTTTGTGAGTTCCTTTGGACTCATAAGAGGAAGTTAAAGAAGCATTGGCCTGTGTATTTTAATCAGAGCCAAGGAGGGGATACCTGGGTGGCTCAGTGGGTTAAATGTCCGACTTCAGCTCAGGTCATGATCTCGCAGTGAGTTCGAGCCTCGCACTGGGCTCTGTGCTGACAGCTCGGAACCTGAAGCCTGTTTCAGATTTTGTGTCTCCCTCTCTTTCTGCCCCTCCCCCACTCACAGGGTCTCTGTCTCTCTCTCTCAAAAATAAACATTAAAAAAAAGTAAAAGAACCAAGGAAGTGCATCATTTCTTTTCCTTTTATTTTGAAAGGCAATTTCAGTATTTCTAATTTCATTTCAGAGTAGAAAATAAAAGCTAGAAGAAGCTGCTGCAGGGACAGCAGGTTGAAATCTTAATTTCAGATACTTGCTTTTTGATGAAACGTGTCCTGCCTGCCTGCCTCCAAGCATTTCCTTGAAACTTGCTCTGGTTTCCAGTTGGACAGGGTTATGGGGAACCAGACAAGAGGAGTGAAGTTGTGGTAAGATCAGCTGGCAAAGAAAGTTGCAGGGGCCAAGTTCTATTGATAAAAATAGTCTGTGCCTCTGGAGCCAGTGGCTTCCATGGAGATTCTTAATTGAAAATGCACACTTTCTGTGTGAGGACAAGGGGTTGCCAGAGCCCCCGCCCCAGCTTCTTCACTTCTGTGTGCATCAGCTCTCTGAATCACTGACCCAGGAAAGGCATACTTTCTGCAATGGATTTTTGAGTAATTAAACTAAAACAGTGAAGTTCACTTCTAAGGAGAAAATAAACACAGCTACACCCAAAACTCATGAAAAAGAGCCAGAAGTTTTCTACATTTACATTATGGCCAAAGGGGAAATGCTTGTCCCCACAGGAAAGGATGATTATTAAACATGAATACTCTTTTGGGGCGCCTGGGTGGCTCAGTCGGTTAAGTGTTCAACTTCAGCTCGGGTCATGATCTCACAGCTCATGGTTCAAGTCCCGCGTCGGGCTCTGTGCTGACAGCTCAGAGCCTGGAGCCTGCTTCAGATTCTGTGTCTCCTTCTCTCTGTCCCTCCCCTGCTCACACTGTCTCTCTCATTCTCTCTCAAAAATAAACATTAAAAAATTTTAAAAAAAAACATGAATATTCTTTCAAACTAGTAGTGAGGAAAGAGGAGTAATATGTACAGAATTCCTGCTTCATGGTATGTACTGACAAGGTGGCTCACACAGTAGGTGCAACAATGATCATAAAAACAAAAGTGCGTGTATTTTTTAGCATGCAGTATAAGCCAAGTTCAATTTTATGTGTTTGGTACTTGTTATCTTAGTTTTCACAAACCCTCTGTATTAATAACCCCATTTATAGAAGGAAAAACTGAGGTTCAGAGAGGCTAGCTGTTTATCCAACATCACACAGTTGGGATTTGGATCCTGATGTAAATGAGCGCGGAGCCCAGGCCCCCAAGCTCTACATCGGACTACATATTTAACAGTTAAAACCATCTTCATTTTATAGACAAAGACATGAAATGTGGAGTTTTGTAATTTCTCTAAGGCTAGCCTCTTAGAAATTGCTGAACATAGACTTCAAACCCAGTCCTTTACATGGTATGCTTTTTACTCCTCCACCCAATGCGAAATCTTCGCTATGCAGTGCCCTTAACGTTGAGACGCCCTAAAGCCAAGGGCTAGGCTATAACACAGACACTTGTCTGTGTTTTTCTTTCTGGGTCATTCACACAGTCAACACAAACGCTTTTCCACCTTTTCATCAGTGAAATAACCCAAACTTCCTTCTATAGTCAGTCACATATTTTTTCATTTTCAACTTTTAAAAAATTCCTTTATGCACTTGGAGGCTATTTGATTAGCATCTGATTCTAGGATTGTTTCACAGAGTTGAACACGCAAGGCCAGTAAGAAGCGTGACTGCATTCCTTTCCAGAGGTAAAACAGGAGTTTTTTCCAAGTCATACTTCCTGTCTTCATCAGAATTGGTCCCATACAAAAAAAAAAAAAAAATTTGCTGACTGAAATTGGTGTGAAATCTAAGATTAGAGAGAAGCAAATGGGCTCTCAACATGAACCACAGTTTCTCGGTACCTCTGATTGCCTGGGATAAGGAAAAAAAAAAAACCTTTGTAGAAGGGAGCATTGTGCTTGTTTGGAGTACATTTAACAAGTTATGAATTTGCTAACTGTTCTTCCTCATTCTGGACAAAATAATCGTCTTTTATCTGGACAAACACATGAATTATTTTCCCCCTCGGACATGATGCCATTTTATAGGATTTCAGCATGAGCCATCTAGGATGCCGGGCACCATTCCAGGAAGGGGCAGTAAGCTGTCTTTGAACTTGAAATTCAGGTTGACCTGGCTTTGAACCCCAGCTCTACAATCTATACATAGTGTAACTTTGGGGATATCATTGCATTTTGCTAATCTCAGTTTCCTCATCTGTAAAATAGGTTGCTTCAAGGATTAAATCAGATAATACATGTAGTAAAGAGGAGGTACTCAGTAAATGGTAGCTGTGATGATGATGGTCAAGGTAAAATTCAATAATTCCATTTTCCTTCTCTAGAGCTATTTTTTCTCCTACACTTAATGCTCCACATACCTAAATGACAAGTATCTAGGTAACGTTTAAATCCTCATCACCAGCTAACAAAGCGATACCATAATTTCACAATGATAGAGAAAACGTCTCTATCTAACTGGAGGGTTGACAAAAAGTTAGGTGGTAAATTTTTCATGAAATGTCATATAAATTCTATGTAAATCCATTCACAAAGAAGAAAAATTGTATTTAATACAAAGGTCATAAAAATGCATCAGCCATCAGTCAACATTTGATTCTAGAATATTCCATAGGTAATACTGGCAAGATAATTCAGTTGGGGGAAAGATTTTTTTCAATAAATGGTGTTGGATTAACTGGATATTCATATTCAAAGAATGAAGGTGAGCCCCTTTCTTTCCCCATAAGTAAAGCTTAACTTAAAACGGATCATAGATCTAAAGAGCTAAAAGTATAAAATCTAGGAACACGTACAAGCAAATCCTTCTAACCAGGGATTAAACCTTTTTTGATACAACATCAAAACGCAAATGACAAAAGGAAAAAAATAGATAAAATGGAGTTCAACAAAATTAACTCTTGTGCTGCAAATGGTTCCATGAAGAAAGCAAAAAGACAACTCAGAAAATAAGAGTAAATGTTTAAAAATCATATGCTTGGTAGGTACTTGTATCCAGAATATATAAAGAACTCTTACAATCCAATAATGAAAAGATAAATAATCTAATGGAAAAAATGAGCAAAGTTTCTGATTAGACATTTATCCAAAACATATGAAAATGACCAGTAAGCACATGAAAAGACATTCAACATACATAAGGGACATGCAAATCAAAACCACAATGAGTTATCACTTCTTACACACTAGAACTGCCAAAATAAAGGATAAGAGATGGTAAGTGTCAGTGAGGATGTGCAGAAATTAGAACATTCATGCATTGTGATGAGAGTGTAAAACGGTATAGCCACTTGGGAAAACATTTTCCCAGTCCCTCAAAACTCAGGGTTTCTTTGTGACCCCCAAATTCCACTCTTAGTTATGTGTGTATAATTCCATTTGTTGAAAAGGTCCATACTAAGCACATCTATAAAGACAGAAAGTCGATCAGTGGTTGTCTAGGGCTGCTGGTTGGTAAGGGGAGAGACTGTTAATAGCTATAGGGCTTCTTTTAAGGGAGACAAAAATTGTGGTGATGGTTGCACAATTTTGTGAATATACTAAAAAACACCAAATTGTACACTTTAAATGAGTGAATTGTATGACATATGAATTATACCTAAAGTAAAGCTGTCGAGAACGACAAAAAAGAAGAAAGTGTTGGATGCTTTCCAGAAGTCAAATTACATAAGGCCTATCTACGTGAGCCAAGAAATGAAAGGAAATGAACTATACCTCTTGGAGAGCCTTCCCCATTAAGTACAGATGTATCAATTTCATTCATTGTTAAACAGCTTTGGTATTCTTTTTTTAAAGTTTATTTATTTATTTTGAGAGAGACATAGACAGCACGGGGAGGGGAGGGGCAGAGAGAGAGGGTGAGAGAGACTCTCAAACAGGCTCTGTGCTGCCAGTGCAGAGCCTGATGCGAGGCTCGAGCCCATGAAACCACGAGACCGTGACCTGAGCCGAAACCAAGAGTCAGAAGCTTAACCAACTGAGCCATCCAGGTGCCCCAACAGTTTTGGTATTCTTCTCTATAAATGAATCATCATCTATTTAACTATTTTCTTCATCATGGACATAGAATGCTTCCAGTCTTGAATTTGACATTGCAGTAAATATGTGTGTACACATATTTGTATTTACATATCTTTATACATTTATACATATATACTTTGATATACCTTAGGGAGTATCTATTCATAAGTATACCTATAGGATGAGTTCTTTGAAGACTTATAGTCCCAAATTGTCCTGCAAAGTCGAACCAATTGTCATTCCTACCAGCACTGGAGGAGAACGCCTATTTCTTCGCATCTTTGTCAATGCTACCTGGAATTCTAGTAAGTGAAATCTAATATATTTCTCTTTTAAATGGAATTTCTCTGGTTATAAAGAAGTCCAAGCATCATTCCATTTATTTACTGACCATTTGTATTTACTTTTTTCTGTAAACTTCTTGGTTTTTTTTAACTAATTTTTTATGGAAAATTAAATAAATCCATGAATTCCCTGTATATGTGTTGCAAATATGTCTCCTTTTGTTTTCTCCGGTTTTTTGTTTTTGTAATTTGCCATATGAATTGCTAAAACTTTATTTTGTGATTTTTGTTGATCTTTTCCATTATGGTTGTGAGTTAGGTATCTTCTTTAACTTCAAATTTAGGAATTAAGAATAAAGTTAGGAATAAACAAAACTATGCTTTCTATTAATACTTTAGGTTTTACTTTTTACAATTAAAACTATGATACAGAGAGTTTGCTTTGATATAACTAATGGGACACTCAGCTTTATTTATTTTTAAAAAATGGCTAACATCTATTTCAAGTTTACTCAATTATTCGAAATGTTAATTAACTTTTAGTCTAAAGAACATTTCATAAACTGATAAATTTGGGTCTATTTCTAGACTATTCTATTCCAATGATTTTCTAACAGTTTTGGTTTTGGCACCAAATGTATTTTAATCACTTACATATTCTGAAATTAAGTAAATTAAGTACAATTTAATTTTAATTACTCATTTAATTACAGAATATGAATATCTCATTGTTTGTCTCATTATTCTTTTCCAAAGTTATCCTAGCTAAGAACACATGTTTATTTCTCCAGATTCATTTTCTTAAGGTCACAGAAAAGTATTTTGTTGGCAGACTGCTATTTAAGAAGAATTGGTATTTTTAAATAATGATGTGTCCTAAAGACAAGGTGTGCCTCTCACATATTCAAATTTTCTTAAATATCCCTCAATAGAATTGGTGAGGTTTTCTTCCTGTAGACGTAGCATATTTCTTTTGAAGTTTATTCTTAAATAGTTCTTGTTGTTATTGTAAATGAGATAGTTTCAATTTATCCATTATATTTATCCTCTGATGATTGATTTGAATATGGGGAAACCACATACATACTTATGTTTAAAGGTTAAATTACAACCAATCCTCTTTCTGAATTACCTTATTGATGCTAATGTCTTTCTGTTGACTTTCTTGTGTAATCAAGTTTTACAGTCATATATTATACATCTATAAATAATTAAAAATTATTCTCTGTCCTAATATATATACTATTCATATATAATATATAGTATATACGTATTTATAAATTGTGTCTTCTGTCCAGTTACCTTGAGTAATTTTTCTAAAGTGATGTTAAATAAAAGTAAAAGTTACTGTGGAATTTCTTGAGTTGTTTCTGTCTTCAATAAAAATGCCACTACATATTATATTAATCATAATATCAGCATATATCTACATCTCTATATATCTAGCTGGGTTCCTCAGTATTGTTCTGGAAAATCTACAGCCATTATTATACAAACTGTAGCTTCTCACCCTGCAGAACATAAGAAAGTTGCCCAACGAGATATAACTTTTGCTCTAATGCCTTTGCATTGATGGGAGGCATATTTTTGAAACCGTTGTTTGTTTTTACAACTGTTCTGGAAGATGATCACCTTCTCCTTGGGGTAGCTCCCTGGAACTATGTAGCTTATGTGTTAGTCATACCAATCCCAAACATGCCCTTTAAATTCAGTAAATATCTATACAGCTTTTCATATATATGATAAAAGGCACAACTAAGCTTGTTTGCTTAAATGTTATCATATTGCCAATCCTGGGATGAATTTCATTTGATGGTGGTGAGTTATTTCCTCTTTTTTAAAAAAAAAAAAGATTTTATTTTTAAGTAATCTCTACACCCAACATGGGCTCAAACTCACAGCCCTGAGGTCAAGAGTCCTATGCTCTACCAACGGCACCAGCCAAGTGCTCATGGTGAGTTATTTCTTTAATGCACCACTGACTTACATTTCGTAAGATTGTACATTCATATGTATAAACATAAATGGTCTGGAGATTTCTTCTTGAGATATGACATTATATGCAAGTTTTAGTTTTGACCCTATGAAAAGAATTGGAAGTTTCTGTCTTATTCTATGCTCTAAAAAAAAAAAGCTTACAGAGCTTCCAAATTAAATATTTTTTACAAGGTTTGAAGCACATCCCTGTGAATTCATCCAAATTTAGCATTGATGGTATATATGTGTTTGGAGGAGAGGGAGATGCTTTGATAATATTGATTTCTTCTGGGTGTGTTAGTCTATTTTTCCTGAGGTCAATTTTGGTAACATTTATTCTTCTAGAAAACTTCATCCTAGTTTTCAAATTTATTTGTAAAGTCATATAAATTGCTTTTGGATTAGCTGGGTATTCTGCTGGGTGCTTTATTTCTTTTTTCATTTTTAATCTTTTGAATTATACATTCTTCTTTCTTTTCTTTACTATACCAGCCATTGCTTTACCGTTTTCTTTTTTCTTTTATAAAATCTACCCTTGGCTTTATTTATTAATTCTATTATTTTCTGTTTTCTTATTCATTTGTTTCTGCTTTCCTACCATTTTCTCAGGTTTACTTATAGTTGTTTTTCTATTTCTTGAATTGGACTCTTAATTCACTAATTTTCCTTTATTTGACCTATATGTGTGAGCATTAGGATCATCAATTTATTCTCACATCATGTTTTTGTGGTTTTTATTTTCTACACATTTTGTTTTCTTTTTTTTTCCTTGAAGAGTTGTTTGAAGAGGGTTTTCCGCATTTCCAAGTAACTGTTCTTTCAAAAACTTATGATTCTTGGCAAAGAAAGCATTCCATGAAATCAAAGTTTTGTGAAAACACCAGACTGATGACTTTTTTGATATTTATTTCATTTTAAAATAGAGGGGTGGTCATCTGCCAAATCAAGTGGTATACATTTTTTGAAGAAGTACATAGCTTGCCTATTGAAAGGAATGAAAATGAAACTGCCCTGTGATGGCTTAATATTATTCAGTGTACTGCCGCCCCAGAGAGGATTAATTATATAATTATGTAGTCATTTCATAAGGTTTGTACTACACGATAGCTTTCATTGGGATAAACAGTTAGAGAGGATTTCACCAGTCTCTATCATACATCTATAATGTCCAGCCTTCTTCACCTTTCTCTGGAAGCCTCAAGAAGGTCTAGGGAAGGGACACCTGGGTGGTTCAGTTGGTTGAGAGTCCGACTTTGGCTCAGGTCATGATGTCACGGTTCGTGGGTTCGAGCACTGCTCAGCTGTCAGCACGGAACCTGGAGCCTGCTTCGAATTCTGTGTCTCCCTCTCTCTCTCTCAAAAATAAATAAACTTACAAAAAAAAAGTCTAGGGAACAACGGAGCTTGGGTAAACAGTCATTATTGCATAGGAAGAGGGACAAGAGCGCCATTTTTATTCTCTTGGCATCAAACATCTGCCGCATGGTTAGCAAGAATGGAGGCTACAGACAGTAGGGCAGGGCAGCAGGAGAGTCCACTGTAAGCTGAGGGCACCAGGGCAGTCTGACTGCTACTTGTTGAGAAAGGAGAGCAGGCTCGAGGGGGTCCTGCTGACAGCAGTCCTTTCTGATGGGTTTTGTGGATACCTTGACCATATTTCCTTCCCCCCCCCCCCCCCGTGAGCTCTTCTGTGAAGCTTCCACAAACCATCGCTCTCGTACAGCCTTCCAAGTTGCATTATCCATATGTCTCATCTTTGAGATTCATTTCAATTCCATAAACAAGGCTTCTAGCATTTGTTCAGGTTCTCACACCTCCTTAGACATGGTGCCCGGGGAGCCTCGGTGCCTGTCAGTCAGCATCAGCAACATCATCTGCAGGTCCCAGTGGAAAAGGAGAATGTGAGGACCTTGGTAAAAAATTAAGACTCTCCAGATGGAAGGGCGCCTGGGTGGCTCAGTCAGTCAAGCAGCCAACTCTCGGTTTCGGCTCAGGTCATAATCTCATGGTTTTGTGAGTTCAAGCCCCGCACCAGGCTCGGCTCTGTCAGTGTGGAGGCTGCTTGTGAATCTCTCTCTCCCTCTCTCTCTGCCCTTCCCCTGTTCACGCAGTCTCTGTCTCTTTCAGAATAAATAAATAAACTTAAAAACAACAACAAAAAAGAATCTTCAGATGGAGACAGTACAGCATTAAACCCGGCACGGGACCTTTCTAAGCACAGGGCTCTGTGGGACCGCTCGGGCCACACGCCCAGGAAGCCAGCTCTGCCGCCACTGGCCTCCCCAGCTGCCCCGCTAATAACCAGCATCCTAGGAACAATGTTGGCTAAAATGTGCCCTGATGCCATGGTTCAGAAAGGATCATGGCATGTCAAGGACAAGCCATTAGATCAGTGTCAATTACAGGGACACTGTTACTCTCCCTTGCTGTACGTGAATCGGCATCTTTTAAGGACATTAGGGTAACAGGATGGCAAATTCTGCAGAGGTCCTGTGGGCACAATGCAGGGTGTTTCCTTCCCACATATACTTAGCCTTATGTAACTGCACTCACTCTGGAAGGCAGCACTCCCACCTACCACGGTGCTGAAGACGTCTAACTGTGGATTATGGTAAAAGTCAGTTTGCTACTATTGCCTTTGCTCTCTTCTTTTGCTCCCTGTGTCCCCACAGACCTCATAAGCACCGCTGAGATAGCAATGATGTGATCGTGCCCATATGTTGCGGAGTTCTGGCTACTCATACTTCAGTGCGATCCTAGCCCCTTTCACACACAGCTGTAGGCTGATATCCAGGCCCAGAGCTAATCTGGAAATTATCTGGAAACCAGGAAAAGCACCCAAAATACAAGGTTCACAACAACTCAACCAGCCTGTATTCTCCTGGTCCATTCTCATGGACTGACCAGGTCAGAGCAGAAGACTGTGTAGGGTCTGTGCCCATGAGACCAGGCACAGGTGGATATGAGACACGCATCAGCACAGCCCTCAGCATCTACAGGTCACACGTTCCCAGACAACATGTGCAAGGTTCTTTCCTGGATGGGGTGTGATGCTGCTCAAGCTTCTAGGCACAGCTTAAGTTCTTCTTGAAAAGATCCTCTAAAAACTACGTGTGTGTGTGTGTGTGTGTGTGTGTGTGTGTGTGTGTGTGTTTGCCATTTCATCCTTACTAATTCAGGTTCGTCTTGATCACAGAAATACTTTTCACAATATGTAGAAATCTGAAGATGTTTCAAACACAACAGTGATAGTTCATGTTCATATATTTTCCCCTTAACATACAGCTGGGGCTGAAACCATTTTTTGTCCCTTGGCCACTAAAAGAAAGTGATCCCACTTAACCATGAAGCGGCAATCATTGTAGGTCAACTACTGTAAGTTTCACCGTAGTTCAAGCTAGTACTTGAATGAAGAAGATTATTACCTGGGACCTGAAAATCTTTTCTGTTTTTTTTTCTAAAAACATTTTATACATTTTATATTAAAAATTTATGTTTATTTATTTTTGAGAGAGAGAGAGAGACAAAGCAGGGGAGGGGCAGAGAGAGAGGGAGACACAGAATCTGAAGCAGGCTGCAGGCTCTAAGCTGTCAGTGCAGAGCCCAACTCGAGGCTGGAACTCACAAACAGCAAGATCATGACCTGAGCTGAAGTCAGACGCTTAACCAACTGAGCTACCCAGGCACCCCTAGAGATTTTATATTTTAATAAAATTTTATCGATAAAATAGTATAAATGAGGCAAGATCAGAGCCTGGGCGCTGCCTCCTCATATGCTCTTGTCTGATGACAGGCAACCAGTGGGCATGTCTGAAGGGTAGCCATTGTTTCTCAGGTCTAAATGACAAAATATCAACCCCAAGCCAGGCATCCTGTTCTGTGCAGAAGGATAACAGACACAGAGAAGTAGTAGAATCTAGACTAGAATTTCTAGTCTAATTAACTTCTGATCCAGTCTTGCGTGCACAAAATACTTTTTAAGTCACAGATGGAATCAGAATTGTTTATATGTACTTCCTGGGGTGGGGGGAGGGAACTAGTGGTTGAGTCTGCCACTAATTTTCTAAATATAGTCAGATTTTAGCCACTGTACGTAGTACCTTTCATCCAAAGTCCCTTGAGGCATATCCAAATTACAAATACTGAAGTAGACCAATACACCCCTTGAGGCGGGTTCTTTTTCACCCCTAGTGTACAAAGGTGGAAGCTGAGATCATGGGAGGTTAAGTATTAGTTTCCGTCACACAGGTAACAAGTGTCAGAAGCAATACCTCAATCCAGGCCTCCAGCCCTGGGACCTGTACTCTTAACCACTGTCCATGAGAATAATGGAAACAACATTTTTGAGCATTCTCTGCACGGCCAGGCAGTAAGGTCAACCTATCTATTATGGATTAAATTCCTGTTTAAATCCTAACCTCTGGTACCCCCAAAATATGACTGTATTTGCAGATAAGGTCTTTACAGAGGTAATCAAGTTAAAATGAGGTCATTAAGGGGAAGCTTTAACCCAGTATAACTGGTGTCCTTATAATAAGGGATATTCAAACACAGAGACAAACTGAGGGAAGGCAATGCAAAGAGACAGAAGAACATGACCAGCTGCAAGCCAAGGAGACAGGCCAGAAGCAGACCCTTTGGTCACAGCCCTCAGAAGGAGCCAACCCTGCTGGCACCATGATTTTGTACTTCTATCCTCCAGAACTGAGACAATAAATCCCTGTTGTTTAAACGACCCAGTCCGTGCTACTTCGTTATAGCAGCCTTAGTGAACTAATATACCTTCCTAGCTCAACTACTCCCAAACTGTACAGTTTTTCCAGGCATAATTAGGTCTGTTTAATTTGATCCACTGTATTCAAATAAGAAGGATAAGGGTTATTTAAAGACAGATTATAGGTATAATAGCACATGAGAAGGTATGCTTTCACCAGCCAACCTGGGCTACACACGGGGGGAACCAGGAATGCAATGCTTGCCAAAAGGTTCTTACTTTTTTTTAATTATAGAGGCTGTCATGAAATTTGTTGCTATGTAATCTTATTTAGAAATGTTTGGAAGTCTCCATTTCAACCTGCTCTCAACCCATGGCACTGTTGGTTGCTGGCTTCACAAAAATGTTTCTCGGTGCCATTTCAAATATTATTTTTGGATAACATGGTCCTCAAAAGGCCACGTGAAATATAACGAATGTACAGATTTATACATGAATATAACCATAAGAAAGTAACATAAAAAATAAAAGATGAGATGATTGTTAGGTTATAGCTGGAGGAAAGGCACAAAGATAAATAAACTAAAATGTATTAATATAATATTTTATAGAAATTGCACTTTTATGGGGCTCTACAGAAGTCCTTAGTGACCCATGAAAATTCCTACCTTTAAAATGTTTTATGGAATTCTACAGAGTGGCTTCCAATGCAAATTCTACAATTCCCCAGAGGCTTTGTAAAAATCTTACAATTTATAATCCATAAAAATATAATTTGAATGTTCTTAATGCACTGTAATTTCATATTTTAGTGGCTTTGATTTCCTAAGAATATCAAGATATCTTTTTTAAATATAATATGCTTTAAATGATCTGCCATCAGATTATAGTTGCTCAAATCCACAGCTGTCGAACCCTATTTTACTATTATAAAATAAATAATGTAAGGTAGTTACAGGAAATATAAGACGAACTATTAAGCAGTTAACCCATATTCATCTGTGTGTGTGTGTTTTTTTAATGGATTATGTTGAACTCACTTGGAACAAAGACTTAATGAAGCCATTAGGGTGTGTCAAACTGGGTTCGATTCCCAGAACTGTAATGGGTATTTGTTTTGCTTTGTTTAAATTTCTTAAGACAAATATTGGTTCCATTTATTTATTTCCCCTTGGCTATCTAGGACATTGTTCAACCATGAAGCAAGGTAGGCTCAGAAGAAGCAAAAACATTGTGTTCAGCTATTTCCTTTTCTACACAAATATTCTTTTATTTCTGGAATGAAAAGAGTGCTCTCCAACTTCATTAGAAGAACATAACCTTTCAGTTAACCAAGCCCAAGATCCCTAAGATGGAAAAAACAAAGTTCTCTATTTTCTTCAAATTGCAAACAGGGCATGCTGGAGATGATATTTTGGGTTATTATAAGACAAATGAATGAATCCAAGGAAGAGCTATGTGAACAGCCATGCTTGATCTGTGGTCCCCAAATATTGACAATATTCAACATTTCTTATACTCTGTGTCCCATGGTGTATGTAATAGACATCTACTGTTTTGTCTCCCCAGACCTTTTCCTTCCTTCTATAATGGAACCCCTTTTTATTTAGAGATCCATCCCAGCAGACAATGTCAGGTCTATGGTTCTAACGAGGAGCCGGCACAGAACACCTTCGAGGCACCAGGAGCGGATGTGCTCCCCAACCATGTCGCTGGGAGCCCCTCTCTAGGAGTTTTCTTTTTTGTGTTTTAATGTTTATTTATTTATTTTGAGAGAGAGGGAGAACACACACGCACACACATGCGCGAGCAGGAGAGGAGCAGAGAGAGAGAGGGAGAGAGAGAATCCCAAGCAGGCTCCGCGCTGTCGGCACAGAGCCGGACATGGGGCTCGATCCCACAAACCACGAGATCATAACCTGAATAGAAACCAAGAGTCAGCCGCTCAAACGATTGAGCCACCCAGGCGCCTCCCTCTAGGAGTTTTCTAAGGGCATCTAAAGGAAGCACAATGACAACTTTTGCAAGAAAAAGCTCAGAAAGTACGTGTCTGAGAAGGTAAAGCCGATACCAAAAGTAAAGCAAACATGAAAGATGACAAGAAGAGAGCCTCCCGCAGCAAATTGGTCTTTATATGGCACCACAGCCCATAAATCCCCAATTTTTCCTAAATTAGTTGGTTGGGTTAAGTTCATCTCTCTTGCAACAAAAACAATCCACCAAACACACACTCTCTCTTTTTTTTCTCATTTCCTATAAAATTTAGAAAGAGCCATTTCAAATGAATGAAATCACTCACAAGGGAGAAGTTACAGTTGTTCTGAAAAAAACCTCTTATAGGAAACTTGTATTTGATTTCAATGTGAAAAGACAACTTGATTTTTGCACTATCTCTTGAATCTGTTCCCGGCTTTTGTTCTTCTCACTGTTTCTCTAGTTCAGGCTTAAATTTTTTAGCCTAGATTTTTCTTACCCACCCATAAAGTGTTGCTGTAATCATCTGGGGTCATGCGGTTCTCCCTCACGAAGATAATGAAGCCTTTCATCTCCAGGCTTGCTCCAACTTTTTGGTGTGGCATTCAAGGCCACCTTCCATCTCCCCTTCCCTTCCAGCTCTATATCCACCACCGTCCCTTAGCTTTGAGCTCTACCCGCCTTTTCACCATTTCTGAAAGTGCCATGTGCTTTTCTCTGAATGGGAAGGAATTTCCCTCTATTTTGTGTATCTTAATTTTGCTTATCCTTCAAAATCCACTTTAATCTACAGAGATTTCCCCAGTCCCACTGCAAGGAGTGAATGGCTGTGTTATCTGTACTCCACATTATCTCTTTCTTCCTGATTTATGTTCGCCACAAATAGTCTCTCTGCGAATAGTAAGTTCTTTCGTTTACTCGTTCAACAAATATGTAGCATTTCTACGGGTGGGGCACTGTGCTTGACGCTGAGGATACAGCAATTCCCACCTCCTCGTGAAGGTTTGTGAGTTTGCTTTTGTGGGACTTGGATGTTGTACATACTACAACTAAGTATGTAAATGAACTCTGAAGATAGAGTCACAGGCAAAAACAAAACAAAACAAACAAAAAACACAGAGTGCTCCAAAGGAGAATGGGAGTAGCCAGGTGAGGCCACGGTGGAACACTGTGTGGGCAAAAGCAGTGGACATGTGAGGGCTATGGGGCAGGAAAGCAGCGGGCAGGGGGCGGGGGGGCTCATGTGAAGAAATATCCAAGAGCAGTGGGACTGGAGAAGGGTGCAGCTGGCAAGGGAACACGGGGATGCTGGCCGGAGCAGCACATGGTGGGCCCTGTGAGGTAAGAGGTGACTTTGGGCATTATGCTGAGCGCAACTGAGTTCTCAATGGGGGAGCAGCCTGATGAGATTTCCATTTTGAGAGACAGGCTGCTATGTGAAGGAAGGGACGAGGTGGGTGAGAAGCTGGTGTGGTACTGCAGGCCCGAGATGATGGTGGCGACTGGAAGGCAGTGAGATGGCCATGACAGGGGGTGTGTGGAGGGGTGGGGATCCACTCAGTAGAGTCCGTGGGATTTGGTAACTGATTAGGTAAGGTTTAGAAAGAGCATCAAAGTGACTGCTGCAGACATCTTTTCTGATGCAGTCAGGTAATTAACCTACTGCCTTGAACATAATACATCTTCAATGATACTTAATTAAACTACTATAATGTTCCCACATGTCACCAAGGGCACCCAGCAGCTCATATGATATGTAATAATGCTAAAACAGGTGTGTGTGTGTGTGTGTGTGTGTGTGTGTGTACTGTATATTTGTTTACATCTTAAATTTGGGGTAACAATATGTCAAGATAAATGCACACAAAAGTATCATGAAAGACCGCTTTGTCACTTAACCCCGACTTTTACTTCTTTTATTCAGTGTTCGGGAGGAAGAAGATTAAAATGGGGCCATTAGAGAATGTTTGTAAGTTGTAGCTCCCTCATGGATCCACATAGCAAAATGACTCTGAGAGTTATTTGTCTTCACTGAGTCTGTGCTCTTTGCCTGGAGGTCTGGAAAATATTTTCGTAGTAACCTACCATGACTGCTCTCTGTAGTCAATATAGTTCATCATCTTTCTGTTCAGCTCACAACTAGTTCCCTCTTCCAGTGTTTCCTCCAAATTCATTAGCTGCTGTATCTAATCTAAAGGTTTCAAGCCTTTCGCATTTTCTCTCATTGTTCCTAAGCATTTAACTGCTCACCAAAAATAGAACTTCTCTTCATCTCTTAGATTTCTGTGATAAGACGAACTCAAAGGAAAGGAGAACCATTCTTAACAACTGGGCCTCACAACCGGAATAATGGCTAATCGATTTAAGGGGATTATAGTTAAGCTCTCCATTAGCAAAAACCCAATATATGATAAAATCTTTAAGCAATTATACCATCCAGCTAACTTCACACTTGATGGATGGTCTCCTCAAATGCCAGGCTTTGACTTTAATCTCCTCATAGGTCATCACCCACTTTTCCCCCAGTAGGCAATTTACCTACTACAGACCGATGGAGACTGGACGGTCCCATCCCAAATTTGATTTCCTTTAAATCAGAAAAATTGCAAATGTCTGTTCCACGGACAGGCATTATCCAAGACAATATAAAGGGTGGGAGAGGAGACTTTGGGTGAATAACAGGAGTGAGGAGCCATTCGTAGTTGAGCCAATGGTCAGAGGTCCCCAGGCTAGATCACCCCTTCTTGGAGAGAAGACACCCCCTTGGAAGAGTCATCTCCGTATTGCAGACTGCAAAAGTGATGATGATCATGATGTCCTACTGTGAGCAAACAGTGCACTTTATGTGTTCTCTCATCGGTTCCGCATAGAATTATCTTGAGCAGAGGCCAGCTAGTAGCTAAGGAGTCAGATTTAGTAGCCAGAGTGCTTGGGTTTGAATTCACACTCTGCTCCTTACTAGCTGTATGACCTTGAGCAAGCTGCTTAATCATTGAGTATTTCAGTTTTGTCTTTTGTAAAATAAGGATCATAATGTTTAGCACCTCAGTCAAATAGTTGTGTAGATTAAGTGGGTTAACATACATAAAGTACATCAAGAGAACTCGACGCAGTAAGCTCTATGTAAAAATCCCTACCCAAAAGCCTCGCATACGTGTTAGTTGTTATTATTAGCATTATTATTATTATCTTCACTATACAGATGGATAAACTGGATTGTATGAGTTAATCAAGATATTGCTTGGATGAGTGGTAAAGCCAGGATTCGAACTCATCTCTTTCTTACTACAAAGTATATATTCTTTCTATTATTTTCCTCCTTTCCCTCAAAGCATGGTTCAAATCTAAGCCCTGCCAATTACTATCTTTGAGACTTTGGACCAGTTGCTGGAAGCTCCTGAGACTTAGTTTTCTTGTGTGTAAACTGAGGGATAGTATTGATCTCACAAATTATTTTCTTAAAGTTCATTTCTTTCTTTTGAGAGAGAAAGAGAGAAAGAGAGAGAGAGAGAGAGAGAGGGAGAGAGAGAGAGGGAGAAAAAGAATCCCAACCAATCTCCACACTGTCAGTCTGGAGTCGGACACGGGGCTTGAACTCATGAACCATGAGATCATAACCTGAGCCGAAATCAAGAGCTGGACGCTCAACCAACTGAGCCACCCAGGCGCCCCCTAATCTCACAAATTTGTTATGCTGAAGTAGGCTCCAGGTGCTGAGCTGTCGGCACAGAGCCCGACGCGGGGCTCACAAACCATGAGATCATGACCTGAGCCGAGGTCGGACGCTTAACCAACTGAGCCACCCAGGCGCCCCTTCCCTTTTGCACTTTGTGAATGAAGGCAGTTCAAGTGAAATGGGAGGTGCTCCAGGCACTCCACAATGTACTTCTACATCATTGAACCAAGTCCTCCTGCTTGAAAGGATGGCTGGTTATAGTGAGTTGCAATGAAAACACCCAATTAATTGTATCGCAAGCCGTGGATGATAATAAAAATAATGGTAATAACAATAATAATAATAATAATAATAATTAATAATAATAACAGCTTACAATTATGGAATGTCTATGATTTACAAGTTACGTCCACACATATCTTCTCATTTGTTCCTCATGACAACACTATGAAGTCGGAAGGCCAGTATTACTGTCTCTACTTCACAGATCAGCAAACTGAGGCTCAAAAACACTAAAGGATTCTGAACTGCAGAGCTAAAGCTGAGACTCAGATTCTTCCCAACCTCGGTACCTTGTTTCTAGATAGAAGAACATGGTCAAGAAGAGTGTTGAAGAGTCTTGTTAATACTGCCACGATAGCTCTTGAATCACCACCAGGTTACTCCCCATATTGACAACAGCCCTATTTGTAGCATTTTGTCAGAGGCAATTTCTGCCATCGGCGGACGTTGGTTTCAAGAACAGATCACCACACAAGGGGCTGCCTTTTATAGACATGAAGTCCACCGTGGTCTACCTTTGTGAGATTCCTCCTGTGCACACAAAGATGAAGGGGAGGCAGGGAGGTCTAGAGCACACGAGTGGTAATGGTTACAGCAGAAATGCAATATGAGAGGATAGAAATACAGTGGAACCTTGGTTTGCAAGCCTAATTTGCTCTGGAAACATGCTTCTAATCCAAAGCACTTGTATAACAAGGTGAATTTCAGGAACCATTGGCTCAGCTGTGATCATGTGATGTCTGGCGTCACAAACCCCTCGTATTGCAAGGCATCGTTTGTTTATCAAGTTAAAATTTATTAGAAATGTTTGCTCGTCTTGTAGAACACTCACAGGACAAGTTACTTACAATCCAAGTTTTTACTGTATTTCCAACTCAAAAAAAAAAAAAATGTGGTTCCATGGGCAAGAGCCAATGGAAGTCTCCGGAAGAAGGCAAAGCTGGCTAACAGGTAATGCAGGAGGAGTGCTCTATATGCAGATGATACTGGCTGGACGCAAGCCCACACTTCCACCGGTTAGTCTCTGCTTATTACAGGCATATCTTGTTTTGTTGCATTTTGTAGATACTGCATTTGTTTACAGATTGAAGATCTGTGGCAACCCGGCCTCAAGCAAGTCTACCGGTACCATTTTCCAACGGCATTTGCTTACTTTGTGTCTCTGTGTCACATCTTGGTAATTCTCAAAATATTCAAACTGTTTTCATTACAATTACATCTGCTACAGGATCTTGATCAGTGATTGTGACTTGCTGAAACCTCAGATGATGGTTAGCATTTTTTAGCAACAAGGTACTTTTCTAAGTTTATTTATTTATTTTGAGAGAGAGAGAGAGAGAGAGAGGGAGAGAGAGGGAGAGAGAGAGAGAATTCCAAGCAGACTCTGTGCGGTCAACGTGGAGCCCAGTGCGGGGCTCAAACTCACGAACTGTGAGATCATTACCTGACTGAGGCACCCAGGCTTCCCAGCAACAAAGTATTTTTAATTAAGATATAGACATGTTTTTTTTCCCCCAGACATAATGCTATTGCACACTTAATAGACTACAGTATAGTGTAAACATAACTTATATATGCACTGTGAAACCAAAACATTCCTTTGACTCACTTTATTATAATATTCACTTTATTGCGGTAGTCTGGAACGAAACCCACAATATCTCTGAGGTATGACTGTACAGAATTTGCTCCAACAATTATTGAGCAATTCCTTCTTTTGGGATAGGGATGATAATCCCTGCATAAAAACTATTTCCCCCGGAGAAAATGAGCTGTTTTGGATGGTGCATGAATTTTTCTATCCCTTTAAGCTTCATTCATTAAATGGACATATGAGTCCATACAATAAATCTCTGCAGTCCTGAGAAAGTAAACACAACTTCCTGTACGTTTTGCTTGGTCCCAGTCTATATTATGTGAGAAAAAAAAAAAAACAGAAAAGTTATTGGTTTTGTGGTTCTCTGAGGGATATGTTAAATAGTAAGAAATGAGACTAATGTTTTCCAAATGCTAAAGCCGCATAAGCAGGAGGAGGGCATTTGGTACGAGGACACTCCAGTCTGTGAGGTCATATACATATGGCAGATTGGAAAAGCTGACATTTGAATGCAGACAGAGCTGAATTGGACTTTTGATTCAGTGTGACTTGGGGACAATTATTTTTACTTTTCTTAAATGTTTATTTTTGAGAGAGAGAGAAAGAGAGAAAGAGAGAGCAGGGGAGGGGCAGAGAAAGAGGGAGACACAGAATCCGAAGCAGGCTCCAGGCTCCGAGCAGCCAGCACAGAGCCCGAGGTGAGGCTCGAACTCATGAGCAGCAAGATCATAACCTGAGCCGAAGTCGGATGCTTAACTGACTGAGCCACCCAGGCGCCCCTATTTTTACTTGTCTGACCTTCAATTTTCTCAAAACTAAAACAAGGACATTAAGACAACCTTACAGTCCCCTGAACCTGCCATGCACCCTTTACCTGACAACCCTTCCTTATTATGTCCTTTGCCTGAAACAACCTTTCCCCCAATTTTTTGACTGCTCCTATATTACTTTAGGTCTTAGCTTAGATGATCTTGCCTCTCCTAGGGAGGCCATTGAGCCCCTCCAGGACTGGATTAGGTTTACAGGATCACACAAGTGTTTCTTGAATTCCTCCTTCACAGCAGTACCTTTCACATCAGTGGTAGTATCCTGCCTATGTGTTCAACCTTCAGCTGCAAGTTTATTAAGAACAAGGAAAGTTTCTTTTTATCACGGACACCCCAGCACTAGTGAAGTGACCGGCACAGCAAAATGAATACTTATGAAAATTGCATTCATTCATTCAGTAAATAAGTATTTACATCCACTATATAGCAAGCCTTTTTTTAGACCCTGGAAATGCAATAGTAAAGAAAACAAGAAATAATCTGAGCCCTCCGGAAGTCTACAGTCTAGTAGGGGAAAAGAGACAATCAATGAGTCAGTAAAATATTTAGTATGTCCCATGGTCAAACACTGTGCCCAACATCATCCCATCTCCACCCTAACTCAAAGCTATCTCCATTCCATCCTTTTCCACATCCTTGGGCCCAACCTCAGCTCCCACCCCAGTCTCTAACCCTACCCCATTTTTGTCTGCACTTCTCCAACTTGAAATTCATTTCCATCATTATCCCCAATGAATGAATTCATGAATAAATGAATAACAGAATTACTTTGTATATTGTTGGAGATAATGCCAGGGAAGGCTCTAGCACAAGCCTGGCCCTATTATGTGCTCAATAAATGTTTCTTTCCCCTCATCCGCCTGTCTGCGTTTGAGTCATTTACTTCTTTAAAACCCTCAGGGAGTCAGAAATAATGAGATCTAAACCTAACATTATGAAGACGTATAAGACAAAATGTTGAAAGACTCCAATATTAAGCATTTGAACTTTATCTTAGCTACTATCTTTTTTTGGAGCAGAGATTTCTCATAGCTCCACAGTGTAATGATTATCAAAAAATTGTGGTAATCATATGGGGACAAGCCCCAAAGCATTGGAGACAGAGGCTGGATCGATGCCATGGTTACAATTACTGTGTAACTGCGCTTTGCCTGATGGGTCAACACACTTGGTCCAGGGTCCTTCAGGGTTGTGGGGTTGGAGGAAGAGGGGTCGTGCTTCAAATTTCTGCCCAGCCACTTCCTGACCTTGAAGATTGCAATTCCCTTCATGCCTCTCATTGGATTTATTAATCTATGTGATTGAGATAATCAAGTCAACTTCCCATGGTTATTTTATGGATCTAATGGGTTAAAACATGCAAAAGTCTTAGAAGAGTCTGACAAGGAGTGGGTCTCAGGAAATGCTGGCTGTTATCGTTATGATTCAAGACTGCCATGCTATCCCACTCTCTTCCCTTCATAATGAGACTGGAGACACTTTAGCAAACAAACCAGAGAATTTTAATTACCAAGAAGCTATTATTTTCTCATTTTTATACTTCTCAATGACTTTATACATACAAAATTGAACACTTCTCAGCTTTTTAAAATAAAAAAATTCACTCACAGTACTTGCATCATCATGATCATAAATGACTTTCAGTAGAATTGGTTTTAAAAAACCAGACAATCTTTTCCTCAATATTATAAAGATTAAATCTAAAAATGGTAAAAAATAAAGAACTGTTGATGTCGACTTTTCTGGTAAATGAAATTTATAGCTGCAATTTCTTTTGGGTATCTGGATGTAATGCATTTGTAATGTTATTCTGTACAAATATAAGTAATCATTGTCAGAGAAACAAATTCTCACTATGCATATATCAAACCATCTTACGTATTTCTACAAATGACATGACACACATAACTCTGAGAAGCAACAAAACAACTGGAAATGTAAATATATATATATATATATATGAATCACCTAAAAAATAATCAGACTTACAGAATCTCATCAGAGCCCCCCTGGAGAACAACTGTCCTCTCTCACTGTTTATTTGCTTTTATCCACGAGGGTATCCTGTTTCACTATAATTCCCCATGCATTGTCTGTCAGGGTTTCACAAGGTTTCTAAGCTTGACAAATATCTTAATTTTCCGAAGATTTGTGTAAGAAGACTTCACGGAAGGATGGCCTGAATCATCCCAAGTACCCCTAAAAGATAAAAGACCAGGAAGAAATCTCTGATTTCTCCAGGTCCCTTGCTCACTTTACAATTCCCACTTCCTATTTTTTTTTTCTTTTAGAATACCTAGCTTTTTCTACCTTAGTTATTTATTTATGCCCCTTTCCTATTTATGCTACTCAATTGTGAACTTGCTGAAGGCTCACAGTCTAGGAGATTACCTTTCACAGACTGGCATTCAACAAAAGTTCCAAAAAAAGGAAACTGGTTTACAGATGGGTAAGTGACAAAGCCCTGGTGAAATTAGTGACTAAACCAGAATTAAACCCGACTCCTGAGACTTCTATTTACACTGTAATTCACCCATGTACTCTCATTCATTCATTCATTCATTCATTTGTTCATTTACTTACGCCGTGTATTAGATGTGTACCAATATGCCAAACACTACTCTAGGCACTCGGAATATATCTGTAAACAGCCACCACGACAAAAAGCAAAGTCAAAGCAAAACAAAATGGCAATCCTTGCCCTCGTGGAGCTTAACTTTTTGTTGGAAGAAAAATGACAATAAAGAGTAAACAACAAATGCAGCATTTCTGATACATAGGGGCTCCGTTTTCTTTTCGAAGTCACAGCATACCCTGGAGGTACAGCCTCTCCCCTCTCTGTAAGTCTCAAAGAAAACTTCACTCAATCCAGTGTCACTCCCAGGTGCTAAACAAAATGGTGTTTACCTGCAGTGTCTGAGCACGGGGTGTGGCGTCAACCACAGCATTCAACCCAACCTAAACTTGAAACCCTGGTGGACAGATGCCCCAAGTGGTCTCCTTTGTATTGTTTTATTTAATAAACAATTTGTCAGGACTGTTCTGAAGAGAATGAAGCGCAGAGAAGCTGAGTATATTGCCCGTGGTCACACAGCTAACGAGAGCTGGGATTTGAGCCAAGGCAGTTTTCTCTAGAGTCTATGCCCTTATCTACTAACAAACTAACTTCCCATGTTTCTACTGGGTTTCCATGGGCATCACCAGCCAACACTGAGCCCAACTAAATTCCCGAAGGCAAACAAATTGGCAGTATGTAGTTTTTGCAAACAAGGCATGCATAACTCAGGCAGATACCAGATTAGGTCACAGACATATTGGAAAGTCTCTGCACCCATGCAGCAATGGGTGAAAGGTAACTCAGGAAATGACCAGGATTGGAAGGATCCAAGTGGATGAGCTGAGGAAAATGATCCTCCTTCCTGTCAGGGCTGGGAGTTGGTGGAAGCGCAGTAATTTCTCAGTTATTCAAAACTGGATTAGGTACATTTCCCCCGATGTAGGTGTTTCCTCCTCACTTTCCCTCTTGTTAATTATCACCATCTGTGATGTCATATATGTGCCTATCTTGCTTATAATCTGTATCGCACACCAGAGTCTAAGCTTCCTGAGGGCAGAACTTGTGTCTATGTAGTTTTCTGCTGGATCTCCTTGCCAAGAACAGTGCCTGTCACATCCACATAGGAAGGTGCTCCATAAAAACTTATTGAATAAAAGAAGGAATTTAATGGTAATTCTACAATTGTAACTTTATTAGAGTCACCACCTATTAATATCACTTGTTGAAAAAAAAGACAGGAGGAAAGGAAAGATTACAAATTGCGAAAAGGCTACTTTTACAGCTTTTTTTTTTAAATTTTTTTTAACGTTTTTTATTTATTTTTGAGACAGAGAGAGACAGAGCATGAACGGGGGAGGAGCAGAGAGAGGGAGACACAGAATCGGAAGCAGGCTCCAGGCTCCCAGCCATCAGCCCAGAGCCCGACGCGGGGCTCGAACTCACGGACCGCGAGATCGTGACCTGAGCTGAAGTCGGCCGCTCAACCGACTGAGCCACCCAGGCGCCCCTACTTTTACAGCTTTAAGTAATTAGGTGAAAAGCTTCGGTACAGGATGAAATTTATAGGATTGGCTAAAAGAAAAGCTTGGGATGTTCATCTATGCATTGCACATATTCATCGCTTAAAAGTCATAATCCTGGTTTTGGCCAGCTAAATAAACAAAGGCTCTTTTGAAACTACTTTTGAGTACTTTTTTTCTAGTCATAAATGTTTCATGATACATATATATACTTTGATCCTTATATTTCAATTCTACTAGGAATAAAGAAAGTGGTCTTTCTAAAGTTCCTCTTACACCCATCCCTTCAAAGTAGAATCCCATCCAAACCTTTCACCCATTGGAAAGATGGATTCTTATGGAATCTTGAAGAGTCTATATGTAGACTGTCATTATTTGATGGTAATTTGGTCCTGCGGATAAGCATTAGACTAATAAAAGGAAAAGAAAGAGAAAAGCAACACTCAGCAGTGATCATTTCTGCACCGCGCTCTTCTCCATTGCTGCTTTTTAATTTCTCCAGAAGGTGAAGACATCAATTGCGTTCACTTGAAAGTTTGTTGTTTGTTATGGGCAAGTGGATTTAAACTCGACCGTGGCTGTGTATATGGGTAAAATATGAATTTAAAATAAATACATACGTAATTAAAGAAACACTTACACAATCTGAGCCCCTGAAATAAATCAGTAAGCCTTAATGAGATTTTAGTCAGGTTGTTTTCCTACATGATCTTTTTGTCTACAGGCCAAACAGCTTCCTTCCTTTTTTTTTTTTTTTTCCTTCCTAACAGAACAGACATTGGAAACACACAGGCTGCAGGCAGAAATCTATAAAGAAGGATGGGAAACTGCCCAGAAGAAGTGTGAGCTGGGTTTCATAACGTGGGTATGGCCAAAATGAATTCTGTGTGCTTTACAACTATTATCTAAGTAGAGCTTTACTAACCATGAGACTAAGTCTCATAGTCAAATATTCTCAGGGTATGAAAACCAGGCTTTACCCTAGAGCTAAAAATAGGTACAAAATTTGCAGAGCCCTTGTGCAGCTGTGAAGAGCCTTCATCCATCACAACAGATATTCTGCTCCTTTTTTGCTAATAGTCCTGTCGTGTCCTATGTGTGGAATCTTACGGAGGTAAGATAATAACTAAAATAATAACTATTACTACTACTAACAGAAACTAAATGTGCCGGAGAATTATTTCCAAATTCCAGCAAATGCACCACTTACTTCCAATTAAGAAATATGTGATCTAAAAAATATATCCTGCATCCTGAAAGAATTTTCATAATTTCTTAGAGTTCCCTGAGATGAGGTTTTTGTGGGGTTTTTTTTCTTGAGTTTACACTGCACAAATCTTAACTGTAAAATTTGTTGTGTCTTGGTAAATGTATATGCTCCTGTAATGACCTCCTCAACTGAAATATAAAACATTTCCATCACCCCAGAAATCGCCTTATGCCTCCTTTGAAGTTGATCTCACCTCCTCCCATAAGCAGCCACTGTTCTCATTTCTACGTCACAAATTGTTTTGTTTTGTTTCGTTTTGAACCTCACCTTAATGGATTAATATAGGATCCAGTCTTTTGCACCTGGCTTCTTTACTGCATGGTTTTGGCAATCACGCATGGGGTTGCAGGTGTCAATACTTCATTCCTTTTCATTGCTGAACTGCATGAATATGTCACAATTGGTTTACCTGTTTGTTCTTCTATTAATGAAAACAGTAATATTGGGGGTATAATGAATAAGGCCATTATGAACATTCTCGTAGAAATGTTTTCTGTGTATATGTTATTTTTTTCTTGGTTAAATACTTAGAAGTGGACTTCCTGGATCATAGACTAGATGGACGTTTAACTTTATAAGAAACTGGCAAACTCCCTGCCCAACTGGCATCTCTTACCAATGCGTGCCAGTCCCAGCGTCTCCATATTCTCACTACCGGTTGGTGCCCTCCACCCTTCCATGGTTAGCAATCGTTGTTGGTGTGAAATGATCTCTTACTGTGGAATTACTGGGCATTTCCCTGATGACCGATGTTGACCATTTTTTGTGTATTTATTGGTCATTTGTATACCATCTTTGATGAAATTATGTGTTCAAGTTTTCGCCCCAATTTTTAACTGCTTTTTTGTCTTTTTATTATCATTTTCTGGAGTATGTCATATATTGAGAATATAGGTTTTTTTTCGTTTTTTAATGCTTGTTATTTTTTGATGAGCAGAAATTTAATTTTGATAAGGCCCAATTTGTCATTTTTTCCTTTCGCATTTAGAACTTGCAATGTCTTTTCTAAAAAAAGGGGCGCCTGGGTGGCTCAGTCGGTTACGCATCCGACTTCAGCTCGGGTAATGATCTCACGGTCCGTGAGTTCGATCCCCGCGTCCGGCTCTGGGCTGATGGCTCAGAGCCTGGAACCTGCTTCTGATTCTGTGTCTCCTTCTTTCTCTGACCCTCCCCCGTTCATGCACTGTCTCTCTCTGTCTCAAAAATAAATAAACATTAAAAAAATGTTGCCCTCTGCCCCTCCCCCATTCATGCTGTGTCTCTCTCTGTCTCAAAAAAATAAATAAATAAATGTTAAAAAAAATAAATAAAAAATAAAAATATTCTTGCCGAACAAAATGATAAAGAGATTGACCCGTGTTTACTTTTAGATATTTTACAGTTTTAGCTTTTATTTTTAGATCCTTCTAATATTAATTTCTCTGAGTAGGATAAAGTAGAGTATAATTTCCACTGTGTATCCAGTCTTCTCCCACATCATATGTGGATAACTCTCTTTCTTTATTGAATTGCCTTGGTACCTTGGTAAGAAAATTAAAAAAAAAAATCAACCAACCATATGTGCATAGATCTACTGCTGGACTATTCTGCTCCATTCCCTATTTTTTACTGAAGTATAATTGACATATAACTATATTAGTTTCAGATGTACAGTTTTTACTTCTTTTTTTTTTTTTTTTTTATAAATTTTTTTTTTTTCAACATTTTTTTATTTTTATTTTTGGGACAGAGAAAGACAGAGCATGAACGGGGGAGGGGCAGAGAGAGAGGGAGACACAGAATCGGAAACAGGCTCCAGGCTCCGAGCCATCAGCCCAGAGCCTGACGCGGGGCTCGAACTCACGGACCGCGAGATCATGACCTGGCTGAAGTCGGACGCTTAACCGACTGCGCCACCCAGGCGCCCCCAGTTTTTACTTCTTATTTGCCTTACTTTGCTTATACATAACACACACATATATAAATAAATTTTCTTTGGCTAGGGTCTCCAGTACAATGAAGTGGGCAGAGTAAACATTCCTGTTTATCCTTGTTCCGTTGTATATAATGTATCATTTTCCTTTGGTGGCTTTTGGAATTTTACGTTTGATACATAACAATGTTATTAAGATGAACGTAAGTGTGTGTTTGATTTATCAGAGTTGTGTTTCCTGAAATTTGTTGATCTGTAAGGTAATGTTTTTCATAAATTTAGGGATTTTTAAAATTATCATTTCTTCAAATAATGTTTCTGCTCCATTTTTTCTATCACAAAAGTTTTATTTTTCTTTTTCTCTGTTCTTCATAATGTATAATTTCTGCTGATCTGAAATGAAGTTAAAAGATCTCATCTTTGGTATCCAATTTGGTGGTAAGCCTACCAAGTGTATTTTTTATTTCTGTTATTACAGTTTTCAGCGCTAGAATTTCCATTTAGTTCTTTTTTTAAGTTTTCACTTCTCTTCTGATAGTCCTCGTTTACCCATTCGTTATTACTATCTTTGCCATTATATTCTTTAACATATTTATAAAAGCTGTTTAAAAGTCCTTTACGGCATATCCTCAAATCCATGTTGTCTCAGTGACTGTTTCCATTCACCAGGTTTTCTTTTGATTCCTGATGACATTTTCTTATTTCTTCACATGTCTAGTATATTTTCATTATACACTAGGCATTGCCAATGACATATTAGGGAGGCTCTGAATTCTGTTTTCTTCTTCTGTAGACTGTAAGTCTTTGTTCTAGTGGATGGTACATTACTGGTTGACTGTTTTGACATTATGAAGCATGGCTTTTTAATTTTTTTTTTTTTTTTTTTTTGGACAGGTTTGTTTTAGTGTCTACTCTTACTCTTACTTTAGTCTTAGGACATAGACTTGATTCCTAAGGCTTGAAACTCTTCTGGAGTTTCAATAGAACTTTTTTTATGTTTACCAAACCCCTCTAATATTACTGAATTTAAGTTCCTAACTGTCACTTCTGTGCCAGCAGTATTTGAACTACTCAACCTTTCAGTGTTACTTTCTGCTGGGATAGTTGGAATTTCCTTTATCTATGTTCAGGTTGGGAGTCAACCAAGAATGTAAGGAGATTGTATGTGCAAATATGAAAGCTCCATATCCTATGACCGCTTCCTCCCGGAATTTTCTCCCTCTGTTTCCAAATAATGTAACAAATCAAGCCAGTATGAATGCAGCTAAATTTGAGTTCTAGTCACCCAGTGTTGTAAAGCCAGGGGGTAGCCTTAGGACAAAAGCTGTACAAATGTTGGTCTGATTCAATATGGTTCCCTTTATCCAAGACTGAATCTCCAGTTTCTGCCTGCTTACAGTGACTCTGAATAGTTAATATTCATAGCTTGTCAGGAGTGAAACTTGTTACCGAATTGTACGATTAGTTCAATCTAATCTACTCCACCAATAGTAGACCCAGAAATCTTCCATATATAAGTTTAGTAAGGATGATTTTTCCTTTGTTTTTTATAAATATATTTTCAATCAATTATAGGGTAATGTTGAAATAAAAAATATAGAGTAAGGGGAAAAAATGACCTATAATTTCACTACCCAAACACCCACTGTTAAAATTTTGAAGTTTTCACCTCCAGACATTTGTCTATGCCTAAATAACAAGGATGTAACTGCCTATACCTCCAGGAAGACTGTAGGCAACTGAACCATTTCCTTATGCAGACACCTGTAGACATACATATCTGCTTTGTCAAAAAACTTAGAAGGGTGCCTGGGTGGCTCAGTTGGTTAAGCGTCCAACTTCGGCTCAGGTCATGATCTCGTGGTTTGTGAGTTTGAGCCCCTCATCAGGCTCTGTGCTGACAGCTCAGAGCCTGGAGCCTGCTTTGGATTCTGTGTCTCCCTCTCTCTCTGCCCCTCCCCTGCTCACACTCTGTGTGTGTGTCTCTCTCTCAAAAATAAATAAACATTAAAAAATTTAAAAAAGACTTAGAAGTTGTTTACTTATTCTTTAGACGATTATTATGTTTTCATTGTTTCATTGAGTTTGGCACAGTCTGAAAGAAATAGAAATGAGAAGCTGAAATGTCATGACAGGGATCATAAAGACTTTATAAAATACCTATACATTTATGATTTCTTCTTTGGCCAGAGTTATTCAGAGGCATGTTATTAATTTCCAATGACTTGGCTGAGTTTTCAAATATATGTTATTGATTTCTAATCTAATTCCATTATTGTCGCAGGGCATACACTGTATTATGGAATCTTTCAAAATTTACTGACACTGGGTTTAATGGCCTAAGACACGGTTTGTCTTGGTAAAAAGATCAATGTTCACTTATAAAAAAACATATATTCTGCTGTTGGGTGGAGTATTATAAATATGTCCATTAGGTCATTTTAGTTGAAGTCTTCTTCAAGTCTTCTGTATCCTCACTGACTTTCTGTCTACTTGTTTTATCACTAATTGAGCAAGAACTGTTAAAATCTACGGCTATAATTATAGACGTGTCTACTTGTTTCTTTGAGCTGTATAAGAAGTTGCTTTGTGTATTTTAAAGCTCAATTGTTAGTTGCATAAATACGTAGGATAATTAACTTCTCTTAGGGATTGACCCTTTTGTCATTGCGAAGTGAATCTCTTTATTCCTGGTAATATTCTTTCCCTTGAAATCTACTGCATCTGATATCGAATAAAGCCACTCAGTTTTCTTTTGATTGGTGTTAACATGGTGTATTTTCTTACTTCTCATCTACTTGTGTCTTTAAATTTAAATTATACACACACACATATGCATCTACAGGGAGTATTCATTTTGACAATGTCTGTTTTTTTAATGGAATGATTAAACCATTTACGTTTAATGTGACTTTTGATATAGTCGGGTTTCTATCTACCAGCTTATTTTCCCCCCTTTGTTTCACTTGCTTTTTGTTCTGTTTTCTCTCTTATTTTGTTGGCTTATTAACTATATTGATTTTTTAAGTGGCTACTTAGTGATTATAGTATATACTGTTAGCCAGACACAGTGCATTTTCCACATCTCTCCTTAACATTCTTCTGTTTTTCTCTACTTTATTGAACTTATGGAATACAGTTATAGCTCTTTTAATATCCTTATCTATTAATTCTATAATCTGTGTCATTTAGCTTAACTGGCCTTTTCCCCCTCTTATAGGTCATATTTTCTGACTTTCTTGTATGCTTATTAATTTTTTATTAAATACCAAACATTGCGATTTTACTGGGTTGAGTGCTGTATGCACTTACACACACACACACACACACACACACACACACACATATGAGCTTTGTTTAAGAATAAATTTTCGGGGCTCCTGGGTGGCTCAGTCAGTTAAGCGTCCAACTTCAGCTCAGGTCACGATCTCGCGGTCCGTGAGTTCGAGCCCCGCGTCAAGCTCTGGGCTGATGGCTCAGAGCCTGGAAACTGCTTCCGATTCTGTGTCTCCCTCTCTCTCTGCCCCTCCCCCATTCATGCTCTGTCTCTTTCTATCCCAAAAATAAATAAATGTTAAAAAAAAAAATTAAAAAAAAAAAAACTTACTCTCTCTGACCCTCCCCCGTTCATGCTCTGTCTCTCTCTGTCTCAAAAATAAATAAAACGTTAAAAAAAATTTAAAAAAAAGAATAAATTTTCATAATTTGGAACAGTTTGATTTTTTTTGAGGCTTACAGTTAAGATTAATTAATAAAATCAGAGAAGACTTTAATGTAGGGCTGATTCCCCCCCCCCCCCCCCATTACTGAGTCAATACCCATCTGAGCACTGTGTATAATTCTTCCCCAATTATGGGATATTCCTACCCTGCCTGGTGGGAACATCAACTATCCCAAGTTTTATGTGAGTTCTGAAGAAAATTCTGTTTGCTGTTGTGAGTGATTCATTCTCCAATCTTAGGAAGTTTCTTCACACATATGTGCTAAATGTACTCAGTAGAGGACTTGGGAGGGAACTTTCCCAGATCTCCGTGCTCTGTCTCTGAGCAACTCTTACATCTCTGATACCCTGCCCCAGAAACACTGGCCACCTTGGCTGCCCTCAAGTCCCAACTTTATTTTCTCAGCTCAGGGATTCCTCTGGGATTCTCCTGGGTTTCTTTCTCTGTGCTGGAGTCTGGAAACTCAGTCCAGGAGATAAACAAACTGGGGCCACAAAGGGCTCATTTCATTTGTTTCTCCTCTCTCAGGAATTACTGTCCTACATTGCTTGCTGCTCAATGTCTAAACACCATTGTTTCTTATATTTTCCTCAGTTTATTAGTTATTTCAGAGGAGAAAGAAAACTTGTGCCCTGTTACTCCAAGTTGGATTAAAGCAGAAGTTTCTATTTATTTATGATGATGCCAAATTTAACAATGTGCTCTAAAGAAACAAAGAAGGGATTAATTGGTTGTTCTACGGATCTTCCTGTCAGCAACCTTTTGTAACCCGGTTTTTGTTGGTGATGGTTGGTTTGTTTGTTTGTTTGTTTGTTTTCAAAGAGGCATATGAAACCTTGGATGGTGAAGCTGGGTGAGGTGTAGATTCTGGTGAACAGAACTGAGTCATTGCTGCCTAATGTATATGATGAAGAGGGTGGAATCTGAAGGGACACATACAAGCCAGGTCAGCCACCGGAAGTGGGAGGAGAGGTTCTAGGAATGAGTCCCAGGGAAACCAGGAGAAGTTAGCTGGTCAATGTGCCACAGAGCTGCTGGGTAAGAGAGCATTTGTTTTGTTTGATTGATTGATTGATTGACTTATGATCATAGAGTTATCCACCCAAGGACACCATTTTTTAGACTTGCAGGTACACTCCCCTCTTTCACGTCCAAACACTTCCAAACCTATAATTCCATCACATGTAACCTAACTTTGGGGTCTACGATCACTTCACAAAAAGAATCAAACGAAGCTTAATTCAACTGTGCTTGTGTTGTAATGCTACTGAACGATAGGAATGCTTTATGTGTGTCAGTTTCCTAAGGCTGCCATAACAAATCACCACTAACTGAGTTACTTAAAACAATAGAAATTTATCCCCTCATGGTTCTGGAGTCCAGAAGTCTGAAATCAAGCTATCAGCAGGGCTGTACTCTCTCTGAAGGCTCTGGGGAAGACTCTTTCCTTCCCTCTTCCTCGGTTCTGTAGTCGTCGGCAATCCTTGGTATTCCTTGTTTTTTAGCCACATCATTCCAATCTCTATCTCCATTGTTATATAGACTTCTTCCCTGTGTGTATTTTCTGTGTCTCTGTGTCCAAATTTACCTCTGCTTTCTTGTATAAAGACACCAGTCACTGAACTGAGGACCACTATGATCTAGTGAGAGCTCATCTTACTTAATTTAACTTAACTATGTCTACAAAGACCCTGTTTCCAAATGAAGTCATCTTCACAGGTACCAGGATTTGGACTTTAACAAACCTTTTGGGGGGCGCCTGAGCAGCTCAGTCGATTGAGTGTCCGACTTCAGCTCAGGTCACGATCTCACAGTTCATGAGCTCGAGCCCCGCGTCTGGCTCTGGGCTGACAGCTCAGAGCCTGGAGCCCGCTTCAGATTCTGTGTCTCCCTCTGTCTGCCCCTCCGCTGCTTGCACTCTGTCTCTCACATTGTCTCAAAAATAAATAAATATTTTTTTAAAAATTTAACATATCTTTTAGGGGATACAGTTCAACTCACTACACGTGGTGTGTCAGACAGACATCTTCCTTTGACCGACCTTCAGTTCTACACTCCACCTTTCTCCACTGTTCTCTCAGCCCCTGGAGGCTGACTTATGTGGGCCACATCAATGGATTCTCATAACCTCTGGCTTCTAGTTTGGTCTAGTGAAATAGGGAGCCCCGAGAATAGACTGGACAGACTGAGAAGAGTTAGGCCAGAGAACTTATTTACCTGGCTTCCCTCCCCAGCCTTGCGTGTGCCTTGACAGAAGGTGGGCAGGCCTCCTGCTCTACTTGACTGTCTCATTCCCAGCTCCAGTAAATTCTTCCTCTTGCTCTTTGGACCAAGAGCTTGGCTTCTTTAGCTCCTGCAATCTATCTTACAGTCTCCTTTGTAATCAGTCCTTTTATTAACAAGCCATCTAGAATTATCCTAATTTGTGTGTGCCATCTGTTTCCCGTTGGGACCCTGACATCAGTTGGGCTTCAGTTCTTCTAAATAAGTGATTATTCTTTTTAAAAATGGGTTTGTGGCTCATCGCTTAGAGCACCAAAATGTGAAAGAAAAATTAACCATTTTGATGAAAGCCTGTAGAGATAATGCTGTATAGTGTTTCTTACATGAATACTGGTGCAAATCACCTGAGATACAATTAATGGTGGGGCACCTGGGTGGCTCACTCAGTCGGTGAAGCATCCGACTTAGGCTCAGGTCATGATCTTGCAGTTGGTGAGTTCGAGCCCTGCATTGGGCTCTGTGCTGACAGCTCAGAGCCTGGAGCCTGTGTGGGATTCTGTGCCTCCCTCTCTCTCTCTCTCTCTCTCTGCCCCTCCCCACTCGTGCTTTTGCTGTCTCTCTCTCTCTCTCAAAAATAAACATTAAAAAAGTTTAGATATATATATAATTAATGGTATATCATATTGTTATGTAATAGAACAATGTCATATATAATTAATGTACAAGTAACAAAGCTAATGATACAGGAGGCTGATTATGAATATTCATCATAGTTGTAATTATACACTTTTCTATCTTTTATTTATTCTATCGATTCCTCAGATGCAGGCTCTGAAGCTTCGCTTCCCTTGCCTCTATTACATGCATTTCTGGGTCTTCCTTTACCCAACTCCTAGTTTGTTGCTAATATATTCTGGCCTGAAGGAGCAAATACTCTAGTTTATAGAATTTCAGGTTATATTGCATGTTAAATTGAGAATTCCAGGTTAAATTGGACTTGATAAGTGATGAGTAAAGGCAGACAAAATAAAGGGCAACATACAGTGCAATGCTTGATGCAGATGTTTTCTGGCAACTACCCTAAACACTCGGGTATTTTTCCCGCAATGGTCTGGGTTGATAGAAGTCTGATAGTTGGATACACATGTCCATTTATGTTGACTTGAAGTCAGATGAATAATTAGCAATACACCCATGGTCATTAAATGCCTCACCATCCATCTTCTGGTTTTCTCAGCTTTAAGACAGGCCAAGATTTCAACACACAAGAGGTACCATCCCTCTCTCTGCGCCGTCACTCATTTCTTTATAGAACACAGACCTTACTTACCTTAACAAGATAGGCCACTAATGTGACAGAGGAAAATATGGACAGCCTATGGATTTTTAGAGTGATCAGTTCCATGCTCTGGTCAATAGTCACAGTAGACATCAGCTTTCGAGGCTGGATGGATTACTGTGCATTCGTTTGAATATGCTTTCTCCTACAGAACTCAAAACATACAGTCTAAAATGACTTAATAGTTTGGTTAGCAGAAATTTATGGCACTTTAGATCGGAAAGAAACTTGACCATCACTAAAAGTTAGTATGAGTGATTTTACGACTGAAGACACAGAGATGAGTACTTTGCTTTGGGCAAAAGTGTTGGTCACATAGTGAAGAGAATGTCCTGTATCCCATGAGCCCTATTCCAAAGTAGAAGGTTCATTTCAGAAACTAACTCAGCCATCCCATGAAGAGACTGTTGCCCTTTGAGGCTTTTCAAATAATATTCTTTAGTCTGAAATTCTATCAACTTCAATAGTCAGTTCTCCCTTCAGAGTGTCATTAAACAGCTTGCCGGGAAGATGTAAACACAGAATATATGCTAACAAACCCTAGCTCCACAATATTCAGCAAGAAATATGCTGATTTTATTATACAGGGAGTGAAATGGGCAAAATAATAGCAATCATAAGCAATGTTGAAATGCCAATACAATGTCTCTACAGCATTTACATTAAAAACCGCCTGTAGTTCTAGGTAATCGACTAACTAATTGTTTGTAACGGTTTCTTATGGTATTCAATTTGCCTGTCAAAGTAACAATCAAAAAACAAGGGCATTACTTATAAGTGGCCTGAATTTTACCTTAACATTTATTACTTCTTCTAAGCAACTTTATTCATTCATTTATTTTTGCTTAATCATTATCACAAGTATTAATTTAGACTAACACACATTAAAGAGAATCATTTCAAATTGTAACAATCTGAAAACCAGACAGTAAATGTTAATACTATTTATTTGGCCACTTTGAAGAAAAATAACACCTACTGGCTTCAAAAGTCATGGTTTTCAGTGGAAAAAAAATATACAAAAGGTATAAGGTAAAAATAATGCTAAAATATTATTATCTAAAATCATAAAGTTTTTTTGTTTTTTTTAATTTTTAATGTTTATTTTTGAGAGAGAGAGTGAGAGACAGAGACAGAGACAGAGATAAAGAGGGAGAGAGAGGGAGACACAGGCTCCAGGCTCTGAGCTGTCAGCACAGAGCCCGACATTGGGCTCAAACCCATGAACTGAGAGATCATGACCTGTCACTAAGTCAGATGCTTCACCAACTGAGCCACCCAGGTGCTCCAAAATCATAAAGAGAGTTTTCCATCATGGTGGGATTCAGTGGTCTCTGACAGAGTTCTGCGTGTATGTAAAATTTTATAGTTATTCCACACTCCCCATGTATAAATTTCTTCAAAGTTGCATGTTAGGTTCCTGGAGTTGATGATGCATTATATTACTTAACCGTCTTTGAAGAGTTAATGTTTCCAAAATCCTCTTAAGTTGTACTTTAAAGGCTGGAAGAACCTGGCTCAACTTATATACTTTGCCTAGCACATATGATGTGCCTAGCACATCAACAATTGGCTGTTGAATGAGTGAATACTGTATGGAGTGAGAGCTATCATCATCAGTATAGTCTTGAACTATACAGGTACAGCATCAGCTTTCTGCACTCTGTGTCCAGAAGACTGACTTTACAACTGCACTGAGGGCTCCCTTGTGCCTTGGCTTCTGGTTGCCTTCAGCCAATAGGAGATGCAGCAGGAGATGGAGGGGAGAGAGGGGAGAAGCCAAGGTGTTTATTCGTCTGCTCTTTCCCAGCTGGGCTACTGTGGTGGTTTTCCTCCACCAGTGGCCCGCCATGGCTCTTGCCAGCTGGTGTTCTCCATTCAGCTCTCTCTCTGGAGTCCAGTACATCCCAGTCCCTCCCCCACTTGCCTTTTCAGGTGAAGGGGTGATGACACTCCCCTCAAGCCTCTAGCTTTGGAGGACTGCATGACCCTTCGCTGTATTCCTTGAAACCTTGCCCACCCCTTTGCAAAGAGCCTTTGAGTAAACATTCCTCAATTAATCAGCTTGAGTAATTGTTTCCTGCCAGGACTCTGACTGATGCCCAAGAGTTCTAAGACCTTGCCAATCTGCCGTATAGTCAAATAAAATATTAGAAGGTAAATCTCACATCATCAATGAGAAAGGAAAACAGCTCTCATTTGTTATAGGTGAACCAACACTTTCAGGTCAATCCCATAACCCTTCTTATACAGGGATCATCTGGGGTGCCTGGTTAGCTCAGTCGGTTTAGCATCGACTTTGGCTCAGGTCATGATCTCGTGGTTTGTGAACTCATGTCCCACATCAAGCTTTCTGCTGTCAGTGCAGAGCCTGCTTCAGATCCTCTGTTCTCCTCTTTCTGCCCCTCCCCCACCTATGCACAAGCATGTTCTCTCTCAAAAAAAGAAAAAAAAAAAAAAGAACAGGGATAATCCATTCACCAATATTTATCAGGTAGAGATTTTGTGTCAGGCACTGGGCAGGGCACAGGAAACGGGAAAACTGTAACACATAATTCTGTCTTAAGGAGTTTATGGTCTAGTTAGTGGTCTAGGTGAGTGTTAGAGTGGCCTAGACACAGTGACTCTTCTTTCCCTTGGTATCTGTAGGTACACGGATGACAGGCAGGAACATCAGGTGACTCGGATTGTCTAGATTCAAATCCCAGCTTTGCTATTGACTGGTTATGTGACCAAAGACAAGTCACTCATTCTCTCTGGGGCTCAGTTTGTTCATCTATAAAATGGAGATGCTAATGCCATCCAGGGATGTTGTAGGAATTACTCAAGGCAGCCAAGTACAGAATTTAACATGGTGTTTGACTCGTAAGCACTCTATAAATACTACTTGTTGTTATAAGTGATATCTGATAGGAGTAGACAGAATGAGTTAGCTCACAGCCTAGAAATAGGGACTGTAGAAAAGTATAGAAAAGCATTTCATATAATATTCTGCTGCTACATTCTACACAACAATGATATTCCCCCAAGACTTAAGATATGTTCTGTGTCTTTTAATTTGGAAAAAGACAGTGAGGTATTTAAGCTAGAAGTTCCATATAATTGGCTGAATCCTTCAGAAGAACAAAGGGAGGGGCCCATCTGGGAAAAGACAAGGTCAATACTGAGGCCCATGGATGGTGGCGAGACACACAAGTCAAGGGACTGTTGAAGGCATGGAATCCAGGCCCCAATTTTAGGAACACCATCTTTCACACTGAGTTAACTTTCATGAGTCAGACAGAGCTAGAGTGTAATGAAGAATAAGGCAGCACATCCTTAAGCATCTAACTCCTTCCCAAGGAGTCATGAATACACTGGAAAGATCTATTTCACCGACTCTGGCTCCTGCTGAAACTGTGAAGAGCTCCATTTTCATTCTGCCCAGCAAGACAGCAGAAATTGCAACTTCCGAAAGACCCCGACAATCACTTTGGTAGTCTCTACATGCGCGTCTTGATTGCAAGACGCAAACCAGTGTTGAAAACATTCAAATGTGAGAAAATGTCTGCCATAGAACCGATAGCACAAAGTGTTTGATACAGAACAACTGCTGTCATTGAAGCACTTCCACCATGTGCTAGGAATTCTAACCATCTTTCAGTTTGAATATTTAAATAATAATTATGTAAGATGACATAGGAGCAGATGTTACAGAAGGCTGATATTTTCCTCCATTTATTTGTAAAGATCAGGGTTGGGTTTTTTTTGTTTTTTTTGTTTTTTTTTTTAACATTTATTTATTTTTGAGAGAGAGAACAAGACAGAACACGAGTTGGGGAGGGGCAGAGAGAGAGGAGGTTCACAGAATCCGAAGCAGGCTCCAGGCTCTGAGCTGTCAGCATAGAGCCCAATGCGGGGCTTGAACTCACGGACCCGTGAGATCGTGACCTGAGCCGAAGCTGGATGCTTAACTGACTGAGCCACCCAGGCACCCCCAGGCATTGGTTTTAAAATGTTTTATTTCAGTGTGTCCATTTTTTACCCCTTCTCACCAATGCAGAATTCATGGTGGTTAGCCATGAAGAAAACCTGTATGGAAAATCAACAGCAAATGAAAGGTTTTTATTTATTTGGGGAGGGGGCGCAAGCAGGGGAGGGGCAGAGGAGAGGAAGAGAGAGAATCTCATGCAGGCTCCACACTGCCAGTGCAGAGGCTCAAGCCCACAAACCGTGAGATCATGACCTGAGCTGACATGACCGACCAAGAGTCGGATGCTCAACTGACTGAGCCACCCAGGCACCCCAAGTTTTTGTATTTTAAATTTTCTTTTTTTTGGCATATTTAAAAAATGTCCACACTCCTTTTCTGGGCCTACCAAGCCTTATCTGATTTGACCTCTGCATAACCACCTCCTCTTGTGTTTATTTTTCCTCCGACATGCCAGCCACACTGGTCTCTCTGATGCTCCATCATGCCAAGCTTATTTGTGCCTTAGAGCTTTTGCACATGGTGTTCTCTGCTCCAGCCATGCGCCGCTGACTTCTTGTTATTCAGACCTCAGCGGACTCTTCAGATAGACAGGCCTACTGAGACCTCTCAATTCAGAGGGGCCACTCAGTGGTTCTTGCCTTGCCATACTTTAATTTTCCATGTGAGGTGAAGAAAACAGACTGAAACTTCACCACCTTTGTTCAAGTTCCTCACTACTTGTGTGAGTCCTTGAGCTACAAAGACCTCCATTTCTCCACCCCTACAATGCAGACAATGATGGCATCTGCCTCATAGTTACTGGGAGATGACACATTGTGTGTGTATAATTCACGGTTCATTGACTATTTTCCACACACGAAGGCTCTTAAGCTCCATGAGAACAAAGACCTTCTTACGCCCTGTTCAATACTCTATCCCCAGGGCCTGGAATAATGCCTGGCATGTAGTAGGCATGACTACTTAGTAAATTAAACTGTACACACTTTTATAAATAAATTAATCCACGAACAAACTGCCCGCTGAATACATGGTCACTTGTGAACAGAAAGATCTATCAGGGTCATAAAAACTAGAATTGCAACACTACGATTTCTGGGAAGTTACTTTCTCAGGTACTTGGTTTTCAGGGCAATGTTTTCAACTAGAATGGGTTATTTGTTTCAAAAATGAAGAGCTAGAAACCACGGAGGCCTGGACCATGGCCCTCCCAAGCTTAACCTACTCTCCTGGGACCCCGTGCTGCTCGGCAAGAGCTTCCAGATGTGGCTTGTTTGCGAAATACAAAAGCACAGTGTCTCAAAGAGGGACCGACTGGCTCGATGACTACGCAAAAGCCAGCGAAGCCTACAGAGGTGGGCAGCTCAACCATTTTTTCTTTCAAGTTACGCTTTTAACCAGAGAGCAAGAGAGTGCGTCAGGAACACGTGTTGGCTGGTCTGCTGCCTCTGACCTAACTTAGCAGCACCAGTCCCCAGTGATTGGATTATGTGGGTTTATGGTTAACTTTTTTTTTTTTTTTTTACCATTTGATTAGTGATTATCATGATATTTATTTTTATATGTAAGTTCCCAGCCTCAAAATGTGACATTTGGTTTATTGCACAATAGTTTTAGAACTAAACCTGAAAAAGAGCCTCACGGTCTCCAGAGGCCATAACAACACATCTGTTTATACCTGCATCCGTGCTCCAGGACCCACGACACCAAAAACAGGTGACATTCAGGGGACGCAAAGCAAGAAAACATTCAAATTATTTATTCTGGGAAAAGGTAGAGGGTTTGTAAATCCCATCTTGAAAAGATTTGCCCCAAAGCTTCATGAATAACCATTTTATCTTCCTTATAATTTTACTCTCATGAACTCACATACTCACGGTGGATCACATGTGAGCATCCATCTTTCATAATACCATCCGTCTTTCAAAATAAAATTTGGTTTTCATGCCTCAAAATTCTATCTCTCAATTATTAGAAGTTTTATATAACACTATTTGTCATCTGATTTCCCTGTTACACTTTAAATAAAATAATTATCAGTAGTATTGCAAGACGAGAACCTTAACTTATAGGTAACATTTAGCTACACACACACACACACACACACACACACACACACACACACACCTTTTTTGTGACTTTCTAGGGAAAGCCAGTTGAGAGAAATGGTACTACTGAGAGAGCAGAAACACATTTTTAGTAAAAATTTTCAAGCAGTTACAATAAATAGGAGAGATTCTTTTCTCAAATTTAACTTCCTCTAAACAGAGAGAAAGAGAGGAATTGAATGAAAAGCAAGGAAGGAGAGCAGAAGCAGCGGGGATGGGAGGCAGGCAAGTAACAATTTTTGAGGCACTTTGATACAGGGTATTTCCCGAGCGCCTCACTGTCATGATATCCCGTGAGAGGACTATTAACCTCATTTGAAAGATGAGAAACTCAGGTGTTAGACTTCTGTCAACTACTGCTTCCTTCTACGTGCCGGGGGCTCTGATGGCTTATGACACCCTCTCTCCCCATACACTCCCCCCAACATGCCAATGGAAAGTAGAAGTGATTCAGTCCATTGAGAGCAGGGAGGAGAACTAGGCTTGTCTGGATCTGTCCCTCCTTCCTTCTCTTTCCTGAGGGCCCATGTGCCTGAGCACAGGTTTTACTCTGCTTCTCCAGGAGCAGGCTCTGTCCTGGTGGGAGAAGGCTGAGTGAGCCCCAGTGCTGCTCTGCAGGGTGTGGGGAATTCTGAGATTCAACACCAGACAGTCTCCTGGCCTGCAGATAGAAGCCAGATTGTCCCGTATCGTCTTTATCCAGAATGGGGGTGTTACTTTGACACCCGTCTGCTTTACCGCTTGGTTTCAATGCTCGACTGATCAAAATGCAGGCAGAAGGCTCCTAAATGGCTCAGCTGGTTAAGTGTCTGACTGTGGCCTAGGTCATGATCTCATGGTTAGTGACCTTGAGCCCCACACTGGGCTCTCTGGTGTCAGCACAGACCCCACTTCGGATCCTCTGTTCCCCTCTCTCTGTTTCTCCTCTGCCTTCTCTCTCCATCTCAAAAATAAACATTAAAAAAAGAAAAAAAAAAAAAAACCTCACTGGGGCACCCGGGTGGCTCAGTCAGTTAAGCATCCAACTTCAGCTCAGGTTGTATCTCGTGGTCCACGAGTTCGAGCCTCACGTCCAGCTCTGTGCTGACAGTTCAGAGCCTGGAGCCTGCTTCGGATTCTTTGTCTCCCTCTCTCTCTGCCCCTCCTCTGCTCATGTTCTGTCTCTCTATCTGTCTCAAAAATAAATAAACATTTAAAAAAACTTAATGAAAAGATAAAAATAAATAAATAAATAAATAAATAAATAAATACAACAAACTCAAGCAGAAAGGAGGCATGTTTTTTTATGGGCCCTCCTCGAATCCCAAACCTTAATCCTAGGGATATTCAATAACTTGTCCAAGTTCACACAGCTAAAAATAGACAGGGATCAGAAACTAATCGAGCCTGTCTACACTCACCCAGGGTTCCTTCCATTTTTTCACTTCAGGGCTAGGCAAGGGCAGCATTCTCAGAGATGACAAATTCTGAAAGATTGTCCGGGATTCGTGAAAAGACAACGCTGACGTCCATAAAACAAGAAACAGCATCAAGGCTGATGTTCAGCTGCAATTCACTCAGGAAATTCTTTCAAAAGCTTAGAAAATTATTAAACAAACTGGGAAAAGCCAGAGACAGTCAGAAGACAGCAATCCTGGCAAAAGGCAGGGAGGGTGGAGGTGGGGGAAAGGAAAGGGAGAAGAAGGAAGGACTCAGTCTTCTCTTCCCACCTCTAGAATTTATTGCATGTAAATGGAGAGAAGCTGCAGGCATTTTGCTCCTGGACGTCTCCCCGGTGCCTGGCCCAGGGCCTGGCATTGGCTGAATAATTAGTTGTTGCATAAGTAGTGTGTGCCTATGTTTGCTGGAGAAGAAGGAAAGTGGGCAACACCATCTTTTATAAGTTGGTTCCTTCGATTTCTTCTTGCTCCACCCCTCCTCCCCTCTCTCTCTTTTTCTCTCTTTCCACATTTGTCAATAATTTTAACATCTGGGGGGGGGGGCAAAAAATCGGGAGATATTTTACCCCAAAGACATTTCAGGTCAAGGGAGTGGAAAAAACATGTTGAGTTTCCAGATCTCTCAGAATAATGCCATTTCATCTACCAGATTGAAAACAAAAAGTTTTCTGTCAGTACATCTGCTTTTTTTTTTTTTCAGGTCTAAATTTAAAGAATACTTCTAAATGCTTTGTTTATCCCCTTTTTCTGTAACAGCAAACTTCATGCCCTGATCTAGTAGCATTTGCAAAGGGCAATAATGTCCTGCCCCTCTCCCTCTCACAGTCATAATAACAAAGTCCTAATAAAGACTGAAAAATAATGAAGACTGGTGCCCATTCCCAAGCATTGTGCACTGACTCATCGATAGCATTTCTCCTTTGATTACAGGTTATTTGCAAACTTTTAAATGTCATGGATCAGGAGAAAAATCCCTGCAGGGCTTTGGAGCCAAGAAGCAGAAGTGTGGTCCCAGCTCACAGCGGCCTCGCTGTGTGACTTTGGACTATTTCCCAAAGCTCTCCCTGTCCAAATTCCTTCATCCTCAATATGGGAGGATGGACAAGGTGACTTTCAAGGTCACTTTCCTTATGAAACACTCTGATTCTACACCTGTTCTCTGTTCCCGTTCTGTCACAAAGTTTGTATAATGCTTACACCTTCTTACAATGCACAGGTACTAACCATTCTTACATTTTCTTCTCATGCAGAAGCTTCTCAATTCACTTGCACATTGCACACCTTATGTTCATGATCAGAATTTTCCATTTGGCCGTTCTGGTGATTATAATTTCCTTTGATCAGTCTCCAAGATTTTCAACTTTCCTCTAATCACGAGAAAAGTACATGAAGGCGTGTGTATGAGTTTCCTACTGCTGCTGGAACATATTACCACAAACTCAGTAGCTTAAACGAACACAAATTTATTTTCTCCCAGTTGGAGGGACGTCAGAAGCTGGAATCAGTTTCACTGGGCTAAAGTCAAGGTGTCAGCAGGGTTGGCTTCTTCTGGAAGCTCCACAGGAGAAGCCATTGCTTTGCCTTTTAGCTCTCCGGGGTGACCTGTATCCCTTGGTCTGTAACCCCCTCCCTCCATCTTCAAAGCACATCACCCATTTCTGCACATCCTCTGTGTTGTCACATACTCCTCAGCCTCACTCTTACAGGACCCTGGAAATTGCAGTTAGGGCTCACCCAGATAATCCAGGGTAATCTCCCCCATCCCCAAATCCCTAGTTTACACATAGCTGCAAAGTCTCTTTTGCCATCTACAGTAACGTTCACAGGTTCCAGAATTAGGATGTAGACATCTGAAGGGATCATTATTCAGACTGCCAGAATAGACTGTTCTCATCATTCTGGCAGAGTTCTTATTTTAAAAAGCCTTACTCAGTTTACCTGATAATGTGCATCAAAACTAAGTGTTTCACACTATTTTCAAAACTATTGTGTTACCCATTCTGTCACGGTCTGAATGTTACCCCCACACAAATTCATACACTGAGATCCTAACTGCCAAGGTGATGGTATTGGGAGGTCGGGTCTTTGGGAGGTGATTAGCCCTCATACGTGGGATTAGTGCCTTTATAAAAAAAGGCCCAAGAAAGCTCCTTTGCCCCTTCTGCCAACAGAGGACACAAGAGGAAGTCAGCATTCTGCAACCCGGATGACCGTGCTGTAACAATCTTGGGTTTCTAGCCTCTAGAAGTGTGAGCAGTAAATTTCTGCTCTGTTTTTTATAAGTAGGCTTCATGCCCAGTGTGGAGCCCAACAGGGGGCTTGAACTCATGACCCTGAGATCAAGACCTGAGCTGAGATCAAGAGTCAGATGCTTAACCGACTAAGCCACCCAGGTGCCCCTAAATTTCTGCTCTTTATAAACCAACTAGTTTACAGTATTTTTTTTATAGCAGCCAAATGGACTAGGATCCCTTCTCTATTGTAGGTAACACCCTGAGTTTTGACTGTTTATCTTTACCCCTTTCTGGCATATTCTTTTTTTTTTTAATTTTTTTTAACGTTTATTTATTTTTGAGAGACAAAGACAGAACACAAACGGAGGAGGGGCAGAGAGAAAAGGAGACACAGAATCCAAAGCAGTCCCCAGGCTCTGAGCTGTCAACACAGAATCCAATGCAGTGCTTGAACTCAGAAACTGTGAGATCATGACCTGAGCCAAAATCGGACGCTTATCCGACCGAGCCACCCAGGCACCCCTATCCGGGCATATTCTTTAGCAACATTCTCTGTCATTAAAATAACCCCCGATAGTCTTTAATACCTGTGAAATTCTCATGTTCTCATCTCTTGAGTCAAGGATGCACACAGTCACAACCTGGCAAATACCAACATTTAGCTAATTACAAGTTAGGAGCAGTGCTATAGACCAAGTGCTCTGGCACCTGTTCTGGAAAGGAACGGGCATGTCTCTGTAACCAAACAGCCAGCTGGGAGAATCTGCTCTTCCTTAGGCATCCTCTCCCAGAAGAAAATCACCAAAAACTATGCTGGGCGCCTACCTCAAAACATCACATATTTTAAACCAGGGCTATTTGAACGTTCTGGCGACTGGGTTCTGATTTCCCTGGCAGAGTTCAAGAGGTATCCTTGCACTATACATAAATTATCTATATCAGCAGATAAGCAACAGTATCGCAACCATGAGAGAAGGAAGTGACAACCATGGACATGAATCTCAAACTAACTCCTTCAAGCAGAGGGAGCTAGGAAAAACCCAAATGCTCCCTCTGATGGAATCTGCTCACTGGATCCGAAAATCGGGCCAAAAGGAGCCTGCAGTTGTCTTTTGGGGGCTCCAGCTGCAGAGGAGGAGTGTTCTGTCTTTCTGACCCGATCCCTTAGAGAAATCAGTCATTTCCTGTTGGGTGCAGGAATCCCAACACATGTACTTCACCAGTGACAAATGCACCAGTTGCTAAAATGGCCCTACAAAAAGATGAAAGTATTACCTTGTCTTTAAAGTGGAAGTCAGTTTAGTGTAAACTGAACCTGGGTTCCCATAACAGAACTTCCATTAGAGCCATCGGTGGACTGGGCCTTCTTAAGGTGGAAAAGCCCCCGTCACTGACCGTGTTCAGAAAGAAGCCGGATCCCTACCTCTCAGAAAGTGATTTGACTGACAAATAAAGGGATGGAGGAGATGATCAGCTTTAATCCTCCCAAAGGTTCTTGCCAGCTTGATGTTTAATTATTCTAAGGCTGACTCTAAAGGGGTCTGATGACTCACTGTTAGTATCCACCTGAAAGACCTCAGAGAGAGTAGTGAATTCTGTGGCCAGCCAAAAAATTCAAGGTGCCAGTCCAGAAAGGGAGTGCACGCTAACAGTCCAGCCAGTGAGGGACTTTCCCAAAAGAGAGGACAAGGTAGGCCAGGGTGGATAAAGACTAAAAGAGTCTTAACTGAATCTGCAACCCCAAGGTTGGTCCTAAGCGAGCTCCTGGAAGAGGACACGTAGGCCTTCTCCTCCACACCCGAGTCCTCCCTAAAGTGGATCGTGGCAGAAAAGGGCTGAGAGTCACCACATTAGTGGGAGTACTAGCGTGAAGCAGGGTCAAAGCCAAGAACCTTCCTGTGCTAGAGTTGTTGAGTGTGGAGTACAGGGTTAATGACTTTTGGTCCACATGGCAAGGCCTCTTTAAGGTCACCCTATTTAGAATCTTTACTTGGAGGACTAAGCCTTGGGTTGGTCTTTCATTCTGGGATGTGTTCTATAAAACTCCCTGGTTCTGAGATGTCAACGAGCCCTAGAAAGTGCCCTGCCCCTGGGAAGCCACATAGGAATAGGTGGTCAAGGGGCAAGGAGGTATAGACCAGAATTTTTGGTCTTTCCAGTCTTGTCACAGAGACTCCTCTAGATTCAGATCTGCTCTGTTCAGCCAGTGCCAGAAAAATTGGGTTTGGGACTGAAGCCTTGGTCAGTAAACATTGTCATTTGTGCCTGGAGCCCAGGACAGAGCCTGGGCCCTCAGTAAGCGTGAATGAATATTTGATGAATGAGTGAATGGACCTGCATAGCCATAGTCCATTAGGGATTTAGCGGAGGGTGGTTGCAGCCAAGGTAAGTAAAAAAATGTTACAAAGATTGGGACACTACTTTCAAATATACAAGGTTGACATTTGGTATTTGGTACCTTCCTGGTTAGGGATTCCTTATATTACTATTCAGTGACATAAATCTTCACCCAGATGGTTCCAAACCAATGGCAATAAACACTAAGTAACGGGGGAGGATGAATCATATCTCTTTCTCTCAACATCACAGACTGGAAATGAGTCATTTCCATCAGTTACTGAGGCCACACGGCCCTGCTCCCTTACTCCTTGGAGACCTGGCTTCAACCCCCATGAGTTTGTTGCAGACCTGTATGGGGTGGCTTCTAATCAGGCTCAGGGCCACCCAGCTTTGACTCTGCAGCAGCCCCATTGGTGCAAAGACAACTGTCCCAACATCTGTTCTCAGAAAACTTGCTCTCTGAAGGCATTTTTTTGATGCTGTTATTGACACTGACTGTAGCTTTTTCTTCAACTTCCTAAAGATCACCGAACTACCACTATTTGTGGGGTATAAAGTTTTTCATGTTCCATTCAACGCTGGGAGCACTCTGGACTTTGCTGTCTTTATCAGGAGCAGGACCTGGTGGCAGCCTGATGATGGCAGCAGGTCTGTGATGGAGCAAGGACCCACGTGGACTTCCTGCTGAAGCCACCGTGGGAATGGTGACTTTCCCAAGGGGTCTCAGCCATGACCCAGCACTGGAGCAGACCATATGCAAAGGTTACCATGGCTAAAAACAGCTTCCTGGCAGGACTGGCCAAGGGTCAGTTATGCTACATTATCACAACAAGATCCATTTACGGCTGGTTGTTTTTCCATTCACTTTTCACATAGATAAGACGAAACACTTCTCATTAGCCTCTTGGGGTTTTTTTTTCTCGAAGAATAGCAGGATTAAAGTGTATTACCTCTCAACTGAAAAAAATAAATCCTATTTAAAAACACTTTGGCTAAACCTGGTCTAGCTGATTATACGCACACTTATATCTATACAGATATACATATAAAACACCTCAACCTAAAGTAAGATTAGCCAAGCAATCACACCTCGCCAAAAGAAAAGATTGAGTCACAGACCCCTCCTAGCTTTAGGTAATGGAATAGGTTTCTTCGTTCTCTCTCGTTGAACATACTTGGGATGAACTGGGGGAACAGGTGCCAGACATCATTTGTCAGCGACAGCTGTGGGGACAGTTGGGGAGAGTTCTGTGTTAGCTCCTTGGGACTCTCTTGCTGGCTCTTTTTTGTTGACCCTTCATATTACCTGTGACAAACAAGCTCTAGGAAATAACATCTCATAGCTAAAACTCAAGCCACTTACCGCTCACACAATCAGAGTCCTGGCCCCTAGATCTCCCATCCGCTACTTGGCCCTGCTGCCCTTCTCTCTCTGTGGCTGGAGGCTCTCAAACACACCTGTTCCTCGTCCCCGCCTCACGGCGGGCCAGAATCTCCACTTCCTGTTTCTAGCACCCTGTTTTGACTGGACGGTAGGCTTGTTGCACATACTCACAGGAAAAGCATTCCGAGAATTTCACAGTTAGAAATTAAGGATCTGTGCATCCCCCTGTCCTGGAAGTCCTGCTGACTTGGCTACTGGCTGGACTGAAATCCAAGCGATTCCTTTTTGGTGAGTAACAGTGGTTTTGGAAAGTGCAATTCAGCAAGACGTTCATTCTGCATATTGAATCGATTTTAAGGTCTCTGTGCAATGCTCTCTTTATCTGCATTTTCCTCCAGTATTTCCTGTTTAATTTGGGTGTGATCGCCACCACGTGATCATTAACACACTGAAACAAACTGGAAGTATGACCCAAATATTTAAAATACTAAAAATCGGGGTTCCACTGGTATACACATATTCTATTCTATAAGAAGACAGAGAGAAAAAAAGAATATTAAGCCAAACATTTCTAATTCTACTTCACTAGGGTGTAAGGGTATGTTTTTAAGCTACATGGGTAAGAAACTCTCCAGCCACCATTTCTCATAACTTTTACGAGTACTTTTATATTGAGCATTTGAAAAGTATGATGTATTTATTTTAATCTACCTCCAAAGTATTAAGTAAACATGACTGCAGTGCAATGAGAAAATGTGACTTCTCGTTGAGGCATATAAAGTGTTGGTGCTCGGGGCGCCTGGGTGGCTCAGTTGGTTAAGCGTCCAACTTCGGGTCAGGTCATGATCTTGCACTTCATGAGTTTGAGCCTTACGTCAGGCTCTGTGCTGACAGCTCAGAGCCTGGAGCTGCTTCAGATTCTGTGTCTCCCTGTCTCTCTGCCCCTCCCCTGCTCCCTCTCTTCTCTCTCTCTTTCTCTATCTCTCAAAAATAAATAAACATTAATTTTTTTTAAAGTGGTGGTGCTCAGTGAAGAAAGTGACTAACGCTGCCTGGATAGGGTGTTGGGAAGGTCAGAGGGGGGACCCTCTGTGTGGTTGGGTCAGAACTGCCCAGAGTCAAAGAGAGAAGCAAAGGATGAAGAGTTTTTCTCAAACCCATGGCTGAAGTTACTATGAATCTAGACATTTGAAAGAAAGGTCAGCTCACCCTCATCAGATGTTAGTCGAGCTATAAAAGCTATCTTTTTATAGGAAGTGTTTTCATCCTGACAAATATACTCTTTTATCCCCATCTCTTGTTTCCTCTACCCTCCACCACCCCCCTCTGGTAACCATCAGCTTGCTCTCTGTAGTTCAGAGTCTGTTTCTTGGTTTTCCTGTCTTTTTCTTTTCCTTGCTATGTTCATTTGTTTTCTTCCCTAAATTCCACATGTGAATGAAATCATAGGGTACTTGTCATTCTCTGACTGACTGATTTCATTTACTCTAATACCCTGCAGATCCATCCATGTTGTTGCAAATGGCAAGATTTCCTTCTTTTTTATGGCTGAGTAAAATTTCTATCTATCTATCTATCTATCTATCTATCTATCTATCCACCACATCTTTATCCATTCATGTTGTGGCAAACAGCAAGATCCATTCATGTTGTTGCAAATGGCAAGATTTCATTCTTTTTTATGGCTGAGTAATATTTCTATCTATCTATCTATCTATCTATCTATCTATCTATCTATCCACTACATCTTCCTTATCCATTCATCAATCAATGGACACTTGGGCTGCTTCCATAGTTTGGCTATTGTAAATAATGCTGCTTTTCTATAAAAGCTACTTTTAGATGACTTTTTTATTAGAATTAAGCCAGTAGACAATCTGACAACAGTAACCTGGACTGACCAATGGATGAATATCTTTTTTAAGTTTACTTATTTTTATTTTGAGAGGGGCGGGGGTGGGGGAGGAGAGGCAGAGAGAAAGAGATACAGAATCCCAAGCAGGCTCCGCACTGTCAGCACAGAGCCTCATGTAGTGTGAAATCATGACCTGAGCTGAGATCAAGAGTCAGACGCTTATCTGACTAAGCCACCCAGGTGCCCAGATGGTGAATATTCTTAAGAGACAGCCTAGAATATCAGTAATCGGTAAGCAATAAAGTTCCTAAAAGCTACCCATGGCAATTAGATATTCCCCACATCGCCCTAGGCATTCTTTCTGTTCCATTACACATTGTGGCTTTTTAAAGAATCTCCACTACCTAAATCTTCTATTTCCTTCCTCTCTCAATTTAGCCAATGTAGGACCTTTTCTTTGTCAGAGAAAGATACCATCTAAGAGATGGCCTTGAACTTCCCACCACCAAGTCTGTAAATGCACCTTTCCCGCTGCCCCGACCTCCCTCCTCCATCTGCTGGTGGCCCTGCCTGCCTACCAGTCTTGCCCCTTTCTCTCCTCTTGGTCTCTCATTAAAGGCAATTTCCCAATAGCTCATTTTTAAATTCACATTTTGTTTTGAAATAGGTTTAGAGTTCCAGGAAAGTGGCAGAAATCACGCAGAGAGTTCCCACATACGCCTCACCCCGCTTTCCCTAATGCTAACCGCTCACATTACAGCCGCACGACTGTCACAATGAAGGGACCGACATTAGTCTGTTACTATTAACTAAACTCCAGACTTTGGTTGGATTTCGCCAGTCTCCCCTCATCTCCTTTTTCCCTTCCCAATTGCATATCCAAGTCCCTATGATATTACATGTATCATGTAAGAGGATATAACAAAAAACCTCTGTCCCAAATCTGTGACTCCCTTTGGTTACCACGCTGTCTCCCTTTTCCCTCACAGATTAACTGCTGTTCACACCTCAGCCCTCTGCAACTGCTAAAATGAACGAATGACCCACGTCTTTCTAAATCCAAGGAACACGCCCTTTCCCTTACCTACATGGCTTCTCTGCCACATAGACTACTTCCTCTGGTTTCTGTGCGATTTCCCTTTCCTATTTGTACCCTCTGTTCCAGCTACACTGGAACAGTGTACCTGCTATCTGAAAGCAAAGTGTTCTATGAAAGCTTTTGTAAGCCGCAATGGGGTAAAGCAAAAAAGCAATTACTGTTAATTTATATGAAAAAAATTGGAGCATTCCAAGATCCCCCAAAGTAACCTCTCTTAGGCTTTTCTGATACCTTAGGACACATTTTTTTAATGGATGCACAAAATAAATGGAGATAAAGCAGAGATGCCCACAGACACTGGTCAAAGCTGTGGCAGCTTTGGAGTGGAACTCCCTGGGAAGGAGCTCAGTGGTGTCCAGGGGGCACATGGTCTCTATAATGGCTCGCTGTGAAACAAACACTGAATGCTAGTTTTGCTTTTCATCTTTCCCTCTAAAAGCAAAAAGCCTCCCTGGATTTCTTTTGGATTGTGAAAATGGGTACTGATGCAGGCCTTTTGTAAAAACAAAGTGGCCTAATGGGAACTTTGAAAAAGTGGGGGATACCTGGATTTCCTTTTCTTCTTCCCTCCCCACCTCCTCTCCTCCCGACTCCCCTCCCCACTGCCCTCTCCCCTCCCACCCCTTCCCGTTCCTCTTATGAGCCTCCCCTTCTCCTGCCTTCCCTTTAGTGCTGGCAATCTCAGGTCTGATCTGTAATTTCCTTTCTTCTCACTCAACACAGTCTCACTGCAAGCATTTCCTTAATTCTCCAGTTAATAAATAATCAAATGACTCAAACCTACCTCCACGCCCCCGATCTCCCTTCAGCACCACAACATCAGAGCAGATCTACACGTGCCCTACTTGTCCCCCAGGAGCCCCAGCCCAGCTCTGCCACCTCGTCTGCTTCCTCCATTCCCGGGTCCCAGCCCCGTGGTCCCCTACCTTAGACTTCCTGCCACGCCCTATCCTGGATTAGTTTGGGAGTTTGGATTGTATGGAAGTTAGATACAGAGACTGCCACACAGGAAACAAAACAGGCAGCTCACCAGGAATTATTTCCTGTTTGTTTGAATGGATTTGACTGAGAAGGAGACTCCTCCTGGACTTAAGCACAGTGGGTGGCACAGGTGTTCACACCGTCCCCAAGCCCCGGCTGGGGTAACTGAAGGGCAAGGTGGATGACTTTGCTGCGGCGTCTGATTTTGCCCACAAAGCCATGGTGGCCAAGAGGTGACATCAGGATTTTGTACCATGCTGGAAGAAAAGGGTGGAAGTGTACACACTGGTGACTGGCCTCAGATGTGTCCCCGTCACACCCTCACGCAAGCCTGCTTTGTAAGTTGCATTCTGCCTTTAAGAAGTTTTCTTGCATCAGGAAGGGGGTCTTCCCTACCAGAAAGCCAGGCCAAGGCCCGCCCATCCTTCACACCCTGACCCAAGTTTCTCCTTCCCAAGTCAGCCTCACTGAAGTCCCCAGACAAGTCTGGGTCGCCTCTCCTCCAACTTAGCACTCCTGGGTTAGCGTTGTGTCCCAGCCTTCTACCGGCGCAGGGAACCTGTCCATGCTAACTGTCGTGTCACCAGAACCTAAGAAAATGTCTGGATCTGAAAAGGTTCTAATGAATTGTGGTTAAATGAATGAAGGGCTAAATGGGCAAGTACAGACTGGCCAGCGTGAGGACAATACATCTAAGAGCAGGAAGCAGTTACTTGCTCCCCTAAAGATGCTGATCTATTTGACTCTCTGCCTCCCCAGTATATAAATCGCAGAAATAGAAGAGGGATAGAAAGAATATGTTTATTAGTCTATTTGAAGAATCTACCTGAAAAAAACCAAAGAATCTTCCTGATTCTTTTCTCTCTTGCAGGACGTGCATCCCTCGTTTTGCTTCACTTCACAGGCACTGTGTTGTTTATAAATCGCAGGTTGGTGGCAACCCTGCGTCAAAGGAGTCTCTCAGTGCCGCGTTTCCGACAGCATTTGCTCACTGCACGTCCCTGGATCACATTTTGGTAATTCTCACGATATTCCAAGCTTTTCGTTATTATTCTGTTACGGTGATCTGCTATCAATGATTATGACTCACCAGAAGCTCAGATTGTGGTTAGCATGTTTTGGCAGTAAAGTATTTTTTAATTAAGATATGTGTCTTGCTTCTTCAGACATAATGCTATTGCTGGTACACACTTAATAGACTACAGCGTAGTGTAAACATAACTCTTATATGCTGGAAGGCAAAAAAACCCAACTTGTTTCATTGCAATGGTCTAAAACCAAACCCCCAGTTTCTCTGAGGTATGCCTGTGAATGCCAACCAAGAGTGCCAGCACTATTTTGGAAGCTGGAACTTCCCCGGCAGCCTGCCTTCTGCTCTACCAACCCTAGAGTCTCCAGAAGCTTCTGGATACCTCCTCACTTATCTCTCCATTCCAGACCCCGGTCTTCTAATTAAATACATCTCCCCACTCTCCCCGCCCCCACCACCTTTATCTGAGAAGAACCTCCAGGTCTCGGTGCGAGGTCATAAGGCAGGTCGTGGGAGCAGGGGTAATAATGCAGCAGGGAGAGCCTCCTTGTCTTCGTTTAGGAATAAAAAAGCATTGGGTAATAAAATAGTACGATGGAGCTTTGCTGGTCTTTCTTGCCAGTATACATTCGTGTACTTGATAGGATGTCTGTTCTCTGGGCAAGAATCAGTAGGACAACCCGTTTATCTTCCCTGCAGTGAGGGAGGCTAATGCAGAGCCTTCGGGGAAGTTTTTCTCAGTAAAAAGGAAGGTCTCCATTAAGACTGGCTGGCTGTCACAAGTCATTGTGAATACACAAGCTGTCTTAGGGAAGAACGGTTACCAAGGGTGACCTTTGTTCCTAAGGATAAATGAATACAAATCATTTTGCTTTCGTTTTCTCCTGCTGGCCATGCTGTGTTGGATGCGCCAGGGACGACTCAGGAGACAAAGTGACATTCTAGGGAAAACGCCAGTGACAGACTGGTCAAAGCAGGCCGAGACTGTGTCACCGTATTTACAAAGGACAATGAAGTGGCTCTAAGAGGGCTGGCATTCCCAGTCTCCTCTTGCTGCCAGCGCCTCTATGCCTGCTCTGTATTTCCGCTGCTCTTATCTTGATTCTCAAATTCTTTCCTTTGAAATGTGTGTGATGTGCCTCCAATCACAGGGAAGTCTTCTCTATTGCATTATGCACTGCCTTAAATTTTCCTTTAAAGACTCCAAGCAGTTCATTCCGGTGCCGCCAGACCTTCGTTGATGGGCTCGTTGATATTTGGATCCAGAAGGGCGGACAAGGGCTCCCGAAGGCTCAGACCCGAGGCCTCATCCACTGCGAACCCTCACCTCTGTGGTCAGTTTAGGTGAATGTGTTACCTTCCCCGAGGGCACCTGTACTTAAAGCTCTCCTAAGAACTGAGGAAGGAGGGGGGCTTTGTTCTTGGTTAACAGAATCCACAGCATGGAGGAGCAGGTTGATGGGGGTGGGGGGAGGCTCTGCCTCCTACGATGGTGTGAGAGGGGCGGCAGAGGCCTGATTTGTGCCCACCCCGCCTGTCGCTCATCACGACCTGGAGCGGCCAATGCTCCCTCAACTCAGCTTCTGGGTGCGCAGTCAGGTGGTTCCTGACCAAGAAGTCTCAGCCCAGCTGCCCACCGACGCCAAAGCGCTGCCCTCCACAGGAGTCAGAGCGGAAGGCTCTGCACGGCCTCGGCTGATGTGCCTGGATAATCATTCACATCGTGCCCATTCACCCTCACCGTGGAAGGCAAGACCGGGCTTGCTAAAACACCGGGTGATGGCAGTCCAGTTTTGCCAAACCTGTGATGATAAAATTCCCTTCTCAAGCCTGCTATGAATTTATTTTCAATTTAGTGGGGAGGAGAGGAAGAGAATGGTGTGACAGAGACACAAAACTCCTAAATACACACACACACACACACACACACACACACACACACACACACACTCCTTTCCTGCTTTTACACCTGTTCTTATATGTGAAGGTAAGATGAAAACGGCGAGTCCTGTGCATTTCCATGGTACAGACTATAAAGCTGCTAGTGATAAAAACAGTTCTAATTTGAAATGACCACTGGGCAGGAGAGGAGAACTGAGGTTGTTTGGGGTGTCTTTTTACCATTTAAAAGGGACAAAGGGCCCAGAGGCAGGCAAATAATAAGGTCAGCGCTGACAGTTACATAGCCATGGAAATACCTCTGAACCTGATGCCAGATGACCTGAGTCCTGGCTTTTCACTTACCAGAGGTATGACCTTGTGCTCGTTGCTTCTTCTAGTTCCGATATTTTCAATTTTGAAAAGAATACTGATGCATCACAGGATACTTGTGTGGATGAAATAAAATAATAAATGCAAGTACTTGACATAGTACCTGGCCCATTACAGATATTCTTTAAGTGTTGGTTGAATCTACATTGTGTCACGGACCAGAGATGGACATCCAAATCCCTGACATTCTAGGTCACATATGACAAGAAGCGTTCCATCTACCAACCTCCCACCCTGTTACTTAGCCATTAATCCCCACTTTTCCTTATTGCATTTGGAGTTGAGTCCCGTCTCTCTCCCTTACTGCAAAACCCCACCACAATAATCCTCTTGAGTCAAGTCTTCTTGACCATCTTTAATTTGTACATTTCTGATTCTGATCCTGGGCAGTACACATCAAAAGACCTTTGGAGGAGTCCTGAAGTCCACCATCTGCAATTCCGGGCTGGTGGACCCATCCGCTTGGGGCATCTTGCTCACAGGATTGCTCTCCTAGCCAAACCCCCTTCTGCTGCTGGGAGCCAGAAATCACCACCATGGGCCAGCCCTCAGGCCTGTGGCTATTCAGAGCAGTGTGTGGAGGGACCAGCTTAAACCTCATGTCCTACTGAAATGAAGAGCTTCAGGTTGTTTTTATATGCCTTGTCACCTGCCACACCTCAGGTTCCTTTACCCAGGATTTAATGTTCTTCTTAGAGAATTTCATTTCCTTTCATTTAACCTAGAGCCTTGCTCTTAGGGGAGACCACTTTCCTGTCCCTGGTGAAGGTTGTAAGGTTCACTGCAGCCAAGACTACAGCTGGACCCATGGCCAAAGGTCTAGTCAAGGCAGTATGGAAGCTTCCTTGGGAGTACCCCCCCATTATTTTCTTCCTCTCCAGAAATCTCCACTTTCCCCTGCTTCTTCAGAAGGCAATTTCACCTAGGGTTCTGAAAGAGTTTACCCAGGTTTTCCTCAGCTTTCCTTCCTTACACCTTCTAACTATTTTCTATCCCTCCCCCTTCTCCCAAGTCATGCCTTTGCTCACTTTCTTCTCTTTCAAAAAATTTGACCTTTGCATTTTTGAGCACATTTGCACTTTCACTTATTTCCTCTGACTGCTTGCTGGTTGCCCCAAACTGCTTATTGGTTGTCACCCCCATTTTGGGCTTCCTCCACTTCAAGGATGAATCCAGGAGGTCCCGTTCACCGTCATGTGCTGAGCGTGAGGCACCATCTGACACGCCATAGGTGGCCAGCAGTTCACAGAGCAAGCTCTTCAGTGATGCTTCATTTGGGGAAAAGCTGGATTGGGGACAGTCACCCAGAAGATGCTCTTCTTGTGTCTCACGGCCTCGGGAGGAAGAGGAAGGTGTAGGGTGGAGATGAAGCAAGGACAGAGCACAAGGGTCACTCGGGAGCTCTAGCTTCATCCTTTAGGAGTAGGGGGACATTAGAAAGGTTCACAACGAAAAGAGTGGACATCTCCCAGTGCAGATGGCCTATAAGCTCGGTTGAGAAGTCAAGACTGGGTTGGAGAATTAGTGGTGTAGAAACCATGGTTCAAAAGAGGTCACCCAGAGAATCACCTGGGTGGCTCAGTCGGTTAAGTGTCTGACTCTTGGTTTCAGCCCAGGTCATGATCTCACAGTTTCATGGGTTCTGCACTGGCAGCATGGAGCCTGCTTGGAATTCTCTCTCTCTCCCTCTCTCTCTCTGCCCCTCCCCCCTCTCATGCTGTCTCTGTCTCTCTCAAAATAATAAATAAAAACTTAAAAAAAAAAAAGATGTCACCCAGAAACGGCATCTAGAGAAAGAAGGTAGCTGAGGGTAATACCTGGGCAAAGCAACATCTAAGGGGCTTGTCAAGGAAGAAAGGCAATGAAAGGGCAGAGGTAGAGTCAGAGAGGTGGAAAGAAAAAGAGAGAGTGTTGTCACTGCCATCAGGGTGGGCAGGGGCACCAGTTATGAAGGGGAGAGTATTGGCTCTGAAATTAAAGGTAGTATAGTTGAGAAGGTGAAATCCAAATTGTTGAAAAATGTCAAAACAAAACAATGTACCAAGAGTTTCTTAAACCTGAATTCCTCTGTATCTTCGCCAACATCTATTGTTTCCTGAGTTGTTAATTTTAGCCACCCTGACAGGTGTGAGGTGGTATCTCCTTGTGGTTTTGATTTGTATTTCCCTGATGATGCGTGATGGAAGATGTAGTACACACACACACACACACACACACACGCACACACACACAATGGAATACTATTTGGCGATGAAAAATAGTGGGATCTTGCCATTTGCAACAATGTAGATGGAACTAGAGGGTGTTATGCTAAGCGAAATTAGTCAGTCAGAGAAAGACAAATGTCATATGATTTCACTCATAGGTGGAATTTTGAGAAATACGACAGATGAGCATAGGGGAAGGAAAGGAAAAGTAAGATAAAAACAAAGAAGGCGGCAAACTATAAGAGACTCCTAAATACAGAGAACAAACTGAGGACTGCTGGAGGGGAGGTGGATGGGGAGATGGGTTAAATGGGTGATGGGCATTAAGGAGGGCGCTTTTCGGGATGAGCACCCGGTGCCATATGTAAGAGATGAACCACTGGGTTCTACTCCGGAAGCCAAGACTACACTGCATGTTATCCAACTTAAATTTAGGGAAAAAACTCCTGAATTCCTTCGCAGCAGACAACCCCCATGTGATATGGATCCCACGCACCCCTCACACCACTCTGTCATTGCTGCTGTCTCTGCTCCAGCCACACAGGCTCTGAACTAACATTGCCCCCCTGCCTTCTGCCTTTGCTTCCGCTCTTCACTCCTTCCGGCCTTCACTTCCCCAGGTCTTCTTAATAGTCTTCTTAGTAATCAAACATTATTTGTTGAAGAAAAGGAGGAAGGTTTTAAAGAGAGGATAAAAAAAGAAAGAAAAGCATACAGATGCAGTCTATTTGCTGAAGAACTCAAGCAAAGCCACAGCCCAATAAAAGGCCCTCAGGCCATTTGCTTAAATACACATAGGGGACTGGTGTGCAGTTCTCATGTCAATGATTTATATACAGAAATCCATAAAGGGCTTTACACTGCTTCAGACAGCTTCACCTCCACTGGCATTCTCAGTACTTCAGTGTCTAAGTATTTGAGTCATTGAGAAAGGCAGGGTTTTTTTTTTTTCTCACAAACATTCTCTCTGCAATAGAATTTATCCCAATATATTGCACATATTCTCAAAAAATATATTCATAAAATGTAAGGGAACTCCAACATGGTGGTACTGGTGTGTATAATTATTAATTACAAAGAAAGTGAAGCACATTGGGGAAACTGACCTCAGCCCTACAGCAAGACTTCCCTCCTCTGTTGACGTCCCCGCACCTTTTGGGCTCCAGTCACAAGGTAACTGCATGGATTCTTTCCTGTCTTCTCCTACACATTACTCTCAGGCTCCAGGCTCATTACCTCAATCACGAAACTAAATGCATGCTGGAATTTAGTCGTGGAGAAGATGAACTTTCTTAAAAAGTCCACCCAGAACTATAAGAAATTTCAAATTGGGGAGCTTATGAAATATTTTTGGTAGTAGGACTACTTTGCATGAATCAAGATAAAATTTCACCCTAATTATAGTTTTATCCCAAATAAAAAAAAATTAAAACCACACGTAGCAATAAAAAAATCCCAGATGTCAGCAAAAGTAATTTCTTTCTACACTTCTCATTCGTTGTTTAAGTATACCCCATTTTACGCGTGGCTATTCTAAGAAAGTAGTGAGTAATGAAGAGATTAGGAACATAAGATCATGAGAAAAGCCTTGATTATGTTTGGTGTGTGTGTATGTGCGTGTGTGTGCGCGCGCTCGTGCAGATTTGTTCGGACTTCCCTACCATGGCAATCTGTCTTGGAATTTTGGATGAATGGCTCATGTTTGCTTTTCAATGTTTCAAAGTTGTTGGGGGATGATAACGATACTGCTGTCTGATTAATGAGATAGTCACTGACCCCTCCCCCTTTTCACCAAAGAATGGGCTCTTTCCAGATGATGGGTACAATCCCCCTCTCTACCTCTTATCCGCTCTCAGAAGTCTGTGTCCTTTCAAGGGCCCATGTGGTGCCATGGAAAGAACCTCCCAGAGGCTGGTGGAGTTTTGGGATCTCCCCAAGCTCCTTAGTTATTTGACCTTGGGCAAATGACTGAACCTTTTCAGGAACTTGCCATCATCATTTGTAAAGTAGAAATCATACCTCAGGCCCCTGAAGAAGGCCAGGAAGGTCACCTGATGGCTACACTCCTTCATCTCCAGGCTCCTCGGCTGTGTGAGCGGAGCAGGCCATGACACAAGACACGCAGAAAGCCAGGGTCTAAGTGGGGAGACCTACAGAGACAAACTCTAAGTACTCACTCTGCTCAGACCCTTAGGGCCCACTCAGCAGACAGAGCATGTGTTCAGGGTCCAGGGCACATTTCCCCCCACTCCACCAAGGAACTTTCTCAGCAACAACATAATAAGCAGCCCCTTCCTGTCAGCAATTTCAGATGGCAGGTCACATACTGATACTCTGGGTGCAACTAAAAACATGGCAATATCGTGGCTACTCTGCAAAAATCACAGTGATGTGAAATCTGTTCCTAAACACACACTCTTAGCAGCAGACTCATCACTGTCCATTGGATGGAAAAACATGAGAAATTTGGAGTTTGAAGGCTGGGGTCAAATGGGCTGGCCCATTTCTTATTAGTTGGCTCGCCATGGGTAAGTTACTTCACTTTTCTGATTCTTTTTTCTTTCATCTGCAAAGGCAAGACTGCTAGAATTTTGAACCTCACAGAGCTCTTTGAAAGACTAAGTGACAGATATGGTAATGTAGGTATGGTGATGTTATGGCTGCTCACCGATATTTCATTTTCTCATTTCCTTCTGGGTCGCAGGATTGTACTTGCCCACTTCCAGGAGGTTAGCTGTAGCCACATGACTTGCTCTGGCCAATGAAATCTGAATAGAAAGACTATGTGGCACTTTCTGGCAGAACCATTCAAGAGCCACTGCAGGATTTTTCATGTTCTCTCTCTGCAGTGACCACTGGAGCACACGTTGATATGGGAGTGCCCCAAGCGAAAGCAGTCCGGACCAATTGTCCAGAGGGCCGTCTTGCCGTATCACTGACTTTGCAAGAATGAGGCATAAACGTTTATTGTGTTAAGCCCAGAATATTTTGGATATTGTTGTAAGTACAGCAAAACTTAGCTTATCCTAGCAAATACATATAAGAAAAATTTTGCCAAATACAACATGCTGTAAAAAGTCAATAGGGTTATTGCAGGTATCTATGAAGATCATGTTAGAAACACTTAGTAGAAGACATACGGTAGCATTAGAATATATCTGGACTCTAGCTAAGGTAGCTCATTCTCATCATCTCATTGCCATCATCAAATGTCTACAAACACCCACCGTGTTTCTGATATTATTCTAGGCAATATACACTGAGTATTTTATTTTTGATGTCAAAATACCCTGAATACCACTTGCATTTACATTTGGCATGGCCTTTGAAAATGTGGCGAAGGTCATCATCAAGTCGAAGATTCACACTAAAAAGACTCACTTTGTGGAACATTCCAGGTTACTGTTGGGTGGAGAAGAATTGAACAAAAATATTTCCGAATGTGCAGAAACATTCTCCTTCAAAAGCTACGTGGAAATGAATTTGTATATTCTAGCACAGGAATTCTAAACTTTATTGGTGCAACTTAGACTGCCAACTCTTTTTTTTTTTTTAGTTTTTTTAAAAAGCTTATTTATTTATTTTGAGAGAGAGAAAGAGAGAGAGTGCACAAGCAAGGGAGGGGCAGAGAGAGATGGAGAGAACTCCAAGCAGGCTCTGCATCATCAGTGTGGAGCCCAATGTGGGGCTTGAACTCACCAACTGTGAGATCATGACCGGAGCTGAAGTTGGAAGCGTAACTGACTAAGCCACCCAGGCGCCCCTGCCAACTCTTAATAATCTGAAGCTACCAGGCTGATTTGGTATGGAGTTATTTCTCCTTCATTTAATCTGAGGGAGGCACCATATCCTACGTCCCCAAACCCCAGGGCTAGAAAGAGTTTCTGGATGTTTTTTCTAACATCCCTCAAAGAATCCTCCACACTTGATGGAAACTAAGCTCACTGCACCTAAGTTTTAAGGAACACCAAGACTTTCAGTGACTCAAGTTTATAAATTAACAAAAACAGCAACAAACTAACGGGTTGGGAGAGCAATCTTCCTTATCTTCATTCCTATTTCTGGCACTTGTGTGGGCTCATGACAAAAGTCACTGTCCAGTAAGAAACTTAGGGTATTCCTTTTCTTATACACATATATTCTTTAAGTGTTTGTTTATTTCTGAGGGGGGTGGGGAGAGCACACACAAGTGGGGGAGGGGCAGAGAGGGAGGGAGACAGAGGACCTGAAGCAAGCTCTGTGCTGTCAGCACAGAGCCCTATGAGGGGCTTGAACTCACAAACCGAGGGATCATGACCTGAGCCGAAGTCAGATGCTTAACCAACCGAGCCACCCAGGCGCCTCACGTATATTCTTTCAAAGTGGCACAAAGCAGCTAAAATGCTTTCCTTGAATCTGGCTCCGATCTCAACTGTTCCACATCACTTAAGGATCCCTCCTGTCATTAACACCCCACCCGTCCCCCTCGAGGCTTCCTCTCTGGCACAACTTCAGTCTTTCCCTGAGCTTTTCTGCTAACATCCTCCATCCACAATACCCTCTCTTCTATGGGCCTCTTGTGCCCTACGATGAAGCCGAGCTCAAAGAACCTTTTGTCAAACCAGTGGGGCGGTTCTGCAGCTATACCCAGACCTCAGCTCTGCTTACTGTTTCTTTCTTCCCGTCGTCACTTCACTGCGCTTCGACAGCTGGTCATGTGCTGTTGTCAGCAAAATTAAATTGCGATGAGCTCTTTTGCAACACTGTCGGACTGAGTGGAAGGCACAGCCTTGCCTGCCGTCTGATGCGGATTCTTAAGTAATGCTACAAACTGGTTCAGGAGCTCAGCATGGCATCCACGCGCTCCTTCTCACCCTCATGCATAAGTTCATCACATACAAAGAATACATCACAAACAGGAAGCGTCACCTGACCCCAGGTCAGGATGGCAAGGTACTCCGAGTTGTGGCTCCATTAGTGATGATGTGTTCACGTTAACCCATCCTGACTTCTCGCTCCATCCCCATGAAACTAGAGGCTTGCATTTGATACTTGGCTGTGGTTAAAAATACAACTCCCTCACAGCCACGGAATAGTGGCCCATAGATCGGCACACAGAGAACTGAGAAGAGAAACAGTGGGCCCGATAAGTACTGCACTTCATGTTAGACTCAGTCTAGAAGCTCTATATATTCACCAGTTGCCATTAATCTATATCTATAAACCATATCCACTAAATCACATTAATATTAATTTAAGATAAATATGTTACTATATCATGTTATGTATAATATAATTAATATTATAACCATATTACCCTTATGGTTGACTCCATTATCTGGATTCGCACATAAATATGCCAGCTCTTTAATACTTCCTTTCTTAGTTGATTAATGAAACAGCAGAATTAGAGAAACAGGATTGCATGAAAGATTCCATCCTAAGCCACACACTGAATTTTGAAACTGGATGTTTGATTTCCGACGTAAGTTAAGTTCTGCAACGCTTACATACACATTCTCCTGTTTGTGTTATTGGGCCCAGGCTTTGTTTCCTGCATTGGGTCAGTATACTTTAATTTCTAAAGGACAATATCAAAGATCTGTCAAACTTGAAGCCAGTTGAATTGAAGATTGTATTATGGAATCTTTAAAAAATATATTTATATTAGCAAACAAGAAGCAAACTGGTTAAGACATACACTAATATCAGACTCCCTTGCTCAAACCCTCCTTTGGTGCACTGCAGTGAGATTTTGTGCAAGTTACTGAGCCTGTTTTTACCTAAAATTTCTCAGCTAGATAAATTATACCTTACAGGGCTGTAGCAAATATTAACTGAAGGAAAATAATCCTATGAAAGCTTTTCTGTCTGGAACAAAGCAAGCATTCAATGAATGTTAAAGCTTGTTGTGGTGGTTAAAAAAATGTTAGAATAAGAGGAGTCTAAATCAGTGGAACAAATATTTCTTCAAGGGAAATAATTGTTATCACCCATAATAGTTATAATAATACAAACTTTATTTTACTTAATCCCCCAAAGAAATGTTGTGATATGTGTATTATTGATTCATTTTGCTGATGACTGATTAATGGTTACAGAAGCTTCATGACTCACCCTTACCCACAACAACTAGACATGATAGAACTGGAATTTATATTTTAATTTTTTAAATATTTATTCGTTTTTGAGAGAGAGAGACAGAGACAGAGTGTGAGCAGGGTAGGTGCAGAGAGAGAAGGAGTCGCAGAATCTGAAGCAGGCTCCAGGCTCTGAACTGCCAGCACAGAGCCCAATGCAGGGCTTGAACCCACAAACTGTGAGATCATGAACTGAGCCAAAGTCGGACGCTTAACTGACTGAGCCATCCAGGTGCCCCATGATATGGCTGGAATTCAAACCACATTTTTCTCTAACAGAAGCCTGCGTACTCACTCCTCCCTACATCCTAGATATAAGGCCCTTGGTCATGCACTTGTAGACATTACCCAGATGAATACTATACCACTCCTGCCTTCAAGAAGCTTCCACTCCAGCAGGTGACAGACCATAATTTTACAAGACAAACTGATATAAGTCTGACTTCTATTGTGAGGCTGACATATGGAAACTATGCGAAATGTATTTTGTGGAAGGACATTCTCAGGTAAACAGTTTTCTGTAAACCTACATGAGTATCCAATGAAAGTTCTGTGATATGGGCAGTAAGTTTTCATTGTTTGGAACTGTGTCATGCATCACATCTCTGGTTCCTGGCCAGTAAATCCATGAAAGCACTCACAAATATCCAACACATTCCCTGGAAGCAGCATTGTCCTCATGGAGAACTACCACCTTTTTGGATTGCGAAATCAATTTAGTTGGTGCTAACCAGGAAGGAAGGGAGGGATGGAGGGAGAGAGGGAGGGAGGGAGGAAAAAAAGAAAGAGAGAAAGAGAAAGGGAAAAAGAAAAGAGAAGGCTGGAATCAATTAAAGTAAGAATATTAAGCTATATTATACTTAGTAAATGTATTACTTCATGAAATTTTGTTTTATTTTTTATTTTGTTTTATTTGTGTTATTTTTCTATGTGTTTTACATGCATTTGCATACACACACATACACATATAATCAAAAAAGTTCGACTCTGGTCCTCTGAGCTTTCTTGCAGCCTGGCTGGTAGACCATGTGATGCCTTTCAAAGGTTCTGAGCAGCATCAGAAGAACAGAACGAGATGGTAGGGGTGCAGGGAGGGTGAAATGGGTTAAGGGGGTCCAAAGGTACAAACTTCCAGTTATAAAATGAATAAGTCATAGGAATGTAATGTACAACATGGTGACTTTAGTTAATAATACTATATTACATATTTGAAAGTTGCTAAGGGAGTAATCTTGAAAGTTCTCATCACAAGAGAAAAAATGTTAGTAACTATATATGGTGATGGATGTTAACTCCATGGAGGTTAATGGTGATCATTTCACAGTGTATACAAACACTGAATTATAACACTGTACACCTGAAGCTAATATAATTTTATATGTCAATTATATCTCAATAAAAAAAGTAATTCAAGGGTGCTTTGGTGGCTCAGTTAATTAAGCATCCAACTCTTGATTTCTGTTCAGATCCTGATCTCATGGTTCATGAGTTTGAGCCCCACTTCAGGCTCTGTGCGGAAAGCATGGAACCTGCTTGGGGTTCTCTTTCTCCCTCTCTCCCTGCCTCTCCCCTGCTCATGCTCTGTCTCTCTCTCTCTCTCTCTCTCTCTCAAAACTAAAATAAGTAAGGATTAAAAAAAAATAAGTCATTCAAGAGAGGATTTAAGGGCAGTGCTCATTTTATATATTTAGACTGCTACAATGGGGAACAAAGCTACCAGAGTTATGATCAGTTATGAAGTTCTGGTTATAGAGTAAAGGTTTGGATATAAAGTACTTACTCTCTTTCTCCCTTGACTTACATTTCTTCTCCATTCATCCAAAAATAAAGTCAAAGATTCAAATCAGATGTACAGAAAGATACCCCGACTTGTTAGCAATCAAGGAAATGCAACATAAAGCCACAACGAGGTTATTTCCCACTCATCAAATTGGCAGATTAAAATTTTGACACTATCAAGTGGGGGCAATGCTATGAAGCAACAAGAACTCTCACATAAAATTGTGAAATCAGTATAAACACTTTGGGACATCAATTTGGCATTGTCTAGTAAAGTGAACTTGCATATACCCTGTCACTCAACACATCTTAGATTTATGCTTTAGAGAAACTCTTGCACAGGGGCACATAACATGAACAAGAGCCATGAGCAACCCTGCTCCAGGATAATTGGTTATAAAGTAAATTCAAAAGCTCTGAGAGGCACCAGGGTGGCTCAGTCAGTTGAGTGTCCAAGTCTTGCTTTTGGCTCAGGTCATGATCTCATGGTTCGAGTTCGAGCCCCACATCGGGCTCTTCACTGACAGCGTGAAGCTTGCTTGGGATATACTCTCTCTCCCTCTCTCTCTCTGCCCCTCCCTGGCTTGTTCGCTCTCTCAATAAATAAATAAATAAACATTAAAAAAAAAAACCTCTGGAAACAACTCAAAGTCCAGAAAAAATAGAACGTGTAAATAAGTTATGAAATGGTTACGTATGGAATAACACACAGCAGTGAAAATAAATCAAGAAAAACTATATTTATCAACATGGTTTAGTCTGTGAATATAATCTTGAGTGGATCAAAAGAAATTTGCATTTAACCTTAAAAAAGAAGAAAATTCTGGGGTGCCTGGGTGGCTCAGTCGTTTGAGCGTCCAACTTTGGCTCAGGTCATGATCTCGCGGTCTGTGAGCTCGAGCCCCGCGTTGGGCTCTGTGCTGAGAGCTCCGAGCCTGGATCCTGCTTCCGATTCTGTGTCTCCCTCTCTCTCTGCCCCTCCCCTGCTCATACTCTGTTTCTCTCTCTGTCAAAAATAAATAAATATTTTTAAAAATTGTTTTTAAAAAAAGGAAGAAAATTCTGACACATGCTACAACATGGATGAACCTCGAGGGTATCATGCTAAGTGAAACAAGTCAGTCCCAAAAGGACAAATACTGTACGATTTCACTTACATGAGAGATATAAAGTAGTCAATTCCATAGAGACAGAAAGTAGAATGCTGCTTGCTGGGAACTGGAAGGAGGAGAAAATGAGGAGTTGTTTAACGCATACAGAATTTCAGTTGTGCAAGATGAAAAAGTTTTGAAGGCTGGTTGCACAATAATATGAATAGAATATACTTAAGAACACTGATCTGTTTACTTGAAAATGGTTAAGATGTTAAATTTTACATTATGTGTCTTTTACCACAAGTAAATTTTTTTTAAGTTTCAGAAGAATGAACAGGGTATAATTCGATTGTTATGGCTCTCAGACTCCTGGAGACTCACCACATAATTCTTAGAGATACAAACATTCATGGTAAAGCTTTAATAAAGAGTTAAGGTGATGCTGGAAATAGTGAAGAGTGCATATAGGGTCTTCAATTATGATAGCTGTGTTCAAAGTCTTGAATTGGGTGTTGGATCCAGTTTTATGGTTGCACATGTATCATACATACATCTTATAAATATATAAACTTTTTCAAGCCAAAAAGCTGTGGTCTGAGTGTCAGAATTGAGATCAGTATGATGGAGTATATGAAACCAAGTTCCAGGTTAGAAAGTCATTCTGTTTGCAATAAAGCACCCAATCTCCCGGTTAGAGTCAGAATTTATGTGCAGCTTGTTCAATAAAATACGAGTAGCCACTGTTTTCCTAAACTCGCTTAGCAACAGCTAAGCACTGGCACTGAAAAAAACCCCAGCCATATCACAGATGCTCTGGCCCTTTCTCTCCAAACTATTACTATTAGCCTCACCCAAAATAGAATTCTATTTGAAAAAGAAGGGGAATTGAGGATCCAAGAGAGAACTTTTTTAAAGCAATTTAAAAATCATTTACTATTCCGTAAAATATAATGTCATGTCAAATTCTTTTAGGAAATTAGATGTTTATAATACTCCGTAGAAATTCAAAGTTTTTTTTTATTTAGAAAACAATAACCTCTTGGTTGCACATAGAACAGTGATTTGCCCTCATGTCAAATAAAACTAACAGTCGTTGCCCTACTATTATTCAGAGTTTAGTGAAGGTTGAAGACAATGACAGAGCTCCATGCTGCCAGTTAGCTTGCATGTCTCTTGGTTCCAAGGGCCTGAATAGAAACCTCTTCAATACGGAAAGGACTATGATCCACTCATGCACCCTGGCTCCCTAGCTGGTCAAATCCACGTGTTCGCAACCTCTATCTTCAGCCCTGGCCGCCATGAAAGGTTCTTCAGCTGAAGCCTAAGTCCGCTGTTCCTCCTACATCACTGAGCACTAACAAAGCCTGGGGATGGTTCAGAGGGCAGGCAAGAGCAGAAAGACGAGGCAGCAGATATACGAGGGAAAAATCAAACCAAGGAGTGGTACTGAGAAAATTTCTCAGACAACTTGGGACACTGTTGCAAATAACGGAGCAAGAACATTTTTTCTTTTCATTTATACGTAAAATGAGAATGAGGGAAGTTGATGGAGACCCCCATATAAACACCCGATTTGATGAGCTGACAAAGTCATTTTCAATCTATGGTATCTGTTAATAAAGAGTAGCATTTAGAAATGTATTTCTACCAATGAGGTCATTAAAATCAATCCTGATAATTTTAACTACATGAATGTCTAGGGAGGTTCATATACATACCTTTGAAAAATTCGCCACTTATTTCCAAAAAATGTTATAAAGGAAATGTCGGAATGTATCTAAAGTATTAGACTGACCACAATTGTTTCTATCCAAATGGAGAGAGACAACTCTTCTCCAGCATCAACTTTAAGCCAACAACTTAAAGCAGCAAAGTTCTTAGGTGTCCACTTTGAGTTTCTAACCTCTATAACTTATGAATCACTACCCACCCTCAATCAAAGCTTCAATGTACAAAGTCTGTTCTCATTTGGTTCAACTTTGTAAAAGAAAAAAAAACCCAGTTGTCAGAAAACCTCAAAAACTTAAAAATAATAACTGATAATGGAAAGAATCTCAAGTCCAAAGATGTTTTTACAGAGAATGCAAGTGTCATCCAGGTTTGGCTACTCAAAGCTTCCCCCCAATCTTTGAGATGCTACCCCCAAAATAACCTACTGCAGCAGGAAAACCTGAGTTTGTTTTAAAATTATTCTTCACAAGTCCTCATTATCACACATTACCCACTGTATAATAGGCCAAAATATCAAGAGGCCAAAATGGAATTAGATCTGATTTACCAAAGAATGAAATAGCACTGTAGAGGTCACAGGCAACATCAGTATTCACCACCTGAAGCTAAGACACTGTAGTCACGTAATGACTTCCCTGGGGGGGTGGGGGGGCAGGGGAGGAAGAGGATACGGGTATAAAGCAAGAACTCCTTACAGTATGTGGAGTCTGAGTACTGATGAAAGTGTGACAAATTAATTCAGAAGTTTTTTTTCACTTGTTGAAATAAAATCTAAAGATGCATCTAATGTAAACTGGATGATGTGGATCATGATTATAGAATGAACAAAAAACAACAGAAAGTGAATTGGAAACTGGACACAAAAGATCCTGTAAATCGAAGAAAGAAATATACAGCCATTTGCCTTTGATTATTCTTCCACTTTTCAAAGAGATTTCAACATCATGTTATGTTTTCTATCCCATAAATCAGCCAGGAGGAACAAGGATTCTATATCTCTTACCGCCAGGTCATGGTTTGTTGATGATGGCAATACTTATTTTCAGTTGTAGGTTTATTTTTTTCTCCCAGTTCTATCAAAATTCTTAACTGAGGTATCTTTTCTTTTCTTTATAACACTGAACAAATGAATAAAATTAAGAACTCAGCCATCATTATTAAAAGACATTTAACACCATAAATGAGGTACCCTGTTCAAATTGTCCATGAGATTTCTCCCCCTAGAGGAAATGAAAACTGATGCTTAATGCATGTCATTAATAACTCTTAATTCAAAGGCTGATTTCTGTTACTTGAAAGGCTAAGGTTCATCAGCAGACTCTAGTCCCGAGGCCAGCAGACACTGAACATGTTATGAAAGATGATTCACTTGGTTATAATAGATGGACCACAAAACTCAACAAGGCTTCTGAAGCATGCCATTGGGGACGAGAAGCAGCCTTCCAGCTTACTGTAATGATAATTTTATTTCCATTAGTTAGAAGAAACCAGACTAGGGAAAAATCTCATAAAAGGTTCTGTTTGATTGAATGTTACCCATTTTCTCCTAAAAGAAACCTCTATAAATGACTACTTGACAAGCAATATTTAAAAGGTAATTTTCCAAGTGAACAGACATTAAAGCATTTAATAATTATATTTTATTTATATTTTGATTAATGGTTTGTGTAAATGAATGCCATTTACTTTCCAAACATCAAATTATACACACACACACACACACACACACATACTCCTGTGGTTTTTCATTTTTAAAATCAAGCAAGTAAGAATTCAAAGGGAAATGAATTTTTAAATTAAGAAAGGTAAAAAGAAATAGTTCTGAGAATATAAAAACAATGGAAAAGTAACAAAAGAAAAATAACACCTGGAGGTAGGTAAGGGAAAAAACAGGTAAAAGAAATTCATAGAAAGAATTTAGCGACCTCAACTTCTAATCTCAACAGAACCAGGTTTTTTTTCTAACAACTAACCAAAAGACATGAGACAATAATTTCTAGACAATGGACAATGGGAAGCAAAAGAATGCAATTCCTGAAACAAAAGAAACTCATGAGGTGAGCCCCATAATTACCCTGGAACTCTGCCTCAGAACAATTTCCTACTTATATGAGGGGTTGGAGCCCAAGCAAAACAAAGCAGTTCTGCTGATCTGAGAAGGCAAAGATCAGAGACTGAGGTTGTTGAAGCTGCTGAGAGTTGAATGGTTGGGTCCTAAAGGGTAGAGAGCTGCCAGCATGTGGGAAAAATAGACTCAGAAGTCTAAATATATATTTCCCACAAGTCCTTTGCCCAGGATTGGGCTGTGTATGTGCAGAGCAAAACTCAGGGCTTATCAGATGGCCATTGCTACCAGGTTGAGAGCCAAACACGGATAGTGAGATCAAGCAGTGTTGGGAGATTTTGGCATTCTGGCTCAATCAGATAAGAGAGACTCAGTGACATCATGATATACAATATTGACCCTGCTGAAACACTGGAAAGGCCATGTCTTAGGAGAAAGCACCAAAACTTAAACTAAGGCTTCCACTATCTGCCTTTATAAGCTAACACTATAACTCATCAAGATCCACAGGGGAGACAGAGTTCAAAGATTTGTCAACTTGAATCGCTTAGGAAACATTTTGGGCTTTCCAAAGATCTAATCTAACAAAGTGTAAGAAAGCTTAATACAAGTCCGACACGATTATTCAAAATTAAACTTTGTACAAGACCAAAAATCAATATATTTTAGAGAAAGAAAACAGAATCCAGTTTCTACAACATATCATTCATTTACAATTTCCAGTATCAGTCAGAATTTATTGACCGTGTACATATTAAAAAAGAAAAAAAATGACTCCCATTGTCAAGAGAAAAAATAACCAATACAAACAGACTGAGGCCACCTATATGTTGAAATTTGCAGATAAAGACTTTATAACCACTTTTTAAAAATACATTCAAGCACATAAGAAAAAAAATGGTCATAATAAGTCAACTGAGGAGGAATGTCAGAAGAGAAACAGAAATTATATGTTAAGGGAAGATCTAGAACTGAACATTACAATGACCAAAATGAAAAATTCACTAGATGAGACTTTCACAGCATTGGAGATGGAAGAATAAATGGGTTAGGGAGCTAGAAGAAAGACCAGTAGAAATGATAACTGAAAGAACAGAGCATGAAAATATTTAAGTAAAAAAAAAAAAAAAGAACAGTTTCAAGAACCCATGGAACAATATAAAACAGTGTAATACATGTGTCATTGGACTCATAGAAAAAAAATGTTAAAGTTCCAAATAAATATTTAATAAGACTTAATTATTGAATTTAGTAGCTTTGAATCATACAAGATAAACAAAAATCAACTATATTTTGAACAAAGCAAAGGGGTCAAAACCCTCTTGACTTTGTCTGAGGTGAACAAATGTTTCTTAGATAGGAAAAAAATAAAATAAAATGCTAGTCATAAAAGAAAACTTGATATAGTGAACTTCATTAACATTAAATGCTTCTGCTCCTTGGGGCGCCTGGGTGGCGCAGTCGGTTAAGCGTCCGACTTCAGCCAGGTCACGATCTCGCGGTCCGTGAGTTCGAGCCCCGCGTCAGGCTCTGGGCTGATGGCTCAGAGCCTGGAGCCTGTTTCCGATTCTGTGTCTCCCTCTCTCTCTGCCCCTCCCCTGTTCATGCTCTGTCTCTCTCTGTCCCAAAAATAAATAAAAAACGTTGAAAAAAAAAATTAAAAAAAAAAAAAATAAATGCTTCTGCTCCTCAAATAGCATTTTTAAGAAAATTAAAATGCAAACCACAATCTGGAAGGAAGTATTTGCAAAGCACATATATGACAAATAATTTGTATCTAGAATATAGAACGAACTCTTACAAATCTGTAATGAAGACAACCAGATAAATGGAGAAAAGATAAGAATAGACATTGCACAAAAGGTTTGGGGGCACCTGGGTGACTCAGTCTGTTAAGCATCTGACTCTTGAGTTTGGCTCAGGTTGTGATCTTATGGGTCGTGGGTTCAAGCCCCACATCGGGCTCCATGCTGACAGTGAGAAGCCTGCTTGGGATTCCCTCTCTTCCTCTCTCTGCCCCTCTCTTGCTCATGCTCACTCTCTCTCAAAAATAAATATAAATAAACTTGAACAAAAACATATTTTTAAAAAAAGGTTTGTAAATGGATAATAACCTTTAAAAAATGCCCATGATCACTAGTCATCAGGAAATGCAAGATAAAACCACAGTGAGATACCAACAGATACTCATTAGAATGTCTATAATCAAAAAAACTAACAATATCAAGCATAGACAAGAATGCAGAGCAACTCAACTCTCACACGTTACAAGTAGGGGTGTAAAATGGAACCATAACTTTAGAAACAATTTGGTAATTTATGACCAAGAGTATTTGCCCAATGTAAGTAAAAGCATGTTGTTAAAACCATAGCTTATACCGAAGATTCAGAGTGACTTTCATCATGGCAGCCCCAAACTGTAACCTACTCAAACATCCAGAAAAGGTAAACTGTGCTATTTTCATAAGATGGAATACAGTAGTCCCCCTCCTTATCTGCAGAAAATACACTCCAAGACCCTTAGTGGATGCCTGAAACTGGGTAGTACAAACCTTATATGCACTATGTTTTTCTTTTCTTTTTTTTAATTTTTTTTTAACGTTTATTTATTTTTGAGACAGAGAGAGACAGAGCGTGAACAGGGGAGGGGCAGAGAGAGAGGGAGACACAGAATCGGAAACAGGCTCCAGGCTCTGAGCTGCCAGCACAGAGCCCAACGCAGGGCTGGAACTCACGGACCGTGAGATCACGACCTGAGCCGAAGTCGGACGCTTAACTGACCTAGCTACCCAGGCACCCCCACTATGTTTTTCTTATACCTACATACCTATTATAAAGTTTTATTTATAAATTATTCACAATAATAGATTAAACAATAATAATAATAATAATAAAACCCAACAATCATAATGGTATACAATATAAAAGTTATATGAATGTGGTCTTTCTCTCTCTCAAAATATCTTACTGAACTGTACTTGCCCTTCTTGTGATGATGTGAGATGATAAAATGCCTACATAATGAGATGAGGTGAAGTGAATGACATAGGCATCGTGATGTAAAATTAGGCTACTAGTGACCTGACAACACGTCGGAAGGAAGATCATCTGCTTCCGGATCATGGTTGACCATGGTAACTGAAATCCCAGAAAGCAAGACTATAGGTAAGGGGGGAATAACTATACTACTGCCTTAGTTTGTTCAGGCTGCTATAGCAGAACAGGCTCAAAAACAACAGAACTTTATTTCTTATAATTCTGGAGGCTGGGAAGTCCAAGGTCATAGCATTGGGCAGATTCTGTGTCTGATGAGAAACTGTTTCCTGGTTCACAGACCACCCTCTTTTCATTGCAACCTCCAACTGGAGGAAGGCGGGGGCCGGGGGGGGGGGGCGATAAAGCTCTCAGGGCCTCTTTTATAAAATTATGAATCCCATTCATGAAGATTCAACCCTTATGACCTAATTTCCTCCCAAAGGTCCCACCTCTTAATATCATCACATTTGGGGATTAGGTGAATTGGCCGGGGCGGGGGTTGGGGGGAGGAGGCACAAACATTCAATCTATAGCAACTACTCAGCAATAAAAAGGAACAAACATTGACACATGCCACAAAATTGATGGATCTCGAAAGCATAATACTGACTAAAAGAAGCCAGACACAGCTGAATATGTGACTCCAATGATATGATGCTCTAAAACAGGGAAAACTAATCCATAGTGCTAGAAATCAGATCAATAGTTGCTGGGGGTGGGGAGAGGCAGTAGACTGACTGAAACTCTACAAGAAAGAACTTTCTGGGTGATAGAAACATTCTATATTTTGATTTGGGTATTGGTTACATGGGCCTATATATATAGTTGGCAAAATTCATTAAATTATACATTTAAAAATAGTCTTTTCATTGTCATCTGTCTCTGTTCATTACTTGGCTTTCTATACCCAAATTGTAAGACAGTCTAGCTGAAAGTTGAATGTGAAACAACATATTAAATATTATCACTAAATTTCAAAATCCAGACAGATGATTTTAGACGCATGATCATATACATAACTACCTATTCAAGAGTAGTAAATTTTGTACAGCATGGGAACTAAGTATTGCATATTTGAAAGGCGTTAAGGGAATAGATCTTAAAAGCTCTAATCACAAGAAAGAAATTTTTGTGATCATGTGTTGGTGATGGATGTTAACTAGACTTATTGTGGTGATCATTTCACAATATATACAAATATCGAACGATTATGTTGTACACCTGAAATTAATATAATGTTCTATGTCAATTATACCTCAGTTAAAGAAAGAAAAAAAAATTAAGAGTAGTACATCCCACTTATTTCTCCCTAGGAAATGCCAATCAATCAACCAATCAATCAATGGGAGTGATGTTAATAAAATGGGGAGAGAGAAAAAGCAATCCAAGCAAATGTCTATCCTAATTTCAGTCTTGGTCTCCTTTTTGACGGTTACTGAATGATATATAATTAGTGTTAGTTCAGATTCATCAACTTGGTCCTAAGGTTTAATGCCAGAAAGGTGGGAGCCTGGTAGAAAGAATAATAGATAGTAAACTGTTCCCTAAGTACGACCCAGACATCCTACGTGAGACAGGTGGCAATACCTGGAAAGCCACACAAACACAATTTCAAACTTGATTGTATTCTGTTTTGTAAATGTAAACTTCTGCGAAAGATATTACCAAGATAACACATGGTTCTCTCTGTACACAATCTTGCTATGAAAACAGTCATTAAGGATGTACCAAAAATTTATAAAAATGAATGTGATTTATACAACATCATATAGAGAATTACTTCATAAGATATAGAAAAATATTAAATAGTGACTGGATAATATTTACTTCAGATTTTCCAAAGCCAATAAAATCCAAGTCACTGGTAAAATCTCTTAGTTGTCTTTAAATTTCAGGTTCATATAAGCTAATCACATCTGGATCTTCACAGAAACCTGACCAGGTGAATTTCTTTTAAAAAAGGAAACCAAGAACGTGACACAAAAAAGATAACTAAAAATGAGTACTCTTACATCCTGATTATAATCAGTATAAGTAAATTTCATGACTGGGTTGTTTTCACAGATATAATTTTGTTTTTCCTGTGTAACTGTAGATATTGACCCCTCAGGACAGAGATGTGAAAGCCTTATATTCTTTAGACACAGATTCTAATTTATCCTAATGGTTGCCTATAGCTGTGTTTCTTTTTTTATTTTTTTGAAACTCTGTTATAAGAACATCAGTAGTGGAAAAATTTGAAGGGAATGTGATTTAGAGACTAAAAACAAACACCACCCCCTAGCAGTTACACACTCCATTTTTTGAATGCATATCTTGTCTTAAACAGAAACACTTACATATGCTTTAAACTTTTTAGAAATACTCTGACATACTGCATTGGATATAATCATCAATGGGTGAGATACTATGATCCTTTTATTTTTTACAATTGGAGAAACTGAGGCTCAGTGGGGTTAAATGGTTTCCCCAAGGTAAGAAAGCTAGAAACTGGCAATATCAAACCTAAAATCTAAGATTCCTGAGCTTTACTGTCTTTCTCTATCAAATATAGTCAGAAATATCTTAATGGCAAAGATTCAGTTAAGAGAGACCTGAAATCTCTTATGTTACTACTCATAGGTTTATAATATGAGGCTGGGAATAAGTGCCCTCTATAGGTACAGCAGTTGAGGAATTTGAGTCCAAAATTTAATTTTTTTAATTTTTATTTTTTACATTTACTTATTTTTTGAGAGACATAGAGAGACAGAGCACACATTGGGGAGGGACAGAGAGAGAAGGAGACACAGAACCTGAAGCAGGCTCCAGGCTCCAAGCTGTCAGCACAGAGCCCAATGCGGGGCTTGAACTCACGAACCGTGAGATCATGACCTGAGCTGAAGTTGGATGCTTAACCGACTGAGCCACCCAGGTGCCCCGAGTCCAAAATTAAAAAAAAAAGTTATTTTAGCTCCTAGTAACTTAATAATATCAATTTGCTAGCAAACTACCTTTTATAGGGAAAAAATACTTTATAATAAAGATATAACCACCCAGTCTCAGAGAAGTAAAATTAGTAACAGAAGACTTCAGATAATGAACACATGTAAAATGAATCTGAATCTGAACTCGGTGTCTCTCCAGTTCACTCTGCTGTCCTTGATTTAAGTCAGTTATTTGGCTTCTAGTGGTGGATAGATTCAATCTCAGAGAGCACACACAACTTCTCACTGCTGCACCCTAGTGAGCGTGTTAAAAATGAAATAAATTTACCAAAGCCTGGAAGATTCCTTGGTCTGATCCCAGGAATCTGACCCCACTGACTGGTAGGGTTACTTCTGCAATCACTTCTCCCAAGCATGCTTAACACAGAGCTTTTATCTTTGGGGCACAGTTTTGACTAAGTAGCAGTGATTGGTAGAATCAGGCATCCGTGTAAACCGGTGACGTCCTTTTAAATGAAATATGATCCACCAGATTTGCAATGAAATGTGTTTTAAAGACTGTTTTCTGATGCAGATACAAAGCTACCTATGTTGACATTCACTAAGTTAGCAATAAAAACTATAAAAGTGATACTTGGTGCTCCGGGCTATTGGAAATCAGGAAAAGTCACTACAGTGTCGCTAAAGAGTCAACTTTTCTTCTCTCTCTCTCCTTTTTTTTTTTTTTTTTTTTGACTCTTTGTAAAATCTAGGCAGATGATAAACAGAAGCCAACATCAGGATAATGATTTATCTACTAACAGCTACAGACTCTACAGCCACCATTGGCACAGAAGGCTTCACCCACACAATCATACCCAGAATGGAATCAACAATACACGTCGTTACATTTACAATACAAACAGCAGGCAAGGCTTCACATTTGTGAAGCGATCTTGGGAAATAGCTATTTTGTCTGAGCCCCTTTGGTTACACAAAGAATCCACTAAACATGGGTACAACAGTTGTTAATAGTTCAATGATTTGAAAGACAGCTCTAAAATTTAGAGCCGATTATGCGAATAGGTTATATAAGAACACAGCTTCAAACAGGGACATGGCAGAGAGATATTTGGGGACAGAAGCCAGAGTGAGAAATTTATTTCCTTTCTTCTCCCATGGGTCCATCTTCAATTGTACTCAGTCACCAATTGTCCGCCATGCGTGGTTCAACAGTGTGTGTTTGTGTTCTATTCGGTGGAACCAATATTTATCAAGTACTTCCTGAGGGCTAAACACAGGGCTACATGCTGAAGATACAAAGATGAGCAAAGTGCTTTTCCTGAACTTACGGAGTTCAAATCTATAAGGGAGCTGGTGAGAGAAGCATTTGTCACTGTGATTTGCTCCCTATATTGCTTCCTCCTGACCTCCCTCCTTGGTGAGGACCCTCTCTTCAAGTCGACTCTCCATCCTTGTCCTCATTTAGAGATGTCAGCTTAGGTGCTTTAAAACAGTACACTGAAAAGTATAACACTAAAAAAAAAAAATTAAAAAAAGAAACCACCCAGATTCTTTGACTAGAGGAAGCAGAAATGCTTCTTTCCAGAAAACAGCAATTTAGGCAACCAGGAGAAAACAGAGCGGCGTGATAGGAGAGAAGGCAGGGTGGCAGGGCTGACCCACCCTAAACAGTTCTGTTCTAAGTTAAACTTCCAGGCAAGGAGCTGAAGACTGAGTGGAAGGGTTAAAGAGTACCTATAGAGACCTGGGATTATTACCACCTTGGGGAAACCAGCAGGTGCCAGGCCCTTTACTATTCCAAACAACAGGACATAAAATACACGAGTTACTTGGAACAAACCTGAAGCCTGCAGTGAAGGGCAAATCTGCTGAAATAATTCCTCTAATTCGAGAGGCGACTGGAAAACCAAGACAGTATGTGCTATAGTGGCTGAATTTTATTTTTCCCTGGATTACAGTCTGGCTACTGTACCTTTTATTCTGTACAATTTATTTATATTTTTTTAATATTTATTTATTTTTGAGAGAGAGAGACAGACAGAATGCAAGCAGGGGAGGGGCAGAGAGAGAAGGAGACACAGGATCCAAAGCAGGCTCAAGGCTCTGAGTAGTCAGCACAGAGCCCGATGCGGGGCTCGAACTTGTGAACCACGAGATCATGACCTGAGTAGAAGTCAGACGCCCAACCAACTGAGCCACCCAGGTGCCCCTATTCTGCACAATTTAAAATGTAACAGCTAGAATGTGAAATATTACCTAGTCTCCTGCCCTTCCTTCAGGTTATTTGCCTAAAATCAAGAGAGAGTTACGACATCGACTGGATCTAGAATTCAACTCTTAAGGTTCAGGACAATGTGCTACCCCAATTTTACTCTCTTCAGGATGCTGTAATTTTAATAATGCATAGTAGTATTTGATTGGCTCTTTACAATTTTTTTTTAACATTTATTTAGTTTTGAAAGATAGGGAGAGACAGAGCACTAGTGGGGAGGGACAGAGAGTGAGAAGCAGAGTCTGAAGCAGGCTCAGGCTCCGAGCTGTCAGCACAGAGCCCGATGTGCGGCTCAAACCCACTAACTGTAAGATCATGACCTGAGCCAAAGTCAGACACTTAACTGAATGAGCCACCCAGGCACCCCTTGACTGGCTCTTGAAGTGACCATAATAATAATTCAAGGAATACATCTGTCCCTGACTTCAATGCTTTGAGTTGGGTTTTTGTTTGTTTGTTTGTTGTTTGTTTTTTGTTTTGTTTTTGTTTTTGTTTTTAATGGAGCATGAGCTAAAGCAGCTATTATTACAATGTAAAACACTGTAGGTAAAAGTTTCATAGGGCTTATTACCCCTCTGGAGAAATCCATTCTAAAAGAGAAAACTCTCCCAACACAAGTGTCACTCTGTTTCATCATCTGTGATCCAAACTTTTTGAATTCTTTTCTTTTTTAAAAAACTTTATTTATTTTGAGAGAGAGCATGCTTGAGTTGGGGAGGGACAGAGAGAGAGGGAGGGAGAGAGAATCCCAAGCAGGCTCCCCACTGCCAGCACAGAGCCTGATGCCTGGCTCAAACTCATGAACTGTGAGATCATGACCTGAGCAGAAATCAACAGTCAGATGCTCAACCAACTGAGCCACCCACGCACCCTATATTTTCTAATTAATTTATTAATTGTGGCATTGGTCACAGTTTTTCATTCTTTAGCCCCGTCATGAAGAATAACACAGATGTTTTTCAAATGATATGATGCCTCACAAAGAGAGAATTTGTAAACATATAAGTCCAAAATGAAGAAAAAGGTGTTCCAGTGCTTAATACTTAGCATGAGAAATATTTCTGGCAGGAACTCCCCAAAAATGTCATTTGTTGCCTTGAGTGGTGAACATAGATTTAAGTTTAGGTTTTGTTTCTTTTTTCTAAAAAAAAATTTTCAACTTCAGAGAGTAAGAGAGAGGAAGGGGCAGAGGGAGAGTGACAGAATCCTAAGCAGCCTCCTTACCCAGCATGGAGTCCGACGAGAGACTCAGTCTCACAACCACGAGACCATGACCTGAGCCAAAATCAGGGGTCCGATGCTCTATCAACTAAGCACCCAGGCACCCCCAGGTTCTGTTTCTTTTTAATGATTACGACAATTTGTTTCCTAATTGCAAATCAATCAATCAATCAATAGGTAAGCATAAATCAATAAAATGGGTACAGACTACTCCCAGATGCTATTCCAAGCAAAACAAAACAAAATGATAATTCAAATGTGAGGGAGTATTGAATCATGTTTCCCAACCACGATTCAATGGACAAATAAGGTGAATTTTTAGTATCTTGGACCCTCTTCCCCCACCCCCCACTGTGTCCTAGTTCCCCTTCAATGCTTTCCTCTCCTTTATTCATGGGTCTGCTTTAGAAAATGTGTAAGTGAGGAGCATCTGGGTGGCTCAGTCCATTGAGCATCTGTCTCTTGATCTCAGCTCAGGTCATGGTCTCACGGTTTGTGAATTCGAGCCCCAGGTCAGGCTCTGCATTGACAGCGCTGAGCCTGCTTGGGATTCTGTCTCTCCCTCTTTCTCTACACCTCCCCCGCTCTCTCTCTTTCACTCTATCTCTCAAAATAAACTTAAAAAAAAAAAAAGAAAGAAAATGTAGAAGTGGTTCTTCCTTACTGGTGATATGTCTGGTTTCATGTAACACTGATCATCTACACAACCATACTTTGATGCTCAGGATGATTATAACTCCCAGATCACAGTGTAGGGCACATATCTTGCTGCACAGTAGCTTAAGTGTGGGACATTGTCATCTCCATCTGTACTGAAACGTTTATGTGAGAATGTGACTATCACATTGCATGTTCCCCAGATCATGTTATAGGAGTGAAGGGAAAACAGAGAAATGGAAGCTCTGGTACTAACCAATAAGGAGCACAGGTTGTTCAACAGAACAGCAAATCTCTAGTCTCAGTTGAACACTTATTAGAACGATGAAGATACCTGTTTAGTTAATGAACAAAACTGAAGAATACTTGCTGAATATGAAAACCATATCATGGAAGAAGACCATGGGGGAGGGGAAGGAAAAAAAAAAGTTAGAGAGCGAGGGAGCCAAACCATAAAAGACTCTTAAAAACTGAGAACAATCTGACGGTTGATGGGGGGTGGGAGGGTGGGGAGGGTGGGTGACGGGCATCGAGGAGGACACCTGTTGGGATGAGCACTGGGTGTTGTATGGAAACCAATTAGACAATAAATTTCATATTAAAATAAATAAATAAATAAATAAAATTCATCTAAATGCTTAAAAAATAAAAAATAAAACCATTTCATGGAAGATTATAGGTAAATTATAATTAGGGATTTAATTTTTTAAATCTCTATGGAAAGGGAAATCCCTTGTAACATACAAATCTATTTGTCGACTTTCTGGCACTTGATTTTCCATATCTTCAGGAACACATTATACGTGTGAGGACTGCCTGTGAGTTTTCTTCTATCCTAATCTGTATAGGAAAGCTTTAGATATACAACCCACATTACCACTTTTGTCGAAGACCTGTATCTAAGAACAGTAAGTCAAGGTAGAAATTCAAGCAGAGTCAATCGAAGATTAGATGTGTAGTGGAACCCAGAGTCACTGTCATAGGCTCATTTAGGCTCTAGACTGATCTTATTTGAAGATACGAGAATGGTCATTAGGTCTGGACCTGACAACCTAGAGCACAATAGCAAGTGTTTGTAACTGCATCTAGAACTTAGTGCCACTGGTATGGATGGACCAAGAGATTGAGTGTGGAAGAAGCCTGAGGCCACAAAACTCCCAAATGGAGAAAAAGAAGCAAACATTGAATCAATCATCTCATCTTAACCAGGAATCCAGTAAACCTAAAAATTGTGGGGGATTTTGTACGTGTTTTTGTTGTTCTAAAATTTATTCAAAGTTTTAGTCTAACTTTGATGGTGGTGAAAATTATACCACTGTTGAGACCATGAAGAGGCATTCCATTTTTCAGGATCAGAAACCATATTTTATCCTAAATGAAGACATAAACCACACAAATTCGTGTTTTCCTCACACTTGTAAGGTGATTATATCTTGGTGGGCAGATGGGGGGGGGGGGGTTCCAGCAGCAAACATAAGAACATAAGCCATTGCCAGTCAAAAAGGGATTGGTGGAAAGTGACCTGGCCACAAGGCTGTGTCAGAGGAGGGCAGCCATACATGGGCCCACCATGCTGGGTCCTCATGCTAGAAGAAATTGGCTCTCTTCATCCAATCAGGGAAGCAGGGCATGGAGCAAGGTACCCACGCTGCCCCTTCCAGTCAGTGGAATGGAAAGGTCATTAGAATAGGATTAGAACTGGTTGTTGGACAGCTAAATCCCCATTCACACATAGAAATTCTAAAGTGTAATGGACAAAATCTTATCAAAATCAAGCACTTTATAGCTCTGGCATCGGTCTTTTGTAACACAATTTTATCAATTACATTTTTGAAAAGTGTTTCTTAACCATAGTAAATCCCTTTCCAGCAATTTAGCAAAATTAAAGAGATTTACAAAACAGACGGAGAGATACATTATGTTGTTTGTCATCATTTTTTCCCCAAACCACCGGGGTTACAAAGAAGCATAAATATTTAAAAAGTGCTCAGGATAGTTTAATTCTGTCTTTGGCAATTTATTACTTTACAAGAGACAGATTACTGAGATGTATTCTAGCAATCACTAATTGTTTTTAGATTATACACTAATATATTCATTTCATAATTGTAAGTGAAAGAATGCATACTAATGTTCAAAGCTGTGGCCCTTTTTGCATAACTTAACTAATTTTAATGGTTGAAAACTTAATTAACTAGATTCAGAGTGAAATCAGATTCAGTGATGAATGTGCTTACCTTTCATCGAAATAGACAGTGGTTTCATGGCATAAATGAATTATTAGAAACATGTCTTCAGCAATTTCCTAACCCTATCCCAGACCTCCGATCCATTAATCCTACCACCTTTTCACTATTCTTCATCTCCAGGGTGTCCTCATTTTCCTCCAACGAGCCTAACTTGCAGCGTTCATCATTATAATCATGCCATTGCAAATAACTCAACTCGGTGGCCCACTCTCCCTTCATTTTATGCACCTGGCAAAGACTCCACCCTGCTTGAGTCCAGGGCTCCAGGTCCTCTGCACCAGGCACACAGCTGACCATGGCTGGAAGACAAACACACTGCTGGGGCCGATGGTCTTACCCTAAACCCGTGATCCCTGGACCGCCCATCAAGTCATTTCCCTTGTCCATTGACTTATTTTCCCTACGTGTATCTCATGCTTTGCTCTCTCCCTAAGCCTCTCACCCTTCCTTCCCATTCCCTCTCCTATCTGAAGAATGTGCTTCCCATTTCCTTCACACCTGTCACCCAAAGCATCCACCTCTCTGCAAACGGTTCATGAACTCAAGCCTTCCTTGTTACCATGGAGCAACCAGCCACACTTCCATCCAGAGTAAACCATTCACTGCACACACACCCCTTTTCCCTACCCCATGGGATTGTTCCACTAATTCTTCCTTCTTTCTCCTGCATCATTTCCCTTCTCTACCGGGTCATTTTCAAGAGCTTACAAATGCACTATTTGTGTGTGCTGTTATGTTTCCCATCTTAAAACAATGAAATTCTCTTACTCTCACCTCTCCCTCCAGCTAACTCCCCACTTCTCTGCTCCCTTTTATAGAGAAACTTGTCAAAAGGATTGTTTTATAAGGACTCGCTCTAATTTCCCTCCTCTGTTCTTTCTTGAAGACATATGAATCAGGCTCTTGCCCCACTGGGCCATCAATACAGCTCTTCTGAAAGCCACAGTGAGTGGCCTCACATTGCGAAATCTAATGGTCCGTTATTAGTCTTCACTAATTTAACCTGCCCAAGGCATTTAACACAGTTGGTCACTTCCTCCTCGATACTCTGTTCACTTGGCTTCCAGGACCCCTCACTCTCCTGGTTTTCCTCCTGCCTCACAGTACCTCCTTCCCTTTACTCTCTTCCTCATCTCCTTGGCATCTACATGTTAGCATGCCCTGGACTCTGTCTTAGCCTCCTTCTTATCTCTAACCACACTTACTCCTTAACCCAATCTGTATAGACTAATCATCTGGAGAGATTTTTAAAAATACCAATGTCTGGGATCCATTACAAGCCAATTAGAGAAGAATTTCTAAGGGTGGATGTGGGTACTGACTGCAAATCACTGCCTTAGATGATCTCATCCAGCTTTATAGCGTTGAATGTCATCTAAGAATGGATACCCTGGAATATATGTCTTCATCACCAGTCTTGCCCCTGAACTCCACACTTGAATATCCAACTGCCCACATGACTTCTGTATTTGGATGTATAATAAATATTTCAACCTTTACAGATCGAAAGCAGAATGCCTAATACCATCCTCTCCAAACTGGCTTTTGCAGACTTCTCCACGCCAGTGAAGGACAACTCCATCTTTCAGCTGCTGCAGCCACAATCCTTGGAGTCATCCCTGAGCAATTTTCTCCTACCCTACATGTAATCTGAAAGGAAATTCTGTCATTTCCACCTCCAATATAGTTGGAGAAGCTGTCACTTCCCACTACCCCTGTTACTAACACCCTGCTCCAAACCCTGTCACTTTCCCCTAGACGTGCACATGGCTTGCATCCTACTTTCTTCAGTTCATTGCCCAAATATCGTCTACTCATGGAGACCTTCCCTGACCACAGTATTTTAAAAAGCACCCTCTCCCACACTGTACGTCCTATCCCTGCGCTCTGCTTTATTTTACTCCATTGCAACGATCACAGTGTGACATACGACATCTTTTATTTATTTATTAATTCTGTCACTCCCTTCAAATATAGACTCAAGAAGGCCCAGCATCTGAAACAGAGCCTAGAGCATGAACATAAATACTTGTTGAATGAACGACTGAATCTTTTACATCCTAGCCAAAAAACTCTTCTGGAAATAAACTTACGTAACTGAATCAAGAGAAAAATAGCATGACCATTTTAAGCAAGAGGAGCTGACCCAAACTGTGGCTGGAACACCACCTTTTGATGCTATCCAGTGCCTTGGAGATAACAGAAGAAACACTCTGGCACATAACTATGCCTCCTCCAAAAAATATTGTATGTGAAGAGTATGTTATTTCCATATAAATCACGTCTGGGTTTTTTCTTGCTGTGATCTGACTCAGTGTCTCACGCTGCTCAGAGCCAAGCTGTCTCATAAGTCAGTCGTCATGTTTTAGAGCCTTCCTGCCAGGGAAAAAGAGGAAGGCATTTGTGGCTCTTTACTGTGACAATATGCATCTGTGTTACTGGTAACTCTTCTGCACCCACTGTAGATGCAGCTGAACTGTGTGCCCTGGGCAATCTGGTTCCCATGGTGCCCCTGCGGGAGCTTGACAAGAAACAGTGGAAAACCAGTGCCTTTATGTGGCTGCAAATGAAGATTTTCCTGTATCCGTGAACTCCTCTATCAGGAACACTGGCATCACAATATGAATCTTTTATATACCAGTGTTTATTTGGTATATAACAAAACAGATGATAGCCGAGGAAGAAGAGAGATTTTTAAAGCCTATTTTATATTCAAGTGTCAATTTGCATCTAATGTTAAAGCCTTTGATAGTGAACATTTATTCAGAAGCTATCAAAGGGAATTAGCTTCCTAATTTTTAAAGACAATTGTACATATCTGACAGGGAAAAAGATGTATAGCTCAGTGAAACCTGTCCATGTTCTCGTAGGGAAACTGTAATTACTTCAGGCAAAAATATATTAACTTCTCAAGATATCAAGGCATACACACTGTTAATACAAACATGTCAATTATGGAGTTGTCTTGCTCACCCAGTATTCGATATCTCTAGCTATGGAAAGAGTTTTGCTCATGGATGGAAAGCATTAGATTGAAGGTCAAAGGGAACTGTTCCAGAAATGTTAAAAATGATAAATAGAATTTCACACATCAGGAAATATAAAAAACAAATTTTCTCCTGCAGATATAAAAGCCTAGATGAAATTAAAGTGAGGAATCAATCAGGATGCAGCACTGTCACTGGGACTTATGAAGTCCCTTGGTCTAATACCTCCTCTGGAGAAGACAGCCACTGGGCTCTCTGCCTTCCATGTGACCCCATCTCGTAGAAGTCTTAGAAACTTCAGTACCAATTAAAGAGGAAAATTAGACAATCCATTTGTTAGCCAAAGAAAGTACAGCTAGTGACACATAAGCTGAAAACTGTAGAACCTGACTGATGAAAGGGACCCTGGGGAGGATCCTGTCACCTGCTCCCGTTCCACATTTCTGAAAACGGAGAACTTTTAAAAGTTAAAAAGAAGTCTGCAGGATCAAATCACTCAGTGGCAGAGTGAGTCTAATTTCCAGAAGCAGGGGCACATAAGCCAGTGTCTCTACTGCTCTATGCCACCTCTCACCCTACACTTAACTTTTCATAACTCACCCCTTATTGTTGTCGTCATCAAATGTAGTTGTAGAATTTCATGGTGGTCTCAGCCCTGAGCACATATTGCTTTAAATTCAACCATTTCTTTTTTATGGGAAGAAAGGTAGAAGTTTCAGTCAAGAAAAAAAGCTCTGAGTTATCAATTCCAGTTCGATTGCTCCAAGGCAGCTTTCCAAGGAAGTGGACTTCATGAACGGGGAGGCCATGCAACATGGGACACAGGCTAGATTTGTAACAGATGTGTGCATGGACCCATGTTTGTGGAGCTCCATGCCTGCAATGCTGACCCCAAAGCATACCATAAAGCATACTTTATATCTATTGCTGTGCCTTATAAAACTGGAGGTGTATTTTTGTGGGAGAAAACTCAAATTTAAACAGTGGTTGAAATGGAGGACCAAACACTCTTTTTCTTGGTTATTCTCGAATTCCACCAGCCAAGGCTTTGAAAGATTATATTCTGTACCTGAATAAGAATGGCTCCTTTATAATATCTTCCAAAGCCATGAATACTTCATCTGCTACTGGCTACCTTCCTCCTATCAGACCCCTGGTCCCTTGCTTCCATACAGAAGGATCTTAGAACATTTTTCCCTTTCTCTTCTGTCTGTTGATTTGTAGCAGTGACCAGTAGAGACACCAAGATAAAATCAGGATGCTTTAGTGAAGACTAGTAGTTGCTAATTCTAGCTGCAGATTTGAATAAACTGGAGAACTTTTGAAAATATGATGTTGGACTCCGCCCCCAGATTTAATTGGTCGGGAGTGGGAACGTAGCATCAGGTATTGTCCAAATGATGGTTTACATCATTACAGTTCCATTCTAGATAAAGGAGATATGAGCAAGGATTATGGATCATGAAAGGTGTAAATTGAATCATAAAATAACACACTTTTAGATCTGGAAGGGACATTAAAAGCTTAAGGACCACTCTTGATTCTAATGATGAGAAAACTGAAGTCAAGGGATACTACCTGAATAAACGGAGATCTCAAAACTAACTAATGGCAGAGCCAGAACTCTGGTCCCGTGGCCTCATGAAATGACAAAATAGTGAAGCAACATTACTTGACATCTACAAGAGAAAAATTAGAATATAAATAAAAGGAAGTGACAGCTTTACTCAGAAAATACAAAACATATGGCAATCAAGAGGTGAATATCATTATGTTATTCAAGGACATATTACTAGAAAAAAAAAGGACATATTACTAGATAAATCCATTATGGCTCACAGCAGACTTGTAGGAGAGGCTGGGGGCTTGACATATGATAGCAAACCACGAGTGGTAAAAGTCAGGGTAAAAAACAAACCTGATTTGGTTAATATCAAACGGAGTATAGATTTGGATGAATTACAAAAATGATTTCATAAACATTGCATATTTTCTCACCATGTAAGTAAAATTCATGTTGGATATGTTCTTACCCTATAGAATGGAGTGCTTGGCATACAGTAAGTGCTCAATTAATGATAGATGCTACTTCACTTCACTGCCACCACTATGCAAAATCCAACTGAATTGTATGGTGCTAGGTCATATCATTGGAGTGCTTTAATATCGTACTAGGTGTGTACTCAGGTTTTCTTGCCTAACATTGGGGTAAGGCTGAAATTTTGTAATCTCCCATTTACCTAAGGCAAAGAATATTTTAATTTCCAATTCAATTTAATGAGAGAAGGAAATGGAGAGAAGAGAAGGAGGGAGGGGGATGGGAGGGGAGGGGAAGGGGAGGGGAAGGGAGGGGAAGGGAGGGGAAGGGAGGGGAAGGGAGGGGAAGGGAAGGGAAGGGAAGGGAAAGGAAGGGAAGGGAAAGGAAGGAGGGGGAAAGAGGGGGAGGGAAGGGGAGGGGAGGAGAAGGGGAGGGGAGGGGAGGGGAAGGGAAGGGAAGGGAAGGGAAGGGAAGGGAAGGGAAGGGAAGGGAAGGGAAGGAGGGGGAAAGAGGGGGAGGGAAGGGGAGGGGAGGAGAAGGGGAGGGGAGGGGAGGGGAAGGGAAGGGAAGGGAAGGGAAGGGAAGGGAAGGGAAGAGGAGGGGAGGGGAGGAATTGTCTGGAGGACCAAAAGAGGATAGCAATACGGTTCTCCATGATTTCCTTCCAACCTTCTAGGTTGAACTTGCATAGGATGAAACCAGTAAGTAGAGAGAGGGGATGGCATCTTGGATCGGCCCTGGCACACTGAAACACTGGTTAAGTCCATGCCCCTTGCCATAACTCATGGCCCCATCTAAAACTAGGAGTATAATGCCAAACTTATAAGTAAGATAAGATGCACCACACTCACTGATATATATAAACTAACGTATCACCTAGCATCTTTGCAGAAGAAGTACTCCACACAAATCCATTTTTCAGATAAATTACATTCCTTTGAATCATATTTCAGGAAAACATTATTATTTTTATTGAATTATTTATAACAAACATTAATTGTGACCCTGTTTTTGTTAGTCTGTACTAAACATAATTTGATTTTATGCTTGAGAAGAGTACAACTAGCAATTATTTTATTTAAAAAATGTGGTACTCTGAAAGTGTGTTAAGGTATGGGAAATTATTTGTCCTTACATTTAATGGCCCCACATGATTGTCCTTACCCTGTGTCGTTCTGAGTCTGATTTCCACTATCAGAATATCCTGCTTCTAATTTGGCTCTTTCGGTTTTTTTTTTAATAATTTCTAACCAGCAAAAGACCCCCACATTTCTTTTTTTTTTAATGTTTATTTACTTATTTTGAGGGGGAGAGATAGAGCGAGCAGGGGAAGGGCAGAGAGAGAGGGAGAGAGAGAATCCCAAGAGGGTTCCGCACTGTCGGCGCAGAACCCAAAGCGGGACTTGAACTCATGAACTGTGGGGTCATGACCTAAGCTGAAATCAAGAGTCAGATGCTTAACTGACTGAACTACCCAGGCGACCCTGAGACTCCCGCATTTCTGGTTGGACAAAACGCATGGACTCTGTAACAGACTTTTGTCACTTACTGATACTTCATTTCAGACTGTCCACTTGCTTATTCTGGGTTTGCTTCCTTCTGAAAATGCTGGAAATGTGGTTTCAAATACAAATGTCACTGACAAACTCCAAAAAGAGCAATTGACAAGCTATCTTTATTTCTGTTCTAAAAATTAATTGTATATAAATGGGTAAAGAGCTTCCACTGAGGACAGTCATTAGAAATTAAACTTTCACATTCATGGGCTGGCTTCTCTGCAATGCTATGTCTTTACAAACCTTGCATCGAAACCCTGGAAGCAAGGTTGGTGAGCGCATAAAAGCACTTAGGCTCCCGATCAAGGCAGAGTAGCTTCGGAAATAGAGAAGCAAGGAAGGAAAAAAAAAAAAAACAACAAACCAATTAACTTTCTAATTGTTTCCCTTAATGTGAACACTAGCTAGTGGAGATATTGTAGCAGCGGTAAATGAAGCTCTTGGCAGTCTTAGCGAGGCTAGCACAACACAGTCTTGGGGCGGGGGACTGTCCCCGCGAGGCTGAGGGTACACAGTCAGCTGCTGCAGCTTTTGCTTTCCAGAAGCTGAGAGCAAACTTCTGTACATTGAGAATGGGGCTTAGTACTAACGTCTGAACTTCTTTAGCTTCCTATCGACTTCCTCTAAGTATTTCTCCTAGACAAGATCTATCCGTCCTTTCCAGGTTCGTCCTAGGAGTGGTCTCCTTTCATCTGCTTCTGGGAAGTCCTGGCTTTCCAAAAGGAAGGTACTGATGCTCGCTTTCTTGTGTCCTCTTATATTTCCTACGTCAGATCCCAGACCTAGATTCAAATCCCAGCTCCTTCACTGCCTGTCAATATTTCCAGCCACGTGACCTTAGTCACATTACTTAATTTCACGGATCCCTGGATTCTTCAAATGGAACGTTTGGATAATAAGAGTGACTTCATGGGACAGTTAGGCGAAAATAGCTGCAGAAGCTCAGTTAACTCGCAGTACAGATGACGTGGTAAGAAGAGTCGTCAAGATACTTGACTTTGGAGCCAGATTGCCTGCCTGTGAATCTTATCCAGTGGCTACCAGTTGGGTGAAAAGTTACTTAATTTCTCTGAGCCTCAGCATTCTCACCTATAAAATGTGGATATTAATGCCTACCTCACGGAGTCATGTGCATCAACAAATCAACGTATGGAAAATTTAACCCCCTGCCTGGCAAAGAAGAAGCAGTTAAAGAAGCCCCCAGACTTGGCTGAGTCCTCACTACCTTGGCTGTTTCCACCATTCTTTGGTGTTCTCCCGTCCATTTATTGGTATTTCTTTAAGTTGTGTGTTCAGTGGGAGCAGGTGGGCTATGGGTGGAGCAGGCAGGAGAAGAAAGGAGATTCATTACGGCTCAACCCATATCACATACCTGTATTAAGATGCCTTGAGGCAAAGAAAAGCTAGAAGACGCAAATATGGAGCTTGAAACTCCAAGTCCTCAAACGCAAGGGAGTCAGGCTCTGTGATCAGGCAGCCAGCAGCAAATACCCAGCATCAGAAGAGCAGCAGAAACATTCCAGAGATGCTTCTGCTTCCAGATACATTTCTACCTCTGGACGTAGTTAGCATCTGCTCCCTCAGCCACCCCACTCGGCATGTGTGAAAGTCCTCCCTTGTTAACTGCATAAGGGGTAGTTCACTGGAGGGAATGCTGGGGGGAAAATCCAGCCCAGTAGTTCATACAAGGTGGATCACATTTAAGAGATGCTGCCTTCTGAGGCACCTGGGTGGCTCTGTTGGTTAAGCATCCAACTCTTGATTTCAGATCAGGTCACAATCCCAGGATCCTGAGATAGAGCCCTGTATTGGGCTCTGTGCTGAATATGGAGCCTACTTGAGATTCATTCTCTCTCTCTCCCCACTCTGCCCCTCTCCCCCATTCATGTTGTCTCTCTAAAATAAAACGATTACAAAACATACTGGCTTCTTCATGCTATGTCCAGATGTGGGCAAAATACTGAGAAAACACCGACAAGAGATATTTGTATGGAAGCGAGGCAAATATCCAGAAACTTCCTGGGAATGGTATCCATGAAAACAGTTTCTAGGCATGTAAATAATGAAATCGGTCATTTGGAAGTTTTTGGTGGCAGTGACATTTGTCTTACCAGGGTGGCGGCCACAACTCACACCTTCTCTCTTGCTCAAGAAACCACTTCAGAAGCCAAGTTGGTGAGAATGACATCACAGGGCTAACTGAACTTATCTGTGCTACAACCATAAATTGTTTGCAAGCGTCAGGACTTTATTTCTAGTAGCAATAAATTACTTACCTCAGCATCGATTGAGACACGCCAATGTGTAAAATAATGCGGTTTAGAACTCCCACATAGTCGGATACTTCCCTTTTGTAGTCGATAAAAAGTGATGCTCAGAAAGCATAAATAAGGTGCCCGAGGTCACACAGTTGATGAGTAGCAAAGCCGCCACCTTCTTGAAACCAAGGCTGCTGATTTGAGCCCAATGCTCTTTTTACACGACACATCACATCTCCCTCAGCAGACACCTAATGTGTTACTCAAGTGAATAACAATTCAGTAGTGCCGGATATGACTCACTTTTCCTCCATGACATACACTACCTTCCTACTAGGAGGAATCGTCTGCTCTCCATTTAGCCACTGGCCCACCTTTTCTACAGGGGTATACCGCTATTTCAAAATATATGCTACTCATTGGCAAACCTACATTTCATGTTCACACATTAAGCTGCAAATATATGTACCCTGGACTGAAAATACATTATAAAAAATGGGGCTGAACGTTGCTTAGACAAAATTTGTGCTTTTACAGAATTATTTATTATAGCAGAGAATCTTTAATGCCACTGACAAGATGGCCTGCAGCAATGTTTAATATTCATTCACTTTTATTCAGGCAGAAAATTGACATTAGAATAGGTCTATTTTTAAAAAAGGCATTCTTAGCTTTTCCAAAGGAAGGACGTTTTCTTCAAACGTTATTCAAAAATATGCACTCAGAGTGTAGCCCCAACTTGTGATACCAAATGCTAACTTTTTATTAGCCACTACATCCAATAAAGTGCTTTTTTGCAAACATCCGACCACGCACCAGACCTGAGAGCTGGGAGACTCTGCTAATAAAGAGGACAGACAGCTCAGGCCCTGCCATGTGTTCTAGACATAGGTCACAAGAGAAATGAAGACTATTCCCTCTGAGCGATTTGACAGCCATTTATTTGCTCAACATTGAGGCTGCAGATGTTGGAAAATGTCAACCTGCAGAAGGAACAAGGAAGTAACTACTGCAGCTTGACTCAGGCAGACTGCCAGGAGAGCCATGGGTTGGTGACAGATGGACAATTCTTTTTTTTTTTTTTTTTTTTGGTAATATCCATACAAAGAGAATACAGACAAGGACAGAGATTCAGGCAAATATACTTGCCCATTCTTCCCAGAGCCCCGGGCACAATGTGAGCAGTGGGTTGACAGTCACTGTGCCCTTGGGCCAGGGTGATTTTTGCCCGGGCTTTGCTCAGGCTATTCACTGGTCTGTCTTTGAATCCTTCATGCCTGGACTGGGTTAACTGAACAGCCATCTATCTGGGCTGCTTTCTCAGTGGTGAAGAAAACCATGTGCTCTGGAGTTATTTTATGGGTTGAGAAAGGGCAAAAAGAACACAAAAAAACAGGCCTGAACTCAAGGGAAATGAGGAAACATGAGAACTTGCATACCAGGCCGGCATGAAGGACAAGAGCTGCAGAGTGCCAGGCCAGCTCATGTTGTCCCGGCCATGGCACAATTGCTGGGTATCTAACAGGATGCAAAGGTCTGAGAACAGTGCGGCCAGGCCAGGAGGCTCAGGTGAGGGAGAGGAGCCCCAGAGAACCTCTTGTGGCACCTTCCCTCCTAAGCCTGGGTAAGGTGCACAGGGGACTGGGTCCCTCCTCCCACCACAGGAAGACATGTGTGGGGCAAGGGTGCAATTGCCCATAGGAATCAGCAGCACCCTCTCTTGACCTCTCTTGACCTCTCTTGGTCTCCTGGGGATTCCTTGCTCCTTGGAATACTAAAGGGTGGATATACTGATGGGAAATATTAGGTCCTTATCCAGCAAAGAGAGAAACTTGCGAAAATATGAAATTTTACTCTACTAAATTTCACCTATTTTTATCTTAGTGCTTTTAAATCAGTGAAGTAATATCATCCAGACCCAATGGGCGAGTTCACCTTGAGGCCCGATCAACTTGAAGCAACTATTATGATATTGGTTCAGCAAATAAGCACTTTCTATTGAGATGGGAAGATTTTAATATCATGAACACAGCAATGTTCCTCCCTGAAATAACATATAATGCAATTATAAGTAAATCTTAGAGGGTTGCGTGTTTGATTTAGTACAGTAGGAGTTATTTTATTTATTTTATTTTTGGAATTTGGGTAAAGTGATTTGATGTTTGCATGGAGAAATAAGCCTCCAATAGTGTTATGAAATTAAAAGAAATAGGAATAAAGCATATTGTGTTTGAGGCTGAAGAAGTTGTTGACTTTCCCTACCAGCCATAAAAACTTATTTTAAAGTTTCTTTGATCAAACTAACATAGAAGTGGCAGAAAAATCAATACAGAATCCACAAAAAGATCTGAATATCCTTGGGAAATTGACACGGAACAAAAATGGTATTTTAAGTTAGAGGAGGAAGGATGGCTTACTTAGCCCTCTCTCCTCTAAATTAAAATGTAGTAATTTTTTGACGAATTTGGCTAGCATAATTGACTAACCATTTTGAGAAAAACAAATTTAGACCTCATCCCACACCAAATACAAAAATAAAGTCTAGATAAACTAAAGACTTAAATGTTTAAGAATTGAAAAACAAGATGAAACTTAGAGTTCTTTAGCAAAATGGGGAGCTCCAAAACTATAATCCATAAGGCAGTTCTGATTATAAAAAGAAACTTAAGAAAAATATTTGTAATGATAAATGATTCCAAAATGTCAAGAAGACAAATGACAGGCTGTAACAATTATTTGCAAACCACACGAGAGATCGAAAGTTCAATTCTGTAATAGTTAAATTGATCTTTAAAAAAGGCATAGAAATCAATGCAAAAAATGTAAAGGAATACAATCCAATTTTTAAAATAAATTCAAAAACAACAATCCATATGGTTAGTAAACATAAAAAAATATGCCCAACTTCACTGATAGTCTGGAAAATACCAATTAAAGGTATTATAATATGCCACATTCCATACATTAGATTGGCCTCCCAATTGCCAAATCCAGTGTCTTTTTTCAATATTCATTCTTCTAGACTTTTGGCAACCCTTAACGCCTTTGACCATGGCCTCCATTCTGAAACTGAAAGCATTCTGAAAATGCTCCTACTTCACCCTGAAATATACTTATCTTGGCATGTGTGCTTCAAACCCTTGATGACTTTCCATTGTGTACAGGGTAATTACACAGAATACTAATTTTCTGTGCCAGCTAGAACAAAGGAAACATTTCTCTCACATACAGCTGGTAGAAAGATGGATACTACAGTTTGAAAAAGTAATCCAATACTATCTACTAAAATAATTGCAAGGCATAGCATTATTTGTAGTGACCTCCCTGAAAATAGAGGAAAATAATAGGAAATAATAGAGGAAAGAAATCAATGAAAATAACCTGAATATCCATCAATTGGCAAATGGCTAAATAAACTGTAGTACATGATCTTGTTAAAAACATATGGAAAATATGAAATGTTATGTAGTTATTAAGAAGAGTAAGTAAGATCTGTAGCTATGGACATGGAAGGATGTCAATGATAACTTGTTAGTGAGAAAAAAAAAACAGCTGTAAAGAAATGCATGGTGATGGTTAATTTTATGTATCCGTTTGACTAGACCATGGTGCCCGGATATTTGGTCAAACATCAGTCCAGATGTTGCTGCGAAGATACTGGTTTCTTAAGATGTGATTAACAGTTAGGTAAGTAGACTTTGAGTAAATCAGATTACCTTCCATAGTATGGGTAGGCCTCATCCAATCAGTTGAAGGCTTTAAGAGAAAAAAAATCTGAGGTTTCCCAAAGAAAGAAGGAATTCTGCCTCCAGAATGCTTTGGAACTCATGACTGCAGTTTCAAGTCATATATATATATATATATATATATATATATATATATATATACATATATATACGTATATACATACATATGTATGTATACACACATATATATACATACATATATACATATATATATATACATATATATACACACATACATATATATACATATATATACGTATATACATGTGTGTGTGTGTATATATATATATAATATATATCCTATTAATTCTGTTTCTGTGGCTAACCTTAACTAATATACACACATGGTATTTCCATAGTTACAAACAAATATCCTATGCTCGCATATTTCTATTTGTATAGGTTTGTACGCACATGGGGAAAATTAAGAAAGAATCTACACCAAACTAAAAATACTGACTTGTGTGTGTGTGTGTATTGAGGAAGAGGTTAATGGGTGGAGGGGGTGGGGGGAAAAGTCTAGAGCAAAATGGAAATAGCATGATGTGGAAAAAAGTAGAATACAATATCAAGTATATAAAAATTGAACATGCATAAAAATAAAGACGCATCAATTAAATTTTGAAAAGGCAAATTTGGGGGTGCCTGGGTGGCTCAGTCAGTTAAGCATCCAACTTCGGCTCAGGTCATGATCTCATGGTTCGTGAGTTCGAGCCCCACGTCGGGCTCTGTGCTGACAGCTCGGAGCCTGGAGCCTGCTTTGGATTCTGTCTCTCTCTCTCTCTGCCCCTCCCCCACTTATGCTCTGTCTCTGTCTCAAAAATCAATAAACATTAACAAAATTTTTTTTTGAAAGGATAAATTAGGACCAGATTGTGAAGGGCTTTTCACACCAGGCTAAAGAGCACAGACTTACCCTGTACACAGCGGAAAGTCATCAAGGGTTTGAAGCACACATGCCAAGATAAGTTTATTTCAGAGTGAAGTAGGAGCATTTTCAGACTGCTCTCAGTTTCAGAATGGAGGCCATGGTCAAAGGCATTAAAGGTTGCCAAAAGTCTAGAAAAATAAATATTGGGGAAAAAGGCCCTGGATTTGGCAATTGGGAGGCAAACTTATCCTTACTAGGGTCTGAGTTTGATAGTTAGAAGAGCACAGCATACATACAAGGAAATGGTTAAGACTGACATTTTTTTTTTTCAAGGAATATAATACCCAAGGACAGGGGACAGATAGAAGACAGTTATCATGTCTTTTCTCTGCTTGAAACCCTCCAAAATCTCCTTAACTCTCTCAGAATAAAATAAAATCCTTATACTAGCCTACAGGTCTTATCTGATCTGGCCCCACTTATCTCTTTGGTTCCATCACCTGCTAATCTCCCTTTGGCCTCCTCCTTGTTCCTGGCACACACACAGCTCTCCAGATGTCACAGGGACTTTACACTCCACTGTCCTTTTGGCCTGAACCGCTATTCCCCAGGATGTTTGTTGTATCTCCTTGTCAGAGACCTTCCAGATCAACTTATCCAAAACAGCATTCCTTCTATGCCCTTCATTTTCCATTTTTTTTGCCTTTATTTTTCTTCATCACTATCACCATATATTTACTTGCTTAACATTTGCCTTCCAATACCAAATGTGAGCTCCATGAGAAGTGAGACTTTGTTATTTATATCTCCAGCAACTATAACAGTTGTTGATACATGATAGGAGTTTAATAAAAATGTGTTAAAGGAATTAAATTAATCTGAGAGAATGTGTATCTCTTCTCAGAAAGCCCATAGTTTATTTGTGCATGCGCACACACACACACACACACACACACACAGTATTCAAGTACCACAAGTTAAGGTAGTGCAAAAACAGAGCACACAAGTCTACAGAATAGACAGTGGGTTGAGGTCAATTAGGGAGCATTTTGCACCAATTAAGAGGTTCAAGTGAGATCTGTGGGGCAGAAGACAGAAAGTTGCATTTGCAAGAAGAGACGGAAGGAAGTGAGAAATGAGTAAGGTTTTCTCTGAAGACAGGGGTGAGGGAAGATTAAAAGAGAAATTCATGTGGAGATCATCAATTCTCTGGAGGGCTCAAAATACATTATTAATGATTTTTCTCTCTCGTTTTCTGTCTCTCTCACACACAAAACACTGAAGAAATTCCTCAAGTAAAACTAGGGTTTGGCCTTTAGTTGTATTTATATATGCCTTCCTCCAACAAGTTTCAAGAAATTTTACAGCAGATCATTCAGGATTGGTGTGATTTAAAAAACACTGATGAAGTTTTACACCAATCGTCTTTAGGAGGCATTGAAAACCCGTCTCAGTCACTCCTGTGTCACCCGATGCCTTAGTTGTTGGGTTAGCCACTAGTTATCAATTCTAATTTCACTTTATAGTCACTGAAAGAGCAGTGACTATAATTAATTAATTCACAAACTTTGAGAGTGTGGTCTGGGCACTGACAGGTTCACAAAGCTCCTCAGGTACTTATGGAATGCATCCAGACTGAGAACCATCGAGCTAGGACATTCACTCCAAATGGAATCCCTGAGCACTCAAAGGTGCTTTAAACAACACGTTTTGTTTCTCGTGCTTCTATTTGGTTCCCTCGGTTCTTATGGTTAGAAATCCTAGTGGCTTGACTGAATTCTCTGCTCGGTGTTTCCAAAGGTGGAAATCAAGGTCAGATGTCAGCTGGTGTGGGCTCTTATCCAGAAGCTCTGTGGGGGAAGAATCCACTTCTAGGCTCATTCCCGTTATAGGAAGAGTTCATTTCCATGTGGCTGCAGGACTAGGCTCCTCCTTTCCTTGCTATATCCTCACCATAAAACCCCCTCCATTTCAGAGCCGGCAACAGCAGGCTCTCTCTTTATACTTTGAATCTCCCTTCTGTCACATGTCTCTGACTCCAGCTGGAGAAAGTCCTTTGCTTTTAAAGATTAATGCAATTAAATTGGGCCCGCCCAGATAATCCAGGGTAATTTCCCTTGAATCCAGGGATTGAAGCATAGACATTTCTGGAATCCATTCTGCCTACCTCACCGCTCTAGCCCATAAAATGATGACCATAACCTCTGTGTCTATATATTTCATCATTCAATCCAAGTTAACTTGAAGTCTTGGCAAAGGCTGCCTTCCTTCATGCCAGTGTCATGCCTATGTTATCAGACAAGGTACGTCCCACTGTCCTTCTGTTAGGGCTGCTGTAAAAGAAATAGCATACACGGGGTGGCCTGAATAACAAAACATTTATCTCTCACAGTCTGGAGGCTGGGGAGTCCAAGAACAAGGCCATGGCAGACTCAGTGTCTGGGGACAGCCTGTTTCCTGGTTCATAGATTGTTGTCTGTTATCTGTGTCCTTACCCGGCAGAAAGGGTGAGGGCACCCTCTGGAGTCTCCTTTATGACAGCACTGATCTCATTCATGAGGAATCACCTCCCAAAGGCCCCACCTCCAGATACCATCACAGTGGGGGTTAGCGTTCAATATATGAATTTTAGGGGGACACAAACATTCCGTCTATGTCTCCTAGCAAGAACTTTTAAGAGTCAGATTCCTTGTATAACACAAAAATAGTGAACCCTTCCCCACGGGAAAAAAAGATACAAAAGAACATTTAAAAAAAAAATTAATGGTTCTTGACCTTTATTTTGCCCATAGCAAGTTGAAAGTAAGCCATAAACATAGTTATAGTCCGCATGATTAGCGCTATAACAATTCCTTTCTTTATTTTATTACTATAGCAGTAATGTATTTGAATGGTTTTTTAAAAAAATGGATGTTTAAATTGTTTCTAAATAAAAGAGCAGAGGAAGTACTTAGAATTACAATTCTTCCTTTTTTTTTTTAATATATGAAATTTATTGTCAAATTGGTTTCCATACAACACCCAGTGCTCATCCCAAAAGGTGCCCTCCTCAATACCCATCACCCACCCTCCCCTCCCTAGAATAACAATTCTTAATCCCAAAACTCTATTTGTCTCATCTATTTATTTTAAACATGGTTAGTCCTGCATATAGGCATGCCATTACTACATGTAATATTAATGTCACTAAAGATATACTTCTGACAGATGGTAAGGGAATCCTGCCAGCTTTGATGGGGCCAATATCATGGAAATCACGCTAAAAAAAAGGACCAAAGTGAAATGGAATAGTTTCCAGGTAGGCTGGAAACAAGGAGGAATGATATTAAATTATCACCTAGGAAACCAGAGGTATACACGTTTAAAGATTTCACCATTAGGGTCACTTAGAGTTTACTTTCAAAGGTAAAAACATACGTGTTTACTCCAGCTGCATCAGGAGAAGGAAGTCGAGCAGCACAGAACAGAAGGAAGCAGGGCCCTGCGCTAGGCTGTGAGGCCTAGTCTGTGCCGTGCTGCTTCCTATGTTGACGTGAAAAGGCCACTGACGTCAGCACGCGGGAGGGAGAGGCAGAGCTGCTGTGCACCTCAGCCCTCCAGGTCACCCTCACCCCTCTTATAATCAGACCAGTGACACTCAGCACAATGGCTGCAAATGCCATTAGGCAGATTAGCACATGGCAGTGAGCCTACATGCCACTGAAAGTCCATACGCTACCCTAAGTCCGAAGCAAGAGTCTGATACGTCTGTGACCCTGAGTAATTGTTTTTGTACCGGCTGCCAAAAAAATCAGAGGAAAGTCATTTTAGACACTTCGGTTTAACCACAGGGAGGCTTTTATGAGGCTAATAAACCCATCTCTAAAATGTTGTCAACAGGTGTATTCAAAAATGCTGCTGTAAGCATATAACCTTTTCTGGAGTACACACTGTACTTGTGTTTTGGATTGAAAGCTTTGCAACATGCCATGGCCAAAAGTCATAGAATTGAGGTTTCAATGTGAAATATTAAAGAACAGCTGCTTCTATGTGGAAGAACTCATGAAATACAGTCTGTGGCTGTTGTAGGCACTGGCTATCCCTTGGGTACCTGAGCAAGAAATACCTCAAGGCATGTGGTTAGTGGAGGGTTGTTGCCATGATTTGTCCAGAGAGCACTCTGAAAGTATTTTTATCTCACCTCAGGTTAGAAAAACCCATCAACCAACCAACAATGACAATTCTATCCAAAGTTACTCCTGTCGTTGCACCTAGAGAGTTTAGTGCCCATTTTTAGAAGCTATAGGTTGCCGAAGCTCTCAATCAAGGTCGATAACAAAGGGCAAAGAGATCCTAAAAGCACAAAACACAAGAGCTGGAATGGATATTCCAGATCCTCTAGTCCAGAGGATCTCAATCCATGGGCTTCCAGCTGCTATCATAACAAAGGAACCATAAATCTATAAATGCAACAAACCTCACATAAATAGCACGTGTGCACATACACACAAATACATCCACACGTGCTTACTATGTTTTCAGTTACAGTTCATCGAAACCATTTATGTTCTCTTCTCCTTTCCAAGATGGTAGTCAGGCTTTTTGTACAACACTGGCTCAGAATAAGTTTGAATTTCTTTCAGGTTTTTTTTTATTTCTGAAACCCTAAGCTGCTTGAAGTAATTAAGTTGTAAGCAGGGGAGAGAGGTGGAAGCTTTAAATCAAAGGAAGGTTTTCTATCCTGATAGAGATATGAAAGTCCTTTGAGATTGTACAGTAGACTGGGAGAGCAATAGAGTCAATGGGGCAGGGAATTTTCTAGTTTTCTAGTATGCCTGGTATGTCTGGGAAAGCACACCAACCGACCACCAGGATTTTTAGGCTTGGCAAAGTTTACCATTCCCAGAGAACCAGCAAAGGACACAACTTTAAGTGCAAAAGACTTCAAGCAGGAGGCAGCAGAGTCTTGGCAAGATTAAGTTACTTTCTCTGGTCAACCTGGCAAACTACTGTCTGAGCTGTCGCAGAAGGCAGCTGGTCCCACCATATCATGGGTAGAGCCAGGGGAAGAAGGGGTTTGGCCCTGGCTGCCCCCCTGTAAGTGGTCAGCGAGATCCTTCTCTGATGGTTTCTCCTGCTGCGTCCAAGTGAACGCGACCCAAGCCATACCTTCTGTTTTCTCCCACTTTCTTATCAGATTCTCCTGGCCTGTCTCCTCTCTGCTGCCTCCCGCTTGAAGCCTTTTCAACTACTACCTTCTTAGAATCACATTAAAATTTAAAATGTTTTTGACATAGACTTAATAAAATTTTGTTTCCCCCCAACTTTTACATCAGAAGAATTTTAAGAATACCTATAGCTTTCTCTCTGTCAATCATGAACTTGCTTCTCTCTTTCAGTGTATTACAACTGATCCTTTCTGAAGTTTTTTTTTTTTTCCTAGTTGGAGATAATTGACATATGGCATTATATTAGTTTCAAGTGTACGGTGTGATGATTTCATATTTATTTATATTGCAAAATGATCACCACAATAAGTCTAGTTAACATCCATCACCTCACATAATTATATTTTTCTTGTGATGAGAACTTTTACGATCTACACTCTTAGAAACTTCCAAATATACAATACAGTATTATTAACCATAGTCATGCTGTACATTACATCCCCAAGACTTCTTTTTTTAAAGATTCCACATATAAGTGAGATTGTACGGCATTTGTCTTTCTCGGCCTGACTTATTTCACCTTGCATAATGCCCTTAAATTCCATCCGCGTTATCACAAATGGCAAGATTTCCTTTTTTATGCCTGAATACTATTCCATTGTGTATATATGCCACATTTTCTTTATTCATTCATCCATCAATGGATATTCTTTTTTTTTTTTTTTAACGTTTATTTGAGACAGAGAGACAGAGCATGAATGGGGGAGGGTCAGAGAGAGGGAGACACAGAATCCGAAACAGGCTCCAGGCTCTGAGCTGCCAGCACAGAGCCTGACGCAGGACTCGAACTCACAGACCGCAAGATCATGACCTGAGCTGAAGTCGGCCGCTCAACCGACTGAGCCACCCAGGCGCCCCAATGGATGTTCTTGAGAAAAGACTCTCCTCCTTCCGCAAAGGGGAGGGCATGACACTCCACTCATACCAGACAGGCTGAGAGGCATGGAGTTTCCTGACTAGCTGTGCATCACAGACATGTGAACCACTTATAAAATGCAGATTCCTGGGTCCTAGCACTAGAGCTTCTGGATCAACACTTTTTACTTGACCCCATCCCTGCCCAGATTATTCTGATGCAGACACAGGCGTGGGGACCTCCACTTCAAGGCACACAGGCACGAATAAATCTACAAAGCAGTTTTGATTTCAAGTAAAGCTCATCATTATTACTGACAGAGTTTTGCTTCTAGCAACTGCCTTCTTCAGTTGACCATTTGATCCCCACTGCTTTCTATCTCCAGTCTCCTATTCAGTCCTGTCATTGTTTTCCTCCAATAAATTGAGTGAACTGATCAGCTCTATTGGACAATATGTTCAGTACCTGAGACGGAGGAAACTCTCATAGCCTGAAGAAGAAAATTTACCAACACCTGAAGTCCATCATAAGTTAACAAAGCATTGGGAATTTATCTTTCTGAGATCATAAGTTATTAATTGAAAACACTGAAAAATCTTTTGTGAATTTCATTCAACAAACATTGATTGAAAGTTTGTTACATCTGATGTACGCTATCAGGCGTGTTAATCTTTGCCCCTTCCTTCACACAGATTACGGTTTAGAAGTAAAGAGAATTCTATCCTTATTTACACTTCTGCATCTGGTTTTCTCCTATGGTGATATTTTCAGCTGGTATTCTTTGAGATTCACATTAAAATGGTGTCTGAAGAAAATAAAAGAATTGAGGCCATAATTACCCTTTTCTTTGTTATTCTAGGAAACTTAAAGAAATGAAAGTGAGGGGCTGGTAGCACTTCAAACAAAATTACCTTGGCCTCTAATGGCCATCCCAGCTCTTTGCTAGGTTAATTCTGTCAGGAGGACAATAACCACGGAGCCAACTCTTCTGTTTCCTCCAAAGGCTGCTGAATGATCCTGTACACTAGAACAATGAGGCACCTGTGGGTTGTTCTTTTTAATTAAAAACTCTTTAATGAAATGGACTTTCAGGCATTTACTTGTGGTAAATGCTAGAATTTGGTCCACCTCATTTTCCAAAGTCCAATTTGTAAATTGTGTTTAAAAATAGCCTCCTGGTTTGAGCACACAATAAAAAATTCACAGCAGTCCCTGAAGGTTGGATATATAGGCTATTCAGATTAGAAAGCAAGCAAGACTGCAATGTGTCCGTTGTATGTATGAATGTTTATAAGTGCCTGGAAATTGTCAGAGGACTCCTGATAGAAGAGAGAAAGGTCAACTAAGAAGAGACTCTCACCTCAGAAGACCTTAAGCCATCACAGCTGAGAGTGAATTTGAACAGAAAGTCTTCTGACTAATCTAGGGAATGAGCAGGGAGTTAGCCAGAGCAGGAAAGATCAGAAAAGCCAGCAAGAGCAATTCTTAAGCATTAGTGAGGTGTGAGGCTAAGCTGTATTTCAGAGAAGGCTATCTTAAAATATGAACTTCCAGATTATTCCTTAGGAGGGATGATGGAGTAACATGCTATTCACCAAGTGCTACCCTAGATGGTTTTAGAGCAACTGCCTCACTTCCCCTTATTTCAACACAGACCAGAGCACTTGTCTTGAGAAGCAGGTGAGCAAATAACTTTTTACAAGAACTAGCTGCTATCGAAGCTCCCTATGCATCAGAATTCGGATAGATGCTGACTGCATGTGTAAATAAATGAGAACTGGTTCTCAGAAAATACAACTCAATATCAGCTTTTTTCTCATTTCCAGCATTAATTCCTATTTCTCGATTGAAGATCTACATATATTGAGGCTTCCATTGGTATAATGTCATAAATTATAACAAAAATATCAACTCTTCTATTCATTTGTTCTATCAACACTTATGGCCACCTATTTGAGGAACTGTGTCAACAATAACATTAGGCTTAATGTTGTCTTTTAATATATTAATTCATTGAACGCATACTTTTGAGGTCCTTCCATGTGCTAGGACTGTAGCAGGTTCATAAAACACAGAAACAATTTCTCCTCTACTAAAGCTAACAATTGAAAGGGAGGAAGACATTAAATTATTAACTGGAAGGAATGTATAGTTACAAACTAGGGCATGTATTGTATTAGTCAGAATGAGCTAACTTATGCTGTGACCACAATCTCAACATCTCATTGCTTGCAACAACCAAGGTATATTTCTTGTCCACAAAAAATCTTCTAAGGAACCATTCAATTCTCCAGGAAAGACAGCAGTTGTCCTCCAAGTGGGAACTCACTACACAGAGGTAAAGGCAAGAGAAATGGAGATGTATTAGATACACGGGGTGAGAAACAAGCAGCATGGCTGATGTTGTCGTTTACTAAAATATGAAATGCTTAGAAGATACCTATGATTTGGGGGCAGATGGTGCGTGTGTTTCATGCGTGTTAGAAGAGATGCTAAGTTGAGTTTCGAACATGTTGATTTGGAGGTTCTTTTTTGAGACACTCAAGTAGAGATGCTGGGCATTTGTGGTTCAGAGGTGATACCTAGCTAGAGACATAAATTTGAAAGTCATGAGGAAATGGGAGGAAACTGAGGACAGAATCATGAATAAGGAAGTCTATGGAAATGGTTTAGAGTGAGCTCAGAAGAGGGCCTAAAACTGAGACTTGAGGCACTCCAACATTTACTCACTTAGAATATTGACAAGGAGGTGACCAAAGAGAGAAAACCAGAAGAGGGTGCTATCTGGAAACTCAGAAGACAGGCTGTTTCAAAGAGGAGCAGTCAACATAATAAAATGCTGCTAAAATATCAAGTAAAATGAGAAGGAGGCCTTTATTTTAGATATGACAACACAAATCATTAGTAACTTAGCAAGGGATATTTTAGTGGTATAATGGAGATGGAAACTGTATCTTAAATAAGTTGAAGGGAAGTGAGAGACCATCACTTAAAGATGGTGGGTTGAAACAAGACTTTTATTCCACTCTCTTCCAAAACCCCACTAAAACAAAAGTAAAATAATTTTTAAAAAAGGTATAAACGACAAAGAGAAAGGAAGAAAAAATAGAAACTGTTGAATACTCTAAAACTCTGGATCCTAAACAAGTAGGAAAAGCAAAGGAACAACATAAATTAGGTTTCAGATCATACCAGAAGTCTCAAGAAATTGTGACACTGGGTCCGTTTGGAAGGGAGGATGGAAGGATTGTTAAATATAGAAGAATTGGTGGGAAATAATTTAAAAGCAATTAATTCTTCATTTGCCCATTCTCACAACATATAGCTATATACTGTCCCTCCCCCATGCCAACACACACAGGGATGTTTATTCTCTGAAAAGTAACATAAGACCTCTGGACTGATAGACTCCAGTCATAAAGATAGAGAACCATGCTGTATAACAGAAGACTTAAATCAAAATTTCTGAAAGCCTCCTTCCTTGATTTATATATGGTTGCCAGGCTTATATGGTTAGGAAGAGATTAGTTGAGCCTTCTTTGAGAAATCTGCCCAGCCCAAGAAAAAAGACTCACAGAAACTGATACTGGTTTTCCAGAAGGAAACAGGTCAACTAATATTATCCTACACTAAAGAACACAGTAGACAAGAACCTGGCAAGTCCACCTCTGTCTCAAGGCTTTTGAAGCTGTTTCTTCTTCTAGACATGGTCTTCCCTCTACTCTCATATTACAGACTCCTTCTCAACATTCAGGTTTCTGCACAACCATAGGAAAAAATTAGGTTTACAAGAATTGCCAAATAGTCCTACATTTACTACAAAGAACTAATACTAATAAAAGTCACATACAAAAAAAAAAAAGTCACATACATAGTGCTTACCATAGCCAAATTCTCTACCCATATACTTATTTAATCTTCATATCAACTTTATGCATATGTACCATTATTATTCCCACATTGTACATGAGTAAATGGAAATATACATGGTTAAGTAAAATTGCCCAGACCTGTAGGTAGTAATTGGTGAACTCAAAAGGTGAATTCAGGAGATCTGGCTCCTAAGATCATGTTCTTCGTCACAATGTTGGTGAGCACTGAATAATATATGGAATCATTGAATCACTATATTGTATGCCTGAAACTAATATAAACTATATGTTAACTACACTGGAATTAAAATAAAACAAAACAAATAAAATGTACTAAATAGGTGAAAATCTTTTATCCGTAAAAGTTCAATCATATTTAAGTGTTTTCTTACATGATATAATTGAAGCTAATTTTTTAATTAAATATAATTTATTGTCAAATTGGTAATGGAAGCTAATTTAAAAGGATCACTAATGGGGCGCCTGGGTGGCGCAGTCAGTTAAGCGGCCGACTTCAGCCAGGTCACGATCTCGCGGTCCGTGAGTTCGAGCCCCGCGTCGGGCTCTGTGCTGACAGCTCGGAGCCTGGAGCCTGTTTCCGATTCTGTGTCTCCCTCTCTCTCTGCCCCTCCCCCGTTCATGCTCTGTCTCTCTCTGTCCCCCCAAAAAAATAAATAAATAAAAAAAAAATAAATAAAAGGATCACTAATTCCTCATTCTATGTTTCTTTCCCTCTATTAAACTTACACTTTTAAAACCAAATTCTATAACTTTTAAGAAAAACACAGACTTCCATATTAAGATGAGGAATAGTTAACAGTTTCCCCTTCACCCTTTACTACTTTCTCATTGAAATGCAACAATACTGGACGAGAGACAGAATTACAAGAGCACCGGCAATATGGAATACTGGTTAATAACATATCAGATATACTAACCAAGTGTTGACAGAACCCAAGGACAGAACAGTAGATGATTTCTACCACTGCCCATGGAGGTTTGCTAACATTCTCTGGTCAAAATGAGGGAAGCCACCAACTTAAGGCAGAAGCTGTGGTATGCAGCAGTCAGGACCCTTTCCCCCACCCCCATTTCTATCAGTTAAAAGTATAGCTTTTCCACACACATTTGGACACACGCATTTTCAATAAAACTATCTGACTGGGGTGAAAAAGACAGGTTTGCAAAGCATCGGTCCTGGGAAACAAAATCTATTTGTCTGAGGAGAAGAAAGAGTTTGAAGGAGCCATCCAAGCTGGGGAGGTGATAGTTTTCTCACACTACTTCTGGAAAGGGATGATCATCAGAGAATCTGAGAATAATTTCTCCTTCACATTAATAGACAATGGGAGAGCAGAAGACCGTTTCGCAGTACACAGAGTCATACTGGATACAAATGACCACCGAACTCAGGAAGTTAGAAAAGGAACTGTGTAAAATAATCCAGGCTATAATTATATGAGGGAGAAATTCTAAGCCCAACCAAGTGAACTGTGTGGGACAACAAAAGAATTCATTCACCCAACCTTAACAAAATCAGACTTAAACAGTGACCGTCTCATTAAAGATGAGCAAACAGGAAAAAATAAAATAAAATAAAAATTAAAAATTCTGCAACTCAAAAGGAGAGCAATTTATATTTAAGAGGAAGAAAAACTACATGCTTCAGAAAAAGATCTACTGTAAGATTCACAAGATTGCCAGCAATACAGCTTAGTGTTGTCAAAATTTAAACATGCCATGAAACAAGAAAAGAAAGGAGTAAGACATCATGAAATTAATAAACAGCTATAAGACATATCTTCTTGCGACATTATTAAAAAAAAAAGGACTAAAAATACAAAAGAGAAAAACAATGCACTGTGAAAAAATTGAGATGATCTTCCAGAATATAGAGGAAAAGAACGGAGATGAATATAATGATAAAGAGTATGACAAATATGAAATAGAAAAAATCCCTTATATATGTATAATTTGTAGTTCTGAAGATGCACTATATGAAAAAAATAGATTTTTAAAACAATAATCAAATTCATAACAGAATAGGACATTTGTGAGTTTAAGATAAAGTCCTGAGTTAACAATTATATCCAGTAATTAATAAGAAAAAGATCTCTTATAAAACCAATAAAAAACCAAACACACACCTGAAAAAGAATGAAACAAAAAAACAAGAGAACAAGATATCAATAAATATATAAATCTATCATTTTCCTAGCAATAAAGGAAATAATATACTAAACATGTTTTTCATTTGTTTGGTTGACTTAAAAAATTTTAACTCTCTCTTCTTCAACTCTCAGAAATTTACAGCGAAACATGTATTCTCATACATCAATGATGAAAACTCACTACAAACTCACTGAAAGGCAATCAGATGTATTTCGAAAGTCTTAACCCTCCAATCCTGCAACTACGTTTCCAGGAATTTAGTTTAAGTAATCAAAGAAATACACAACGACATGTGTACAATGAATGATATTCATCATAGTCTCATTTAATAGTAAAAAGGGAAAAAAATCTCCCTATGTTCAATCATTATAATGCATCCCAGTTGCAGACATGGAGAACACAGGCATTCAGATCCATCCACATTTGGGGTTTGCTAAGCAGATGCATCAGAAAGACAACAAAACAAGAGGGTGAAGGCTTGCAGTAGACTTTGGTTGAAGGAACGGCTCATGAAGGCTAAGGAGGGTAAGGAGGAAGTCATGGAAAGAGTTGCCTGATAAATAGGGAGAAAATCTAGAAGATTTTCATGGACTATGTGATAAAGTGGTTGAAGAACCAGTATATTAAAAATAGTCGAATGAGAATGCTGGAAAAATGAACATGTCAATTCAATGGCAAAACAGTTCTAAGTGAAAACTGGGGACTAGCCTTGTTAGTACTTGGCTTGAGTAGAGTGGAAGAGGGCCTTGGAGATGATTAAATTCAGGGTATTGAATGAGTCATTTTTACCGCCCTTGAAGTCAGCCAGGAGGACACTGGGTGGAAAGGTCTGTGAACTAAGTACCAAAATCTTCTGTAAATAAGGGGGCTGCCTTAAGAAAGTACCATATACTGGGTAGCTTAAAAAAAACACAAATTTGTTGGGGTGCCTGGGTGGCTCAGTCGGTTAAGTGGTCGACTTTGGCTCAGGTCATGATCTCGCGGTTCATGGGTTCAAGCCCCGTGTTGGGCTCCATGTTAACAGCTCAGAGCCTGAACCCTGCTTCAGATTCTGTGTCTCCCCCACTCTCTGCACCTCCCCCACTCACACTGTCTCTTATTCCCTCCCAAAAATAAATAAACATTAAAAAAAAATTTTAAACCCACAAATCTGTTTTCTCACAATTCTAGAGGCTAGAAGTCCAAGATAAAGGTGTTGTCAGGGCAAGTTTCTTCTGGGGCTTGCAGATGGCTGTCATCAACCATGGTCTTCACATGGTCTTCTCTTTGTATACCTGTGTCCTAATCTCTTTTTCTTATAAAAATACCAGTTATATTGGATTAGGGTCCACCTGAATGACCTCATTTAACCTTAATTACCTCTTTAAAAACCGTACCCTCAAATACAGTCACATTCTGAAATGCTGGAGATTAGGACTTCACCATTTGAATTTGAGGAGGGAGACATAATTCAGCCCAACGGGCAGTGACCAGGAGGTTGATAAATGACAAAAACTAGGAGGAACAGAGAGGGGAGTATCAAATGAAAGAGAATGGACTTCTAGTGGTACTGTGGTGCAATGAGACACAAACTTCACTAATCCAGTTGTATGTGGAGCGGGGAACAGAAAGCATCTCCATTTGAGAAAGTGGCCACAAAGATCACATCCTCAATGGTGAGGCAGGTAAGGCCAGAAAATGAAAGGAACATATAGTAAAGAAGTTAAAGATTTAGTAGAAAGAAACTTCAGTCAAAATAGTCTAGTAGGTTCATACTTTCTCATACTCCCACTTCCCTACACACATGCCAATGTGATCAAATAGAAAAGGAGCAAACAAAGATAGCAGAGCCAGGCTTTTAAGGAAAGAAATCTCACTCTGGACCAGGAACAGAGCAGAAACATCAATGGCTAAAGCTCAGCCCTGCTGAGTGCTAATGCACATGTTAGCAGGCAGTGGGATGTTCATCATCCCTGGGAATAAAAATGTGCCAAGGATTGGGGATGGTCCCCCTTCTCTCCTTAGAAAAGTTAAAAAAAAATCACTTAGCTTTTATGAAGTTTACCAATGTGCTCCATTTAACTAAATCCAGCAGTGTGCTCAGGGATCCTTCTCAGTCTTTTTCCTCTTACTAGCATTCGATTTGTTTTATCACTCTCTCTTCTTCTCCCATTTCGAATCCTCTTTGCAATTCTTTCCCTCTTTCCTCTTGAAATGCTTTATTCACTTGGCTTCGCCAAAATCACTCCTTCCTACTTGTCATACTTCAACGGCCTCTCCTTATCTTCTTCTTTACTGGCTCCCCTGTACCTCGGCCACCTATATACACTTAGGCATAACCCTAAGTGTAGAGCTTGACACTTAGCCCTAATTATTCTCATCTCTGTTCCCATTCTCTCCTTCCATGGCTTCTCTCATGTCATGGCCTAACTATCACATGTTTGAACTCCAGGGCACACATCCAACCTTGCATGTCCCATCTCCAGTTGGATATCTTGTAGGCATTCTAAATGAATATTTCCAAAATGGAGGTCTTGCTCTACGCCCCTTCCTACCACATCTGCCCCTACCCCACATGGCCCAAATCTGTTCTTCCTGGGGTCTTCATAATACACAGTGACCTCATCATTTCAATTGCTTAGAATGCAATTATTGGAATTGTCGTTGATTCCTCTCTATCTTATTCCACATCTAATCCATTTAGTTTTGTCTTCAAAGTATTTCTCATTACCTTCATTGCTTCCACCCTGATTGCTCACACCACTCTAGCCACATTGAGCCCTTTTCCTTGCCCCAAGTAGGCAAAGGCACCTTTTCCTTGTCAAGTAGGCAAAGGCACCCCTGCCTCAGGGTCTTCTCAATTCACTTCCTCTGTTTAGAATCCCCTCCTCCTCCTCCTAGTTCAGGTCTTTGCTCAAATATCACTTTTCCAATGAGGCATTCCCTAATCATTTTATAAAAGCTAACCAAGATGATGAGCATCCAGCAGACCTGGAAAGTTATCAATCCAAACTCGAGTAAGAAAGTAAAGGACCCAAAGGAAATGTCTTCAAATGTAACAAACTGGGCTATAAATGAGCTGGATGACACTAGAAATCAGATGAAGGCAGATGATTGTTTTTATGTCAACAAGAAATGCTGCAGTTGAGAATGTAAATGACATTCACATTGATAATGTGTAAGTCACGCTCCACAGCTGACTAAGGCAGATATTTAGCGAGGGTAGTGAAGAGCTGAAGGTTAGCAATTGCCCTAACAGAATACTGGCCAAATATATTGAGAATGCACTAAGTGCCAGGCCCTTGCTAAACACTTTACACAGATTCATTCATTTTATCCTCATAACAGCCCTAAAGAGTAATTATCCCCGTTTTATAGATATATCGAGGAGTGTAGATATAGTGCTTAAGGTTGATATATTCAGAAAAAGAGATTTAACTGTATTATTTAAAATTATAAAGTCAAGGAATAAATGGATTACTAATATGAATAAAACCTTTTTAGAAGTGGAAGAAATAGTACCAGTATGCTAAATTCCTAATCTTTCATAACAAGGAGTCAATATCCACTGTTTAAAGTTGTTAAATCAGCACATTACCTGGCATCATTATAGATTTAACCGCAAGAAGAACTAAAAAAAGAAATGGGAGGAGACAGAGAATAAGGTTGGGGGAGGGATATTTACTTTCCGTATTCTTGCCTCTGTACTGTTCAAATTTTACTATTAGTATACACATTACATTCATAATAAAAAAAAATCCCTCAAGTGTACAAGTGGGGTATGAAACGGCATCTATGGAGAGAATGGGACAACAGTGGAGGCATGCAGAAAGCAAGAGGGTCCCCAGTTGAAGGGAGAGAAGATGCTGGTTACCCAGGAATCATCATATAAGCAAGTTCTAGAAATAGGGGGTTGGGAGGTGGGGGACAGGGTTCAATTAAGCTTAGGGCTCTACAGAGTGGTGCCTCCTGCCCACTCACTACAAACCCTGTGCCACACTCAGTACCTGTGGGCGTTGGAGGACACTTGACATGGAGAAGCCTTGATATGAAATCTGCAATTGTCATGTCTGTTTGGTACTTTCTCTGGTCATTAAACATATATACATATATACAAATCATATACATCTATGCGGATATGTGTGTGTAGAACACTTCACATTACACACGCTTGTAAGGGGAAGACTGTATGTTGTCCATCAGAAGACAGGCACTAGGGGCACAGGTGTACCGTTCAGACAGGGCAAAAGCTCCTAAAAGCAAAACCCTAGACCCTTTATCACGGAAACAGGCAAGCACACCAACTTCTACAACTGAATTCTTTTCAGACAGCCCCGGACAAGGTCATCTGTCTATCAAGGCCACATCATTTTGATTACATGCAATTTTAAACGGCCATATGATTATCGCATGGGACTACCACCTTTGACTCAATTGTTAATGAGGCATTTACACCCCAGCAGAGGGCTCCATCGCTGGAACATTTTACCCCCAGACAAATTTGAGTGCAGACAACTCTTCTTTTTAAGGGAGCAAAGAGAACTGCTCTTCTATGAAGACCCATGAATTGATAATTTACCTTAAGAATAAAGAAGAAAGGAGATTTTTTACAGAAGATTGCAGCTATTGAATCATTCTGTCGTTAAATCAATTACTGCATCTGATTAGTTTTCCAGTAACACTTGGAGTAGAGAAAATGTTGTTGGCAAAATAGTAAAAATCTGGCAGCCCAGAGATTTAAACATTAGCAGCCGTTCAGAAACAAACAGAGGCAACTTAGTACAATGGAGAAGAATCCTTTGATCTAATTACTTCCGCTAGTAAACCCTGCCATTTTTCTTCCTACTGATTTATTTAGTTTCGCAGCATGAGCTCAATTAATTTCTTTTTACTAAGAGGCTGTGTAAATTCATATCTTTACTAAAAATATTTTGAAATGTCTGACAACTATGCAATGGTTTATTAACCCTTTGGCACCTGAAATTATACATGTACCAAAAAAGATTACAAATACGATACTTGGTACATAGAAGGCACTCAGTAGAGTATTATTTAAATTACAAGATATAATTTAACCAAATCAAATGACTATAAAGATTAGCAATAGTTTAGAAACAGAGAACATGTTTAGACTATCCAATGAATAAACATAAAACAGTTGGATTAGATGTCAAACCATGCAGAAAATCGTAAATGTGTGAATAATTCAACTTTTGAATAAAAAGGAGCAAATATATCGTAACTGAATATTCCTGAAACTCCAGATGGCTGTGAAGGAATTTTGTTTCTGCAGTACTCCCCTTTCAACTACAAGTTCTCACCAAGGCAGCCTCTGTTTTTCTCCTGTGGAGATGATACCTTCAAACAGATTCCACCAAGCCAATAGTTTACCCTTTCCTTCAGGTACTGCAGACAATCAAATAGCTAGGTGTAAACTGATTCAAGCCCCAAGCGATTATCTAGGTATCAAGGGGAAAAGTAGATGATCAAGGAACATACTTAGCAAATCCCGGCACTTGTTTTCATAACTCTGTTGAATTCATCCTAACCTTCTAAGTTTTGTTTTACAGAATTATAATCATCTTATGGCCACTATAGCTGAAAACACTCATTGGAGCAGAGTAATCTGATAGATATGCAGCCTTAGCTGAAATTCCTGCCAAAATGAATAACTTTACATTTTCTTATCCCTTTATCTGGCATTCTTAGAGCAAAAGTACCCAGGAGGAAAGATTTCGTGTATATGGCAATGAGCACCGTAGAAAAATAGAAAGGGGGCAGTATTTTTCTTTCTATTTATTTGGGGCATTTTATTTATTTTCATCTGTTTTACCTTAGCTATTCACCAAAACCTTTACAGACACTGTGAGATGTGTATATAAAATAAGAAGGCAGAGAAAATTATCAATTTAATCAAAAAATTCTCATTCCAAAATTGGCCTGGCATGGTTGTTACATACTTGGTTTCCAATGCGACACATTGGGTTCAAATCCTAACTCTGTCAGTTTATAAGCCACACAATCTGTAAAACAGCTATAATAATATGGCATCTCTCAGAGGGTTGATGAGAAAAGTAGATAAGTAGTAATGAGAAGTGACTATAAAACTCAGAGCATTTACTATTGTTTCTTTACAATTTTTAGTTTTTGGAACATGGTTTAGCCTTTCCCTTAGACAACAAGTTGTAAGTGGTGGTTAGAATTCCAGGTTAGAATACCAAAGCCTATTTTACTTATAATACTTATAGCCTGACATTAATGGTGTTATAAAAGCAACCTACCGATTTCTTAGGATCACCAGCTGTGATCTCCGAGAGCCAACCCCCATGCCCAACCAGACTCTGCCTCCTTCTAGAGCCTCCAGATGCTTGAAGATGGGAAGTCTCTACCCCATCTGTCAGGGGTGCATCAGGGAGAGGTGATCTTGACTGTATAAGCTAGATCTCTGTGCCTTTCCTTTAAAGATAAAGCCACACCAGGGTGTGGCTTTAGAACAATGAATCAAGAAGGCTTCTGAGCTCTTGAGGGACTTCCAGAGCTTTGGCACCACTCTGTTGAACCAAACAAGAGCTCAGAGCCAGACCTAGGAACACCTTGTACCTAGAGCAGTTTACCACCCTCTTTGTGCTCAATACTTAGAGCATTGTAGGAAATCAATAAAAGTTAATTAACTTAAAATTACAAAAGGCACCCCACAGTTGGCCTCCAATCTCCTCAATGTGCCCTATTCCTTCATGTGTCTCTAATTTGACTCAGAATCTTTCTTTGCCTGAAATGCTCTCTCTCCTGTTCCCTCCATATGAACAGTCATCCTTGAAGACCCAGTCCAAAGGCCACCCCCTCCCAGCACCATCTCCTGGCTCCCCAGAAGTCAGCCATTCTGGGATAGCCCCCACAGCACTCTTCACCCAGCTCTGTCCAGCCACTGTGTCTTTGCAAACACCATAACTTGGCGCTTTTGGGCTTTCATGTGCACAGGAATCATCAGGACAGCTTGCGAACAGGAAAGATCCCTGGACTTGAGCTTCAGAGACTCACTAATAGGCTGGATAGGGATCCAAAAGTGTGCTGCATTCACAAGCTTCCCAGATGGTTCTGATGGAAGGGAAAGCATGGTGTGGGAAACAGAAAATATCCAGGCAGAGACTGGATTGCAATTGCTGCCCTATCGCCACCACTTAGTGCAGTACCCCAAACATAGCAGCTGTTCAATAAATGTTTGTTGTTAAAAGGAGGGGGCATTAAAAAGTGGGTATTCCTCTATCAACAAATAGTTAAGTATATATATTTAGTTATATATATATACATATATATATATGTATATATATATATACATATATATATATAACAACAGCAAATATTATTAAGTGTATATATTTACTTAATATATATATTAACAAATACATACTAATTATACGATGTTTGATGGCTACAACACTGAAACAAGAAGCCCTCAAAATCCAATACGGAGCATGAAGATGAGTGCAAGAAATCAACAAAAACAAAGGTGTCTAAGACTTCACTACAGCCCTGCTGCACAGCCAGTTAGAATATGTGAGGTCCATATTTAAGCCAGTATTTCTAAGCTGCACCTGTACATTGGCATCACCTGGTGACTTCAAACACTGACACCCTGACTTCCAGCCTAGAGCCTCCGAATATTGGGAGGCTCAATACTGGGATTGAGCATTTGCACCAATATTTTTTAAATGTGTATTTATTTTTGATGGAGAGAAAGAGAGCACAAGCAGGGGAGAGGCCGAGAGAGAATGAGACACAGAATCTGAAGCAGGTTCCAGGCTCTGAGCTGTCAGCACAGAGCCTGATGTGGGGCTTGAACCCACAAACGTGGATGTCATGACCTGAGCAAAAGTCAGACACTCAACCGACTGAGCCACCCAGGCACCCCTGCACCAAGATTTTTTTTTTTTTAATTTTTTTTTCAACGTTTTTTATTTATTTTTGGGACAGAGAGAGACAGAGCATGAACGGGGGAGGGGCAGAGAGAGAGGGAGACACAGAATCGGAAACAGGCTCCAGGCTCCGAGCCATCAGCCCAGAGCCTGACGCGGGGCTCGAACTCAGGACCGCGAGATCGTGACCTGGCTGAAGTCGGACGCTTAACCGTGCCACCCAGGCGCCCCCGCACCAAGATTTTTAAGTTTCCCTTCTTGGGGTACCTGGGTGGCTTAGTCCATTAAGCGTTCGACTTTGGCTCAGGTCATGATCTCACGGTTCGTGGGTTCGAGCCCTGCATCAGGCTCTGTGCTGACAGCTCAGAACCTGGAGCCTCTTTCAGATTGTGTGTCTCTCCCTCTGCCCCTCCCCCGCTCGTGCTCTGTCTCCTTCTGTCTCAAAAATAACTAAACGTTAAAAAAAAAAAAAGTTTCCCTTCTCCCAGGTGATTCTTCTGGGTAGCCAGGGTTGAGTCATTGCTGTATACTCAGCACATTACTTGTATTTCTCATACAATACTTAGTTTATTCGTCTCACGTTCCCAAATCTGTTTACTAATTTCCCCTCCATCTCCCACCAGATTTTAAGCTTCTTGAAGTCAGTTATCAAATCATATTCAACTTTATTTCCCTATAGTGCCTACAATAGGAGCCTATACTTAAGAGGTATGATACAAATTTGGTCGTCATCTCTTTCCTAGCACACAGCCCCTAAAACCCTTGGAATTTCCTGTGATGAGAGTGATTAATGTATCTTTTGTTATGTTAATGGTGTGACTTTTGGAGGGCTGCTAGGTAACCTGAGGACTATAAACAATTGCCTGGGCCTGTGATTAGAGAGGTGGAAGTTTGGTCCCACCTCTGACCTCAGGAAAGGAAGAGGGGCTGCAAGTTGAGTCAAATGCCAATGGTCAGTGATTTATTCAATCATGACTATGTGAGGAAGCCTCCATAAAAACCCAATTAGAAAGGTTAGGAGAGCTTCCAAGTTGGTGAGCACATGGAGGTTCTTTGAGAGTGATGTGCTCAGAGAGGGCACGGAAGCTCCCTACCTCTTCCCCATACCTTTCCCTGTGCATTTCTTCGATTTGGCCATCCCCGAGCCATATCCTTTTACAACAAAACGATAATCTATACCTTTCCTCTGAGTGAACAGAACATAAGAAGGGGAGTCATTGGAACCTGGAATCTGTAGCCAGTTGGTTAGAAGCACAGGGACAATCTGTACTTGCCATTGGCATCTGAAGTGTTGTGAGTATAGTAGCATTGTGAGAGTAAAAGAGAAACACAAGAGGAAGACTGAGATTTTACTAAAGAGGAGGTGATCACTAAAATTCTGTGGAATGGCTACCACTGTAGGGGACTTGAATTTCAACAACCAGGAGTGAGTTGGGCCAAGAAACATTTCAAAAACCTCTGAACCACAGCATGAAACAAGACACTGAATAGGAGTGTTTAAAAAATTGTACCCAGGAACAAATGGGCCCTGTGAGCATTTGAGGAGTCTAAGAAGAGCTTTAAAATGACAACAGACCCAACACAGAAAAGCAGCAGCTACAAACCAGAGGGCACTCTTTATGAGCCTGGCACCCTGGGCCAGCACAAATACTTGAACTGGATGGAGCACAGCCTGTCTAGAGGTCAGTACCATGGACAATGGCATCTCAAAGGAGTCATAAATGAGGCACCAAAGGAACCGTAGGGAAACTGTGACTCTGCTCCCAAATCACCAATCAAAACTATTTTATTTTATTCCAAAAAACATGTAACATAAAGAGATTTTTGCTACTCTTGAGAAGAATGACTAACATTAGGCTCTTCGCCTTTCAATGGTGAGCATTTGCTACTGAAATGACAAATCTGATGTAAATAATAAAATTCTATTGTTTCTGGCCCTGTTATGAAATTTCAATTCTTAATCTTTTTAAAAATACATTTTTTATTCACTTAGCAAACATTTATGTTTATGATCCTATAAAACACTTAAACTTCTTTTAGTAGACCCTGAGGGTGTAACTTAAAAAAATTCAAATAAAGTAAGACAATATAAAAGGATGTCAAATCTAAATAGACCAATTTTTTCATCACAAAACTAAGGTTTCATTTCAGGTTGAGTGACAAAGATTAAGGTTAACATACTAGAGTACTAGCCAACCCAAAAGGCAAGATTTTTGAAGTCTGCCTGAGTATCAGCGACTGTACTGGGGATTTCTCATTAATCTCATTTAATGCATATCAACCCCACTTGCCCAGGTTGGTAATCATATCCTCCTTTTCCACATAAAGATACTAAGCATCAGAGAAGAGGAACCATTTGTCTGAGGACACACAGCTGCTAAGGACCAAGGTCCATCTGCCTGACTCTCAAGATTGCTTTTGTTAACCACCTTGCCATGTTACTAGACCTGGGAAAAGCATGCCATGGTAATCTATGGCAAATTGGGTATTTCCTTTATCTGCTATTTCCTAAAGGCATTACAATTCAGAATAATACACAGATTATTCAGAACTAAACTGTAGTCCGTGAAAATCAATTTTACTTAAACCAATATTGAAACTATCTCATAATCAAATAACCAGCCTTGCTGAGTATAATAACTATAAGGCAAGAGCTTTATATGTTGTGTAATAACCAAAAGCATGAAATACAGCCTCATTAAAGCCAGAGTTAATTTTTCTGTTGGTCACCCATTCTTTTATTTATCATCATTATTTATACATGTGTTCATCAATACAGATTAATTAGCATGCAAACATGAATATGACTTCTAAGAATTTAAATCATTTAAGGTACATCCAAATGATATGGAAAAGCTGAGGTTTTAATGTGGAAAAACTAAAATACTAGAAATCATATTTTAATATCTAAGAGATAACAAGTTTTCATTTTTCTCTTTGCAAAAAGCATAAGATTACATTGTAAACTGTGTTATACGATGATATATCAAGAGGAAAAAGGAAATTTGTTTAAAGAAACAAACACAGCCATTTTCTAATACCATTAATAGAGCTTACAGATGTGAATGTTGGAGACAAACAAACAAGAGATGAGTTCAGGAATTAGAAACTTGATTCAGAGACCTGAGTCAGTCATTAATGAATGTCATGCATTTTGCAGAATTCTAAGACCAAATGCATGTGAAGCAGATGTCCTGATACCATGTTAAAAGCTACAAAAAAAAAAAAAAATGCCTTCCAGATGGAACCCTATTAAGGGAGGATTACTTTATAATATATGGTCCAAATCAGGACACTTATGAGTGTGAAGGGCTGCTAGTAACAAATATGTTAGGACAACCAGTGTAACCTGGAACTGTCTTCATATGGTCACCCTAATAGATAACAAAGGCCCTAAATGTCCTAAAGACCTTCACTTGACCTTCACATTACAGTCTACTTGAACTTATCTACATGTCCTCATACATTTCTTTTCCTCTTTAAATATTTTATATACCTTTCTTTTTTTTTCAGTTTTATTAAGGTATAATTGACAAATACAAATTGTATGTTTTTAAGGTGTACAACACGATGGGTGAATGTATGTATACATTTTGAAATTATTACCACAATCAAGTTCATCAGTACATCTATCACCTAACATAGATAGCTTTCTTTCTTTCTTTTTTTTTTTTTTTTTTTTTTTTGGTGTGGAGAGAACACTTAAGACCTACTCTCTTAGCAACTTCAATATATAATACAGTATTATTAACACCCATGCTGTACCTTAGATCCCCAGAACTTTTTCATCCTATAACTAAAAGTTTAGACCTTTGACCAACCTCTCTCCCTTTTCTTCACCCCATCCCCCACCCTCTGGCAACCACTATTCCATTCTCTAGCTCTATGAACTTGACTTTCTTAGATTTTATGTATAAATGAGATCATGCAGTATTTGTCTCTGTCTGGCTTATCTCACTTAGCATAATGTTCTTTCAGTTCATTCATGTTGTCACAAATGGTAGGATTTCCTTCTTTTTTAAAAAAATTTTTATGTTTACTTATTTTTGAGAGTGAAAATACGTGAGTGGGGGAGGGGCAAAGAGAGAGGGAGACACAGAATCTGAAGAAGGCTTCAGGCTCCGAGCTGTCAGCACAGAGCCTGATGTGGGGCTTGAATTCACAAGCCGTGAGATCATGACCTGAGCCAAAGTTGATGCTTAACAGATTAAGTCACCCAGGTGCTCCATTTTAAATATATATATATATATATATATATATATATATATATATATATTTTTTTTTTTTTTTTCCATTTTCCTTTCCATTTTCCTTTTCCATTCTTCTGTCAACAGATATTTGGGTTGTTTCTATGTCTTGGCTATTTACAATAATGCTGCAGTGGACAGGGATTTCAGATAGCTCCCTGAAATCCTGATTTTACTTCCTTTGGATAATTCTGTATCTTTCTTAACCTTTATATATTGTTCCTCCCCTTTCGTCTTCTCTCCACCTTTACTTCTAGTTCCATCTCTTCCTTTCCCTTTCTTTTTCCTTCCCTTTCCCCCCCTCTCTTTCTATGGCTCTGCCCTTCTAAATCTATAAAGCTCTCTCCTTCTTTCCTTTTCCCCCTTTTGAAACAAATTCTCGCTTCTAGATTCTGTGTTACCTCCATCCATCCAAGCCCATCCCAACTTGCCATTCATTCATTGGACTGAAAAAAAGTTTACAAATTTTACTTATATTGGATAGTTTTTTGTGGTTTTTGCTTTTTAATTTAAAAGCAGCTGAATTGAATGTTTCGTGTTTCTTTTTCATAAGAAAAAAAATGGCATTTTGGGTAGGTAGAATGACCCACCAAAGATATCCACCCCTATCTCTGGAACCTATGAATATGCTTAATTACATGGCAAAAGGGACCTTCCAGATGTGATTAAGGTCATAGGTTTTAAAAGATTATGTTGGATTATCTGGGTAAGCCCAACTCACCTAAGTGAGCCTGTAAAAAGTAGAGAAATTTCTCCAGCAAGAGACAGAAGAGACACAGCAAAAGAAAGACTCAAAGACATTCTAAGCTTGACAAGGATTCAGAGCTTTTGCTGGAGAGAGTCATGTGATGGAGGTCATGTGCAAGGACCAGAGAGAACTTCTAGGAGCCACGGGTAGACCTCAGTTGATAGCCAGCAAGAAGACAAAATCCCAGTCTTGCAACCACAAGGAACTGGATTCTACCAACAACAAGAATGTACTTGAAAGCAGAAAGGAACACATCCCTGTCAACACCTTGACTTTGGCTTTGTGAGACTCTAAGTGGACGACCGAGTTGAGGCATGCTGTACCACCAGGACCTCCAATCTACAGAACTATGAGGTTTGTGGCAGTATGTTACAGCAGCAATTGAAAGCTAATACACTATATATATATGTTATATTTACTCTGCTTAATTTGGGGAGGAGTGGTTCATGGTTAGTGGCTCCCATAAATTTTTTAAAAATTGCCTCTCTCATCTTTATTTTAGGCTGTTTGGACATATGATGCACATGCTAATTAATTGTACAATCACTGTCATTTTTCAGACCAAAGGATAAACTTAGTCATCTAAAGGGACTCATTCTCAAAACACACATCATTACTGTCAACACTTAGTTGGTTCTCATTCTCACAAGATTCTCTGGGAAACACTTCCCCATTTGCTTTTTTCTAAATACCTCTTCATTCTTATAAGAGAAGTAAGCAAAACATTTTGCTTCTTCAAGCATTCAAGGGACATACTATCCTCCATCACACTACCAGAATGGAAGAATAATTAATAACTTATAAATGGAACAACAGGCTGGAAGATTCATGATGCAGAAACAGCTAGTTGATCCTGCCTATTGACTCAATTTTTCAGCCACACTGCCTTAAGAAAATTCTTGCACCTTATAACATTAAGCAACATCAACAGCAATAATAAAAACAAATTTAAAATTTTGCCAATTCTCTCTGGTAAAAAATGTCCTGTTTTTATTCCCATGTGCCCCAAATTCCTATAATAGATATGTGGCAAGATAGTCTATTAAAATATGAACCCATATTCTCAATAGGATCTAAGAGAAATAAGACAGATTTTGCCCCCCCCCTCCCCCCATTCTAAATAAAACAAATTCTTGAGTTTCGAGTTTAGGGCTTTCAGAAATTTTAGGTGTAGAAGATGAAAACAGAAACGGCCAGAAACCCTACTCAGGCCTTGGAATCTGTTACTAGCCAAAAAGATGGATGTAGCTTTCAGTGTAAATGGTGAAAAAGACATCAAAACTAAAAGAAGAAACTGGAAGTGTAAGGAGCTGCCCCCAATTCCTATTTTCTGTCCAGGATGTCTGATGGGATAGTCTGGAATGCTATAGCCTGAGCACAGGAGCTACGGCCTTGGTTGGTATGGAGAATGATGTCATGACCACATCTGGTACTGAGAGAGGGACCTCTGCCTTGGAATAGACCACAAGGGCTTGAACAATGTGCATCTCATCAGTAACCACAATGGCTTAAACAATTGGAGGCCCTCCCCAATTTTTTTAAACTGCAAAATACCACTGGGCTCTTGGGCCATTCTCAACTGCAGAGGCCTCCAATGATGTCTTGTATTGGGTCTGTAGCTACCCTAGGCAATAAATGCAATTAGAAACAGAAACATAAAGCAATGTGGTGTTTTTGTATAAGATTGTTACAGAGAAATTCATGTCAGTTATATGTGTATGCATGGTTGGGTAGATGAGAGAGACTAAATGAAAGGAATCCAAGAAATTAGCTATTAAAAAAAAAAAGGAAAGCAGAAAGAGCCCTGCTTCCTTCTTCTTCTCAAGGTTTTCTCTGTTGTTTGTATCTGTTGATGTACATGGGCGTTTACAAGCACAAATAAGCAAGACTGCAGAGAAGCTTGGAAGAAGACCAAAGAAGGAAAGCCGCATCCATGGCTCTGCTAGAAAACACAAACCAGTACTAACATTGATTTGTAGTGTGTGTGCAATCCTTTTCATTTGGCCAATCCAGTTTGCTGGAGACAATCTGTGGTATGTTCTGTGAAATGTGGCTATGTGCTTTATTCCCGTGACAATGTCCAAATCAACGCTCAGGAAGTGTCATAACTCTGTTGGATAGGTTGGTGCTGCAACCGGAAGAGGCCAGAGCTGACGCTAAACACCATGATGTTTTTCCACTTCTAATGTCGATGATAATTTCAGTAATGATACACTCAGGTAAATACACTGCTTGCAATCAATCAGCTGCCTACTTATTCTCTTCTCATTAAATATCACACACACACACACACACACACACACACACACACACCCTCAAGAAAATTAAGCCCATGAAGATACTTTATTAATAGGAAGTCACAGCTGACTTAACTTTCAAAAGTCAGGAAATTCTAAGTTCCTTCTACAACTTTATCTCATCCCCACCAAATAAGCACACAGTGAAGCATGAAATCTAAATATGCAAATGGAATATCTTTTCTATAAAGGGGACACATTCTTGCAGTGATGATTTTGCCATCCCTCCCTCTGTTTCTTTAAAATGACTTCCACCAGAGTCATACTCTCATTCATGTCTCTTCTACGTGGGCTCCTTCCATACTCCAAACAAACACCGGGCTTAAGGGGAGTATTTCAGGCCAACAACAGAGTCCGGGCAGAAAAAGACCAGCAGGGAAGTTCTCAGGTGGCTTCCCCCCAGCTCCATCCTACACTCCACTTCAGCCAACCTGGCTGCCATCTACCCAAACCACTTGATTAGTTTTATTCGGTCTCTTTGCACATAGCATTCACCCCCTTTAAAACGACCTAGCAGAATACCTCCATAGTTCAGTCTGTTAAGCGTCCAACTCTTGATTTCGGCTCACATTATGATCTCACAGTTTATCAGTTCAAACCCTTCATCAGGCTCTGTGCTGACAGCATGGAGCCTGTTTGGGATTCCCTCTCTCCCTCTCTCCCTTTCTGTCTCTCTCTCTCCAAAATAAATAAATAAACATTAAAAAAAAAATAAAAACAACCTCACTTCTCTAACAACTCACAACGTCACCTTTCTAGAACTCTGGATCAAAACTCACAGTCTCCAGAAAGCCTTTTCTGATTTTACTGCCCCATGAACTCATTCAGCACGTGGGCACCCAGTTGATAACAATATTTTGCCCTTGTTGACATGTAGCTTTATAAGCGAGATGAAGCACAACTAATGTTGATTAGAGAGAGGTTGAATGACTGTTCTCATGGCAAACAGACCAGTCCTAGATGAGTAATAATAGAGTAGAATGGCATTTTGTGACATTAAATAAAATTTTTGGAGTTTAATAAGAGCTCCATAAACCACTTAGCTAGTAGGCCCCTGTCAATCTAATACGTGGAGTTCTAACACGGACTAGACAAGATAGTCCTGAGACAAGCTAGCCCTGAGATAAGATAGCATGAAATAGCATTGAACTAGGGGCCAGGAGACACAGGCCATTTCAAAATCTTGCGACTTGGTGTCCACCTAGTTTTTCTACACTATTAGGAAGTAAATTCCTTGGAAATGAGCTTTGTGGCCCACCTCTCCCAGCACACACATATCTCATACGATGCAAAGCTGGCTGACCATCTGCATACACCAGGCACGCCATAAGTATTTTGTCACCACATATTTGCATATGTAGCTAGGACCAATTGCTTTCAATGGTTTTAAAAGGCAATAAGCAATTTTATAAATTTATAGCCTACAGAGCTTGGAAGAATTATGGAGACTACTTAGCCTAGAATTTTTATTTTATAGAGGGAGAAACTGAGGTCAGGATGGTTTATTCAAATCACAGCACAAAAAAAGTGACTCAGATGGCCCAGAATTCAGGCTCCTAAACACTGGTCCAGTGTTCCTCTCAAGACTCCCCTTATAGCACGTAAGGGGAGATCAGGTTCAAAAACTCTGTCTTACGACATAAAGCTTTCAAACCACCAGGGCAAATTGCAATTTAAAGGACATCATAGTTTTGGGGTTCATTGGCAAAACCTTTTGCTTGATGACTTTTTTTTATAGGAGCTAAATATTTTGCATAATATTTTAAGATATGTATTATGTAAGATTATATTTGGTTGAACATATCCAGAGATCCCCAAGTAATAGTGGCTTCAACAAAAACGACATTAATTTTTCTGTCACCTAAAGAAATCCAGCAGCAAGGCACCCAAGACTGGTATGTCCCTTCTGCTCCAGGTCTTTCCCATATTATACTTGAACTCTGGTTGCTCCTGGAGCTTCATCCATGTCCTCTGAATTCAGCTAGCAAGGAGAAGGGGCAGAGAAAGGGCACACCTTGCTCTTTTAGAAGACCTCTTGGAGGTCCTGAACAAAAAAGTTCCATTTACATCATCTTCACTGTAACCTAGTCACCAGGCCCCACCTTGGACCATGTAATCTTTTATCACAATAGCCATGTGCCCCACTAATATCAGGATTGTGTTACTAGGCAAGAGGGAAAGAATAAATATGAGGAGCTACAAGCATCCTTTTTCGCAGAATTTCTGCTCAACAATCCCCCTCTTAATAAATTCAAAGAATGCCTTAATATTATGCAAATAATCCCAGATACTAAAATAGAATGCTATGATTTATATGGATAAAGTAATATCCAGCATAATGACAATCATTTTAAACACATTTACTTCATAAGGAATATTTTATTAAAATGCAATTATTATAAGCTCACATCTTTGCCTTATGGATACTAACAACAGCAAAACAATAGTCCCAGAGCTATTAGAAAATCCTTCCTAGGGCAAGAAATTTAGTCACCAGGTCATGACGTTTGTCAAGAGGGTTTACAAGAGTGGGCAATTTCTTCAAGAGTCTGGCCAGCCCCTCCCACCCACCTCATCTGCCTCTTTCCTATTCCCTTCCACCCTGCCTAAGGCCAAATCATTGTCAAGGCAACCGAGGCCCTCATTCCCCACAGCTGATTCTGGTCTCCGTTGTTAAGATCACACAAGCACTTCAAAGCAAGAAGTCACAGACTGAGGTTTGGTTTTTGCCTCTGTCACAGAATGCCCTGTGTCTTAGCGTCCATATCCAACCAAAGACATTAAGACTGTGGATTCCTTGGGGGCGCCTGGGTGGTTCAGTCCGCTGAGAGTCTGACTTCAGCTCAGGTCATGATCTCAAGGTCTATGGGTTCGAGCCCTACATTGGGCTCTGTGCTGACATGCCAGAGCCCGGAGCCTTCTTCGAATTGTATCTCCCTCTCTCCCTGCCCTTCCCCCACTCATGTTGTTTCCCTCTCTCTCTCTCTCTCTCTCTCTCTCTCTCTCTCTCAAAAATAAACAATAATTTTTTTTTTAAAAAAAGACTGAGGATTCCTCTTTCCTATCCCGCATGCTGGGGGCCCTACCAAGAGGGGGTCTGGAAACTATATTACTCAAAATTTAGGCTTTAAATGAATGCAGAGTATTTTTTCACTTTGAACTTAATCAGTTCTTGTAAAGCCCTTCCTAGAGAGCTGTTCAGAATAACAGCCTGACCTCTGTACTTCCTACAAAAACCTGACAGTATTACCAGCCAAAAACTACTGAAATACCATCTCAAAACAAGACTAGTACTATTTCAACCCTGTAACCAAAATCAAGGAAGTACTCATTTCTCATATTAACCTAGTTCCTTCCCTCTTGCTCCTGTCTCCAATGTCTTCTTGTCCATGCTGAGGAAACTGTAGACTTCCTTCATTCTGCTTCGCAATCAATTATGAGTGACTCCGATCTTTTGGTTTCTGAAGGCTCCTTTTAGCCTCGAATTTACTTTATAGCCTTCAAGCTACCTAACCCCCCTTGGTCTCTATCTCATTTGAAAAAAAAAAAAAAAAACTGAGTGCTTTACAAAAGACAGTCCCTAAAGCATGTCCCAGCTCAAAGGTACCCCATGATTCTCTGGTAGGATTACCAAATAGCAAGGTCACAGAATGCGAGTGAAGCTTTAAACTTCTCTTGCAATGTTTCAATAAGAACTACAGCCATTTAAAAATAATTTGACAATTCTTCTGGATGAATTCTTCTAAAGAAGAAATCGTTTGTATACATCATCCTGTCTTATCGTACTTTCACAGCTGCTGATGAGCAGCAATTCTCTATGCCATTTTGGGAGAGTTGGTGAAATGAAAGTGATATAGGCTCCCAGGTTAGTACCAATTAAAATTATTTCAAATCATTTAAAATGAGTGTTATGTAATAGTCTCAGAGTACTGCTTTTGGAAGAACAAGTACTTTGTCTTTTTGCAAGGGGAAAACAATCATCTTGTTTCCCAACTATGCAAGATAATCTGATGTCAAGCACTTATGCAATACATACTCTACAGTACTCATTATTTCAAGTTCAAAGAGCAAGGATAGCAATATATGTGGCAGCCTGAGAAGAACAGAGTCATCTTTTTTTTTTTCCCATTTCCCTCTCTTTGCTTTTGCTTCTTTTCCAGAATCTGTGAGTGCTCCCCACTCAGTTGCAGAAAGAATAATGCCCAGCTGGACCATTTCCAGTGTCCACTTCTTGAATAGGTCTCTCCAGTTAATGACAAGGGATACAAAAGCCTTAACCTCCAACCTTTTGTCCATTTGTCCTTCAAACTACCATGGTAAAATGCAGTTTTTCTAGAGCTCTCTAAAGTGGTTTAGATCTCTCACCCCACCCCCACCCCACCCCACACTCTTCATTTCCTCCAAATAGAGCTGGACAAAAAAAAAAAAAAAAAATTGTGTTTTAAATAGACTACCATCCAAAAGTGAGTGTAGGATTCCAAGGATCCAAGTAATATTTGCCAAAAAAAAAAAAAAAAAAAAATCCCTGCAACTTAGTGTTTCTTTTTGTGCATTCAAAATGTCACTCAATACCTTGCATACAGGACTTTTATAGCTAAAGGTAATGTGAATGCTGCCTACTAGGAGGGAACTTTCTTAAAGTTTTGCTGAAGGGAAGCAGCTTGACTTTAAATATGGGACCCTGGGTGGGGGGGAGGGAGTTCCCAAAAGACTTCATTAACCTTTATTAATTCCAATGTAAATTAACCTCCAGGGAAGATCCTTATAAGCAATTCTTATACCTCCTTATAAGCAATTCGCCAAGGAAGAGGCTGTTCGGTTAACTTACCATGAGCATGGAGACTGGGAATTTAAACTTTGTGTTTTTGTGCAGCAAAAAACCTTTTCAAAACAGTAAAACAATCAATTCTAATGAAGCCTTCAGAATTGAAATTTCTCATTTCAGGAACACCTGGGTGGCTCAGTCGGTTAAGCGTCTGACTTCAGCCAAGGTCATGATCTCCCAGTTTGTGGGTTCGAGTCCCACATTGGGCTCTGTGCTGATGGCTCAGAGCCTGAGGCCTCCTTCGGATTCTGTGTCTCTTCTCTTTCTGCCCTTCCTCTACTTACTGTCTGTCTCTCTCAAAAATAAATGAACATTATTAAAAAAATTTTTTTTTTAATTTCTCATTTCAGATTTTTTGTAAATGTACACCTAGTTATTCTGAGTGAGAGACGGAGCATAAAGGGGAGGGGCAGAGAGAGAGGGAGAGACAGAATCCCAAGCAGGCTCCACACCATCAGCGCTGAGCCCAAAACGGGGCTCGATCTCATGGTGTGTGAGATTATGACCTGAGCCAAAATCAAGAGTTTGATGCTCAGCTGAGTGAGCCACCCCGGGGGGCCCCTCATTTCAGGTTTTTAAATTTACCTTAGGTCAATAACATTTAGAATGCATTCAAACTCATAAATAAATCACATTAATGTAAGATTACATTTCCTTATATTGTGAAGATAAATAAATAGTATTTTAGGAACACTTTCAATTTTAATTTTTACTATCTATTATTTTTACATCTAGGACTTCTAGGACTTCAGTTTTAAACACAATGATGTTGACAAAGTAACTTTATTCATTTTTCATATATAAAAATGAGAGATTTGGATCACAAAACCCCTAACAATCCCTTTAATTATAAGATCTTATGGTTAAAAAAATTTTTTTGATGGGGTACTTGGGTGGCTCAGTTGGTTAGGCAACCAACTCTTGATTTTGGTCCAGGTCATGATCTCATGGTTCATGACTTTGAGCCCCATGTTGGTCTCTAGTGTGGAGACTGCTTGGGATTCTCTCTCCCTCTCTCACTGTCCCCCCACACACTCATACACACACACTCTCTCTCTCTCTCTCTAAAAAAATAAATTAAAAAACTTAAAAAAAATCTTTGCCTCAATTCTAATTGCCTCATATTTCTGTTGTGCTTATAATAATCATATTTCAGATTTATAAAACTGTTTTTCTCAAGGCACTTTCAAATCCATTATCTCACTACTCTTTGGGAAGATGTGGTTGGGGAGAAAGGATCTTCATATTCTCACTCCCATGTCTTCACTGACAACTGCTAAGCCTGGGGAATTTATCAGAGTCATAAAATCCTGACCTGGAAAGGTCACTTAATTTATACCTTTTTGCAGCCCTCAATAAAGCCAAGGCTCAGAACAACACTGGGTTTTTCACACTTCATCCTGCACCTCTTGATTAAATCAGACTCTAAGTGATTTTTTTTTTTTTTGGTGTTATCTGCTAAATGATTTAAAATAGCAGAACCAAAGCACAATGCATATCCTTGCAAGAACAGAAACATGACAGGCTACAAATAATGGTTTATTTCAGAGTAAAATCTCACCAAGGAACCTAAGTGGATAATAGCCTAGGGAAGTTTCAAGCTTCAGATGGCTCAAATTTGAAATGGAGGACCGTGAGTGGCCTACAGTATGGAAATTGGAAAGTTTCTTCCATACACACTTTTTAGTTTTCCCATAACTTATTTATTTACTCATTTAATAATTACCCTGATATCAGCCATCCCCAGTGCTTGCTGTCCTTTGGGGATACAGAGATGAAGAGTAATCAAAGTAGCTAATATTTATTGAGAATGTGGTATGTGCTTAGCCATGCTAAGTGCTTTGTGTACAGCATAAGGTCGCACAGCCAGAAAATGGTTGCGCCTGGGTTCTGACACGGATCTGCCTGCCTAGAGGCTACGTGGTGAAGGGTCTCCATTATAAGAGTCAACTAGAACCCCTGCCCTGAGAAGAATCATCCAGATCTAGCGAGCAGCAAGACCCACTCATTCTTGCCATAATCTGATATTTACCTTTAAATTGTTCGTTTCTGGGAGCACCTGGGTGGCTCAGTAGGTTAAGTGTCCGACTCTGGCTCAGGTCACGATCTCATGGTTCACGAGCTCAAGCACCTCATCCGACTCTGCTGTCAGCGCAGAGCCTGCCTTGGATCTTCTGTCCCTCTCTCTCTCTCTGCCCCTCCCCCACTCATGCTCTCTCAAAATACATACATACATACATACATACATATATAAATTGTTCATTTCTGTTAACTGTCCCTGTCCCATCCTCCACCTCTCCCTCCAAAATAAATCAGCAGCTCACTAGCCATTTCTATAAAAGCTTTTTGGAAGCTCCTTTAAAAAAGCGCTTGCTAATGACCTGGTAATTGTTTTATGCCTTTTTAAATGAAGTGTGAAGTAACCAAAAAGCCATGGAAATACTGTAAAAGCCTCGGCAGAATTTATGGCTTCCCAGGGGGACCACATCATACTGGAACTGGCAGCTCCATTCTCAGCTTTAAAGAAAAGAAGGGACTGCAGAGGGGGGAAGTAACCTATAGTCACTACTTGATTTTTAAAAGCAATACTCATACAGATAAAGATGCGGTGACATAGGCATTGACTAGGAGAGGGCAAATTGACACAAGTTTCTGGAAAGCAATTTGCCTTCAGTCTAGAAAGATGCTCAGGCCTTTGACCCAATAACTCCATCCCTTAACTAGAACCCACCAGCCGCGAGATGACAACCTGAGCCAAAGTCTGACATTTAATAGACTGACCCACCCACGCGCCCCTGGACCAAGATATATTTATATGTATGTTCACTAACCCTTAACAGAAATACCACGATATTGGAAGTAATTTATAAATGTACAAGAATAAATGTTAAGAATAAGGGGGGCGCCTGGGTGGCTCAGTCGGTTAAGCGGCCGACTTCAGCTCAGGTCATGATCTGGCGGTCCGTGAGGGCTGTGAGTTCGAGCCCCGCGTCGGGCTCTGTGCTGACAGCTCAGAGCCTGGAGCCTGCTTCAGATTCTGTGTCTCCCTCTCTCTGACCCTCCCCTGTTCATGCTCTGTCTCTCTCTGTCTCAAAAATAAATAAATGTTTAAAAAAAAATTTTTAGAATAAGAATAAGGAAATTTTTAAATACATTATAATACATAATTTATATAGCAGGATTGACAGGCATTTCATGTGATCTTTTCCAAGTAGTTTTAATGATATGGGAAAATACTATAAAACTTTAAGTGAGAAAAATAGGGTCAAACTACTGTATGCATAAAGAACTTTTCTCTTTTTTCAAAGTTTATTTATTTTGAGAGAGAGATAGAAAGACCAGAAGAGGGGTGGAGAGAAAGAGAGAGAGAATCCCAACCAGGCTCTAAGCTGTTAACACAGAGCCCAATGTGGGGCTTGAACCCACAAATCATGAGATCATGACTTGAGTTGAAACCAAGAGTTGGACACTTAACCAACTGAGCCACCCACGTGCCCCTGTATGCATGAAGAACTTTTCTTCTTCTTTTTTTTAATATTCAGTGAAGTTTTTCTTTTTTTAAAATTTTTTTAATGTTTATTTATTTTTGAGAGAGTGAGAGAGTGCAAGCAGGGGAGGGACAGACAGAGTGGGAGATACAGAATCTGAAGCAGGCTCTAGACTCTGAGCTGTCAGCACAGAACCTGATGCGGGGCTCGAACTCACGAACTGTCAGATCATGACCTGAGCCGAAGTCGGCCGCTTAACCGACTGAGCCACCCAGTCGCCCCAATGGTTTTTTTTTTATAAGGAGAGGGCAATACCAAGTATTGGTTATGACGAAGAGCAACCAGAACTTTTATTTACTACTGGTGGGATTGTGAAAGTGGAAACTGCAGGTATCTGCTAATGCTGAGCACGTGTAGACTTAGTGACGGGCCAGTTGCATTCTAGGTATATGCTCGGCAAAAATATATACATATATGTTTCAGAAGATATGTATAAGAATGTTCATGGCAGAATTTTTACTTATAGTTCAAACTGGAAACAACTGTCTGAGCCACCCAGGCGCCCCGCATGAAGAACTTTTCTTTTTTTTTTTTTTTTTTTTTTTTTTTTAATTTTTTTTTTTTCAACATTTTTTATTTATTTTTGGGACAGAGAGAGACAGAGCATGAACGGGGGAGGGGCAGAGAGAGAGGGAGACACAGAATCGGAAACAGGCTCCAGGCTCCGAGCCATCAGCCCAGAGCCTGACGCGGGGCTCGAACTCACGGACCGCGAGATCGTGACCTGGCTGAAGTCGGACGCTTAACCGACTGCGCCACCCAGGCGCCCCATGAAGAACTTTTCTAAAGATTGATTATTCAGAAAGAAAGTGGGGAAAGTACAAGGTTCATATGCTTAAGACAAGAACTATAATTAAAAACAAAAAAAATATAAGTCATAAAAGTTATTGTTTAAAAAAACCAAAGGAGAGTGAACTTGGATGACGCAAGAGGTTTTTAGATATTACACCAAAGGCATCAGCAACAAATAAAAAAATAAACATCAACAATATTTTGTGCTTCGAGGAATACCATCAAAAAAAGTGACAAGACATCCCACAGAATGGGAGGAAATTTTTGCAAATCATGTGTTATAAGGGAAATGCATCTAGAATACATAAAGAACTCATTAATAAGAAAGACAATTTTTTAAATGGCCAAAGAAACTGAGCTGTCCAAAGAAGTATACAAATGTTCAACAGACTCATGAAAAGATATGCACAAGATTAGCTATCAAGAAAATACAAACCCAAACCACAATGAGATACACTTCACACTCAAGGATCCTATAATCAAAAAGTCAGAGGGGTGACTGAGTGGCAATTGGTTAAGCATCTAACTCTTGGTTTCAGCTCAGGTCATGATCTCACGGCTTTGTGGGTTCGAGCCCCACGTTGGGCTCTGGGCTGGTAGAGTGGAACCTGCTTGGGATTCTCTTTCTCCTTCTCTCCATCCCTCCCCCACTTCCACTATCTCTGTCTCTCTCAAAATAAATAAATAAATAAGCTTTGAAATTAAAAAAGGTCACATAATAGCAAATATTGGGGAGGGTGTAAAGCAACTGGAACCCTCATACACTGCTGGTGGGAGTGTTAAGTGACGAATGAAGCTCCTTAAGGAAAACAATTTGGCAATTCTTGAAACGCTTAAACAATGAGTTACCATATGGCCCAGTAATTCCACTCCTGGGTATCTACCCAGAATAAATAAAAACACATGTCCACACAAAAACTTGTACATGAATGTTTGTAACAACATTATTCATAATAACCGGAAGTGGGAACAATCCATTTATTCATCATATGATGATCGATAAATAAAATGCGACATATCCACATAATGAACTATTACTTGACAACAAAAAGAAATGAAGTAATGATACCTGCTACAAAATGGATAAATCTTTACAACATTAAGCTAAGTGAAAGAAGTCAGTCGTAAAGAACTATATACATTGCATGAGTCTATCTACACAAAATATCCAGGGGGCGCCAGCGTGGCTCAGTCAGTTAAGCATTGGACTTCGGTTCAGGTCATGATCTCAGGGTTCATGGGTTTGAGCCCCACATCTTCACTTTCAGTGCAGAGCCTGCTTGAGATTCTCTCTCCATCCCTCTCTCTCTGCCCCTCCCTCGTTCTCTCTCATGTGCACGTGCCTGCGCTCTCTCTCTCCCTCTCAAAATAAATAAATAAATAAATAAACTTAAAACAAAACAAAACAAAACATCCAGAATAAGCAAATCTAGAAAGATGGGAAACAGGTTAGTAGTTAACTAAGGTTAGAGTGGAAGGTGGATGGGGGAAAGGGACATTGGGGTTGGTGAGACCTAATGGGGTCTAATGGGGTCTAATGGGGTTTCTTTTGTGGGGTAATGAAAAAGTTCTAAGATTGCTTGTGATGAAAGTTGCACAATTTTGCAAATATATGAAGAACCAGTGCATTGCGCACTTTACTTTTTTTTTTTTCTGAGTTGCAACTTTTTAGCTTTAATTATTTTTAGTATTAATAAACCTTTATTCAAGTATAATTAACATACAATATTGTATTCGTTTCATGTACAATATACAGTACCTAGTACAATATAATAACTCAACAACTCTATACATTTTTTCTGAATTGTGCATTTTAAATGAGTAAATCATGGTATGTGAACTACATCTCAACTAAGCTGATTTAAAAAACAAAGGGAGCAAGACTAATTATTCTCATTATTTCATCTGTCAGTCCTATACCAAGCTCTTACTATGGCCTGTGCTAAACGCAATGAAAGATACACAAATACAGTGAACCCCTTGTTTGCAAGTTTACATGAATTAATGAAGTAACAGCATTGTGGTATATATATATATATATATATATATATATATATATATATTCCTAATTATACAGATTATACATATGTTCTGTCACAACATTACAAAGAACAAGGAATGGCAATGATCATTTCTCACTCCACTGCCTTTTTCTAAGCTCTCATATACAACGTTGTCACTTATTGTAGGTTTCTACCAAATCAGAACTGTATTTCCTTTTTTTTTTTTTAATTTTTTTTTCAACGTTTTTTATTTATTTTTGGGACAGAGAGAGACAGAGCTGAACGGGGGAGGGGCAGAGAGAGAGGGAGACACAGAATCGGAAACAGGCTCCAGGCTCCGAGCCATCAGCCCAGAGCCTGACGCGGGGCTCGAACTCACGGACCGCGAGATCGTGACCTGGCTGAAGTCGGACGCTTAACCGACTGTGCCACCCAGGCGCCCCCAGAACTGTATTTCCAATTGTCTTATGTAGATATCCACCTGGGTGTCCAGCTAACATCTCAAACATAAGTGTTAAATAATCTTTTAATGCTCCATACCTTGCCCCTTCCTTGCACAATTGCCATACCTTGCCCCTTCCCTACCAAATGCACACCTCTTCCCATTTGTACCTCTCAGGCAGAGCATGGCATGGCGTCCTCTCAAAAACCAGATCTAGAAGCTTCAGAATCACCTGAGTCTGCTCACTACCTGGGTTTCCAATGCAGGGCATCACCAAGGTCTTATCGTCCTACCTCTTAAGTGTTGCTGGAGTATATGCTCCAGTCTCCCCCACTCCAACCACCCTGGTTCATGCCTTCCCCATCTTCTTCTAGAACAGGACAACCGTTTCCTAAATCACGCCTCTAATCCCAGCCTCCTCTTCCAAATCTCATTCCTAGGTCACAGTAACAATTAACTCCCTTCTTTTAAACTGTATGTTTTTAAAGGTCAAAACACACTCAAAAACAGAAAATCATACAAACACCAGAGAAGTAACACATCTTTTTTTTTTTTTTAATTTTTTTTTTTTTTAACATTTATTTATTTTTGAGACAGAGAGAGACAGAGCATGAACGGGGGAGGGGCAGAGAGAGAGGGAGACACAGAATCGGAAGCAGGCTCCAGGCTCTGGGCCATCAGCCCAGAGCCTGACGCGGGGCTCGAACTCACCGAGCGCAAGATCGTGACCTGAGCCGAAGTCGGACGCTCAACCGACTGAGCCACGCAGGCGCCCCAACACATCTTAACACAATGTAACTATTGCTGTAAATACAATTTTTTTCCTAAGAAGAAACGAAACATTTCAGGCAAAACCACATTTACTTTTGTTCCCTTTCCAGTCTTTCTCCTTTCCCTCTTGCCCCTAAGACGTTTTTATGAATGTAGGTGTATAATTCCAGTATAGACACTTTTAATACACACATATATGTATATATATTGCTTTATATGTATTGTTTTGTATGTGTGTTTCTTTCAAAGCTTTTTATATTTTATTTTATTTTTTAGAAAGAGAGAACTTGTGGGGGAGAGGGGAGGAGGGAGGGACAGAGAGAGAGAGACAGAGAGAGAGAGAGAGAGAGAGAGAGAGAGAAGCCCAAGCAGCCTCCACGCTCGTGCAGAGCCTGATGAGGGCTCCATCCCATAACCCTGGGATCACGACCAGAACTGAAATCAAGAGTTGGTCACTCACCCAACTGAACCATCCAGACACCCCACTTTGTTTTATATTTGCTAATTTTTTCATTGAAGTATAACATAAATACAACAAATGGTACATACCTTAAGGGTATGTCTTGATGAATTTACTAAGTGAACACGGCTGTATCACCATCTCTCAGATCAAGAACTTCAGAAACCCACTTTGTGCCCTCTCCCAGACATTACTCTCCATCACCACTATTTTGACCTCTATCACCATAGACGAACTTTGCCTGGGTTTCTTTTTGTTTTGCTTTGTTTTGTTTTTCAGAGGGAGGGAGAGGAGGCAAGCAAGCAGGGGAGAGGTGCAGAGGGAGAATCTGAAGCAGGCTCCATGCTCAGTGCAGAGCCAGACATGGAGCTCAGTTCCAAGGCCCTGGGATTATGACCTGGGCTGAAATCAAGAGTCAGATGCTCAACAGACTAAGCCACCGAGTACCCCTGATTTGCCTGTTTTTGAATGCTATCTGCAGAGAAATAAGTGAATAAACTGTATTTGTTCTCTTTTGTATTTGACTTCCTTCATGCACCAAGTCTGTGAGATTCTTCCATGTTGCTACATGTAGGAGTTAGTACCTGTTTTTCACTGCTGTATAGTATTCCACTGTAGGTATATATTCCATGATGGACCTTTGGGTTGTTTCCAGTTTGAACTATAAGTAAAAATTCTGCCATGAACATTCTTATACATATCTTCTGAAACATATATGTATATATTTTTGCCGAGCATATACCTAGAATGCAACTGGCCCGTCACTAAGTCTACACGTGCTCAGCATTAGCAGATACCTGCAGTTTCCACTTTCACAACCCCACCAGTAGTAAATAAAAGTTCTGGTTGCTCTTCGTCATAACCAATACTTGGTATTGCCCTCTCCTTATAAAAAAAATACCATTGGGGCGACTGGGTGGCTCAGTCGGTTAAGCGGCCGACTTCGGCTCAGGTCATGATCTCGCGGTCCGTGGGTTCGAGCCCCGCGTCGGGCTCTGTGCTGACAGCTCAGAGCCTGGAGCCTGTTTCCAATTCTGTGTCTCCCTCTCTCTGACCCTCCCCTGTTCATGCTCTGTCTTTCCCTGTCTCAAAAATAAATAAAACATTAAAAAATTTTTTAAAAAGCCATTATAGTGCATCTATCTCATAGTTTTAATTTTATTTCCCTGATAAATTATATTGAACACTTTTCATATACTTATTGGCCATCTTGATCTTCTTTGGCAAAGTGTCTTTTTTGCTCAGCACTTATTGGCTTGTTTTCCTTTTCATATTGATTTGTGGGCATTCTTTATACATTCCAGATATTAGACATTTAAGAAATAGGTGAACTACAAACATCTTCTTCCACATTAATGCCGGCTTTTTCATTCTTTTAATGACAGGAGTAAAGAGAAGTTCTTAATTTTAATGATGTCTAATCTATCTTCCCTTACACTGCTTTTTTTTGTATCCTGTTCAAAAACTTTTCATCTATATGATCAAGCTGTTTTCTTTAAGAAATTTTATTGTTATACTACGTAGATATATGATTGACTTAAAATTCATTTCGGTATACAGTATGAGTAGAGACCAGTGTTTATTCTTCCATAAAGTCAGGTGCATCGTTATTGCACTGCACTGAAGGTGTAAATCAGGTGGCTTGATAGGTAGAATCTGTTTCTGACTCTCTATTCTGTACATTAGTCTATTTGTCTATCTTTGCACCCACATTAAGCTCTTTTATTATAAAAAGTCTTCATATCTAGCATTATTAGTCCTCCAACTTTATTCTTCAAGACTGTCTTGAATATACTTTTCCATGTGTGTTTTTATAGAACTTTTGAAATCAGTTAATCAATTTCCATAAAAATAGTTTCTAGGATTATTATTTGGCATTTCATTGAATCTGTAGATCAGTTTGGGAAGATCTAACTTCTGTACAATACTGAACTTTCAAACCCATGAACTTGAAATGGCTTTTCATTTATTTAATTTTTCTTTAACTTGTATTTTTTGTTTTTTAATTTCAGAGAGGGTGCAAGTGGGGGAAAGTGGCATGGGGGAGAGAGAGAGAGAATCTCAAGCAGACTCCATGCACATCACACAGCCCAACATGGGGCTCAATCCCATGATCCTGGGATCATAACCTGAACTAAAATCAAGAGTTGGATGCTCAACCAACTGAGCCACCCAGGCACCCCTAATTTTTCCTTAACTTTTCTAAATAATGTTTAATAATTTTGTGAGTGGATGTAAAGCATTCCTTTATTATAGTTATTCCTTGGTATTTGATTTTTTGATACTATTATAAATTGTTTTTTTACCTTTTTGTATTTTTTACTGTAAGAAAATATACATAACACAAAATGTACAATTTTAACCATTTAAGTGCATGACTCAGTGGCATTCATGACATTCACAATACTGTGCAAATATCTCCATGTAGAGAGCTTTTGGTTCTTCAGATTAGACATGTAACATATAAACAATGATATTATTAAATAGGTCTGCATTTTCCACCAGAAACTGTAAACTGAAACATGGAGGGAAATGAATTTGAAATCTAGATTCATCATTAGTGACTAAATGTTACTAGAATCACCTTTCAGAGGTGGAAAAAAAAAAAAGAGGAAGCCAGTGTCATTAATAAGGAAGGCTGAAGTATTGAGGAAAATTGTAGTAATTTCTGAAGAGGGGATAAAAGTTCAGAACAACTTCATTCACAAAGAAAAAGAATGAGTTTTGCCTGGGTGAGAGGGGATGAAAATAAGAATAGTACATATTAAGAATAGCTAAGAAGTAGAGTTTTATATTACAGTAAAGCCAGGGCAAAGAAAGGGGCACATTCTTAGAGTTTAAAAGCAGAGGTAGGAGTTTGGTGGGGGTAGAATTCGGTGGAATCTGAGAGCTAAGCAGAAGGAATAAACCAAATCAGAAGAATCTGACAAAGCAGAAATGTTTGTGTAATTTGTAGGAACTCAAAGAAAGAAGACACTGCTGGGGCACCTGGGTGGCTCAGTTGGTTAAGCATCCAACTTCAGCTCAGGTCTTGATCTCAAGATCCGTGGGTTCGAGCCCCGCTTTGGGCTCTGTGCTGACAGCTCCGAGCCTGGATCCGGCTTCAGATTCTGTGTCTCCCTGTCTGTCTGCCCCTCCCCTGCTCACGCTGTGTCTCTCTCTGTCTCTCAAAAACGAATAAACACTAAAAAAAATTTTTTTCTTTAAAGAAAGAAGACATTGCTTTAGAAATATTTCTTTAAGGATACCCAGTGGCTCAGTCGATTAAGCACCTGACTCTTGATTTTGGCTCAGGTCATGATCTCACAGTTCTGAGATCAAGCTCCACGTTGGGCTCTGCATTAACAGCACCAAGCCTGCTTAGGATTCTCTTTTACTCTCTCTCTCTCTCTCTCTCTCTCTCTCTCTCTCTCTCTCTCTGCCCCTCTCCTGCTCAAGCTCGCTCGCTCTCTCTCTATCTCTCTCTCCCTCTCTCAAAATAAATAAACTTTAAAAAAGGAAATATTTTGCTAAAAAATGTATTAGTTTCTTAAGTTGTGTAGAAAACAAAACAAAAAGTAGAGTTGCAAACCACTGTTACAACCAGTTACAAGTTGCAAACCACTGTTACAAGACCAGTTTTTATAATGGCCCATGTGTCTACTTTTATGAGGACTTTATTACTTCAGACGGCTTTGAGGTTTTTTTTGTCTAGTGTCCTTACATTCCAGCTGGCAATACTTCCTGGTAGCATTTCTTACAGGGTAGTCTAATGGTAATGAAGTCCCTTAATTTTTGTTTATCTGAGAATGCTTTCATTTTTCCTTCACTTTTAAGGACAATTTTGCCAGATAAGGGATTCTTGGTGGATAGATTTCTCTTCTAACATATCGGCCCACTGCCTCTGTGCTCCAGGCTTTCTGAGAAGAAATCTGCTGATAATCTTAATGAGGATCCCTTGTATATGATGTGTCACTTCTTTCTTGATGCTTTCAAGACTCTCTCTGTCTCTGGCTTTTAAAAGTTTGATTAACATGTGTCTCAGTGTGGGGTGCCTGGGTGGCTCAGTCGGTTAAGCAGTTGAACTTGATTTCAGTTCACGTCATGATCTCATGGTTTCATGAGTTAGAGTCCTGAGTTGGGCTTCATGCTGAGTGTGGAGCCTGCTTGGGATTCTCTGTCTCCCTTTTTCTCTGTCCCTCCCCTACTCATGCTCTGTCTCTTTCAAAATAAATAAACTTAAGAAAATGTGTCAGTGTGAGTCTCTTTAAATTCATCTTATTTGGAGTTCATTGAGCTTCTTGATGTCTATATTCATGTATTTCATCAAACTTGGGATGTTTTCAGCCATTATTTTTTTAAAAGTTCTCTCTGCCTCTTCCTCTCTCTCTTTTCCTTCTGGGACTTCCACAATGTGTATGTTGACCCACTTGATGGTGTTCTATGCGTTCCTTCAGTTCTGTTCCCCTTTCTTCAATTTTTTTTCTTTCTATTCCTCAGTTAGATAATTTCCATTTTCATTTTCAAGTTGCAGATCCCTTCTTCTGCCTTTCATTTCCTCTAGTGAAACTTCCATTTTCAGCTCCAGAATTTATTTTTTGGTTTCTTTTTAAATTCTCTCTATTGATATTTCTATTTTGTTCATACATCATTATTCTTGGCTTTCTCCACATCTTCTCTTAGTGTTTTGAGCCTCTTCAATACAATTGTTTTTAAGTCTTTGCCTAGTAGACCCACCATCAGGTCTTTCTCAGGGATAATTGCCATTAATTTATTTGTTTTCCTTTGAATGTGCCATACTTCCCTGTTTCTTTGTGTGCTTTGTGTTTTTTTGTTAAAAACTGGACATTTTCATCTAATAGTATGGTAAGTCTAGAAATCATATCAATCAAGGGTAAACTTCTGCAGGGCTTGTTGTTTTCTGGTTATCTTTTTTGTTTGTTTGTTTGTTTGTTTGTTTGTTGGAGGACCTCTCTGTGCTGAGGATTAGCCAGGGATGAAATTTAAGGTCTTCTCGGGTCTTTTCTGAGCCTGTGCCTTTCCACAGGCAAGTACAGTGACTTTTTAGTTTCCCCTCTGTATGCAGTTACTTTTGAATGTCCTGGTCTTCAATGTCTGGTTCCCCAAAGGGAAAAAAAGAGAAACACCAAGGGAAGGGGAATAAAAGGGCTCTGCCCCTTTAAACCCCCTAGAAGTCACTTCACCAGAGAGGAGGGGTTTGCAACAGTGGGAAGAGATACCACAACAATGGCTGCCTGCCTCTTTGTTTGTATCTCTGAGATAAGAAGCAGCAATCAGCATCACAACAGGGATCCTTGATATTTGGAGGACAGGGTTCTTTTCCAGCCATGCTGGAGGCCACAAACTGGAAGCAAGCTGCTCCTGGAACACAGGCACAGCTTCCTGCCACCGGGCAGTGGTGGGGTTGGGTAGGGGAGTAGGTAGCTGCTACTGTGCCAAGAGATGAAATTGACCAAAATTGACCACAATTTACCATTTAAGCCTTCCCCTGGAAGTTGCAAGCCTTCAACAGACCTTAGAGTTCCAAAATAGTAACATTAGACAGATCTTACTAGTGCAATTGTCCTCTAGGTGGGAAGACACATTCTTGGTGCTGCTCCCTACACTGTCATCTTCCCAGCAACCATTGTCTGTAATATCTGGCAAAACGCATTTTGTTGCCATTATATATTATACGAATACAGTTTTTCTATACTGAACTTCAATTTAGCGACCTTTTAAGTTCCTAATAATTTATAATTCTCTGTGAGAGATTTTATCTTATATAAAGAATGCTTAAAGTATCTATAATTATTGTGATTGCTTACACATTTAGCCTTACTGTGACATTTTATTTTGTTTTGAACTTACTTTGCTTTTCCTTTCCTTTCTTTTCCTTTCCTTAACTCACTTTTGTTGAATTTTTTCTTTATTATTTTTTTTTCTGCTACAATATTTTGTTTCCCAAATGTATGCATTCCACTTCTTGCAACATTTACCTTTAAAGGTTTTAGATATAATCTTAATCTTCGTATGTCTCTGCTTAACCTGTGTCTCTAAATCTCCTTCTGAGTAACAAAAAACTTGACTCTCTGCTCACCCCCAACATCTTATGTTATTGTTTAATGTCTGCCTTTTTTGTTAAATCCCCATAATTAGATGCTTTAAATATTACTTCACTTGCATGCCTGTTTATAAAATTCCTCATTCACCATTCTTTTTTTGGATTTAATTTCCTTCTTTCTGAACGACATCTTTCAACTGTAGAGTGAGAGTAGTAAATGCATTTTTCTTTGCAAATCAGAAATTATCTTTATTTTATCATCACTATTAAATAATTTACCTGGGTATTTTTATATTATTCTAAGCTGACAATTATTTTTCTTCTGCACTTTGAAGATATTATTTCATTGTTTTATGACATGTATTATTGCAGATGCAAAATGTCTTGTCATTCTAACTGCCCTTCCTTGTTAGGTATTTACTTTTCTCTCTAGGACTTTACAAAATTTTCTTTATGCTATCAATGTTCTTTATTTTCAGTTATGTGACTTGTGTGGGTTTATATTTTTATTTTACTATCTACTCACCATATTCCGTGCTCCTTCACTTTAAATCTGGAATAATTCTCACCACTCCCTCTTTGAATATTGTTTCTTTCTCATTCTTTATTTTTCTCCTCCTGGGACCTGTATTAAATGTGTCTTGATTTTTCTCAATGTGGCCTCCATTTCTCTTAACTTCTGTTATGTATTTTCCATCTCTGTCTTTCTACACAGAATTCGTTATAATGTCTTAAGATTAATATTCCAGTTCACTCTTTCTTGTATCTTTGTTGATTATGCAACCCACGTTTTAACTGAAATGGCTGCAATTCTATTTTTAGAAATCCTACTAGTTATTTTAAAATACACCGTACTTATATATAGTTCTATCCCTGCCCTATGGTTTTTCTGATTTCCTTTAGTTCTTTGAACATTCTAAATATACTTATGCTGATGTTCCTGGTTATTTTATCATTTCTAGTTTTTGGAACCTGCATTGCTGCATTTGTTGGGTCTTCTAGTCTCTCTGTGGCACTTTGTTACTCGTATGACTTGTACTTTTTATTAGCTCATCTTCAGCGTGAGCTGTTTTCAATCAGAGTTCTGTTGGGAAGAATACCAATGGGATGGTTGAGGATGCTTCTGTCAGAGGTACACTAATTCCTCCCGCTCCAGAAGTTTTCATGGTAATTTCTCAATGTTGGGTACCCTACCCCATGGATAGTGTAAATCTGCAGTAACAATAGCCTGGAGCTCTCATTTCTCTTTGGTGATACTTTTCTCTACGGCCCTACATGTACAACACACTTTGCCACCGATTCTCTGAGTGCATGCACAGTTTTCTTGCTCAGTTTTTAACGGGCTAGGCACCCCTTTGTGATTCCTGGTTTGGTGTATGTAGCTCAGCTCTGAGACTGTGGTCTCACCTCCTTCTCCCTGGGACTTAAAACTTCAGTTGCCAACGGTTAAGACCTACAGCTTTATTGCCTTCTCTCATGGTCCATTTAAGCTTCAGTTCCTGCTCACTGGATCTGACTCTGAGTTCTTCATTTCAGACAGCTCAAGATTTCCATTTCTTGATTTTGAACCTGGGCTAGGTATTTACATGTTTATATTTTGCTGACATTCCTAGGTGTTGAACTGAAAGGCCAGGAAGCTGTTTCACATCAACTCAGTCATATTTATCCTTTCTAAACACAAATGTGATCACATTGCCTTTAATGGTTACCCATTTGCTTGAAGAATAAAGTCAACCTCTTTGTCTGGCTATTTTTAAAACTCCACATGCAGGTGGGATTCTGGCTCCCAAACTTCACCTGCAATCATGTCTCTAATTCCCATCCCCCATACTACAGCACTGAGAACCCAGGGCTCATTCCTCCATATTCCTTGAAACATCACGTTTTTAGTTTAAGAAATGTCATTTAAGGCTGGCTTCTAGGTCTAAATTCTATTCATAATTCTATTTCTAATAATGATATTTGTTACCTACATCAAGACTGTGAACCTTCAAACTCTGTGAATCTTCCATTCCAGAAAGTACAAAACGGGATTTGAAAGCACAGCAGACTATGTCATCCAGGCCACCAGTACATTAACACCAAACAAAACCCAAACAAGACAGTGAGAAGGTCCATTGAAAAGGCCAGGAAGGCTGTGTGCTCATAGGAGCGGCCAACCCAGCTGCAGGGAGTTGCTAAGTTTCATTCAAATGCAATAGTCTCATGTAGACAGTACCTTGGAGTTCATTAAGTTCTCAGGGCTTAGCTCTCTGCTCTCAGGGAATATTCTCTCTGGCCTCCTTAGAAAGGCGAGCCTGCTGAGAAGATAGCAGCTATATTTTGTGTGCTTCATTAGAGCAAGGAAATATAGTTCACTGTGACCAAACAAATCCTAGTTGCTAATGGGCCAAGATATTGTGAATGTGAAATTAGAAGTGCTGGGACATCAGAGAACTGAAGGGGGGAGAAAAACACCTTCAGAACCAAAGAAATTGCATTTGTAAGCTTCATTTATATACCAACATAGCAAGTGAATCAATAACTTGAAAATGTACAGTGAAGGCCAAAAAGGAGTTGATTGCAATCTTCAAAGAGTCGGCATAAAGAAAAAGTAGCAATGCAAATTAAACTCATTCAAAAGAGGAAAGACAGTTGGTTCAAACCTAAGAAGATTCAACTAGGCCAGCAAAAAATCATTATTCCTAGAAGAGATGACAGAGAACCGTAATAGAATATGAAATGTGAATACAAAAAAAAAAAAAAAAACCACCCAGATGTTTGTTTTGAGAATTTTTTTTTCATAGTATGATTCATAAGAATGCAAGATAGTATTCTTAGGAAAGCTGATGAATGTTAAAATAGAAGGTCATCACCAAGGTAAACAGAGTTTCAGTAATTAAAGCAGATTCTGAAGAAATGAAAAATTACTGAGTCTCCAGTTTTATGCTATTACCCAAAAATATAGTCAATTTCATGTAGGAAAAAAATCATTCCCATTTATCATTCATTCATTATTTATTTTTCTACGTGGACTTCTTTATCCATCACTTTTAATTTGTATATAGATACGCATGCTTTTCACCTGTGGAAATACTGTCATTTAACTCATCAATGAAAAGATTATTTTCAACACACCTTTCCCATTCCATTCTTTCTCACTCTTACACACACACACACACACACACACACGCCTCAATCAACTCTCAGACATCTCTGGGCTGAATGTCTTGGGAATGACCAAGATGGGGATTCTATCTAATTAGATGGTCAGAGATCAAACTAAAAGTATTTGCCTGATAGTGTCCTCTTCCAGAGCCGTCATCTTGAATTCAAACTGAGGTTTCATTTAATGCACGAGGATCGGTTAGTTGACTAGAGGGCTTACAGGAATGACATCATCTGGTCTGCTGTCTGCAACTACACACTTTCATCCAGTCAGCTACCTCTCAACATACACCATAGGAGGCACTGGTGAGGGCGTATACCTCCATTACTGCCCTGGAAAAGTAATTCAGAGAACAAAGCTGACTGACAGGAGCACCAAGCACAAGACTCATGTTCATGTTCCCTATGCATATATTCTCTGTTTTAAATTTTGTAAGTTTGTCCAGGGGAAAAGTCCAACATTTATTCACATGGGCAAGAAATCTGGTTGTGTGTCATGTTAACAGAGGCAAAGCATCCGAGCAGTGGCTCCTCTGGCCTGCACTCACACAGGGAAGAAATTCAGAATGTTTAAAGGCACCTCTCACCATGCTCACCTCTACAGAAAGCAACCACTTGACAAGAGGTTCAGGAAGATTTACTCACTGCCCTGCAGAATTCTGCAGCATATCTGCAGCATATAATTACACTCTTCCCTGAAGTACCCCAGCGGTTGATTTAAGCTATATTTGAGCAGTTTCACTTCACCTGTTGTCCTAATACAGGTGAAATCCCAGCAGTGAGGAAAAAAAGGAGTGTGGGGCTAAAAACATGACCCAACAACAAAAGCCGTATCTATATCCCTGGCTATGTTCTCAACTGTGAGTCTACATTTTTGTGTCTATTTACATCTACATGTCCACAGAGCCACGCATAATGCCTTTGTTTGCAAAATACTTTCATTTTCTATCTATATTTTTGTCCATGCTTCAATTGCTATTTCGTTACGTCACATATAGTATTTTAATTTTCTATAACACACATATATTTGTATTAACCTGCATCTCTGTTTTGGTCCTTAGGGGTGTGTGCGTGCGTACACAAATCCACCAAGTGAAATTGCAGTATTCTCATGGTAGTCTTATTAAGATATATTTCTTCCACAACGCAGTGGAACACAAGAAAAATAAATCCATGCATAAAAAACTGGTTTCATAGATATCCTATGTGAAATGAGAAAGCAATCTTGCCTTGCTGGAGAATCAACGAAGGGACTATTGCAAACAAAGACAGGTGTCATAGCTTAGGTTCCCCAAGAAGCAGGTTTTGAGATTAAAATGTGTCTGTATGCTGTTTACTGGAGAGCAGCATCGTTACAGGGAGTGAAGGCAGCAGAACAGGGCGGAGGTTGGAAGTGGATGGCTATTCAGTTTCAAAAGGGGGCCAGGTCCTTGCACCCCTGCCTTGACCAGTCTTAGGATGTTGGCTGCCCCTGGTGAAGTGGTACAACCTTGGCGATGCCTGGGGACAGACTCAGCTCTGAGCCACTAGCAGTGACACTCCAAGCAGCTGGGAAAATGCAAGACTTGGGCCTGAAGAGGGGGAGAGGCATGGGCAGTGGACCACAGCGTCACTACAAGACATTCAAAGTGCACCACATTTTTTAGGAAGTCCATTGCTTTTTACCCCAAATTATAAGTCCACTCTTCTATGAAATACCCCTCCTAAACTTGATGATTTTTCCTCTTGGTAATCTCACTTCTTAGTTTAGTGAGTCGATTGTAATCCAGCTTTTCCACATGGAAAAGTGCCTTCGATCACTTTGTAGAGAAATCTGACTGGCATAAAATGCTCACCTGCTTTGGGGAAGGGGGTTCAGTTCCTTTAACTGCAAAACAGGGATGGTAATAACAGTACCTACCACATGGGGTGGGCAGAATAAATGAAATTATCCGTGCAAAGGTCTTACAAGAGCACCTGTCACACAATTAGCTACAACCATCATTATTATTTTTGGAAAACCCCTCTGAGCTCAGTATCACTTCATGGTTACTCATGCTTATTCAGAACATGCTTCACAAGCCACTTCAAGAGTCTGAGTCAGAAGGCTGTTCAGTCTTTGTGATGCCTTTCCCAGCCGCCTCTTTTCAGGTAGTAACCCAATGATTAAACGTTCCCTTTGGTTGACGTCCATGGCACTGATAGAAAAAAGGTAAGTGTCTCCCCTGCTTTTGGTTTCATTGTCAGAAGACACGGCTTCAATAGACAATTGAGAAGAGGAGCGAGGATAGCATCATCAGCTATTTTAAAGCCAAAACCCATCATCACTGTCAGATTGTTCCCCAACCTTTCATGCTCATATGCGTTAATTTTATGCAACAGGTCAAGTCAACCAGATACCAAGGGGCCCAATTCGGAGAGAGTTATCTAGGGAGGTTGCCAGGGAACGCCACCGATTAAAAGGAAGATACACTGTGGCTGCTTTATTGAAATTCTCATATGGCTGCCTTGTGCTACTGGAGCAATATTTCCTGGCTAAAATGATTATGTAGGGGGAAAAAAGAAAAAAAACACGTCTGCCAGGCCTCAGTCACTCATTTATCCATGCACTAAGGCAGACACTGAGCAGTGTTCCATGGGTATTCCTGGACCAACTTCTCTCCTTGGGTGGCCAGAGAGACTGTCCACTCGGCCAGTCCTCAGCTTTCATGAGAGAACTCTCGCCTTCCCCACATCTTACCTGACTGGAAAAGCCTGTGGACCTGTCCTTAATCAGCAACCTAGCATGTCCGTTTCCTGGGGGCTGCCGCTGACCAGCACGCTCGCTCAGCTCTCTGATCCCCAGTCACAAAGTCCTAATAAGACCAATACTCCCAAGAATGCGTTGAATGGCATTCATTACTCAGTTTCTACAAGCAGGAGCTCTTCATGTATTTGGAAGAAATTCAGGGCCCATGTGAACACTGTGAACATGAAATGTGGGTTTTTGTGTTTGTGTGTATGTATGTATTTTTGCAGAGAGATATTGTGATGATTGTAATCAGGTCATCAAAGGGCTTTTACAGGCAGTTCTGTATGGCAGTGAAGGGCAGGCTGAACTCAGACTGCTTCGATTATACTTACTTCCAGTACTGTGAGTCTTTGAGCAAGTTGTTGATCTTTCAAGGCCTCACATACCCAATCATAACAGGGGGGTTACGATAGTACCTATCTTTGGGATTGCTGTGCAGATTTAAGATAATCTCAGGTATCTGGGTGAGCCACCTTAATGCCTGACTATAGTAGGTCCTCAGTTTAGATTTGCCATTATTCCTCTTATTGAAGGAGTCTGTAACCCCAAAAGGATTCAGAAACACTGCTCTAGATATTTTCAGTTAAAACCTTCGATGAAGTCAGACCATCAGAAAGTTTTGATTTGGATTATGTTCTTCTGGACTTTCTCTCTCTCTCTTTATTTTTTTTAATGTTTCATTATTTTTGAGACTCTCTTTATTTTTTTAATGTTTCTTTATTTTTGAGAAAGAGAGAGAGAGAGAGAGAGAGAGAGAGAGAGACATTGCATGAGCGGGGGAGAGGCAGAGAGAGAGGGAGACAAAGAATCAGAAGCAGTCTCCAGGCTCTGAGCTGTCAGCACAGTGCCCGACGTGGGGCTCAGACTCATGAACCATGAGATCATATATTGAACCGAAGTTGGACACCCAACCCACTGAGCCACCCACGTGCCCCTGGACCTTGCTCTTTCTGAAGTAGGTTTTAATGTCATTGGCCTTCACTGAGGGATGATACAAGAAGCCAACCTCATAGCACTCACTACTTATCTACTGGTCCTGCCCGTCTTCAGAAGAAATCTCTCTGTCCGCAAGGAGACAAGAAAGCGGCTCACTGGTTTTATTATCTTAGAGAGTCCAGCCGCCTTGAGGAATGCCATGGTCTCTGAGAAGCTGGGTACCATCTGAGGCCAGCTCCAGCAAGGACACATGACCACGTGTGATGCATTTCACTGTATTAAACCTACCCCTACTTTATAATATCATCACCCATGTTCCATCCTTGGCCCTTGTTTACCTCAACTGTTATTTAATCTTGTTGTAATTTATATGGTTTTATGAACCACATCAAATCCATTAAGTAATAAAGGGCATTAGACACCTAAACAGAGCAACAAATCTTTATAAAATGGGTGAGTGTCTTGTTTCCTATTATGCTATTTGCTCTGTCTGTTTTATGGGTGTTCTCCATCCTGTTTAAATGAATTTTGATCTTCTATTGTGCAAATATAAGAGGCTAGAGTTGAGGATTGGTGGGCTATAAGCAGATGAAAAAGCAATGAAGAGATTTCTAAGACACCCGGGGGTAATGGTTTTCAAAGCAAACAAAATTGTTCCCAGAAAAATATTATACGGGCAAAGGAAAAGAAATCACTTGAAAATTAATCTTGTTTATATCTTAGAAAGGCATTTCTTGTAGGGCTAATATATTCTTAATTCTTAGCCTACTAGAACCCTATCCTCTTTGCCGCTTCTTTTAATATAAGCCCTTTGCTATATATTCAATCTGACATTGCAAAGAAGCTGGTCCTGAGGCTTTTTCATTTAAACAGAGAATGGAAGCCGCTAGCTTTCCTTTAACAGAACATTTCAATTTCATATATAAGCCCAGTGGCCTTGAATACAAGAGTGAGTCTTAATAAGTCCAATAAAAATTCGAGAGGAAGTTTCTTGAATTCCTTCAGAAAATCAGAAATTAATTAGTAGATCCTAATTCCTTAGAAGAATATGCTAAGAGCAGCTTTTTCTCTCCCTCTCTCTTAATAATCCTGTAGTAGCAGAAGCATTTTGCCTTCTTCACATTTTCTGGAGAGTGGCAGCCTGCTCTACAAGGTCCAAAAATCAGAGGGAAATTAGAAGAAAAAGGATGAAAAACTGTTAAGTACATAGCAATTACAATAGCAATAGCTCCCATCTGTGTTGTACTTCACAGTTTGGGAAGTGCTTTCATAAACATTATCTTACGTAATCTTAATAAAAGCTCTGATGACAAAGTTTAAACTTCTTTTCTGGTTTACAAAGCTGTTATGAGTTGAATTCCCCATCCCCACCCCCCAAATCCATATGTTGAAATCTTAACCCCCAGTACCTCAGAATGTGACTTCATTTGAAGACAGGGTCTTTAGGGAAGTAATCAAGTTACCATGAAGTCAACAGGATGGGCCTTAACCTAATATGACTGATGTCCAGACCAAAAGGAGAAATCTGGGGACAGAGACATACCCAGGGAGAATGCATTTGATGATGAAGGCAGACATCAAGGTGACACTTCTACAAGGCAAGGAACGTCGAAGACTGGCAGCACAAGAGCTAGGTGAGAGGCAGGGAACAGACTCTCCCTCACGGCCCTCACGAGCAACCAACCTTGCCAACACCTTGATCCTGGACTTGTAACCTCCAGATCCATGAGAAATGATTTTCTGTTGTTTAAGCTGCTCTATGTGGTACTTTGTTACAGCAGCCCTAGCAAACTAATACAAGGTCCTTCATGATCTGCCACTCTTTCTTCTCTGGCCTCATTACTCATCCCTCCTTCCAGTGGACTCTAGTGGATTCTAGCTAAACTGAACATCCTAGGTGCACCTGGGTGGCTCAGTTGGTTAAGCACCCAACTTTGGCCTCAGGTCATGAACTTGCGGTTCATGAGTTGGAGCCCCACATTGGGCTGTCTACTGACAGCACAAAGCCTGCTTTGGATTCTCTGTACCCCTCTCTCTCTGCCCCTCCCCCTGCTTGTGCACTCTCTCTCTCTCTCTCTCTCTCTCTCAAAAATAAAATAAACATTAAAAAAATTTTGTAAGCATAAGAGACTGTTAAAAACTGAGAACAAACTGAGGGTTGATGGGGGTGGGAGGGAGGGGAGGGTGGGGGATGGGTATTGAGGAGGGCACCTTTTGGGATGAGCACTGGGTGTTGTATGGAAACCAATTTGACAATAAATTTCATATATTGAAAAAAAAAAGCATAAGAGACTCTTAAAAACTGAAAACAAACTGAGGGTTGATGTGGGGTGGGAGGGAGGGCAGGGTAGGTGATGGGTATTGAGGAGGGCACCTTTTGGGATGAGCACTCGGTGTTGTATGGAAACCAATTTGACAGTAAATTTCATCTAATAAATAAATAAACAAATAAATAAATAAATAAACATTAAAAAAAAATTTGTAACTGAACATCCTAGTCAGGGTTCTGTCTGCCAAGAATCTGCTACCTGTTATTATGATGTTAATCCATAGAAGTAGAATCCTTTGCTCCACAGGGATCACTGCATGTTTCAGAATACATGAGGAGACATAATCTATACCTTTTCTTTTCAGTATCATGGGATAGACCACAAACTCTAGAGAGCCTACATTCACTACGCCACTAAGTTTTCTGTTTGGTTCATAGCTAAAATTTGCTAAACTCAAGTGATAGCTACAGCTTTAGCTCCAACAACACTGGATGCATCTTTTTAAAACACCCTGAAGTGACAAGGAGTAGTCAGAAGGTCAATTTCTCCAACTCATACATGGAGGTTCTGGAGAACAGGAGCACAGCACATAGGTCCTACAAATAGTTCTTTGCAAGACTTTCTGTGAAACTGCTTCCATCTAGAGGTGGGCCTCCCTCCTCCTCTTGAGTCTGGACAAGTGCTGTGGCCATCTGACAACAGAATACAGAATGCTGGTTTCCAGGCCATGCCTTAAGGGACTAGCAACTTCCTCTTTTTGCCTAGTATTTTCTTCCCACACCCTAATGGGTTGTTTTTCACATATCACTCCGAACAGCATGGTTTTAAAGGAAAAGACAAAACAGAAATAAAGAAATCCCTTTCATGAGTGCCCAGTTTAACTTGTGGCCAAAGAACTGAATTCAAAACCCCTCAGAATGCTGTAAGTGGCAGTGACCCGAAAGGTCTTTGAATATATAGCTCCTCTGAATTTAAATCTCCTTGTATGGTTTGAGAGAACAGGTGGGTGCAGAAAGCACAGATGCTTTGTCTGCTAAGATAAATGACAGTCTCTACCCCAACTTGGAATACGAGGACCATGAGTTTTGGAGTCAGGCATACATAAGTTCAGAATCAGACATACGCCCTAACTGTGTGGCCTTGAGCCCTTTGCTTAATCCCTCAGAAATTCAGGTTTCCTTGTTTCTGAACTAGAGATAAAAATATTTTACCTTCAAGGTAGTTGTGAGTAGTAAATGCATAATGAATGTAAAGTGCCACTGGCACCAGAGCTGTTCAATAAAGACACCTCTATCATCATCCAGGGGGACAAGGTTCTTCCCTCTCAGCCCGTCAAGTCTAACAATACCTTTATGTCCTCCCCTCATAGGGAAGGGGAATAGCGCTGAATATTCCAGACATACATGATAGCATAGCCAATATTTGTGTTAAAATATACATTTTACAAAATGCTCAGGTCATTGTACTCAAAGTACTCTGCTCCTCCAAAGAAGACTCCTGTCCTGAGGCCTTCAAGGATACCGTTCTGTAATCCAGTGGGCACTGGGCTGAAGGAGAAGATTCTAGAGCAGCTCAACCCTCTAGGATATAGGGCAGGGGCAGGGGAAGGGTCAAGCAGGAGATACAAACATGGAAGGCAGCTTCTGAGGAAGGTAAAGCAGGTGTTATTACCTCCACTGTACAAATGGGGAAACTGAGGTTTAGAGAGATGAAATGCTCTTCCCTAACCCACCACTGTGCCCCTGGGGAACCTAAGCTAATATCTTTGTGCAGCATATGACAATATGGAGTTCGTTTCATATTCCATGTTTCCTTTGGAAAATATCTAGATAAGCACTAGGGATAGAGGCTGAGACTTTCAAGGGGACTAGTGAGGCCTAAGTGTAGGAATCTGCTTCTTTAGTAAGTGCCAAGGAAAGGGACTGGGAGAGAATGAGGTGAAGCTAGGGAGACATCAAAGGGAAGTCACTTCCTGAATGATCCCTCCCCACGTCCCCCAAATCTCCAAGAAGGGGTACTAAAATCAGGAAATGTTATCAATGGGATTTCTCATAAAACCTGACTGGGGAAGAGGCTGGGATCTGTGAGGCAGAAACTGCTGCACAACCCTGGGAGCTCCAAGGCTGAGAGTCCCCTGAGGAAGGAAGCCCCAAGGCCTCCCAGCTTTCCCAAAGACTTTGGGGTGTCACAAGCTGGGGAGTGAGTCGGGCCAGTGTAATCAGCTCTTCAGAGAGCAGATATCGTGTTGCTAGGGGTAAAATCAGGTGATAGTCAAGTGTCCTCTGACAATCAGATAAAAGAATATGTCTTTATATTTTTCTCAGCAAAAAAGACATGCACATACCCATTAAAATCAGCATTCATTTCCCAGGGCATTTTTCAGATCGTCCAGGGATCCTCAGCTCCCAGCTGAAGGTAAGCAATTATGCATTTATTTTGCTCAATCACCTTTATGTGTCTGGTTTATGCTACATTCAATAAATTGCATATTGCATGTTTATTTCAGGAAATCTAAAATTTTGTTCTGAAATTTGACAGAATGAAAACCAAAGCATGTATTATATATGAAATGACTCACAGTTGTTAACAAAAATCAAATACTCCCTAAAATAGACTAACTGCAATTTTGTCAGCTAAATGAAAACACGAACAACAGCTTTTTCTGCTTTTGTAAGCAAAAGCGTGAGGGAAAGTATGTTCCTCTTCAGTGAAAACTTGAGCTTTGCTTGGTCCCTTATAATCAGAAGGTAGAAAGAAGAACCAGCCAAGCAGTTGCCTTACAATTCAACTTACCCACAAGTCAAGCTATTGTATAAGAGATTTTTACCTCCCCCACCCCACAACATTCATTTCAAATGTGTTCAGATATTCCCCCAAAATATTTAAGTACTTTCTGATTAGTGATAATGACCATCAACAAGGAAGCGGCACCTCAGAAGGACTAGACAATGGATAAGCATCCACTTTAAAAAGTAACCTCCCAAACAGGTGGGAAGAAATGATGTATTTCTCTCCGCACTTCGGTTTATAAATGAATGGCTTAAGAGCAAGTTGCAAAGCAAAGTTGAAGAAGGTCTAGAAGTTCTATGGTTTTACATTGTTAAAGGATGTTTTTTAAATTGAAGACTATTTGAAAGCCCAATAATTTCCTCTTAATAGGCATTTGCTTACTTTTAAAAGCAATGATTTTATTATAATAGCCGAAATGCCTTTGATGAATGACTATTAAAATTAATCTCACCTGATTTGAACCGTGGGGAGAAAAGGTCAACATGAAATCATCTCCTTTGCTTTTAAGTGCTTTTACTGACAGCAGCCTAAATTATCTCTGCCGGCTCTGAGTCCACAGCTCACACAGGCATATGCATCATATTTGTCCACGGCCGGCCTGTGCTACAGGTCAGAGGGCGGTGACGGCCGCAGCTCCAGCACCAGACAGGGCAAAGAATCCAGGCCCAGATAGCAGGTGCTTCCGTAGTAGACACTTTATATGCAAAACTGTGTGCACGGTTAGGAACTATCAGAGTGTTTCAGGCAGTCGATTGCCGGCCAAGGCACTGTCTCCCTTGCCAAGAATGTTCTCAGTAGAAGTGCATTCACCAGTGCTGGACCTTCCCTGAGTGAATTTTCTGCTGGAAGCAGGGATACTATCGAGGAAGGAAATGATGCCACACTGGAAGAAGAGAAGGGAAAGAGGAAAGAAGGCAAGAAAGGGAATGCGGCTACTGGCTCACACAGTAGCCCTTAATGAGGGAATCATTAGCTCCATGGAATAACCAATGAGCAAAAGCACCAGACAGATATTGGACACGTGCTATCTGGGAACGGCACACGAAATCCAGGTGATGCCAGTGCCTGATTAGCACACCTTGTAAGCTGCTTTCCCAGGAGTGGAAATGGATTCCTTGAGCCAGCTAGGCTCACTTGTGGGGTTCTCTCCATGACCACAGTGGAACAACTGAATAGTTAGAGGTCTCGTTCTGATGGTAGAATATGTAGAATGATGGGAATACAATACACACATTTATTAATGAACGGAAGAGAACTGTGCACAAGACGTCACTCATTTCTTCCATGACTTGGTCTAGAGCCTAAATGAACTTACATCCTTCCTGTCATCACTTCTCTCACATGGGAAGTAATGGTTTCTGGACAATCAGTCAACTCATGGGTCTAATGATCTGTGAGGCACCGAGAAACATGGTTAAAGAATATGCACTGGCTCCCCTTCAGCCTAACTCTGGCCAAGAGGAAAGAAAGCAAACTGTTCCCAGGGAAATGCAATTCTGTAAAAACACAGCAGTTACAATGTCAAAGAAGCTTAGAGTTTTTAACCATATCCATTTTCGCTTCAAGACAAAAAGACTAAGAATAGATAATAGTAATGCCATTCAAATAAGATCCATTGAAAAAGCCTAATATATGAAAGCTTACTAGAAGAGAATTAAATTGATAATATTTGTTCAAAGCTGAGGACAATGTATTCCTCACTTTGTGAAAGATTTCTCTGTAGTTCTCCTTAGGAAGCCAGCTTCTGTAGGCATTGAAAGCATGGCTTGGCTCTGGAAATATGATTTACCTGCAAGCATTCTGGAATACCTATGGCAGAAAATGAAGATGTTGGCCCTTTTCCTAACCCTGCTGGACAGGTTAAATGCTTGTTTTGCCCTCTTGTGTCATAGTTTGCAAAGATAAGACATCAGAGAATGATCACCCAAATGATAAAAGTTTGTGTTTAATTCATCCTTAGGATACTCAGCACTCTTAGAGATAAAGGTCATGAAACCTTCCACAGAATTGTAAAATTCATGTACTAAGATATATCTTTCAATATTTCAAGTGGTATAATTTTACTCTTTCAGAGGCAATTGCCAGAAATCACTAAGGTATATCACATGAACATAAATTCACAGAAAAATTACTTTTATTTAATATATTTTTCAATTTTCCTTTATTCGAAAGTGGTATTCTCAAACTATCAAACAATATGCATAAAACAATTTGGAGACATTTGAGATATGACTGGATATTTAATAATGCTAAGGAATTTAAAACGTAATGGCTTTAAGGTGTGATAATGGCATTATAGTTATATTACCATCAAGGAGTTTTCATCTTCTAGTTATAAATTCCTAATTATTTACAATGCAATGATATGATGCCTGACATTTGTTTCAAAAGAACCCAGTGTGATAGGGCAGGAGAGAAATGAGTGGGGATTTAGATGAAAAAAGACAGGCCCCCAGCATCGTAGAGTGATGTTAGCAAGATGGTGGTAGAGAAATTTCTAGCCCTCATCCTCTCTCAGAAACATCAATTTAAACAGCTATCCATGAACAAAAATACCTTCCCAAGAGCTAAGTATTCCAGATGAGGGATTATAGCACCTGGGTAAAGCACAGAAATAAGACAATATTGGGGCGCTTGGGTGGCTCAGTCGGTTAAGCATCCAACTCTTGATTTTGGCTCAGGTCATGATCCCAGGGTCATGAGATCAAGCCCCACATTGGTCTCCATGCTGAGCGTAGAGCCTGCTTAAGATTCTCCCTTTCTCTCCCTTTGCCCCCTTCCCCACTCATGTGTTCTCTCTCTCTAAAATAAAATATAAAAAGAAAAGAAAAAGAAAGGGAAGGGAAGGAAAATAAAAAAAGAAAAGAAAAAGAATAGAAAGAAAAGAAAAGAAGAGGGTAGGAAATTGCATTTGAAGAGGGTAGGGAAAAGTTTACATTTCCCCCATCACCTCTCCCCCAAGTCCAGGCAGCCCAGTGTGGAAGGAGATTCTGTCCCCATGGGGAAAAGAGACTGAAGTAAGCAAGCACCTGACTTCACCACAGACCTCAGCACCAGGCCCACACCAGCTCTAGGCAAATTCTTGCAGCCCCAGTCTCCAGCCCACCTTAGCACTAGGCCAAGTCCCCACGGACCCAGGCCCCAGGGGCTCCCACAACCCAGGCTCACAGCCCACCCCAGCACCTAGCCTCCAAATCGGCTTCTGCAAACTCTGACTCTCAGCCTGCTGCAGCTCCAGGCCATCCCTAGTAGACACAGCCTCCAAGCCAGTCCTTGCAGTCCCAGGCCCCAGGGAGCTCCCATGGACCCAGGTTCCTAGTCCATCCCAGTGCCAAGCTGGCCCCCACAGATCTAACCTTCAGACTTGCTCCTACAAATGCAGCTTCAGACCATCCTCTGTAGCCTCAGCATCCAGATCCAGGGCTATCCCAGCATTGGACCAGCTCCATGGGCCCAGGGTCCAGGTCCACCCACACAGGCCCAGGTCCCATCACCATAGATTCAAGCACCTGGCCCACTCCAGTAATTGCAGGCTCCAGGCCTGCCTCCACGGATCTAGGCACCAGGCCTGTCCATCTGCTGACCCCGGCACCAGACCTGCCCACCTGAGAACTCTGGCAGCAAGTCTGCCCACAGACACCACCAGACAGCCCACCTAGAATCTCTGGACAGGCTGAGTGGTAAAGAGCTTTTCCCACTGAATCCAGTCCGTAACAGCTGGAAGAGATGCTTACTTTCTCAAATGAACAGAAACCAACACAAGACCACAAAAATTATGAACAATCAAGAAAACACCAAAGGAAACCAAAAAAGCACCATTGACTATCAGGAAATGGAGATCTATGAACTGTCTGACAAAGAATTCAGAATAATCTTAAAGAAACTGTGTTAACTACAAAACACACACACACACACACACACACACACACACACACATACAAATAGACCACCAAAAGAAATTGGGAAAACAATGCATGAACAAAATGAGAAGTTCAACAAAGAAACAGAAAACTTTTTTAAAAATTGAAGGGAAATCCTAGAGTTTAAGAATACAATGACTGAACTGAAAAATTCCATTGAAAGCTTCAGTAGCAGACTCAATTAAGCAGAGATAATTAGTGGACTAGAAGATAGGTCATTTGAAATCATCCAATCAGAGGAGCAAAAAGAAGAAAGAATGAAAAACAGTAAGGATACAGGGTATTATTAAGCAAAACAATCTATACATTATTACATTATTGGAATCCCAGAAGGCAAAGAGGGAGAGAAAGGGGCACAAAACTTATTAAAGAAATAATGGAGGAGAATTTCCCAAATCTGGGAAGACATCTGTATACCCAAGTCCATGAAAGTAATTGATCATCCCAAAATTTCAACCCAAAACAGTCTTCTCAAACACATAACTAAAATCAAAGACAAAGTGAACATTTAAAAGCAACAAGAGAAAAAAAAAATTCTCACACACACCAAAAGGCTATCAGGAAACCACCAAAAGCTATCAGGAAACTTCTCAGCTGACCTTGTAGGCCAGATCAGAATGGAATGATATATTCAAAGTGCTGAAAACAAAACAACTTGCCAACCAATAGGACTTTACCTGGCAAAGTTGCCCTTCAAAACTAAAAGGAGAGATAGAGTTTCCCAGAAAAGCAAAGGCTGAAAGAGTTCATCACCATGCCTTACAAGTTAAAGTGAGTTCTTTAAGCTGAAATAAGAGGATGTTAATTATGATCACGAAAATATACAACATGCTGGTGAAGGTAAGTATATAGTCAAATTCAGAATATTCTAATACCATAAGATGGTGGTGTGTTAACTATTTAACTATATGTAAAGGTTAAAGGACAAAAGTATTAAAGCTAACAATAGCTATAATAATTTGTTAAAGGATATATAACATAAAAGAAGTAAACTGTGACATCAAAAACATAAAATGTGAGGAGAGATATGAAAAATCATCAATTCACAAAAAAAAAAAAAACAACAGCAAATAAGAAAAAAACAAGGGAAGTATGAAACATCCAGAAAACAATTAAGATAGGGGCGCCTGGGTGGTGCAGTCAGTTAAGCGTCCAACTTCAGCCAGGTCACGATCTCGCGGTCCGGTCCGTGAGTTCGAGCCCCGCGTCAGGCTCTGGGCTGATAGCTCGGAGCCTGGAGCCTGCTTCCGATTCTGTGTCTCCCTCTCTCTCTGCCCCTCCCCCGTTCATGCTCTGTCTCTCTCTGTCCCAAAAATAAAAAAATAAATAAATAAAAAACGTTGAAAAAAAAAAAAAAAGAAAACAATTAAGATATCATTAGTAAGTCCTTATCTATCAGTAATTACTTTAAATTTAAATGGATTAAATTCTTCAACCAAAAGGTACAGAGTGGCTAAATGGATTAAAAAACAGTATTCAACTATATGCTGTCTACAAGAGAATCACTTCAGCTTTAAGGACATACATAGGCTCAAAGTGAAGGGATGAAAAGATATTCCATGCAAATATAAACCAAAAGAGAATAAGGTTGGCTATACTTATATCAAATAAAATAAATGTTAAGCCAAGAATAGTAAGAAGAAACAAAGATACAGATCTGAAGAGAGATATAGACAAGGATTGGATAATAGTAGGACTGCAGTACCCTGCTTTCAACAATGGATAAATTATCCAAACAGAAAATAAATAAGGAAACAATGGACTTGAACCATAGTTTAGATGAAAATGAGCCTAAAAGACATATACAGAGCAATTCATCCAACAGTAGCAGAATATATATTTTTCTCAAACACAGAAGGAAAATTCTCTAGGATAGATCATATGTTAGATCACAAAACAAGTATTAACAAATTTAAGAAGACTGAAATCATATCAAGTATCTTTTCCAACCACAATGTTATCTAGTCAATACCATTGTCAATAATGGGAGGAAAATTTGAAAATTCACAAACATATGGAATTAAACAACACATTCCTAAGCAAACACTGAGATAAAAGAGTAATCAAAAGGGGAATCAAGGAATATCTTGAGGTAAATTAAAATGGAAATACATCATACCAAAATATATGGGATGCAGCAAAAGCAGTTGTAAGAAGGGAGCTTACAGTGGCAAATGTCTACATTAAGAATTCAGAAAGATCTCAGGACACTGGGTGGCTCAGTTGGTTAAGTGTCCAACTTTGGCTCAGGTCATGATCTCACAGTTCGTGGGTTTGAGCCTGCATCAGGCTCTGTGCTGACAGTTCAAGCCTGGATCCTGCTTTAGATTCTGGGTCTCCCTCTATCTCTCTGCCCCTCCCCTGCTTGTGCTTTGTCTCTCTCTCAAAAATAAACATTAAAAAAATTTTTTAATAAAAAAAAAGAATTTAAAAAGATATCAAATAAATAACCTAACTTTACACCTTAAGAAACTACAAAAAGAAGAATAAACTAAGCCCAAAGTTAGCAGAATGAAGAAAATAGCAATGATCAAAGAATAATTAAAGCAAATACAGAACAGTAGAACAACAGTAGAGATCAACAAAACTAAGAGCGGGTTTATTAAAAAGATGGAAAGGCAAACCCTTTGCTAGACTATAGGGAAAAGGTAATACTCAAGTAAATAAGTTCAAAAATGAAAGAGGAGATGTTACGAATGATACCACAAAAATACAAAGGATCCTAAGAGTCTACTAGGAGCAACTACACACCAGCAAATTGGAAAAACTAAAAGAAATGGATAAATTCCTAGAAACATACAACCTATTGAGATTAATCATGAAGAAACAGAAAATCTGAACAGACCAATAATGACTAAGGAGATTGAATCAGTAATCAAAAACTCCCAACAAAGAAAAGCCCAGGTCCAGACAGTTTCACAGGGGAATTCTACCAAATATTCAAAGAAGAATTAATGCCATTTTTAGTATTATTTGGTCTAGTTCTGTGAAAAATATTGGTATTTTATAGGGATTGCATTATGGGTAGTATGGACATTTTAATAACACTGATTCTTCCAATCCATAAGCATGGAATATCTTTTTGTTGTCTCATCTTCAGTTTCTTTCATCAGTGTTTTATAGTTTTCAAAGTACAGGTCTTTCCCCTCCCTGGTTACATTTACTCCAAGGTATTTAATTGTTTTGGATACAAATGGAAATGGGAATGCCTTCTTCATTTATCTTTCTTTTACTTCATTATTAGTGTAAAGAAATGCAACAGATTTCTGTGTATTGATTCTTTATCTTACAACTTTAAGGAATTCATTTACTAGTTCTAGTAGTTTTTTGGTGGAGTCTTTGGAGTTTTCTATATGTAGTCTCATGTCATCTGCAAGCAGTGAGTTTACTTCATTTACTTTACTTACCAATTTACTTTACTTATCAATTTGGATTTTTTTTAAATTTCTTTTTCTTGTCTGGTTACTGTGGCTAAGACTTCAAATACTATGTTGAATAGAAGTAATGAGAGTGGACATCCTTGTCTTGTTCCTGATCTTAGAGGAAAAAATCTGTTTCTCAACATTGAGTATCAGGCTAGCTATGAGTTTTCCATATATGGCCTTTGTTATGTTGAGGCATGTTCCCTTTAAATGTACACTGTTGAGAGTTTTTATCATTAATGGATGTTGTACTTTCTCAAATGTTTTTTCTGCATCTTTTGAGATGATCATATAGTTTTTATCCTTTCTCTTATTTTTGTGGTATATCATGTTGATTGATTTGTAAATACTGATCTTCCCTTGCATCTCTGGAATAAATCCCACTTGATCGTGGTGAATTATTTTTTGAATGTATTGTTGAATTTGGCTTGCTAATATTTTGTTGAGGATGTTTGCATCTATGTTTACCAGAGATATTGGCCTGTAGATTTCCAAATAATAGTAAAATTTGTATTGAGCCACAAAAGACTCCAAGAGTCAAAGCAATCTTGGGAAAAAAAGAACAAAGCTAGAGGTTTTATAATCCCAGATTTCAATATATATTGCAAAGCTATAGTAATCAAAACAGTATGGTAATGGCACAAAAATAGACATATAGATCAATAGAACAGAACAGAGAGCCCAGAAATAAACCCACACTTATATGGTCAATTAAACTATGACAAAGAAGGTAAGACTACACAAAGGAGAAAAGACAGTCTCTTCAACAAATGGCATTGGGAAAACTAGAGAGGTACAGGCACAGAATAAAATTGAACCTCTTTCTTACACCATACACAAAAAATAAACTCAAAATGTATTAAAAACTTAAATATGAGGCCCCAAACCACAAAACTTATAGAAGAAAACATAGACAGTAATTTCCTTGACATTGACCATAGAAACATTTTTTTCTAGATTTATCTCCTTAAGCAAGGGAAACGAAAGCAAAAGTAAGCTATTAGGATTACACCAAAATAGAAAGATTTTGCACAGCAAAAGAAACCATCATCAAAACAACAGAGCAACCTACTTAATAGGAAAAGATACTTGTAACTGAAGTATCTGATAAGTAGTTAATATCCAAAATATATGAAAAACTTATACAACACACATAAACAAACACATAGATCAATGGAATAGAAAACCCAAAAATAGATCCCCAACTATATGATCAATTAATCTTCAACAAAGCAGGAAAGAATACCCAATAGAAAACAGACAGTCTTTTCAACAAATTGCTCTGGGAAAACTGGACAGCAACATCAGAGGAATAAAACTGGACCATTTTCTTACACCATACACAAAAATAAATTCAAAATGGAGGAAAGACCTAAATGTGAGACAGGAAACCATCAAAATCTTAGAGGGGAACACAGGCAGCAACCTCTTTGACCTCGGCCACAGCAACTTCTTACTAGACACATCTCCAGAGGCAAGGTAAACCAAAGCACAAATGAACTATTGGTACTTCATCAAGATTAAATGCTTCTGCACAGAGGTGCTTCGGTAGCTTAGTCAATTAAGCATCCAACTCTTTATTTTGGTTCAGATTGTGACCTCATGGTTCATGAGATCAAGCCCCATGTTGGGCTCTTAGTGGACAGTGCAGAGCCTGCTTGGGATTATCTCTCTCCCTCTCTTTCTGCCCCTCCCCTGCTCTCTCTCTCTCTTTCTCTCCTTCTCTCTCTCTCTCTCTCTCTCTCTCTCTCTCCTTCTCTCTCTCTCTCTCAAAAGAAATAAACATTTTTTAAAAGCTTTTTCACAGCAAAGGAAACAATCAACAAAACAAAAAGGCAACCTATGGAATAGGAGAAGATATCTGTGAATGACATATCTGATAAAGGGTTACTCTCCAAAATCTATAAAGAATTTATCAAATTCAACACCCAAAAACTAAATAATCCAGTTAATAAATGGGCAGAAGACATAAACAGGCACTTTTTCCAAAGAAGACATACAGATGGCCAACAAACACATGAAAAGATGCTCAACATCACTCATCATCAGGGAAAAACAAAACTACCAAGAGATACCCCTTCACACCTGTTAGAATAGCTAAAATTAACAATGCAGGAAACAGATCTTGGCAATGATGCAGAGAAAGGGGAACCCTCTTACACTGTTTGTGGGAATGCAAACTGGTGCGGCCACTCTGTAAAACAGTATGGAACTACCCTATGATCTAGCAATTGCACTTCTAGGTATTATCCGAAGGATACAAAAGTATTGATTTGAACAGGCTCATGCACCCCAATGTTTATAGCAGCATTATCAACAACAGCCAAATTATGGAAAGAGTCCAAATGTCCAATGACTGATGAATGGATAAAGAAGATGTGGTGTATGTGTATATAATGGAATATTACTGAGCCATCAAAAGTAATGAAATCTTGCGATTTATAATGACATGGATGGAGCTAGAGTGTGTTAGGCTAAGTGAAACAAGTCAGTCAGAGAAAGACAAATACCATATTTCACTCAGATGTGGAATTTAAGAAATGAAACAGATGAACATAGGGGAAGTGGAAAAAAAAGAGAGAGAAGCAAACCATAGAGACTCTTAACTACAGAGAACGAACTGAGGGTTAACGGAGGGGAGGTGGGTGGGTAATGGGCTAAATGGGTGGTGAGTATTAAGGAAGGCACTTGTCATGATGAGCACTAGGTGTTATATGTAATTGATGAATCACCAAATTCTACTCTTGAAACCAATATGACACTATGTTAACTAACTAGAATTTAAATAAAAAGTTGGGGAAAAAAGGAACTTCTACAATGCAACACTAAAGAAAAAAGTAAATAATCTGATTAAAAAATGGACAGAGCGGGGTGCCTAGGTGGCTCAGTCGGTTGAGCATCTGACTTCGGCTCAGGTCATGACCTCACAATTCATGGGTTCGAGCCCCACATTGGGCTCTGTGCTGACAGCTCAGAGTCTGGAACCTATTTCAGCTTCTGTGTCTCCCTCTCTCTCTGCTCCTCCCCTGCTCACACTCTGTCTCTCTGTCTCTCTCTTTCTCAAAAATAAGTAAACATTAAAAAAAATTTTTTTTTAATGGACAGAGGACCTGACTAGACATTTCAACATCACTAATCATCAGGAAAATGTAAATCAAAACCACAATTAGATTTCACCTTACCCCTGTCAGAATGGCTAGTATCGAAAAGAAAAGAAATAATAAATGTTGCCAAGCAGTGGAGAAAAAGGAACCCTTGCACACTATTAGTTGGAATGCAAATTGGTGCAGCCAATTTGTTTTGAAGAACAAAAACAGAATGGAGATTCCTCAAAAAATTAAAAATAGAATTATCATATGATCCAGTAGTTGTCACTACTGGGTATTTACCCGAAGAAAACACTATTTTGAAAAATATATGCAGCCTTTTATGTCTATTACAGCATTATTTCCAATAACCAAGATATGAAAGCAACCCAAGTATCTCTCCATAGATGAGTGGATAAAGAAGTTGTTGTTTGTATATATACAATGGAATATTAGTCATAAAAAAGTGAGATCTTGCCACTTGCAACAACATGGATGGACCTAGCAAATATAATGTTAAGTGAAATAAATCATACAGAGAAAGATAAATACCATATTATTTCATTTATATGTTGAATTTAAGAAACAAAACAAATGCACAAAGAAAAAATGAAACAAAAAAAAAAAAACTCAGGCTCTTAAATAGATAGAACAAACTGGTTGCCAGAGATAGAGGGGGATAGGTAAAATACATAAAGAAGAATAAAAGTATACTTGTCATGCTGAGCACTGAGTAACTTAGGATTGTTAAATCATTATATTGAATACCTGAAACTAATATAACACTGTATGCTAATTATACTTCAATTTTAAAAAGAGTTAATGCCAATTATTCTCTAACTCTTCCAAAAAATTGAAGAGTAATCACTTCCAAATTCATTTTATAAGGCCAGAATTTCCCTGATACCAAAACTAAGTAAGGATAATACAAGAAAACTACAGGCCAATATACCTGATGAATATCGATGTAAAAATTCTGAAAAAAAAATGTTAGTGAAACGAATTCAATAGCACATTAAAATGGTCATACACCACGTTCAAGTGGGATATCCCTGAGACACAAAGACGGTTCAACATGTGCAAATCAAACAATATGATACACAACATTAATAGAATGAAAGATCAAAATATGTGATCATATCAATAGATGCAGAAAAAGCATTTGATTCAACATCTTTATATAACAAAAACTCCCCATAAATTAGGTATAGAAGAAAGGTACTTTAACATAATAAAGGCCATATATGACAACCCAACAGTTAACAACACACTCTATGGTTAAGGTTGAAAGCTTTCCCTCTGTAATAAGGAACAACACTATCTACTCTCACTTCTCCTATTCAACATAATACTAGAAGCCCTAGCCAGAGCAATTAGGCAAGAAAAATAAATAATGCCATCTAAATCAGAAAGGAAAAAGTAAAATTGTCTGTGTGTGCAAATGACACAACTTTCTATATAGAAAATTCTAAAGGCTCCACCAAAAACCTGCTAGAATAAACAAATTCAGTAAAGTTGCAAGATACAAAATCAACATACAAAAATCAGTTGTGTTTCTATACACTAACAACAATGTGAAAAATAGAGAGAACAATTCTATTTACAGTACCATCAAATATATACATATATATATGAAAAATACTTATAAATAAATTTGACCAAGGAGGTGAAAGATCTGTATACTGAGAATTAGAAGAGTAATTAATGAAAGAAACTGAAGAAGATGCAGAAAAATGGAAAGATACCCTTTGTTCATGGGTCAGAAAAATTAATATTGTTAAAATGTCCATACTGTCCAATGCTATCTATAGATTCAATGCAATCTCTATCAAAATTCCAAAGGTATTTTTTTTTACAGAAATAGAGCAAACAATCCTAAATTTGTACAGAATCACAAAAGACACTGAGCAGCCAAAGCAATTCTGAGGAAGAACAAAGCCAGAAGCATCATACTTCTGACTTCAAACTATATGACAAAGCTCTAGTAATCAAAACAGAATGGTATTGGCATAAAAGCAGTCACACAGACCAACAGAACAGAAATAAATCCATGCATATACAATCAATAACATTTGACAAGGGAGCCAGGAATACTCAATGGGAAAAAGACAGTCTCTTCAATAAATAGTGATGAGAAAATTGGATATTCACATGCAGAAGAATAAAATTGGAATCCTACCCTACATCACTCACAAAAACTAACTTGAAATGGATTAAAAACTTAAATGCAAGACCTGAAATCAAAGGAAACAAAAACACCAACTCCAAAAGATATATGTACCCCTATGTTCACTGCAGCATTATTTATAAAAGCCAAGACATGGAAGCAATCTTGGTGCCCATGGACAGATGAACGGATAAAGAATACACACACACACACACACACACACACACACACACACACACACACATACACACACTGGAATAGTATTCAGTCATAAAAAGAAAGAAATGCTGTCTTTTGCAACAACATGGATAGACCTTGAGGGCCTCACGTTAAGTGAAATAAGTCAGACAGAGAAAGACAAAAACTGTATGCTCTCACTTATATGTGAAATCTAAAAAAGCCAAACTCATAGAAAGAGAGAGTAGTGTGGAGGTTGCCAGGGGGCAGAGGCTGGGGAAACAGGGAGATGTTGTCAAAAGGTACAAACGTACACCTATGGCACGAGTAAGTTCTGGGGATATAATGTTCAGCATGGTGACTATAGTTGACAATACTGTATTATGTGCTTGAATTTTAAGTCTTAAATGCTCTCTCTCTCTCTCTCTCTCTCACACACACACACACACACACACACACACACAGATGATAATTATGTGACATGATAAAGGTGTTAGCTAACCTTATTAGAGTAGTCATTTCCCAACATATACATCAAATCATCACAGTGCATACCTAAAACTTACACACATTGTATGTCAATTATATCTCAATAAAGCTAGAAAAACTAGAATAAAACATTCAAAAAAACTGGCCATGCATTAATTATAGAGGCTGGATGAAATATACATAGAGGTTTATTATACCATTCTGTCCATTTTTGAACATGTTTGAAATTTTTCATATTACAAAGTTTTTAAAAGCGGCATTCAGGGGCGCCTGGGTGGTTCTGTTGCTTAAGCGTCTGACTTTGGCTCAAGTTTGTGGGTTTGAGCCCCGCCTCCGGCTTTGTGCTGACAGCTCAGAGCCTGGAGCCTGCTTCAGATTCTGTGTGTGTGTCTCTCTCTGGCCCTGACCTACTCACTCTCTGTCTCTGTCTCTCTGTCTCTGTCTCTGTCTCTCTCTCTCTCTCTCTCTCTCTCTCTGTCAAGAATAAATAAGCATTAAAAAAATTTTAAAGCAGCATTTAAAGATTTGGCTATTATTATGACCAGAAGTCATAAGAATATCTTAAGCTTAAGGATATCTACAACAATAAAACAAATTAACAGCACTCTTGAAAGAGAGCTATGCATCAAGAGATTTACATTATCTATCAAACAATAAGCTAATTTCTACCCCAAAATTTTCTGCATGACATTTACTACAAATATCATCAATATGATCGCTTACTGACAACTTAGTAAATATTAAATAGATGCTTCAGCACGTGTAACTGAAGTTGGCCATTTCTCAGTTCGGAATTCAGGGTCACTGCAGTTAGGGAAGTTTAAAATATCAAATTCAATCTAGAGAGGTTTTAAAATTCTACCTTACCAGCCACTTTATATTTTGATAGCATTTACTGAGTTCTGATGATGGTCTAGGTACCTTGCTAAGGGGCTTTACCCACTTTATCTCATTGAATTCTCAGACCCTGTGATATGGACACCATTTTTTTTTAACCCAAAGAGGAAAATGAAGTTCCATTTTATTTCATTGACTGATAGTTAATTAAAAAGCAAATTCAAATTTTGTCTTCAATATTGTGTTATAGTGATTTAAACAATATGCACAATGTAGTTCTTTCAAACTAAATAAAACCCCAAATATGCACTCTGCCTAGGGGCACCTGGGTGGCTCAGTAGGTAAGCTTCCGACTTAGGATCAGGTCATGATCTCACAGTTCATGAGTTCGAGCCCCACATTGGCTTGCTGCTGTCAGCCTGTAAGCGCAGAGCCCGCTTCAGATCCTCTACCCTCCTTTCTCTGCCCCTCCCCTACCTGCGCTGTCCCCCAAAATAAATAAATATTTAAAATATGTGTTTATATATAACAATATGCAAGTGTTCATATGACAGCTTAGCAAAATGCTAGGGAATCTTTTCTTTTTTTTCAATATGGACACTACTGTCATCCCAAATGTATAGGTGGGACAATTGAGTCTTGGCAAGTTTAAGTAAACTTACCTAGTGTCTTTCAGAAGTTGAGAAGCTCCGCTAAGAGAGGAATGAAAAAATGTCTGATTCCAAGCTTGCATTCAAAGGAGGTTGTGAGTTCTATGTCTACAGAAAAAGGAGAAGCTTAGAAATGGCAGTTTTCTGTTGCCCGGGGTCAGAATACTGTGTAATCCCAGATGACTCACACAGTGGTCTGCTTCAGAAATCAGGATACCAAAGTTTAATGACAAAAGATTAAAAACAAAGGTCACCAACACTGGTAAGAACCACAAGGCTCTAATTTCGATAACTTAACTGGTCCAGTGTAATAAAAATACATCCCCCCCCCCAAAAAAAAGAATACAATATAAGTCATTCCTCTTTTCCCTTATTCAGCAATTCGAGGAAGGGAAAGAGAGAAAACAAGGTTTTCTCCTTTGGTCTCCGTAAGTTTTGTTAAGAATTAGAGAGATGTAAAAAGAGCTCTGCATTTTATTGGTAATTGAGAGCTCATTTACCCCCTCACATTGCAAAGAAATTTATCAAAAGTGGCCCCCTGTGACCTACAGCTTATCCCTTTCATGTCATTGAGTTCTATGGTCATCCGCAGCCTCAAGTAAAAGGACCTTGAGAATTGTAATAACAAGTCACTCAGCTTTATGGAAAACGTGCCTCTGATTGTTCAGTTATGAAAGAGCATAATTTGGGTGTTTTGTGTTATGTCCTTGGTGGTTTCTCCCTGTTCCTGTCCTGCCCTACCCGACAGTGCTGGGCGCGGTTAATTAGCCATGTAAATGAGCGCTGTAAGGAAACCGCTGTCCCCAAAATGTGCACACATAATCATGCTCAACAATTCCTATCAAAACCCCATCAGAAAGCAAGTCATTTGTCACCTGACCTTTCATTAATTAATTGAAAGCGCCACATGGGGGAGGAGGGAAGTACAAGCAAAGGATTATATCACAGCAGACACTTAACAAAAGAACTAGCAGATCCCTACAAAGCCTTTGTAGGAAAATTTAGGACGAAACTTCAGGTGTTAGGGGAACAGCACTGGACGGGGATGTAAAAACTGGGGCTGTATGTAGATGGATCTCACTCTAGCTGCCGAAGCTGAGTGAACTTGGGCAAGGTGCTTCCTCCATCTGGAACTCGGTGGCCTTCTCAGTGGACCAAGACCTGCGAATTCCACAAAGAATTCCAGCACAGATATTCCGTGTTTCCCCCACCAGCCCATGGTGAGGAAAGGGATCTTGATTTTTCTCAAATAACCAATTTTGTTTAAAAGAGGATTTACCAAGGGTGCCTGGGTGGCTCAGTTGGTTAAGCGTCCGCTTCGGCTCAGGTCACAATCTCACGGTTTGTGAGTTCGAGCCCTGCGTCAGGCTCTGGGCTGACAGCTCAGAGCCTGGAGCCTGCTTCAGATTCTGTGTCTCCCTCCCTCTCTGCCCCTCCCCCACTCACACAATGTCTCTCTCTGTCTTTCAAAAATGAATAAATGTTAAAAAAATTTTTTTAAAAAGGATTCACCAATGACAAAACCCTAAACACAAGATAACTGACTTTTCACAAATTTGTGTCCTAAAGAATATACTCCAAAAGGAATGAATTACAGTAGATTAATATTTGTATTTTTTTAACGTTTATTTATTATTGAGAGACACAAAGAGACAGAGCAAAGCTGGGGGTGGGGCAGAGAGAGGGAGACACAGGAACAGAAGCAGGCTCCAGGCTCTGAGCTGTCAGCACAGAGCCTGACGTGGGGCTTGAACTCACAAACTGAGATCATGACCTGAGCCGAAGTCAGATGCTTAACTGACTGAGCCACCCAGGCACACCATAGATTAATATTTGTAAAGTCATTGCTTCACCTATCAGTTTAGAAACAAAATATCAGTCAGGAAGGCTATTGCTGTTTCAGAAATAGGTATATGGCACATTGAATGTGGATCACAGGAAGCATGATGGATTTCAGTTTGGTTGGTTTGGTTTTCTCCCAGCTCCTTGCAATATTGCTTTTCCTCACCTCTTAGCCTCCAATCATGCTGTTCTTTCTGTCCCAGAACATCCCCTCTCAATGGTATTTCTTCCAGGATCTTTCCTTGACCCTCAGGATTGGGTCGTGTGCCCTCTTGCAAGCTCCTGAAAACTTGTGTTTACCACTGTCTTTGCCTACGTGGCTCAGGATTGTGTGGCCCTCCTAGGACACTGTCAGGGTAGTTTCTGTACTATTATACCCCCAACACCCAGCCTCCTAGCATACACAACAGGAGGTAACATAAATCTCTTAGAATCTCATATACTCTCATTCTATTGTCAAGCAAGACGATTTTCCATTTATCAAGCCCTTTATTTAAATTACCCCACAGAATCAATGTGATTGGTGAACACTTAGAAATATGAGATATTCCATGATAATCAGGAAATTGGTTTTTTTTCCACCATGTAAAAAAATATATTGAACGTTCCCTTTTACTGTCTCTTCTACAATTGCTTATGATACAAAATGATTCAGAGATCTATTTCAAATTTTTAAAAAAATGTTCCTAGAAAGAAAAAGATCATGCTACTAAATGTTAACATTTTTTAAATGTCTATAAAACAAAACGTTTTTTTCCTTTCTCACTGTCATACGCAACCTCCTCTATCCAGGACCTATGAGCGGCACATCAAGACAGCTGTCATGACCGTCGAAGGTTAAGCTGATAATTGCGAAGTATTCTTTTTCTGTAGGAACCCAGGCTTCTGAGCAGCACAAGCACAAAGTGCAATGCCGTGTCATTAGGCGTGGTCACATTTCCGTCTCTATCTGGATTCACTGCACCTGCTGATCTCAGCACCCCATTTAGCCTTTGCTTTACTCTTGCTGAAGAATTTTCCATCCTCCATTAGGAACCAAGGCAGCGCAAACCCCTGCCGCCTTCACCACTTGGGAACTCCCCTCTTAGTCCCTGTGCCTGTCTGGTAGACAAAAGGTTTGTGAGTTATGAGATAGGGTTTTTAACACTTAGTCACAGAGATAATGATCATAAGTTCATATTCTTTCTTCAGGTATGCTTTTATTTTTTTACTATTTCTTTGAAATAAGGATTTACTGTTCATATGGAACTCTTTTGGTTACTTCAGATTATTATTTTTAAGATTTTGGAGGGGTGGAAATGGTGACTGATGGTCACTGATGGTTACTATTGTTTTCTATAACAGTAGAAAAGCCAAGACAAGAGAATAACGTATGCTTAATTTACAGGATTTGTGGCATGGCTATCCTCATTGCGAGCCATCAAAACTGAGCTGTTTGGCCAAATGGGATTCATCCCAGCCCCATACACTCCATACACTTTACCTGGAATGTTCCCCTCCCCATCCGCACTCACCCCAAACCTTGCCCCTTATCCACTTTCTCCAAATCCTCCCTGCCCTAAGGCCAAGGTAAGTTTGTTTCTCCCTTCCTGGAGCCTTTCAGCTAGGGAGAATTTATTCCTCCTCTGAAGTCCTAGAAGAACTTTATCTGTTCTTCTGTTGGCTCACTTCTTTATACACTCAATAGATTTTTACAGAAGGCCTATTGAGCCAGACCATTCTCACCACCTGCTCTGTAGTTCTATGTAGACATGTTTTCATTTGCTTTACTGGAGAGAAAGTTCTCAGGGGCAAGTTTCCTGTCTGATTTAGTTTTGTATCCCAGAAACACTTTTGGTGTCGACACTGTTCGCTGCCTACCCAGCATCAGTTTCTTCCTTTTTCTTTGTTCCAACAGAAATTCAACGTCGGTTAGGTGTCCCCCTCGCCCATACAGATCTCAAAGAGTGCTTCATATTGTTGCACGTTCCCGTCCTTCCCCCCACACCCTTTCACCTTCCTTCCCCTTCCCCTACCCTCTTTTTCCTTCCTCCTTCCCTCCCCACTCTCCTTCCTCTTTCATTTCTTTCTTTCTTCAGGTTAGTCAACACTTAACTGGGCTAGATATTCCCTGGTTGCTGTGGATAAAAAAAGGAATCTGGAGAAATGACCTTACTCTTGGTAGATCTTTGGTTGAATTTTTTTTGAATTTTTTTTTAATGTTTATTTATTTTTGAGAGAGAGAGAGAGAGAGTGAATGGGGGAGGGGCAGAGAGAGAGAGGGAGACACAGAATCTGAAGCAGGCTCTAGGCTCTAAATTGTCAGCACAGAACCTGATGCAGGGTTTGAACCCATGAACCACAAGATCATGACCTGAGCCAAAGTCAGAAGCTTAACCAACTGAGCCACCCAGGTGCCCTGGTTGACATTTTCAGTGACTCCTCCAAGGTCTCAAAATCTAACTGGGCTCAACTTCCTCATAAGAAAGCCAAAGGTTTGAGGTGAAACCATGTCCAAGTGCAGAAAGCAAGTGGCTGAGGAGCTAAAAGCCAGGTACATTTGTGGGTGTACATGTTCATAAACATGTATATATGTGTATATATTTTAAAACATTAAACTCCAAACTCTGAAAACCAAAAATAGATGAACATTTCAAGAGCAGTTTCTGCCCTCAAAGATCCCACAGGCTAGTGTGGGAATGCAAACATGTCCTTAATTACAAAACCCTTTGGCGTGTGTAGACCCAGGCACAGAAGGGAGGGAGCCCCTGACTTGGTGGACGAGGGAGAGGACTCTGGAACAGCTTCCCAGAACGAGTCACTCTGGAGGTGAGTCCTGAAGGGTGAGTTAGTCCGACAAATAGGGGAAAGGGGAATATTCCAGGCAAGGGGTCTAGGGTCCTATGGCACCTCCGGGAACCCCCGGGTGTAGCTGGGGAAGGGGGCTGCTTGGTGTCCAGCCATGCTAGAGAGCCAGAAGGGGAGTGTCCAGAAAAAGTGCTCTGGTCGCACAGGGCCTTTCATATCAGACTAAGTAGTTGTTACTTTATCCTACAGATGATAAAAGGTCTTAATGGATTTTCAGTAGGGGATAATTATATTTTCATTTTAGAAAGATCACTCTGATAGCAGTTGGAAGCATTGACTGAAGGGCACAAGCCCAGCGGCAGTGAGATTTCTTATAAAGTGTCCTTTTGTTTTGAAGGTTCCGGCAAGACATAGCGGAGGCAGTGGAATATACAAAAGGGAACCGGTTTGTGAGTTAAGAGATAGGGTTTTTAACACTTAGTCACATAAATAAGGATCATAAGTTCATATTTTACCTATCAGGTATGCTTTTATTGTTTTACTATTTCTTTGAAACAAATATTTACTGTTCACATGAGTGTGCATTAAGTGATTATCTGGAGTGAAAAGAAAAACTATGAAAATCCTAGAAAACAGCTACATATAAAAGGTTGTATTACAATATTAATATTCAATACACAGTACAGCTTTTCAAGGAGAGGGTAAGCATAAAATAAGTGTGTTGACAATTATTCAATACCAAGGGTTCATCTTAGAACTTGTGGTCAATTTAACTTCTGGTTAAGTATCTATTAGTCACATGGTCTTGACTGAAAACATTCACACTGAGTGAGCTTTATGTGATAATGTCCTGAATACGCAACCCTGCAAGCTATTTATAATAGCTAACTTGAAGAGCTTCCCATGCTGGTGGAGTAGTGGGGTTGCCATCCTAATTAATTCCAGATGAAGAGAAGGAGGAAGAGGAAATGGAATTCATATTTTTGCAGAAGGAGAAGAAAGAGTGATTTTTTTTTAATCATCAGATATGTAAACACCAGGCAAACATCATTTGCTGGCTTACCTCTGTAGGTTCCGGAAGTCCTGGACAGTGTTTACTAACTCTAACGATCTTGGACATTAGATTTGACCAAACAGAAAGACAAGAAGTCATCATATCTTTCACATCCAAAAGCAAAAAACAGACAGATAGCAGGGAATTCATGGTATGAAACATTCCTTGCGCAAACAGACACAAATCTGAATTGCAGTGGCGTTCGTAGTGGTAAAAAGCTGGGGTCCAAGCTGGGATGGATGGTCCAAGGATGGATAAACATTGTTGTATACCCATACAATGAAATATCATTCTCTAGGTAAACAGCAATGAACTGGAGGCTTGTGTATCATGAGAGACAGAACATACCAACAGACAATGGCCAAACCACCTGTAAAAATAGAACTCTGACCGGCAACCCAGAGAACCAACCCAACAGCCCAGGATGCCAGCCTGCGTTAAGTCAGACTTGCAAGAAGCCTGACTGCTATCATTAGCAACAAACCAGAAGGCTGCACAATAATTTCTATAACGATCAGTCCATGATGACCAGGATTTCATTACTAATTTCCCTAATTTTTGTCCCACTTCCAACTTAGGACCAACCAGAAATAGGCAAATAGACACCCCTAACCAATCACAGAGGATGCCCCACCTGTATTCAGCCCACCTACAGTTTCCCCACGCCAGCAAGCTCGAACTGGGGCGTACCCAAAGTCTTCTCTCTTTTCCACCATAAAGATGCAATATTTTACTTAACACAAATACAATCTCTGAAGCAAAGCTAGCAAAGTGCCAAGTTTTGATGAAGCTGGATTGTGAGCTGATGGCTTACATTTTTCTCCATACCTTTCTATGTGCTTAAATCTTTAATGATACCAAAAAGAAACTGTAATGATAACTCTTCCAGTTATGCAGTGAAAATACTTCTCATGCAGGAACTGATGCTTCTACCTGCCACAAACATATCCTCAGTTAATATTGGCAGTTGGTGACCTTTTAAAGACAGAAAGCAAGTATTTTCTGTATTCAACTTCCCTTCCATTCTACAAGTATGGTGGGATATTTCCAATTGTTCCTTTTTTTTTCTTGTCTTTACTTCCTTTTAGTGAATGCATGAGTAGGGAGGCACACGGGCTTTCATATGACTTCCTGTAACCTCATCGCTCTGTTCCACCACCATATATGCCCCTTATGCATCTCGTTTCTTTCTTAAAAATGACAGATTTCGGGGCGCCTGGGTGGCTCAGTCGGTTAAGCGGCCGACTTCGGCTCAGGTCATGATCTCGCGGTCTGTGAGTTCAAGCCCCGCGTCGGGCTCTGTGCTGACAGCTCAGAGCCTGGAGCCTGTTTCAGATTCTGTGTCTCCCTGTCTCTGACCCTCCCCCGTTCATGCTCTGTCTCTCTCTGTCTCAAAAATAAATAAACGTTAAAAAAAAAATTTTTAAAAAAATGACAGATTTCCTTTTCCCAAATGTAAGAACAGTATGTTCATCACAGAAATTCTGGAAAATACGGGATATTATATAAAGGAAAAACAACGTACCCATTGTCATTCCCTTCAGTATACATACTAATAATTCAAATATATTTTTACAGTAGTTTTATTTATACATCTTAAAATACTAACAGGTCTTTAGAGTTTATGAATATTAATATTTTATTGAGATATCAGCCCGAGGTAAGATGTCTAGCCAAATATGCCCCTCATGGTGCATGTAATTGTCACCTGGAAAAAGAGCCTGACATAAGAGAATATTATGAATAAACATATGAAATAAATATGTGAATAAAACAATAATGAGCTAAGCATAGGAAGAGCATCATCTAAATCTTCATAGGTGAAAGTTTTAAATATATATTTATTTATAAATATTTATATGTGTATGTAGATATGTATGTATGTATATATGTGTGTATGGTATGTATGTAGATATATATGTATGTATGTATATATACATACACATATAAATATGAACTTTCCTCAAAGTTCATATCTTTAGCATTGACCAAATTCCTTAAAGAATCAGGTTATAAACCACACTACAGAAAAACATCTGGAGAATCAGACTTATCCTCAAGCTTGCCATCAGGGACTGCTATATCAAGGAGAAATGATTTGGATTCAGGCTCTAAAGGAAACCAGATTATCATCCTCAGTGGTCTCTCTTAAGAATCTGGGCCCTGATCCAATGTAATTCCTCTACTTAATATTTGATTCTTTTCCGAACATGACCTGCCCTATAATTTCAAAAGAAATCATTAGAGATCTTTACCCGACTCAGTCAAAGTCATTTTGATTCAATGTTACTTTTATAACATTATCTGATATGTCTGAGGGATAATTATGTTTTATAGTTATAGAAGTTAGCAGGGCTACAACATAAAATGGTTTAAATTAAGAATGTATAAAATACAGACAGAAGCCACTGACCAGTGGGAAAAACTCTGTGATGGAAATGTCTTGCATCAATTACATCAGTTCCATCAAAGGAAGAAAATGCAGATGTATCCCATTTTCATGCAACACTCATAGACAGTTCATTTAATCGCACTGAAGCTCTGTATGATATGAAATACTGGCATGACCTAAAATGTTAAGTCCATCAAAAACTAAGTTTAAAATCTTGAATTAACTCAAGCATTTTGTCCACTTAGTCAAAGTGATACTTAACGTTGGTCATTTGTTTTATAGGGAACGTTGGTCAACTCTCACACGCTACAACACGTGTGGTTCAGGGGATGAGTCAAGATGAGGTTTAGGTGCCTATCAACATCCACCAATCGCACTGTCATCCTTACAGTTTCGCAGACAACAACAAAATAAGCCCTCTCACTCCCCCTGGGCTCTGTTTTTCTAACTCCCCGTCTCCCATTCTGTCACTCCACCCATAAATCTAAGAATCCATCAGCAGTGCTCACTGAGTCACCTCCTCAATGTCCCTCAAGTCCAGAATCTCTGCATCATCCTACCTTCACATTCACTGCCTCTTCCTTAGCCTTTACTCAGTTCCACTTCGACTGTGAGCTAATCAATTGAAACAGCTTCTAACCCGCTCATGACCCACAGGTCTTCCCCATTCACACCTCACCCTGCCCCCAGGGTTGTATTTTTACAAAAATTCATCTTCTTAAAAATGCCTGTTGACTCCGTGTTGCGACTTGGCAAGATATATAAGATCATCATTCTACGGCAATCTATCTCTTCAGCTTTATCCTCGGCAAGAAGCCCACCCTTTCCACTTGTGGGGTGTAGGCGAGAGCAGAAATGGGGGCCCATATACCATATGCATGAAGATTAAAACTTATAAATCAAGTTTATGAAGTGTTAAATATGCCCAAGGCTTCCATCCTAACAAATATAACTTCTTAAAGGACTTGGATACCAGGGGTGAATTTAGAATGCTTGAGGCCCTCACATGAAAAAGAGTCTGGCATGGAAAAGAGCAGCATAGGAAGACTCTGGGCCCCCAGGCTGTATCCCCTTACCCCATGTCCCTTTGCTTCCACTCCAGGGATCCCCCCATGAGGAAACTTGTGGGCAGGTTATGGACACCCCTGGCTGATGTCAGAACTCAACCACACACCCTTGAATACAGCCACCTAGATCTAGAAATGCTTACATTTATCATGCATTCTCACCCTCAGGAGAATTGCCAGTGGAGGAGATCAGCACAGACCTTCAAAGCGAGCTTGGGGGCCATCCGAGCAGGATATTCTGGGGTACCTAGTACCTGGAGTATAGAGGGTACGGGCTCCAGGGTGGCCTGACCAGGTTCCCCGGCCCCGCAAACCTCTTGCCAAAGTGACACCTTCTAAAGTGCAAGAACCCAAATCAAGGAAGAGTGCCTGTCACCTAATTCTAAGGGCACTGCCGTTCTCCAGCACACATGGAATGCCTCTTGGTTTCTGGAACGTGTCAGGGCCTTCCACCTCTTCCTGTCTGGACAAGCTGTACATAAAGTCTTTTCCCAAGGAAGTTAGAAACATTTTGTAGTTCTGGTTTTTTGTTTTGTTTCATTTTGCTTGTTTTTTGTTTGTTTGTTTTATGTTTTAGTACTCCTCTATCTTACTAGACTCCAAGACCTTGACTGTTCCCCCCTCTTTGAATCTCCCAAGTCTACAGCAATGCCTGGTACATAGCACCCTTGGTAACAGTTTAATGAATGAATGAGGAAATTAATGAATGGATCAATCAATTACGTCCCTATCTCAGCCCATCCCTGTTGTTCTCCTCCTTAACTTCCATTCTCTATTTTGGATTGCTAAATCCATCTAGGGTTCCAGGAAGAAAAAATAAAACCGTACTCCATTGATGGGAGCAAAGCAGGCTGTTTACATGAGGACACAGAAGGAAGGGAAACCAGAAATAGTAAATTAGGGCTCTAGATCCAAAAGAATGGAGAACTCACAAGGGTGTATCTTCTTGGTTGTACATAAAGTTAGAGGGTAGTTGCTTGTATACCAAGGATGAGCTCCTGAAGAATTAGATTGTCACAACAAATAATTATCCTAAAGGATTAATTCTAGAATGGGGCAGGGTGAAAAGACTGCTTTCCTTCTTTTCATTTTTTTCTGCGATATCCCTAATAGCTCATAGAATGTTCATTCTAAATTTAATTAGCAACATGGCATGGCACAATATGGTACTGTGTGACCTTCTACCCAGAGTATTATGTTTCTGCACTTACAAAGCAAGAGCAATCATGGTACCTTCCTACTTCCCTCAGAGAGTTAGTGTGAGAATTAAAAGAATCGACCTAATACAAGTGCTTAGAACAATGCCCAGGGCTCACAAACATTAGCTAATCTTTTCCTGCTGTTGTTCCTTTGTTTCTTATCCTCTTCCACCTCCCGATTATGATTACTCACCTTCCATTTCAATGGTATTGACTCTTAAGCACATTTCAAACATTGTGACTAATACCACCACTTGATGAGTATTTAACATTGTTTTAGAATATACAGAATATAAAAAAAGATTTTATATTAGAAAACCATGGACATTAAAATGAAAGTAGGTCAGTCATTAAAACCACCATCAGAAATTCTAATGCACGCAAAGAAATGTATGATTGATGTTATACCTACCAAGAATAGTAGATATTTCTGTTATCACAGAGCATTAACTGTGTCAACGGCATAAATACTTTGCTATTCACTTTCCCAGCTAACTTTGAAATTATACAATTTAGATTATTTTTAAATTTGGTATACTTCGGGTTTTTTTTTTCAAATTTTACACATAAAATGAGATTCTGCTAATATTTACTAACATTTAAATCACACTTTTTAAATTCACATAGTTTAAAATTCATAAAATTTGACAGATTGTATATATTTTTAAAAGCTTTCTTAAAGTTTCAACACTTGGGCTACACTGCCAAGTCCTACATTGTAGAAGTAAAAAAGACAAATTGCAAAGGAAGGGAGAGGGTATAAAGGAAAAGAGCAAACAACTGTGACAGAGACAGGATGGTCATGGGCTACAGCTGTGTCTTCTACAGCTGGACTTCGGTGTCACTTTTCTTGCATGTGACTGAATTCTGGCCAAGAAAATGTGAGTCAGAAATCATGTGTGCTGCTCACAAGCCTGGTCCCTGAACACATGCAATCCTTCGTGCCCTTTCCTCTTTCATGGTAACACGGAAGCCTTGTATAAAAAATGGCAAAGCCCCAAAAGAGAAAAAAACAGAGTTTCCCAATCATAACTTAGAAGGGTACTATCCACTAATCAGGAACACACGCTATGTGACTGAAAAATACCCTTTATTCTGTTCATCCCTTAAGATTTGCAATTTTATCTTTCATACAGTGGCCAGGGTCGCTATATATATAATATAAACATTACAAAGTATCATCAAGAAGCATCATTACCCTTGATGCACAAATTAATGGCCTGAATTAGAGTAATACGATATGGGGGATTTGGTAGCAAAACATATATTTTTCCAATTCTATCTTACTCATGCTAATATTAACAATTTGCCTGCATTTCCTAAATCAAAACCTCTAGCACAAGGAAGTGTTTCAAAAGCACACTGTAGGCAGAGAAGGAAAACTAAGTTCTAATATTCACTGCAGAAACTCTACAAATTGGGTAATTTGAACTAGGAGAGAGCTTTATTCAACCTGAACTACTTGGAGGCAAAGCTATGTCTTTGGAAACCATCCCTTGGAGTAGATCTAACAGTGGCATAAAAAATAACCAGTTACACGCCCAGAGGCATCATTACTTACAACAATACTTCAGCTCTTAAAGGGTGGCTCAGTTGGTTAGGAGTCTGACTTTGGCTTGGGTCATGATCTCGTGGTTTGTGGGTTCGAGCCCCACACTGGGCTCTGTGCTGATGGCCTGGAGCCTGCTTTGGATTTTGCCTCTCCCTCTCTCTCTGCCCCTCCCCTGCTTGCTCTTGCTCTCTCTCTCAAAAATAAATAAACATTAACATTTTTAAAAATATTTTACAGAGTACACTTCCTTAGAACACTGAAAAACTTGAGGACTTCTATCAAAGGTTCATCACCAAAAGAATGCCGGGTTGATAATATCCTAATTTATGTTGTCATATCAAGGAAGTGCCTCAAACTTAAGTAGAAGTTAAGTTAACCTAACTAGAAGCTGCACCTTGAATGTGCAGCACTAATATTGCCAGTCATAAAAAGGTGACGTATATTCTATAACCAATATATTCCTTATTTCCATCAGGCTTCCTGCTCTGCTGAGTTCCATGGCATTGGAAAAACAGATGGGCTCTTGGGAGGCTCCAGAGATACACAACGGACAATCTGTGCACAGAACTAATCCTGTCTTTCCATGTAATTTGGGAAATTGGGAGAACCTATGCATCATGGAGATTCTAGAGGATCTAGATTCACTCAGTGGTGAATAAGAGGAAAACTACTATATCACCTTCTCAAAAAGATAACTGAAAACTGGCTTTTTTTAACATAGTTACAATTTTTTTCTTGAAATGAGAACTTTTAAGATCTCTCCTCTTAGAAACTTTTCAGACTGGTGCCACAATATAATGACTTTCTTTTAGAAATGACATCTAGGTTGATGCTAGAACATAACAACTTTCTTCGAAGAGTCTTCTCCATCTTTGGGGGCGAATGTAGCAATGTTTTACTATTGTTATTGAAGTGGCATGTCACCAATTCCTGTCTTTTCCCCTTCCATCACACATCTGAACTCGCTGGATTTTACCCACCAGTGCATAGTTGGTGAAAATTAAGCTTAGGTGGAAAGGATCTTTAAAACAATCATAAATAATGTGTAGCTCAATTCAACTCAATTGAAGCCTAAACAAGGGAGATAGCAAGTATCAAGACTCTTCCAGCATGTAACCACTGGAGAAATGAGATTTGCAAGTGTTAGTACAGCTTCTAGCACAGAAAACATGAAAAACACCAAGCAAAAGTGGTTTGGGGGCATAATGAGAAAGATGGCTATGTATCTACCATATGTCATTAACAATAGTGGAAACCACACATCAGATTCCCCATGCATGATGCTAGAATTGTTCTCCCCACCCTCTAAAGGGTTTTTAGTCTTCTCAGAATCAAAATTATCTTCACTTACTTGCCATTGTACATGGGGAGGAAGAGAAGCATTGATTGATTACCAGTTAATTAAGTCTGATTACCCATTTTGGTTTCTGAAAATATAAATGCCTATAATTAATTTTGAGTTTAAAGGGAGCCAAGTTCCCATGGCATGCGCTGATTGCATATGTCAGAGCCAAATGTGCTCTGGTGTTCTGAATAGAGCTTCTTAGACTCCAAAGTCATTAAAACAAAACCTGTGAGAGAGCTGGGATGAAAGAATGATATAGTAGCAATCAGTCCCACTCCTTTGATAAAACACATTTGCTGGCTCACCTCCTTCTCCATTACCCGAAGTCCTCACCAGACTTGAAATGCTGTGGGAATGGGGGGTTACCCATTGTTCAGCTGAGGACACTCAGCTCCTAGCAGTGGGAAGAGCACAGTGAAGGGATCAAATCTCATTGACCTGTCTGGGCTGGTTCTGGAAGATTGTAACATTGTTTGCTCTAGTTCTGTGTGGCTCCGGAAATTTCAAGCAGACCTGCATCCCCTTCAGCTCCAGACAACCCTCCCAAGGCAAGTTCAGTCCAGGACTGCCCATGGGCAAGTCAATGATCCATGAATCAACCCATTTCTGGGCTGCAGTAAATGGTAAAGAGACACGTCCAGGCATGTTTTTCAACCTCTCATGTCTTGTGATACTGATGAGAGTGAAGTTCAACTGTTGTGTTAAAAAATAAGGACTAGAAGAATTCTATCTTGAGGGGAAGATGGCGGCATAGGAGGGCGCTGGGCTCACCTCATCTTGCTAGTCACTTAGATTCCACCCACATATGCCTAAATAACCCAGAAAACAGCCAGAAGACTAGCACAACGGACTTTCCAGAGCCAAGCGTAGACGAGAGGCCCATGGAAGAGGGTAGGAAGGGCGGAGAGGCCGTGCACGCTGACGGGAGGGAGCCAGGGTGGTGGAGAGGCAGCCCGCCCTGCAAGGCAGAGCCCCCAAGTCTGGCTTGCAAAAGCAGAGGGGCAGGACTGCATGAGTTCTGACAGCCAGCGGGACTTAACTTCTGAATGTTATAAGTCAACAGCTCTGCTCGGAGAGCAGGAGGGTGAGAGGATACCAGGAGGCAGAGTTGTTGAGCCCCGGAAGACAGAGCTCAGCTCGGAGGGGAACAAAGCCGCTGGCCAGCGCCATTTCCCTCTCTTATCCCCCACTGAAATCCCAAAGGGAACCAGTTCCCGTCACCAATCTTGCTTGCACCACGCAAGCACCCAACGCTGTGCTTCTGTGGATCCATCCCTCTGATGGGTTTGCCTCCCTCCTGGAGCTGCAGGGCTCCTCCCACAGGGGACCACCGAGGGCAAAGCGAGCTGAGCCTGCCCCTCCTGCCCCCATGCACCTTGCCAATCCACCCCGGCTAATACGCCAGATCCCATCGAAGCAGCACCACAAGCCTGGCAGTGTGCAAGTAGCCCAGACAGAGGCCACACCACTCCACAGTGAGTCCTGCCCCTGGGAGAGGGGAAGATAAGGTACACACCAGTCTGACTGTGGCCCCAGCGGTGGGCTGGGGGCAGACATCAGGTCTGACTGCAGCCCCGCCCACCAATGCAAGTTACTCCAGACAGCACAGAGGAAGAGCCCTGCAGTTCCGCGCCACTCCAGGGACTATCCAAAATGACAAAATGGAAGAATTCTCCTCAAAAGAAACTCCAGGAAGTAGCAACAACTAACAAACTGATCAAAAACGATTTAAGCAATGTAACAGAAAATGAATTTAAAATAATAGTTATAAAATTAACCGCTGGGCTTGAAAAAAGTATAGAGGACAGCAGAGAATCTATTACTACAGAGATCAAGGGACTAAGAAACAGTCAGGAGGAGCTAAAAATGCTATAAATGAGCTGCAAAATAAAATGGAGGCGACCACAGCTCAGATTGAAGAGGCAGAGGAGAGAATAGGTGAATTAGAAGATAAAATTATGGAAAAAGAGGGAGGTGAGAAAAAGAGAGATAAAAAAATCCAGGAGTATGAGGGAAGAATTAGAGAACTAAGTGATGCAATGAAACAGAACAATATCCGTATAATAGGAATTCCAGAAGAGGAAGAGAGAGAGAAAGGGGCTGAAGGTGTACTTGAACAAATCATAGTTGAGAACTTCCCTGATCTGGGGAAGGAAAAAGGCATTGAAATCCAAGAGGCACAGAGAACTCCCTTCAGACATAACTTGAATCGATCTTCTGCATGACATATCACAGTGAAACTGGCAAAATACAAGGAAAAAGAGAAAATTCTGAAAGCAGCTAAGGATAAACACACTCTAACTTATAAAGAGAGACCCATAAGACTAGTGGCAGACCTATCTACTAAAACTTGGCAGGCCAGAAAGGAATGGCAGGAAATCTCCAATGTGATGAACAGAAAAAATATGTAGCTGAGAATCCTTTATCCAGCAAGTCTGTCATTCAGAGTAGAAGGAGAGATAAAAGTCTTCCCAAACAAACAAAAACTGAAGGAATTCATCACCTCTAAACCAGCCCTACAAGAGATCCTAAGGGGGATTCTGTGAATGAAATGTTGCAAGGACCATAAAGTACCAGAGACATCACTACAAGCACGAAACCTACAGACATCACAATGACTCTAAACCCATATAATTCTATAGTAACACTGAATGTAAATGGACTAAATGCTCCAACCAAAAGACATAGGGTATCAGAATGGATAAAAAAACAAGACCCACCTATTTGCTGTCTACCAGAGACTCATTTTAGACCTGAGGACACCTTCAGATTGAAAGTGAGGGGATGGAGAATTATCTATCATGCTACTGGAAGTCAAAAGAAACCTGGAGTAGCCATACTTATATCAGACAAACTAGACTTTAAATTAAAGGCTGTAACAAGAGATGAATAAAGGCATTATATAATAACTATGGGGTCTATCCATCAGGAAGAGCTAACAATTATAAATGTCTATACGCCGAATACGGGAGCCCCCAAATATATAAAATAATTAATCACAAACATAAGCAACCTTATTGATAAGAATGTGGTAATTGCAGGGGACTTTAATACTCCACTTACAACATTGGATAAATCATCTAGACACAGGATCAACTTTTTTTTTTTTTTTTTTTTTATTTATTTTTGGGACAGAGAGACAGAGCATGAACGGGGGAGGGGCAGAGAGAGAGAGAGACACAGAATCGGAAACAGGCTCCAGGCTCCGAGCCATCAGCCCAGAGCCTGATGCGGGGCTCGAACTCACGGACCGCGAGATCGTGACCTGGCTGAAGTCGGACGCTTAACCGACTGCGCCACCCAGGCGCCCCTAGACACAGGATCAATAAAGAAACAAGGGCCCTGAATGATACATTGGATCAGATGGACTTGACAGATATATTTAGAACTCTGCATCCCAAAGCAACAGAATATACTTTCTTTTCGAGTGCACATGGAACATTCTCCAAGATAAATCACATACTGGGTCACAAAACAGCCCTTCATAAGTGTACAAGAATTGAGATCATGCCATGCACACTTTCAGACCACAATGCTATGAAACCTGAAATCAACCACAGGAAAAAGTCTGGAAAACCTGCAAAAGCATGGAGGTTACAGAATACCCTACTAAACAATGAATGGGTCAACCAGGCAATTAGAGAAGAAATTAAAAAATATATGGAAACAAATGAAGATGAAAATACAACAATCCAAACGCTTTGGGATGCAGTGAAGGCAGTCCTGAGAGGAAAATACATTGCCTCTTGAGAGAGGCAATCCAGGCCTATCTCAAGAAACAAGAAAAATCCCCAATACAAAATCTAACAGCACACCTAAAGGAAATAGAAACAGAACAGCAAAGACAACCCAAACCCAGCAGAAGAAGAGAAATAATAAAGATCAGAGCACAAATAAACAATATAGAATCTAAAAACACTGTAGAGCAGATCAATGAAACCAAGAGATGTTTTTTTGAAAAAATAAACAAAATTGATAAACTTCCAGCCTGGCTTCTCAAAAGAAAATGGAAATAACCCAAATAGATAAAATCATGAATGAAAATGGAATTCTTACAACCAATCCCTCAGAAATACAAGCAATTATCAGGGATTACTATGAAAAATTGTATGCCAACAAACTGGACAACCTGGAAGAAATGGACAAATGCCTAAGCACCCACACACTTCCAAAACTCAAACAGGAAGAAATAGAAAACTTGAACAGACCCATAACCAGCAAAGAAATCGAGTCAGTTATCAAAAATCTCCCAACAAATAAGAGTCCAGGACCAGATGGCTTCCCAGGGGAGTTCTACCAGACGTTTAAAGCAGTGATAATACCTATCCTTCTCAAGCTGTTCCAAAAAATAGAAAGGGAAGGAAAACTTTCTGACTCATTCTATGAAGGCAGCATTACTTTGATTCCCAAACCAGACAGAGACTCAGCAAAAAAAGAGAACTACAGGCCAATATCCCTGATGAATATGGATGCAGATATTCTTAACAAGACACTAGCAAATTGAATTCAACAGCATATAAAAAGAATTATTCACCATGATCAAATGGGATTCATTCCTGGGCTCCAGGGCTGGTTCAACATTTGCAAATCAATCAATGTGATACATCACATTAATAAAAGAAAAGATAAGAACCATACGATTCTGTCAATCAATGCAGAAAAAGCATTTGACAAAATTCAGCATTCTTTCTTAATAAAAACCCTTGAGAAAGTCGGGATAGAAGGAACATACTTAAACATCATAAAAGCCATTTATGAAAAGCCCACAGCTAATATCATCCTCAATGGGGAAAAACTGAGAGCTTTCTCCCTGAGATCAGGAACACGACAGGGATGTCCACTCTCACCGCTGTTGTTTAACATAGTGTTGGAAGTTCTAGCATCAGCAATCAGACAACAAAAGGAAATCAAAGGCATCCAAATTGGCAAAGATGAAGTCAAGCTTTCGCTTTTTGCAGATGACATGATATTATACATGGAAAATCTGATAGACTCCACCAAAAGTCTGCTAGAACTGATACATGAATTCAGCAAAGTTGCAGGATACAAAATCAATGTACAGAAATCAGTTGCATTCTTATACACTAACAATAAAGCAACAGAAAGACAAATAAAGAAGCTAATCCCATTCACAATTGCACCAAGAATCATAAAATACCTAGGAATAAACCTAACCAAAGATGTAAAAGATCTGTATGGTGAAAACTATAGAAAGCTTATGAAGGAATTAAAGAAGATTCAAAGAAATGGAAAAACATTCTGTGCTCATGGGTTGGAAGAATAAATATTGTTAAAATGTCAATACTACCCAAAGCAATCTCCACATTCAATGCAATCCCAATCAAAATTGTACCAGCATTCTTCTCGAAGCTAGAACAAGCAATCCTAAAATTTGTATGGAACCACAAAAGACCCCGAATAGCCCAAGTAATTTTGAAGAAGAAGACCAAAGCAGGAGGCATCACAATCCCAGACTGTAACCTCTACTACAAAGCTGTAATCATCAAGACAGCAGGGTATTGGCACAAAAACAGACACATAGACCAATGGAATAGAATAGAAACCCCAGAATTATACCCACAAAAGTATGGCCAACTAATCTCTGACAAAGCAGAAAAGAATATCCAATGGAAAAAAGACAGTCTCCTTAACAAATGGTGCTGGGAGAGCTGGACAGCAACATGCAGAAGAATGAAACTAGACCACTTTCTTACACCATTCACAAAAACAAACTCAAAATGGATAAAGGACCTGAATGTGAGACAGAAACCATCGCAACCCTAGAGGAGAAAGCAGGAGAAGACCTCTCTGACCTCAGCCGCAGCAATTTCTTACTTGACACATCCCCAAAGGCAAGAGAATTAAAAGCAAAAACGAACTATTGGGACCTCATGAAGATAAAAAGCTTCTGCACTGCAAAGGAAACAATGAACAAAACTAAAAGGCAACCAATGGAATGGGAAAAAATATTTGCAAATGACATATCGGACAAAGGGCTAGTATCCAAAATCTATAAAGAGCTCACCAAACTCCACACTCAAACAACAAATAATCCAGTGAAGAAATGGGCAGAAAACATGAATAGGTACTTCTCTAAAGAAGACATCCAGATGGCCAACAGGCACATGAAAAGATGCTCAACGTTGCTCTTCATCAGGGAAATACAAATCAAAACCACACTTTGATACCAACTCACGCCAGTCAGAATGGCTAAAATGAACAAATCAGGAGACTATAGATGCTGGCGAGGATGTGGAGAAATGGGAACCCGTTTCCATTGTTGGTGGGAATGCCAATTGGTGCAGCCACTCTGGAAAACAGTGTGGAGGTTCCTCAAAAAACTAAAAATAGATCTACCCCATGGCCCAGCAATAGCACTGCTAGGAATTTACCCAAGGGATACAGGAGTGCTGATGAGTAGGGGCACTTGTACCCCAATGTTTATAGCAGCACTCTCAACAATAGCCAAATTATGGAAAGAGTCTAAATGTCCATCAACTGATGAATGGATAAAGAAATTGTGGCTTATATACACAATAGAATACTACGTGGCATTGAGAAAGAATGAAATATGGCCCTTTGTAGCAACGTGGATGGAACTGGAGACTGTTATGCTAAGTGAAATAAGTCATGCAGAGAAAGACAGATACCATATGTTTTCACTCTTATGTGGATCCTGAGAAACTTACCAGAAGACTATGGGGGAGGGAAAGGGAAAAAAAAGAAAAAGGTTAGAGAGGGAGAGAGTCAAACCATAAGAGACTCTTTAAAAACTGAGAACAAACTGAGGGTTGATGGGGGGTGGGAGGGAGCGGGGCGGGGGGGGTGTGTGTGGGCATTGAGGAGGGCTCCTGTTGGGATGAGCACTGGGTGTTGTATGGAAACAAACTTGACAATAAATTTCATATTTAAAAAAATTTTTTTAAAAGATTAAAATAAGTAAATAAAATAAAAATTCAGGACTACTTTTCCCCACATTCTTAAAATGCCAGCTTATACTTTTCTTAAAAAGAGTTCACAAATATACCTTGGTTCCTGAACATTAAAATCAAAGTCTCTTTCAACAGATCGGAGTAGTCCAAGAAACTTTACTGATGGATTTAACAAATATTTACTGAGCATGAAATATGTGCCTGGTACCATGCTAACAGCCAAAAGCATAACCCTTAGCAAGACCAGGTCTGATCCTTGCCCACATGTGGCTTTTGGTTTAATAAGAGAAGTAAGCATTAAACAAATAAGCATGGAGAAAACTATATAACTGCCAACAGTGGTAAGTGCTCTGAAATTCAAGAATAGATGTAGGGTTGAGGCACCTGGGTGGCTCATTCGGTTGAGTGTCCAACTTTGGCTCAGGTCAAGGTCTCATGGTTTGTGAGTTCAAGCCCCACATCGGGCTCACTGCTATCAGACAGTCAGTGCAGAGCCCGCTTCAGATCCTCTGCCCCCCTCTCTGTGCCCCACCCCTGCTTGCACTCTCCCAAAAATAAATAAATATTTAAAACACAAGAATAGATGCAGGGTGTTGATGAAAGAATAAAACATAGGTACTTCATTTAGACTGAGGTTTCTGGGGAATGTTCTTTTAGGAAGTGACGTGTAAGATGAGGCAGAGTTGGCAGGTGAAGAATTGGAAGTACGAGCACAGATGTCAAGTCCCTGAGGCAGGAAGGAGGCTGGTTCATGTGAGGTTCCAGCTCCCATCCGTGTTTCCCAGCATCTAAACACTTTGCTTCTCCTTTTAGCCCCACTGCCCCCTGCATTTTCAGCCTTTTCCTCTCTCCTTTCCTTCTGTGTGAACAGAATCTGTCTTCTCCCTCCAACTATCCATCAAGACTGTATCAGTGACCTGTGGCCCCTACTTCAAAACTTCATTGGGCACCTTTGATCTGTCTACAGCTCTTTGCCCTGTTGATTGCCCCTTTCTTCTTGACTTTTTGACACTTTCTCGTCTCTTGGATTCAGTGATGATGTTTTCTTCCTGTTTTTATTTACCTCTTGAGACACCACTTCTTTGGTCTGTCCCTTAAATACTGGTTGCTCCCATGTTCCATCCTCCACACATTTCCCTTCTTATTCATGAAACATTCTTCTCCAGTGACCCCTCCCATCACAACACTTCACCACAACCAACATTCGGATGACTTCCTAAGCAACTCTTTCTCTCCAGAGCAAAAATCCCTGCTACATTTCCTCTTGGTTGTTTCAGAACCTCTAGAGTCACTGTGTCCAGCACTGGGGAATGGCTCGGGGAAAAGGAACATGCTTTTGTCACCATCCCTATGCTCTGACCATAGAAGAGATAATGTCTCCACTGTACTATTCCCCCCCTCACTATTTCTTCCCTAATGGAAAAGTTACAAACCTTATTGGCTGGCTCTTGAAATATTTATCAGGACTCATTTTGAGAAAGTATGGGTTTACTGTTCTTTGGAGACAAAATGAGGCTTCTTTCACGTTGCTATCACTTTCTAATTCAGAGGTAACTTCTGTCCCAAGGCTTGCTCTTCCAAGGTTACTACTCCCTGGGGGCAACCAGCCAGACTACTTTTTCTGGTCTCCTGAAATAGATGACCCAGCTTCTGCCTTCTTGGAGAAGAAAGGAGAAAGCCCTTCTTGGAGTCCCAGACTTAGGCCTCATGTCTGGGCTTACTTTGGGGTGTAAGTTGCTTACCTGATTATTACTAAAGCAGTGATTTATGTCTCATTTGTGTATTTGCCTTATGTATACATTTCTATGTTAGGAAACTACAGAAGAGAGAAGGGCATTAAAATGCCATCCCTATGTAAATTCATCACCAGCCCTTTCCTTTCTCAGTAAAAGGCACCTTCCAAGTGCCCATTCCAAGTGGTCCTAGTGCCCTCTTTCTCCCTTCCAGTTGGTTACCTTCCCTTCCAGTTCTTTCCTAGTAGAATGTAAATATGTCCTTCTTATCTCTGTTTTCTTAGTTGGGGCTTTAGCACAAGGAATGTGCGAACCTGATAATATCACTCTCCTGCTTGGAATCCTTCTGTCTCTCCAAAGCTTTCAGAGAAAAGCCCAGCTCCTTCATGTGACATGCCTCTCCTGTCCCATCTTCTCTTACACCCAGCTAAATTATCTGGGGGCACTACACAGCTGTTCATACCTATCCCCTACTGCACTCACTGCCCTCTTTGTCAACCATTTTTTTTAATGTTTATTTATTTTTGAGAGAGAGAGAGACAGTGCAAATGGGGTGGCGGGGGTGGGGGCAGAGAGCAGGGGAGATGCAGAATCCGAAGCAGGCTCCAGGCTCTGAGCTGTCAGGACAGAGCCCGACCAGAGCCCGACATGGGGCACAAACCGAAGAACCGTGAGATCATGACTTGAACCAAAGTCAGACGCTCAACCGACTGAGCCACTCAGACGTCCCTGTCCACCTCTTTTTAGAAACCATTTCTGACCATCTTTTTCCACCACTTATCCTAATTATTCACTGCTTCTTTATGTTCCCCCAGCACCCTGAACATTCCTGTGTCTCCCAGCTAATTCATAAGGTCCTAAGGAGGTAGGACTCTATCTGCCTATCTCTGTATCTTTTCTATTAGCACAGGATAGGCCCTGGATGAATGTCTGCTTAAGCAATGACTGAACAGAGGTGAGACTAAGAATGGCATGTTGTTGGAGAAGCTACATGAGCACATAGCCATAACCACGACTCTGCAGTCAAATGGCTTCTGTGAACCTACATATTTGTCACATGAACTTCCAGTAACATCAGGGTTGAAAACAAATTATTGTTCTTTGCTGTTAAGTGGTGCCTAGAGGATATCAGATCATGATAAACTTGATCAAACTGTTACCTGTTTGTTTGAATGTCAAGATCACTGCCATAAATAAAAACTATTCTTTATATATTACAAAAGCAAAAACTAGTGTTTGCTGTATTCATTGTAGCACACCGCTAAGTGACAATTACAGGGAATGGAGCCACATGTGATTTAGAAGCTGGAAAAGTCTCTTGGAGAAGGACCCAGTTTTCCTTTATAATACATGATTTTCAACTTGTCATCTGACTTAAATTTCCTACCAAGTAGAATAATACTGAAATCATTGTTAACTAAAGAAATCTAACAGCTGTCTACCTTCTTATTGGCCACATTTTCTTCTGTAAGTCACCTTCAAATTTTTAAAAATATTTTTTAAATATTTTTTTTCTTTTTTTTTTCAGTTTTTTTTATTTTTTTATTTATTTATTTTTTTTAATATATGAAATTTACTGTCAAATTGGTTTCCATACAACACCCAGTGCTCATCCCAAAAGGTGCCCTCCTCAATACCCATCACCCACCCTGCCCTCCCTCCCACCCCCCATCAACCCTCAGTTTGTTTTCAGTTTTTAACAGTCTCTTATGCTTTGGCTCTCTCCCACTCTAACCTCTTTTTTTTTTTTTCCCTTCCCCTCCCCCATGGGTTTCTGTTACGTTTCTCAGGATCCACATAAGAGTGAAACCATATGGTATCTGTCTTTCTCTGTATGGCTTATTTCACTTAGCACCACACTCTCCAGTTCCATCCACATTGCTACAAAAGGCCATATTTCATTTTTTCTCATTGCCACGTAGTATTCCATTGTGTATATAAACCACAATTTCTTTATCCATTCATCAGTTGATGGACATTTAGGCTCTTTCCATAATTTGGCTATTGTTGAGAGTGCTGCTATAAACATTGGGGTACAAGTGCCCCTATGCATCAGTACTCCTGTATCCCTTGGATAAATTCCTAGCAGTGCTATTGCTGGGTCATAGGGTAGGTCTATTTTTAATTTTCTGAGGAACCTCCACACTGCTTTCCAGAGCGGCTGCACCAATTTGCATTCCCACCAACAGTGCAAGAGGGTTCCCGTCTCTCCACATCCTCTCCAGCATCTATAGTCTCCTGATTTCTTCATTTTGGCCACTCTGACTGGCGTGAGGTGGTATCTGAGTGTGGTTTTGATTTGTATTTCCCTGATGAGGAGCGACGTTGAACATCTTTTCATGTGCCTGTTGGCCATCCGGATGTCTTCTTTAGAGAAGTGTCTATTCATGTTTTCTGCCCATTTCTTCACTGGGTTATTTGTTTTTCGGGTGTGGAGTTTGATGAGCTCTTTATAGATTTTGGATACTAGCCCTTTGTCCGATGTGTCATTTGCAAATATCTTTTCCCATTCCGTTGGTTGCCTTTTAGGTTTGTTGGTTGTTTCCTTTGCTGTGCAGAAGCTTTTTATCTTCATAAGGTCCCAGTAATTCACTTTTGCTTTTAATTCCCTTGCCTTTGGGGATGTGCCGAGTAAGAGATTGCTACGGCTGAGGTCAGAGAGGTCTTTTCCTGCTTTCTCCTCTAAGGTTTTGATGGTTTCCTGTCTCACATTCAGGTCCTTTATCCATTTTGAGTTTATTTTTGTGAATGGTGTGAGAAAGTGGTCTAGTTTCAACCTTCTGCATGTTGCTGTCCAGTTCTCCCAGCACCATTTGTTAAAGAGACTGTCTTTTTTCCATTGGATGTTCTTTCCTGCTTTGTCAAAAATGAGTTGGCCATACGTTTGTGGGTCTAGTTCTGGGGTTTCTATTCGATTCCATTGGTCTATGTGTCTGTTTTTATGCCAATACCATGCTGTCTTGATGATGACAGCTTTGTAGTAGAGGCTAAAGTCTGGGATTGTGATGCCTCCTGCTTTGGTCTTCTTCTTCAAAATTACTTTGGCTATTCGGGGCCTTTTGTGGTTCCATATGAATTTTAGGATTGCTTGTTCTAGTTTCAAGAAGAATGCTGGTGCAATTTTGATTGGGATTGCATTGAATATGTAGATAGTTTTAGGTAGTATTGACATTTTGACAATATTTATTCTTCCAATCCATGAGCAGGGAATGTCTTTCCATTTCTTTATATCTTCTTCAATTACCTGCATAAGCTTTCTATAGTTTTCAGCATACAGATCTTTTACATCTTTGGTTAGATTTATTCCTAGGTATTTTATGCTTCTTGGTGCAATTGTGAATGGGATCAGTTTCTTTATTTGTCTTTCTGTTGCTTCATTGTTAGTGTATAAGAATGCAACTGATTTCTGTACATTGATTTTGTATCCTGCAACTTTGCTGAATTCATGTATCAGTTCTAGCAGACTTTTGGTGGAGTCTATCAGATTTTCCATGTATAATATCATGTCATCTGCAAAAAGCGAAAGCTTGACTTCATCTTTGCCAATTTGGATGCCTTTGATTTCCTTTTGTTGTCTGATTGCTGATGCTAGAACTTCCAGCACTACATTAAACAACAGCGGTGAGAGTGGGCATCCCTGTCGTGTTCCTGATCTCAGGGAAAAAGCTCTCAGTTTTTCCCCATTGAGGATGATGTTAGCTGTGGGCTTTTCATAAATGGCTTTTATGATCCTTAAGTATGTTCCTTCTATCCCGACTTTCTCAAGGGTTTTTATTAAGAAAAGGTGCTGGATTTTGTCAAAGGCCTTTTCTGCATCGATTGACAGGATCATATGGTTCTTCTCTTTTTTTTTGTTAATGTGATGTATCACGTTGATCGATTTGCGAATGTTGAACCAGCCCTGCATCCCAGGAATGAATCCCACTTGATCATGGTGAATAATTCTTTTTATATGCTGTTGAATTCGATTTGCTAGTATCTTATTGAGAATTTTTGCATCCATATTCATCAGGGATATTGGCCTGTAGTTCTCTTTTTTTACTGGGTCTCTGTCTGGTTTAGGAATCAAAGTAATACTGGCTTCATAGAATGAGTCTGGAAGTTTTCCTTCCCTTTCTATTTCTTGGAATAGCTTGAGAAGGATAGGTATTATCTCTGCTTTAAACGTCTGGTAGAACTCCCCTGGGAAGCCATCTGGTCCTGGACTCTTATTTGTTGGGAGATTTTTGATAACCGATTCAATTTCTTCGCTGGTTATGGGTCTGTTCAAGCTTTCTATTTCCTCCTGACTGAGTTTTGGAAGAGTGTGGGTGTTTAGGAATTTGTCCATTTCTTCCAGGTTGTCCAATTTGTTGGCATATAATTTTTCATAGTATTCCCTGATAATTGTTTGTATCTCTGAGGGATTGGTTGTAATAATTCCATTTTCATTCATGATTTTATCTATTTGGGTCATCTCCCTTTTCTTTTTGAGAAGCCTGGCTAGAGGTTTGTCAATTTTGTTTATTTTTTCAAAAAACCAACTCTTGGTTTCGTTGATCTGCTCTACAGTTTTTTTAGATTCTATATTGTTTATTTCTGCTCTGATCTTTATGATTTCTCTTCTTCTGCTGGGTTTAGGCTGCCTTTGCTGTTCTGCTTCTATTTCCTTTAGGTGTGCTGTTAGATTTTGTATTTGGGATTTTTCTTGTTTCTTGAGATAGGCCTGGATTGCAATGTATTTTCCTCTCAGGACTGCCTTCGCTGCGTCCCAAAGCATTTGGATTGTTGTATTTTCATTTTCGTTTGTTTCCATATATTTTTTAATTTCTTCTCTAATTGCCTGGTTGACCCACTCATTCGTTAGTAGGGTGTTCTTTAACCTCCATGCTTTTGGAGGTTTTCCAGACTTTTTCCTGTGGTTGATTTCAAGCTTCATAGCATTGTGGTCTGAAAGTATGCATGGTATAATTTCAATTCTTGTAAACTTATGAAGGGCTGTTTTGTGACCCAGTATATGATCTATCTTGGAGAATGTTCCATGTGCACTCGAGAAGAAAGTATATTCTGTTGCTTTGGGATGCAGAGTTCTAAATATATCTGTCAAGTCCATCTGATCCAATGTATCATTCAGGGCCCTTGTTTCTTTATTGACTGTGTGTCTAGATGATCTATCCATTTCTGTAAGTGGGGTGTTAAAGTCCCCTGCAATGACCACATTCTTATCAATAAGGTTGCTTATGTTTATGAGTAACTGTTTTATATATCTGGGGGCTCCGGTATTTGGCGCATAGACATTTATAATTGTTAGCTCTTCCTGATGGATAGACCCTGTAATTATTATATAATGCCCTTCTTCATCTCTTGTTACAGCCTTTAATTTAAAGTCTAGTTTGTCTGATATAAGTATGGCTATTCCAGCTTTCTTTTGGCTTCCAGTAGCATGATAAATAGTTCTCCATCCCCTCACTCTCAATCTAAAGGTGTCCTCAGATCTAAAATGAGTCTCTTGTAGACAGCAAATAGATGGGTCTTGTTTTTTTATCCATTCTGATACCCTATGTCTTTTGGTTGGCGCATTTAATCCATTTACATTCAGTGTTATTATAGAAAGATACGGGTTTAGAGTCATTGTGATGTCTGTATGTTTTATGCTTGTAGTGATGTCTCTGGTACTTTGTCTCACAGGATCCCCCTTAGGATCTCTTGTAGGGCTGGTTTCGTGGTGACAAATTCCTTCAGTTTTTGTTTGTTTGGGAAGACCTTTATCTCTCCTTCTATTCTAAATGACAGACTTGCTGGATAAAGGATTCTCGGCTGCATATTTTTTCTGTTTAGCACACTGAAGATATCGTGCCAAGCCTTTCTGGCCTGCCAAGTTTCAAAGGAGAGATCAGTCACGAGTCTTATAGGTCTCCCTTTATGTGTGAGGGCACGTTTATCCCTTGCTGCTTTCAGAATTTTCTCTTTATCCTTGTATTTTGCCAGTTTCACTATGATATGTCGTGCAGAAGATCGATTCAAGTTACATCTGAAGGGAGTTCTCTGTGCCTCTTGGATTTCAATGCCTTTTTCCTTCCCCAGTTCAGGGAAGTTCTCAGCTATAATTTCTTCAAGTACCCCTTCAGCACCTTTCCCTCTCTCTTCCTCCTCTGGGATACCAATTATGCGTATATTATTTCTTTTTAGTGTATCACTTAGTTCTCTAATTTTCCCCTCATACTCCTGGATTTTTTTATCTCTCTTTCTTTCAGCTTCCTCTTTCTCCATAACTTTATCTTCTAGTTCACCTATTCTCTCCTCTGCCTCTTCAATCCGAGCCGTGGTGGTTTCCATTTTGTTTTGCATTTCGTTTAAAGCGTTTTTCAGCTCCTCGTGACTGTTCCTTAGTCCCTTGATCTCTGTAGCAAGAGATTCTCTGCTGTCCTCTATACTGTTTTCAAGCCCAGCGATTAATTTTATGACTATTATTCTAAATTCACTTTCTGTTATATTATTTAAATCCTTTTTGATCAGTTCATTAGCTGTTGTTATTTCCTGGAGATTCTTCTGAGGGGAATTCTTCCGTTTGGTCATTTTGGATAGTCCCTGGAGCGGTGAGGACCTGCAGGGCACTTCCCCCGTGCTGTTGTGTATAACTGGAGTTGGTGGGCGGGGCCGCAGTCTGACCTGATGTCTGCCCCCAGCCCACCGCTGGGGCCACAGTCAGACTGGTGTGTGCCTTCTCTTCCCCTCTCCTAGGGGCGGGATTCACTGTGGGGTGGTGTGGCCCGTCTGGTCTACTTGCACACTGCCAGGCTTGTGGTGCTGGGGAGCTGTCGTATTAGCTGGGGGGGGGGGGGGGGGTAGGCAAGGTGCACGGGGGCGGGAGGTGCAGGCTTACTCGCTTCTCCTTAGGTGATCCACTTCAGGAGGGGCCCTGTGGCAGCGGGAGGGAGTCAGATCCGCTGCCGGAGGTTTGTCTCCGCAGAAGCACAGAGTTGGGTGTTTGCGCGGAGCGAGCAAGTTCCCTGGCAGGAACTGGTTCTCTTTGGGATTTTGGCTGGGGGATGGGCGGGGGAGATGGCGCTGGCGAGCGCCTTTGTTCCCCGCCAAGCTGAGCTCTGCCGTCCGTCCGGGGGCTCAGCAGCTCTCCCTCCCTTTGTCCTCCAGCCTTCCCGCTTTCTGAGCACAGCTGTTCACTTATGACCTCCCAGACGCTAAATCGCGCTTGCTGTCGGAACACAGTCCGTCCGGCCCCTCCGCTTTTGCCAGCCCGACTCGGGGCCTCTGCTTGGCCGGCAAGCCGCCCCTCCGCCCCGGCTCCCTCCCGCCAGTCCGTGGAGCGTGCACCGCCTCGCCGCCCTTCCTACCCTCTTCCGTGGGCCTCTCGTCTGCGCTCGGCTCCGGAGACTCCGTTCTGCTAATCCTCTGGCAGTTTTCTGGGTTCTTTAGGCAGGTGTAGGTGGAATCTAAGTGATCAGCAGGACGCGCGGTGAGCCCAGCGTCCTCCTACGCCGCCATCTTCCGGAACTCCCATTTTTTTAATATTTTAAATATTTAAATATTTTTTTAAAAATTATATGTAAATATTTTTTAAAAATTAAATTACCGAGTAACCCTGATAAGACATGGAGATTTGAAAGCTGCACATGTTAGGTAGGACAGCAAGTGAATGCTTTTTATTCTAATGTTTAATGCACACTTCTGGGACTGAAAAAAGTGATAAAAAAAAGAAGGGAAACAGTTTTGTATCCAACCATCCTATAGTGTTTATTATAACTAACATTGAGATGCATTAATAAGGAAGTTCCAAGTACATGGCTAGCCCAATTAAATTTTGAAAAATCACATTAAAGTTTTAATGACTGTTTGGGACTAGATCAGCTTTAAAAGTGGATACTTACTCAACTCCCTGAGATTTTCTTTCTTTACCAACTGGTGAACTGTCTCAGCATAAGCATATGTATGCAGACACATGGTCTTACTACTAATCTTTGACTGATTTTTTTTCATCCTTCCATGTTGCTGCCTTTTTTTTCTACTGCTATTCTTCTCTTTACTGCTGGAAAAAGGTGTAAAAAAAATCTTTGGACAACAGTGTAGACATTCAACTGTCGCCGCTAGAATTCAACTTCTGCACCACTATCCATTCCAAACATTTTTTGATCATCAAAACATTTGATGAACCTGAACATTTCCATCTCAGGGTACACTGATGCAACCTTAGGATGTCACAAATTCCTTATTAACCTCACTTTCAGTCCCATTCAGATGGTATGGGAACACTGAAGACTAGTCTAACTCAACCAGCACTGAGGCGAAAAGATTTACTTCCACCTGCCCTGTGCATGACTGTAGCCATCATCATGGCCAGTTCCCTTGTTCTTATAGCCCCTGTGCCTCGAGTGAAAGGAGGACCAATGGAGGAGCCCGTATATGGCAGAATAAACCTGCACCTCCTCACCTTCTTACTTGGATTCATGTGTGTCTATTAACCTGTCTGTGCCGTCTCCTGAAATCATACGTGACAGCCTGGGTAGTGAGTTAAAACTTCCCTAATCTTGAGAAGAGAGAAAAAGCTCAGAATAAAATAAAATAAGCTAGTCCCCTAATAAGGTATATATGAGGCAATGGGAGAAGGGAGCTAAATGGGGATATAGTATCAAGTCAAAGGAAATAATGTCCTCCTCCGTCTAGTCAAGGAGCACAGGAAAGAAACGCACCCTTCATACAGACATTGCAGGTGGATAGAGAAGCAACCTGGAACTTTTAAAGCATGCATACAACTTTCTGAGAGAAATTCGCAGACAGGAAACTGGTGGTTCACATTAAGCACCTCGTTTCCAACCTGATATCCAGAAAACAGAGGGGTTATGAATCAGCCCATGGTCTGTCGGATATAATTATCCTCTCTCTACACCATTATCTAATCATTATTAGTATTACTGTTGTTTCAGTTATTGCCTTCTACTCAATAAAGATACCTCTTCTGAAATCAGGCCTTCAGATACTGTAACACACAAAATTAAGCATTTATTTACTTCAAACATAATGAAACCCATATATGAAAAACCTACAGGAAACATCATACTATCGGTGAAAGTCAGAAAGCTTTTCTCTAGGATCAGAAACAATGCGAAGATGCCCACTGTTGGGATCTTTTACTCAACATAGTACTACTTTTGTGCTATTGAATTGTATGAGTTCTTTATATATATCGGATATTAATCCTTATCAGAAATATGATTTGCAAGTACTTTTTTCCCGTTCTGTAGGTTGTGTTTTCCCTTTGCTGATGGTTTCTTTTGCTGTGCAGAAGCTTTTTAGTTTGATGTAGTCCCACTTGTTTATATTTTATTTTGTTGCTTGTGTGTTAGGAGTGATTTCTAAAAAATCATGACCAAGACCCATGTCAATGAGCTTTCTTCCTACGTTTTCTTCTAGGAGTTTCATAGTTTCGGGTCCTACATTTAAGTCTCTAATCCATTTTGAGTTTATTTTTTCTGAGCGGAAAATGAACAAAGGATCTGAATTGACATTTTTTCCAAGAAGCTATATGAATGGCTGCAGGTATATGAAGATATGTTCAACACCACTAGTCATAGGGAAATGCAAGTTAAAACCACAATGAGATATCACCTCCTGCCTGTTAGAATGGCCACCATGAAAAAGATAAGAGATAACAAATGCTGGCCTGGATGTGGAGGAGAGGGAACCCTTGTGAACTGTTGGCAGGATTACAAATTGGTGCAGCCATTATGAAAAACATTGTGGAGGCTCCTCAAAAATTAACCTAGAATTGCCTTATGATTCAGCAGTTCCACTTCCGGGAACATATCCAAAGTATATAAAAGCACTGACTTGAAAAGATAGCTGCACCTCTGTGTTTACAGCAGCATTATTCACAACAGCCAAGACATGAAAACAACTTAGTGTCCATCAAAAGATGAGTGGATAAAGAAGTTGTGGTACACATGTATAAGGGACTATTGTTCAGTTACGAAAAATGAGGAAATCTTACCATTAGTGACAGCATAGATGGCTTTTGAAGGCATTACACTACATGAAATAAGTCAGACAGAGAAAGACAAATACTACATGATCTCACTTATACGTGGAATCTTTAAACACATACACACACACACCAAACTCATAGAAAAAGAGGTCAGATTTGCAGATTTGTGGTTACTAGAGGTGAAGTGTGGGAGGAGAGAGAATTGGAGGAAGGTGGTCCAAGGTACAAACTCTCTCTCAAAAAATAAATAAACATTGAAAAATGGTTTTAAATAAAATAAAAAACAAACACTAAAAACACCATATATTTAACTTTCAAACTCATCTTTAGCATTCCCAATATTATTTTTCAAAATATTAACCCACATCATTTACTGTTTATTTATCTACAGATTTCTACTTTTGTTCTTTTCTAAAATGTTTAATTGAAGTATAGTTGACATATAATGTTATATTAATTTCAGGTGTATAGCATAGTGATTCAATAATTATATATATTCAAAATGCTAACCATGGTAAGTTTAGTTATCATCGGTCACCATATAAAGTTATTAAGTATTACTGACTATATTCCCTATGTTGTAATTTTCATCCCCATGACTTATTTATTTTATACCTGGAAGTTTGTACCTCTTTATCCCCTTAACCTATTTCACCTATTACCCTGCCCTCTGGCAATCAGCACTTAGTTATCTGTATTTATGAGTCTGTTTTTTTGGGGTTTTTTGGTTGTTTGTTCATTCATTTGTTTTGATTCCACATCTAAGTGAAACCTCTGGTATTTGTCTTTCTGTCTGACTTGTTTCACTTACGATAATACCCTCCAGGTCCATCCATGTGGTTGTGAATGGCACGATTTTATTCTTTTCTGTGGCTGAGTAATATTCCATTGTGTATATGTATCACATCTTATTTATCCATTCATCATGCTACTATAAATAATGCTGCAATATCTGGGTATTTAGCCAAAGAAAATGAAAACACTAATTCAAAAGGTTTCCATTTTTTTTTTAACCTTATACTTCTTTGAAGCAGGCCTCAGACTCACATAATAACCACAGGTAATATGATACAAATACATGTGAACCAACAGAAACTAAAAGGAAATAATGCAATAATATACTGCTTCATAATTGTAAACAACAGGAAGCGTAGATGGTGACCGGAGGCAAACCGAAATCCGTTTTGTAATCATTAGTTCACAATCCGTCCATTAGGCTCTCGGTGACACACAGCACGGCCAAATTTCTGGGGTTGACTATTGACTTTTCTATTTTTTTCCTGCTGGCATTGGTACTCCCACAAAACCTATTAAATCTTCTCCCTCTGGGCTTATTATTTTCTGTTTCTCCTCTCTTTTCATTCCTCATTTGTTTTTGCTTTGCATTCATGTAGTTGTACGTATCACTCCTCACTCGAGGCCACGGGGGAGAAAAGATAACCTACATTCATCTCTGCATTGCACATCCTGCACTCTCTCACCCATAGGATCACAGAGGTGTTGAACTTCAGCGCTGTTAGGGCCTTTGATGGTCACTGAAGATGACAGAGATTAAGAGACTCAGGTAAAAATTATATGGCCAGTTGGGTAATAAAACTGAATTAGTCAACTGTACTGGGACTAAATCATGAGTCTTCATCCCCTGGAGCATGACGAAAGATCCATGGTTAGGAACTGCCATATATACTTCAAGAGATGTCTTTCTCTATCCACAGATTTGGGTTCTTAGGATTTCTTCAGGATTTTAATTTATCTTAGCCAGTTCCAAGGATGCAAGCTATTTTCTCTTCCAGACCTTTTTGTTCCGTTTGCTCTGCAGCTCAGGAAAGAATGCGGGCCACAGCCCGAGGCAGCTGGAACTTCAAGAGTCTGCACGGGGGCAGTAACACTGCAGACCTCTAGATTGGAAGCATCAACCCTGCCGGCTACACAGACTGTGATTTGCCGGAGTATTTGTATAATAAGGATGAAATTCAGTTTGTATTTAATTATTGTTTGGATGATTTGGTGGTTCTAAGTCATTTGCCAATGGGATTTTAAAATCTTTTTCCTTTGATTTTACCCTTCCTCGTAACGCGGCAGTTAAATACCACCGATTACAGCTCACAAATGGAAACAATTAGCAATGATCATTAAAAAAATTGTAGAAAATGGTACAATGGACCTAACAGCTCCTTCCCTCAGAGGATGCCCAGAGATTAAGGAAACATGGGAAAGCAACATGAAAGGAGCATTCAGAAGCTGAATGTCAAAATTCAAGGGCCCCAACGAGAAGGTGGAGAGAAAATCAGAAGGGGGAGGGATGCTAGATCCTTGGGATATGTGGACACTAAGGAAGAAAGGTATAAAGAGAGGTGGGGGGGATACGGCAGCAGCAGCCTTGACTTCTGCCATCCCTAGGCTTGAACTGTGCCCCATTAAAGGCCGCCAGGATCAGAATATCCCCCAAGATTCATCAAAGATCCTAACAAGAAAGGAGGGAGAGTGTCTGTTAGACTATCTGGAAAAATGCTGGGAAGGTCCCTGGGCAGAACATTAAAACTCTGTATTCTACTGAAGTTTCCATCTAAAGAAAGCCCCTCACATGGATCACGTGGTGCCAGGAGCATTCTGTCGTGAGCAATCACCACATTTCCTTTAAAACAGAGATTAATCGGGGATGGGATTCTTCTGTCTTTGGAGTTCTTCTGGGAAACTAACTTCCCCTCCCCTTTCTCTCACTTTTTTGATATGATTATCTCCAGTATACACACACTTTGATTATCTTGTGTCAGTGATTCATTTGTTCAAAAAACACTGAGTGCCTCTTATGTTCCAGGCACCGTACCATACCATGAGGATTCTGAAATGAATTCCACTCCTCCCCAGGTGCTCCCAGCTCAGCAGAGGAGACACTAGGAAGGCTGGTCATTAGATAATGTAGGAGACATCCAGGAGAGGTAAACTCTGATAGGGGCAGGGAGGAGGGAATGGTGAGCAAGCAGTTGGGGGAGAATTCATAGATGAGGACACTTTTAAGTTGGGTCTTGCAGCTAAGTAGAAATTTGTCAGGAAGATGAGAAGGGAACAGAATAATTAAGCTCCAAAGGTAGAGTTGAAAGTGAAAGTCGGAAATTTTTATGATCTAGGATTTCCTTCATGTTCTAAAACATGATGTGGTAAAACTCATATTAGGTTGGCCTATGAAAAGATTTTTGAGATTAGTTTGGAGTTTGGACTTACGGTGGTTTCGATCCTTTAAAAAAGATTAATTTGCTTATTATAGAATAGACCACCATTCCATTCTCCAACATACTTCCAGGAACTGCAAGTGTGGATAACTCTTGTTTCAATCAATGGGATTCTTGTACTCAAATGTTTTGAGAGTCCATTACAGAGAGTTGGGTCAACTCAGTCACATACATGCTCCACAGGTACAAATTTAATTCCCAGCTTACATCTTAAATTTTCTAAAACTATTATAGCTACTTCAACCAAGAAATAGGTGGATAGTTATTTGATTTTTGATTATGTTCACAAGCAAATATACAGATAAAGCAGGCACAGCAGATAAAGCATATTTCAATCCAAAGCTCTAAAATGATTTCTACTAATTGTGAGTTTATTGGTCATGCTTCTTTGGGTACAATGATCTCCTATTCCTTGTAGGGAGGATTTTATCTTTTCTTTCTGTAAGGTATTATAACCAGTGACACTGGTCTTTAGCCAAATTTGCCTCCATTATTGTTTGACATTTACTCATTGGCACCATTGTTTATCAAATCTGGAATCTTTCTTCAACTAGGCAAAAATACTTTCTATGTAACACTGGAGTTCCCATAAAATATAAGAAACATTAAACTGGTGAATAGGCTTGCAGAGTATCTATCACTAATGTCAAAGGTCCATCCCAAGTCCATCAATATGAAAACCTAGGTTAGGTACTCAACCTCTGTGCCTCAGCTACCTTCCATGGAAAGTGGACATGATGATAGTTTATAAGGCTCTTATGTAATTGAATGCAATAACATAAGTAGCATACATAGCTTAGCACAAGTCTGACCCATTGAAGGCACTCAGCAAATACCTACTCACTTTATCTCATGATGAGTTTTTTTAAGAAGCCAAGAACCTAAAGGCACCGAATAAAATCTAATGCTTAGGATTTAATAAAAATGTCTCTCCTTTATGCTTGCATTCATTAGTAACATGTCATAACCAATGCTTTTGATATAAGAGGAAGAAAAATCATTTCAAAATAAATGTAATCAAACATAAAATACCTCAGGGAACCAGAGAAAGTACAATATTGCATAAATAGTGGGAAATTATACCTATAACACGCTTCTTAATTCTGAGTTAATGAAAATAAAGGTGAATGTCACATGTGGTTATTTTAATTAGAACTTATATCCAGGTGGTTAAAAATAGTCAGATTTTCAGAAACAATTCTTCAGCCTTCAATTAACATTTGGATCAAAGTACAATTTTTTTCCCATGCTATTCAAAGCTATAAAATAAACCTACCTTTGAAGCAAACAAATATTTTGTTCAATGATTTCCACTCTAAAAAAAAATAAATAAAGGCTTGTTTAAGCCCACAGCTAAAGAGTAAATAAAATGTAAATGTCTTAAGAACCAAAAAAAAAAAAAAAAAAAGGCAAAGTTAATACTATTTCAATTCATTAAATCACTACTGACACATAACACAACACTTCCAACTGCTAATTAATGACATTCTGAGATTCCAGGAATTGATGAAAATGTTCACAGTGAAATTCAATCTGTTTCTTTATGAAAACTATTTTGGGCTTAACATACACCACAGGATAACTGAACAAGGATAGCCAGCATCCAGCTGGCTCTAGCAAGAGCTCACAAATACCCACAAACTGCCTCTGTCTTCCCTCTAACCTGAGGGATGTGAAATGCAGAATCGGCTGTCAAAAACAAAACACATAATAACACAGCAGACCCACTTTTTGCCTATGAAAACAATCTTCTGGAAAATTTATTTAAAAAGTAGACACAATAAAATATGTCCGCTGATGTTCCCTCATCTCAACATTTTTCAAAACCTGAACCTGAGGTTCCATTGCCCATAATTAGTCACAAATACTTTCAAGACACATAATCTGACAGGAAACCCCTGGAGACATCTCTGAATATAGTAAAGGAAGCCAGGAGGTTAAAACTTCTTCTTCACATTTTTCTTCAACCAGATTTGCTAAACCGAGGAAATTATTTGATTTGCAAGACCATTAGCCACACTGACAAATTAATTTCATCAATCACAGTAAAATGGGATGAAATTGAATATTTTTTTCATACTGAAAGTAAATTCAAGGACACTAGGGAAGAGGTGGAAAAACAGTATCTTATTATCAAAAAGACATTTTAAGCTCCTGTAAGGACCTCATGACTCATAATATGGGGAACTGAAAACCAGAAGACACGGTTTTCGCTTACATTTCAAAATACTTCAGCACATAGAACTCTTATTGGTTTAAATTATTAAAATCTGTGAATGAAAAAACCCTCCCAGACAACACATCCATTCCTGGGCATAGGACACCGCACACAGCATTGTAGAAGGCACTCTAATGGCCAGCTTGTTATGGGTAGGAAAGACAAGGTGTGAGCTTCCTGATGAAGCACTAAACTTCAAATATTTCCAAGCTAAGGGAGTACTTGAACGTATTAATGATAATATAAAACAAGACCAAGTTCATTCTCCCAGGATGCTGCTATTGGAACTCTCCTGCATTTACGCCACCATTAGTCCATCATGGCCTCTCATTCAAGCTCTTAAGTTAGTCATTCATTTATTCAATAAGTATACTTTAGGTTAGATTTTGAAGGATTGTTGCAGGCTATGCCAAAAAGTTTCGAGTTTCACTAAGGGCAATGCAGAAGAAGTGAAAGGTTTTAAGCAGGAGAATGACATGATCAGATTTTTATTTTAGAAAGTTGACAGTTTGGATATTAAATGGGATGCAGTTAGGAGTAGATACCTGGAAAGCAGCCTCAGAAAGAACCAAGCTAACCCAGGCAATAAGTAATAATGATGCAAAGACGGCTGTGGGAGTGAGGTTCAAGAGAATGAAAAGGAATCAAGGCATACAAGGAAGGTTATGAAAAAAGAAAATACTGGGGACAAAGCAAAGTTGGAGAGTTGGTTGGGAATGATGTGTTCCATTTATAACAGGTTGAATTTGAGGTCAATTTTAGCCCTTTATGTACAATTAGTACATAGGAGCAAGATATCTATCTAGACCTCATAAGCTGATAGGAGATGGATCTAAATTAGGAAGGCATCTCTAATGCAAATGATTATTCAGGGGGTGGCAGAGGACAGCACAGGTAGAAAATTTAGGGTTAAGAAAAAAAAGAGCAGAAGACTGAACACTAGGGGACCTGGGTGGCTCCATCAGTTAAGTATCCAACTCTTGAGTTCAGCTCTGGTCATGATCTCACATTTCATGGAATCGAGCCCCATGTCCAGCTCTGTGCTGACAGTGTGGAGCCTGCTTCAGATTCTCTCTCTCCCTCTCTCTCTCTACCCCTCTCCTGTTTGCATGCTCTCTCTCTCTCTCTCTCAAAATAAATAAATAAGCTTAAAAAAAAAAGACTAAACACTAAGAAAGCACCAATGTTTTAGAAATGGGCACGGAGAGAAGAGAATAAAGACAGATGGAGAAGGAAAGGAAGGAAGAAACTGTAAGAGTAAGTCTAGAGAAAGCCAAGGACAAATGTTTCAAGGCAATCATGGCCAAAATTGGCAAGTGCTGCTAAGTTGTCAACCGAACTAAAGACAGAAAAGTGCGGTGAATTTAATAAAAAGAAGAAGGACGATAGGGAGTCAGGAATCTTGGTTGTACAAATGCTCAGCTGGACTGAATTAGGATGCACTTGGAGGTGAGGAATTGGAGATAAGAGTGTAAAGAACATTTTCATGGCCTATGAATACCCACTTCTAGAAAGTTCCACCAATGAGAACAAAAATATCAGCTGTGGCATAATTCCAAGTGGTGGCAGGGCGCTGAAGTTACTCCAGACTTGGTGTAGCAGCAAAGCAGGAGCCAGAGGGCAAAGGCTTTATGACATGGGGGACAAAAGTGAGGACTGCCATTGACAGTAATTCAGGAAAAGGGACTCCTGGCTCTTAGTACACACGCTGTGGCAAAAGAGCAGATTCTACATGCGTGCACTCATTTGTTCATTTAAGAAGTATTTCTTGAGTAGCTGCTATTTTGGACACTGTGTTAGATGCTGGGAAGATTCTTGGTAAACACATCACACGTGCTTCCTGCTCTCAAAGAACCTACAGTAGGAAGGCTGCTGCAAATGTGGAAGCCTTGAGATGGAGGAAGATGTCCGTTAAAACTCAAAGGCAGGGGGCACCTAGAGGGCTCGGTTAGTTGAGCATCTGACTCTTGATCTTGGCTCAGGTCATGATCCCATGGTCATGTGATCAAGCTCTGTGTCAAGCTCCTCGCTGAGCATGGAGCCTGCTTGAGATACTTTCTCACTCTCTCCCTCTGCCCCTCTCCCCCACTTGTGTTCTCTCTCTCTCTAAGAAGAAAGAAAGAAAGAAAGAAAGAAAGAAAGAAAGAAAGAAAGAAAGAAAGAAAGAAAGAAAGAAAGAAAGAAGAAAGAGAAAGGGAAGGAAGGAAGGAAGGAAGGAAGGAAGGAAGGAAGGAAGGAAGGAAGGAAGAGAGAAAGAAAGAAAGGAAGGAAGAAAGACACTCAAAGGTAATAGCTTCCACTGAAGAAAAGGGCAAAAGAAGGGACTTTTGTTCACTAGGAAACCAGTTCTCCATAAGGCACAGGGCATAGGTTTTGGAGGACGGCAGTGGTGGAGGCTGGGTCAGGAGGAGAAGTACACAGCAGGCCAGACTATGCAGAAGAGGTAACATACCTTCTAGGGACTTTAATTTTGAGAAGGAACTAAGAATAGCAGGGGTGTGCAATCTGGAGGAGCTATTAGCCTTGGGGTTTCCAGTGGAATTCACCCCAAACGGGGAGGTCCTGATTAATAGGGTTTCTCAGGGAATCCAAACATGGGACACAATAGTAGCTTCTGGGACTTGGTTCTCATTACAAAACCAGCCTAGACCTGGTTACACTGTGGGCCCAGGGAGTGCAGGACAATGAGAGGCAGGAGGATGTATTCCCCAGTGTCAGTCACACGTACAGAAGGAAGCTGGAAGCGTCAGGAGGAAGCTGGACCTTTTGCAAAGGAGCCCGCCAGTTCTACATCATGGTTCTGAGGGAATCCACCCTGACCTTGGTATCCTTCTAACTTTTGTGTCACTTTTGGATGCTCACCTTCATCATTTCCCTCACCTTCTGTGACTCCTCCTCCGCGATCTAGTTTTGATTCTTTCCTAATGAGGAATGTGCTCTCTTAATTGTCTCAACTACCATGGTCTTGATAGTCGCCTCATCCTGACATGTTCTCCCCCGACCCAAGAGGCTGATTTGCAGTTGCGTTGGTAGTACATATTTTTTTAAATGTCTTATTCATTTTTGGGAAAGAGAGAGAGAGAGAGAGAGAGAGAGAACGCATGCATGAGTGGGGTAGGGGTAGAAAGAGGTGGAGACAGAAGATCCCAAGTGGGCTCTGTGCTGACAGCAGGGAGCCTGATGCGGGGCTCAAACTCATGAACTGTGAGATCATGACCTGAGCCAAAGTCATTTGTTTAACTGACTGAGCCACCCAGACGCCTATATTGTATTTTCTCAAACCCTTCCCTTCTTGTTGCCTCAAGACTGCAGTTTGTAACCCACCACACTGTTCAACTCCTCAAATAACCTCTGAGAGTCACCCCAATCACCCAGGGTCAGAAGACCAGCAAGTAAAAGATGCATCACAGTCTTCATCCAAATTCTAGAAGAAATAAAATGCCAATACTTCCTCCAACACCTTCATTCCCTTCCTTTCTCTTTTATTCCTCAAGACAAAACCCTAGCTAGCCCCTCAGCCGCCCCCCGTTTCTTGCTAGTTCCCTCTGCAGAGACACAAAGAAGTCTTTTTTCTTGCCAAATGTTTTGATCATATCACATCCCTAGGGCTGAGTGTCAGACACTATAAAGTGTTTTTCAAAAGAGATACTTTTTTTTAACATTTATTTATTATTAAGAGACAGAGAGAGATAGAGCATGAGCATGGGAGGGGCAGAGAGGTGGGGAGACACAGAATCTGAAGCAGGCTCCAGGGTCTGAGCTGTCAGCACAGAGCCCAACATGGGGCTCAAACCTGCAACCATGAGATCATGACCTGAGCTGAAGTCGGACGCTTAACCGACTGAGCCACCCAGGTGTCGGTTGAGTGTCCAGCTCTTGGTTTGGGCTCAGGTCATGATCTCACAGCTTTGTGGATTCGCGACCCAGACTGGGCTCTGCACTGGCAGTGTGGAGCCTGCTTGGGATACTCTCTCTCTCCCTCTCTCTCTCTCTGCACCTCCCACCACCTGCGCCGTTTCTGTCTCTCTTAAAATAAATAAATAAACTTTTTAAAAAATGGTGCGAAACAACAGGAAAATCTGAACATTGCGAGCAACCTAAGCATGGATCAGTCTTCGCTCGCTTGTGGACAAAATCGGAAGCAGATGTTTTTCTCCATTGCCCTTTGCATTTGCACCCCCTCCCTGATGACCTTTCTCTCTTCAGCCCTCTCCCGATACAGAGATGGTATATACTATTATATATACCACATATATATATATATACACATATATATATGATATATATATGATATATATATATGATATATATATATACACACATATATATGATATATATATATGATATATATATATACACACACAACTAAAATAACTGAGATTCCTCAGATCATTCATTGAGGGTTCTCGCTCGGCTAAGAGCCGCCCAATGGAACACGCCAAATCACAGTGCAGCGGAGGCTGTTCCCAGGGTATCCATGGAAATCAGCAACATGAAAAAGTTACAATCAACTTCCAAAGATGCCTACGTTACGTCTGGGAAGATGCAGAGGCTCAAGCCAGACATACGGAGCAACTCTGGGCAATCATATCATGTTAGCACAAACATTCTGGCCAGGATGAAGATAACTGGAGTGCCAGGTACTGTGTTTCCAAATAACTGAAGTCAATGTTTATTCTATTATTCATTCAATTTATAAAAACACTTCTTAAGCATTCACTATGTGCCAGGGAATGCTATTGGTACCGGGCATATAGCAACATGGAAGAAATAATAAAAATTCCCTGCTGTTTTTTTGGCAAAACGATGATAAACAGACACTGACTAATAGAGAATCCTCACTCTACAGCAGTCTTTAGAGGTTGTGATGGTTAACGATGCCCAGATATTTAGTCAAACATTATCCCGAATATTTCTGTGAGGGTGTTTTTTCGGATAATATTAACATTTAAATCAGTGGACACTGAGTAACACAGATTACCCTCCATAATATAGGTGGGCCTCGTCCAATCAGTTGAAGCCCAGAAGAACAAAGACTGACCTCCTCAAACAAGAAGAAACTGTCAGTGGATGACAACCTTCAGACTTGAACTACAATATGAGCTCTGCCCTGAGTCTCCAGCCTGCCCTCCCACCCTGCAGATTTTTGGATTTGTCAGCCCTAAGAATCACATGAACCAATTCCTTAAAATCTCTCTCTTTCTCTCTCATGGATATGGGTATGGATACGACCACACACACACACACACACACACACACACACACACGCGCGCGCGCGCCCTCTATTGATTCTATCTCTCTGCAGAACCCTAATACAGTGGTATCCTGATTTTGAGGGGAAGATACCCAGGGCTAGCATACCCCTACTCATACTATTTCCATGGTGGCATCCATCACGTACTTCCCAGCACTGATGGTGGAGGCACTGGTTACACTGCCTCTCCTCTGACAGCCTTCATGACACAGTCCGAGTGGGACCCCACCTGGGTTAACAGTGATCAAGGAGAGCCTGCCCTTTGGAAGTCAGACCTTGGGTACCTACCGTTGGTGCCTCCTTAACATCACTCGTTCTAGTCTGTTCTCTGAGCAATCACCCAGTTCAGCTGGCTCTAAAGGTCACCTACAAACCTTCCCAGGACTGAAAATCAATCTTCAGTTCTGAGCAACATCAGTCCGCATCCTGTGCCAGGTTCATGCAAATGTCAAAGCAGCAGGAAAGTGCCACAGTAGGAAATGGCGATCAATCCTGCCCCAGAGACAGCAGGCCGCCTAGCAGCTCACGCACTTGCTAACTAGAAAGCCTGGACACCACAAAGGTCTGCTCCTGTCTTTAAAGCCCTTAATTCCAAAGTATTCCTTTTTTTCACTGCAATTGGCCTGGATCCAAGCACCTGATCCACGTGGTCTTGCTTCTGCTCATGCTTCCCCTCCGCATGAAACGCTTTCTTCCCTTTTCTACCAGAAAACTATCCATCTTTCCAGCCTTGCCTCAAATGTTACATTTGCTCCGAAGTCTTTCCTGACCCCTGCCAGGAAAAATTAATTACTCCTTTAACTGTGTTCCCAGAGACATTTAAATTTCTTCTGAAGATTAGAAAGGACACGTTAAGAAGCATGGTCATGTTAACCAAATATTCAAACATCAGCCCAGTGAAAACTGTTCTAGAAAACCGGTCTATGAGAAGGTGAAAGTTTTACTGGTTATATCGTATTCTCTCAGTACCAACCTTGACAAATGTAATTTGTAAACAGAGGCTCACAGCATTGGATAGCTCGGAGTGACAGGCTACCTTCCAGAGATGAGTTAGCTCATTAATCAGACACGACCCTCAAATATAAGAATTCCAAAATATAAAACTTACTGTGAAGTGTTCATGAGGTGGGTCCTGATCATTTCTCTCCACCCAGCTGGGTGCGAACTCCATAATTATAACTGTTTATATTAGAACGGCCCTCATTCCCTCTTATTTTTTAGATCTTTAATCCCCTAAAAGTGAATGGAATTGTACTGTCTTCAAAAGAGTACAGACAACCGGGGCGCCTGGGTGGCTCAGTCAGTTGAGCGTCTGTCTGACTTTGGCTCACGCCCTATCTCACAGCCTGTGGGTTTGAGCCCCGCATCGGGCTTCTGTGCTGACAGCTCAGAGCCTGGAGCCTGCTTCGGATTCTGTGTCTCCCTCTCTCTCTGCCTCTCCCCTGCTCACACTCTGTCTTTCTCTCCTTAACATTTAAATCAGTGTTTAATAAATAAAAATAAAATATCAATAAATATAAAATAAAAAACATGTATTTATATGTATATAAAATAAATATAAAAAATAAACAAAAATAAAAATAAATAGACATTAAAAAAAAAGAGTGCAATTTATTCCAGTGGAATGTCCTAATAAAATGTCCCCTCTTGCTGGGAATTGTCCAAACTAGCACATGTCAGGTTGATTTTAGCACACATCAGGCACCCAACTTAAAGGTGATTTGCAAAAGAAACAATAAAACTGAGCTACTCATGGAAATAGATGTTGGATGGGATTACCAACAGACTGTGCTAAGAACCACAAACACTCACTGGTTTTTGCCAAATTCATCTATTACCTGCAGTCCCTCAGAAGCAGCTGCAGTTTTGTTTTTTATTTTTATTTTTTATTTATTTAAACAAATTTTTAAGTTTATTTATTTTGAGAGAGAGAGACAGAGAGAGAGACAGAGTAAACAGGGGAGAGGCAGAGAGAGAGCGAGAGAGAGAATCCCAAGCAGGCAATGCACTGTCAGCACCGAGCCTGATGCGGGGCTCAGATTCACAAACGGTGAGATCATGACCTGGGCTGAAATCAAGAGTTGGATGCTCAAGCGACTGAGCCCCCCAGGCGCCCCTCGCAGCTGCAGTTCTGTCCTGAGCTTCTCATTCGGGTTTCCTGTGCAAGTCACATTCAAACATCACACATAAAGATAACAAAATAATCTTCATCTTACTGAAACTCCCAGCAATCTGCCTTTCTCTCCACCACAGCAGTGGTGGCGCCATTTTGGTTTTTTCATCAGACAATCCAGCCTGTTGCTTACGATATTCTAGCAGAGGCAAGACGGTTTGGGCAGCATCTGCACACCCTGGTCGGCCTCAGTGGCTGCCACGTAAGAGGGACTGCCCACTCTACACTTGGTCCAGAGTCAGTCCCTACCTAGAGTGTTCTCCACCTCTCCCATACCCCGGCCTTGATGTTTATGACGATGAAGGCAAATCCAGCAAAGACTTCCCACTCCCCATTATACGTGGCCACTCAGCAATATCTTATCACACCCCCCTTCTCCTGAACACACTGGTGCACACGGTCTCCAGGGCTCCACACCACCCTGGTGACCTGCTTTGTGACAGCCCCTCTCAAGTCTGGAAGCCTCTTCTTTTAGGTCTTCCAAGAGCTCAGGTCTCCAGCTTCCCCACACTCACACGCCGGGACTTGTCACCAAGCACAACACCCTTAAATCCACCCGCATGTCATTGAATCCCTCAAGTTATCTCCTTCCCTGGCCTCTCGCCAGAGCTCCAGACAAATCCACCCGGCACACATCCCCTTCTGGATGTCTGGCGGTATCTTAACACAACAGAGCTCACGTAGACCTTTTTGCACCCTCTCTCAAAATCTGCCCCTAAGACTTGCCCCTATCAGTAAAGTGGCACAAGGACTTCTTCATTCAGGCAATATGACACTTACGTCATGTGCTCAAACCCTGTGACCACTCCATCAGCAAACCTCATCGGCTTTATCCCCTTTCTGATGACTCTCTGTCACTACCACTCTGGTCCAAGTCACCATGGCCTCGCCCCTGGACCACAGGATCAGCCCTTAACTGGTCTCCCTGTCCTTTCCTCCCAGTCCTTATTTTGGTGGGGGACACAGATATCAAACAAATAGATGCAACTTAAATAGTAAAGCAGACAAGTGAAAGGGAGCTTGGTCAGTCTGCCACAGAACATTAGTGACGGTTTTAAAGCAGACGTTGAATCACATCACTTCCCTGTTCAAAGCCAACCCAAAGTTCCTTAGTACACTCACTGGTTTCTTTTTTTGAGGGGCTGGGGGGAAGGTGCAGATTAGAGGAAGTTTTATTTCTGTTGTTGACAATCTTAAACATGTTTTGGAGGGGGGAGCGAGGGATAACCGAGATTTCTACTATGTAACGCTCCCTTCCTCTGGTTCCGAGTACAATACTGCAGTGAGGATCCAACCTGAGCCCGTTGCTGCTTAAAATCCTTCCATAGCTCCTCACTGCTCTTGGACAAATACCAAAATCCTACTGTGGCTTGCAGACCCTGCCCCCACTGCCCCCCTTCCCCCAAGGCTGCAGTGAAGGGGAAAGAGGTTTACATGGGGCGGGGGAAGAGCTCAGGCTGTCATTCCTGGTCCTGCCACCTCCTCCCAGCACCCCTCCCTGATTTCACCCCCAGGGAGTTCGTCTCTTCAGAACATCCCAAATCCTTGCCATCACACCCGAGGCTGGACAGGACCAGGTCCCTGTACAACTCTGACTGCGATTCTCATCATCCTTCACCCCGTTCTTTCCATAAAAGCGTTCTGGCAGTTGCATACATAAGCTCATTCTCTCTCAGGGCCCTCACTATTTCCTCGGCCTGGACTGCATCCACCCAGACCACCACATGTTCGTGCACTTACTTTGCTCTTATGATATTCGAAAATACCTCCTCAGAGTGGCCCTTCCTTTCCAGAACTGACCCCGGGCTCCCTTGCACTTGTCTGCTTTACTATTTAAATTGCATCTATTTGTTTGATATCTGTCCTCCACTAAAATAGGAACTGGGAGGAAAGGACTGTAATGAACTCATTCACCACTGACCCTTATTCCAGTCTCAGCTGGCAACTCAGGACGTCCAGGGCTGGCTCTGTAAGTCCTGCCTATGTGACTGTAGAAAAACATATCCCGAAACGACAGTGATGGCCTCTCTGAGATACAGAAAAAAAGAGTTTAGCTAAGCATCTAAATGTGCCTCTTTTGTTCAATGAACCATTTGTAAAGACCCTTATTTCCCATACCTGGGCCTGAGGATTGCCTGAAGGATTGAACAGGCATGAAAATGAGAACTATTCCAACTGCAAAGGAAGAGAAAGCCAATTCCAAAAAGCATATTCCAGAAAGAAGGGGGGAGGAAAGAAAAGAATAAAGGAAGGAGAAGAAAGATACGGGAAGGCAGCAAGCAAGCAAGCAAGGAGCTGCCCAACAGTGACTTCAGATACAGCTCAGGGCAAGATCTTTAAACAATGCTGTTAGGGCACATATTCTCTCCCATGTCTCACCTGGCTTTTCCTCTTTATGAAAGCTGCATTCTCTCCTCCTCCAAACATGCTCCCTCTATGCAGCAAAGGAGTAACAACTATCAATTCCAGGACTGTTTCAGTTCAGTAGCTCCCGTGGAAAGAGGGTTTCTTTCTCCCGACAGCCTTGTATCAATCCCAGGAATGACTCGATGGGCCTGTATGTCCACCACTGGACAAATTCCTTGTCTGGGAATGCGGCGATTACCCAGGCCTCAGTGTCATGCTCACCGCCCTGGTCTGTGAGCTGAAGAAACAGCAGAGCTGGGGCCGGACAATGTGGTAGGCAACCGAACTGAAGAAGGAGTGGGAAATCCGTATCCAACAGAACAAACCAGGATCTGATGAACGTCTCCGTTATCCCAGGCACCAAAGATGTTTTTCTATCACCCTGCACACCATCTTTACGTCTAGAAGAAAACTTCTGCACTCAGCAGTGATGAGGTGAGCGCAAACCTCCCACCCTGTACCTGCTCCCACACAGACCCGGATGGACCTTCCACACTGGTGAAAGGAAACAAAACAAAGTAACCCAACATGCTCACAGACGCAGGAGAGGCCCTAAAGCCAATCCCCCAGGACAACTGCAGAAATAAGACCAACAAGTCAAACTCAAAAGTGAATGAAACAGGTGAAAATGTCAGCACGCTTATTTATCTACAGTTTTCCCTTTGGTGTCACCCGAATCACAGTTTCAAACACCGTTCATCCACTGATAACTCTCAAGGCATTTCTCCAGCCTGACCTCTCCCTTGAACTTCACACTACTGTGTCCAGTTGTCTACACATCGGCTCTGCTGACATATCCAGGAGGCCTCTCACACCTATGACATATAAAACAGAAGCCCTCCTCTTCCCAAATCTTCTCCTCTCTCTGTCTTCTCCTGCTCAGAGGTAGCAACTCTATGCCAGTTCTCAGGCAAATAGCCTCGAACTCATCCTCAATTCTTTCTTTCTTTCACCTGCCATCCAAAGCTTCAGCCAATCATGTTAGGTCTGCTTCAAAATATATAAAAAACAGATCTAAAGCTGGCACTTCTCCACCACTACCACGTGGCCCGGGTCACCAGCATCCCTTACCTGGGTCACTGCAGCAGCCTCTCAGCTGGTCTTCCGGCCTCTGCCGTCAATTTCCAACCCAGAAGTCAGAGTGATGCTGTTAAAAAAAAAAAAAAAAAAAATTAAGATCACGTCATGTCACATCTCCGTTCTCAAATCCCCTGCTGCATACCCATGTCATGAAGAAACAAGTCAAAGCCAAGAAGCCCTACGTGATCCGGTCCTTGGTGCCTCCCGACGTCACTTCCTAGAGGTCAGCCCCTCCCTCGCTGGCTAAACTCAAACCACCTGGGCATCCTTGTTAGTCCTCACATCCACCAGGCATACTCCTGCTGAAGGATCCTGGACTAGCAGTTTTTTGCACCTGGAGTCTTCTCCCCCAAATACTGGTACCTTCCTAGTGTGAAAGCAGCCCCCAGGCACCCCCGTGCACCTCATTTTACTTTTCTCTAGATCACTTCTCCACCTGATGCACAAGTGTTTTATTTGTTTGCTTATTCCCCGTGTCTGCTCTGAGGACGACAGCCTCCACGCGTGTAAGGATTTGTGTGTGTGTGTGTGTGCCTATTTTGTTCACTGCTGTATCCCCGGTGTCTGGAACTGTGCCCGGTATGTAGCAAGTGCTCAGTAAATACGTGCTAAATTAATCCATTATCTATCTGTAAACTTCTCTTGTCTAAGAAAAGAGAAAGCGAAGTATATGGCTTAAAGAAAAATCCCGTATTGTGTTCCTTTCACACAGACTTTAATAAACAGAAAAACATTTTGAACACTATCTGCTTTCTGAGCCCAATATGATTAAAGAATGATTAAATAAGAACTGTTTGAAATAAGACACAAGTGTAGCAAAATGAAATATGTAGTGGCTGAAACAAAATCAGTAGGCATACATAAAATCAATTCATACTGTAGGGAATAAACTTGAGAAGCATCCCCAGAATAAGAGCCAAATGAATAAAGTTGTTAAAAAAAAAAAATACGCACAAAGGGAATGGAGTACTTGAAGGACAGATCTTGGAGAGAAAGCCGAAGAGTAAAATAAGAGATAATAGGAGGTTGGAAAGGATAAAATATTCCAGACCTAAAAAAGCAAACTTGAGATCAGAAATTGATAGTTTAACATCTTCCAGAAAAGCTTAACAAGCAGAAATAAATATTATGACATAGCCTCATAAAAATTTTAAACTTAAAGAATTTTTTAAGGAGTCCTAAAACCAACCAAACTGAGGGAAAAAATCCAACTACAGTTTCTTTTCCAATATCTCCTCTATAATTGTAAATGCCAGACCACAAGGCAGTTTATAACACATGGAGGAAGAGAGTTTATGATTCAAGAATTTTATAAATAGTATGTGCTATTCATATGTTAGGGCAACATATGTTAAATACACCTGCAAATGAAGAATGTTATAAAAAAATATCAGCCAGCGGATGAAAAAGGCTGATAAATTTACCACCCAATAAGTTTCTTACAAAAATTGACTGATGACATATTCCAGCTCACCAGGAGTTTAATGAAACTGTAAGTTCAAAAACTGAAGGTGTTTAACAGGAAATAACTAACCAGTAGGCATTGAAACTGGTTAACTGCCTGGAGATAATTCAATAAATATATTATTCATAGTTGTGACAAAAATAATATAGTCTAACAAATATAATTTTAATTATGATCATTATAGTAACTGAAACAGAATGCAAAACACACATTTATTGAAAAAAAAGACATGTCGTTCAAAAAGATTTGTTTTTCTGTGTGTTGAATTCCATATTAAATTCATAGAAGTGTAAACCTTTGTGTGCACTGAGACAGAGGGAAATTTGAAAAGCAAGAAATTAATTCTTCTTAAAATTTCAATGTAAGTACTAGTAGAATTTAAAACAGACTATCTACCTTCAATATGTAAAATCTTGGAATAAACCTAACAAATGTCTGCGAAACATCCATGGAAAAAAATGTAAAATGTTTCCGAAAGACACTAAACACTCAAAGAGAAAGAAATGTCATGTTCCTGGGTCAGAATACTTAATTTTTTTAAAGATTCATTTCTTCTCAAATTGAACTTTGAATTAAATGCAATTCAATCAAAATCCCAGAAATTTTGTTTTATTTTGTTTTGTTTTTATAGAACTTGGAAAGTTGACTCCAGAATATATATGGAAGAGCAAAACGCAAGAACAGTCCTTGCAAACAAAAAAGGTGAAAGGATTTGCACTACCAGATCTTAGGACTTATAATAAAACTATAGTGATTGATTGGGGCGCTCGGGTGGCTCAGTCGGTTAAGCAGCCAACTCTTGATTTCTGCTCAGGACATGATCTCACCGTTCGTGGGTTCGAGTCTGCCTCAGGCTCTGGACTCACAGTGAGGAGCCTGCTTTGGATCCTCTGTCTCCCTCTCTCTGTTCCTCCCCCACTTATGCACCCTCTTGCGTGTGCTCCCTCGTGCACACTCCCTCATTCTCTCTTTCAAAAATAAATAAATGTCAAAAAAAAATTTTTTTAAACTATAGTGATTGATCACCATGGTGTGGCACTGACTTAGACAAATGAAACAGAACAGAGATGACGCTCTGAGCCTCTCATATATGAAAACGTGATGTAGGGCAGAGGTGGTGTTGGAAGCCCACAAGAGAAAGGACAGACATGTGATACATGGTGCTAAGACAACTCGTCGCCCATCTGGCAAAAATGAAATTGGATTCCACATCATACCATTAAAGACTTGAACTCAACAGTCAAAACCTAAAAAACTTTAACACAAAGGAGAGTATCACTATGGTCTCAGGTAGGGAGGAACTTCTTAAATAACATGAAAAAAGAGGTAAGGAAAGAAATTGTCAATGCATTCAACTAACTTAAAATTAAGACTTTCTGTTCACAAAAAGATACCATGAAGAAACCCTCAAACACTGCTGGTTAGAGTGTAAAATGGTACAACTACTTTGGAAAACAGTTGGGCACTCTCGTAAAATTTAAATGTACACCTATCATACACCCAAGCCATTCTACTTCTAGGTATGCCAAGAGAGAAAGAAACACATGTTCATACGAAGGCTTCTATGAATGTCTTTGTTTTCAATAGCCTAAAAACAAACGATGCAAATATCTAACAAAAGGTGAATGGCTAAACAAATTGTAATATATCCATATAATTGAATATTACTTAGCAATAAAAATGAATGAACTACTTATATATGCAACAATATGGATGAATCCAAAATAATTATACTGAGTGAATGCAGCCAGGCAAAACTGAATGCATACTGTATAATTCCATTTGTTTGTTGTTGTTGTTGTTTGTTTGTTTGTTTGTTTTGAGAGAGAGAGAGAGAGAATCCCAGGAGGGACAGAGGAAGAGAGAAGAGGGGCTCATGTTTACCCTAAGCAGGGCTCAAGCTCACCAACAGTGAGATCAGACCTGAGCCACAGTTGGAGGCTTAACTGATTGAGCCACTCAGGTGCCCTCCCCCACAATTAAGCTGTTTAAAAAATAATGCTATAAATAAAGTGAAAAGACAAGTCAAAACCTGAAAGAAGACTATATACAACACATACAACCATTAGAGGAGTAGGGTTCATAATATATTTTTAAAAACTCCTTGAACCCAGTGAGAATAAAGCAAATAATACAGTAGAAGAACAGGCAAAAGACACAACAGGCATTTCACAGAAGAAGGACCACAAATGGCAAATAAACTAATAGGAAGACGTTCAATCTTGTTAGTAATCAAACGTGATTTTACATAAAATAAAATTATTTTAAATACATAATTTTAAATAATACATACTTTTAAAATCAAGATGTAGGGGCACCTGGGTGGATCAGTCAGTTAAGTGTTCAACTTTGGCTCAGGTCATGATCTCACAGTCTGTGGGTTCAAGCCCTGAATCAGGCTCTGTGCTGACAGCTCAGAACCTGGAGGCTGCTTCGAATTCTGTCTCTCCCTCTCTCTCTCTCTGTCCCTCCCCAAATCGTGCTGTCTCTCTCTCTCTCTCAAAAGTAAATAAATAAACATTAAAAAAGTTTTTTTGAGAAAATCATAATAATGTCCCATTTGACTTCCATACATTTATAAAAAATTAAAAGTCTAACAATACAAAGTACACGCAAGGATGCAGACCAATAAGAACTCTTACACATCACTGGGGAAAGTTAAAATCATATGCCACTCCTTCCAAAAACAATGCAGCCTTCACACTAAAACTGAAGCTTTTCATACCCCATAACCCACCAATTCTGTTTTCAGAAGAACACTTTGTAGAATTCTTGCACATGTACATTAGTAGATCCTTATTTATAACATTCATAACAGTATTATTTATAACAGTAACAACCTGGACAAAACTCAAATGCAAGATAATAGATGAATAAATTGGAGTGTACTCTCTCAACTAAAAATGTATCAGGATAAATATGGATACACTATATCTAAATGCAACAACACAGATAATTCACAGAAATACCATATTGCAGAAGTTGCACAGAGTGGGATGCAATTTTTAAAAATTTAAAGAAAAAAGCAAAAGCAAACAAAACATTGCTAAAAAAAATCCAAACATGTAACAAACTTTAAAAATAACTTCAAGGGCACCTGGGGGGCTCAGTCGGTTGAGCAACCAACTTCAGCTCTGGTCATGATCTCGCAGTTTGTGAGTTCGAGCCCCACATACGGCTTGCTGCTGTCAGCCTGTCAGTTCAGAGACCACTTCGGATCCTCTGTCCGCTCTGTCTGCCCCTCCCCTGCTTGCACTCTTTCAAAAATAAATAAACATTAAAAAAAATAGTGACTTCAAAGTACAAGTCTTTCACCCCCTTGGTTAAATTTATTCCCTAGGTTTTTTATTCTTTTTGATGCTATTATAAATGGGACTGTTTTCTTTAGTTCTCTTTCTGATGGTTCATTAGTGTATAGAAATGCAAATTATTTCTGTATGTTATTTTATAGCCTGTAACTTTACAGAATTCATTTATTAGTTCCGATAGTTTTTGCTGGAGTCTTTAGAGTTTTCTATATATAGTATCATGTCATCTCTAAATACTGATGGTTTTACTCTTTCTTCACTGATTTGGGTGCCATTTATTTCTTTTTCTTATCTGATTGCTGTGGCTAGGACTTCCAGTACCCTGTTGAATAAAAGTGGCAAGAATGTGCATTCTTGTCTTGTTCCTGACCATAGAGGAAAAGCTTTCAGCTTTACATCCTTGAGTATGATGTTAGCTGTGAGTTTGTCATGTGTGGTCTTTATTATGGTGAGGTATGTTCCATCTATACCCACTTTGTTGAGTTTCTATCATAAATTGATACTGAATTTTGTCGAATGCTTTTTCTGCATCTATTAAAATGATCATATAATTTTTACCACCTTACAACAACTGTCAGAATGGCAGACATTAACAACTCAGGCAACAACAGATGTTGGTGAAGATGCGGAGAAAGAGGATCTCTTTTGCACTGCTGGTGGGTATGCAAACTGGTGCAGCCACTCTGGAAAAGTCTGAAGGTTCCTCAAAAAATTAAAAATAGAATTACCCTATGACCCAGGAATTGCACTACTAGGCATTTATCCAAAAGATACAGGTATGCTGTTTCAAACCCCAATGTTTATAGCAGCACTATCCACAACAGCCAAAGTATGGAAAGAACCCAAATGCCCATCAATGGATGAATGGATAAAGACAATGTGGTATGTATATACAATGGAGTATTACTCGGCAATCAAAAAAAAAAAAAAAATGAAATCTTGCCATTTGCAACTATGTGGATGAAACTAGAAGATATTATGCTAAGTGAAAATAGTCAGATAAAGACAAATATATGGCTTCACTCATATGAGGACTTTAAGATACCAAACAGATGAACATAATGGAAAGGAAGCAAAAATCATATAAAAGCAGGGAGGGGGACAATACATAAGAGACTCTTAGATATGGAGAACAAACAGAGTGTTACTAGAGGGGTTGTGGGAGGGGGATGGGCTAAATGGGTAAGGGGCATTAAGGAATCTACTCCTGAAATCATTGTTGCACTATATGCTAACTTGGATGTAAACTTTTATAAAAAAATTAATTAAATAAAAATACCACCAAAAATAAATAAAATAAAATGACCATATAATTTTTATCCCTCATTTTGCTAATGTGATGCATTACATGAATTGATTTGTGGATATTGAGGCATCCTTGAATCCCTGAATAAATTTCATTTGATTGTGGCATATGATCCCTTTTAATGTATTGTTGAATTCAGAGTGCTCCTATTTTTTTGATGATGTTTGTATCTATGTTCCTCAATGATATTGGCCTATAATTTCTTTTCTGTAGTGTCTTTGTCTGGTTTTGGTCTCGGAGTAACACCAGCCTCTTAGAATGAATTTGGAAGCACTCCATCCTCTTTAATTTTTTGGAAAAGTTTGAGAAGGATACATATTAACTCTTTTTTAAATGATTGGTGGAATTCACCTGTGAAGCCATCTAGTGTTTGACTTTTGTTTTTTGGGAGTTTTTTGATTACTGATTCAATTTCATTACTAGTGATCAATCTGTTAAGATTTTCTGTTTCTTCCTAAGAGAATGACAAACCTCAAAGACTGGTGCTTACCAATGAAAGGAAAGTGAGGAAGTGGATTGACTGGGGTAGGATTCCATTAAGTTGAATGCTGATGTTCTGGCTAAGCCGAGTTGTAGTTAAATTGCATGGTTCCAGTTATGGTAGTAATATAATAACTGAGACTTATTTTTATAACTTACTTGTGTGTTTCAATACTTTGTATGTATCAAATGCTACATGATAAATATATTTGAAAGAAAAATTTTACACTTACTAACATGGTAAGGAGCAGTAAGTAATATATAGATCTATAAGAAAAAATATTAGAAATGCAGTAGATAAGTTGTCAGGTAACAAAGAACAACTTACATCACTATATACTAACTAATTTGGATGTAAATTTTAAAAAATAAAAAAAAATTAAAAAATAAAAAAACAAAGAACAACTTACCAAAGACAAAATGCAACCAGAAAACAAACTTGGAAACAGATTCAACCTTACCTACAAACCAAAAACATAATTATTGAAGACCTAAATTATGGCCCATTAAATTATCAGCTATTATATAGTTAAAATACTACTGAACACTTAAAACCCCAGAAGTTTCATATACTACGATGGTACTGAAAAGTCAAATATCAAAACATTTCAGCATCTGAAAATATTCTTATATTTCTTTAATAATGTAAGAAAATTATAAGAAAATGAAAAACTAATGCTTAAATATTAGGCAACCATTTACAAATAAATTAGTTTTACTTTCCCCAAAGTCATAGGAACAGTATCCAAATTAGTACTAAAGGAAAGCAAGCACATTGGGGCGCCGGGGTGGCTCAGTGGGTTAAGCAACTGACTCTTGATTTAGGCTCAGGTAATGATCTCACGGTTCCTGAGACAGACCCCCCGAGTTGGGCTCTGCACTGGGCAGGGAGCCTGCTTAAGATTGTTTCTCTCCCTCTCTCTCTGCCCCTCCCCAACTCACACCTGCACACTCTCTCTCTTTCTCAAAAAAAAAAAAAAAAAAAAAAAAAAAAAAAGACAGAAAGAAAAAGAAAAGCAAACACAAAAAAACTTAAAAAAATAAAACAAATAAACCTCACAAAGTTAATTTAAAACCCCATAAGAGTTAAAGAAAGAAAGAAAAATAATTTCGTTGGAATGGTGGATAAAATTAATGGGGAAATATTTCCTTGAATTCCTATAAAAGGAAAACGCAAAGACAAAAGTTGCAACCACCTTTTTCTCTCCACACAGAATGATTCAAATTTTAGAGTGAGCAAAGAAAAGAACACAAACCCCTAAAACATATTTTTCAAATGAGAAATCGCATCCATTTGAACTTGACTTTTGAGGTACGCACATTTTTAAAACAACAGGACACAAAGGTGGGAAGTTGGTGTGCATATCTATTAGCATACAGCTGCTTATAATTTGGGTCTAGAGTTGGAACACCATTCTTGGAATAACCAATTGTGTTCAATTTGTAACAGATGTAACCAAGTGTTTATTACAGTAAAATGCTAGTTTCCGTAAGTCAAAAGTTCAATGAATAAACAAGCCTGGTATGTAAGCAGATGACATTTATTGTTCTGAACCAAAGAATGCAGTCTAATCAGGGGTGGACATTAGTTATTCCATTAACTACAGTGTTCTTAATTCGACTCCACTTGGAAGAAAGGGGGAAAATAGTTCATATGCTGTGTTATATTTAATTATGTCTTATTCTCATAGATCCCACACATGATTGCAATCATAAAGTTAAACACAGGGAAATACCTAAACATTTCACATGAATCAACATTTGCCCACATAACCATCTTTAATCTAAAGAGGGAACAAGTCTGATTCAAGACCTAGTTCACAGTTTCTCTGGAGTCCTCACATAGTAACATCAAATCATGTTAGCCTTCCTGCCAAAGAGGCTTTCTATGTGCTTTTCAACTGGTGTCCCTAACAATGAAGTTGCCCCCTTAAACCCTTCTCACAGACGATTCTCAGGGCAAGTTTACAGAAACACTCTGAATCAGCCACACTATTTTATGAAAATCTTCAATTTTCAGTCCTGCTCTATGGAATGGGCTGAGTTAGGGTGCGGACAGCAAGGCAGCTAGACTCCAAATCCAGGGTTTAGAAGGGTAGAAAAACGCCAGAAACATAGAAGTGGTTATAGTCGAAGACATAAGAGGCAAAGGAAGATTGGGGAGGTCAGCAGGTTGGAGGCAAGCACTTTGTGAGAAAGGGTGGTGCAAAATCTGGGGTGTAGGAGGGAATCCCACTGTGTAAAACTGAGGCAGACACAATAGCTTCAAGAAGCTAGAAGAATGGGCTTGGAGGGCTTCAACTCCCACCCACACCAAGGTCATGGCCAGATGTGCAAGTCCTCCTGGGTGTGGGACAGTCTGGAGGCAAAGTTGTCAGATAAACATGCCATGACTTCCTGGTGCATAAATTAACTTAATGACAAGTAACCAAAGCATAAGGCATATTAAAATAATTACACACATATTATGGAGAGGAATACAAAATCACATGAAGTTTTAAGTTGCAACACAAGGGCTTAAATAAATTTTGATTTTTTTTAAACCATTTAGGGCTAACCAGCAAGTTTCGGATTATGTCTTCATTATCTTCCTCCTTTAGGGATACTTACTTAGGGTAAAATTTGAAAAAAATCTGCTAAGTTACCCAGCATGGCAATCAAAATCTTCCACAATCAGCTTCTTGTCCACGTTTCAACCTTATCTTCCGCTATTGATAAATCTAGTAACACTGAAAAAAAAAAAAATCTTGGCCAACATCTTAAGAATGCTAAAAATTCCAATTATACCAAATCCGTGTAAAAAATGTACATGTATTGGGGGACCTGGGTAGCTCAGTTGGTTAAGCATCTGACTTTGGCTCAGGTCATGATCTCACGGTTTGTGGGTTTGAGCCCTGCATCAGGCTCTATGCTGACAGCTCAGAGCCTGGAGCCTGCTTAGGATCCTGTGTCTCCTTCCCTCTCTGTCCCTCCTCCACTTGTGCTCTGTCTCAGTTGGTCTCTCTTTCTCTTAAAACTAAATATTTAAAAATAAAAACAGTACAAGTATTATATTCCCTACTGTATAACTTCCAGTATTCACAATTAGAAGTTACCCATGAGACAGTCTCAACTACTGAGAAACTCATGAAACAGCAGGAAATGTGCAAAAAGGAATGTGAACATCAAAAGGAGATGACGCCAGTTACATACATTAAAGCTCACACATTTTTGCCTTAGAAGAGACCAATGTGCCATTACTATTTGTCTATTTTTAATTTGTATAAAAATCCCTGGTAAGGTGGCATTTCTTTCACTTTCCCAGGACACAGCAGCTAATAAGCATGTAGCTAAATAACCAAAGGAGGAATGGGAATACAGCTGGGAACAAGTGCACTAACATAAACTGGAAGCGAGACAGCAAGAGTGAGAAGCCAATCAACCGATACAATCATGACAAAGTATAAAAGTGTAGGGCCTTCACAGCAGACACATCAAGAGCCCTAAGAAAGTGGCACGGTCCATGAGAATCAGGCAGGTTGAGATGGACCTGGTGGTGTACTCCTCAGTATCCATTTGCCCCCAAATTATAACTTAAGTTCACCCCTCTCTGATGGCCAGTGACTGGTCTAAAACCGGGCATGTGGACCAATCTGGGCCAATGCGTTGTGTGATGAAGTCTGCGGGATGACCCCCAAGAATTCCTTCGGCCTTTTGCCACAGACTGTGTATGGTGCCAACACACTGGGTAGGGTCGAATTAAACGAGGAACAGAGGAGCAGCTCGACCCGAGATACAGGACCTGAAAGCCACCCATCAGGAGCTGTAATATACGAGCAATATTATCTACTTGTTGAAGCCTTTTTCAACTGGGGTTGGCAACCCATGCAGTCCAAAGCTTCCTGTTAACACAGACTAAGCTCGAGATCTGGCTTCAGCTCTGAGTGACTTAGAGTAAGATACTTAACATCTCTGAGCTTCAGCTTCCTCGTGGATAAAAGCTTCCTCGTTGATGACTGTGAGAAGTTAAGGAGAAAACAGAGCGAAAGCCCATCGCATCACATGCGGTCTGTCCCTTCAAAGGCTGGCACATCCCAGAAATCAAAACTATATAAAGAGACTATATTTAAGAAGCTAGATACATTCAGAAAATATTTTTATCCAGAATTATTTTAATTTTAAGATAATTTAAAAATACTAGGAAGTTTTTTAACATGACAAGTATTTATTTATCCTAATCTAAGAGCTAATAATAGATTTAATGAAAAAGTGCTAAAAATATTTATATATATAATTATATACACATATATGTATATGTATATATAATTATATACACATATATATGTATATGTATATACAATTATATACATATATATGTATGCATACATTTATATATTATATATATAAATATATAATTATATACATATATATGTGTATATGCACATATATGTATATATATGCATATATACATATATATGTATATAATTATTATATTATATATATGTATATATATGCACATATGTGTATATATTATATACAATTATATGTATATAATTATTATATACATATATGTATATAATTATATATTTATATATATAATATATAAATGTATGCATACATACATATATATGTATATAATTATATATATAAATGTACAAATATATATGCATATACACATATATATACATGTATATATACATATGCATATATACATATATACATGTATATATACATATGTACATATATGTATATATGCATATATATACATGTATATATACATGTATATATATGCATATATATGCAATGTTAATTGTGGTAAAATACACAACAGACTTTAACATCTTAACCATTTTTTAAGTGCACTGTTCAGTAGCATTAAGGACCTTCACATTGTTATGATATCATCCCCACCATTTATTCCCAGAACTCGTTTCATCCTGCAAAACTGACGCTCTATACCTACTAAACACTAACTCCCCACTCTCCCCCAGACCCTGACAACCACCTTTCTACTTCTGTCTCTATTAATCTGACCATCCCAGGTACCTCATATAAGAGGAGTCATACAGTATTTGATTTTTTTTGTGACTAGCGTTTTTCATTTAGTATAGTGTCCCAAGGTTTATGCCTGTTGTTAGCATTTATCAGAATTCTCTTCCTTTTTAAGGCTGAATAATATTCTCTGTGTGTGTGTGTGCGCGCGCGTGTGTGTGCGTATGTGTGTACACATTTTATTTATCCATTCATGTGTCAGTGAATGAACGCTTGGATTTCAATGGCAAAATATTTTTTTTAATTTTTTTCATCTTTATTTTCAAGATAGAAAGAGAGAGACAGAGCGCAAGCAGGGGAGGGGCAGAGAGAGAGGGAGACACAGAATGTGAAGCAGGCTCCAGGCTCTGAGCTGTCAGCACAGATCCTGATGCGAAGCTTGAACTCACAAACTGCTAGATCATGACCTGAGCCGAAGTCAGATGCTTAACCCACTGAGCCACTCATGCACCCCCAAAGTATTTTTAAAGAAAAAAAATAGGGAATCTGAAAAGAAACAAGAATAATAAAAGAAACCTTGAGTACCTGATTTAATGCAAAGGCAAAATTTCAAAATTTTTATTAGAAGCACTCATGGTGTGTGTTTTAGGCATTAGGGTTGATTTTTTTTGAACTCCGAACAGGTGGGTTTACACTACTTTCTTCCATCGTTCAGAAGGCAAACACCCTGATTCCTAAATGAGGGAAATTGGGGGGGGGGGGGAGGGGGGGATTTTTAACACCTTATTAATACTAATGGTAAATATACTCAGAGAACATTTGTAATTACCTTTGTTGGTTTGGATGGGTCTAGGTAACCAAGAATAGGGATTATTGACTTACTTATACTTTTATAAGCACTGAAAAGGAATAATAGCACATTCCAGCAGTGAAAGCAATAGCAGGATTTCATCATGTGTGTGTGTGTGTTTTAAGGAATAAAGGATGTTATTTATAATAGTGACCCTGACTCCAACGGATGATAATGCTTTACCTATTATTTTACCCACACGCTGTGCAGTGTGCAGGGCCTTTCAGAGCCAGGTGGGTGAAAGGTGACAACTCTAAGACATTAAATTAAAATAATACTGAGAACAGGAAGCCCTAACCCACTTTCCAATTTGTCTAGTGGTTGCACTTTCTGGGCAGAAGTGGTAAGGTTGGGATGAAGGAGTGGATTCCGATGGCAATTTGGAAGTTCTATCTGACTTTTCAAGGGAAACTGGCTAATTTCCCAGATGTTTTATGAAGTTCTCACATATTTCGTTCTAAAAATGATTTTTTAATGGGCCTTAAAAACCAGGACTTAAAGACAACAAAAGCCTATACAAAATTGGGTGCTAGAAGAAGCTATTATTAATGCCCCGAATCCAAAAATATTCTTAGGGTCTTTGATAAGTTAAAAAGGAATTCGGTGGAATTCATACCTTTTCATTTTAATTTTCGAAGCAAAACCTAGACCCACGGGTTTTTCATCCCTTACAGGACATGAGCCATTTCTATGTGGGTGACCTGTGAATGTTAGTGTAATAATTCTAGGCTTAAAGTGGTTAATGTATTTACACTGAATTTTTATCTATGAAATTTAGGACAGGTTTTCCTATTCCTAAGAACAGAGCATTCTAACAGCATTTCCAAGATGTAGCTGTGAGATTCCAGTATCTTTTCTTGTTTAACCAAATGGAAAATTGAAGGCAAAGGGAAGTGTTTAGTGCAGGTAAAAAACCAAATGGAAAGGAGGTAACCGGTTTGGGGATCCCTGTTATCGTTACTTTCATCTTTCAGAAAGTCATCTTTCTGTGACGCCACAATACTTACTTCAGCCCAGGGTCCCTCTGCATGTTCCACCTCCTCTGGTCCCCTGGCAATTCATTTCATCAAGCTACTCAACTCAACCTCAAAATCCAGCTCATAGTTCATTTCCACAAAGACATTTTTAAAAACAACCCTCACTATTCTAATTGGTTTCTTTACTCAATGCTTCTGCAGAATTTAGATATTTCATTATTGATCACTGTCTAGTATTATTAAATCTTAGTGAGCAACACTTCTTCAAATTTTTAAGTTTATCAAGTTGCATGCACATAGGTTAAATAGGTTAAATGTTATTGCAAAATTTAAAAACAAAAATACTCTGACCCTATCCTACCCATCCCCAAACCTCTATTCTTCTGTCCTGGAGACAAATGCTTTTGAATTTCTCAGCTGTTTGATCTGGCATTTACTTACGTCCTCATTTCCACATAATACATATATATGGCTATTTCTTGATTTAATGAGGTGAACTTCACATAACATAAAATTAACCATTTTAAGTGAGTACTTCAGTGAAACTTAGTACGTTCACAATGTTGGGCAACACCACCTCTATTTGGTTGCAAAATATTTCCATCAGCCCAAAATAAAACCTCCTACCCATTAAGCAATTTCTCCTCATTCCCCCTTCCCCCCAGTCCATCGCAACCACAAATCTGTATTTGGTCTCTATGGATTTGTTTATTCTAAATATTTCATTTAAATAAAACAATATAGGGGGTACCTGGGTGGCTCAGTCAGTTAAGTGTCCGACTGACTCAGGTCATGATCCGACAGTTCATGAGTTCAAGCACCATGTCGGGCTCCGTGCTGACAGCTCGGAGCCTGGAGCCTGCTTCAGATTCGGTGTCTCCCTCTCTCTCTGCCCCTCCCCCACTCATGCTCTGTCTCTATCTCTCAAAAATGAATAAATGTTAAAAATTTCTTTTTAACTTAAATAAATAAAATCCCGCAATATATAACCTTTTGTGTCTGACTTCTTACCAGAATGTTCTGGAGGCTCGTCTGTGCTGTAGCGTGTATCGCTACCTTGTTCCTTATTATGGCTGTATAGTATTCCGTGGCTTGCATATACCACATTTGTTGACCCATTCATCTACTGATGAACACTTGGGCTGTCCACACCTTTTGGCTATTGTGAATAATCCTGTTATGAACATGCAAATCCACGTACTTGTTTGAATACCTGTTTTCGATTCTCTTGGGTATGCATTTAGGAGTGAACTGCAGGGCCGCGTGCTAAATTCCAGGTTTAGCTTTTGGAGGAGGCATCAAACACGGACACTTATTTTGTGTGCACATTCGATCTAGCTAAATAAATTGAAGGGAAGGCCTTGTTTTTAATGGAGTTTGCATTTTGTTTGCTTGTTTTCCTTCCTTCCCTCTCTCTTTCTCCAAGTTATATGGTTCCTGATATGTCTCTCTCAGTGCTCCAGAACTTCTTATTCAATAGTTACTTCATCTACATAAACCCAGAGATAGCTATAAGAAACTATTGTAAAAAATACGGTCCTTCTTAACAAAGAGAAATCTTATCATTTATCTTCTTTCACTAAACTGATTTCAGTTGAAAGAAAAGTGTTAGATTCCCTTGCTTTCCGTCTCTGTACATTGATTCCATATCGGATTAGTCTTGATTCTTCTCGACCCGCATACCCTTCTCCCCAGATAAAGGATTTATCAGTAACTAAAAAATAATGCAGTTTTAAAACTGCTTGAAGTTTGTGATGAATAACAAAGCAAACAAAAAGAATTACTTAAACATGGAAAAAAACAAGCGAAAGACAAATCCTGAATCATAAAATATTCCCCTGTGATACAAAACTTGCTTATAAACAAATGGTTCTTCAGAATGTTTCTGCTATCCTGTAAAGCACATTTAAATATTTTGAAAAAGGCAACTGTTCTCTTAAGCACAAAGGTGTTTAACAGAGGAAAGGCCATTTCAGAGGCAGTCACTTATGTTAATTAACTACTAGCACCCACACTATTGGGGATGCAGGGTGGGGAGGGGCAGAACACCCACGTTTATTCTGCACCCTGAGTAGGCTAAAACGGAAACAAAGAGGATTTATGCTAACCAACAGGAAAGCCGGATCATAATGGCTCTAACACTAAAACACAGCTCAAGAAAGTTAAGAAAGCCGTATGAAAAATGTTTTGAGAAGATACACATATTTTAAAGGGATTTATATGTAATCCTCTGTGATCATTGCTATGGGGATCTGGGCCTCGTTATGAGGACTAGCTGTACTTTTCCTGAAAAACTGGTTTGTTTTTAGATTGGAGACACAGTGAACCATGTCACCAATGATGTTTTTACCATTGCCTTAGCTGTTAATGAGCTCAGAGCCCAATTTTCTGATCCACATCTCCAACGAGAAAGATTTTGTAGCATTCATTTTGTATAGTAATCTCCTCTTAGGGTCATTTTCTTCTCATTTCTGCCTCCACTCTCATTGTATATATCTGTATTGCCTTGACTTAAAACCTAATAGGAAGGAACACCTAGGTGGCTCATCCGGTTGAGCGTCCGACTCTTGATTTCGGCTCAGGTCACAGTCTCGTGGGTTCGTGGGTTCGTTGACCATGCAGAGCCTGTTTGGGATTCTCTGTCTCCCTTTCTCTCTGCCACTCCTCTGCTCATGCTCTCTCTGTTTCTCTGAAATAAATTTTTACAGACATAAAAAAAAAACAAAAAACCTAATAGGAAGAATGTAAAAACATAAGGAAATCAGCATCTCTAGCCATTCCACTCCCAACCGGACTTATGATTTTAGGACTCTAACCTTATTTGGTATCTTTTCAGCAATCTAAAAGTATTCAAGGTTAGTGATCTTAGGGTGATCTATACTGTTGTGCTTAAGACCATGGACCTCATTTTTCCTCAGTAATCAGTGGGTAAAATTCTTATGGTTAAGAAATGCTAAGTCAAATAAGTCACACAGAGAAAGACAGATACCATATGCTTTCACTCTTAGGTGGATCCTGAGAAACGTAACAGAAGACCATGGGGGAGGGGAAGGGGAAAAAAAAAAGTTAGAGAGGGAGGGAGCCAAACCATAAGAGACTCTTAAAAACTAAGAATAAACTGAGGGTTGATGGGGGGTGGGAGGGAGGGGGGTGGGTGATGGGCATTGAGGAGGGCTCCTGTTGGGATGAGCACTGGGTGTTGTATGGAAACCAATTTGACAATAATTTTTATTTAAAAAAAAATGAAATGCTTACTATTAAATTAAAGTTATGGGGTTGTGATGCACAACTTACACAATCCATGCAAAGAGTTTAGCACTCTGCCTGGACCATACTAAGTGTTCAATAAAAATCAGCTCTTATTAGCTACTGTATGTCAACAAGTCCTCCTGTGAGCTTAACTGAGAGCCAAAAACAAAAACAAAACAACACAAAATCTGAAAGCAGAATCCCATTTACTTTATTTTAAAATGCACTGGTGCAGGGGTAACCAAGTATTTCTTAATACCAAGATGCATTGTGAGTTCTCAGAAACCTGGAGGTTGAAGATAAGGTGAAGAGGTGAAGACAGTGTGTGCAGGGAACTCTCTCAAAAAGACAAGTTGTAAAAAGAAGGGCAAAGTAGGCAATGGGTTTAGTATTGAAGGAGAATGCAGTTTTTGTGCATGGCTTTTGTTTACTTGTTTAACGTGTGTCTGTATGTATGAATGTTTAAGATGGGTGAAACATGTGCCCCCAAGACAGGCACAGGGACAATAACAAGTATAAACAAACTTTACAGATGAGACGTTGAAAATGTGAAGAAAATGAAAAATTAGGACCTAAAAGAACTACGGCTGATGTCAAAGATTTAAAAAGAAAAAAAAGCCACATGTTTCTTTGTTGTTGTGCACGTATCTTTTTTTAATGTTAATTTATTTTTGAGAGAGAGAGAGAGAGCAGGGGAGGGGCAGAGAGAGAGGGAGACAGAGAATCCAAAGCAGGCTCCAGGCTCTGAGCTGTCAGCAAAGAACCTAATGCAGGGTTCGAACTCATGAACCGTGAGATTATGACCTGAGCTGAAGATGGACACTTAACCGACTGAGCCAGGCGCCCCTAAGTATCTTTTAGTTTACACAATAGGTGCAGATATAAAAAATTGCTTCTAATAAGCTGGATCAGCTTTCCCCAATGACTTACACAATCAAATCGTGCAATCATCTTTGGTGTGTTCGGTGCTGGGCCAGGCTGGAGGCAAGGAGGGAAGAGTCTCCAGATGGAGAAGGGGATTATAAATGTAATAATTGGGAAGGTCTAACAAACTTAATTTTATTCAGGGAAAGACAAAGCAGGTTCACCCTATAAGTGCAGGAAATCCCGATTGTATATGCTAATTTTGTTTTAATTTGCAATTTGTGCTCCAAAATTTTTACATATTGAGCTTATTCAGCACAAGGGATGCCTAACAGAAAAGGATGATGAGCTTACTTCTTTAGAACCACTACAAAACGCATGCATAAGAATCCAACGCAAAGGGAATTTGATGACCCCAAACTAAGCCACACGCTGTAAGTCAGAGTTACGTTTTAGGTGGATTTAAATAAAGGTATTGTTCATTTCTTTCACAAGGAGAAACTTTCCAAGTGCCCTACCATACTTTTGCTTTATTTTGTGTGCACGGTCTACTAGTTCATATATTCTAATGATATATTCTCATCTAATGGAAGTATAAGCGTAAATTTCCTACATATGACATCAGTCAGAATGTGTCCATAAAAGCTTACGTAAGGAGTGAAAAGAATGATAATGCCTTTCAAAACTGAAACACGCCGTTCGTATCATTTGTGTCACAACTTCTGCTTTCTTATCACTGTTAAAGCAAAAATACAGCCATCAACTTGCAAACTGGGGGGAAGTGTTTCCCTTTAAAACCAAACTTAAAAAAAAAAAAAAGATCATGTCTTTCAAAGATCATTTTGGTGAACATAGCAATGACATTTATCCTTTAAATAAAATGCTGTAAAAGTTAAAGTGCCATGTAAGCTTTTTTTTTTTTTTCATGGGCAAGTTCAATTGTTAAAATTTGGGTAATGGGATTACTTCCTTTGGAATCAGTTCTTCCTTATTTTTTTTTGTGAAGATAATGTCTGTAGATGACAGAAAATGAATATATATGTTTTGACACTGAAATTCCCAAAGTTACATGTTAGTCATCTACTTCATGTTCATTTTAAATCTCCCTAGTATATATTTGAAACTTCACACTGCGAAGCATAAAATGAATGTAAAATCTTATGACTACATCAAAGAGACTCCAAAATTAATACAGCTTTTACCATTAGGTCGCATAATATTCAATAGTAAAGAGGAAGTAAAGTCAAATAAGGAATCACAGGCTCATCATACATAAATTATTTAGGACATTTTATGTACCAACCCTGGTCACAGTACTTTCATCAAATTTATTTACTCCTTCCTTCACTTCATTGACTAAACAAATATTGGGCTAACCGCCAAAGGGATAAACATGAAGAAAGATCTCCTTTCTCTCCTCTACCCTCAAAAGCAAGAGACAGACACGCAAGTAACAGTTACAGTATAATAAAATAACTGTTATAATAGAAGTAGTTGCCTCTGCTATGAGAGCACAGGAGAAGCAGCTATCCTGAGAACAGAAGGACCACCCAAGCCTTCATTGACAGGTCTCAGCAGCTGATTATATATAAACAAGGTCAAAGAAGAAATCCAAGATAAGTTCAGATATCTGACTTGACACCTAGCTGGTGTCTATCTCTGAATAAGCAAACATAGATCTGGAGAAATGGAAGAAGTGGTTATATTGCCTATCCGTACATATTAAGTGTGAATTGCCTGTAAAATAGCTGGCTGGGGTACCTAATAATCAGTGTATATGCAGGTTTGGCTTCAGAAGAGAACTCTAAGCTGAAGAGATTTGAGAGTAGGTTTGAAAACAAAGACATAAAGGAAACTGCCTAGAAGTACCAGACATGGGAGATCATTAAGCATTAATTTTGCTGAGGAATAGAGTAATCCAAATTGACTATTTCTTAGAATATTGTCAACTCCAGAATCACATCACATATTCTAGTGGGAATTAGAGCCAAACTTATCAGAGATACTGAAGAATTTTAATGAGTGTCTTGTGTCAGAATAACTCCTGCTACTAATAATAATGATAAAAATATCACCATGCAAATCAACACAAGCTCCTAGACAAGAGAAAAATTAGGCAGAACCTTTATAATTAGACCATAGAAGAGCAGAACTTCCATATTAACTAAAAATGTGACTTGCAAATGGCCACTACTATTGAAGTTCTCATTTCTATGATGCCGGTAAACAGGAAAAGGGCTTTGCACCTGCCTTCTGGTCCACGATAGTCTGTCTGGGTAGGAATCAAACTGACAACGTGTTGGAAGCACAAAAAGAAAATTTCTGATGATAAAATAAAACTGAAATATTAGTGACCGCTCTTGATATTGGCCTTATGGTCTTAGAAATGGAGAAATGACTCAGTATGATAACCAGGGGTCAAAAAGCCAAACGAACACAGTTGTACAGACCAGAACCTGTGCGAGATGAGCTTGCGAGGGCCATCCTGGGTACCTGAGCCGGTAAACGCAGTCCAAAGTATGACAGCTTCAAACGTTTCTATTCAGCGATGTCCTACCAACTTGCTCTCCGCACTCCTGTCATCTGCTATGTCAATTAATCCATGGCATATCCCTCCCTCGCTCTTTTCCAAACTCTTAGATCACAGTTGGAAACCTTGGCTTGATGTGGCTTCCCTCGCCGCTCAATTTATAGAGATTCCAACTCACCTCGTGTTGTTAACTTTGGCTGTTCCCCGTCTCCATCGTCTGAGATTACACACAGAACCAAATGCCTGCCCGCTGCATTCCACTCCAACCACCCCTTTTTGTTGCTTTTGGCATACCAGAAGCAATTCTATACACTTAAGAGGCAATTAAAGATTCAACAGGTAATGTGCAAATCTTCCAAAAATACTCGATTGAGAGCAATAAGAAATATTGCAGGGGCGCCTGGGTGGCTCAGTCGATTGAGTGTCCGACTTCAGTTCAAATCATGATCTCACGGTTTGTGAGTTAGAGCCCGAGTTGGGCTCTGTGCTGACAGCTCAGAGCCTGGAGCCTGTTTCAGGTCCTGTCTCCCTCGCTTTCTGCCCCTCCCCCACTAGTGTTCTCTCTCTCTCTCTCTCTCTCTCTCTCTCTCTCTCTCTCTCTCTCTCTCTCCCTCTCTCTCTCAAAAATAAACAAACATTTTAAATAAATAAAGTTTAAAAAAAGAAATAAGGCATGCATTATTTAATTAAATGGTATTTATAACTATTAATAATTGGATTACAGTTACATGTGCAACTTCATCAAATTTTCCAAGTGGAAATGATGGCGTAACATTTGATCTTTCACAGTAAACACAGAAGTTCAAAGGCCCTATGAAAATAAAATTCAACTGCTTCTGACATTTGCAATGAATATTAATTGGCTTAAATTATTTGTTAAAAGCTTCAAAGAAAAATGCCCTTGAAATAATGTAGCTTCAAAATAGATACGTGGTAAGTTGTAGTTACATTAGGACACAGTCATTTTAAATGTATCCACGACCATTCAATTTCATGTCTATCTCCTCTCTCTTCAGAATGGGGTTCACCGCACAGCTCTGCAGTAACCTAAAGAATTTGCCAGCACATCCGCTGACTGGGCCCAGAATGATGGCTACAGCCCCAACAGCTTAAGAGAACAAAGGAACTGGGGGGTTGGAGGGAGGGATGTGTAAGCTCCTTTTTCCACATTCCTCCCTCAAACTATAGAGGAGCAAACAAGCTTCTGCCAGCATGTTGCCTCCACCATCCCTGTCAAGGTTTTGACACCTTGTACGTTTCAGCCCTTGGCCTTCAGAGAGGTTAAGTCCAGAAACTCCGCTTCTCCCTTACCTGCAAAGTCCCTATGAAAAGTTCGCCATTGAGAGGGCCTCATGTGAGATCTGGAAGGTGCAAGCTGTTGTTTCTGGATGAGCCACAGGCAGGCTCCCAGGTGCCAGCAGACAACAGAGCTTTGACCCAGAGATCTGGCACCCTTCTAGGACTCCCACACTTCCAGATTTCTTGAAAGTGGGCATCCTGGGCGTGGCTCTCCCATCTTCCAATGGTTGTGTAAGTCTCTGATTCCTGGAGTTAACTTCACCCCACTGAGATGGCTTCATCAGCATCCATTTTCTCGCTCACTGTATCCCAGGGCAGAAGACTGGTTGGTTTGATCTGCCCAGGCTTGCTATTAATTGGACGATGTGTTACTAGTGGGCAGGGGTACTTCATCTTTCACTTGGACCCAGAGGGCTGTCTTTAGTTTCTCGTTCCATGTGGTAAGCACATCTGGACAGGTCCCCAAACCTTCTGTATTCGTTTTTTATTGCTACTGTAAAAAATTACCACTAAGTGAGTGGCTTAAACAAACAGCACTTTATTATCTTCGAGTTCTGCGGGTCAGAAGTCTCATGGGGCTAACTATAATCAAAGGTGTGAGCAGGGCGGTGCTCTTTCGAGAGGCTCTAGGAAAGAATCTGTTTTCTTGCCTTTTCCATCTTCTATGGATGGTCCACGTCCCCCAGCTTGTGGCCCTCCATCACTTCAATGTGTCCTTCTGTCCTCACACCTTTTTCTGTGGCCCTCTTGACTCCATCCTATAAAGACCTTTGTGATTTTAATGGGCCCACCTGGATAACCCAGGATAATACCTCTCTCTCAACATCCTTAACATAATCACATCCACCAAGTCTCTTTCACCATGTAAGATAAACTATTCATAGCTCTTGGGAATTAGGATGTGGACGTGGGAGGTGGGGGTGGGGTGCGTTATTCTACCCACCATACCTTCTCGGAGCAGCCTGCCAGCCCCTTCCACATCCAAGCAAGCGGTATAGGGTTTGCTCTGAACATCTAGTCCCTTTCTCCCTTTGCAAGCACACTCGAGTTTGTGGGGCCCAATTCTCAATAAAAAGTAGGAGTAAAAAGTCCCACTTTGAATGAAGCCTAAAGCACACACACTAATACAGATTTCACAAAATCCTGCACGGAGGATTATACAGACAAACAGAATCCCTATTTATATTTTCCATCTGGTTAGCGATCTTGCCTGGTTGGTTTGCATTATCGATCAGAATCCTGGAGAATGAGAAGAGTAGATGGGGACCCAAGCCCCTAAACTCATCATACCTACTCTATAGATATTCAATGAACTACCCACATACTCTTGTTTCCAACTTATCTGTTCTGCAATTCGGGTTTTGTGAAACAAACTTTTCAAAATCAAGGCACACCTGTATAAATCTACATTTGAGTAAAAAGTTCAATACGACGTGAATCGTCTGCAAAATGCAATAAACTTTCCAAAAATACTTTCACTATTTGACACTAAAATACAGTAAAATCATAACAGCCAGTATTTTGCAATTTTATATCAGTACAGAACAAAAAGCCTTGTGAATGCTGATCGACGAGGCTATTCTCTTCACTCACACTGAATTAACAAGCATGTACTATCTTGTTCACGTTGCCGATTTCTTCAGCCAATACAATCCTCATTAGCTATAAATAAAGTTGTCTTCCTGACATTCATAACTGAATATTTAAATCAATATCAGATGCAGAAATGTCCTTGGTGACAACACGGCAACTGTGTAAAGAGCAGAATACCTGCCAGAGCAGAAGCTTCATCATCTGTTTAACTGAGAATAGCATTATTTGATTAGAACACAACAAAGCATTAATGGAAATTCTAAAACAATATGATGGCAAAGCCAGAAATGACACTGGCCTGAATTATAATGCAGCTCAGGGATTCTTTGGCCTAGAAAAATACAGGCTGCAGAAGGTTACAGAAAGCCCTATTCTACTCCTGCTACTTTCCTTTCTTATTCTCTCAGACATCCATCCATTCATTCATGTCCATTCATTCATTCATTCATGCACGCATCTGGCATCTATTATGTACCCAGCCCTGAAGACGTGAAAGTCAACAATACACAGTCCCTGCTTTCAATTTGTTCACTCTCTACCAGAGAAGAAAAACACTCAAAACATCAACGCTTCACACGCTACGAAAAGTGCTGTCACAGAGGTCACTGGAAGCAAGAGAAGGAGGCAGTCACTGTGCACCGAGAGCTCCCAGCAAGAAGCCACACAGCGAAGCGGCTAAGCATGGGTCTGTGGAGCCAGGCTGCCTCTGGGTGACTAATCTTTCTGTGCTTCATGTTGCTGTGCATTAAAGAGAAATAATAATAGCACTTTAAGCACAATGAGGGCTACACAGACTTAGTAATAAGGGCTAGATAGGCATAATAAATGCTATATAAATGTCAACCAACTTGAAGTTTCACAGGAGAGGCAATATTTGAGACAGGCTTTGAATAATAGGTAAACATTTGTCTGTGATGAAAGAAGGAAGAGCATTTCAGGTGAGCTGAAGTTTCTTTTCATCTAGGAGCTTTTCCCCACTGCTGGTGGGGCAGCTTCAGTGAGAGCCCATACATCTGCTTCGAAAATAACCCACCTCCCTAGGGAGGATCCACACTGCCCCTTTCTCTACTCTAAGCATATCCAACTTCTTGGAAGTTCCCCCAATGTCTTAGAGGTAACATCATCAAGCCCTGTAAATTCTAACTCCCACCAAATCTTTAGCCTGTCCACTTCTGCTCTGGCCCCATTTAACCTCTTCTCCACAAAGTAGCAAATCATCTTCCTAATACGTCAGTGTTTTCATGTTACTCCCCTCCTTAAAAAAAACTGTTCACGCTGCGCTAAGAATAGATCCACACTCCTTACCAACCTACGAGACCCTTTGTGAGGAAGCCCCGACCTCTTTTCTCCCCTCATGTCTCCCCACCTGTGCTCCAGGCAGAGCGGCCATCTTTAATGTCTGCCTTCAAGCTCTCTCCTGCCTCAAGGACTTTGGTGTATCAGCCCCACTACCTGAAGCCTCCTTCCCTTCATTCTCTATCTGACCAGCGGCTTCTTTTCCTTTAGAGCTCAGCTTGAGAACTAGTGCTGGCCAGAGGGAAGAGCATTCAGAAGGGAGGTGGGCAGGCAGAGAGGTGTTTCGACTCTGCTGTTTCAGGCTATGTGAGCAGAGAAGTCACCTGGTGTTTCTGGGCCTGTGTGTCCACCTATAAAATTAGGGGAGTGGGCCAGGTGCATGCCCATCATCCTTCCAGCTCCCATCTTTTTTCTCCCGCCCTTCAACAAACATAACCTTGTCGTATTCTTTTCTCCCTTAATTCTCTCAAGGACCAGCCTAAAGCCATTTTTTCCATCCCTCATTCTATTCCATGTCCCCCCACCGTCTGTCTCTACTCTGAGCCCCATAAAAGTAAAAACCTAAAATAAATGGAAATAGCAGCAATGATGAGTGATATTTCCTTCTTTAAGGAGAACGTGAAACAAAAATATGACCAGTGAATCCAGACAGGGAAATTTAAAAAATGAAACATACTGTTAGTTGTCAGGATAATGGTGCAGGCCTTTAGCCTGGACTTGCAGGCCGCGAGTGGTCTGGCTCTTTCTACCTGCCCCCTCCTTGCTCTGTGCACTCCACCCACACTGGCCGCCATCACTCACTCTTGAGGCGGAGCCTTCACCAGAACACTTGACCAACTTCTCTGATTACATACTCTTAACGTTTATTTATTTCTGAGACAGAGAGAGAGAGACAGAACATGAGCAGGGGAGGGGCAGAGAGAGAGGGAGACACAGAATCTGAAATAGGCTTTAGGCTCTGAGCTGTCTGCACAGAGCCCGACGCGGGGCTCGAACTCACGGACCGCAAGATCATGACCTGAGCTGAAGTCAGACGCTTAACCGACTGAGCCACCCAGGTGCCCCTCTGATTACATACTCTTAAGACACCAGGAACCTCCCTTTTATCATCCTGAACACACACAGTTGTAATGCTACATTTAATTTGTGATTATTTTATTGAATCTGCCTACTCCTTTAAACCGTGCATTCTCATAGGAAAGAAATTTCATCTATTTAAACTTATCAGTAGTAAATGCCCTTCCTATCACACAGTAGGCGATTACTATTCCGAATGAATATATGTATAAAAAGAACAGAATAGAACACATCCTATACATAAGATATCCCCAATAATAGGCCCCCAGCCTGGCGTCCATGTGGCAACCAAGAATCCTGTGTCTTCTATAGACTCTATTGGGGTTTTCTTCCCCATACCCGTGCTGCCGCCTGGGATCCACAACAACCCGACTCCCTCCTCTTCCCATCTTGCATTTGTGCTAGTCCCTGAAGCACCTAGAACAGCAGTATTAAGAAGGAAGAACAGGAGGGGTGCCTGGGGGCTCAGTCGGTTAAGCGTCCGACTTCAGCTCAGGTCATGATCTCAGTTTGTGAGGTTGAGCCCCGCATCCGGCTCTTGTGCCCACAGCTCAGAGCTTACAGCCTGCTTCGGATTCTGTGTCTCCCTCTCTCTCTGCTCCTCCCCCACTGGCGCTCTGTCTCTCTCTGCCTCTCAAAAACAAAGAAACATAATAAAAAAAATTAAAGAAAAAAAAAAGAATGAAGAACAGAAGAGGAGAGGCCACTATTACCCTGATACCCAGATGAGATGAAGATATCACAAGAAAAGAAAAGTATACACCGATATTCCTTCTGAATATAAATGCAAAAATCCTTAACAAATACCGGCAAGCTAAATTTCAGCAAAATATAAAAAGGACTGCACAACACAACCAAGTGGAATTTATCCCAGGAATGCATTGTTGGCTTAACATCTGAAAATCAATTAATGTAATAGAATAAAGAACAAAAATCATTTGATCATCTCAATAGACACAGGAAAAGCATTTCACAAAATCCAATAGCATTTTATAATGGAAACACTCAACAAATCAAGAAGAGAAAGGGAACTTCCTCAACCTGAGAAAAGGTATCTATACAAAACCCACAGGTAAAATTATACTTAATTGTGAAAGACTGAATGCTTTCCCCCTAAGATCAGAGACAAAACAAGGATATCCACTGTCACCCTTCTATTGACTATTGTTCTATAGGTTCTAGCCAAGGAAATAGAAAAAGAAGGAAGGAGGGCGGGGGGGGAAGAAAGGAAGGGAAGGGGGGAACGAGGGAAGAAGAAAGCAAGCATCCAGATTTGGAAGAAATTCCAAAGAGCAATTTAACAAATAGGTGCAATACTTATGTTCTTAAAATCACAAAACATTGATGAAAAAGTTAAAGACCTGAATAAATAGAAAGCCATATATGTTCATATATCAGAAGAATTAGTATTGTTAATATGGTATTACTCCCCAAATTGATCTACAGATTTAACACAATTCCTGCCAAAATCTCTGCTGGCTATTTTAACAGAATTTGACAAACAGATCCTAAAATTAAATGGAAATTCAAGGGACTCAGAGAGCCAAAACAATCTTGAGAAATAAGAACCAAGCTGGAGGACTCACACTTGCCAATTTAAATTTACTACAAAACCATAGTATACAAGACAATGTGACACTGACATAAAAAAAAAAAAATAGACACAGAGACAGATAAATGGAATAAAACTGAGAGTTCAAAAATAAACCCTCACATTTATGTTCAATTGATTTCAGCAAGGATGCCAAGACAATTAAATTCTTCAACAAATGGTGCTGGGACAGCCGGATATCCACATGCAAAAGAATAAAGTTAAACGTCTTCCTCACACCATATACAAAAATTAACTCAAAATGTATTAGACCTAAATTAAGCAAGAACTAGAATTATAGAACACTTAGAAGAAAACCTAACAATAAATGTTATTGAATTTGCACAAGCAACAAAAGAAAAAAATAAATTGTACTAACTCAAATTATCAAAACTTCTGTACTGCAAACTAAACCATCTTCAAAGTGAAAAGACAACCCCCAAAAAAGAAGAAAATATTGCAAATCATATATCTTACAAGGAACTTATATCTAGACCACTTACAAACGAGTACTAAAAAGACAACTCTATTTCAAAATGGACAATGTATTTAAATAGACATTTATCCAAAGAAGATACATAAATGTCCAATAAACACATGAAAAGAGGCTCAGTACCATTAGTCATTAAGGGAATGCAAATCAAAACCACAATGAGATACACTTCACACCCATTAGGATGGCTATAATTAAAAACAAAAGCCAAATATTGGCAAGAAAATGGAGAAAATGGAACCCTCAAGGACTTCTGGTGAGAATGTAAAATGAGGCAGCCTTTTTGGAAAACAGTTTGGCGTTTCCTCAAAATGTTAAACTGAAGTCGCCACATCACCCAACAACTCCACTCACATCACCCAACAGCTCCACTCCCAGACATCCACCCAAGAGAAATGAAAACATATATCCACACAAAGACTTGTACAAAACCCTTCACAGCAGCATTATTCATAGCAGCCGAGAATTGGAAACAACCCAGATGTCTATCAACCGATGAAAGGATACACAAAATGTGGTCTATCCATGCAATGGACTATTATTTGGCAACAAAAAGAAATGAAGTGCCGATACAACATGGACGAACCTTGAACACATTACACTAAGTGAAAGAGCCAGTCACAAAAGACCACATGTTGTATGATTCCATTTATATGAAGTGTCCGGAATAGACAAGTAGTAGATAAGTGGTTTCTAGGGATTGGCAGGACTGGCAAAGCAGGCAGGTCACGGGGGAAAGGCAAATGAGCTAAGGGTATGAGTTTCTTTTAGGGGAGATGGATATGTTCTAAAGTTAGACTGCGGTGATCACTGCATAATCCTATGAATACACTAAAAAAAGTGAAGTGTATACTTTAAATGGATGAATTTTATAACCTGTGAATTTTATCTCAATAAAACTGTTTGTTTGTTTGTTTGTTTGTTTGTTTGTTTGTTTGTTTTAAGGGATGAAAAAAGATGCCCTGAGGCCATGCTTTTCTTTATTTACCACTGAGGTCCCCATCTTCAGTGTCCTCACCTCTCCACACCCCCAATTCCCAGAGACCTCATTCTTCCAACAAAGACCCAATCTGGGTCCTACGGTGAAATGCTCAGGATAACTTCACCCATTATGTGTGAAATATAGATATAAATATAAATATTTATATATATCTTATTATACATTCACTATAATATATATTTATTATACATTTATAAATTATAAAATTCAAATTTCTGAAATTAAAATTTCTGAAGATCTACCCTGATTATCTATTACAGGGTTCAGCAAACTAAGACCCACTGACCCAATCTAACCTTCAGCATATTTTTTTTTCTTTTATACTGCCTATAGTTTAGAATCGTTTTTATATTTTCAAATGTTGTTTAAAAAAAAAAAAAAAAAAAGAGGGATGCCTGGGTGGCTCAGTCCGTTAAGCCTCCGGCTTCAGCTCAGGTCATGATCTCACAGTTGGTGAGTTCAAGCCCCACATCAAGCTCTGTGCTGACAGCTCGAAGCCTGATGCCTGCTTCAGATTCTGTCTCTCTCTCATTCTCTGCCCCTCCCCCATTTGTGCTCACGCGCTCTCACTCTCTCTCTCTCTCAAAAATAAATAAACATTAAAATTTTTTTTTTAAAGAATATGTGACAACACCCAAATATAGGCTGCAAAGTCTAAAATATTTATTTACTATCTGGACCTTTATAGAACAAATGTGATGATTCTTGGGTCTATATTTTTGTGTCTACGATTCACTGAGTAAAAAATGTAAGCCCTGAACCTACTTTCTGGTCCACTGGGAATGTGTAGGTAAGATACCATGATACAAAGCTGGAAATGGAATAGACAGGGAAGTACACAGAGAAATGTTTGGGGTCCTCCAAAGAAACCTTAAGAGTCTCAGAGTGACTGTCCCTGATCTCCCTGCCCCTTGCCCCTACTGTGCCCGGACACACCCATTCGATGTGTGAGTGCCTGCCAGGAGAATCTCCTTGCCCAGGTCTCTGAAGGCTGCTGGGAGGTGACATGCCCAGTCACTGCCAAGACTGTAGTAGGTAAAAACAAGCTCCTGGTGTTAACCCAGGCAATGGATGGCTAAGACAGTAGATTTTAAATGTACTCACCACAAAAAAAGAAATGGTAATTATGTGACATGATGAAGATAATTATACGACATGATGAAGATAATTATACGACATGATGAAGATGTTATACTTTGTACATCTTAAACTTACGCAATGTTGTATGTCAATTACATCTCAATAAAGCTGGGGGTGGGGAGGGAGGCAATGGGAAGGGACAATTTCCTGACCACCACTAGAGGGAGGACAGATCCCACATTGCATAAAGGTCCTTGAAGGACCAGAATGCTGAGGAAGGAGAGGGGAGGGAGACTGCCGGACAGACGGAAGGATGACAGAGTAGAGAGGCAAAGGATAATTGCTCTGTGTCTTCTACAAAGGGGTACTAGATGCCAGCATCCAGTCTTAGGGGTCTGGTGAGCCAAGGACACAGATGCGATTGAGAAAACCAGCATCAGAACTCTGAGCCGGTTTTCAACAAACCAAGCCCCCTTATCCTGTGCAGAATGGGGTCCCAGCGAAAGCTAGAAGAACATCCCAATTCCCAGTATCGACACTGATATTTGCCTTGCATGAATCTTAATTCTCAACGATGTCTACATATTTACTGTTGATATGCACTTTATTTATTTGTTTACGTAAGCTTTATTAACTTGAGTTTATATACTTGTTTTTAAAAGCTCGTAAAGAAATAAACACACACAGTCGACCCCTGGACAATGTGGGTTTGAACTGCGTGGGTCCTCTCATACACAGATTTTTTTTTTACAATATGGTACTGTAACTGTATTTTCTCTCCCATATGATTTCCTTAATAACATTTTCTTGACTCTAGGTTACTTTATTGTAAGAATACAGCTTATAATACATATAACACAAAATACATGTTAATTGACTATTTATGTTATCGATAAGGCTTCCATCCAACAGTAGGCTATTAGTTAAGTTCTGGGGGAGTCAAAAGTTATGTGCAGCTTTTTGACTTGCATGGAGGTCAGCACCCCAAATCAAAAGTCAGCTGTATTCTCCTGTTGAACAAACTTGTAAGGAGTCAAGAGAGAGGCTACTTACAAGAAAGGCAACCTAGATCTTCATAATGTAACAAGATGAAGATTAGTATTTTATTAATTAGAAATTAATACTCATTTTCTCATATGAAAAATCAAACTATCGCATTATTTTCTAATGCTCGGAAGTGATTTAAGTAGCTTTTTCCCAAGGCATCTGGGACCCCGAATGTCACATCTAACATTGTTTCTATGAGCAAAATATTTCCAAACAACCTACTTGGGAAAAACACTCAGAACAAAATGTGTTTGTAAACTAGACAAAAATATACGTGTACACCAGTTGTTTGAAAAGCTAAAAGTCAACCACCTCTTTCTTCTTATTGTTATGATAGTTTGGGTTTCTATCCTTGAGTTCATACCACTGCCTCCGCCCCCAACACACATGGTCTCTCCTGAAGAATTGCTCTGGCTGCATCTTTTACAGTTACAGGAAAATGGATTTCTCACAGCTATACTTCAAGGTTGTTGGCCCCATTTCTGCTGCTGTGGTAACTTTTCCTGGCTCCAGAAAAGCGACTCTAAACTAATGTAAATTGGACAAGGTCACAGAGAGTGCTAAGAACAGAACTGGTAACCTACAAGCACTAAACCCAAGGCTCTCTTTCTATTTCTAGAGCAAAAAATGGGCACAACATAACACTTTTCTCTGTTAAGGCAAAACTATTATGAGCACTTAGGACTAAAAATACTGTCTGTTGAGTCAATTTTACAAGTTGCCCTGAGCTCAAGACTGCTCTGAGCTAGCAGGAATTATAAGCTGCAGAGTTTAGTATGATAATTTTATAGAAATATAATAGTGTACCCAACTTTAACACATAGCCACTATATCTGCTCACAATATCCTGGAAGAAGTCATAAAAACATCCTATCAGTTCAGCCAACAGTGCGTTAAACAGGTACAGCCTATTATCAAGCAATTAAGGAGTGTTGTTGAGCACACAGGCTGTTCCTAGCCCTGGGGATAGCTTTAGAGGTGCCATCGTAATCATTATTTTTTCACATAGTGTCTCATTGGTTAATGGATATGGTTTCATAACTCCTCCTCAGGACAACCAATGAGGGTAGTCATGTTAAGACAGGCAAGAAGAAAACCCAGTAGCAGGAGACAAGAAAAAGAAAAGCAGTGAAAATCCAACCTGGGTGGTCAACGAGCTAATCTACAAAGTCTCTCTCAGTTCCCTCTCCCCTTCCTGTTCTTAATCCTGACTTCAGTAGGTGACTCCATTAACAAATAATGTTCCAGAAACAGCTTGGTTTTCCAGTTTGACCCCGATCTCTACTTTTGATCCCTGGAACGCCATTCTTCCCAGCCTCCCACTGACACTGCCATTTAAGAAATACAATGTGATCCCTTAGGGGAAGAAGACCCTTACCCCTTTTGGAGATGACGTGCATGGATAGCATGATAGAATGTGCTACTGTCGCCCCAAAGATGGACCTTACAGCAGCAACCTTCCAGAAGCCCCTGGTCAGAGGTATTTCATGGAAATGATTAGGTCATATCTTGGAGAGATAACTGCATTTTATTTCCTAATTATTTCTAGCAGCAGATGTAAGCAACCTTTGGGACTCCTTCAAGGTCATTTCCAAATAGACTAGCTAAGGATCCTGGCAGAATTCTGCCTCTGACCATAAACCTGGTCAAAGGAGAGACAAAAAGGCCAGGAAACCAGAGATGATACCATAAGAGTAATATCTTATACTAATTAAGCATGTACTTGAATAGAGTATATGGTATTTGTAGTCATAAGAGCTAAAAAGGAAATTAGTGCAAGAAAAGAGGGATAAAAAGTTAGAGGGGTATAATCTTAAATAGGGTAGCCAAGAGAAGCCCTATTAAGAGAAGGAATTTAAGAAGAAGATTTGAAGAGAGTGAGAGTATCAGCAGGTGCTTAGGAGAGAGCATTCCAGACAAAGGGTAGAACAAGTTCAAAGTTGCTTTGCAGAAAGCATACCTGCTATGTTGCAGGAACAGGCAGGACATCAGTATGGAAGAAACACAGTGATTGTGGGGAAGTTGGAGAGGTCAGAAGGGCTAGAAGGGACTAGATTGTTTCCTTTACTCTGAAAGAAACGGGAAGATGTAAATGAACTATAAGAGGAAGATGTGAGGACGTACAATGTAAGCACAGGAGTAGTGTGACCTGACTTCAGTGTTAGTAGTATTGCTCTGGCTGTGTACTGAACCTAGACTTGGGGTGGGGCAAGAAAGAAGTAAGGAGACCACTGCAATAATCCAGGTGAGAAATACTAGAGGCTTTGTCTTGGCTGGTAGCAAGGCAGGTGGTGAGAACTGGTCAGATTTGGAATACATCTTGAAGGCACAGCTGCAAGATTTGAGAATGCAAGGATGACTCCAAAGTTTTGGGCCCAAGCAATCAGAACAATGGAGCAGTCACTTGCTTAAAGAAGGAGCAAATGAGAAAAGTAGGCTTGGTGAAGGGGCATCTCAGGGTCCCGTCTACCCAGAAAGTGATATGCAAAGAGAACAGCATTTCAGATTTACAATCTTTAGAAGGATATGGCTCTCATATTAAGAATTCCAATTCTACCTAAGTGATACTTCCCTCCTTCACTCTGTCACTGTATACTCATTCATTCATTCATTCATTCATTCCTTTTTTCAACAAATGGTAACTGAGTATCCATTGTGTACCAAAGACACAATGGACATACAGAAGCAAGAAATACTTGGTTCCTTTCCTTATAACACTTACAACCTAAAGAGGAAGTAATAAAGAAATGATTATGCAAATACACCCATACCTACATATAAAATAAAACAAAAATTTGCTAATACATGGACAAAGGTGTTAGGAACTTAAGTAATGGCCCATGGTTGTGGAGCTGGGGAAAGACAGAGTTAGAACATAAACACAAGTTGTCTCCTTCCAGAGCTCACATGCTTATTTATGTTAACAGAATGATCAAACACCAGCCAGCACCAGCATTGTTCAGTGGAGACAGAGCACAGCAGCCAAGAAGAATCTGAACTCGATTCATGGGGTCCTGTACAATATGACTGTCACAGAATCTCTTCCCGGCCAGAGTTCCCTCATCTTAACGAGGATCTATATAAAGACCAGATGATCTCGAAAGCCCCTTTTGGCCCTGAAACTGTGATCCTATGATGTGCAGTGGTGGCAAAATGTAGGAAAGTACATGTGGGAAGCACCCAATCCAAACTTAATTTATTCCACAGTTCTGCCTAGGCTAGACCTGTGTGTGAGGCTGAAACTCATGGACCCTTGACCAAGTCCTTTACTGCTCTGTCCCATCAAAGACCTGGAAAGGCAGCAGGAATGGGGACAGTAGGAGGTTGGCAGGTGGGACCTTTCTCAGAGGTGGGACGAAAGACAGGATGTGAGCTGGAGAGAGAGAAAAGAGGAAATCCATGGATAGCAGATCCATTAAGGTGCCCCTGTGTTTAGGTGTCCTGAGGGTGTGATTTCTTGTCAGACCTAGAATGGACACTATACAGGACTCTCGTGCATATGAATGTGAGCCTGGGAAATTTAGATCCTTCACCTTTCTAGGCCCCAGTTTTCTCATCTGCAAAAACAAGGCTAGATCATTTCTATGCTCAGTAATCTTCAACCTCACACTCCTATAACCTCAGCATGTTTGTACCCTAACTACATTTCCAAAATAAAGTCTTACCCTCTAGAATGTACTCCTTGTAAAATCTACAAGATTCATTCAAATAGTCTTTTGATCTACCAGTGCAATTCTAGTAACAATTCAATTCAAATATCCACAACAGAAGAAACATTGCAGTGTCTGGTTAAAGAATCCCAAAGTTTAGCTACCATTTTTAGTATTTATTTATAGTTCCTTATAAAATACAATTTTTAGTCACCATACATTGTCCACAATCACAAAACTCTTCCTAGAACTCTGACAATGTCCTAAAACATCTTCAAAATACCTAATGATAGAAAATATGGGTTATTTTCTATTTGCTAATTACAAATTGCTATTCAGTGCTGGTATACCAAATTAATGACATCAACTACAGAGTACAATATCTAAACCCAGCACACTCTACATTGACAAACTCTGATTTTAAAAGACAAATTAAATCATTTCAGTAAAATAATCTTATTTCATAAGTAGAGAAAATGAGGTTGACAAAAATTCTAGAATGGCTCCAAATCACATACCACCAAAAGTTTCCAATAACTAAACTAGTTATTAGAACTAAACTAGCACTAAAAGTTTCCAATAACTAACCAGGATTAATACCTATAAGCTCTTGAACTCAGATCACCAAGTTATTATTACTGTTGAAAAATACTGGTTTAAAAAAAAAGAAGTAGCTCTGCTTTGCACATAATAAAAATATATGAAGTTTTAGTTTTTTGGTAAAAATAAAAAAATTAATGGGGTGAAAAAACCCTTATCATTCACCTGGGAATTTACCACCTTCTACCTGTGCAATGGGTTCAATTACCTAAGCCAAGGAGAGTCTTGCACATGCGTTTAATCTTCATTGCTAAAATCTCTGTATAAATATTTTAATTGAGTTTAAATTAAATGTAGTTAAAATACACAAGTAGAAATTTGCACATTAAGTAGCAAAATATTAAAAGATGTTTGAAGGAATTATTTTGGTAATTCTAAAGTATTCTTTCATCAACCTGTTCCTCTACCCTAGACACATCCAAATCACCGTATTATCAACATATCCACATGATCATGGCATCATGACCTCCATACGGTAATTAACAAAGGCCTTGCTCTAAAAAAGTTATAATCCAAATATCCACAGAGATTCCTGTATTTCATAGAGCACAGAGTTGAGTGCTGCTAATTTCCACTGGCTTAAAATGTAAGACAAAAGTTGTGTGTTAAAGAATATATACTTCCAAATGTTCATGAGCCCTATCTTTTTTTTTCTCCTGCCCTCTCCAGCTCCCTGATTCCTTCCCCTTTCAACTCATTCTCTTTCTTCTTTAATGTCCCCCCAATAGAGCAGCCCCCCAACCCTTACCCATAGGTTCACTTTCCAAGGTTTCAGTTACCCACAGAGGTGTGGTCAAAAGGTCAGTAGTAGTCTAATGCTACATCACAATGCCTTCCTCTCATTAGACAGGTATCTTATCATCTCACATCATCACAAGAAGCAGGGTGAGTATAGTACAATATTTTGAGAGAGACAGACCACATTCATATAACTTTATTGCAGTATTTGTTATAAGTGTTCTATTTTATTATGGTACTCTTAATCTCTTACTTGCATAATTTACAAGTCAAACTTCATCATAAGTATGAATGTATAAGGAAAAACACAGTATGTATAGGGTTCAGTACTATCTCCAAAATTTCAGGCATCTACTGGGGGTTTTGGACGGATCCCTTCCCCCTCCAATGAGGGGGACGACTATACAGCATGGTTATCTTTCTTTAAAACACTCTTCAATATGAATAACTTATCCCTTCATCCATTCAGTTAACAGACTTTATCGATGACCTACTATGTGCTTGGCACGGTATTGGCCTCTGGGGGTCAAAAAGAATGACAGTGTCGCTGCCTCCAGGGAGGATGAAATACAGCAGATGTTGGGCTCCACAGTTAAGGAGATGGGAGTGAGTCACTGTGGTGAAAACCAGGTAGCACCTGCTGTCTCCCGTAGGACATGTATTTTTTCCATCTTCTTTCCCGACCACTGCTCTTCCAGACTGTAAGCTCCCTGAGTACTGGAACCAAACATCAGTCATTTCTGTTGCCACAGCCTCTAACACAATGCCTGGCACACACTGGGCCTCCTAAAGTGTTTCTGCGTGAATAAATGAATGAATCGGAGTAAATGAAATTGGGTGACCAGTATGCATCATGAATGACTTTTTGAAAGATGGGGTTTAATTAATCATCTTCGTCCCCCCAAGCGTATGTACCCTTGGTACCAGAAGCCGGGTGGGACACCGGACTCCCAGGCACAGACGGTCCTACTCTGGAAGAAGATGCCTTCGTGGCCTTCCCAGAATAATCGCGTCACATTTTGTCCAAACTTCCCTGAGAACCCTCGCAGGAGAGGAGAGGGCGGGCGAGCCGGCCCGCGGCGCCCCCGCCTGCCCTCCGCGGGGCTCTGCTCCTAGCGAGGCGCGCGGCTGCCGTGAACTTTTTTTTTGTTCCCCATCAGAAGTTCGGTCAAGTTAAAGGATAAAACCTCCTTCGGGAGTCCGGTTAGAGAGGAAGGAGCCAAAGAAGAGCTGAACGGGCCCCGCGAACGGCTGAGCAGGGAGCTAGGGTCGCGGGCAAGCCCGGTGGCGTCCGGGCCTGGCGGCGGGGCGGAGAAGCGCCCGCAGACTCGGGGGGGACCGGCGCAGGGTGGGGGGCAGCCGGGGGCGCGCCGCCGCCCGCCGGTCAGCCTGCTCCGGACTGGGAGCACCAGCCACCGAGGCTCCAGAGGCGCCCGACGGCCACCGCAGCGACCTGAGGCTTCACGCCCGCCTCCTCCCCCGACCGGGGTCTCCCGCGCGGAGGCTGGAGCGCCTCGGAGCACCCCCAACCTCGCGCTCCGAGCGCGGGCTCTGCCCTGGCCGGCGTCCCCACCCTCCAGCGTCGCCGCCTCGCGCCGGCTTCTCGCTCCTCGTGCCCCCGTCGTCCGGCGTCCGGAAGCGCGGTGGCCTCAGCGCGGCCCCGGGTAAGGAGCCACGCAATATTCTAGCCGCGCCGTTTCCAGCCTCTGACAAGCCCCCAGCTCGCCGCTCCAGGGGGGCACGCCAAGGTCACCAGCATAGGTGTGACTACCTCCACCTTCACTCTCGCCACCCCCCTCCCGCTCTCAGAGCTCCAGGCTCGGGCTCCTCTCGCGTCCCTCACCCCAGTCGGGGTCTCTGCCTCTGGCACCCCCTCACCGCCCCCCCCCACATCGGGATCCCTCCCTGCCCTGGCCCTCCCGGGGTCCTCGCCCGCCTGTGGTAAGGCTCACTTTCTCTCCCGGGCGAGACTGCCTCGGAAGTGTGCCTTCGTCGTCCTCAGAGAACGAGGGGAGGAGATGTGCCTGCCACTCGCTCCAGGGGAGCGGCGGGGAAACCGACGCAAACTTCTGCTGCACTTACTTCGGGCCGAGGCTGCCGCCCCCTCGCCTCGCCTCTCTCTCCCACCGGCAGCTGCTCCGCGGCGACCCGGAGCCACCGCGCTCTCATTCCCCACGCCGGCGCAGCTGCGAAATGCGCAGGACTCGGGGGTCTCTCCCCGGCGAGCGCGCCCGGGGCGGGGAGTGCCGGGGCGGAGGTCCGGCCGCCGCGCTCCGCGGCGAGCTGTGCAGCGGCCGCCTCCGGCAGCCCGGGGAGGCTGCGCACGCCGCCGCGCGCCCGCTCCTCCGCCGGGTCGTTTCTGTCCGAGTTGCAGTTTCAGTGCCTGCCAGGACTGCAGCACCCTCTCCGTCCTCCCCCGGAAACGACTTTCAATTCACCTGGAGGCTCGCGAGGCTCCCCCGCGGGCGGGCAGCGTGACAGCGGGTGCAGAGGAGAGGGAGGAGCGCGCGAGCGGCGCCTGCCCGAGTGCGCCTCCAGCTTCCTAGGCGAGGAGCGCGCAACCCTCTCCAGCCGCTCTCCTCGGGACTGCAGTCCTGACGTCACCCCACCCCCCCCACCCCACCCCGCGGAGAAGCGGCTCGGAGGGTGGGGTGCCGGGAGCGAGGATGCGCGAGTGTGAGCGGGAGTGTGAGCGCGTGTGTGTGCACGCGCGCGTGTGCCTCGCGAGGCTGGGGACCGGTCGGAACCGCAGCTGGATCTGCGACGAGCCAGAAACCGAGCTCCCTGCAAACAGGCGCCGAGGGGCTGCCGTGAACAGCCGGGGGCGCTCGCTTCCAGGTTGGGGCGGGGATCCGGGGATACTACCCACGCGAGTTTGAAAGCGACCAAAGGAAACGGATTAACGCGACGGGGGCAGTGGGAGAGCGGGAGTCGGGCGCTCTCTTTCCCCAAAGTTGCAGGATGCTCTGGGCGCCTTTAAAACACTGCGCTGGATGTTTAGGAAGAAGAGCGGAGTAAACCGTGCGAGAGGGTTGATTTTCACCTCCCATGGGAAGGAGGCGGGGTGTGGACGGGAAAGGTCCTCTCAGGGTCCTCTTGACCTCCACTCTCTCTGAGAGGTCCTAGGAAGGTGCTCGCTTTGGTCCGCCACAAGGGTGCCTACTCTGAACAGACACCGCTGTGTGCTGAGAAGTTGCTGTAAAGGGATCAAGGGGACCTGGCCTTTCCCACCTAATTCCCAGCCCCGCGTGAACCTGGGGGAGTTTCCACCAGAGCTGGGCGGAACCAGAGAAACGGGTCAAGGCCGAGGCTTGACTGTAGATGCGCGATTCCTTGTCCTTGGGTTCGGGGTCGGAAGCTGCGATGGTCAGAACTCCACGCAGAGTCCCTAGAGATCATCAGGGTGAAGCCACAGTTTGAGTCTTTGCCACACTCCCCAATCCTTAAGTAGCCACCCAACTTTCCTCGTTCTCTGAAGTTGTCCCGGGGATCAAAAATAGAAGACCCTTTCTGTGGAGGAACCAAATGAGAGGTCTTCAAGAGGTTCTGGGATGGCTCAAGTTTTCCCTGGAGCGTTTGTCCCTTAGGAGCGACCCGGCCATCTTTGGGGCAAAGTGCCTGGCTCGGTGCCCCTGCTGCGCTCTGCACAGCCCGGGAGTGCCCTCCCGCCGCCCGCCGCCTCCGGGCTGGAGCAAAATGTGCAATGCGCTCTCGCCGAGACCGGATCCGCTGTCAGCCGTGAGACGTCAGGTGCGCACTGCAGTGACCGCAGGAGCAGCCAGCGGTTTTGCCCCAGCCAAGTGGCAGTGAGTTTTTAATGCAGGCGTCTTCCTGAATAGTGTTTGATCTCCGAGTTGCCTCTAATTCGTTAAAACACTTGCTTCAAATGGAAAGAGTGGAGGGTGGCAAGCAGGAAGTAAACAGAATGGGAGAAAAAGATCCCCTGCTCACACTTTTAAACTTCAGCTTCTTAAAGTTACTAAAAGTAGGATCAGCCCTGGTTGAAGCAGCAGAAAGTTTCCTTGCATTCTTGAATCTCCAGTGGAAGCTTAACAGAATAGCAGAAAGTTTGGGATCTTGGGCTACTGCCTGTGGTTTAAACGCCTCAGGAATTCCCGCATTTGAAACTTAGAATTCTAGCTAATCAGACAATAATATATAGATATTCTCGACTAGGAGATGGATTTAACAAACAAGTAGAATAATTAAAATAAGTAAAGATGCAGCATGTTGCTAATTAGAAGATAGAACAGGAAATTTTCAGGGAAGGACATAGGGTATCAGCTTCCAGCACCTCTTGCAAAGGCCCTTTTTTTAACAGAGAAGTTTGAAAACACCCTGTCATCACAAAGGAATTCCATAACTGGATCCTAATTATGCATGTTTCAGAAACAGTGATTCCTCAGTAGGAATGACTGTTCCTGAAACTGTTAAGTTCAGATTAGTAGTGTGGGAATAAGCAAGTCATTTACGAAGGAATGGTTTGAAAACAAGATTGTAAAGTGGCGGGTATGCTGGTACATACGAACCTTCCAAGTTGGGGCACAATTTTGCTTCCAACTGTTCAGTGTCAAGGGCCAGTTAGTAATGCTGTCTTAGCAGGTGAGACAGCTGGCTGACCCAGCCAAAGGAAGTAATGGCTGTTGGATGTAGCGGGCCTAAGTACTTCTTCCCTGATTTCCTATTATATTCTGTTCACAGCTCCAGGGTAACTTTCCTTCACATTCTAATGGCATTGGTGGTTTGCAGTTCTGTCTCCTTTCTAAATTCAAAAATCTCCTTCGGAGCAGGAATTTTGTCTTTCTTTCCACAGGACCCAGCATGGTGCCTGGGAAAATGGCATTTAATACATACATGTAGACCGGATTAATTGTTTTTTAAAGAGTTTAAAATAAGTACCTGTTAAAATCTACATGTTTTAAACTGTCTCATGCCATCTATGTGAAGCAAACAAAATATATACTGTATATATATTACATTTATATTTATATATGAAATGAAAAGGAGAGGAGAGGAAAAATCATTTCTCAAAAGAATAACTGTCAATGACTGAGTGGGAGGTTAAGTTGTCCAGAGAAACATCACTTTCTGATCTTATCCTATGAGAATCCTTTCATGTTTGTTAATTAGCACATATATATTTTATTTTATTTTTTGACATTTATTTATTTTTGAGACAGAGAGAGACAGAGCATGAACGGGGGAGGGTCAGAGAGAGAGGGAGACACAGAATCTGAAACAGGCTCCAGGCTCTGAGCAGCCAGCACAGAGCCCGACGCGGGGCTCGAACTCACATACCGCGAGATCGTGACCTGAGCCGAAGTCGGATGCTTAACCGACTGAGCCACCCAGGCGCCCCTGGCACATATATATTTTAAACATTTGGTGTTTGGAACGCAGAACGCTGCCCAAAGTGCATTGCAAATAGTTTCCCATTGGTCAGAATGCATAAAATCATTTAAGTTGGGTGTATGCACTTCTGATAAGTTAAGAAACACTCTTAGCTCAACTTGCCCTGGACTTTGCCCTAATCACTGCGAGGACCGCTCTCACTGCTCCAGGCACTGCCAATATGGCCCAACAGGCTTCAGGACAAAGCTTGTGTGACCCTGCAGTTCACCTATGGCCAGGCAGTTCAGTTGTCAGGCACCTTCCAGGGACCAGATGGAAAATTATCTATACTTACACACCAATCCATAGCTACCATATAGTCCAAACATCGTGTTTACAAAGAAGGAATAGCTCTGTTGGGAGTCAGGCTAGTTTTTTGCTTTTGCTTTTGTTTTTGTTTTTGAAGAGGGCAATATTTTAATATAAGAGTGGTTTTTTATCATATACCCTGTAGCTATTAAAGCCTCTAAACCAAACCCTTTAGCAAATACATGTTGGCAAAATCATGGAGACTCATAATTCTGGTTTACCGGAAGCTTTCTCCAGAGCAAAACAAGCTCTGATTCAACTCCTCGTTTTCTGCAAAAAAAGAAGGAAGAGAAGAAGAAAGGGAAAAGGGGGAAGGGGGAAGGGGAAAGGGAAGGAAGGAGGGGAAGGGCAGGAATGAAGATTAAAATTATTTCACATAGGAAAACGGTATGGAGGTTCCTCAAAAAATTAAAAATAGAACTACTTTATGATCCAGCAATTGCACTACTGTGTATTTACCCAAAGAATCAAAGAAAACGAATTCAAAGGGATACCTGTACCCTTATGTTTATGGAAGCATTATTTACAATAGCCAAGATATGGGAGCAGGCCAAGTGTCCATCGATAGATGAAGAGAGAAAGAAGATGTATATATATGAATGGAATATTACTTAGCTATAACAAAGAATGGGGGCACCTGGGTGGCTCAGTCAGTTAAGCATCCAACTAGAGCTCAGCTGTACTGACAGCTCGAAGCCTGGAGCCTGCTTAAAATTCTGTATCTCCCTCCCTCTCTGCCCCTCCCCTACTTGTACCCAGCCTCTCTCTGTCTCTCTCTCTCTCAATAATAAATAAACATTAATTAAAAAAAAAAAAAAGAATGAGGGGCGCCTGGGTGACTCAGTCAGTTGAGTGTCTGACTTCGGCTCAGGTCATGCTCTCGCAGTTCATGAGTTCAAGCCCCACATCAGGCTCTGTGCTGACAGCTCAGAGCCTGGAACCTCCATCAGATTCTGTGTCTCCCTCTCTCTGCCCCTTCCCTGCTCATGCTCTGTCTCTATCTCTCAAAAATGAATAAACGTTAAATTTTTTTTTTGAAAAATAAATAAATAAATAAATAAATAAATAAATAAATAAATAAAAAAGAACAAAACCTTGCCATTTGCAATGACGTGGATGGAGCTAGAGCGTATAATGCTAAGCAAAATAAGTCCGAGAAAGACAAATAACCCTATGATTTCACTCATATGTGGAATTTAAGAAACAAAACAAACAAGCAAAGGGAAAAAAATAAGAGAAAGAGAGGGGAGAGAAACCAAGAAACAGACTCGTAACTATAGAGAACAAACTGGTTGCCAGAGGGGAGATGGGGGGTGGGGAGAAATAGGTCAAGGAGATTAATTAAGGTATGCACTTGTTGTGATGAACACAGGGTGATGGATGGAAGTGTTGAATCACTATATTGTACACCTGAAACTAATATAACACTGTATGTTAACTAATTGGGATTAAAATTCAAACTTTAAAAAATCAAAACTGAGAAAAATTAGTTCACATAGGGCTTACCTAAAAACCAGTTGGCACGTATATCTTTATATGTTTATTATATGTGTTTATAAAGAGAGACTATGGTCAAAATAATTTTAACAAATCGGTCCAATTGTGTGTGGATACATTTTCAAAAAGACACGAAAAGGGTCATTTAAGCTCATGATAAAGAAAACAAAAAAAATTGTAAACATTTGTTTTTAGGACATAGTAAATTTGGTATAAAACACTGGAATTTTCCTGTAACTTCTCTCAAGACTTGGATTTGCTCTTAATATTTTATGCCTCATGATATATTAATAGCTCTGTATTTGAACAGTATAGCTTTGTATAGTACCTTCTAATCCTGGTAGAGTTAACCTCAAAGACAAAATCTAAATGGCTGATTTCTCTTAAGAAATGAAAGTGCTAAACTGATACATTCAAATTTTTAAAATGTCATAACCGAAACAAGCAGTTGGCATGATGTATTTATAAATAGTACACCTAAAGTACTATTGCAGATGAACAATAATTTTGCAATTAAAAAACTGGATTTGGCTGGGGTTATTTATATTTAAAATATGATAACATTTAACTTACACATGTGTCCATATGTTGAAATGCTACTGCTCCGTAGCTTTTCAGATAGGATTTAGAGCATTCCCTGGATCTGCTTTTCCATGAGTCACAGACTACTCATCCTAAATGGACTATATTGAGACCAAAGAACATTTTTGTCACATTATGAAACCTAATGAGGAATAGTAAAGAGTCAGTTTGTTGTTTTCAATTCCGATTTGGGGGAAGGCTTCCTCAAAGGGTGGGTTTTAAGGGTTTTTATAAGGGATGCTTTTATAGGTAGATTTGCTTATGTGCGAACAATGGTGCTGCTATAGTTTTCATTCTTCCCATCAGTGGTATCAAGTCAGGGAAAGTCTTGGCCAAGAGAATAGATTTAGAAGATCAAGTACCTATCAGACTTGTTTCCTGCCCCCAAAGAGCCTACGATCTGGTACCCTTTTCTGCTTTCCATGTGACTCCTTGTGAGTTCTGCTTTGGGATCTTGGGATCCAGACACTTACGTCTGGGCAAGTAGGGGAGGACTGAATTTATAAGAGCCAATTAGAATTTCTTAAGAGGCATCAGGAAGTCTTTTTAAGTGGATATAGTTACAGTGCTTTGATTTTCTCTGAATTGAGCGAAGCAGCTTCAGTCTAAGACTAAAAAGCACACTTGCTTTTATCCTTCAGTCCTTCCAGAACACTTATTTCTTTAACCCCATTTTCTGCCTGGTCTCCTTCCACTTTAGCAAAGAGTAGTTTTGGGGTTTTGGTGTGTTTTTTTTTTTTCTTTTTCATTTAGATTGTCTAATTCAAGCAATTAGAACTTAGGTACCTCTGGGCAGAGCCCTTGTCTGCCTATGTGTTTATAAAATATTATGTACACTTACTGTACTTTATAAATAATAATAACAGTAATCACCTTCTATACAAAATTAGAATGTTAGCATATTCAACTAGTCTAGTATGCTGATTTGCTTTAGTGCTTCATAATTATCTCATGAAACCAATGGTATAATGGGCACTACATTATACAATCTTCCAAAAATATATTCCTATATATTCTGGCAGAGAGATGCACCTGTGTTTTCCTCCACCCACCTCTAAGATACAGAAATGGCAGGGTGATACTTACGTTGTATTCATGTTGCAAACTATTCAAAGTCATCTCCTTTTCAGCCTTTTCCTTCCTAAAAGCCAGGCAGCATTAAGTATGGTTAAGAGATATATGTGTCCTAAGTAACTCGAACAAGAAGATGGGAACCTGTAATTTTCCCCACATAAAGGGCAGCATGAGAATTGTGGATTGCCACACTCTTATTGCAGGAAATGTAAAGCCTCGCGGCGTTTATGTAAGGTTCAACCACTGGTAACTACCAACGGCCATTGCTGTAACCTGCTTGAGCCTTCATTGTCTGATCAAACAGCAACCAGAAAATTAGTCGGACTTTGGGGTAAAAACAGAGAACTGCCTCTCATTTTCAAACTCAGAGGAAAGAGCAAAGAAAGTGTGGAAAACACAGTTGATAAATACCTCTTGGTTCGCAGTAAGCAGCCCTGCTGGTCTCTTCCTGCAACAAACTTGCCAGGTTGAGGTAATTAAGTTAGTACTGCGGCTTAAATCATTAGGCAGACAGGTCACATGCCCAGAACACCCATGGCATTTGCAAATATATAGTGTTGAAAGACCAGCACTACATAAAATTGAAAACCTCACACCACTTTACTACCAAGAAGAGGGAGCTCCCTGCCTTCCTTTGCTTTTTTTTGCCCAGGGGTTTTCTTCTAATGCAGTAAATGTTATTTTAATGTGCCAGAATGGAAACCCCGGCCAGAGACTTCTGCAGTCAAAAATTCCACTGTCTCAGGCTGTATTTTTAGTCCTCTGAATTAATTGGATATAGCACCCTATAGTAAAAATCCCTTTGACACTGCTTCAGAAATACCTAAGGCATGGTTCCCAGAAAGAACTGCCAGCCGGCCACAGAGCTGAGCCGCTCTGGCAAAGGTGCTGAATCTGTACCCAACAGTCCTGGCTCTTCCAGGTTCTTTCCAGCAAAGCAAAACCCATTGATTTTTACAGTACATGGAGCTGACTTTGGAAGATGCTATCATTTGAAACATTATGCGATCCGCCAAAATACTCACTAGGTATGTATGTCTTCACTTGCAGCTGCTTAAAAAAAAATTTTTTTAATAATAAAAAAAAATTGACCTAATCCTCAAACGTGTGCGTGAAAGACCATGGCAAATGAGAAATTCAAGTCAAAATGCCCTCCGGAACATTCCCATTAAAATGATTAAAGGGGAGATGTACGGTGACTGTACCTGTCCCCTAGCAACAGCTTCTGAAGTTTGAAACTATACATATTCTTAGTGAAAGCACCATCAGAAGATATATACACCACTTGGTACTGGGCAGGGAAAAAAATATATATCCAAGGAGAAATATTTATAGTGGCAAAGGAGAGGTGGGTTTAAGGTGAAACATGCTGGTCCAGCTTGAGTTTAAACTTGCATCCCAGAGGTCTTCTTACAAGAGAGGAGTAGAAACAGAAATTGCTCTGGATATTTTGAGAAAGCGGTGACTCAGTGTCCAGAATTAGGGGCTCACAGAATCGTTGGAAGATCTAGAGGAAAAAGTTCTGACTGGAGATCTGAGGTTCCAGAAATGACATGCAAAAAAATACAGAACTGAACTTGTGGGGCAGCCATGACTTCTGAGGCTGCCACTGAAGCCTCTAGGTGCATAGATCTGTTCCACCTCCGCTGTACTGCTACAGCTGTTTCTGGACATTCAGAAGGCAGGAGACTGCCAATGCAGGGAAATGGTAATTTCTGTGACTTTCTCTGCCAGCAGAAATACCCAAAGCTGGGAGGAAGGTGGCTTGTGCCTCGTTGGCCATCTCTTTGGACATGTTTCAAGAAGAGTTAGTGCTTGGTTCTTCGGACTTTTCCCTCACCTGGTTTCTTGTTATTATTGTTTATAAAATATTTTAGAAGTGCCAGGAAAAAAGAATTCAGACACCAGAGTCATTGTTAACATCGCTGTTATAATTTAAGGCATTACCGACAGTCTTGGGGAACAAATAAGCAAGTAAGCTTTGAAAGAATAGTACGTTTCTTTATAGGTTTCTTAGCTTTAAAAAAAAGCCTCTTGGCCTTTAAAATGAAATTTGTATGTAGCTTTAAGTGGATGTAGTCTAAAAATACGTAATCTGTTTGTCCAGACCACCATAACGGCGGAGACTTAATAGGCACGTGCGCGCGCGCGCACACACACACACACACACACACACACACACACACACACAGCATTTCTATAATTCCACCCCCCACACTCTATTACAGGACTTTAATCCTCCACCCAAAGAGAATCCCTTGCATTGTCCTGAGGAGTCCAGCTCTAGTCCAGAAATCCTATGTGGGATCTTTTAGGACCAACCAGAGGAAATTACAAAGGCTTTGCCTGGCAGCCCGCATGGGCAGGGGAGGCGGGGGAAGCTGCCCTCTCCACACCGGAGTTGGTGCACAGCCACTGCATTGCCATTTTCCAGAGGGAGTTGCAGTCAAGGGCTCTGGGCTCCCAAGGCCAGCCATGCTCACCCTCAGATCTGTGTTCCGAGCATAGGCACCTCCATTTAGAAGCCTCCTTATGGAGACCTTGACTGAGGCACTTTTCTCAACTCTGAGTCAGTGCTTTTCCATTCCTCGGCCTTCATCCCCTTCCTCCTCTTCACCCATGAGTGCTTAAAAACGTAGAAGGCTTTATTCAGGGCTCCACGGAAGTGAGCCTATCTTTCGACCACCCCCGATCTTTGTGGATCTACCCGACCTTTGCCCGGTGCCATTCCATGGGGAAAATGGAACACTGGGAAGCCGGCGCCACTTTTTGCCTCTTGCTTGCGTTGTCACAGTACAGGAGCTTGATTGTTACTTTCAGTTTGGCTGTTGTCCCAATTGATCACCTCAGCATCTGGTTGTTCAGCAGCTCCTGACCCCATATGCCCCAATTGTTTCTGAGCCCTTGCAGGGTTCTTTCATGAAAGGGACTCCCAGCTACCTTGGGGAGCCTACGGTTTCCCTCTTCTCTAGTTCCTGGCTAGTCCGGGGGACCGGGAAGTGCCCTCTGAATTGTCATTGATGGCACTGATGCTGTTTCGCTGTGGTATGACACTCCTCCATCTAGCTGACTTGTGTCAGATCTTCATGCTGCACTATGGGTATTGCTGGTACTCTCTCTGGCCAATGGGCTTCACAGTCCTTCCTATTTCTACTTCTGCTGTTATTTCCTTTGAAGGAAAATTCCATATATATATATAATTCCATATATATAAATATATGGAATTTTATAATTTTTTTTAATTCCATAATTTTTAAAATTCTATAATTTTTAAAATTCCATCTATATAAATATGGAATATATAAAATTCCATATATATATGTGTGTGTGTATATATATATATATATATATATATATATATATATATATATATCTGAGGTTTAATTTGCTTAGGGACTTGGAAAGTGTTCCATGAAATGGGTCATTCATTTTTGTTAGAATTCCCTCCAAGTCACTGACACAAGGTGATGGAGAGAGATGATTATCTGAGTGATAGACATTCTCAAAATGATCCCTTTCTCGCTACACCCCAGATCTTTTAGACCCCTCCTTTCTCTGAGAATGAGGCGAGCCATTGTAGGAGTCGTTCTTGGCCACTGGTAGTTGGTATAGTTCATGGACTCACTCAGCCGTCATCCCACATCTGGAGTTGGAGAGGCCAAAAAGCTACAAACTTCATCTCTCACTGTTCCTTTACCTAAGGTTCAGGATTCAAGTTAGGGCTCAATGATGGATACACTCACACAAGATTTCCATGTCTGTGCATGGGCTAATTGCATATGGTTGCCTTTCTCCATTTTTCTAGGACTCCCTGGAAAGCAGTACAGATTGGGCAAAGGGAAATAGGTCATTCCTTCTTAGATTTTTGGTGAAGACTTTCGAAATCCCTTAGTCTATGCTTTGTTTTTGTATTCTTTCTGACTGCCACCTGCACACACATTTTTGGAACTCTTCAAGTGAATCTGAGGGAAGTGGAGACAGACAGACGTACACCCTGGAATAAAATACAGGCTTTTCTTTCTTGAGGACTAACAAAAGATTCACATACTTCTAATTTGGGCAGTTTCTTTTAAAATACAGCTAACGTCCAATTATTTTATGTTGATTATTTTTAGTATTTGGCCTATATACAGGGCATATGTCATGTTTCTGGCTTCCCAACACTTTCTAACACCTTTCTAATTTGGGGAAATGTTCTACTTTGTGAGTTTCACCTTTTCAAGATTAAACACATGGATGGCTCACTTGTTCAACCTCCTTTGCAGCTAGAGCACAGGCAGGTAACAGCACCAGTAGTCTGTTACACCCCCAGGAGACTTCAGTCCAGAAGTGAGCCACATGAGAGACAACCTCTGTGCAGAGTAATCAATATAGCAGAGAGAATGATGGCGAAGACTTTTGGCTTTTAGCAGAAGCTACGTTTGCAAAGTCTTTTCGACTGGAGTCAGGGCTGGCAGTGGGAGCAGCTGAAGCCATGTTAGGTTGCGGGCAGCCTTACGAAGCCAACTTTCTAGTGCAATGGCAACAATGGTGCTATTACTCCTCTAGCAGATTCTATGGTGTGGCTTCAAAGTGTTAGCAAAATGTTAGTCCTGAGCTTGGTGGTATACACTGGGATTATGTTGAATCTGTAGATCAGTTTGGAGAGAATTGATATCTGATCAGTTTTAAGTCTTTCAACTGATGAGCACAATATATTTTCCTTTTTACTTAAGTCTCCTAAAATTCCTCTCGGCGTGGTTTGTAGTTTTCCATGTACGAGTTTCGCACATTGCTTGTCGTAGTCATCCCAAATATTTCATAATTTTGGTACTGCTGTAATATTTTTTTAATTTTTAATTTATTATAGCTCATACACAGAAACACATTGACTTTCGTACATTGATGTAGTATCCTGCAACTTTTCTAAATTGTTATTAGTTCTAGTAACATTTTGTACGTTTCCATCAAATTTTCCCCTGTAGACAATCATGTCATGTGTGAATAAAAACAGTTTAGTTCTTCCTTTCTGATCTTGCTGCCTTTTATTTCTTTTCCTTGCCTGGTTGCACTGGCTAGAAACTCCATATGATATCTGATAGATATAGGCCATTCAGGTTATCTGATTTCTTCTTGAGTGAACTTTAATGCTTTGTGTATTTCAAGGCATTTGTTCATTTCCTCAAAGTTGTCAAGTTTATTGGCATGAAGTCCTTCATGATATGTCTTTATTGCCCATCTATTATTTCTAAAATCTGTACTTATGTCTCCTCTTTTATTTCTGATATTGTGTGATAATGTGGGTCTTATCTGTTTTCTTTGTAATAAATCTGGTTATCAACTTTATTTTTTCAAAGAACCAGCTTTAAGTGTCACTGATTTTTTTCTATCGTTTCTTTGTTTTCCATTCTAATCTTTAATTATGTCCTATCTTCTGTTTACTTTGGGTTTAATTTGCTCCTTTTTTAATTTTCTTATAGTGGAAACTGAAGTCAAAGATTTGAGAACTTTCTTATTATCCAAAAATATAGGCATTTAGTGCTGTAAATCACCCTCTAATTACTGCTTGAGTAGCATCCCTCATATTTTGATATTTTCTGTTTTCACTGTCATTCAGTACAAAATACTTTCTGATTTCTTTTTGAGCTTTTAATTAACCCCTGAGTTATTTAGAAGTATGTTATTTAGTTGCCAAATATTCGGAAATTTTCCAGACGCTTCCTGTTATTGATTTCTAACTGAATACCACTGTGGTCAGAGAACTTGTTGAGACTTTTTTTTATGCTCCAAAACTCAATCTATCTTGGCAAATGTTCAATATGAATTTGAAAGGAAATTGTGTTTTTGTTGCTGTTAAAGTTTTCTATAAATATCAATTAGGTCAGGATTTATAGTGTCTTTCAAATGCTCTACATCCTTATTGACATTTTGTCTCTTGTTTATTCTATCAGTTAGATTTGATTCTTTTATTACATTTGTGTATTTGTCTATTTCTCCATGCAGTTCTATCAGTTTTTTGATCAACTTCATGTGTTTTGGAACTTTTTTACTAGGTACATAAAATGGTAGGATTGTCATGTCCTCCTGATGAGTTGAAATCTTTGTTCTTATGAAATCATCATTTATACAACATAATATACTTTGTTCTGAAGTCTACTTTGTCTTATGTTAATGAACTATTCCAGCTATTTTTACATTAGTATTGGCATGGTATATCCTTTTCCATTATTTACTCTTTTTAAAAAAATCTTTTATGTTTATTTTTGAGAGAGAGAGAGAGAGAGAGAGAGAGAGAGAGAGAGAGACAGGGCACAAGCAGGGGAGGGCAGAGAGAGAAGGACATACAGAATCTGACGTAGGCCCGAGGCTTGGAGCTATCTGCACAGAGCCCGATGCTGGGCCCAAACCTGGGAACCATGAGATCACAACTTGAGCATAAGTTGGATGCTGAACGGACTGAGCCACCCAGGCACCCCTCCATTACTTTACTCTTATTTGTGTCTAACATATTTAAAGTGGGTTTCTTAGAGCCGCCAATTGTTAGGTCATGCTTTTTGGCCAATCTGGAAGAAGTCTCTGCCTTTTAACTAAGGTTTTTAAATGCTTTAATTTTATGTGATTAATTATATAGTTAAATTTAAATCTACCACCTTGGTGGCATCTGGGTGGCTCATTTGGTTAAGCAGCTGATCTTTGATTTTGGCTCAGGTCATGACCTCATAGTTCATGAGACTGAATCCTAACATCAGGCTCTGCACTGACAGTGTGGAGCCTGCTTGGGATTCTCTCCCTCCCTCTCTCTCTGCCTCTCCCCAACTTCTGCGCTCACTTTCTCTCTTTCTCTCAAAAATAGATAAATATTGGGGCGCCTGGGTGGCGCAGTCGGTTAAGCGTCCGACTTCAGCTCAGGTCACGATCTCCCGGTCCGCGAGTTCGAGCCCCGCGTCGGGCTCTGGGCTGATGGCTCAGAGCCTGGAGCCTGCTTCCGATTCTGTGTCTCCCTCTCTCTCTGCCCCTCCCCCGTTCATGCTCTGTCTCTCTCTGTCTCAAAAATAAATAAACGTTAAAAAAAATAGATAAATATTTTTAAAAAAAATAAAAATAAATCTACCACCTTGTTATTTGTCCCATCTATTTGTTCCCCTTTTTCTTCATTTCTCACATTTTTTAATTAATAAAATATTTTTGTAGTTCTATTTTATCTCCTTTGTTGGCTTATTAGATATTACTCTTCACTTTGTTATTTTAGCAGTTGCTTTAAGGGCTTTAGTACTTATATTTAATTTATCTTTAGTATGCATCTTTAACTTATCTTTAACATCAAGTGATGTCATACCACATTACATCTCATAAAAGAACTTTGACAATATACTTCCATTTCAACCACCCTATCATTTGTGCTGTTGTAGTCATATATTTTATTTCCACATGTTTTCCATGCCACAATACATTATTATTTTTGTGTGTGTACATAGTCAATTATCCTTTACAGACATTTAAGTAAGCAGGGAAAAGTCCTTTTACATTTACACACAGAGTTACTTTTTCTAATGTTTTCATTCCATTGTGTATATCCATATTTCCATCTGGTATTTTCATTCTGTCTGATGGACTTTCTCCAATATTTCTTGTATTATGCCTCTGTTGGTGATGAATTCTTTCAGCTTTTGTATATCTGAAAAAGTCCTTACTTCTTGTGTGAATTTAAAAGTTATTTTTACTGAGTATAGAATTCTCAGTTGACCATTTTTCTTCCACTAAACTCTCCAGATGTTACTCCATTGCTTTTCTCTTGTATAGCTTTTGTGGCAAAATCTGCTATAATCCTCATCTTTGTTTCTCTCTATTTAATATGTCTTTTTTTTTCCCCCTCTGGCTCCTTTTGAGATTTTCTCCTTATGGTTTGCAGAATATGATTGTATGTGTTTTGATGTAGTTTTTGCTTTTGTATTTTGTTTTGTTTTGCTTTTGTTTGTTTGGAGTGCATTGGTCATCTTGGGTATATGGGGTTTTAGTTTTCATCAAATTTGAAACTTTTTCAGTCATTTTTTTCAAATATTTTCTGAAAAAAATTTCAACCTCATTGTCCTTTCTTCTATAGACTTCAAGTTCACAAATTGAACCATTGAAGTGATTCTACATCTTAGCGATTCTCTTATTCTTGTTTTTTGTTTTTTGTTTTCCTGTTTTTCATTTTGCCTATTTTCTATTGCTGTGTCTCAAGTATAATAATTATTACTTTTGCAATGTCTAATCTGCCAATTATTTTACCAGTGACTTTTTTTCATCTCTGAGATTTTAGTTATCATCTCAGAAGTATGATTTAGGCTTTTTATTTATATCATTTTTCTACTTGCTCAGTCTTTCCTCCAGCTTTTTGAACATCTGGCATACAGTTTTAATAACTGTTTTAACATCTTTGTCTGCTAATTCTAGCATCTGTTTCAGTTCTGGGTCCACTTTGATTGGTCCAGGTTTTTATCCTCATTATGAATCATATTTTCTTGCTTCTTTGCATGCCTGGTAATTTTTGATTTGATGCCAGGAGTTAAGAATTTTATCTTGCTGGGTACTGGATATTTTTGTATTCCTATAAATCTTCTTAAGCTTTGTTCTTGGATACAGTTAATTCACTGCAAAACTGTTAGATTTGTTTGGATCTGGCTTTCCTGGTTTGTTAGGCAGGTTCAGAGTTGTGCCAGTCTATGGCTAATTATTTACCCAACTTCTTTTTTTTTTAATTTTTTAATTTTTTAATTTTTGAGACAGACAGAGCATGAGCAGGGGAGGGACAGAGAGAGACGGAGACACAGAATCCGAAGCAGGCTCCAGGCTCCGAGCCATCAGCACAGAGCCCGATGCGGGGCTCGAACTCACATACCGTGAGATCATGACCTGAGCCGAAGTTGGCACTTAACTGACTGAGCCACCCAGGCGCCCCTACCCAACTTCTTACAAGAAGTTTCTGAGCATTCTACCATTGCTCCCAAAATTGAGTTTTTCCATTTTGGCTGGTGGCAACAGGCACTATTTCAGGGCCCCTTAATATATTCACTTTAACTTTTTTTAAGTGGTCTTTTCCCCTGCCTAGCGTAGTTTTTTCACATGCATGTGTATATTTGTACCCAGAAGAATACTGAAAAGGTAATATCTGGAGATCTCTGAACTTCCCTCTCAATGTACCATTCTCCTCTCTAGTAATTTATCTTGAAAACTTTAGCAGACTCCATACCCCCAGATTCCCAACTCCATCTTGCATAATGCTCATGTCATTTGTTTCCCATTTTTCAGGGGAAAATGCTGTTCATTGGTTAATGAACAATGACTTGGAACTCATTGTTTAATATATTTTTCTAGGTTTTTGTTGTTGTTTTTGCTGTTGTTTCTGCCAGGAAACAATTCCTGTTACTCCATCTTGACAGAAGCAGGAGTCCCAAGTCAAAGTTTGTTGGTTATGCTTGCTAATTTAAGACTTTTCTGCAAAATTTTCTTGACTATTTCTAAGAGTCTCTGAGAGGCAACTTACATGTATATAAGTTAAATGTATTATTTGTACTGCAATTCCAGAAAAAAATCCCAGAGGAATTTTCATAGATGTCAACAATTTGATCTAAAATGTAGGTGGAGGGGCACCTGGGTGACTCAGTTGGTTAAGTGTCGGACTTCAGCTCAGGTCATGATCTTGCAGTCTGTGAGTTCAAGACTTGCATCGGGTTCTGTGCTTACAGCTCAGAACTTGGAGCTTGCTTTGGATTCTGTGTCTCTCTCTTTTTTTGCCCCTCCCTGCTGGTGCTGTGTGTGTATGTGTCTCAAAAGTAAACATTAAAAATTTTCTTAATATATAAACAAATAATAATATAAAATAAAGTAAAATGTAAGTGGATTGGGGCGCCTGGATGGCTCAGTTGGTTAAGCATGCGACTTTTAATTTTGGCTCTGGTCATGATCTCATAGCTGTGGGATCGAGCCCCACATCAAGCTCCACACTGAATGTGGAGCCTGTTTAAAATTCTCTCTCTTTCCCTCTACCTCTCATGCTCTCTCTCTCTCAGAAAAAAAAAGATGTATGTGGGAAAAAGGAAAGAGAAGTACCAAAACAATTTTGAAACAGCAGAACAAAGTTGGAGGCCACATACTATCTTACCTTAAATTTCACTATAAACCAACAAAACAATGAGATATTGGTTCAAGGATAGATGAATGGAATAAGACATAAAGCCCAGAAATAGACTCATACAAATATAGTCTGTTTATTTTTGACAAAGGGACAAGGAAATCCAATGGTGGAAAGAATCATCTTTTAACAAATGTTGCTGGAAAAGTTAGAGATACATAAATAAAAAAAAAACATTGTTCTATACCTCACATCTTTACAGAAATTAATTCAAAGTAGGTTATAGATTGAAATATATCTAAAACAATAAAACTTATATGAGAAAACACAGGAGAAAATATTATGACATAGATTAGGTAAAGAATTCTTAGATATGGCACTAAAAGCACATTTCATACAAGAAAAAATTGACCATTGCGTCTCACTAAAATGAGGAATTTATACTCTGTGAAAGTCACTATTCAAAGAGTGAAAAGGGGCACCTGGGTGGCTCCGTCAGTTAAGCATCTGACTCTTGATTTCAGCTCAGGTCAGGATCTCATGGTCTCTGTGCTGTCAGGGTGGAACCTGCTTGGGATTCTCTCTCTCCCTCTCTCTGAGCCCCTTGCTCACTCTTGCACGTGTGCTTGCTCTCTCTCTCTCAAAAATAAATAAATAAAACAAAAGAGTGAAAAGACAAGCCACAGACTAAGAGAAAATATTTGCAAACCAGACATCTGAAAAAGCAGCACTACACCCAGAATATATTAAAAAAAAAAAAAGTTTTGAAATTCAACCATAAGGAAACAAACATCGTATAGAAAACACGGGCAAAATATTTCACAACCTACTCCTCCAAATATGATATATAGATTGCAAATAGGCATGTGAAATGGTGATCATCATGGTTAGTCACTAGGGAAATGCAAATTAAAAGCACCATGTGATATCACTATTCACCTATTAGAATGACTTAAAAAAACAGACAAATCTTAACAGTGCCAATCCTGGTAAGGCTCCAGAACGAATGGGGCTTTCATACGTTGCTGAGGAAAAGGCAAAATGGTACAGGCACTTGGAAAAACAGTTGTCTGTTTTTTACAAGGTTAAGTATACACTTATCATTTGACCTACCAATCGTATTTCTAGGGGGTGGGATTTAAATGAAAATTTATTTTCATAAATAGGCCTGTATGCAGAGGTTTATAGAAGCTTTATTTGTAACCACCAAACACTAGAACCAATCTAAATGTCCTTCAATGAAGGATTGGATGAACAATCAGTGATAATCTGTATAATGGAATACTAATCAGCAAGAAAAAATGAATTATTGATATATATAACAGGATGGATAAATCTCAAAGGCATTGTGCCAAATGAAATTAACTGGACAAGGAAAGGTCACAAACGAATGATTCCATGAATATGATATGATAGCAAAGCAAAAGCTTAGGAATATTGAAGAGATCAGAGGTTGCTCATGGTTAGGACTTAGAGGAGAGAGAAAATGCAAAGGGCAAGCATGAGAGTATTTTGGAGGATGAACCAGTTCTATTTCTATTGTGGTGGTGGTTTGTGACTCTTTGCATTTGTCCAAACTCATGAAACTATAAACCAAAAAAAGTGAATGCTACTGTATGCAAGTTTAAAAATAAAACTTAAAAACCTATATACTGAACATTGAGACACCCACCACTTTTCCATGACTCAACTCCAAGAACGCAGGCACCAAGGCTTTTTCCCCAAGGCTGGCGACTAGATAATTCTCTTCTCTTGAGATATAAAAAGACTGAGTGGAGGATGAGGGAAAGATTTGCATATACTGACATTTTATACTACTCACTGAAACAGCTGGGCCCCTGCTATGGAGCTCTCAGGAAGCCCTGGTAGAGATGTCCTCCTGTCTGCACACACACATTTTCCAAACAGCTTCTTAATATCAAGAGACCTCCAAGAAGCCATAGCATTTGGGGGAAATGAAACAATGTAGAAAGTTGAAATAGGATTTTTTGACCTGCATTTAATATCCACAAATAAGTAAAAGAAGCTATTGACTTGATAAAAATTATAATAATAATAAAAGACACAATCAGAGAAAAGTACAGAATTCTTGGACATTCAAAGCAGGGTCAATAGAATAAACAATACCAAAAGGGCTAGAAGATAAATTGAGGAGTACCTCCCAGAAGACAGAAGCTAAGATGAAGAGATATAAACCATGAAAGAGAATTTGGGAAAATGGCATGATGAATTCAAAATTCCACATCTAAATAAGAGGTAACACAAAAAAGAAGAACAACCACAACAAAAACAAACAAACAAACGACAGAGAAGAGATTAGGTCAATAAAAAATTCAAGATGATTTCCTAGAATTGAAATGACCAGCCCAGCAAAGTAACAGAGGACCTATGCAAAGCAAGTCATTACAAATTTTTAAAACTCCAGAAATTTCCTTAAAAGTTCCAGGCAACTTCCAGGGAAAAAGACTAAGTTACCTTCAAAGGTAAACAATCATAATGACGTTAGACTTCTTATTAGAGACATTAGAAGCTAGAAGACAATGGAGCAATCTTCAGAATTATGAGAAAAAAAAATTAGGATCCATATCCGGCCAACCTATCAAAAGTACAGAGGTAATATAAACACATTTTTAGACATCTGAGGCCTTAGAAATATTACTTTCCAATTCCCATGCGCTAGATCTCAGGAAACTAAAGGATGATGCTACACAGCAAAATCAGAGAGTAAATAAGAAAAACAAAGAGAGCAAATCTAAGGTACAAGAGTTCTAATACAAAGTGGAGAAAAGGGGAGTCCCAGGACGCCATCTCTGCAATAAGCCACATCATACCACCCAGATTAGAAGGGGAGTATAGACAGATTCAAGAACTATGTCTCTAGGAGGAAGCAAACTGGAATTGATAGATTACCTGCAATGTTTTACCATGTAGGAAAGTATTTAAAATAGTACCACAGGTTTTATAGATCTTGTGAAGAGTTTGAAAAGAACTTGTGATAGGAACATTAAAAAATAACCTAGCAAATAAAAATGAAGCTGTGTCAATTCCCAGGAAAATGGAAAGTTTCATAAAAAAGAAAATCCAGCCACAGAACGAGATTTTGTTCAGCAGTGAATAAAACTTTCATAGCCATCAAAATGCACCATTGATTACTGATTTATTAAAAAGTGTTATATAGGCATATTGGGACAATAGTGGAAGGAGGAAGTTTGGTGGAGGGGGGTTGTCTCTAAGAGTTCCAAATACTCATCTTTCATACAAAGAAGTCAATAGACAATGTGTAAAACTGAAAAATCAAAATGAGAGTAGTATTTAGAGGCATATAGGTAATTATCAGAAGAAATAGCTGAACAGAATGAAGAGGGTGATTTTGAGAAAGCCAGCTCAGGTCCTGGGGCAAGAGACCATGCATTTCAATTGAATGTGTTAATTTTTTAAAACTCCATGTGTGTTTTACTAAAAAAAAAAATAGAATTAAACATTTTTAACAGCCATTGCCTATCTTAAGAACGTCAGAGTGGAAGTCTGCAGGATAATATTTTTGGAGAAAAGGGAAGCTGTTTTCTGTTTTTCAAATCTGCCTAGAGCTGGTCCTGTGAGTTTTCCTTCTGGGGAAAGAAAAGAAGCACCACATGATTCTTAAGTTTCAGACCTGCTTCTTACGGCATTTTTTTTTTCTTTAAAGGAAGCAAAGGCATAAGAACTCCTACATTTTAAAGTTTTCTTTTTAACTCTATCTTCTTTTTTGTGGTCTTTCAAATAGATTTTTTTTTCTGCTGGCATAAATAGTCACCCAGCACTTTAATGCCAGTAATATTTTGCTGCCCTAGACAGTTGATGACCAGCCTATATAATAAGATTGGTCCTGACATTATGAAATTGACATAACTAAATGTCACTACAGACAGGAAATGTGGGATCAGATTTTAGTAAAGTCATCCCTGAAGCTCTCCAAGAAAGAATTCAGCCCTCAGAAAAGGTCCCAGAATAACATCTTGAGGCTGAAGTCCTATGCCAACATCCATGGTGTTCTAAGAGCAAAGATCTTTGTACAAGTATTTGGTCAAGTGGTCAGTTTTTTGAGATCCACAGAGACTTCACAAAGACTGTGGGGTTGGCCTAAAATAGCTTACGCTTTCAGGACAGTGACTGATGAAATAAAAACATGCCTCTGAAAGTCCCCAAGAAACTTGGAGGCAAATTAATTCTGACTCATGTGACATTTGTTGGCTCAGACATCTGTGAATTTCTATTATGTTAGACACCTAACATACACAGAGTGGATATAATTAGGATAGTTTCGCACAGGTAAGCCAGGTGAAGAAATTTTCCATCAACTTTTTTTGTAAACAATATGTAGGTGGGCTTTTTGAAAATTAGACTATCAACCTAGGCTTTTAACATTCATTGTGGTTCTTCATGTGTTTTACTTTATTTCTTCCATCTTATTTTGTCCAGTTTTTTCCTGAAGTCACCTTTTTCTTTCTAGTCTTCTGACTTGATTTTCTCTTTACATTTAATTTCTTTTTCTCCCCTGTGACAATTTGGGAGATAGATATTTATTTCTAGTCTTCAAGTGGTTGTCCTTGAAATTTTAACATGCTAACATTAAAATTTTTTAAAAAATTTTTTTTTAACGTTTTTTATTTTTGAGACAGAGAGAGACAGAGCATGAACAGGGGAGGGGCAGAGAGAGAGGCAGACACAGAATCTGGAACGGGCTCCAGGCTCTGAGCTGTCAGCACAGAGCCCGACGCGGGGCTCGAACTCACGGACCGTGAGATCATGACCTGAGCCGAAGTCGGACACTTAACTGACCGAGCCACCCAGGTGCCCCAACATTTAAATTTTTTTAATGTGTATTTATTTTTGATAGAGAGAGACAGAGACAGAGACAGAGACAGAGACAGAGACAGACAGACACAGACGCAGACACAGAGTGATAGCAGGGGAAGGGCAGAGAAAGAGGGAGACACAGAATCCCAAGCAGGCTCCAGGCTCTGAGCTGCCAGCTCAGAACCTGACGCGGGTCTCAAAACCATGAACTGTGAGATCATGACCCGAGCCCAAGCCAGACGCTTAACCTACTGAGCCACGCAGGTGCCCCAACATGCTTACATCTTAAAACTCAAACAGCAATCAATATCTTCACCTGCCTACTGAATAATATAACAGTTTAGGATGCTTTAGTCCAGGGTCCAATCTCAAAGCTTACATACCATTGTCTTCTGGCTTTTTAATTCTGTTGGGTTTTATGTGTTTTATTTTTATAACTATGCTTCTTTATTGTTCATATCTGGTTTGGCTATGAATGGCCTCACAGAATGGATTTGGGAGTACTGTCTTTTCTTCCCCTGGTATCTGGGAGAGTTAACAAAAGATTGGAATGATATGTTCTTTATAAGTTTGGTAGAGCTCATCTAAAAAAAACTTTCTGGTTCTGAGAAGGTTTTTAGCTCTTTCTGTAATTTCTTTAGTACTCACTGATAGTAAGTTATATTTTTCTAGGAACTTGTCCATTTCATCTGTTTTCAAAATTTATTGGAAAAATGGGGGCATCTGGGTGGCTCAGTCGGTTAAGCATCTAACTTTTGATTTTGGCTGAGGTCATGATCTCACGGTTCATGAATTCAAGCCCCGAACTGGGCTCTGCACTGAGAGTGCAGACCCTGCTTGGCATTCTGTCTCCTTCTCCCTTTGCCCCTCCCCCTCTCTCTCTCAAAATAAATAAACTTCAAAACAAAATTATTGTGAAAATGTTATTGTCACATTTTCTCTATCTTTGCTGTATGTCTGTGTGTCCCTTTTGCATTCAGAATATTATTTCTTTGGGTCTTCTCTCCTTTTCTTTAATAAGATTTCTCTGTTTTTCTTTTTCAGACAACCAGCATTTGGTTTTTGTGATGCTCTCTAGTATATCTTTGTTTTCTTTTTCACCGATTCCTGCTCTTATCTTTACTGCTATCATCCGTTACCACATTTTCTAACTTTTGAAATTGGAAATTGTGTTAGTTTGCAACTGTCTCCTTTTCTAATATACATTTTTTGGCTATAGATGTCCTTTGAAGCATCTCTTTGGTTGCATTGTCCACATTTCAGTATATGGTGTTTCCATATCATTTAGTTTTTAGTATTTTTTAATTTCCATTTTGATCCATCTTTGATCCATGAGTTATTGAGTTATTTAAAATTTCCAAACACACTGACATTTTTTAATCCTTTTGTTGTTGTTTTTAACTGTTTACTTATTTAAGTGCGGTCAGAGAATGTGGTCTATATGATAACTGTTTCTCAAAATTCATGGATATTTGTTTTATGCCCTAGTATGTGACCAACTTCTTTTTTTAATTTTTTTTTTTTCAACATTTTTTTTTTATTTATTTTTGGGACAGAGAGAGACAGAGCATGAACGGGGGAGGGGCAGAGAGAGAGGGAGACACAGAATCGGAAACAGGCTCCAGGCTCCGAGCCATCAGCCCAGAGCCTGACGCGGGGCTCGAACTCACGGACCGCGAGATCGTGACCTGGCTGAAGTCGGACGCTTAACCGACTGCGCCACCCAGGCGCCCCAATGTGACCAACTTCTAAATGTCCATGTTGTTAGAGAATATCCATACTCTTTAACTGAATTTCATATCATCCATTGAATCAATCTTCCTAATTGTGGTGTTCGAGTTTTATTGTTTTGCTGTTATTCTTGATCTATAAACAATGAGAGAGGTATGTTGAAATTTCCCACCCTGCAGTTGTAAATGTCAATTTATTCTTATAGTTCTGTTAATTTTTCCTTCACAGTTTTAGTCTTGTGTTAGTATTGTATTAGGTGTACATAGAGGGCTTTTGTAACTTCCTGGTGGATATATTTACCCATCTCTAAATAATACACAGACGTTTATTTTATTTCCAACCACTACCAACCCATCCCACAGCTTAAATTCAATTTTTGTCCAGTCTTTTAGCTCTATGTGTTTATTGTGAACCCCTTAAATTAAGCATTCCTGTTTTATGTTCTTAATACTAAGTAGATTTAGTGATATATTTATGATTTTATTCGTGTGCTATCTTTCCTATAGCTCAGATGCTCTTCTAGAGATTTCTTCCTTGCATTTGAAAAACACCCTTGGCAAATTCCATAAGTGAAAATTTGTTAGGGGTAATCCCTCCCAGTTTTATTATACAGAAAAAAATTCCCTCTTGTTTGTGAAAGATAATTTTTTAAGAAACACAATTCTTGTCTTACAGTTGTTTTCCATCAGTACTTTGAAATTTTAATATTCTACCGTCTGTAGTCCCTATTGCTGCTCTTGAGGACTCAGACTTCCATCTGATTATTATTCCTTCTTGGGTAAATTGCCTTTTTTCCCTCTGGCAACTCTTAACTGCTTCTCTTTATTTTCTGTGTTCGGCAGCTTCACTAAGATGAATCTAGGTGTGAATTTCTTTCTATTTATCTAGTAGAGATGTGCTGGTCTTCTGAGTTAGAGATGTGTTTTGCAACAATCCTGGGAAATTATCAGACATTTTGACCTCCCTTTCATATTTTCCGCCATTTTAATAATATATATTCTTCATAGTTCTTTCTTCAGCTGTGTGTATTTGGTGATTTAGCCATTCCATTAAGTGCCTCATTTAAATCATTACTTTTCTCATTTCTAGAATTATAGTCTGGTTCTTTTCCTCATCTGACTGATCATTATATAACCTCTCTTTCCTTACTCCTTTTAAAAAGGTACTCTTTTCTTTCTTTAAATGCATTAAACCTAGGTGTTTTATTGCCTCTGATAGTTCTTCATGAGTGCAATTTTGTGTGTGTTATTTCTGCTTACTCATTCACATTGGCTTGGTTTTGCATGTGTGTGCATGGGCACATCCATGCTTGCGTGTGTGTGTGTGTGTGTGTGTGTGTGTGTGTGTGTGTAAGGGCTCATAGTTGTAGGAAGTCTCCTTTTGGGGAGTGAAAGTCCTAGGTGGAGGGTACGTTCCTTGGAGGAAGAATTTGACTTTATTTCTGAGGTCCTCTAACGTAATGTCTCATCAGGATCCCCTTTATATTGGGATTTTATATATTACACAAATAGTGTATGTTCAAAACTGAAACCCTTGTCTTGACTGGGGACCTTGAAATCTTGAGAGAGATTCTTTTTCATCCCCACTCAGAATTGAGGCTGAGACCATTTTCCTTGCTGTCTGAGCCTTCTAGACTTGTTTTCTTTTTGTTTTTCTAAGGTAGTAACCGTTCCTAAAATTCCCTTGGGGAAAGTGCTAAGCACAAGACTTTCTAGATGTTCTTAGGGATTGTAACAATTTCAGCAATTCCTGTTCTCCTAGGACTGGCTTTCTTGCTTTGTCTCTGACCATGGTGATTTTCTTGACTTTCCATTGATGTGATGTTTTAAAAAATAAAAAAATCTCCTGGTATTTTTAAGGGATTTGTTGTTGCAAGATTTTAACATACCTAGACTACCCTATTACTGTAATAACAATAACTTGGGGTCATTACATGAGGTTCAGAGAATCTTACAAGGTCCTTGTAGACTACTGCTCTTAACTCTCATTCTTAATATCTGGGAACTTCAGGAAAAGCTCCCAAGTCTTCAAGAAAATGTATTTTAAGCATCCTTTTCCCTCAGATTCTAGAAGTTATGGAAAATTCCTTTCTGTTCCCATGGTCTTATTCTCAGTAACCCCTAATGTAGCTCTGACCTTGCCTTCCTTTGCCCACTTTGGCTCTAATGGGGTATCTTCCCTCTCATTCTCCCATCACTTCTTTATTTGTCTTCTTTTCCAGTTCCCATAAGCCCAACCAAAGTTCTTTTCACCAAAAAAGTGGTTTCCATGGTGAAGACAGATCCCAGCCACAGCTCGTAGGTGACTCCAGGTATGTCACCAACAAGAAGAGGCTGGGTTTGAGAGGCTTCTCTTGCCTGAGAAGTCTTCACCTCATGAAATTCCAAATAAATATTGATATTTTCTTGTTTGTTTGTTTTGGGTTTGCTCTGTTTTAAGATCATAGAACAAACTGGATTCCGAGACACTTCTTATAAAAGCCAACTGTCACAGAGGGGGCAAAGGACCTTGAAAAGCCTACATAGGTCTTGGAAAGAATGAATCTGGATGTGGCAACTTAAAATGATATTATTTCTGCTTTGAGTCAGCATACTACCCATAAGCCCTTAAAAGCATGTTTATTGCTTAGCTGGGTAATGCTCTTAAAACGTTCCAATGTACAGCACCACACTATACCCAAAGGAATAGGATTAGCTGTGGCTAAACATGCTGAGAATTCTTCATCACTTGCAGAAGGAATTTTCCTCGAGTTACAGTGCTGTGAATAGAGCCAACTTGTTCTCACTGGCTTCCTCATTTTAAGTGAGATAATGTGTTTCTGAGCAATAAAATAAAACAAGGAACCTGTATAAGGCATGAATACTTAGAAAAACAGGAGAAGGGTAAGACCAGAATGCCTGAAAGTAGAGAAGAAAAATCTAAATTATTCAATCAATGTTATATCTTTCATTTCCTGGATTTGGACAGCTTCACTGGAACTTCACTGGCACATTCTGTGCCCTAGATCAGAATTTGTTAAACTGTAGCCAAAAAGGTATAGTCACTGAAATATCCACCTGATAAATTATTCTCACTTACAAGTATAGTAGTCATATATCTTAGATTTTTCTGAGACAATTCCAGTATAAATTTATTTTATTCTTTTCTACAAAGGCAGTGCATTCAATGTTTATCCAAGTGTGGTTTCATATCATTCAATTTAGAGATTAGAAAACATCCATTGCCGGACCACGTGTTCTGATTTTAAATTTATAAAATAAGGTCACCGGGAATCCTCAAAAAATGCTGTAGTGGTATTCTGCTATGTTTCTAATATTTAAGAATTTAAGTTAATTTATCTTAGATTCACAAAATCATTGGAATGTAAAAGCACTTGTAAGGTAAGGTAATTTATCCTTCTTTTGCAAGTAGGCAGTCACACCTCAACCATCCGAGGCTAATGAGAATGTATCCTGTTTCTAAAGATGGTCAGACACCCTCCCTCTCTTAATGCATAGGCTGTTTCTGGATGAGAGAAAAAGTAAAATTCTAGACTTGTTCATCCCTGTAGTGAAGGCTGTTTCCCCCGTATCTAACTGGTGATAGGGTCTAAATTTTGGTTTTGTCCTAAAATATTTCCAAAGTCAGCAAAAACGACTCTATATCATACTAGCAAATCTGTCACAACAGATAAAGATCATGCTCACATCCTTCTGCTGTAATTTCTTTCACTTCTCACTGGTCCCTTCACTGCTATATAGCCCATGGGCCCTCTTGAATCTCCGTACCCAGTAAACAATGCTCCCTGACAAATGGTGAACACTTCCTCTGTCTCCCTCCTTAACTGAAATCTGTCGCTGTTCTAATGTTCACTGATTCCCAGCAGCCCTAGCCACTGGAGCCCTCGCATCTTCCAACAGTGTTGCTCCAGGATCAGGAGATAGGATTTTTGAGTTGACGTGATTTGTCTGCCTTCGCATAAACTTGTCCTCCTTTATGGCTCCTTCCTGTATGCCACCTTACAATGCCACCTCCTTCTCCCTCCTCTGCATGTTTATTTCTGAGATTTGAATAACTTCTCTCACTTATTATTGACTTCTGGCTCACATCATTACTCCCTATCCCAAGTCCTGATATATTAGTCGTTGTTAGTATAGATACCTCTCAACATCTCAATTCCAATGACCTTCGCTAATCTCCAGTCATATATCACCATGGCCACACCATGGATCTTGTGGTCATCTATAAACATGCCTCTGAAGTCTTCAACTCTGATCTTCTACTCTTTGATCTAACTTACTCTTCTAGGGGCACCTGGGTGGCTCAGTTGGTTAACTTTCCACTTTGGCTCAGGCATGATCTCACAGTTCATGAGCTTGAGCCCCGTTTTGGGCCCTGTGCTGACAGCTCAGAGCCTGGAGCCTGCTTCAGATTCTGTGTCTCCCTTGCTCTCTGACCCTCCCCTGCTTGTACGATCCGTGTGTGTGTGTGTGTGTGTGTGTGTGTGTGTGTCTCAAAAATAAACATTAAAAAAAATTTTAACTTACACTTCTAGGTCTTCAGGACCTCAAATTATTATCTGAAGCACTCTTTCATCAGCTTACTCAATTTCCTTGCACCCCAGGCCTTTTGCAGCATTTGCTTGTGGTTATGACCCTCGATTCCCATTACAATACTTTCTCCAGTTTCATACCCAGATGAATAAACCCTTCTGGAACCGCAGACTGGAGCCATTTAAAGCCAATCTTCAACTTCAGCTGTGCCTTCAGTCCCACCACCAGGAAATCCCGTCATTTATCATTAGTCGGTCCCCAAATGATATTTCAGACCAACCCTACCCTCCTCTTCACAACTTCCAAGGACTCATCTTTCCTTCCCTCAATTTCAGTAGACCAACTGGTCTCTTGCTACTTGGCAGAAAAGTGAATCTGATGTGACTTTCCTTAAATTTTTCTTCCCTTCCCATTGGCTTTATAAACTGTAGCTTCTCTCACACACATCCTTGCCTCATTTCCTCTCATCCCAGGCAGTGAGCTGTTACAGTCTATAGCCAGCCTCTCTCCCTGTGCCCTTGAGTTTATTTTTCTATGCCGATGTCAGGGCCCTAAGCCATCAGCCATTCAGTTCTTCTTTGTCACCTACAGGACAAAGGCCACACTTCCTAGAATGGCTTAGGCCCCCCTCATCTCCTTTCACTGTCATCCATTCCTTTATGCCCCAGAACTGCTCTGACCAACGTGGTGTCCGTGAGCCACAGGTAGTTATGTAAGTGTAAATGAATTAAAATTAATTTAATTAGAAGTCAGTTACTCAGTTATACCCGTCATTTTTCAAGTGCCCACTGGCCTCTTGGGGCAAATGCTGACTGTACTGGACAGCACTGACGTTAAACATTTCCATCTTGGAAGAAAGTTCTCTTGGACGCCACTACTCACTTTTATGGAGAATTCTGCACTTTTTTTGAAAGGACCAAGTTTCTCCTATCTCTGGACCTTTGTATACAAAAAAAAAAAAAAAAAAAAAAAAAAAGCAATAACCATTTCTATGTCACAGCACTCACTCTGGCATCCTACACATATAGGTATGTGGACATCTACTTCCAGAAGCAACTTTTGGTGCTGTTGGAAACAAGCCCAGAAATTTTTAAGACAAGTCTTTCTGTGGAGATTATTGTACCTTTAAGGCACTCTTGTGTTTTCTCTCTTCTCTAGGAAGATGTACTAATGGGGAGATGAGCCCTTCAAGAAGGGCTTTTAGATCCCATTGTGCCAGTCTTTCCAAATCTCCACATAATCACACATTAAACTGTCACTGTAGATAAAGCGATCATCTTACCTTCAAGCTTATTAGAGCTTCTCCTTAGAAAATCGTTTTCAATGTTTTTAAAAGAGAACCCACAATAAACTACCTAATTATCTTTGTTGAGACTTTGTTTTTTGCACAACCAAACGATTAAATTGTCATGCCGCCGAAAGAATACTTGGACATCCGACCGCAACACTATTTTAGGAAAATCTCAAGGGAAGCCGCAGTGAGAAGGAGGAAACAAGTGAATTTTTTTTTTTTTCAATTCTACTTATCCCCCTAAGTCAGGTCTTTGCTGTCGGACTTGATTATTTCATTTAAAGTGGATTCCTAAATTCGTCAATATATAAAGTCCAGGAGCAGCAACATTTAAACATAAGTATGAAGCCAATTCCAAAATCAAATGTCAAGTTTGTGGTAATTACTTATCACTTTGAACATGCTTCATAAATACCAAACTGGAGTGAGAAGTGGGAAACTGGCTGTGCCATTAGCCGGCTGTGCCATTATCTGGCTGTGACACTGGGCAATTAGCTTCAGCTCTTGGGCCTTAGTATCATGTATGAAGTAAGAGAATCAGAGAGGGTTCCCTCTACGTTTCTTTTCTACTCTAAAAACAATGGTATTGCTGGGTTGTAGGTGAGGGTAGGGCATTCTTTAATATAATTAATAATTTCTCAAACTTTTGCAAGGAACAAGTGTAAATCCAGCTTCTAGCTCTTCTCCGTACATGACGGACAAGAAATTCTGGAGTCTCCATCACCTAAAACTAGACAAATAAATAGGGGTGCAATGCATCTACAAGAGCAGTTTGTGGAGGTGGGAAGTAGAAGGGTGTAGGAGGAAGAGATTTCAAGAGAAGAGAATTCACAGGCTACCGTGACCTGATTAATACCAGCGGGCACTGTGTCTGTCTTCAAATAAGATGAACTGGGGGGCACCTGGGTGGCTCAGTTGGCTAAGCGTCTGAACTCGGCTCAGGTCCTGATCTTGTGGTCCCTGAGTTTGAGCCCTATGTCCGGCTCTGTGCTGACAGCTCAGAGCCTGGAGCCTGCTTTGGGTTCTGGGTCTCAATCTCTCTCTCTCTGCCCCTCGAAAATAAATAAACATTTAAAAAATTTAAAAAAGTAAGGTTCATTGGCCTTCAGCAGCACACAGCACTTCTCTCGTTCACCTTGGTTTACTGTTTGTATAGAACCACGTTTCTACCATGAAGTACTCTGTTAAAAACATTACAGAGAGACACCTGGGTGGCTCAGTCAGTTAAGCATCCAACTCTCGATTTCAACTCACGTCATGATCTCACGGTTCATGAGTTTGAGCCCCACATCGGGCTCTACACTGACAGTGTGGAGACTGCTTGGGATTCTTTCTCTCTCTCTCTCTCTCAGCCCCTCCCCTGCTCTCTCTCTCTTTCTCCCTCTCTCTCTCTCTCTTTCTCAAAATAAGTTCACTTAAAAAATATCACAGATATATAAATGTTATTTGTAAATATAATTTCAAAAGCATTTAGTGGTTTCCATTGTCTTTGCAAAGACTGTAAGCCCCACACGCAGAAGCTTGTAGAGCTTCACAGGTTTCATCTTGAATGTTTGAGGCGACAAGGTTAGACATGAAATGCTGCTTTGGTTTACTATTTTTCTGCATTACGGTGATAAATGAATGGGGAAAAGGACACACACCAAGGTGGAAGAAAGAGTGTATTTTTCTTCTGCAACATAAAACTTTTAATTATTTTAAATGTGTGACTTAGTCAGCTTGGAACCAGTCCACCTCAAAGTAAAATAAAAAGCAATGAAAATTGATGACAGAATGGTTCAGTGACTAAAAATCTTAAAGTTATTACAAATAGAGTATAAAAACCCCTCTAATCCACACAGTTGCAATTTCTGGGGTCAGTGGGAAGGGTATGTGTCTGTGTTGGGGGGGGGGGGGGTTGGTTAAAATATCATTATGCAGCTTACTTTTATTTTCTTCAGAGACAAAAATAAAGGCTATTTTTAATGTACCTTACAGATACATAAATTCCTTAGAAAGCATTTTATGTCATACATTTATCTAAGGAACAATTGTACACAAACTGCATTTACCAACACTACGTGTTCCAGTCCCCTCCTCTCCAAACAAAAACAGAGAAGGCTGCTTCGCTCTGAAATGATTCTGAATTAGCATTCAAGAGCAAGTCTAGCTTTCCAAACTAATTGGTGAGTCCATAAGTTTAGATGGCCTCTCTATTTTGCAAACTTTTTTTTTTAATTTTTTTAACTTTTTTTTAATTTTTTTTATTTTTGAGACAGAGAGAGACAGAGCATGAACGGGGGAGGGGCAGAGAGAGAGGGAGACACAGAATCAGAAGCAGGCTCCAGGCTCTGAGCCATCAGCCCAGAGCCCGACGCGGGGCTTGAACTCACGGACCGCGAGATCGTGACCTGAGCTGAAGTCGGATGCCCAACCGACTGAGCCACCCAGGCGCCCCATTTTGCAAACTTTTGTAAAGAGTCCAAGATCCAAGGACCAATTGGTGAAATTTCTACCTCTATCATCACCATAAGTGCTTGGATATAAAAAAAAAAGCACAACGTATAAACTACTAGATATTCATTCATCCTGCATTGATTAAAGAAATTATGATACAGACCCAACGTGAAATACTGCACCACTCTGTTGAAATGAATAAGACGAAAAAGAGGATCTGTCCAGGATAAATAAATAAAGATATTATAAAACTTGTTAAAATGCATCCTAATACTCCTTTTAGTAAAAAGACTAGAAAAATGTTATGGTATAGTGTCTATACGTGTGTGTGTGTGTGTGTGTGTGTGTGTGTGTGTGTGAAATACAAAGCTGATACCAATGGTTATCACTGGGAGAGGGGAATGAGAATAAAAGAGACTATCTCACTTCCTATATATTTTTGTATGATATCATTGTTAAATGACCATGTCTTGGGGTGCCTGGGTGGCTTGGTCAGTTGAGCATCCAACTCTTGCTTTCCCCTCAGATCAAGATCTCACGGCTCATAAGTTCAAGCCTGACATTTGGTTCTGCACTGACAGTGCTGAGCCTGCTTGGGATTCAATCTCTCTCCCTCTTTCTCTGCCCTTCCCCCACTTGTACTCTGTCTGTCCCTCTCTCTCTCAAAATAAATAAATAAACTTAAAAAAAATAAAAAGTAAATGCATGTATTACTTTTATAATCAGAATAAATACTAAAAATATTTTAAAATAAATAAATATTAAAGGTACTAAGGAAAATTTTTGAGACAAACATGGCAGCCTGAGGCTTTCCATCTCATTCCTTCCCTCTCTTTCTAGTCCATGGGGGAGAGGCAGCTATCTAGAAGGATAAATGCTAGGGCTCTGATGTAAACCAGAGCACGATGCCAGCATCTATGCAAGGCCTGGGACTTCTCAAGGAGATTGGCCTGCAAAAGCAGAGAGGGACCTGATGGTTTTGTCTCGCCATCACCAGCCCGCCTCTGCCTCTTGCCCTGTAGTCTATCACGGGAGTAAGGGGTGCTGCCCTTTTCTCCCACAAGTTCATTAACATGGGATAGGACAAACCCAAGGCAAGGCAAAGTCAAGTCCTGAACTCTAATCTCCAGTTGGAACTCCGGGGGGAAGTTTCAAATGAAAGGGTAATTTAAGACGTTTTAATTTATCAAACTAAATACGATGAGGGTGTACCGTGTCGTCGCAAGATACGGATGTAAAGCAGAAAGAGCTATAGCAGTTATTGCTCATTATGGAGAGGGTTTCTGTCCAAGTTGAACTTGGAATGCCAAGGATAGTAGGTGAACAGAAGTGAAGGTCCTTGCCTGCATCTTTTTTTGTCCCTAAGACAACAATAACAAAATCAAAAGCAGACCATTTATACCTTTCTCATCCTACTGCCTAGATCTGAAAGGAGGGACTGGGGCAGCCAGGGAGTTCAGAAAAGGAAGCTTTAGGAGCTGGGGAAGTACTATTTACTCACCATAGAGCGGTATTTAAATATTCTTACATCTGGGGTAGCCATATCTCTGTGTACCAACTGACTGACTTTGATCTGTGAGGCAGCCCTCACCCCGTGGAGCTCATGAAATTTTTCTCATGACTTACTTGGGTCTATCTAACCTCGTATATATAACCCAGAAAATAATCTAATTCTGGATATGGATTTGCCTTCTCTGTCCAAGCACTTTTGTCACAAATCATCATCCATGATCTTACTGGATGTCATTTTTGTTGCCATAGTATTTCACATGACATTCCTTCTGACCAAGGAATTCATTTTATTTATTTTTTAAATGAGACAATGGACTTATTTTTACAAGATTTGTGGATCTTAACTCTGTATCCCAATACCCTATACAATGGTGAGATGGTCCATTGAAAACTCATTTATGCATCAGTTGAAAGATACCTCTCTGTGATATTGGGGACAGTCTTATGGTATTGATTCCCCTGTCAACAAAATATGAGGGTCTGGGAATCAAGAGGGCGAATGAAGTGTGAGCGGTTCCTCTTGCTGTTATCATACTCACTTACACAATATTTACTTCTCTTTGCCATGATTTTGAACCTGCCAGCTTAGATTCCTTATTTCTCAGTAGATGGTTGCTTCCACCTGTGACACAACAATGATTTCACTGAACTAAAAGATGAGTTAGCCAGCTGGCCACCTTTGGGGTCTTTTGCTACTGAACAAAGAACAAAGACAAAGAAAGGATTTGCTGTTCTGGCTTGCATGATGGGCCTTGATTATCAAGCAGCAATAGAGTTACTGGTACATATCAAGGGCAGGAAGGAGTATTTATAACCCAGAGAATCCCCTTGGGTGTCTCCTAATACTTCATATCCAAGACTAAAGATTAATGAAAGCCCACGGCAACACAATACAGACAAAATGAAGAAAAGCTCAGGCATTTATGGAAGGAAGGTGTGGGTCACCTCACTAGATATAAAACACTTAACTGGTGGTGACTGAGAGCAAATTGACCCATAAAATTGGTAGTGGACGAAGAAGTTGTAAATACCAACAACGTTTTTCTGACCTGTTGCAGGACAGATTATCATAGCTGTACATATTTTTCTTGCTTGCTTTATTATGTATATATTTGTGTGTATTAACCAATCTTCTCTTTTCTCTTTTTTTTTTTTTTTTTTTTTTTTTTTTGAGAGAGAGAGAGAGCATGAGTGAGGGAAGGGCAGAGTGAGAGGGAGAGAGAATCTTAAGCGGACCTCACGCCCAGTTCAGAGCTTGACACGGGCTTGATCTCACAGCCATGAGGTCATAACCTGAGCAGAAATCAAGAGTTGGATGCTTAACCGACTGAGCCACTCAGGCGCCCCTCCTTTTCACTTCTATTATCAATGAGGTGATGGTTAGCTGTCATTTAGTTTTGAGGTTATTGGATACCAAGATGGGCCTGTGACTGAACTGGAAAAGGACTGAACGTCTTCAGGGGTGGATAGAGCATTTAATGGGATTTGTGCCTTTTCTTTGGTAAGAGAGCATTTTATTTATACGGAGCATAGTTGCATAATGATAGGTGGGAGTAAGTTGTTGCTATTGTGGCTGTCTGGAAGACTCCATGTGCATAAAAACTTGCTTATGGATATAGAGTAGGTAACGATTTAGACTGTGATCGACTGGTTTGACTGTCTCAACTCCTAGTTCATCCTGCCTTCTTATTTGGCAATATTAGAAAGCTAACAACTACATTCCTCTGATTCTCTTGCTGCTAGGATTCTGGATGTAAATTTGGTTCTGGCAATTAGATGGATGTTCATGAGCTTTTTTAAAGGCAGAAAGAGTTACACGATCTTTCTGCGCCAGTGTGGACAGACAAGGAAGCTCTAAAGAGTGAGGGGGTTTGCAGTGCACAAGCTTCATCATGCATGTCTAATCACTGTGGATGGTGGTGATGACAGCAGTGACAGCAGCAATCACCCAAGGCTGGGATCGCATCGACACTGGTCAAAATGGAAGTCAATGTTCCAGTGGAGTATCCTGACGGCCACACCCCCAGCACTCATAATTATTTTATCAACAACTTATTTCTGCATTAAATCCTTTTATGTTTGGAAAACCTAAAGTGTTTGCTATTTCCTGAATTAAAGCAATTGATACATAACTCTAGAGATACACCTGTACATGTTCAAAATGAGGCATGTAGGGGCGCCTGGGTGGCTTAGTCGTTAAGTGTCCGACTTCGGCTCAGGTCATGATCTTGTGGTTCACGAGTTCGAGCCCCGCGTCGGGCTCTGTGCTGACAGCTCACAGCCTGGAGCCTGCTTCGGATTCTGTGTCTCCCTCTCTCTCTGCCCCTCCCCCCATTCATGCTCTGTCTCTCTCTGTCTCAAAAATAAATAAACGTTAAAAAAAATATTTTTTAATTTAAAAAAAAACCAAAATGAGGCATGTAAATGGATGCTGACTTCAACATTGTTTGCAATAGCTCCAAAACAATTATCTACATGTCTAATAGTAGGAAAGTGGGTGAAAAAATTGTGGTACATTTACATTATGGGATGAAGCAAGTAAAAGCAACAAAGTAAATCTATACATACTAACATGAAAAAGCTCCAAGCTGTGTCAATCAGTTTTTTTTTAAAAAGGAAGCTATGTAATAATTTGTGCCATATTAAACAATTTACTCTAAATATTGCACATTCAATACATGGTTTGAGTGTATATGGCATGCATCACCATATACTTGACAGGATATAAACCCAAATTCATAACAGCAATAAGTTCTTTGGAAGGAACTGGCATTTGCCAATGGTTATAAAAGGAGAATTTAGTTTTATGTAATGAATTTTTATAATTAGAATACATTCCCTTATTGATGATTGGAAAGAAATAAAATTTTTGAAGAATAATAATTAATTATGGTTGTGAAAGACAAAGCAATTATAAACATTTTTAATGGAAAAATGCATAATATTTTAAAATAATCTATAGCTGCTTAAACAAAATTAAAGAGACTACTAGAGAAGGAGCAACATATAACATGCTAACATCAGCTTTTGGAGGGAGGAGGGAAAGACAGAGTGAGCAAAGTACATACACATCATTTTGTTCTTGGCAATGACAGGAATTTAACATCAAATATATTTTTAACATAAAGATAACCACTAATAGAAAAAAATAGACATATAAGTTTCAAATCACCAGAGAAAAGGACACACGTAGTAAAGAGATGATTTTACAGGAAAATGTAAAACACCAAAATTGACTCAAAGCATAGAAAATTTAGATAGCATAATAACTAAGAAAAAACGTTTTAAAAAGGTAGAAAATAATAATAATAATAAGGAAAAGAGAAGAGAAAAGAAGGAAAGGAAAGGAAAGGAAAGGAAAGGAAAGGAAAGGAAAGGAAAGGAAAGGAAAGGAAAGGAAAGGAAAGGAAAGGAAAGGAAAGACAAGACAATAGACCTACATGTTTTATAGACAAGGTCTCTCTATTCCTTGAAGGTTGGTTTGATCATATTCTATGTTATCTGTGAAATTGTAGAATATGTTCCCCAGTTAATATTATGACGTTTACCTTGCTCTAAAGTTAAAAGGTGAACAAGAACATAACAGACACGAACAAATGAGCACTAATATTGTTTATAAATATAATTATAAAATCTCATATAGAACATTATCACATTAAATCCCACATTATATTAATTCCAAAGTTGAATTTTTTCCTAAGAATTTATCAGTAAGTCAGCTTTAGGAAATCTTCTCAGGCAACTCATTACTCAAATGGGTTAAGTGAGAACAATCATATGAATATCACCACAAAAATACTTGGTAGAATTCAGTATTCAATCTGTAGAGGGAAAAACCTTAGCAAATTAGTGATAAGAAGATGTTCCCTTAGTGGAATAAGGAGTATCTATCATAAACAAGCAGTATCGCCTCTCGGCCTTTTGGCTAAGATCATAAACAAGCAGTAAACCACAGTTCAGAGGAAAACATTAGTAGCACTCCCACTAAAGCCAAGATGAGGACAAAGATACCTGTCTTTAAGACCATATGCTGCCTTATTCTGGAATTACTAGCAATGAGATAGGTAAGGTAAAAATTCATACAATAAAGAGACAAAACCAAAATTGTTTGCAGTATATGATTTATTACTAAGAAATTACAAAAGAATCAATTGAAAACAGAAAAAAAAGGTCAAAACTCAGCTGAGTGCCCAAGATAAAAAAAATAAACATCTAAATCTCAACAGATTTCTTACATGTCAACATAAAAAAAGGTGAAGGATGGAAGAAAGATCCCATTCACAAATCCACAATAGCAAAAACCATTATTAAATGCCTAAGAATGAAATAATCAAAGCCTATACAGAAGAAGCAATAATTTCCTCAATAATGTAAAAACAAAAAACAAAAAAAAATGAATTAATGGAGATACATTAGATGTTCTATATGGGAAGATTCAATCTTGAAAACATTCAATTCTCTTTCAATTTAGTCTATAAACTTATTTTCAGAACACAATTGTTTTCTATTTGAAAAATTATTTTTGAAGTAATCACGTAGGTACAAAATGTTGAAGTACGATATAAAAACCTGCTTTTTTCCAAATTACTTGAAGTAAATTGCTTTCCCTGTTTCCCTATCACCTAAAACTCTAGTGTGTGTTTCCTACAAACAAGGGTGTTCTACATAATGGCAATACAACCATTCAAATAAGAAAATTATTACTGATATATTACTGCCATCCAATTATTAAACCCTATAATCAATTTTCATCAATTATCTCAATAATCTTTTACCACAAAAATATCCAGTGCAGAACTATGCATGGCATTTAGTTATCTCTCTTTAGTCTCCTTCAGTCTTAACAGCTCCTTAGTATTGCCTTGACTTTCATGACCTTGATTATTTAGAAGACTATAGGCCAGTTTTGTAGAATGTACCTCAACTTGGCCTTGCCTGATGTTTCTTTGTGATTGAATTCAAGTTAGGCATCCTTAGCAGGAATGAGTGCTAATTTAAAATGAGCCAAGATATATTTGGGGGCAAAAGACCAAAAAGGCTTACTTTGTCATATATTATAAAACCACAGAAATTCAAACAATCAGATTCTGACTCAGGAATAGACAAATTGATGGAAGAAAAATAAGGATTAAAGAAACAGATTGAAGAATATTGTAGTATTTATCACCCATATAGTTATAGTAAGTTAGATGAACCATGGTGATTTGGAGAAGAGCATTAATGAGCATTCTGTATTATGATTTACACAAAAATAGACGTGTAAAAAAATAAAAAATCATAAAGTAATATCAATTTATAATATTATAATTCTGTGCTGGGGAATTACTTTGCTGGGTATACCAAAGGAAAAAAAAGATCAAAAACTTAGCCTATTTATAAATTAAAATGTCCTATATCATAACAAAACAAAGGTAGCTCCAATCTACTTCACATCACATGGAAATGAAGGCTTTGAATAGATTATCTTGAATATCTCTTCAAGCTCTGAAATGATGACTCTCCATATTTTATGCATATGATTATACGTAAATTGTGCCGTGTCTATGTTGCATCTTTCATATAATAGAAACTCCTTGAAGGAAAGATTTATATTTTACTTTTGTGTGCCTTCTCCACAGTTACACAAGCTGTGGTCATTGCTGTGAGCTGAATTGTGTCCCCAACAAAGGATTATGGTGAAGTCCCAACCCTGGGCACCTGTGACTGTGATCTTATTTGGAAATGGGGTCTTTGCAGATGCAGTCAAGCCAAGATGAGGTCATATTGAATTAGGGTGGGCCCTAAATCCAATGAGTGGAGTCCCTAAAAGAGAGAGAGAGATTTGCAGACACACTCCCAGGGAAGAAGTCAATCTAAAGACGGAGACAGAAATGGGAGTGATGAAGCTACCGAGTAAGGACTGCCAGGAGCCACCAGAAAGCTAGGAAAAAGCAAGGAAGACACCTTTCCCAAAGCCGTCCGAGACAGCACAGCCCTGGTGACATTTTTCAGTTCAGACTTCTAGCCTCTAGAACCATGGAATGATCACTTCTGTTGTTTTAAGCCCCACAGTTGGTGACACTTTGTTAAGGTAGCCCGGGGAAATTAATACAGTCATTTAAATGGGCGATTTTGTTTTTATAGGTAATCATACAGAGCACTGTAAATTAGAGCACTTATATTCACCCATTGGTGTTGGAGTGATGGAACACTCAATTGTGTTCCCTCTGCTGCACAAATTCAAAAAAGATTGGCTCTCTTTCTTTTAATTAGAAATAAGATCCATCAGTCTTGCAGCCTCACTATTTTTCGATGGTTTCTTCATCTGTGCGAAAGCAGCTTCCTCAGCACCTACAAGATTTGGTCAATCTCCAACTCAGTCAAAGTCCAGCCCAGACTCATCCCAGAGGACTTCTGTTTTCCCCGGGCTCAATCACCTCCTTGAAACATGACCCTGAAGAAACTTTTTCACTTTGTCTGGTGGTAAATTCTACCTGTGTGATATATTGTAATGGCCAACGTTTGCTGTATTAACACACACCCGTGGAAGCCATAAGCTACTTTAGAGAAAACTGCCATATTTTTAGATGAAATCAGTAAAAACAGGAAAGAATTAGTATTTTATTGTATTCGGGAGATTATATATTTATACGCTTTTTACAAGGCTGACATTCTGTCATTAGGTCTATCTTTTCTCTAATTCTCTGGGTGCTATTATTCTAGATGCACTCCTATCATATTATTCCTTCTTATTCCCTATTTTACTTGCCAGTAATGCTTCTAAGAATATGTCATATTTTACTACAATTTTTCACAAAAGAGAGAATATTACTTTGCTCCACAATAGATTAACTCCCAGACAAATGGATTATCTGTTAATTTTATGTCATCCTTAACGGAACTAAAACTCTCACAATTGAATTTTACTAATTATACATTACTGTAAAGTAGCTACTTATAAAGGCATTTTAAATAAGAAATCTATTATAATTACTTAACCCTGGAAAGGAGGACAAGAGTAGTATCACACAAATGCTGTAAAATGGCAGTCCATGATCTGAATGGAATATGCCAATGTGCTTTGTTAGGCATGCAGAGTGGTTTTAAAACCCCATATGAAATAGTTTCAACATTTAAAAATTAGGAGACCTTACCAAAATAAATTCTTATTTCTGTCTTTTGGGAAAGAAAATCAGAAAAGAATATCTAGCTGTTCTGGACAGTCTTGGCAATAAACAGTGTTGGGGAAAACCAGACAATCAAAAGAATGAAACTGTGCCCCTCTCTTACCCCATACACACAAATCAACTCAAAATGGAAGCAAGACTTGAATGTAAGACCTGAAACTATAAAACCTATAAAAGAAAACATAAATGGTAAGCTGTTGGACATTGGTCTTAGCATCATTTTTTGGATTAGACACCAAAACAAAGGTAACTAAAAGTAAAAAGAACAGGCGAGACTACTTCAAGCTAAAAACCTTCTGTAACCTCTGGAATGGGAGGACATATTTGCAAACCACGTATCTGATAAAAGATTAAAAAAAATAACAGTTTAAAGAAAACAAAAACAAACAACCAATGAAGAAATGGCAAAGCACCCGAATAGACATTCTTTCAAAGAATACTTACAAAATATCAACAGACACATGAAAAGGTGCTTGACATCACTAATCAGGGAAATGCAAATCAAAGCCACAATGAGATATGATCACCTCATAGCAGTTAGAATGTCTATTATCAAGAAGACAAGAGATAATAAATGCTGGCAAGAGGTGGAGAAAGGGAACACTCCTATGTGGTTGGTAGGAATGTAAACTGGTACAGCCATGATGGTAAACAGTGTGGACATTCCTGAAAATACTAAAAACAGAACCACCATATGATCCAGCACTTCCACTCCTGAATATATATCCAAAGGAAATAAAATCATTATCTTGGGAAGCTATCTGCACTCTGATGTTCACTGCAACATTATTCACATAGCCCAAGTATGGAAACGACCCAAGTGTCCATTGACCTATGAATGGATAAAGAAAATGTGATACTGAAGGGCGCCTGGGTGGCTCAGTTGGTTAAGTGTCTGACTCTTGATTTCGGCTCAGATCATGATCTCATGGTTTGTGAGTTCGAGCCCTGCATCTGGCTCTGTGCTGATGATGTGGAGCCTGCTTGGGATTCTATCCCCCCACCCCCTATCCCTCCCTTGCTTGTTCTCTATCTCTCTCAAAATAAATAAAAAGAAACTAAAAAAAAGAAAGAAAGAAAAAATGTGATACTGAAATATATATGGAATATTACTCAGTTTTTAAAAAGAAAGAAATCCTGTCATTTGTGACAACATGGATAAAACTGGAGGGCAATTATACTAACTGAAATAAACCAGATATGGCATCACTTACGTGTGGAATCTAAAAAAGAAAAAAAAAATGTCAAACTCATATAAACCAAGTAGGAAAGTGGTTGACAGGGCCTGGGGAGTGAGAGAAATAGGGAGAGGACAGTAAATGGGAGCCCCCAAAATACCTCCTCTGAATCTTTTTGTGGGGATTTCTATTCATGTCTGTTGGACGTACACTTGGGAGTAGAATCACTGGGAATCTTAAAGTAGGCATCTATTTCGTTTTAGTATATAATTCTGTCTTCCAAAGTGTTTGTACCAATTTAAACTCCCACCAGCAACGTATGAGAGTCCCAGTTGGTCCGTGTTGTTGCCAAACTGGGTGTTGTCAATCTTTTTAATTTTAGCCATTCCAGTGGGTGTGTGGCGGTATCTTGTTGTGGTTTTAATTTTAATTTTCTCATGACTAATGAGATTGAGTATCATCTCCCATGCTTACTGTCAGTTAGATATGCTCTTTTAGAAACTGCCTGTGAAAGTCTTTTGCCCATTTTTTTTAACAATAGCTTTATTGAGATATAAGTCACATACTATAAATTTCATGGTATTAAAGTACAAACGCATCAGGTATTAGTGTATTACAGGGTTGTACCATTATCAGCATCATCTAACTTCAGAACATTTTTATCACCCTAAAAAGAAACCATATTCCCATTAATAGTCACTCTGCATCTGCCCCACCTCCGCCCCCAACCCCTGGCAACCAGTAATCTACTTTCAGTCTATATCCCTACTCTAGACATTTCATAATAATAATTAAAAGGAAGATCATTCATTGTGTAACATTTTGTTAGTTTTTTGTGTGTGCATGTGTGTGTGTGTGTGTGTGTGTTTACTGAACATGTCTTCAAAGCTCAACCATGTTGTAGCAAGCATCGTATTTCATGCCTTTTTAATGTTGAGCAATATTCCCTTATATGGTTATGTGTTTTTTTTTTCAATGAAAGGGGAACTTTGCTGAAGCCCAAGGGCCTTGGGCCTCCTGCAGGCAATGGAAGAGTGAGTAGAGGGACCTTATTTGATCTTCTTGGAGCACAGGTATGGGTGGCGTGGCCGCACTTCTTCTGGCAGTTGACAGCACAGGGTGCAGGCGACCATAATGCTTGGGCCAGATCATCCTGTTGCAGTTGTGTTTCTGGGTCACCCGGCGGAGGGAAGGTTGGATGACGCTACACCACAGGCGAAGTACCAAGTGGACTTTTTCTAGGTATTGTCGCCTGAGCGTGCAGCCATCCTCCGGCCATTTGCCCACAAAAATCAGATGCTGCTGATCAGGGGAGATGCCTTCCTTGCCTTGGAGTTTGGCTTCGACATTCTCAGTAGTATCTCTGGGCTCGACCTTGAGGATGATGGTCTTGCCTGTCGGGGTCTTCACAAAGATCTGCATCTCTTCATCTGCTGAGCCGCCTTGTTGAAGAGAAAGAGCATGCCACGTTCTTCTTTGTTCATTACTTGAGGGACAGTTGTATTGTTTCCTGTCTGAGACTGTTGTTGATAACGCTACTATAGACATTTGTATACAAGTTTTTAAAGAAACGTATGTTTTCAATTCTCTCAGATATATACCTGGAAGGAACATTGCTGGGTCATATGGTAACTCTATGTTCACCATTTTGAGGAACTGCCAAACTTCCAAAGCTACCGCACTATTTTTAAATACCCAAAGCGATGAATGGAGTTTCCATTTTTCCCACACGCTTGTTAGTACTTGTTATTGCCTGTCTTTTTTTTTTTTAACGTTTTATTTATTTTTGAGAGAGAGAGCGCATGAGTGGGAGAGAGCCAGAGAGAAGGGGGAACATAGGATCCGAAGTGGGCTCTGTACCGACAGCAGCCAGCCAGATGCAGGGCTCGAACTCACAAACCGTGAGATCATGACCTGAGCCAAAGTCAGCCGCTCAACCGACTGAGCCACCCAGGCGCCCCTTGCCTGTCTTTTTCAAAAAAGGTTTGCCATCCTCGCGAGTGTGAACTGGTATCTCATTGTGATTTTCATTTTTCTTGCCTCAATGACTAATGATTTAAGCATCTTCTCATGTGCTTACAGATCATTTGTATACCTTCTTGAGAGAAATGTCTATTCAAATTCTTTAATGTTTAACTGGGGCCATTTTTCTTTTCATTGAGTTACAAAAGATGTCTGTGTATTCTCAATACATTACCCTTGACAGATACATGATTGGCAAATCTTTTTCTCCTGTTCCGTGGGTTGTCTTTTCACTTTTTGATAGTGTCCTTTGACACATGCAAGTTCTTCATTTTTGTGTAGCTCAGTTTATTTAGTCTTCCTTTTGTCATCTGTGCTGTGGGTATCATACCTAAGAAACCACTGCATAATTTAAGATTGTAAGACTCCTGGTGGCTCAGTCAGTTAAGCGTCCGACTTCAGCTCATGTCATGATCTCACGGTTTGTGGGTTCAAGCCCTGCGTTGGGCTCTGTGCTGACAGCTCAGAGCCTGGAGCCTACTTCGGATTCTGTGTCTCCTTCTCTCTCTGCCCTTCCCCCACTTGTGCTCTCTCTCTGTCCCTCAGAAATGAATAAACGTTAACAATTTTTTTTTTAATTTACTCTCAAGTTTTCTTGTAAGTCTTGAAGTTTTAGTTCTTACACATATGCCTATGATCCATTGTGAATTAATTTTTGTATATGGCAGAGTAGGGATCCAAAGTTCATTATTTTGTTTATGGATATACAGTTGCTACAACACCAATTGTTGAAAAAACTGTTCTTTCTCTGTTGAATTTTCTTAGTATCCTTATTGAAAATTGATTGACCATAAACATAAGGGTTTATTTCTGTGCTGTCAATTTATTCTGTTAATCCATATGCCTATCCTTAGGCTATAGCCCCATTTTCTTGATTTTAGTAGGAGTGTAGTCAGTTTTGAAATCGGGAAGTATGAGTCCTCCAACTTTTTAAAGACTGTTTTGGCTATTCTAGATCCCTGGCATTTCCATCTGACTTTTAGGATTAGTTTGGTAATTCCTGGAAACATTCAGCTGGGATTTTGATAGGAATTGTGTTGAATCTGTAGATTAGTTTGGGGAGTATTGCCATCTTAATATTAAAACTTCTAACCCATAAACATAGGGTGTCTTTCTACTTATTTAAGTCTTCCTCAATTTCTTTCAACAAGATTTTGAGTTTTGACTGTGCAAATATTGCATTTCTTCTGTTAAGTTTATTCCTAAGTATTTTATTCTTTTGTAAAGGGAATTGTCTTAATTTCATTGTCAGACTCCTCATTGCTAACAAATGGAAATACAGTCGACTTTTGCATATTGATTCTATATCTTGTATCTTGCAACTGGGCTGACCTGTTTACTAATACTAACATTTTGTGTGTGTGCAACTCCTTAGGATTTTCTCTATGTAGGCTTGTGTCATCTGTGTACAGAGATGGTTTTATTTTTCCATTCTGATCTTGATGTCTTTTATCTCATTTCTTACCTAAATGCAGGCTAGAACCTTTAATACAGTGTTAAGTGGAAGTGATGAATGTGGATGTTCTTGTCTTGTTCCTGATTTGAAGGAGAAAAAAACCAGTTTTTCACCATTAAGTGTTAAGCTGTGGGTTTTTCATAGAAGACCTTTATCAATTTCAGGAAATTTCCTTCTACTCCTAGTTTGTTGAGTGTTTGAGTGTCTCTATCATGAAAAGTCATTGTACTTTGTCAAAAAAAATTTTTTTTGCTTCTATTAAGATCATGTGATTCTTGGTCTTTTATTCTATTAATTTGATGTGTTATACTGGTTGAGTTTTGTTTGTTAAATCAACCTTATATTCCAGGGATCAACCCACTTAGTCATTGTCTGCAATTTTTTTTTTTTTTTAGAGGGAGAGAAAGAGAGCACATGAGTGAAAGAGAGGGACAAATGGAGAGAGAGAGTGAGAGAGAGAGAGAGAGAGAGAGAGAGAGAGAGAGAATCTTAAGCAGGCTCCATCCTCAGCATGGAACCCAGCACAGGACTCAATCTCACAACCATGAGATCATGACCTAAGGCAAAATCAAGAGTTGACACTCAACCAAATGGAGTGCCAACTACAGGGCACCCAGGTGCCTCTACAATTCTTTTTATGTCTTGCTTTTATTTTACGTTTTTTATGTTTAATTTTATATGTTTGTTGATATTTTCTTGAGGATTTTATGTCAATATTATAAGGTATATTGGTCTGTAGTTTTCTTTTTTGTGATGTCTTTGGAAGCTCCTTGGATTGTTGTAAGCCTTTAATTACTTTCCTGAGTTCTGAAAGAAGGGTACTTTTAGCCATTTTTATCTGTGTTTTGCCTGCTTTTATGCAGGAGTGGGTTTTTTGAGATCTTTAATCTATCATTCCAGATGTGCTTCTGTCATTTATTTCTAATTTGGTATTCTACCTTATTGATTAGTAGGAGTTTTCCATTTAACTTTTTAATTGATTCTGGATACAAGTCCTTAGTCAAATATATGCATTGTGAATATTTTCTCCTAGTTCATGTCTTACCTTTCACTCTGTGAAAAAATCTCATCTTGTACTGTGGTGCTCAATGGAAAGATTTTGTCATGTAGAGGAAGATTAATCACTCTTGTTTTCCTGACAGGTAGTCAAGAGTATCTACTTGTTCAAGTAGAGAAGGGTGGGCAGTGGGAATTCATGGTCATCATGCTATGTGATGTGATTAAAATTCTTCATATCATGTTATTTTATTTTTATGTTTTTATTACTCAATATATGATATTCTCTTGTTGTAAAACACTGAAGTGAAATAGAAATAAATGGCATAACGTTGGTCGTCAACGCTTGGTAGATCCTTCCTAAACTTTTCCTATGAATTTGTACACAGACACTGACCCATCCAGATACACACACACACACACACACACACACACACACACCCAATTAGTTGATGGAAGATTTATAAATGGGATCTACTGGCGATATATTTTGTGACTTTATGATTTTCCAGTATTATTTTTAAAGGTTGTGTAGTATTCACTAGCAGAAATACCACGTTTTGATGAAGATTTCGATTATTTCCAATTCGTTATGTTGAAAAGCAATGCTGGAAAATCTTTGTCCATATATTTCTAGATTTAAGTGTAAATTTTTCCAAAGACTTGAATCCTAGAAATAGAATGGATCGGCCAAACCATAGGAACTTTCTATCATTTATATAAGTGGCAAATTGATTTCCAGAAAGACTATCTTAATTTATACTTTCACCTAAAGTTTATAGAAATATATATTTTCCTGCATGCTTACCGAATAATGCAGATAAACATTTTCTCTGATCTTGACAGTTGGACGGTTAAGATATATTTAAAGTTTTATCTGTATTTCCTTAATTACCTTTGACATTAAGAATCTTTTCATGTGTCCCTTTTGATTTCCACTTCCATGAACTGTTTATTCATATCTTTCAACTATTTTGACTTTTTAAAATTGATTTATATATTCTTTTTACATTTTCTGGAGAGTAATCATTACCTATTAAATATGATGTAAACAATTTCTCAGTCTTATTGCTTCTATTTTAATTCCGCTTAGACTGTCTTTTTTATATCATTTTTTTAAAAGAGGGGTGCCCGGGTGACTCAGTTGGTTAAGCATCTGACTCTTGATTTTGGCTCAGGTCATGATCTCATGGTCTCATTAGATCAAGCCCCACACTGGACTGTGCACTGACTCCATAGAACTTGCTTGAGATTCTGTCTTTCCCTCTCTGTCTGCACCCCCCCCCCCAAAATAAATTTAAAAACTTTAAAAAAGAGACTGTCTGATTTAACGTTGTGCTTCTCAAATGTTGTCTTGTCTAGGAAGGCCTCCCTCAACTCAATATCATCAACACATGTTCCTATATTTCCTTCTAATGATTTTAGAATTTTGCTTTGTAATTTTCTTTTCTCATTTTTATGGAGAGTGACAAGTTGCCTTGCAACAGGGATTTTGTTTCCATTCTTAAATACCTCACTTGTAAATGTATGAACTTTATGGTGGCTGTAGCTCTGTATTGTTTCTAATGTGTGAGAGATTATCCAGTAGCCATTTATTAAATTGCTTACCCTTTATTTCATGCTCGAAATGCTACCTATACCAAAGCAAAATCCCCGTGTTTATGGCAGGATTCTGGCTTAGGACCCCGTGCTTCCATGCACTGCCTCGCTGTTTTACTTACTAGCTTCATTAGCTATGTCCTCCTGACAGCAGGGAAGATCCACCCTTTTCTCAGTTCTTTTTCATTAATGTCTCTGTGACTCTTAGGCATTTTTCTCTATCATGTGGTATTTAGAATAAAATTCCGATTTCTAACAAAAATTCTGACGGAATTTGATTAGTGTTATATTTATTAATCAACAAATTTGAGGTAGATGTGATATCTTTATAACATTGGATATTCCCATCTAGGAATTTGGTCTCTCTTTTCATGTGTTATGTAGTCAATTAGGTTAATGGGTATCCTGGTTTTTTGTTTGTTTTTTTTTCTTCAATATATGAAATTTATTGTCAAATTGGTTTCCATACAACACCCAGTGCTCATCCCAAAAGGTGCCTTCCTCAATACCCATCACCCACCCTACCCTCCCTCCCACCCCCCATCAACCCTCAGTTTGTTCTCAGTTTTTAACAGTCTCTTATGCTTTGGCTCTTTCCCTCTTTAACCTCTTTTTTTTTTTTTTCCTTCCCCTCCCCCATGGGTTTCTGTTAAGTTTCTCAGGATCCACATAAGAGTGAAACCATATGGTATCTGTCTTTCTCTGTATGGCTTATTTCACTTAGCATCACACTCTCCAGTTCCATCCACGTTGCTACAAAGGGCCATATTTCATTCTTTCTCATTGCCACATAGTACTCCATTGTGTATATAAACCACAATTTCTTTATCCATTCATCAGTTGATGGACATTTAGGCTCTTTCCATAATTTGGCTATTGTTGAGAGTGCTGCTCTAAACATTGGGGTACAAGTGCCCCTATGCATCAGTACGCCTTTATCCCTTGGGTAAATTCCTAGCAGTGCTATTGCTGGGTCATAGGGTAGGTCTATTTTTAATTTTCTGAGGAACCTCCACACTGCTTTCCAGAGTGGCTGCACCAATTTGCATTCCCACCAACAGCGCAAGAGGGTTCCCGTTTCTCCACATCCTCTCCAGCATCTATAGTCTCCTGATTTCTTCATTTTGGCCACTCTGACTGGCGTGAGGTGATATCTGAGTGTGGTTTCGATTTGTATTTCCCTGATGAGGAGCGACATTGAACATCTTTTCATGTGCCTGTTGGCCATCCGGATGTCTTCTTTAGAGAAGTGTCTATTCATGTTTTCTGCCCATTTCTTCACTGGGTTATTTGTTTTTCGGGTGTGGAGTTTGGTGAGCTCTTTATAGATTTTGGATACTAGCCCTGTTATTGAACCACCTTTGTATGCAGGAGATGAAATCTACTTGGTCATCATGCAATTTTCCCAAATGCATACCCATGTTTGCAATATACTATGGTAACATATTTAAAAGAGGTTTATTGCCTAGCTACTTTTAGCATTTATTTTCATTATTTAGAAACCTAGTCTGACGCAGTAAATAATGCTTCCTGAGAATTGCCCTTTGGTAGAAGGTAAGCAGGCATTCACTCCTTTTGTGGATGATGGCAAAAGTTTGAAATTAATTGCCCCACTCCACACTCTCTGCAATTTTCCCCCTAGCTCCCAGATCCCACTGGATTTGATTTCTTAAGGTTTTATCTCTGTATTTGCACCTATATTTTCAAATTGGATTGTAATTCCCTTTATTTGAGTGCCATGCCTGTCCAATTTTGAAATCAGGTTTATGCTAGCTATACAGAGTAAATAAGGAAGTCTTTCTTTTTCTTTTTTAATACTCTTCAATAGTTTAAAGTATTAATTACCCATTACTTGACAGTTTTGCAGAATTCATCCATAAACTGGATGTATTGCCTTTTGACAGGTGTTGATATTTACCTACTTTTCAGTATCTACTAAAGTTAATGATCTAAACAGAGTTTCTCTTTTGGAGCCAATGTCTTTTAGGTTATCATTCATTTCAGCTGGATTTTCTGACTTTGAGCACGGCCAACCTGAAAGGTAGACAAAAAACTAAAAACTAAATGCTTGAAATAAATGGACTGATGAGCGCTTTTTTTTTTTTTTTTTTTTTGGTTTGGATTAAAGATGACATTGTTTCTTTCTTCTTTATAATGGGAGAAAAAAGTCTCAGTTCAGACGAATACTTAGAGAGCTGTGAGTCAAACCACATCTCTCGATTAAGCGAATTATAAAATAAAACAATTCAGTTTCAAATGTTTCTTGCTCAATAATAAACTGCATCCAGATCAGCATATGACAAACTTGTATGTACTGATCATACGGTTTCTTAAATTTTAGGGGAAAAGCTAAGCCCTTCAATAATGGAGAAACAATTTTAAAAAGTGCTTGAAAGTAGATGCAGACATTGAGATTCCCGACAGATGACGAACACTTTAGAGATGTGGCCATCTCAGGGGAGTCACGAGCTCCCAGAGCATGTGGTGGGAGGTTCTACAGCGAATCTGGCATGCCCTCGAGCTGCGGCAGGATAACCACAGGGAACACGTGTTGGCTTTGTGGCTGTTTCCACAGTGGCCCCCGCAGTCTCCATCCACTCTCTCCCAGCTGCAGGGGTGAGACCCAATAACCCCATCAAGTTCATTCCATCTGCTCTGCTGCTAAGATTGGTTCTGATAGCCAGACCAAAGCAATTCACCCCATTGCATTTTTATATAACACTTAGGAGGGTGCATGTTCAGCCTTCTGTGCTGGTGTTGAATTATATTTTTATGTGTGTACCTCTAGCTAGGGTTTCAGATAATAACTAAACAGCCACATCAGTGAAGTTGAGCCTCGGGCTTCAGAGGTGGTCCTTCTTGCTTCTTTGGGAAAGGACATGACAATTTCCCAGCCTCCTGGGCTCAAGTACAGGCTTCAGAGGCTACAGCTCCAGTTAGATAAGAATGGGGCATCTGGTTTCAGGCATTATCTAAGTAAGATAGGGACTTTAATTTTGGTGTTTAGGGATGGAATTTTGGGGTTCTAAAACATGCTCGAATTATATCCATGATAATGTGCATTTTTCTGGAAGAGGGTTTGTTGCTGCTATCAGATTCTCCAAGGCGTCAGTGAATTGAAAAGTGTTACTGAATTAGCCAGGGTTCTCCAGAGATGTAGAAGCAATAGAAGATAAATTGAAGGAAGAATTGGCTTATGTAATTATCAAGGCTAGTAAGTTCCACAACATGGAACCTGTAAGCCAGAGACTCAGTAAAGCTAGTGGTGTAATTCAGCCCAGTCCAAAGTCTTGAGAATCAGGAGAGCCAACGAGATAAATCGTACTGGGAAAGCAGGAGAATATGAGACGAGGTGCCCCAGCTCAATCTGTGAGGCTGGGAAAAAAGGGGACACATTCCTCCTTCCTCTGCCTTCTGTTCTTTTCAGTTCCTCAACAGACTGGATAAGGCCCAACCACTTGAGAAGGACAATCTACTTTACTGAATCCACTGGTTTAAAGGCACCCTCACAGACACGCCTAAGAATAACATCTAATCTGGACAGCCATGGCCCACTCAAATTAACACATAAAATCATCCATCACAGGGGCTCCTGGGTGGCTCAGTCGGTTAAGTGTTGTAACCAACTCGTGATTTCAGCTCAGGTCATGATCTCGAGGTTCGTGAGTTCAAGACCCAAACTGGGCTCTGCTCTGACAGTGCAGAGCCTGCTTGGGATTCTCTCCCTCTCTCTCTCTCTCTCTACCCCTCCCTGCTTGTGCTTTCTCTCTCTCTCTCAAAATAAATAAACTTAAAAAAATAATAACCATCACAGTGAAGAACCTTGGTAGAGGTTTTATAGGCCATTTTCCTCGAGTTCAGGCAAAATCACAAAGGCAGTCATCAGACACTCACTAGAGTCAGAAGAGTAGAGACAGATTTGTACCGCAGGTAAGAAATGGGATGCAGATCTCAGCTGTTCTGGAAGTGGTTTTCCATCTTGGCTGCTCTGCAGAACTTCTGGGGAATGTAGCAAAATTTCTGATACCCAGAAAAACACCCAGGTAGGTCGAATACGACCGCATTGTTATCTGGGTTGGAAGTATTTGTGTTTCCGTAGCTTAAAGATTCCCAACGAGAGAACGTTGAGCGGGGTCACCCAGAAAGGTCAAGTTTCCTGCCTTCGGTTCTACAGTCCCACAACAGATCAGGTGATAGTTCAAGATAAAAATCCCCATCCCTTCCAGTAGATAGAATAAGACAATTTATACTTGTAAAGAAAATTACTGTGGGGAATAATTACCTGTTTACTCCCAGACACCGAAGTCTAACGTGCTCAAGATCTAAGAGATAACATTAAAAGTGTGCTTGATAATACTCTTAAATGGTATTTAGGGATATTTACTGATGAACAAACAGCCTCATAATCATGTTGGGGTTTAGCTAATATAAATACCCAGGACTTTTACCTGTTCACCAAGAAGGTTTTCACCCACTTTATGTGTTTAAAACCTTATGTTTTCTTGATATTTCCCCGAGTTTTTTGCTGTTTCATTTCATCTCATTACTTCCACTTGGAACCCCTTCTATCATAACTATCTCAACAAATTACTCATCTAAGCAACAAATTATTTCAGAGTGAATTCATTCAGAACAAAAGCATTTTTTTCTAAAATTGTCATTCTCCTTGCAGCCTGTGAAAACTTATCATCATAATTAGGCACAGTCACTATTTAATTTTGATTAGTGATCTACAGAGCAAACTGTAGAAACAAAATATCCAAATCAGGGCACAGTCTGAATGTAAGTCATGTTCGCAATATACTATGGTAAAATATTTAAAAGAGTTTTATTGCTTCACTATTTTTAGCATTTATCTTAATTATTTAAAAACTTATTTTTACGCATTAAATAATGCTTCCTGAGAATTCCCCTTTGGTTTAGAAGGTAAGTAGGCCTTAACTCCTTTTGCAGATGATAGCAAAAGGTTGAAATTAATTGCCCCATTCCACACTCTCTGCAAGTTTCCCCCTGGCTCCCAAATATATATATCTTTGAGTTCCTGATCCTTCTTGCATAATACATCAAGTATATTCTGAATTTTAAGTGAGAAATATCCAACAAGAAAGTTCATCAGGCATTTGCATTTAGTACGGTTATTTGTCTGTCTCTTAATTCCAATCAGGTAAACAGCAGTTTCCGATGACCAGTTTAGGAACTGAGTGATAGCAGGTGGTTTAAGTGACACTCTAGGGAGCCTGGGATCTCTACATCCCTCACTGGTTCTTCACTGTCAAGTTTCTAGACACTTGAGGTACTGGACAGGGGTCGTCTGAGCCGTCCTCGCCGCTGTGAAAAGAGAGCAGCAGAAAGAGGACGGACTTCAGAAATCTCCATGTGGCCCTGCTTCGAGTCCTCTTTCTGCCACTGAATGCCCTGTGACCTCGGTGAAGGTCATAAATCCTGGGAGGATCAGTTTTCCACGGACAACGTGATCACTGATACCCACCTCTGAGGATTTTATGAAAAGTACATAAGGTAACTGGCTGGCGGAGGGCGAGGTCCTTCCATAAGCAGAAATGATCATTGCTGCGTGCTCCTAGAGGCCATGAACATCACCTCGTTCTCTTTTAACAAATAAAAACGCATTAAAATCCCTTTAAGAACACTCACTTTTATGTAATTATATTTTCTGACATTTTCTAACCCAGTAGCTAATATGTATTGAGAGTCTACATTGCATCAGGGACGGGGCTCGGCACTGAGGGCAGAGCGGTGAACGAGATGGACACAGGCTGGCTGTGCCTGCATTTCACAGGTAATGAAACCCATCCTTCCACTTTGTGTATCTTCAGTCGTTCCAGCAACAAGTGTTATAAGCCCCCCACTAGTCTGAAAAATCGCAGAAAAGTACCGTTGACCTTTGAACAACATGCGTTTGAACTCCGTGGGCCCACTTAGATACCTGGATCTTTTTTTCGATAAATACCCAACAGTCCTGTAAACGTATTTTCTCCTCCTGATAATTTTCATAATAACTTTTTCTTTACTTTAGCTTACTTTATTGTAAGAATGCAGCATACAATACATGTAATGTACAAAATATGTGCTAATCAACCGTTTATGCTCTCGGTAAGACTTCCGGTCAGTGGTAGGCTAGAAGTAGTTAAGTTTGAGGGGAACCAGAAATGATATGTGGATTTCTGACAGCACAGGGGATCTATGCCCCTAACCCGTGGGTTGTTCAAGGGTTAACTGTATATTATTCCTTTTAGATAATAAGAACCTGAATTTACTGAATGCTAACTATAATAAGAATTTATATACTAACTCAACTAGCCCTCACAATAATCCTGAGGCGGGTACCATTATTACTGTTGTCTTACAGAGAAGAAGACCAAGATACAAAGAGATGAAGTTATTTGTTCACGTTATAGCATGAATATGTGGCCAACCTTGGATTGTGGACCCAGGTGGTCTGGCTGCAAAGCCCTTGCTCTTGCCTTCATTCTGTGCTGCTTCACACAGGTGCAGTGGGGCCCCAAAGTAGCATCATTTTCTCGGTTCCCAGAGCACATAGGACATATAAGCATGTTGTGCCCAGTGCCATGGATACGGGTTGGACAAATGTCCATAGGCCGCAGGACAGAAGAGAACCCAGACAAATGATTGCTATAGGCTGGTTCTAGATTTAAAATTCTCCAACATGGTGGAAGAGGTGGGCAAAAAAAAAAAAAAAAGTCACCCCTATGCTTCCTGGGAAGGATTCAGTGTACAAACAGGACTCACCCTGAGATGTGCCAGACTGTCCTGAAAACTCATTATCTCCTTCAGTATAGGGACTTTTACTAACAAAGAGTGGGTTAAATGGATCTTTCTTGGGACTTAGTCACTTAAGCACCTGACTCTTGATTTGGGCTCCGATCATGATCTTACGGTGCATGAGTCTGAGTCCCCCCCTCACGCCCCCGTGTTGGGCTCCATGCTGAGAGCATGGATCCTGCTTGAGATTCTCTCTCTCTCCTTCTCTCTCTGCCCCTCCCCCCCAAAATAAAATAAACTTAAAAATAAAACTGTTTCTTGGGGCTCCTGGGTGACTCGGTCAGTTAAGCATCCGAATCCTGGTTGCGGCTCAGGTCATGATCTTTCAGTTCATGAGCTGAGCCCCGCATCAGGCTTTGCACTGATAGCACGGAGCCTGCTCAGGTTTCTCTGTGTCCGTCTCTCTCTCTATCTCCCTCAAAAAATGAATAAAAATAAAAATAAAAACTTAAAAAAAAAAGGGTTTCTTTACTGAGGACATTAGAAAACAAAAGTAGCAGGGTCTTCCCACTGTGGGCTTAGTAAATAAATTGTGGCTCTGAAATGGTGGGGCTCAGGGGTGTTTGGAGAGGAAGACTGTATAAGAAAAGAAGAATTAAATCAGGATCTGTAACCAACAACCCTAGCAGCGACCCACAGAAGACTGGCTCTGAGGGGAGGGGTGTCACCACCAATGCGGAACCGTGCCTGGTCCCCATCAGCCACCGTCACACCCATGGCCCCCTCCACACCTATGACAGTCATACTAAAATATAACACTGATGCTGGTAGATGGCTGGACCAGGGCCAAATACACAACTCACAGAGTTTTCTAGGCCGGTCAGCAGTTCTCCTGGAGCCTGGCAAGAAAGCCCTGCCAAGACAGCTCCACACAGAACGGTGATTGACGGGCCTCACTGGGTCTGTTCCTTATGAAGTTTGTACGTGACACGTACAGACGGAATCAGTGCCAAAGGGGGCAGGGCAAAAGTGGAGAGACACAGAGACCACAGTAAGAAGTCCTAACGCAGAAGGAAGCTCCTTATTAGCTGCAGGGGCCGCAAAAGAGGCAGATCGTAGCTGAGACGCCCTAACCGTGGCATTCACCCGAACCAAGCAAGGATGTCCAAGATGAAGTTTATGAGAGGAACCGCTGTGGCATCACAAGAAAATACCGGAACACCTATTCACATTTCTTTATCTCATTGTTTCTTCATTGTTATTATTTGTGTACATTTTAAAAATACATATATCGGGAAGAGCGTGTTCAATTTTTTCCCCTGCTGAACGATTAAAAACATTGGAGGCCACTGAAGAAAATATACAAAGCACTCAACACCCGCTGCTGCAGGGACAGCCACTGTAGACTGATGTTGCATCTTAAAAATGTTCCTTTTTTCCGTGAGGCAAAAGAACTGTGGCTGCTCTCTGTCCTTCTTCTCTCTTTGTACTTCCTTACATTAAATCCCCAATGACTAGGCACCCCAAGTGTGTCCCTGGCAATAGCACAACCAACAGACAGAAGCCAATTTTGGTCTATGTTGTCCCGAGGACAACAGCCGTACCTGTCAAGAGACGGGGGAAGGGAAGATCAGACAAGCTTCAGCGGTAACTCAAGTGGTCACAGAGAGAGTGTGTGAACTGTACCCAGACACTGTCAGGGAGAGGAGGAATTTGGAATTGAGGTTAGCGTCTCATTGCCCTGCATTCAAAACTATATTTTTTCTGTGATTCATTCTCTTTTGGGTGCAGCGTCCAATGTGGTTAACTTGAGTATTTTATTTTATTTTATTTTTATTTTTTTTAATTTTTTTTTAATGTTTATTTATTTTTGAGACAGAGACAAAGCATGAACAGGGGAGGGGCAGAGAGAAAGGGAGACACAGAATCTGAAACAGGCTCCAGGCTCTGAGCTGTCAGCACAGAACCTGACGCGGGTCTCGAACTCATGGACCGCGAGATCGTGACCTGACCTGAAGTCGGAAGCCCAACCGACTGAGCCACCCAGGCGCCCCAACTTGAGTATTTTAAACTGAACTTCTAGGTAGCTATGCAGTGGGGTTCCCTAGGGATCACGTAACATTCAACATTTCAAGACAGAAAGAAATTTCAAGGAAAGTTCTCTGAGAATAACCAAACTTTCATAGATTTTCATCAAACGTCCTACCTGCTCTATTGGTCTGGTAGCTGCAAATGTTTTCCAAGAGAGAAGATCACAGTGAAAGCTGCAATAAAGAAATGACAAGAGATGCTGCACTAAGAAACAAAAGTAGAAGAAATTTCCAAACCAAAACATTGAAAAGATTTTAATGATTTTATTCAATATCATTAAGCAAAAATGAAACAATTGTCAATATGAGGTAACATGGCATTTTATACCTTTTATGCTCTGAATTCCTGATGGTAGAAATCGTGAATATGGTGGAATTGATCTATGGGTGATAAGCCATCCTTTCCATATTCTATACATCTGAAAACTTAGCTATGTTTCCTCATAAATGATTGTTCTTGCAAAAGGAGAAAATACAACAGTGTTTGGCTTGTAGATAGCATCTCTCTTGTTGATTCCATTCAACCCAGCTTAAAATGTCTTACCATGTTAAAGTACTGGAAGTTGTTGTTATTATATAATTCATGACACCGTTGTTCCAAAAGATCCATCCAACCTCCAAAAACCTTGTCAGGTTGCTTTCAAACACCTCCAAGCTCTGGTTAAGTGCCCATTTCTATTCGGCAAGGCTGTGGACGATCACAAAGCAAAATTAATCATGGTCTCTGGGCTGAAGGAGCTTGCACTCTGGCAGGGAAGACAAAATATGCGCACAAATATTTATAATACAAAATCACATATACTAGAGACTGCAAAAATCGCATAAATAAAATGTGGAAGGCTATCAGAAAGGGAATGCTCACTTCCAATGCCGGGGTTGGAGGTGGGGATATCAGGAGGTTTACAGAGAAAGGCACATTTGATCGAGACATTAAAGGAGAGTTCTGATTTAGGAAGCCAAAAGAGGGTGAGGGGAGGAAGAGGCAGAGGAGAGGGACAGAGGTGGGGAGGAGAGGAAGGGAGCTGGGAAGAGAAGCAGGAGGGTGGGGAGAGGGGAATCCAAGAGAATCGTACTTTCTAAGACAAAGAATAGACAAACTTGGAGTCCAGTGAGAAAACAAGTGATAGGACAGAGTTACCTTTAAAGTAGTCAGAGACGAGTAAAGGAACAGGTCGTAAAGAAGGATAGGTTGGTTGGCTAAAAGGCTCTGGTTAAAACAGTTTCTCTTACCTTTGCCTATTTTCTTCCTCCAGCTTTATCTGTCCCCACCCCATTTTAGAACTCCCATAAACTACTGACTTTGTTTACTTGTTTACTTATGTGACTCTCTTCCTGAACCAAGAGCTCCCTGAGGGCAGGGCTGGTGTCCTTTTCCTCTGTGTAGCCACCGCCCAGGGTGGAGCTAGGCACCCAGATGTCTGTGGGATGAGTGAATGCCACACCTTAGGAACCATGGCAGTGAAGGAGCAGTCTAGTTCTGTTCAAGATTTTGCACTGAGGGGTGCCTGAGTGGCTCAGTCGGTTGAGTGTCCAACTTTGGCTCAGGTCATGATCAAACGGTCTGTGAGTTCGAGCCCCGCGTCGGGCTCTGTGCTGACAGCTCAGAGCCTGGAGCCTGCTTCGGATTCTGTGTCTTTCTCTGTCTGCCCCCCTGCTGCTTGCATTCTGTCTCTCGCATTGTCTCAAACATAAACATTAAAAAAAAAAAAAAAAAAGATTTTGCGCTGAATGACGGTGTCTCAGTGTTGACTGAGGACTAGCTAACGTGTGCTAGACCCTTAGCACATTGCCTGGACATAGCAAGTTTTTCATTTACGTTATCTTATTAACATTAAATACAGCCCATCAATGACACTAGGAAGGCTGCTCAAGATGTCAGCGTGACGCGGGTTTTGTGTTTCAAAGCACAGAGGCTGAATAGTAACTGCTTTATTTTGGAATCTAAAATAATACCAACATGATTCTCTTTCTGGTGTGGGTGTGTATGTGTGTGTGTGTATATATATATATATATATATATATATATATATATATATATAATTTTGGCATATGGTACACATACAGAAGGATGGAAAAAGAATTCACATATACAGTGTAATGTATGATTATGTGGTATATGTGCTGGGCATCAAAGTCCGAGATATAAAATGAAATATTGGTTGCTCCTCTGAGCCCCCAGTCTGTACCCTCCTCATTGAGACCCTCTGTCTCTTTTTAGAGGTAACCACTGCCATGATTCTTATGGCGGTTCTGTCCCAGCTGTCATAGTTTTCCTTTATAATTTTATCCCTTAGGAAGTATGGTTTCTCCTACTTTTCAATTTTACACATATTAAAAATACACTGTGTACATTCTTATGAGCTCCGCTTCTTGGGCTCAATGTTGTGTTTGTAAGATCCTTCCCCCCAGGAAAGCTCTAATTTTTTTTACATCGTTGAAAGAATTTCAGCATACTCATGTACATACCACAATTTATTCATCCACTTCATGGTTATGGCCACTTTACTGTTAATGGACATTTGGTTCATTTACAGCTTCCGACTATTATCAAAATTCTGGTTAGAACATTCTTACACGTCTTCTGATATGCAAATGCGTGCATTTCTCTAGGGATATACCCAGGAATAGGACTGCTGCGTCCTGAGTTCTGTGGAGCTCCCATTTCATTGGAAAATGCAAACTGTATTCCAAAGTAATCACACTAATTTCTACTCCCACTAACAGTGCGCGAAAGCTCTCATTCCTCCACATCCTAGCCAACACTTGTTTGTATCACATTTTTTTATTTTGCCACTCTTGGTGTGTGTGACATTGGCTTTCTGTTCTCAGTACAACTTAGCTTGTGCTTCCTGATAATTAGTGAGCTTAAGCATCTTTGCTTATTCTTATCAGTCATCTGGATTTCCTTTTGGCTCATTTTTTAATTGGGTTGTTGGTCTTTTTCTAACTGACTTGTGGATATAAGTTCTTTGTGGATTATGTGTTGCAAATGTCATCTCATTCTGTGGCTTGTATTTCCACACTCTTCAGAGTGGTGTCTTTTCATGAGTTTAGTTACTTTAATGTCATTTTAATATTCTCTTTTTTAAGTTTATGTATTTATTCTGAGAAAGAGAGACAGAGCACACAAGTGAGAAGGGGAGGGGCAGAGAGAGAGGGAGAGAGAGAATCCCAAGCAGGCTCTGCACTGTCAGCACAGAGCCCACTGTGGAGCTCAATCTCACAAACCATAAAATCATGACCTGAACTGAAATCAAGAGTCAGATGATTAACCGACTGAGTCACCCAGGTGCCCTAATCTCATCTCTGTCTATCTCATTTTAAAATGTTGCCCAATGCCCTGGAGATGTTTATAAATATATAAACACTTTACATTTTTTCTTTCACATTTAAGTTTATAACCCACTTGGAGTTGATTTCTGTATATGGTGTGAGGAAGGGGTCCGGGTTCATTCTTTTCCCACTCAGATACCTAGTTATCTTGGCATCATTTAATGACAAGATAATCATTTCCCCAACTGTCCTAGAACATCTCCTTTGTCATATATCATATCAAAACTTACATGAGCCTGTTTTAGCTATCCCTATTCTCTTCCCTGGGGCTATTTATCTGTAACAATACCACAAAGTCCTGATTGCTGTAGCTTCACAAGTTTTAATATTTGGCGGAATAAATCCTCTCTCCTTGTTACTCTACTGCAAGAGTGTCTTGAATATTCGTGGGATTTTAAAAAATTTCTTTATAAACTTCAGTATCAGCTGGTCAATATGGCAACCATTCTATTGAGATTTTTATCAGGATTGCATTGAATATGTAGTTTGATTTGGGAAAAGTTTAAATCTTTAGTATATTGACTCTTTCAATCCATGTACATGGCATATCACCCCATTTATTTAGATCTTCCTTAATTTCTCCCAATAAGGTTTTAACAATCTTTATAGAGATTTGTACATCCTTTCTTAGATTTTTCATTAATGTGAAACTCTTTTTTTCCTTTTTACTTTTCCAATTACCAAATCAGTTACGCTATCTTCCATTTACTGGGCCCTGCTGTTTTTCAGGTTATCATATTAGCCCCTTCAAATACACTATGTGTTTTACTCCTCACAACAACCTTATTAGGAGCTCCTATTGTTATACCCATTTTACTTATGAACACACTGATGCTCAAAAGAGTTAACTACTTCACCCAAGTTCTTACAGTTAATAAGTATCCAAGCCAGTATTTGATCCCAGGCCTATCTGATTCCCAAATCATGCTATGCGACCTCTGTGGGAGACATGCCCCTGAGGGAACTGAATGCAGGCAGATATACTTTGGGGGGGATGAGTCAGGAAAGATTGGTGATGTGGGGCACTGGCCTGGGAGGGTGTGAGGAGGGAGGGATCCCAAGCACTCAGGAAACTGAAGCAAGTCGTTGACGTGAGCACTAATGAGGGAATCACGTAAACTGGGAAGGTGCTAAAAACGAACATCCTTGCAGTCACTATTTTTCTTAAGGCAAAGAGGAGTCAGTCAAATAGCCTGGGGGCTCTTAGGGGCCAGGTTTGCTTTAGTGACATCACTCTTGGACCCACAGAGGCCATATTAGGAGTTTACGGTCTTCACTTGCCATTTCCAAACTGAGTTTCTTACCCAATTTCCCAGTCTCTTTCAACTGGTACCTTTCACCCGGATTTTCACCTTGACATCTTTCCCCGAATGCTTGCGGCTGTTTGCTCAAGCCAGTATTGAAGCTAATTTGGGAAAACACATCTATATTGAGTACACAGGACATAGGAGAAACATGTCTTGCTCATATAGAAGATTTTATGAACAAAATTATTTGATATAGTTCCTAACCACCAACCTGCATTTTTTTTTTTTAATAGTTAAGAGGTACAACTGGCCAAGAACTCTAAGAAGCAGGTAACGCTACAGATGGTCCAAGATTCTTAACGTCTGCCACTAGACTTCAAAATGATGCTCTTTAACAGTGTTGGTGGGGGCGCCTGGGTGGCTCAGTGGGTTGAGCATCTGACTTCGGCTCAGGTCTTGATCTCACAGTCTGTGGGTTCGAGCCCCGCGTCAGGCTCTGTGCTGACAGCTTGGAGCCTGGAGCTTGCTTCCAATCCTGTGTCTCCCTCTCTCTCTGCCCCTCCCCTGCTCATGCTGTGTCTCTCTCTCTCTCTCTCTGTCAAAAATAAATAAACATTAAAAAATAAAAAGATAAAAAAACAGTGTTGATGAGCCTGCCTCTCGAATTCCTCAGAAAATGCATGTTGCACTGCAGTTGATTTTGAAGAGAGATATCTGTGCTAGGCGAGCGGTCATTAAGTGCAGCTTTGGAATAATTGGCCTTCCTCCATTGTTCGGTTTATAATAGCTGCAATAACTCAGACTGCTAAAATAGATCCAATTATGTAGAAAAATATTAAAGAAACAGCAAGCATTTCCATAGCTACCATACCTTGCCTAGAAGGTAAGCAAAGGGTTTTTTTTTCCTTTTAGTATGTGACTATACGAAAATTAAACGTCCAATAAAAAGTGCAGAAGTCCAGATATAAAAATACAGAAGAACACCCCACTTAGTACAGGTGCAGACAGTCCTGCAAATGACAGAAGTTAAAGTACAGCGAGATATTGCTAGACTACAAAAAGTAGGAGGCTTGATCTGTCTTATTAATTTAAAAAATTGGGCATGATATTTAGCACGGTATACATTTGTTTCAGAAAAACGTTGTAGTACACATTTGTATATCTGTGTCTACTGCAACTACATAAAATTTTAAATGAAAATAAATCAGCAAAACAAATTAATAGATTCAATGTGCATTTTCCCTCGTGGTTAAGGCATGTTATCTGAGATAAAGGCTAGTAGACAACGTAGCAAATGTGAGCATTAACATATTTTGTAAATTACTTAATTGTTTCAAAGTAAAGCCAGCTTTTTGCTCCATTTTGGTCAATTTTAGTAGCTCCTTTTGTGAGCCATTTCTAATCTCATTTGTCAGTTGTTGAATTCTTATTTGGGGAGATTGTTAGCTTCTTTTGATTGTCCTTCTCTTAGCTCTTCAACTTTTAGCCAGCTCCATCTTGTGATATGTTGTGTGAAAAGTAAATTTTTAGGAAATTTGGAAGATACTTTTATTTTAAGAGACATTTTGTTGTTCGTGGTTGTTAGGTCTTCAAGACTGTTCATTAAAAAAGCAACAACCAGGGCTCCTGTGTGGCTCAGTCGTTAAGCATTTGACTTTGGCTCAGGTCATGATCTTACAGTTTGTGAGTTCAAGTCCCACATCCAGGGAGCACCAGCCCTGCTTCCGGTAAAACAAACAAACGAAACAGGACCCTGAGTTGAGCCCTGCTTCTGTCTTTCTCTCTCCACCTCACCCCCCACCCCCTGCCACCCCTTATGGGATTTTCTCTCTCTCTCTCTGTCTCTCTCTCCCCACCCCCACCTCTGTCTCCCTCTCCGTCTCTCTCTCTCTCACTCTCTCTGCCCCTTGCTCACTTGCACTCTCTCTCTCTCTCTCTCAAAAACAAACAAACAACCTATTTCTCACAAACTCCTGCTGGAATTTAGTTCCCATAAGATTGCAGTCTATACATCATCACTTACAGTTATATTAAGGGAAATAAATTCCATTTCAAGTTCAGTTGTCTGAAATGTGTTCTATCCCCACACTGCATTGGCACACGGACATTCTCTTCATCTGTCCCTTCTCCCGTCTGAGGTCAGCCCTTGGTGAGAACTTCTCCAACCCAGGTCACCTATGGAGGCTCCTGTAGGCTAGTGTAGGGGCTCCGACGGGCAGGACTCCTGACAAGACTGGCAAGAAATGAGCAAACAGGGCAATGCCTTGGGTACAAGTTTGGGGAAAGAGATACAGAGTTTCAGGGTCAGTTTTCTAGGTCAGGTCTTTTCCTTCAGTATTAACGTGGGTATATTAACATAACACGGTGCTTGGCACACAGTAGGTTTTTTTAAGGAACGATCATTTCTTTCCCCCTTATGGGATTTTCGAGGTTTGGTCAAATGAGGAAAGAAGTTACTTTCACAAAACCAACAACCACTGGGCAGGTTTAATTTGAAAATTAGCATCCAGTATGTATTCCACAGATCCCTTTAGCAGAGGTTGTCAAATAGTGGGTCCACTGAATTAATTACACTTGACATCTTTAACAAGTAAGCACAGATGGCAATTTGTAGTCAATGGTAATCTAAGATCAAACTATTTTAGCATCAAACTTTGACTTATTATGAAGTAATCTTCCCAGCTTTGAGTTTGCTTCTCTGTAGAAATATTTGCTCATGAATTCTTGGAACACAAACAAACCCCTAAAAACTAAAGGGTAATTTTCTCAGTTAACAATAGAACAAAAGTAAGCTAATCTTTTTGCCATAAAGGGCACTGTTTTAAGGATAAAGTTCATCTTTTAGGAGAAATTATAATATAAATGATGTTGTCAGGTCGTATTTTTCATGCCATTACTCTTTGTTTCATGTTGCAGGGGAAACAAAATGAAACTAACAGTTTTAGGGGGAGTTCTCCTGGGAGTGAGAAGTTCTGGTTTGTATCACTTCGGAGTACATCAGTTTTTGTTCACTGGAAAACGGAAAGCCGGTGTGAGGGGGTATCATAAACATGGAGTGGGTTGGGATGAGAAGGACCCAGCAAAAATAGAACAAAGCAAACCATGAACGCCAGGTCATCTTGGGTTTGAATTCCAGCTCACCCCTCACCACTTCCGTGACAGTGGGCAATTTAAACTCTGCAAATCGTAATTTCTTCATCTGTAAACGGGGAATAATATCAACATCACAAGGCTATCATGAGAATTAAGTGAAGCAGCCTGTGTGCCTTAGTGGTTTCTGGCACATAGAAGGTACTTAACAATGTTTATTCCTTCCTCCTACTTCTAAACCCCCGCCCTTTCCAGATAAAGAAATATACATTACATGCCTAGAGTATTTTCTTTTACTTTTTAAAGAAATGTTTATTTTCAGAGACGGGGGGTAGGGGACAGAGAGACAGAGCACAAGTGTCTGCAGAAGTGAGCATGAGCAGAGGAGGGGCAGAGAGAGAGAGAGAGAGGGAGAGAGAAAATCCCAAGCAGGCTCCACACTGTCAGCACAGAGCCCGACACGGGGCTTGATCCCGCAAACCTTGAGATCATGACTTGAGCTGAAATCAAGAGTCAGGCACTTAACCAACTGAGTCACCCAGGGGCCCCAATTTATTTTTGAATAAGAACATATTTCCATAATGTTTACTATGCATGTAATACATATGTACTATCCTAAACACTTCACAAATAACTCACTTAATTCTCATAACAGCCTGTTTTGTGAAAACACTATTATTATTTCTGAAAAGCGTTGTTATCTCTCTTGTACAGGTGAAGAAACTGAGGCAGAGAGAGTTAACAACTTGCCCAACTGACACAGCAGGTGAGTGGTGGGGCCAGGTTCAAAGCTTGGCCATCTGGTTTGCACTTAAATCCTACACATGCCGTTTTTCATAGTAACAAAAGAAAAAGTTCAATGCATTCTTCATTGCCAGACTTTCGTTACCAAGGGTGAAATTTAATATAAAAAATATCAAAGGGATGTTCATGTACCAAAAAAAAAAAAATTATTACGAATATAAATAAAAATTTATCAAGAATTTTTTATGCAAAAAAATAACAGGCCTTAGGGGGTCTATGAGGCAAAGGAAGAAGGTGAAGTAGGGGGAGAAGAGAGAGTGTCATGGTGGAGGCATGGGGTAGGGGGGCAGGAGAGAAAGAACGCTAAGGCCAAGGTTGGGACATCACTTACCAAACTCCTCACAACCAAAACAGTGCTTTCCAGAGGCACCTGGGTGGCTCAGTCGGTTAAGGTCCGACTTCAGCTCAGGTCATGATCTTGCAGTTGGTGAGTTCGAGCCCCACATCGGGCTCTGGGCTGACGGCTCCGAGCCTGGATCCTGCTTCAGACTCTGTGTCTCCCTCTCTCTCTCTGTCCCTCCCGTGCTTGTACTCTGTCTCTCTCTTTCTCTCAAAAATAAATAGTAAACATTAAAAAAAATTTTAATTAAATCTCTTTATAATCTGCAGCCCACTGACCAATATTTGAGGTAGGCAGAGTAAAACAGTCGTCCAATAAACTCCCAACTGTCTTGTCTTAATGTTAATGCCTTCCTAGAGGGAAAACCACCTTACCTTGACAATAACAAGGCCTCCAGTATCTTCTGAGTCCTATTTAGCATATGAAAGTCCTTCTGGAGGCCTCCTTTTCTCCTTATCTCCCCCAACTCCCAAGTATATATAATCAGTCACTCCTCACAACCCCAGGGCAGGTCTTACTGCCACGGATTCTGTCTCCCTGCTTTGATAAAAACTTTTTGAGGGGCGCCTGGGTGGCTCAATCCATTGAGATCTGACTTTGGCTCAGGTCATCATCTCACCGTCCTTGAGTTTGAGCCCCGCGTTGGGCTCTGTGCTGACCGCTCAGAGCCTGGAGCCTGCTTCAGATTCTGTGTCTCCCTCTCTCTCTGCTCCTCTCCTACTCACACTCTGTCTCTCTCTGTCTCAAAAATAAATAAACATTTAAAAAATGGGTCTAAAAAAATAAAGAAACATTAAAAAAAATTTTTTTTAAAGCAGTTCTTTCCCACCTTTCAGATGCACAGAAGTTGTGGCTTATAGCAGAGCTTGTCCCCAACTTGTAGAAAACAGCACCATTGTCCCTGGGAGCCACTGCTTCTCCTGAGTCATGAATATTTCTTTAAAATAAAACATTCTAGGGGCACCTGGGTCCCTCAGTGAGGTAAGTATCTGACTGTAGCTCAGGTCACGATCTCACGGTTCAGGAGTTTGAGCCCCCCATCAGGCTAGCTGCTGTCAGTGCAGAGCCCGCTTCACATCCTCTGTCCCCTCTCTCTGCCACTCCTGTGCTTGTGCTCGCGCTCAAAAATAAGTAAAAAGTTTTAAAAAACAACATAAAAAATTCTATCCTAACAGAGCTCTGATTCTGTAGGGTCATTAATTGAGTCACTTCTTACGTTAGGAAAGAAAACTGCAGGGTGTCGTGGCGAATGCTGCCTCCCAGATGAAGGACTGGGCATTCGGCTGGCAGATGACGCCCTTCTGGGAACGGCTGCAGCTACCAAGCCACCTTACCCTTCAGGACTGATCAATCCAATGACCGACTAAGAGAGTGTGAAGAGGCCGTGGCCCGGTTCCAATTGCGTCAACACTGAAAGACCATCCCAGCATCAAAGCTTCCCATGGGGCTGGCTGACGCCTTTGTCGAGACCGCAACTCAGCCCAGCTTCCTTTGCCCAATCCTGCTCCTGTCCCTTCTTTTCCATAAGGATGCGTCCCACGTGCGCTATACCGTCCTGTAGACCACTCTCCCTGTGAAGTCTGCTCCCCAAGAAACTCAACTTGCAATGCGATTCTCTTTCTGCACTTTGGTATGTATCTCTATCTATCCCTATTTATCTATCTATCTATCTATCTACTTGCCTGGTGACTCCAAGTTCCAGTAATCTTAGCTTTGGCAGATTTCCAGTCTCTTCCTTCCGCACAAGCGGGATGCCCTTGAGGGAGCTGATTAACTTGGCCATATAGAAATGACAGTGGATGCTGCCTCAGGCTTGGGTCACGCTTTGCAATCCTCACTGATAGAGGTACTCGGTGGGCATCTCAGAGGACTGTGCCGTCGAAGACACAGACATGATACCATAGACATGACAACCTCTGGGCCGGAGTTTTCCCTGAATGCTAGAACATTCTTAAGGAAATATTTTCACTGGGAAGAAAGCTAGTTTTGTTCCGGCACGATACTAAGAATTGTAAGAATGGACTTAGGAAGTAATACTCTCTTTTCTAGTTAATTGGGGGGGGGGGGGGGGGCGTGTATTTGTGCATTTGATTTGGTTTCTGTTGTTATTTTGTTTTGTCTCAGGTAGCAAAGGGCTGCACAGACTTTACAAGATATCTTTGAAACAAAAGCTGACCAGATTTCAGACCTGCACATTTTTGTGGGCTCAATGATCAAATGGAGGGCTGCTATTTTAAGATGTGATTAAGAGCAGCTTTTTTTAGACCCAAAATGTAACCGACATTTTTTTTTCTTTCTTTTGTCAATTGTTCTCTGACAAGCGAATTCATTTTCAAGTACATTAGGCTGACTGAGATTCCACCAGGCCCATGAATATCCTTCCAGATTCCGTCTCAACAAGGGGGACAGTGTAGTCATCTAGATTAGAAAGCCCTCTTCAGAAATCACATGTCACAAACCTGCTGGCAAGCCGGTTGAGGTCTTGCCAGGAAGCTGGCGAGAGACCATAGCCCAAGAATTCAAGCATATAAACCCTGATCCGATCTGCTTCCTCTAAGGACAGCCGAAAGACACAAAATCCCTTTTAAAATCCAAGTTGTTGGTCTATTGACAGTAGAGCCCTCCTATCCTTCCTATACTCTGTCTGCCCTGTCACCTTTTCCATTTGGAGGCTTGTTAAATAAACCAAGCACTAATGAAAACTGCTCCCTTTCTGGGAGCAGGTTTGACCAGCATGAGAGGGCCACGGTCTACCTGAAATGGCTCCTAAGAACAAAATAATAGGGTGTGGAGAAGCATATGGATGTGAAATGCAATATTCACATTCAGGTCAACTATAAGGCAATAAATTGTGACAGATACGAATTCATTTCTCGTTTAATAGCTCTAAAGAAATCAGTGCATAGAAACCTACCTGAAGACTAATCATAGGCTGGGGTCCCCGGTGGCTTAGTCCGTTAAGCGTTGGACTTCAGCTCAGGTCATGATCTCACTGTTCATGAGTTTGAGCCCCACGTCGGGCTCTGTGCTGACAGCTCAGAGCCCGGAGCCTGCTTCAGACCCTGTGTCTCCCTCACTCTCTGCCCCTCCCCTGCTTGCGCTCTGTATCTCTCTCTCTCTCTCTCTCAAAAATAAAAATAAACATTAAGACAAATTTTTAAAGACTGATCATAGGCTACTCAAAAGCACTATTTTTCCATTTAAAAAAAGTATATATGTGACATACTTTGAAAAAAAACTCTAATGCACCAATGTTCTTATTCAAAAAAAAAAAAAAAAAAACCATATAGGGGGCGGATTATCCAGTTTTCACAGACCTCTTCCCCTCTCTGGCTTGCGGTGCAGGGAGGGGAGTGGACACAGGATCCCCTCTCCCATCACACAGAGTGTCATCCAGGGATGGGGGTGGGGTGGGCTGCAGAGCTGGTCTAAATTACACAGCACGCTGTTGGAAGGTGGCCTCGGGCTGACCGTGTGCGTATCAGTACAAATCTGTGTGTGCTGAAGAACCCAAAAATTCCTCTCACAGGCTCAAACCCGCAACAAACCTGACTGCGGGGATTAGCGTTGTCAATATCTCTCTGGTGGAAGACTCCACATTTGAAAAACTGAAACTTGTCTCTTTCTTTCCATTTTCACTGTCCAGCATTCCCCAAAGCATGGTCTATGTGATGGTAAGAGGTATGACCCAATAAAATCTTCCATGATCAAGTTCATATGAGAAAACATGGGTTTAAGGAAAGCACAGATTTCCTACTGCAGATTCTACAATATGCTAATGTGCACTGTAACTCTCCAAGGGAGAAATAAAGCATTCACTGTGCCCCAGATTTATACGACCATTTATTCACCTTCTTGTTTCCAAAGAACAACTGGTGGGGTTAGCATCCCGAAGAATACGTTTTGAGTTTTATAAGCATTTTGGGAAATATTCTTTAAAAACCTTATAGTTCTTTCCTAAGATGCTCATTTTGTATCCATATTTAAGAATTCTTAGTTCATACATGGCATAGGTGTATTCTTTTGTTTGACAGCGTGTTGATAAACACTAAAAAAACTCTAACATACATGCATTCTGAACTAACCTAGCATTTAGAGAAAGAACAATTTTGTGTGCTCCAAGGCAATACATTTTTAAGTCTTCTGGAAATTTCCGGAGAAGGTTTCAAATAGACGTTAGGCAGTATTAGCATAGTTTCAAGGCTTTGAGTCAAAGACACCCATTTATAGACAGCAAATTAGTTAATTCTCACTAACGTCTCATCACCGTGATGGAAAGGAATGCCCAAGTCACTTGCTCTCTGGGAGCCAAAGCACCCTCTATTTGATGAAGCATCTTTGATCTGTAGCCTCTGATAATGCCTATCAACTGCCAGCAGCCAACTTTGATACCCTGCTGAAGGGAGAGGGAAGCAGCTTTAACTTGAAAGGGATCAGAAACAATTACAAAATCGAATGAGGCATTAACTGACATGTGCAGGAAAATGTGCATGAAGAAGTGAAATACCAGGAACGTGCATGAATCAACCCACGAAGCCAGCAAGACTCCCCCTGAACATGGGCAAAAAAAACAAAACAAAACAAAAAAACACCCAAATATCATTGCAAACAACAGAGCAGCTAGTGTGCAAAAATTACTCAGCTAATCTCCAGGCCATCGTTCCATAATCCTTCAAATGAGAGCAGACTTGTTATAAAAATTAAAGATAATGTACATAAAGCATATCATAGCACAGTGATGGGCACACAGTAGACACTCGATAAATAGTACTATTTACCATTTTTGGAGTATAAAAAGGTAAATGACAGCATGGAGCCAAAATTCTAGCAATTTGCTAAAACTGCCAACCGTCTCAAGACTTCCTCAGCCTCTTACGAAACAATAAACACCAGAAACTTGTCCACGAAAACACAAGCGTCTTTCAAAAGAGCGGGACGGAGGAAGTAAATTGCAGATCGAATTTCCATCCAAGAATCCGTGCGACTGCTTGTTTCCAAGGAGGACTCGGTTTTTGCTGTCTACTGCGCTGTCCTCATAAGGGCTGCCAGCAGTTGAAGTTTCCTAAGGGAGACGATTCGTATGGAGATATCCACCGAACAGTAAGAACAAAGCAAACTTGTGAAGATATGTCTTGGCATTGCAGACTGTCTCTTGCAAATTGCCTGCGAAGGGATCAGCATGAACATCTCAACCCAGAGCATCAGGTAAAGACTCTAGGTTTCAGACGCCCCAAGAGAGGACGCAGGAAATAAATTCTGAGGAGCTCTTCCTGGTTATCTTGTCCTGCCCTTAAATGACCATCATCACAAATAAGGCATTAGACTCTGTCCCCACATACAGCATATTTGGCCACGTAAGGACAAAACCCTGCTTGGTTCCCGCTCCCATGGAGATTCTTATGTGTTTTTCACCCTTAAGGCAGATGGGGTTTTGAGTTGAAAAAAAAAAAAAAAAGATTATTTGTTTCACAATAAATTCCCATTTTTATCCTCAGGGTTTCTCTTGCTATACAAAAGCAAAGGGTTTTTTGCTGAATTCGGGTGAGGATCATTTTCCCTTCAGTAGAACATTTATACTAATCCTTGGGCGTTCATGTATTTCACCATCTACTTGTTGGACAACACATGCCTGTAACTGTAAAATACTCTGTCCCCTTGGGACACCCGTTGTCTCCAAACTGGAAGACTTGACCTTCATTTCAGCAGGGAGCTGGAAGAAATGTCATTTTCTTTTGGTCTGTTAAACAATGTGACATCTTGTTTTGCATTGGCCTCTGGCTTCAGCCCATCCCACCCCCTCAAAATCACTCACTCTTGAAGATATTGCCTTACCCTTTTTACTTTTCTTTCTAAAAGTCAGTGGTGGATAATGATGCTGGAAGGTTGTCAAATCCCTTCTAGAAATAAAATACTGATTTTTGACAGTTGAAGGGGCCTCAGTCCTAACCTGAAGATCCTATGCGATGAAGAAAGCCTGTCTGCAAAGCTAGCATATCCTTGCAACGAGAACATGCCTCTCTGGAAAGCAGCCACTCTGGTTTAGTCGGGAGTGAGCCTGATAATAGAAGAGTATAACTGAAGTTGACATATTCTCATTAGAGTGGCTGAAACAAAAGCACATATGGATCTTTCTGAATCATTGAACACACACTGCTTGATAAATTATATTCTCATTTTCAGAGGCTCCGTCTCAGAATGCCTTAGCAGGTAATAGCTGTCCTTAGCTCTGGGTTTGCTACTTCTCACCGCCCATAAGTGAATTCAGCGGGCGGGTGGGAAGGAATCAGGAAAAGGTAACTATCGGCTACTGACAAGTTTGTCTCCTGTAAGTCTTAGTTAAGTGAACCCCAACATCATAGTGCAAGACACAGGTCCCTTTTCCAGAACTCTCGCTCTCCAAGAAAGGATAGGAATTTGGGGTGCCTGGGTGGCTCAGTCGGTTAAGCAGCAGCCTTCGCTTCGGCTGTGATCTTGCGGCTCGTGGGTTCAAGCCCTGTGTTGGGCTGAGAGCTCAGGGCCTGGATCCCGCTTCAGATTCTGTGTCTCCCTCTCTCTCTCTCTGCCTCTTCTCTGCTTGCACTCCGTCTCTCTCTCTCTTTCAACAATAAACAAACATTAAAAAAAAATTTTTTTAAAGGATAGGAATTCACCCAATGTTGAAAGGTTGAAAAGGTGGCATTAATTTCTTCCTTGAAATTATGCCTCTTTGTGTTCTCTGTGAGGTGTTACCTCATTCTCCCTTGGGGTACTTAGGTGAGGAAAGTGTCCTGAGACACATGTGGTCTGAGGAAGCAGGTTAGACCTCAGAAAGGGGGCCCACCTCCCCTCAATGAGTGTTTCCATGCTTTCTTTCACCTCCAGATCTTGAGGTCCAAATCTCAGAAAAAGCCTGTGTCAGGGAGGATTGTTTTCTTAGCACTGAAAACCCACTCTGAATGATTGAAGCAGAAAAAGAACGTGCCGGAAGCACATTGAGTAGCTCCCAAAATCGGCCAGCAAGGCCAGGGAACTGGACCAGAAATGCATGTGGGTCCCTCTCTACTGCTGGTCCCCTCTTCCCAGCTCTGGACACTGAGCATGGCCACGGGCACCAGCTCCCGTAGACACAGGTATGCTGCTTAGCTCTGAATTCAAAGTTCCAAGGAGAGCACATAATTGGTCAAGCCGAATCATGTTCTCAAATTTTGCTGGTGCGGGTGGGATGGGGACACGTACCTGGCTCTTTTCAGCTTCTTTGGTGCGAAGTAAGTGGGCACGTGAGTTCAGATGTTTGGCGGATTCTTTCCAAAAATGAAAGGAAAAGAAAAGAAGGAGGAGGAATCGAGACAAACGTTTACTCTTTTGAGAACCTCTCAACATTTCTGACAAAATGCAGCCTAAGCCACTTTCTATTTTTTTTAATGTTTATTAATTTTTAAGACGGACAGAAGGCAAGCAGGGGAGGGGCAGAGAGAGGGAGACAGAGAATCCCAAGCAGGCTGGGTCCTGTCAGTGCAGAGCCCCATGGAGGGCTCGAACCCACAAACCCCGAGATCATGACCTGAGCAGAAATCAATAGTCAGACACTCAACCAAATGAGCCACCCAGGTGCCTTCTAAACCACTTGCTGTAGAAAAGGAGCCACTGTCCTCCCAATATCACCTTCAACCTCCTCAAATTCTGCCTCCTCCTTACTAAGCAAACACAGTTTGAAGAAAACAAAAAAAAAGAAACTGGTAATACGGATATAAGAGCTAACCTTACTCCTCCAACACCCCAGGGAATACGTGCCCTAAACATTTATCCGGATTCCTCCACCATACTGAAGTTTTACGTAGCCTTTTTTCTAAACTGAAGGTTATTTTAAAATAAAACTGTCTGAACTGCTTGAAAAGAACAAAGAGGAAAAAGGTAAAAAGCTATTTGGGATTTTTGAAGAGCAGTAATGAAAGTAACCTGAAATCCCCAATTTTTCTTCTACATGAAAAGGAAAAAAAAAAAACTCCTCTAAGAATCTTAATTTCTCATTTCTCAGAATGGCTTTTAATTTTGTTTTTCTTCTCGTTGGCATACTTTAATGGGAGCCCTACAGGAAAAGACAACAAAAACAAAGCTAAAAATATGTTTTAGAATCATGATACAGAAAATGTTACTGTTTTTGGTTTTTTTTTTTTAAGTAGGAAAATGGATACTATTCCGATTATAGAATCTTCGGAAAGAAATAATCTTAGAAAAACAAAACAGAAAAATGTCTCCTTGGTTTTTTTAAGTACATGCCACTTCCAAACCTCCTGAGAAATGGGATCCCTGCTGGCTTTGCTTCCAGATGGGCGATAAACTACATGACCCCTAAAATTCCTTTCAGTGAGCCTCAGACACGAGTTGTTAACTAATGCGACACATGGCCAACCTCCCCCACAGAAGCAAACAGAAAATTGGGCAGATTCCATCCTCAACATTTCCCTTTCAATGGCTACAAAGAGTAAGCTCATTTGAATTAATTGCTTTCCTTTCCTTGTGGAGATCTATTCAGGAAAAATTATTTTGTGACTCCAGGATAAATATTGAATTTGTGCTCGCCAGTAGTAGGGTTCTGGATTTTTGGAGGGAGAATATACTCATGTATCACAAGTGTAATTAAACATTGGTTTTTAAACGGTAAGAGTTACATAGTTTGGATTGTCTTTGCAGTAGTCGAGTAAGGAATTCTATATGAATCGCCCACTTGGGGATGGTCATACTGATTATTGATGATAAGAAGAAGCAGTCTGGTAAATCTGTGTGTATTGCTCTAATGTGGATGTAACAGTTGGTTCTTTGAAACATCGTCCCTATTTGGGAGCTATTTTGGAAGGTGACTGCCACTCAATCTACCTCTTACAGCACCCAGAAGTTGACTGCACCCATGGGTCAACTCCACCTGGCCCAGGTACTGCCCTTAATAAAACTGGAGAGAGTCTTCCAATTTAAAAATATGTAAAAGCAAATAACTTCTGGTTGAAAATCATTAAACCTAATTATATCGCCTCAGATATAGGCAGCAAATCACAAATAATTTAAGTGAAAGTCCAGCCTGGTTGTGGGATTAGCTCCCCATCTGTTCTTGCTAGGTGAAGTCCTCGGTCAAGAATAATGCAGCCAGAATGGTGTCCTCCCTACCCCATCTCGTTGTCTCTCCCCGCTGGTGTATCTTTGACTCACATTCTTTAATCAAGTGCTCCTCACTGGGGAGTACTGGTCTGGTGGCTTTCTGACACTGCCCTTGATATGTCATTGCAAAGAGTGCCGTCTCCTTATCAGCAACTGCTCCAAGTTTGCTCTTAGAGCACCATGTTTTGTCTTGAGATTCTTGATATCACTAATGGCTGTTGCACAAACCTGTGCAATGTACCAATTGCAGAGGCTGTGGCTTTTCTTAGGACTTTCCAACAGAAGAGAAGTGCAGTGTCACACTTACGAGACTCTGGTCTCAGATAAATCATATAATGTCTCAGAGTCTCGGGAATGTGGGGTCTGTGACTGTGACTGGCACCCAATAAACACCCATGGAATCATAGCTGTTACTATTGTTTCAGCAGAAAGTCCTCTCATGGAGAAGTGGGAATAAGTTCATGGAAATCTAAGGGCTTAGTTACAAAATAAATATTGCCCAGATAAATTCCTGCCTGCAGAATAAATATTTCCTATTACCCTAAACCCTTTTTCTTAATGGTTTTCTGAATCACCCTAAATATGTTCCTGTGCAAAGAAATGATTTGCCTTCAAGACTGGGGCTCCATGGGTTATATAAGAATATATGTTATTGGGGCACCTGGGTGGCTCAGTCGGTTGAGCATCCGATTTCAGCTCAGGTCATGATCTCCCGGTTCGTGGGTTCGGGCCCCGTGTCGGACTCCGTGCTGACAGCTCAGAGCCCGGAGCACCTGCTTCGGATTCTGTGTCTCCCTCTCTCTGCCCCTCCCCCGCTCACACTCTGTCTCTCTCACTCTCACAAAAATAAGTAAACATTAAAAAAAAACACTTTTCTTAAGAATATATGTTATTTACTATCTGTTTACCATACGAACAGCAGGCATATGCAAATTCACACATAATTAATTAGCAATTATGTCTTCAGTAGCACTCATCACCTGGAAGGTTCTAGGTGGTTCTGTGTTGCCAGGCCACTGACAAATCACCTCAGTTCCTCCAAGTAGGCTGTATGAATCCACAGCACCTTACTGATGAAAGCCCAGCAGGCCAATCAAAGGGAGGTTGCCATTTGTGCCAGCTGGCAGCAGAGAGCAAGTTCAAGAGCATCCGGGGCCTTACTAAGAGATCTGTTTCAAAACACTGACAAATCTGCATTTGGTAGGGAAAGTGAAGAAAACTACCTGTCATTAACAGCAACAACAACAAAAAGGGTTGTGTAAGCGCATTGGGGGAAATGGAGAATTAAGAATGCTGTGAAAGAAAGTGCCTTTTTCTGAAGCATAAAATTGGTACTAGACGCAAGGAGTGGCGAGGGAACCAGGGAAGCGTTTCAAATGAGCATGGGTCAAGGAGTCTTGAGTACATCACTCATTGGCAAGAAATCTCTTGTCAGTACACACGCAATAAAAGGCGCTCATCTGGAGGAAAGTTGATGACAAACTTTATAAAGGAGATATTAAGTTCATACCACCTGGACACACTGCCCAGTCTCAGCATCACTAAAATAACACGTACATCCAGTTACTAGACACCCCTGATACGATGTGATGGAAGGACTCTGCACCACCTGAGAAGGAATCCCGTCCACAAAACGCAACCTGAGGAATCCGATCAATTTTCTAGACCTAGAGTTCGGCTGCAGGAAATGCAGAGGAGAGAAGAACGAGTTCGTTGACATGATGAGGAGGCAACTGGCCAAGTTCAGAATGTATGACGCTCTGAGAATAAATGACAGCTTCTCTAACAAACAAATGGCATAAATAAGGGGAGGGAGAGGAGGGGTGGTTGTAAGACTGAAAAGACCTACATATTAATGAAATGCTGTGTGGACCTTGTGTAGAGCCCGATTTAAAAAAATAAGAATGAGCCGACTGTAAGAAGACATTTTTGAGTTCGAATAGTGAATTCAGAAATTCACATACCGTCTGGGTTTAAATGCAGTTAAGGAAATTATTGTTAGTGTTATTATCTGTGATAATGACAAAGTAGTTATTTTTCTTTCTTAAAAACGGAAGGGGAAACATTGATAGTTAGAAATACATACTAAAGCGTTAGATATACAATAACACAATATCTGGGGTTTGCTTTAACCTACTGCAGCAAAAACAAAAAAAAGCGGGGGGGGGGGGTGGTGGAAGGATTGAAGCTTAATTAGCAAAATATTGATAGTAGCCGAAGTTAGGTACAGGTTTGTTTATTATATTAAACTCTCCACCTTTGACTGTCTGAAAATTTCTGTATAAAAACCGTAAAAACTGTTTACTTTCCCAATGATCTGCGTATTATAAATGTACTTACAGCTTTTAAAATTCTGCTTATTTACAACAGACTAGGAATCATATTCAAGTGTCTCAGTCAGTTTGCACTGCTATCATAAAGGCGCTATAAACTGGGGGGCTTTGGAACAAACATTCAATTCTCACAGTTCTAGAGGGTGGGAAGTCCAAGATCACAGTGTTGGCAGATTTAGTATCTGGAGAGAGCCCGCTTCCTGGTTCACAGATGACACCTTTTCACTGTAACCTCACACAGTGGAAGGGATAAGCTGGCTCTCTTGGACCACCTTTATAAGTAACCTCATGACCTGAGCACCTCCCTCAGGCCCCGCCTCGTAATCACCTTGGGGGTAGGTTTCAACATATGAGTGAAGGGGGGTAGACAAATATTCAGTACAGAGCAAGCTGAAGAGTAGAAATTTCCCCTCATTGTGGGATCCAATAGTCTAACTTTGGAGCTAGGAAAGTCGTCAAGATCTGGTAAGTTTCTTGGGCATAACTGATATTCGAATAGATTTTCAGCATCTCATGAAAAGAATACACATAATCAGTCTCCCTTGAAATGTCAGAGTGAACCTTTATAATCTCCTCGTGATAAATGTACTCTTTGTGTCCTAGAGACTTTACTAGAAGATGGAGTGGCCCTGGCAAAAATTGACGGTTTTTGTTACCAACATGCTGATAAATTGGAAGCACTGATTTAATCAAATACCGAATGGGGCGGCGGGGGGCGGGGGGGGAATAAAAGCACTATACCTTTGAAAAGGAGATATTTCCAACACTCTCTGTCCCGCTATTATCCCTGACTACCAATGAAAATTCAGGCTCAGCTGTAGCCTTCAGCTTACTATGTTAAATGGTTCAAGGATTAGGAAGTCTAAGGACAACGAGCAGTCTCTACCAAAAGATAGGGATACCTGGGTCGACTGGGTAAGGCACAGGAAGAGAAAAAAAAGATTAGACATGTTTCTAAATGACCACTTTACAGTGAGGACATGAAGCAGTCAAGTCCAGGATTTTAAGAGGATGTTAGGAGGCATGTCTCTGACAAGGAGCATCACTTTATGAGGTCAACTAAAAAGCGTGTCCCAGCTTGACATATACAAATGGAGGCTATCTCAGACAAATGCAAGATGGCGTTGACATTTCCAAACAGAGTCAATGGACAAGGGATAAGAAATAAGCATTCATGCCCTCTAGCTGCTGTGAATACACACAGTGGTGTTGCTGTTAGGAGCAATGAATGTAAATGCTCCCAAGGTCATTTTTAGTAACCTTAGGTCTCCTGTTGCCTGACTCTCAGTCCAGTGGAAGAAGCCCTACCAAAGGGCTCCACTTAGGGACGGTACTAATGACCTCATTTCCGGCTTATTATAAGGCAATATGAAGACCTTCTATTAACTGGAAGCTCACAGTTGGTAGACCTTAAATTTCAGTACGAAGAAAAGAGAAGCCACCATCCACAGTCCAAGCCACATCAAGAAATCCAAGTTAGGGGGTGCCCGGGGGGCTCAGTCAGTTAAGCGTCCGACTTCAGCCAAGGTCATGATCTCCACTGTTCTTGAGTTCGAGCCCCGTGTCAGGCTCTGTGCTGACAGCTCGGAGCCTGGAGCCTGTTTCAGATTCTGTGTCTCCCTCTCTCTCTGCCCCTCCCCTGCTCATGCCCTGTCTCTTTCTCTCTCTCAAAAATAAACATTAGAAAAAAAATTTTTTAAAGAAAAAGTCTTGCTTGCTCTTGATAGCAACCTGTCCTTACTTCTTATGGCATACGCCAGTCACCCCAGTTTTTGCCTTCTGTTGCCAAACGACCCCATAGAAAGCACTGGGCCACAGTCATCATCTCTTGTTATGAAGCATCTCCTGAGTATTTACTATATTCAAGCACGATCTTCAGTTTAGGGAGGTTTAGGACTCGAAGAAGGATACAGTAAATGCTGTGCCACGTGAGAAATCGTCAGTTCCTGTCTCCATAAATCTGCAAAGCATCATATCTTATCACATTGTAACAGTATAGGCTTTGCATTTAAATAGTCACCCTACAATGATACATTCCAAAGCCACGTCTTCATTAAACTGATGTGGACAGTCACTGGTGACATCTGTCACTTGGAATTTTTCCCTTAATAAAATTGATTGTGCACAAGTAACAAAGGGTTATTGCTTCAGGACATCTGGCATATGGAAATGGCCCCTTGCGAAGCCCTGAATGTTAAACTGTTTTCATTAAAATGAGACCCTACCTGAGCTAAATACAAGTTTTGCTAGAGTGAAAGACTTTTTCCACCAGCTAAACAAAGTCGGCTATACACAGCTCATGTGGCACAAATGTTTCATGGGAGAATGAACAAATTATGCCTCTGAAGAGTAGCTGAATATTTATTCTGACACAGCTTCCACAGGACAACCAGCAGACCCATTTGAAGTAAATTCCTTAGTCTGTTCCAATAAGAAAAATTGTGTTGGAACTCTGTTCCCCGCTCTAAAGAGGGCAAATCCATTTACAGCTGGAGAAAAGTCTCTGGGATGGATCTAATCTATTCGCTTTGTGGGTTTTGATGCTGCTGTGTAAGCCAATGATATTTCAAGTTGGTGCTGGCTTGGACACAGTCGAGAGAGTTCTTTGGAGTGTTTTTTCTTCAACAGCTCAATCATGACTGCAGAAACACGATCAGTATCAGAGATGCAGAGTAGCAACTCATCTTGACAGCAGTGAACTAATGAACATCCATCATTAGATTGTTCGAACATCTTTCGCAATTGAATATCCGACTTTAAAAGAAATTGTCGGACAGTCTTCGGCATCTCCATAGCATTCATCTGGAGCGATCTGTAGTGTTTATCTGTAGTTTAAATGCAAAAAGAAAAGAAAAACCACTCTAATGTTTCATGCAAGGCTGCTTCTGGAACAAAATTAATAATGGCTGCAATTTGCAGAATGGATCGCTCATGTTGTGGAGGCTAAATCCAACTAATTCAATTCCTTTGCAGTAACGGCTTAAAATATTGCAGGAGACACAGTCAAAACACTCAAAACGTTCTGAACAACTTACCAGTCTCTTTTAGAGAATGCCCACCAACCTTATTCTTGGCTCAATGGCTTGTTTGCTTTCCCCCATAAATCTAACCCTGTTTTTCCACATACATCCATTTTCATTGTTGGTGCATTCTAATTGGTTCCCACTGAGGTCTGGCAGCCACGAAACTGATCATACGGCAGCTTAATGGACTCCAGGGATACCAACAAATTGTTCACTATTTCACTGGGCACTGAAGGGTAGCTGTCACTATTCCTTTTTCTTGTCATAACCGTTGCGGCCATTATGACAGCCCTGCACACGATTTATTTTGTGGCATAATTTTCTGTGCGGGAAAAATAATAATGCTTCACCACCTCCATCTCCTGTGCCACTGAAAATATGATGAGATTAAAGACAGACTCCTGCTTTTACATGAAAAATAATGATTACTAGCCTGTCAATTTGTAGAGCAAATCATGATTCAATTCCATATAACACTGGACACCTACAAAGATGTATTGAAATGAAATCGTTGTGTGATCATTCATTCCATCCTTCCAAAATGAGCATTCAATCAACTTTAAAAACACATAACAGACCTATTCATCAGATGTTTAATGAATAAGTTTTAAATAACACGGGATCATAGAAAACATCTTTGAAATATTTGAATCCACGCTTTGTGTCTTTAAAAACAAACCCATTAGAGGGGGAAAAAATGCACTTCATCATATTGTTTATAGACTACAGAGATTTAACTTCCCAGTAATAATTTATAAGGCAGTGAAATGAAAATATGCAAATTTCCAAGAAGCATTCAACAGAGCAGGCTTTTCCTACTTAGAAAAGTTTACTTTCTTTCACCCTCTCAATTCAGGGCGTCAACGCTGAGCACCGCAGACATCCCGTGTTATGGAGCGCTCTGCGAGTTACAGCTCTGGATGCAGGCAAAAGCACAAACTGGAAGGACAGATGGGGGAGCAGCATGCAAAGACCAGGAGAGCCCCCTCCTAAATGAGACTAGGCTAGAATCAGAGACGGGAAGATCATTCTTCCGCTGACCTATGGTTACCAAGCGCATCGTGACCATTACATTGTGAAGGAGCCCAAAGGCCAAGTGGCAGACGGCAGGGAGTTGCTATAAATTTTACAACCTGATCTGCTCCGCTTTCCACACATGAGAGTTTAGAGTTCTAAAGCTCCCTTTTCATGCGATGAGCACGAACAGGCACTTCCCCAGACCTCCAGAAACCACTCATTCATTTCTTCACTTTTTTTCCCCTTCAGCTCTTCCTTTCATCGACTTCCCAACTGCACGATGTGTGGCAATTCCAGCATTCCCTGCTCTGTTGGAGACCTGTTGGACTGGGCATTGGATGTGTCGTTGGAACTCATCAATTGTGGAGAGACGGGTGCTCTAACATTCAGTGACATTAGGGCCAATGGAATAGCTCCTGGAGTATCTCCAGGGGCTCTGTGTGGCCGGCTATAAAAATAACAGTTTACTGAGTGCCTGTTCTGTGCCTAGCACTGCGTTAGGCACTTACGATGGATTAGGGAACAGACAAGGGTCCTGACGAGTCCCACCCCAGGCCAAAACCCTACGTGTGATCTTTCAGGCCTGACGATAGCTAATTATAAGACAGTAGCCCGGCAGTCTTCCCAGGGGAAAAGCTGCCCTCCCCACACCAGCGTTGGTCCACAGCCCATGCGAGGCTCTCTGGAGGAAGCTGCACTCCAGGACTCACCTCCCCAGCTGGTCACGCTCTTACACATGCCTCTGTGTTCTGGGCCTCGTGCCTCCAGTTGGAGACGCTGTCCAGGCACCTCTGCCGAGACCCCCTTATGGCGGGGAGGGTACTGGAAGAGCTCTTCCTCCATTCTGACTCGTACTCAGTACTTTTCGACTCCCGGCGCTTCTCCTTCTCCTACTCCCATTTCCCCTTCCACAAAATGGTGGGAGACCATGGCTCCATGCTGCCTCAACAGTGTGCTGATCCACCTGATCTAACCCAGCTCTATTTATGAATAAATGGAATAGTGGGGAGGCCAGCACCTGTTTGCTCTTTGTGGCGTTTTCCTGACAGTATTGCAGTAAGTGACTAAAGGCTTAAGCGTTTGGCTTATTGTCTTCATTGGCCATTTGACACTGGGCAGCCTTCTACCTAGTCCTTGCACTCATAAAGCTTACATTCTAGATTACTCTCTGATTTGGGTTAAAAACTCAATGGCTTTTGGGATGCCTGGCTGGCTCAGTCAGAGGAGCAGGTGACCCTTGATCTCTGGGTTGTGGGTTCGAGCCCCATGGTGGGTGTAGAGATTACGCAAATAAATAAACAAACAAACAAATAAACTTAAAAACTCAATGACTTTCAAAGGTAAATGTTGGAAGAAAGGCAGCACATTAATTCATTTTCAATAATTAGCAACTTAATTCAAATTTTTACTTTAAGACTAGTTGTTAGGGAAGGTACAAGACATAAAATGCTGCCCAAGGTGATAGGTTTGGGTAAGCATGACCTGAAAAGTCTTGATAGCTGTCTTAGTTGCTTTGGTCCATTGTAACAAAATACCACAGGCTGGGTGGCTTAAACAACAGACATTTATTTCTCACAGCTCCGGAGGCTGGAAGTCCAAGGTCGAGGTGCCAACAGATTGAATTCCTGATAAGGACCTGCTTCCTGGATTGTAGATAGCCACCTTCTTTATGTGACTTCACATGACAGGGAGACAGAGCTCTGGTCTCTATCTCTTCTTATAAGGACATTACTGCCTTCATGAGAGTCCCACCTTCATGCCCTTATCTAAACCAAATTGGCTCCCAAAAGCCAGCCTCAAAATACCATCACACTGAAGTTTAGGGCTTCAACATATGGATTTGGGGGTAATACAAGCATTCAGTCCATTCAGTAACCATGGGACATTGTTATAGGTACCATATTTTGTTGTTATTACTTTAGAGAGAGAAAGAGTTCATGTGCCAGTGGGAGGGAGAGAGAGAGAGAGAGAGGATATCTCAAACAGGCTCCACATTCATCACAGAGCAGACACGGGGCTCTGTCCCACAACTCTGGGATCATGACCTGAGCTGAAATCAAGAGTTGGACACTCAACCAAGCCACCGAGGCTCCCCCGTACCATATTTTTGAGAGTGATGGGGCACATTAAAAATGGAGTTAGCTGGGCATTTGTTTTGTTTTGTTTTTTGTCTTATTCCCTTTGGTTTATTTTGTTTACCCAACATTTTTCCTTTCATTTCTCCATTGTGGGTACCAGAGGTAGACAAATTCAAGGTTAAGGGCACAGGCATCTAGAATGCCAAGTCTACTCAAAACTTCTGACACCAACTGCAATGAGGATGCCAAACTTCAAAGTCTGAGGGAACAGTTCCCACAAAGAAGGGAAGACCACCCTCACTTCAGACCAGCTGGCTACAAATGTAGGGTCTCTCATGACCACCTTCAGTTTACTAGCAGTATGGTTTTATTATAGCAAAATGATACAAATTAGAACCAGAGACGCAGAAGGTGAAGTGTGGGAGGGTTCTAAATAGCCTGGGATAGCGAGGGATGCATTACACTCCAGCATCAAAATGTTACAGCGGATAAAGAATATTGTCAACCAGGGAAACTCACCCTCGCTTTGGTCTCCAGGATTTACAATGGGATTTCATTACTTAGGCATGACTGATTGAATCATTGCTCACATGGTGGAATTCGATTTCCAACCCCCACACATCCCCTGATGTTAACCTGATATCTCATGATTTAAAGCCACAACTTTCTCATCAAATGGTTGATCTTCCTGGCTTGGCCATGCCCTTGCCTTGAATCACCTCATTACTATAAACCATCGGATGTGGTCCAAGGAGTCCACCATGGGTAACAAAGACATCCCCATCTTTTGGGAATTCTAAGGGTTTAGAGATCACATCGCAAGGGCCACAACAAAGGCCAGATATCTCTTTGGGTAAAATTAGCTCATTATTCTACAGTGGGGTTGCCAACCACCTGACTCACATTGGTCAACTAGAACATCCCATCCTCTGACAACACTCAGTGATTGGTTCAGGATGGAGCACAGCTCAGGCTGGATTTGTTAGAAATTGCGTATGTGTGTATGAGAGGTAGAGACAGACAGACAGAGACCTGACAATATCACTTGAGTCTCTGAATTTCGCCACATGGGAAATCTTCTAGACTTCAGTTACAAGAGCTGATAGATTTCTTCTTTTTATTTTATTTATTTATGTATGTATATATGTATGTATGTATTGGCTTAAGCTACTTCAAGTCAGGTTTCTGTCATTTACAGTCGAAAGAGTCTTGTCTAATTCCTGAAGGATTTTTGTGAGTGCTGAAATGGAGACAAAGAATGGATACAGACCACCTGTGTCTCTTTTGTGAAGCAGCCCATGATCATTCTTATTGTCTAATTTTCTACAAGTACCACATGGCTTGTTTTCACTTGAAGTTAACCAAGGAATTCAAATTGATCTATACCCCACAAAAAAGTTATGACAATTGAGTGATGGACAATTCAATTATTTTTAAAATAATACAAAGTACTGTCTCTAACCACAAAGGAATAGTGTGATCAAGTTTAATCCCTCCCACTCCCTACAACCACTCACTATAATCAACAGGAATAATCCTATCACTAAGTTTTATTGATAAGAACATTTAAGAAGCTGAATGAAAGGCTATTCTCATTCAGAACCAGCTTTTAGAATTGTAGTTCTAAATCTTAGTGAGGCACCACCCCGTGTTATAAATGTGGGTGATGCATGAGGATATATATGGATATTAAAAACTTTAGTGGTGGGGCGCCTGGGTGGCTCAGTCGGTTAAGCATCCGACTTCGGCTCAGGTCACGATCTCGTGGTCCGTGAGTTCGAGCCCCGCGTCGGGCTCTGGGCTGATGGCTCGGAGCCTGGAGCCTGCTTCCGATTCTGTGTCTCCCTCTCTCTCTGCCCCTCCCCCGTTCATGCTCTGTCTCTCTCCGTCTCAAAAATAAATAAACTTAAAAAAAAAATTAAAAAAAAAAAACTTTAGTGGTAAAGTACCCAAATTACAAAGTATTTAATTTTTAAATAAACTATTACCATTTCCTATTTTCTTTATCCTAACACACTCAGACTCACATGCATTCTGGTCAGATTTCTCAAGTGAGAGAGAAGTGCATGTTATCACAGGCGGGGAGCTGGGATTCAGTACAAGCCACAGTCGGTCTTAACCAATGCCTCAGCCCACGGGGTATTTTCTTTATATAAACATCTTCTGTCACAGGTAGTAACTCAGAACAAGAACCATCAGGAACCAGTTAGGTAAGGAAAACAAATCTGAATATACTCATAGTCTTGACATGAAGTCTTCTTTGTAAATGCCAGAATGGCAGAAACTATCTCCTATTTGTTCTTACTGTGTTTCTGCAAAGATGGGATTTGAGACAAGCACACGAAGCGTGGAAGCAGAGGGAAAGATTTAAAATGTGTTCTTCAATAATCTGATGATCCTCATATTTTTCATTACTTCTGAGCCACACATGCATCGTTATTGTCACTGAACCATACATGAAATTTCTCTACAGCTAAATCTTTCTTTCTGGGACGGTTAGATTTCTTAAATGGAATGAATAAAATCTAACAAGTTTTATAATTGCCTAACATTCAATTATTCTTACGGAAAGCAGCACCGTGTATGCGTGAAACCCGCCGTGGTTTTGCATGAACATTATCATGCAAAAGGTTTCAGAGTTAACGTCAAAGCTCTAAGCTTCCGTTGACAGGCTTCTGAAATGTTATGCTTCTTTGCCCAACAAAAAGAAACTTTCAAAGTCTTCTGACTCCGTGTTAAAACATTTTCCGTTCAGACTTAAAGGTCCTATTATGTGTAATTTTATCGAAATTTCCCAACAGATAGCTACAGTCTACGAGGCACCTCCCACTGCCCCAGATATACCACCTCCCAGCCCATTCTGCTACTGCGATGACCAACCAACCCTCATTCCACACATGCCAGATCCGGGCAACGGCCGCTCCAAGTTTCTGGCTCCTCCTAGAACCTCTGCACTTGGACGAAGCTCCACACGCTGCAGAGGCCAGAGGATGCTCCCCAGAATTAATTTCCCACCACGTCCTGTGCTTTCAAGAATTGGCCCCAGAAAGAGGTTTGGAGGAGAAGTCAGTGACAGTCTGGTCTGAAAGCTATGGCCCATGATGGGCCACAGGGAGATTCTAGGGAGTTCCACCAAGTGAAAGAAAGGAAGATGTCATTTTGTAGGTGACACGTGTTGCTGGTTGGGTGACTTACCACAGCATCCGGGCCTGCGATTGTCCCTACTTTCTCAATTCGCCTTCAGTTTTTGTGAATCCTGGTCCATGCGTGTGTGTTGAGCTCGATGACAAAGAGCTTCACGAAGGTCAAAGGAAACAAGAACAGATGGAGGCTTCCGTCCATCCTCATGGGCTTTCAACCTGCTCACGATCGTCTCTTCCAGACCACCTGCCCCGTGGACTTCAAGCTCCAGCATCAGATACGGAGATGGCTTTATGGGACTGTCGAACCAGCCCCTACAATGGCATAAGCCAATTCCTGTGACAAATCCATATGTAAAGTCTCCTATGGGTTGTGCCTTCTCTGGTTAACTGTAACTGATATACCCGGGGTAACCCTCAGTAATGGAAAACAGGTGATAGGGGGAAAGCAGGCAAATGATTTCCTCCACTTTCCTCCACTTTTCCTGCAGAATACTCCAAGGCATAATGCTTTGCTACAGCGCATTCAGGGAAGTCTGTGTGGACTTCCTAGGAAACGTAGCAAGCATGGATAGAGTCCAGTCTTCTCAGTAGGTCTAATAAGATCCTTCCCGATCTGGTCCCTGCTGAGCTCACCAGCCATTATCATCTTCATGTGATATTATGGCCCTAATGAAATTCTTTCAGTGACTTGAAGCTCTCTAGTATTCTCTACCCTGTGGGCCTTCACACAGGAAGTTTCGTTTACCAAGAGTACGTTCTCGTCTCTGCCCTTCCCAGCCCCATCCTTCAGTTCTCAAATTTGGCATCCCTTTCTCCCAGAAACCCTCTGGAGTCCCCTAGACTAGGGACGACGTGATCCATAACTCCCTGCTCTTTTCCTTCTGTAACACATGTCACACATGACTATACTTGCTTGTTTAGTTATTTCCCCCACCAGACTGTATAACTTGTTTGTCTTCGCTTACTGCCATATGCCTAATGCAAAACACAAGGCCTGGCACATAGGAGACACTCCATAAATAATTGAGAGATGAATGACCATCATTTAAAAACGACAGCATGGCTCCCAGGCAGGGTTAATTTCACCATGATATGATTAAACGTATCGATATGTCTAAATAAAGAATGTATAAATCATTAAAGGAGCGGGTCAGTTAGGAAACATAGAATAAGGTGAGTCACTGAGGTAAGTGCTAGAATGCCTATCCAAGCATATCCAGAGATGGAGGGGAGTAAGCTAATGGACTTCAAATATTGTGGTCCCATTAGTAAGAACATCCCTTTTATGAAATGGATACGTTCAACTCTTTTAGCCGGATGCTATTAACTCCCCATTTTCTAGCTTCATACTCATGTAGCAATTTTGTAATTATCATTTGACTTCCCACGTCAGTCTGTCCACTAGGAGAAGGACATGTCGTTTCCGAGAATTTCAGATCTCCGTGACAGTGATTTCTCATCGTGAATTCACGAATTGCCTTCAGGTCATGGTGTGATCTGATTGTGAACGGAGTTAGACGGGGCCCCATCCCCTCTTTTCTCAGTGGACATTTCAACTCCCCTTTCTTCACTTCTCAGGATTTGGGGGCCAACACTTCTAGAAACGAGGTCCTGGAGGCCCGCAACACGAAATGAAAGTAGTTACGATCGGGGCAGGGGTCATGCCCTGTAACTGTCAATTCCTTCCAGCCCTCAGGGGACTCCTGGCTAGTTCAAGATTTCTTTGTCAAGGAACCACGGCAAATCAACAGGCAGTTTTTGTAACATTTTGTTTTCTGGCACATGGAGAGAGCTGTCATAAAATTTACTCACCAACCTGAGTGATTTCTAAGTCGCACGGACCAAAAGAACACAAAAGTGAAAGATTTTTTAAAAACAATTTTTTTTAAAGTGACCATGTGAAGGTCACTGGAAATATAGGTTTTTGGATCTGATACTCCAGAACAATGTTTTAGATTCATTTGAAATCACAGAAAATGAGACTTCATATCAAAATAAAATAGATGGTCTTCCCTTGTTGCTGAAATAAAAAAAAGAAGCAGAAAATTCTACGAACCCTGATTCCCATAATCACTATGCATAATAAAAGATAGTTTGACAAGCAAAATACAGTTTATTGGGTTTCTCTATATTTGAGGAAAAGCCCAATGGTTTAAATTTCAATTTTTGTAACATAAATGAAATTAGCAGCATCAGTTTAGTAAAAGGACGAATGCAAGTAACCCACGTAAAAAGTATACAATTCACACAGAAACCTCATAGAAATGTATGCATTACACCTCACGTACACTCTTCAGCAGCATGTAAAAATGTCAGCAATTAATGCTCTGTTTCACCCAGAAAGGTACAACTCCTCATTTAGATCTTTGTCCTTTAAAACCAAAAAGGACATGAGATAATTGGAAACCATCTTGGAACCATGCTACTTACGAATTTGTCTGTGAGTGGCTGTTGGTCTATGGCCTTGTTTCTGTTCTTATATCAGAGAAGGGGGTCCAGTTAAATTAATGCAAAGTACAAGCATGTTTAGCATCAGACTATACTTTTCATTTCTCCAATGACTTGAGCAAAAACATGAGTTTCCTTTAATTAAAGCGTGCACAGGGGATGCTAATGAAATTTCTGCTAAGGTTCCAACACCTTTTGAAAACAAACCTAATCCCACACCGAAGAGAACACAGGAAAGAGAGAGAGAAGAAAGAAAAAAAGAAGAAAAAAAATTAAAACTAATCAAAAAGAAAAGCTAAACTAACTTTCATCAATCCCTTGACATTTGGCACCCTGAAAATTATAGCTTAGCATTTCAAGAGGAGGAGAAAATGGGATGAAGATATTTCACTTGCTAATGAAAACATATTCCTGCATTACAGGAATCTGAAAAGGCAAATAAAATGTATCAGCAGTTAATCATTATGTGACGTAGAAGCTCATTCTTTAATGTAAGAGGTGGAAAACACAAGATTGCCAACTCTTACCGTTCGTGTTCCACATTTATTAAGTTGTTGTTGTGTTTTTTTAACCTCCTGATTCTCGGGCTTCCTTAGGTGAAACCCGACACCACAGCTCCTTTTGTTAGCGGGCTGGAACTGTTCTCTGACAAATACATCTGCACCCACCTGCCAACTTTGTTGGCCTGAATGTAGAATGAGTGACCCCCATGGAAGACTTGTAGGATGTTAATGTTAGAAGGGGCTATATTATAAAAAAAAAAAAAAAAAAAGGAGACCAGAGAGAGCACTCAGAGGGTGCCCATTGGCCTCCAGCTGGGGTGAAATTTCAGATCTAGTGTTTCCTCCATTCCTCATGACAGATCACAGAAATGACACTGGGTCAAGGTCAAGATCCCTGGATTTTAGATCGGCCTTTGCTCTTCACCACATGTGTGATTTGAGGCAAATCTAGGTGGCTTTGGTGGGCCAATTTCCAAACCTTTAAAATGGGATGAACGTGAGGTCTCTAGGTTCACTTCCACGTCTATATTAATCTTACCCTGTAGTAATTCTTCAGCTGAAAACAATCATCTATTCCCTCTTTTGGTTATCTCTCTTTTAATGAAAGTAAAATAGGATATGTATAATAAAAGAAGCTTATGGTTTTATTGTTCTTCATCAATGACTCATTCTCTTTGGATGGCCCTTGCCACACCTTGAAGAAGATTTCATTTTCAGACTATGCATCTGAATCTGATTAGACCTTGGGACACCACCCTCGGGAAGTCCTCCCTAGGAGGTCTCCTTAGAATGCTTAGTTCTGGGCTGAGGTAGGGACCCTGGACTCAAGCCTCAAGTTCATATTTGAAGTTCACTTAGACTTGAAATGCCAGGGAAACCCTTGAATGTCACCATTCTCTACAGGTGATTTAGGACTTCTTATCTAAGGTCACCTTTCCCTAAACTGAAATCTCCACACATGCCTGTGCTGTGGCCAGTGAACAAGCTTTCAAAGAAAGGTACATGGGGCCGCCTGGGTGGCTCAGTCAGTTAAGCATCCGACTTCAGCTCAGGTCATGATCTCACAGTTCATGGGTTTGAGGCCCACGTCGGGCTCTGTGCTGACAGCTCAGAGCTTGGAGCCTGCTTCGTATTCAGTGTCTCTCTCTCTCTCTGCCCTTCCCCCAACGCATGCTCTCTCTCTCTCAAAAATAAATAAACAGGGGCGCCTGGGTGGCTCAGTCGGTTGAGCGCCGACTTCGGCTCAGGTCACGATCTCGCGGTCCGTGAGTTCGAGCCCCGCATCGGGCCCCTGTGCTGACAGCTCAGAGCCCGGAGCCTGTTTCGGATTCTGTGTCTCCCTCTCTCTGACCCTCCCCCATTCATGCTCTGTCTCTCTCTGTCTCAAAAATAAATAAACGTTAAAAAAAAAAAAAAAAAAAAAAAAAATTAAAAAAAAAATAAAATAAATAAATAAACATTAAAAAAATTTTTCAAAGAGAAGTACATGTTCTTAGTCTTCCTGAATGGGGTCTCCAAAAGGACTAAAAATGCCCCATTGAAGTCATATGATTTTTGTCTTTCTCTGACTAATTTCACTTAGCATAATACCCTCCAGTTCCATCCACATAGTTGCAAATGGCAAGATTTCATTCTTTTTGATTGCTGAGTAATACTCCATTGTGTATGTATATATATATATACATGTATATATATATATGTGTATATATGTGTATATATATATACACATATATATACATATATATATATACATGTATATATATACATATATATGTGTATATGTGTATATATATACATATACACATACATATACATGTATATGTATACATGTATACATATACATGTATATATATGTGTATATGTATATATATATATACACACCACGCCTGAGGACTTTAAGAGACAAAACAGACGAACAAAAAGGAAGGGAAACAAAAATAATATAAAAACAGGGAGGGGGACAAAGCATAAGAGACTCCTAAATATGGAGAACAAACAGAGGGTTACTGGAGGGGGTGTGGGAGGGGGGATGGGCTAAATGGGCAAGGGGCATTAAGGAATCTACTCCTGAAATCATAGTTTAACTATATGCTAACTAATTTGGATGTAAATTTAAAACAATAAAATTAAAAAAAAAAAAGAATTAAAGATCTGGGAAAAACTTTTAAAAAAATGCCCCATTGGAAGGAAAAGGAAGAGACACATGGTGTCTTTATCATATAGCTCAAAGGAGTAACTGTCAAACAAGAAATATTATCAAATGGTTTCTATTATGAGCTGAATTGTCTCCCCCAACCAGGTTCATATGTTGAAATGCTAACCACAAGTACCACAGAATATGACCGTCTTTGGAGATAAGATCTTTAAAGAGGTAATTAAGTTAAATGAGGTCACTAGAGCAGATCCTAATCCAATCTGACTGGTGTCCTTATAAGAAGAGGAAGTTTGGATCCAATTACAGAGGGATAGACCAGGTGAAGACACAGGGAGAAGATGGCCACCTGCAAGCCCAGGAAAGAGATCTCAGGTTAAAACCCACCCTGCTAACACCTTGATCTCAGACTTTAAGACTGCAGGACTGCAAGAAAAGTAACTTCTGGGGCATCTGGGTGGCTTCGTCAGTTGAGTGTCTGACTTCAGCTCAGGTCATGATCTCAGGGTTCACAGGTTCAAGCCCCACGTCGGGCTCCGTGCTGACAACTCAGAGTCTGGAGCCTACTTCGGACTCTGTGTCTCCCTCTCCCTCTCTGCCCCTCCCCCACTCATGCTCATTCTATTTCTCTCAAAAATAAATAAACATTAAAAATTTTTTTAAATTAATTTCTGTGTCTAAGCCACCTAAGCTATGGCAACCCTAACAAACGAATATAGTTTCCCCTTTTGTCTTATTATTAGTCCTCTTTGTTATAAAAGTGACACATATCCAGTGGACCAGAAGTTCCGCGAGGGTGCACCGTGTCTGCTTTATTCACCGCCGAATCCATGGTGCCCACCATAGTGCCCAATGTGCTGCAGATGCCCAAAAAGTATTTGTTGACTGATTACAGACAAATTTAAAATGACAAGCAAGTATTAATAAAAAATACAAATAATAGGGAATCCATTAATTGAAAACCATTATTTTCACAGCGTATCATTTCTCTCCACCATCAAGTATTTCTCAAAAATATGCTCTGTATCTCTTGGAGATACCGACTGAAACTTAATTTTTAACTACTTCTTAATTACTCCTTTCTAACTACTACTCATTTTTAACTACCTTTGGGTATTTAAATTGCTTCCATTTTTGTCATAAATACCATGAAGGATATCCTCGTAAACATAGGATTGTGTCCTGTTTCCTCAAAATAGATTTCTAGAAGTGAAGTGCTTAAGTCAGGCGTATACACACCATTAAGGTTTTAACATAGATGTCAAGTTTTTATTACTTAGGGCTTGACCAGTTTATACTCCCCTATCAGTCTGTTGGGTTTCTAGCTTCCAATAATGATTATAATTTGAATATTAACTGAGCCTTTACTATGTGTCAGATGACGCACTAAGCACTTTATAAGCGTGATTTTACATAAATCTCCCAAACCCCCTTGGAGGTGGTTACTAATATTATCTGCATCTTACAGATGAGGACAGGAGTCTTAGAGAACATAAATGACATGCCCAAGTTCCCTTTGCTAGTAAGAGGAAGAGCCTAGAAGCATAAACCAGTCTGTCTGATTCTAGTAACTCCCCGGTACCCTTTGCCAACACAGGGTATTGTTGTTTGTTTTCTCTTTGCAAACCTGATAGATAAACATAGAGGGCTGTCATTTGAATTTCAGGCTTATGAATTCGTTTGAGCCCATTTTTCCATGTTTCTTGGCCATTTTCTTAACATTGCCATGTTCTTCCCGAGTGAATTGTCGTCTCCGTTCCTCGCTTGCTCTGCTACTGAGAGCAACACCATGATTATTAAGCCTGGGAGCTGCCATGAACTCACTGGTACTCATGCAGACCCCCTGAAACCTCATCTGGCACAGATCTGGAACAGGTACTTCAGCTTATAGGCATTGCGGCCAAATTTTCGGGATGGTCTCCTCATCTCGGGAGCCACACTCGTTTGGAGACAACCCACCCGGCCGCTGCTTTTATGAAGCCCTTTTCCTTTGCAACGTTGTCAGGTATTGCAACGGAATGGTGTCCTGATTCTTTTCGTACTAAATCCACCTGCATCGCTCTTGACCGGTCCCGACGCCTTTCCCTCCAATTGTGGAAAGAAAGAAAAAAGGAGGGAGAAAAGGCACAACCACCACTTCCTCGGGCTCACCTGTAGCTTCGTGTGATCGCCGCAGCAGGCAGCCCAGCCCTGAGCCCAGGGCACCCAGCAAGGACTCATCCGTGGGGCTGGCGGTGGTGACAGGGAGGAGACAGAGGAGGACTGTTTTTATCCTGCGAACCAGTGTTCCCCGAGCAGAAACATTTACCTGGGAGATAGGTTCAGTGTGTGGGATGGATAATTATATGTCGAGGAGCTTAATTTAGGACAAGAGAAGGCACTAACGCAGAGTAGTCACGCAAAGCTCCCCTGGGGCCCTGGGCTGTTGGATCCCAGCGCTCCTTGCCCATGGGGCCGAGTCAAGGTTCAGTTCGTTAAACGGAGATCACGTCTGCAAACCCACTCCTCGATGACACGGCAGCTTGAGTCTGGAGAGGAAGAGGTGCCAATATTCTCGGTTCCAAATTTAGAGTTAGGAGAGAGGGGCAACCCTTTAGCTCCCCCACCCCCACCCCGGACAACTGCTTCGTGTGTTTGTTTTTGCCAATTTAAAGAGGAGAAGACTTCTCTCCCCGAGCCCCGGTTCTCTGGCCTCCCCAGTGGATGCGTGCATTAAGACATGTTGATCCTTTAATAATTAAGAGCAGTCTCCGGATTGTTGACCTCCTGCCTTACTCAGCTTATCAGCAGTCACAGTCAGCAGCGTCTGTGGGAAAACCAAGCCGAAGGGAGGGAAACTGTTTAGGCAGGAGCATTTTGCTGACGGTGACGAGTCCCCCAGGCATGGCTCCTTCACCTGCTGAGGAGCTGCCATTCACGACAGCCAGGTGGCCGATAAAGCCCATGCCTGGGAGTTATTCTGTGCCCACGTCCCCCCCCCCCTCCACCCCCCCCGCCCCAGGGGTGGCCGGAGGAGTTGTGTCCTGCTTAGGACCTCAGTTTAGATCATTCTGTTGCCACTATCAAATCATTCAAGTATCAGAGGTGACGCTGCTTTAAAGTCAGACTCCAAAGACGGTGTTATTAACATGCAGCTGGGAGCCAAAGAATGCGTCGTTAGTCTCTTTGAAAGGCCTTATAACACAGCCAATGGAGCCAATTAGGGTGACCTTAAAGTAGTCAGAGAAAGCGGTTCCCACTCATCATTAGTGCCTCCAAGAGCAAACTTGCAAAAGAACCCGGCTGGCAGAAAGGCAGCGACTTCTCTTCGTCCCTTCGGCCCCAGCAAGACGCCCTGATGCTTCTGCACCTCTCAGCCAGGGCTCCGGGAGCCACACAGCTGCCCACGCGCGCAAAGAAGGATCAGCTAAAGCCCTGCTCAGCCCTGCTCTTCTGTTGACCTGGATAAAGCCAGATAACCATTTCAACTTCCCTGCCATCCCTAAGGGGATAAAGGGGGGCTGCTCAGTCACCAGCTGAAGGCCGTGGTCCCTATGCATCTTTTATTGGGGTCTGCGACACAGGTGGACGGGGACACTATCCTCTTTTTTTTCTCTCCAGACGCCAGATATGGCATAATTAGGATTCTAAAAAAAGATTAATCTAATAAATGGATCCCAAAGGCCGACTCACTCACATGCCTCCCCAAAGAAAGGGTTACTAGAGCCTAGACTGATACAAGTTTGATCCAGCAAACACTTTGTTGGAAAACATTACTTTTGATCTTTTAAAAAATGTCTGTTTCTTTTAAGTGAGAAAGAGAGAGCATGAGCGGGGGAGGGGCAGAGAGAGGAGAGAGAGAATTCTAAGCAGGCTCCTCACTGCCAGTGCAGGGCCTACGAAGAGGCCTGATTTCATGAAGCATGAGATCGTGACCTGAGCCCAAATCCAGCGTCAGACGGTCAACCCACTGAGCCACCCAGGCGCCCCAACATTACTTTTAAAACCACAGCCAGGGGCGCCTGGGTGGCTCAGTCGGTTAAGCGTCTGACTTCGGCTCAGGTCATGATCTCGCGGTCCGAGAGTTCGAGCCCCGCGTCGGGCTCTGTGCTGACAGCTCAGAGCCTGGAGCCTGTTTCAGATTCTGTGTCTCCCTCTCTCTCTGCCCCTCCCCTGTTCATGCTCTGTCTCTCTCTGTCTCAAAAATAAATAAACGTTAAAAAAAAAATTTTTTTTTAAATAAATAAAAATAAAAAAATAAAACCACAGCCAGTGTTGTAGGTCATTTCATAAGCAAAAAAAAATACTTGATATTTTAAAACAAAATAAAACAGTTCTTCCATCAGAAGAGAGAGGTACTACAGGTTCGGATACATTGTTCTATAATGACCTGGAAATTATAAATCTAGTTGAGCTTAACGAGGATACTCTTTATCCAGAATTACATCAAGTATGAATACTGCGACTAAATTCTAATTACCGGGAAAAGCTAATGACACACCAAACAAATAAAGCTCATCGAAATCATTAGTAAAACTTGCTAATCAATCACTCAAATCCTATTTGGCCATCCAGAACCCCAAGAGTGTGAAGAGGCGGGGGTGGGGGATGGGACATGAAACAAAAGGGTACTTCTGAGAATCCCAAAGAGTGACAGAAGGATGACAACGTCCATGGATATCCGCAAAAGTGAAATTAGAGATAATGCCATCGGCCGCTAACATGCTAGTTTCTAAAACACCATGAACAAGGCCGGCCACTTCCTGATGGTTCTTCAAGGTGTTTCTAGCAAAGTTTATCTATTTATAGCTTCTGATTGCCACTACCCCCATTCAAGTGGCTAAGACAGGGAAATATGACCTCAAATAGTTTTGCACTATTTCCTTTCCTCAGAGGAAATGGGTTTCAGTCTTCAAAATCAGCTCCTCGGCTAGTCTTTCCTATTGACCCTTCCACAGTCAACTTGAGATGCCCCCCTGCCCCCAGAGGGAGGTGTCTCCAGGCAGGATGCACTGACTTGCACTTCTCAGCACTTGAACTTAACCCCCTCTTTGGTGGTTGTTTATTTTAAAAGTGAAACGCTCTGAAAAGAGCACCTATGATACAGACATTCAAAAGGAGTAAACACTGAGAAGCAAGGCACAAAGGAGGAGCAAGAGAAGCAGAAAACGCTGGGATAAAGATAGGAGAAAACAGTAGCTATATATGAAAATTCACCATGAGTGAAGAAAGCATCTGGACAGCTGCCAGACCCGAACAGGTAAAGAGACTTACTGAAAAAAAAAAAAAAAAAAAAAAAAAAAAAAAAAAAAAAAAAAAAAAAAAAAAAAAAAAATTAATCAGCAGGGAGATGACAGAAATGGAAAGCTTAGAAGTTCATTAAGGAAACTTACTTTTATTTTTTTTCTAGAGATAACGAATATAGATTTTTAAACGTACGAATATACCCCACTGGGGTGGGCATCAGAGGCCTCGTGGACAGTCAGAAATATCACCGTGGCCCAAGGGTACTGAAGCCAGCCCCACTGCAGTACCCGTGCAGTCCACACGGGGGAGCCAGAGCTCCCATCCCTGTACAGGTGTAACAAGGAGCCTCCCTGTTCTGGAGAGGCCCAACAGGAATCCGAGCTGTTACCTCCAGCTTAGGAGTAATATGGTAGTGCTCCCTTTCTCCTTCCAGAGAACGGTCAGAACTGCCAATTAAAACCAGATTTGAGATCCAGAGACTCTTTACACTATAGGAAAGTGTCCACATTTCAATTAAAAGAAAAAATCACCCATCATACCAAGAACCAAGATCGCAAACCAAGTGCAAAGAGACAATCAAAGATAGCCACCACCAAGTGACAGAGACGTTGGAATTATTTAACACATATTTTGAAGCAACCATGATAAAAATGCTTCAAAAAGCAGTAATGAGAAAAATAGAAAGTCTCAGAAAAGAATTAGAAGATAATAAAGAAGAGCCAAATGGAAATTTTAGAACTGAAATTTATACAATAATTAAATAGTAAGCCCAGTGGATGGACTCAACAACAGAACAGAGAAGACAGAGGAAAGAATTAGTGAACTGAAAGATGGAACAGCAGAAATTATCCAATCTGAACAACAGGAAAAAAATGAAGAGAGACTCAGACCTGTAGGGCTATAAGAAATATCCAAGATTTGGGGCGCCTGGGTGGCTCAGTCGGTTAAGCATCTGACTTCGGCTCAGGTCATGATCTCACGGTCCGTGAGTTCAAACCCCACATCGGGCTCTGTGTTGACAGCTCAGAGCCTGGAGCCTGGTTCGGATTCTGTGTTTCCCTGTCTCTCTGACCCTCCCCCATTCATGCTCTGTCTCTCTCTCTGTCTCAAAACTAAATAAACATTTAAAAAAAATTTAAAGAAATATCCAAGATTCATATCATTGAATCTCAGAAGGAAATGAGAAAGTTTGGGCTAAAAATGTCCTTGCAGAAATAATGGCTGAAAACTTCCCAAATCTGCCAGGAAACATAAAGCTACAAATTCAAGAAGCTGAGTCAACCTCAAAAGAGATAAACTTAAAGAAATTCATGCCAAGACATTTCATAATTACACTTCCAAAAACTAAGGCAAAGAAAAATCTTGCAAAGAGCCAAAGAAAAATAGTATATTCTTTGCCTATAAAGAAAAAAACCTATTTGAACGACAGCAAGTTTCTTATCAGACCCCATGGAACTCTGAAGGAAGTGACACAATTTTCAAGTAGTGGGAGAAGAGATTGACAACCTCAAATCTAACACCCAGCAAAAATATCCCTGAAGCATGAAGAGGAAATCAAGACATTCTCAGATTAAAGAAAACAAAAAGAATTTGTCACTAGCTGAACTACCCTCAAAGGATGGAGAGAAAAAAAATTCTCTAAATAAGAAAGAAATGATAAAAGAAGGAAATCTGGAACATCAGTAAAGAAAAAAGGAACAAAGTAAGCAAACATATAACGTAATGCAATGTTTTTCTTATCTCCTTGAGTTTCCAAATTGTTTTCTGATTTTAGCAAAAATCATAACACTGTCTGATATGGTTCTAAATGTTTGTAGAAAAACATTTAAGACATTTATAGTCTATCATCATTGTTTACAGATTCTATATTTGCCAATTCATCAGCTCATTAAAATGTATTTGTAACTCTCAAATTAATACTCGTGCCATTTTTACAAGTGCAGACTGGCAAAAAATTTGAGTCACTGACATACATGTTCTAAGATGAGGTCAAATAAGGTGACATTCTGTCCTCTTAATTCTCATACTGTAAGCAAATGCTCTTTGTCTACCTAGTGTGACATATTTTTTTTGTGCTTTTTATTTATCAATTTGCTGTTTAAAATGGCCTCCAAGTGTAATGCTGAAGTTTTGTCTCATGTTCTAAAGTGCAAGAAGGTTGTGATGTGCTTTATAGAGAAAATACATGTGTTGGATAAGCTTCATTTAGGCATAAATTATAGTGCTGTTGGCCATGAGTTCAATGTTGCTGAATCAACAATATATATTAAATAAGGTATCTTTAAACAGAAACATGCATAAAACAGGTTATGTATTGATGAAAATGAAACCTGAGGCTCAAAAGAATTTAACTCTGTTTTTCCCTTGCGAGCAGTGATTTAGTATTTGCTAATTCAGTGTTCACAGAGACCTTATAGAATGTAACTACCGTGAATAATGAAAATGAACCGTACATTTTAAGCAAGGGAAGGTGAAGGAATGTAAAGAAAGGTGAAGTTTCTGTACTTCACTTGGACTGGTGAGACAATGACACCTCATTATTAAATGCAATACTTAAAGAAACAAGCAAACAAATGACCTAAGAGGATATACTCAAAAACACTAAACAGAAAAATCAAAATGAAAAAATTTTCAAGTAACCCACATAGGGAAAAATTGAGAAATCAAAAACAGAGAGCAAATGAAAAACAAAAAAATAAAATAGTGGTAATAATCCCCAACATAGAAATAGTTATATTAAATGTAAATGATCTTTTAAAAGCAATTAAAAGACAGAGATTGGCAGAGTGAATTAACATTTGCTGGCTATATGAAACTCACTTCAAATATAACAGTATAGGTAAGTTGAAAGTAAAAGGATGGAAAAAATATGTCACATACACATTAATATCAAAGTAGATTTAACAACAAAAAAAATTACCAAAGACAGAGAGGAACATTATATAATGATAAAAGGGTCGTTCCACCAAAAGGACACAGTGATCCTAAATATGCATGCATCAAACAACAAAGCTGCAAAATGTGAAGCAAAAACGGACAAATCTGAAAAGAGAAAGATAAATTCAATTTATAGTCAGAAATGTCAACACCTCACTCTCAACAATCATTAGAACAACTACACAGAAAATCAGCAAGGATATTGGAGAACTTAACACCATCAACCAACAGGATCTAATAGACATTTATAGAACATTCCATTCAACACAGCCAAATGTACATTCTTTTCAAGCGCCTATGAAAGATATGAAAATAGACCAAATTCTGGGTCATAAAACAAGCCTCAAAAAAACTTAAAAGAATTGAAGTTTTGTAGTGTTTTCTCCAACCACAATGAAGTTAAACTGAAAATCAATAGCAGAAAGATAATAGGAAAATCTCTAACACTTCAAAACTGAGCAATGCATTTGTAAGTAATCTATGGGTCAAAAAGAAAGTTTCAAGGTACATTTAAAAATACATTGCACTAAATAAAAATGAAAATCCAACGTATCAAAATTTGTAGGACATAGCTAAAGCAATGTGAAGGGGAAAACTTAGGGGTGCTTGGGTGACTCAGTCAGTTAACTGGACGGCTCTTGTTTTCGGCTCAGGTCAACATCTCATGGTTTGTGTGTTCGAGCCCCAGGTTGGGCTATGCACTGACAGTGCAAAGCCTGCTTGGGATTCTCTCTCTGCCCCTCCCTTGTTCTCTCTCTCTCTCTCTCTCTTTCTCTCTCTGAAAATATAAATAAACTTTAAAAATGTGAAGGAAGAAATCTATAGTACTAAACACAGACATCAGAAAAAAAGAAGTCTCAAATTAATGATCTAGGCTTCTAACTCAAAAACATAGACAAAGAAAAGCAAAAATAAATCCAAAACAAGCAGAAGGAAAAGAATATAAGGATAGCAGAAATCAATGAATTGAAAACAGAGAGAGAAAGAGAGAGGGGAGTAAAACAAAAACGCATTGAAAAAAATCGACAAACTTGTAGCAAAACTGAAAAAAAACCCACAAAATACCAATATATGTAGGAATGGAACATGGAATATCACTACAGAGCCCACGGACAGCAAAGTAGCAGCAGGTGGATGCCATCAACTCTATCCACATACATCTGACAGCTTAGATGACCTGAATCCCTTCCTTGAAAAACACAAACTATCAGAACTCATCCAACAAGATATAGATCATTTGGACAGCCCTCTAACAATGAAAGAAATTGAATTCGCAATTTTAAATCTCCAAAAAGGAAATTCCCAGGCCTAGGCACCTCACTGAAGTATTCTACCAAACTTTTAAAGAAAAATTAACACCAATTATACACAATCTCTTTCAGATAATAGGAAAGGGGAGAACACTTCCCAATTTATTTATGAAGGTAGTAGTACCTTACTGCCATAATCAGACAAAGACAGTACGAATAAAGATACAGAATACAGTACATCAATATAGATGCAAAATATTAGTAAATAGTAATATATAAAAAGAATTAGACACCAGAAACAAGTGGGGCCTATTCTAGAAAGGTAGGGCTGGTTCAACATTTCTATTAGCAGGCTAAAGAAAAAGTTACATGATTATATCAACTGGTAAAAAAGACATTGATAAAATTTAAGACACGTTCATAGTAAAAGCCCTCAGAAAACTAAGAATAGAGGGAAACTTCTTCTACTTGATAAAGTGCACCTAAAAATAATCCAGAGCCAGCCTGTACTTCATGGTAAAAGACTGACTGTTTTCCTAAAATTGGGAAAAAGGGAAGGATATTCAGTCTCACGAGTCTTACTCAACATAGTGCTAGAAGTTCTAACCAGGGTATTCAGACAAGAAAAATGAAAAAAAAAAAAAAAGAAAGATTACAGACAAGAAAGGAAGAAACAAAACTGTCCATATTTGCAGACGACATGATTTTTACATATAAATGTCAAAAAAAATCTACGAGAGACTCTCAGAGCTAATCAGGATACAAGATAAACACATAGAAATTCATTTTAAAAAACCAACAAATCTAATTTCTAGAAAAAGAGGTCAGACTTACGGTTTAGCAGAGGCAGCAAGTGGCAAGAGGGGAAATCAGAGGAAGGTGATGAAAAGTACAAACTGCCAGTTATAAGATGAGTGAGCAGTAAGTATGTAATTACAACATGAAGACTACAGCTAACACTGCTGTATGATATATAAGAAAGTTATTAAGAAGGTATATCATATGAGTTCTCATCCCAAGAAGAAATGTTTTCCTTTTTTCTTTCTTTCTTTTTTTTAATTGCATCTATAGGAGAAGATGGACATTAGCAGAACCTATTATGTAGTCATTTCACAACATATGTAAATTGAACCATCATGCCACACACCTTAACCTTAAAACAGTGATGTATCTCAATTATTTCTCAATAGAGGTGGGAAAACATCAGGTGTATTTGTACACACCAGCAATGAACACATAGATACCCAATACAAAAATGCGATATCGTTTACAACCTCTCAAAAAATTCAACATTGCGTGTAAACCGAACGAAACATGTGTGGGACTTGTATGATAACAACTGCATAACCCTGATGAAAGAAATCAGAGAAGATCTACATAAAGGAAGAGATACACAGTGTTCATGAATTGAAAGGCTCAACAGAGTAAAGGTGCCAGTTCTCCCCAAATTGATGTAATATAATTTCTATCCAAATCCCAGCAAGATTTTTTTGCAAACATTACACAAGATTATACAAAAAGCTATCTGTAAAGGCAAAGGAACTAGAATAGCTAACATTTTGAAAAAGAAGAAGAAAGTAAGAGGGATCCATCTACCTGATTTCAGGACATACTGTACAGATACTGTATTCAAAACAGGATGGTGCTGGTGAAGGAATATATACATAGATCAATGTTACGGAGTAGCGAACCCAGAAATAGACCCACACAAATATGCCCAACTGATTTCTGACAAAGGTGCAAAAGCGATTCAATGGAGAAAAGATAGCCTTTTAAACCAATGGTGCTGGGGCAAATGGACATCCACAGGCAAAAAAATAAACTTCAATCTGTCTCACACTTTACCGAAAAATTAACTAAAAGCGTACCACAAAATTAAAAGTAAAATGTAGTGCTGTAAAATTTTTAGAGAAAAAAGTAGGAAAAAAATCTTCAGGATCTAGGCAAAGATTTCTTAGATGTGACACCAAAAGCATAATCCATAAGGTAAAAATTGATAAATGAGCCTTCATAAAATTTAAAAACTTCTGCTCAATGAAAGACTCTGCTAAGAAAATAAAAAGACAAGCTACAGACCAGGAAAAAAAAAATATTTGCGAATAACATGTGGCAAGGGACTAATATCTAGACTATATTAAGTACTCTCAAAACTCAACAGTTAAAAAAAAAATTAAAAATCCAATTAAATCATGAGTGAAAGACATAAAGAGACACTTCACCAAAGAAGATATAAAAATGGCAAATAAGCATATGAAAAGATGTTCAACATCATTAGCCATTAGGGAAACGCAAATTAAAACCATAATGAGATAGCCCTACACACATATCAGAATGGCCAAAATAAAAAATAATGACAACACCAAATGCTGCCACAAAAGCTAAGAAATTGGATCATTCACACACTGTTAGTGGGAACGTAATATGGCCCAGCCATTTTGGACAATGGTTTGGTACTTTCTTTAAAACAAAACAAAACAAAACAAAACAAAACAATCCTAAACGTGTAACTACCATACCGGCCAGCAATCAATATTCCTGGTTATTTATCCCAGAGAAATAAAGACGTAGGTTCACAGCAAAACCTACACAGAAATATTTACAGTTGATTTATGTCTAGTAGCCCAAAATTAGAAATGGATGGATGGTGAAACAAATCGCAATACGTCCACACCAGAGCACTAAAAAGGAATGAGCTACACAGCAACCTGGATGAATCTCCGGAGACTTATGTTGAGTGAAAAAAGCCAATCCCCAAAGGTGACAGACTATATGATTCCGTGTATATAACCATCTTGAAATGGACAAAATTACAGAACCGGAGAGCAGATTAGTTGTTGCCAGGGATTAAAAGGGGGGGTGGGGCGCCTGGGTGGCTCAGTCAGTTCAGCGACCCATTTCGGCTCAGGTCGTGATCTCACAGCTTGTGAGTTCTAGCCTTTCTAGTCCAAGCTCAGAGCTTGGAGCCTGCTTCTGATTCTGTGTCTCCCTCTCTCTCTCTGCCCCTCCACTGCTCATGCTCTGTCTCTGTCTCTCAAAAATAAATAAACATTAAAAAAAAATTTTTTTAAGAGGGTGAACTGGGGAGAAACTGGGGGTGGCTATAAAAGAACAATATGAAGGACCTTGTTGGGGATGGAAATGTTCTGCATCTTGACTGTATCAATGTCAATACCCTGTTGTGATACTGTAGTGTAGTTTTAATTTTTTTAATGTTTTTATTTTTTTTAAGAATGGGGAAGGGGCAGAGAGAGAGAGAGAGAGAGAGAGACAGACTCCGAAGCAGGCTTCAGGCTCTGAGCTGTCAGCCCAGAGCCTGACACGGGGCTCGAACCGTGAACAGTGGGATCATGACCTGAGCCAAAGTCAGATGCTCAATGGACTGAGCCACCCAGGTGCCCCTGCATTGTGGTTTTACAAAAATGTTACCACTGGGGGAAACTGCATAAAGAGTACACGGGTCTCTCTGTATCATTTGTTAAAAACTGCATGCGAATATACCATTACCTCAAGACAAAAGTTTCAATTACAAAAAATATCTGAATACAGCGTCCTCCATTGGAAGAAAAGGGGGAAAGAACCCACACAATGCATCTCAACAAAAGAAACACTGAAATGAATTTTTCTGTAATAGAAAACCATTCCAGTATTCCGGGACAAATTTTAGAAATTGTTCAGGGCAACAAAATTTTCATTCGCCCAAAAGCTTTCAGTGGGCCCCTGCAGCACATATCTTGTATAACTCCATTTCCAGTCTTGCCATATAGTGGGCGTGTTCAACATTTGTTTGCCTCTATTAGCGACTTGATTTTCCCGCTGTAATTTGAACTTAAGACTAGAGCACCTCGTAAGCATGAGGATCCCCGATTTCTTTCTTGCTCAGGTGATACTAGTCAGATGACAGATTTCTTCTTGGTCACTCTGAACACCGTCAGAGTGGATGCCAGGATTTCAATAAAAACAGAGAAGCAGAGACTGCCGTAGAGTTCACATGCGAGGTGAGCCTGCTCAGACATACTGGAGGTGGTGTGCAGGAAGATGGAAAGGAAGGGGTAGAGAGACCCAAATCTGGGCAGAAAACAGAAAAGACTTCACAGGAGGGTAGTTTACCTGAAGCAACAAATGAACACAGAATTACGAAATCCAGACGTAGGTTAAAAACAACAACAACAACAGGAAAACACCAGATACTGTTCAATGCCTCCTCGTTTCACTTTGAATATCCCCTTTACCTCCACTGACTTACTTATTCATTCAACAGGCATTTATTGAATGCCTCCTAGACACGAGGAAGGCACTCGGAGGGAAAGTGAGAGATATGAAAGGGAAGCTCCTCTCCCTTGAAGATTTTATAGCCTAGTGGGGATGACAGAAATATGAAAACAGTAATGTCAGAACGAGGCATAATTGACCCAAATACCAGCTGAAACTCAGTGTTCTGGAAGCTTGGGGTAATAAATAACCCCTCACCAGCACTTGCTGAGCCCCTGTACCCCACCCACTTTTTCCCAAGCGTTCTGCCTCTCCTACTCTGACTTGTTCTTCCCCCAAACTACTTACCCCAGGACTGTACTTTCTGCCAGCGTTAATCAGATGAATCACTGCCGATTAAGGTATTAATGCCTGAGTCTGGCTTCATCTGTGATTCTCGCAGATGACTTAAGTCATGGAAAATAGGTAGGTGAAAGCTTCAATCACCTCATTGCATCCCAAGAGGAAAGAAACAGAGCAGGGTGTTTGAGAATTGGAGGGCTTCTCGCCAGCCCTGAAACTGCACCCTCGAGGGCTCTGTCCCCAAAGTGGCCAGTCAGATGATAAGAATGACCTCACCTCTGAGAGGAAAGCTCTGGGTAAAGGCCAATTTGCTAGAACAGACTTTGAATATAATGCTGTTATTGCACAAATATTATTAAATCAACTCTAGCTAAAAACCAGAACATTTTCATTTGTCATTAGCGTGAGCTGATTCTATAATGTGACTCATTAATCTTTTTCACTGAACTAATCTTAGGTTGCAAAATAATTCCATCTCCTGGAGTCCAATCTTCAGGCTGTAACTCGATTTCTAAAGACTTCCTTAATTGTAATGAACTCTTTCCTTGCTGACGTCACCTGCTACACAAGCAACAGAATCAATGCAAATTAATTACTTGGACATAGGGCATATCTGAAAATAACACACAGGTCGAGGGCATTTGTTGAACGCATAACGCATGCCAGTCACGGTCACATCTGTCCTTTCATCTAACTTATATAACTACCCGCTGCGCTCGGCATTCGATCTCCACTTTGAGCTACGAAGAGCGGGATCCAGAGAGGTTAAATGACTTGCCCTAGGTCACACAGCTGGTAAGTGGTGAAGCCAGGATTCAAACTCAGGTCTATCTGACATCAGAGCTTATACCCTTTCCTTTACACATCATTCCACATGCAATTTGGGACTGGGAGGACTCAACGACTGTTTGTCATTTTTACTACAGACGGAACAGGAATAAATGACTTAGGTTTAAAACGTTGGAAAACTTCTTCTAAATAAGATGCCTGTGAGGCATGGGGATATGCGACCACAGGACCTCTTTGAGACATGCATGAGATTGGAATGAACAGCCAGCTGGAAGACCTAGCTAAAGAGCAGAGGTTGAATTAGAGCAGCATGCTTCTCAAGCTTATGTCTGAGACTCATCTTTCCAGCTCCTTCTACTATTGCGTGACTTTAAAATTGTTGTTAATGTTTATTCATTTTTGAGAGAGAGACACACAGAGAGAACGGGGGAGGGGCAGAGAAAGAGGGAGACACAGAATCCAAAGCAGGCTCCAGGCTCTGAGCTGTCAGCCAGAGCCCGATGTGGGGCTTGAACCCACAAACCGTGAGATCATGACCCGAGCAGAAGTCGATACTGTGCGACTCCCAATCATTAAGGTGGTACTCTCTAAAATTACATCTTACGTTCTCAGTGGCTCAGATCAATCCAAACCAGAGAAGTCATAATGAGTGTCATCTACCATAGGTCCTAAGGGGTTGGGCAACTGAAGGCAACAAACCTCTTCATCTTTTTGAAGTCAAGAGAAAGACAAATACAGGGGAGGTTGGGGTGCTTGGGTGGCTCAGTTGATTAAGCGTCTGACTCTTGGTTTTGGCTCAGGTCATGATCTTGCGGATCGTGAGATCAAGCCCCATGCTGGGCTCTGCACTGACAGCACAGAGCCTGCTTGGGATTCTCTCTCTCTCTCTCTCTCTCTCTCTCTCTCTCTCTGCTCCTCCCTCCCCCAAAATAAATAAGTAAGCTTTTTTTAAAAATACAGGGGAGGTAGTTACCAAAAGGCTCACTACTGGCTGAGAGGAGGAATGACCATCCAAGCATCCTCTCCAACAACTTCCTGCCACTCCTGAAGAAAAAAAAAAAAAAAAAAAAAGCCAAGAAATAATCTGGTCCATGGCCACAATTTTCCCCCGTGCCTTCACACTTATTCCATTAGTTTGAACATCAAATTATCAATATACCTTCTATAACATTTCATTGTACATTTAGTCACATGCGATAATGATTCCTTAGTTTTAAACAATGTGTCATTTTCACCATTAAGAGAAGACAATAAGGTTTAGTAGCAAAAGCCATATGCCAAAACCACAATTTGTCTCTTTCCTTGCAAGTATGAGCAGATGGCCACAGGCCTACTGGGATGATTCAAACTTAATGCATGATTCTGAATCATTTCCTTAGTTGAGCAGAAGGGCTTCCAGCTTGAACCTAAACCATAGTCATCCTAGGATTCAGACCTTCTGGTGGTATTTGGAAGGCCCCGGTGGTGGGACACCAGAGTTCTGTGTATGCATGGGACCAAGACTGAAGACACTGATAGCAAGCTTGGCTCAAGGTCAAGGCCCCACGCACAGTTGGACAACTGGAGAGGAAGGAGATGTTGGACACAGTGCTGTCACTTGGGACATCCAGCTACCCAACCCCACGCAGACAGGTGTTTGCTGAGAGCCCTGGACGGCCCTCCTCTGACCAGGTATCGACGTTACATGATGGCAGAGAAAGAGGAAGAGTCTCCCCACTTTGGTAGAGAATCCAGCAGGGCATTTGTGCTCCTGCTGCAGCATCTTTTTTTTTTTTTTTTAATTTTTTCAATGTTTATTTTTGAGAGAAAGAGATAGACGGGGCCAGCAGGGGAAGGGCAGAGAGAGAGAGAGGGGGACACAGATCCGAAGCAGGCTCCAGGCTCTGAGCTGTCAGCACGGAGCCCCACGCAGGGCTCGAACCCATGAACCCGTGAGATCATGACCTGAGGTGCAGTCGACGCTCAACCGACTGAGCCACCCAGGTGCCCCATGCTGCAGCATCTTTGACTCAGCACGTTGAAAGTCAGTGTGGCTCAACTGAAAGGCAGCGTGACCCTGTCCTGCTCACAAAATGGGAAGTGGCCATGAGTCACCAAAGATCTCCAGTGGGCATCAGAGAACACCGCATCAGATCAGCATGGCAAAGACTCAGCAGGAGAGGGAGAGATGTCAGGCTCTGCGATGCCGTCCTTGGAAATACACCACGATGCTCCTGGGGGTTTCCTGAAGTATTGGGGGACCTCATACTGAGAACGTAGGTGTTTTATAAGAGTTCGTGTGTACAGAGAGAGTGGCCCCTGTTATCCTCCCTTCACTTTAACCACTTAGGCTGCCTAGGAAATTCAGGTTACCACGGGCCGTGCTGAAACCTGAGACAATGGAAGGATACAATTGCAAACAGACCTTGGAGAAAGGAAGGCTCTAGAGAGCATGGCCAGCCATGACTTCAAGAATTATTTATCCCGGAAGCCTCTCAACACGAGCAAAGACAGTTAATTGTGCTTTGTTTCCCCTTTATTAAAAAAGAAATTTGTGGGGCACCTGGGTGGCTCAGTCGGTTAAGCATCCGACTTTAGCTCAGGTCATGATCTCACGGTCCGTGAGTTCGAGCCCCGCGTCGGGCTCTGTGCGACAGCTGGGAGCCTGGGGCCTGCTTCAGATTCTGTGTCTCCCTCTCTCTCTGCCCCTCCCCTGTGCATGCTCTGTCTCTCTCTGTCTCAAAAATAAATAAAAACATTTAAAAATTTTTTGAAAACAAATTGCCACTATAGGTTAGAAGCTCTGCCCTTTTCAAGTCTAATCGTTTCAGACATTTTTGGTCCAAACACCATATTCTCCTTCAGAAGACATCATGTATCACCTGCCTTCCTATTGCCTTTCTTAAAAAGTCACCAAAACGAATGGCGTAACATTCGGCATGTGCGTCATTTCTCACCAACATTTCCAGGCAGAATGCATCGAAGCAGATCTCATTACCTTTTCATCAAACCCTATGCCTCCCTCTGCAGCTCCTACCACAGCAAGTGACCTTCCTATACATCAATTTAAAATGCTGATTCCAGGTGGAACATCTACAGTCCATCTAGCGAATAAAAAAAATATGGCTGTGAACTGGATAAAAATATAGGAAAACCCAGTCTTATAAAGATGAAATTTCTTCAAAAATTGGTCTACTATCTCAATGAAATTCTAATCACAGTTTCAGCAGTATTTTGATGAAATGCAACAGGCTGATACCAAAATTTCTAATCACAGTTTCAGCAGTATTTTGATGAAATGCAACAGGCTGATACCAAAATTTCAAGGGAAGGGAAAGTGCGGAAGAATAGCCAAGAAAATTTTAGGAAAAGGAAAATGAGGGAAGACTTCCTTACAAGGTAGCAAAACTATACTGTAAAGCTACAGTCCTTAACGCCTTAAAGTCCTTAAAACAGAGTTCTGAAATCGGTCCATACTTATGGATGGGGAGACTTATTTTATTTTATTTTATTTTATTTTATTTTATTTTATTTTAGAAAGTGTGAGTGGGGGAGGAGCAGAGAGAGAAAGAGAATCTTAAGCCAGTTCTGTGCTCAGCACAGAGCCCCACACAAGGCTTGATCCAATGACCCTGGGATCATGACCTGAGCCAAAATCAAGGGTCAGACACTTGATCAGCTGAGCCACCCAGGCATCCCAAGGCATTTTAATTAGTAAGACGCTCTAATTGGTGAGAAAAGGATGGAAGGTGCCTGCGTGGCTCAGTCGGTTAAACATCCGACTTGAGCTCAGGTCGTGATCTCACGGTTCGTGGGTTCCAGCCCTGCATCAGGCTCTCTGCTGAAACCTCACTGCCTGGAGCCTGCTTCAGGTGCTCTGTGTTTCCCTTTCCCTGCTCCTCCCCTGTTTGCCCTCTGTCTCTTTCTGTCTCTCAAAAATAATAAATGAATATTTTAAAAAGTTTTTTAAAAAGAAGAAGAAAAGGATGGACCAAATCTTAAATAATATTATTACAACTGGCTATGATTTTTAAAAAGATTAATAACTTATATATGATTATTTACCCAATTTATACAAATCAATACATTCCAGATGGGTTTAAGATCTACTTCTAGGGGCGCCTGGGTGGCGCAGTCGGTTAAGCGTCTGGCTTCAGCCAGGTCACGATCTCACGGTCCGTGAGTTCGAGCCCCGCGTCCGGCTCTGGGCTGATGGCTCGGAGCCTGGAGCCTGTTTCCGATTCTGTGTCTCCCTCTCTCTCTGCCCCTCCCCCGTTCATGCTCTGTCTCTCTCTGTCCCAAAAATAAATAAAAAAAAAAAAAAAAAAAAAAAAAAAAAAAAGATCTACTTCTAAAAACATAAAGTTACAACGTGGAGAGAACTTGAGAACATTATGTTAAATGAAAGAAGCAAGTCACGAAAGACCACATATAACGTGACTGCATTTATATATGCTCAGAATAGGTAACGCTACAGAAACAAAAAACAAACTAGGGCTTACTTAGGGTGGGGGGGAAATGGCGTGTTGAAGGAAAATGAAGAGTGACTACAAATGGCTACAGTGTTTCTTTTTGGGCTGATGAAAATGTTCTAAAACTGGTTATGGTAATGGATACACCATTCTGCGAGTATACTGAGAACCAGTGAATGGTATACTGTATATAGGAGAATTGCATGATATGCGATTTACATCTCAATAAAGCTATTAAAAATACATCAAGCTAAAAAATTCAAGGAAAATGTGCTTATTATCTTGCACTAGACAATGCATTCATACACACACACACACGCACACTCACTCACACATTTTTAAATAAATTGTACTACATAAAACTTTTGAAACCACACAAGAGAAGACCACATAAACAAAGTTAGAAATCACAAAATAAACTAGGAAAAAAAATTTGCAACATATAGAAAAGAATAGGAATTGCTTATATGGATGCACTCATCTTCATACCCATACAAAAATACGTATAAAATAAGCTACATTCTATAAGGACCCCAATAGAAAATTAGTAATAGCTATGGATGGGATGTTGAAGTTAGAAAATCATTCAATTTCATTATTAATTTAAAATATGATTTAGGGGCACTTGGGTGGCTCAGTCTGTTAAGCATCTGACTTTAGCTCAGGTCATGATCTCACAGTTCATGGGTTTGAGCTCTGCGTTGGGCTCTGTGCTGTGCAAAGCCTGCTTGGGATTCTCTGTCTCCCTCTCTCTCTCTGCTCCTCCCTGACTCATGTTTTCTCTCTCAAAAATAAATAAACTTAAAAAAATGTTTTAAATATATATGATTTTAAATGGCATTTTTCACCCATCAAATTGGCAAAAATTATTTTAGGCTGATACCAATATTAGCAAAGGTGTGAGGAGATGACTATTTTCATATATTATTGTAGGAGTAGGGATTTGTAAAACTCCTTGGAAGGTTACTGTGCAGCATTTTATTATAGCTTTACTTGTGCATACGATTTGGCCCTGCAACTCCACTCTTGTTACCTGTTTTAGAGACATAGTCATACATGTATATAACAAACATGTATAAGGATTTTAACTGGCATCTTACTTGCAAAGTGAAAAATTTTGAAGTGTTTTGTATGTCCATAATTTGAAAGATGGTTAAATTGTGGTAGGTCTATATCCGGAATTTTCATTTACTGTTGTCAAAACCAGTGGAGCTTGTTTGTTTTTAAGGGGACTGGTGTTGTCAGTAGTTTTGCTGTATCTGTATAGATTTTTTTTAAAAAAACTATGTATTACTTATATAATTAAAAATAAATGAAAACAAGAATGTGTGATACGTTAGGGAGAAACATTTTGAGACAATTGTCAAAACTACAATTTGTATTGGTCTCGAGTATAGATGACGAATTTTTTCAAAGTGGACCAATTTAATTAAAATAAGAGTGTTTTAAGGATCCTGGTCATCTCACTTTTTCATTTTACCTTGTATAGAAAAATGAATATATATATATATATATATATATATATATATATATATAAAGCACCCTCCTAAGGATATCCATTCCAGAATTTTTAATTTAAAAAAAAATGGACACGGGGCACCTGGGTGGCTCAGTCAATTAAGAGTCCAACTCTCAATTTTGGCTCAGGTCATGATCTCACAGTTCGTGAGGCTGGGGGGGACAGAGAGAAAGGGAGATACAGAATCTGAGGCAGCCTCATAGCCCCTAGCTGTCAGCATAGTACTTGACACAGGGCTTGAACCCACGAACTGTGAGATCATGACCTGACCTGAAGTCAAACACTTAACCAACTGAGCTACCCAGGTGCCCCAAGATTCACAGTGTCTTAGTTAAGAACAAAAGTTATTCAAAGGCACAGCATTATAATAAGATACTGCAGTGCAAGCTGCTATGTAGAGCTAGAAATTTCAGCAGAAAAATCATTATGACTAGCAACATAGTACATAAGAAAAGGAGAAAACTTTAAAATGAGAGCTCCCCTACAAATGACCCAAGGGAAGATGATCCCACAGTGGTGCTCAAAGTTGACAAGCCTCAAACACATTTGCAGAGATTCCAGTCAGAGTTTTAGTTCCCGCATCTTGATCACAAGCACATAAACAAGGGCAGACATACGAGAAAACCCTCGAATGTGGAAGATAAAGATCAGAGCAAACAGAAAAGAGCAACTGAAACCATCCAAGAACCAAAAGTGCAACTCGTATCCTCAGAAACACAAGAAAAGATAATGAGTTCCTGAAGCAAGAACAGAATCCTGTGGAAAGGGGCATTGGGAGAACAACAAGCATTCTTGAGAACTAAAAACATAAAAACAGAAAGAAAAAAAAAGCTAAACGAGTTAGAAAACAGGGGGAAAGATAAAGAAGAGGACACCTAGAGACACAAGACAATTAGAAAACAATTCCAGGAACTCCAACATCAGAACAATCAGATGAACAAAAAGAACAGAGAAAACAGAGGAGAGGACATTAGAAGCAAAATTTTCTTTTTTTTTTTTTTTTAAATTTTTTTTTCAATGTTTTTTATTTATTTTTGGGACAGAGAGAGACAGAGCATGAACGGGGGAGGGGCAGAGAGAGAGGGAGACACAGAATCGGAAACAGGCTCCAGGCTCCGAGCCATCAGCCCAGAGCCTGACGCGGGGCTCGAACTCACGGACCGCGAGATCGTGACCTGGCTGAAGTCGGACGCTTAACCGACTGCGCCACCCAGGCGCCCCAGAAGCAAAATTTTCTAGAACTAAAAACATCAGTTTCCAGACGGAGGGGCCCACTAAGTACCCAGCATAGGGGCAGAAACAGACTGCAAGGCATATCAGTTCAGAACACTGTGGACTAAGAAAAGCCACTGCATGACTCTGTTCTTCCCAATACCAACATCGAATTCCAGAAGACCATGGAGCAAGGCCTTCAAACTTCTGAAGGAAAATAACTTCCAACTTAGAATTCCATACTCAGACATAAAATATAGATGAGGTAAAATTAGAACAGTTTTAGAAATCTAAGATTTCAAAAAATTTGAAATACACACTTGCTCAGGAAACAATTGAAGATGCCCTCACCCGTGTGAAGGAGTACACAGAGGAAGAATATATATGATAGGAGAGTCAATTCAAAACAGGAGAGGGCATCTGGGTGGCTCAGTCGGTGAAGCATCTAACTTTGGCTCAGGTCATGATCTCACAGTTCATGAGTCCAAGTCCCAAATCAGGCGAGCTCTAGCCCCGCTTCAGGTGAGCCTTGCTTCTCTCTCTCTCTCTCTCTCTCTTCCTCTCTTTCTCTGCCTCTCACTCACTTGTGCCCTCTCTCTCAAAAACAAAAACAAAACAGGAGAAAGAAAAAGGACAAATTTCAAGATGATGGTAGAGAGATTTCTTTTCTCTTTCTTCTTTTCTTTTCTTTTCTTTTCTTTTCTTTTCTTTTCTTTTCTTAAAGGTTCTTTACTTTTGAGAAGGCCATAGAGACAGGGAGACAGAATCCCAAGCAGGTTCCTCAACGTCAGCATGGAGCTCGACACAGGGCTCGAACTCCCGAACCATGAGATCATGGCCTGAGCCGAAACCAAGAGTCGGACGCTTAACCAAATAAGCCGCCCAGGTGCCCCGATGGTAGAGAGATTTCTAATGATAACTGGGCACAAGTGTAAAGTATGAATGAAGCAGAGAGAGGCAGAGACTGGCATGGCCAAGACTGCTATCCTGATTCCCTTTGCTACTATAACATCTACTAGATAAAACTCCTGGAGAATGTTCTTTAATAAAAAAGAAAAGGGAGGGGAGGAAGAGCAAGATATGAGATCAGAAAGGCCACCCAGGCCTGGAATGGGAGTAAAAGTAATCCAAAGGTGACCACAGTCCAGCCAGATTGCAGGAGCGAAGGAGCAGTGTCTCAGAAAATACATACAGGAACTGAGAGGTTAGCTGTTGTGATTGACCTTAGTGGAGAGTTTTACTAAAAGGCCATTAGAAGAAATGGAAATAATTTAAAACATACAAAGAAAACTCAGTGAATGAAAAGACCAGCATTTTTAACTCTATGAAAAATATAAACAAAGGAAGGAAGAATAATCATGGTATGTGACAATGCTCAGTTATAAAGAATATTAGGATAATCCTAATACTAATTTAACCCAAATTGTAATAGGATTATACTGCAAAGGTGAGAAAGGAAGCAAAATGACATCCAAATAAAGAGTTAGCTCCATCTTCCATGCTAAAATTGACAATTAAAGAGATAGCAATATATGCATCGTTCTTAGAACTTGGGAAAGTTGTAAAGGTCAGGAGGAGCTTTTAAAAGGGTTGAAAGCTGTTGCCTTTGAGGAAGGGGACAAGGGAAGTGAGAAGGGGCAAGTCAGGAAACTAAATTTCATAATGGCTCTTTTATTACTATTCAACTTTGGGTTTTGTTTTGTTTTGTTTTGTTGCTTTTTTGTTTTTTATTTTATTTTATTTTATTTTAATCTTAATTTTATTTTTAATGTAATTTGTTGTCAATTTAGCTAACATACAGTGTATACAGTGTGCTCTTGGTTTGGGGGGTAGATTCCCGTGACTCATCGTTTACATGCAACACCCAGTGCTCATCCTAACAAGTGCCTTCCTCAACGTCCATCACCTATTTTCCCCTCTCCCCCGCCCCCCTCATGAACCCTCAGTTTGTTCTGTGTATTTAAGAGTCTCAAAAAAAACCAAAAGTTACAAACAGAGAGGGAGGGAAGCAAACCATAAAACTATTCAACTGTTTAAACTATATGCCTATAAATTACTGATTTTTAATTCAAAAATAAAAATAAAAATAAATTCTGGATTTCTAACATAAACAGGTAGCCTTTCAGGCGACTAATTTTGAATATTGAAAAGAAGCTAAGGGGTGCCTGGGTGGCTCAGTCGGTTGAGTGTCCGACTTCAGCTCAGGTCATGATCTAGCGGTTCGTGAGTTCCAGCCCCACGTCAGGTCTCTCTGCTGTCAGCACAGAGCCCACTTCGGATCCTCTGTCTCCCTTTTTCTCTGTCCCTCTCCCCACCTCAAAAATAAATAAAACATTAAAAGATGTATGTAAAAAAAGAAAGAAAAAGAAAGAAATATTATATATTATATTATATTATATTATGTTATATTATATATTATAATATTATAACATTATTTGAATATCTCTCCTGGCTGGAGAGAGGTATAATATAGATTACATCCAGAATAGCTCATCTGTTTTCACCTTAATATTTTCATGTGACTTCTGAAGCACTTTTATCCTTTTTAATTGTTTCAGTAGTCAGGGATCAGATCTTCTCCAGAAAGGTCAGCCACAGGCATAACAGGATCTACTACATGCTCACATAATTTCTCTAAAACACGATGGTACAGGCAATGGTTACCCTTTCTTGGGGAATAAGAAGATACTCCTCGCTGTGTACGTAAGCCTCACTGCCTTGAATAATCAAAGTCCCTCAGAATTGTGTAGTACTCTGGACTTTTCAAACCGCTTTCTCATGTCTGTATTCAGCCCTGCCACAGTCCTGAAAGGTAGGAAGGACAGAAGCTCAGAGAGTTTGAGTGACTTCCCTAAGGTCACTCAGCTGGCAACAGCAGAGCCATGAGTAGAACCATCAACTCGTGACTCTCTCCACCTACCACACTGTGCAGCAGTCTTGTTTTCAAATTTCATAAAGTCTCCATTTGTTTAATAGCCCCAGTCGCTGGCAGCCAAAAGACCAGATGGTGGGAAAAAGAAAGAGGGTGTATGTGAATTTCCTTCTCTAAAGCCCAGCCACTCTGCCGAGAGCCAGCCTTAGAACAATCTGCCCTCTGCCCAGAAGATTAACCCCAGATCCTGGCTTGCAAACAACACAAATTTGGGGTCTTGGGATTCTTCCACATTCGAGGGTCTCTTTTAAAATTGGAAATGCCCCGGAGAAGTGGAGCAATCCTCAGACAGGGGTGGTTGGCAACCAGCTAAAAATAAGCCTGAGATACTGTAAGGCAGTTAAGGGAGGAAGAAAGAGGCACCAATTTATCCTAATTCCAAATTGTTCCCAGGACTAACCTTGCCCATCCGAGCCAGAATTATTAGAAAAGATTCCTTGAGCAGAAACGCCATGAGGTGCCCACCCTCCTTTTGTCTACCGGTGAATATATAGTGATTGGAAAGCCAACAACCGAAACACAAAAATCTCCACTAAACCCAGTTCACTAAGAAAGATTTAAGCTCAACTGGCATTTAGAAACCTAACAGTTATTTGTGCGTCGATTCTAAAGCAGTTGGACGTTTCATCTTGTTTGTCAGGGACAAGAGTTTCTCTCTATTTTTAGCAAACATTGCAAGCTGGGCACGTGCAGCCTTTGCTAAACAGAATGCGAAACGGGGTTTCTTCTGGGTCCTCAATGTGCGGGAGTCTGACAAGGCCCAGAGCAGGGCAGAATCAAACACAGGCTGCGACTATCACTTGGAGATAAGATAACCAAACAACGGGTCAAACTCAACTCTGGCATCCGAGGTGGACTCTACTTTTTTTATAGCATGAATGACCACAACACATCCATTTAGATTTGCATGCAGCCTATTAGAATCCATTTGTGCGAGCTCTGTGTGCAATGGGTAGCAAACTCTATGCAGATTTAAATATAGAGCAAAGGATAATTGTAAGATATCTCAATCAGGGTTTCTGCTAGACTTCACATATTTTAAAGGCATAACACACAGAGGTTACATAACTGCCTTTACGGAAAACCCTGCATTCAGAGTTGTTTTTGAAGCCTGTTTGCAGCTGAGTGTTTACTAAATCAAGCACTAAAAACTAGATTTACACTGGTTTTTGGAAGCTGAATGCCAGCTGCAGCTGCCATTAGAGCAATTCAATTTCTTTTTTATAAAGCACAAGTAAGGCTCAATTTACTAAAGTTTTATTTCCTTTTTATGCATCCCATATGCTAGGGGAAAAAATTAAGTTTATGAGATTAAAAATGAGTTTTATGCTAAATGTTTACAAAGTTTCAGCTGGTTGCATTTGCGAGCCCTCAAACCCACCAAGTTCAGCTTCTGGGTTTTTTCTAGCAAAAGAAGGTCTTTGTGTTTACCAAAGGAAATGGCCCAGACCTCCTCTTCTGTTCCCATCTAGCTCTGGCTTCCCTTTCACATCGCATGATTTTATAAGAGGTGAGGTAGACAGAGAAGTTCCTCAGGATGTCAAAATCTTCAGAAGGAATGTCCTGTATGGACACAATTGCTTTTTTAAATGATTCTCCACCCCACCCCTTCCCTCTGTCTTGATTTAGCTAGTCTGGTGATGTTTTTCAGTTCTGTGATCATCTCTAAAAAAGCAATATAGCTTTTACTTGATAGAAAGAAACATCTAGATAGCTAACAGCTGCTGAATCTGGAGAAGACTGCTTTTCATCACCTAATTACAAACCACAGTAGATTAGAAAAGTTGCATTTCTTTGCTCCAAAAGTAATGGGCACAACGAATTTTTTTTTTTTTTTAACTGTGCATATGTCACTCGGAAGAACCCAATGTATCCCTTGTGAAAATATTTCACTACACAAATTCTTCCTCCCTCTGAAATACTTTGGCCTTTCTTAGGATTGGTTTTTTAAATTACTCTAGTTCTGATTAAGCTATCATAGAACCTATTATCTTGGGGATTCATTCATTGAAAGAGACAGGATAGAAAAAAAATTTAAGATAAGAAAGCCTTCTAGAGATAAGGTCAGAGAATCCATCCAAATGACCAATGGAATAAGTACATTTATATTCACAAACTAAAGCTGTTTCTACTTAACTATTAAAAGGTCGAGTTTTAAGCTTTCCTAGAAGTGGTAAAGGAAATCCTAGAGCCTTACAGTATGAGATTGGAAAAGCAAAGAGAAAAAAATCAATATTGTAGATATCACAGTAGATGACAGATGGATGTTAGGGTCCTTTGAGAATAAATTGTTAATGGTCATTAAGAGAACTCATGTCCTAGCATGTCACAGTGTTCCAAGGAGGGCTCTTGTCTGAGAAGAGCTCACAGAAAACTCCAGCACTGAGATTTCCTGAGCAAAGAACAGAAGTGAAGATCATCTTCCAGGCATTGACCTACATGATGGAAAAGTTGATATGGACCAATTTTGGTCAGAAATACTAGCTAGGGGTCAGTATATTGGAGTTCTCTCGGTGTATGAACCAAATAATCCTATCCCAACAGGCAACTGCTGGCAAACAGGATGGTTTATACCAAAAAGGATAAAGAAGAATGACAACCGTGTGAAATGAACGGTCTCCAGAAGGAAAGCTGAAGGATGCATACAGAGCACGGATCGATTTTATTGGTCTGTAGGCCTGCAGCCTCCAAAAGCAAAGAGTGGACACAGCAGAGATACCCCCTGGGCACTTAATCTCAAGTGCTTCTAGCAGCAAAGGGGATCACTGGGGACCCTGCCAGGAGAGGGAGGGACTTAAAAGCCGGGGTCACCCTGATTGTACAGCAAGGGGCTTAGAGCATAAATTACTTTTTGTTGGCATGTTAACCACCCCCACACTGTTTTAACTGTACCCTTTCAAACTATTATAGCGTAGAAAATAAGAGTCACACTGATGAACCATTGGCCATATTCTTGATTTGGGGATCTTTACCCATCAGTTAGGAGAGACAAGGCACATGTTTACAAAACATCTAGAAAAGACTTAACTGGTAAGGTGTTTTCCACAATTCAGCGGAAACTTGGAAAGATAGAAGGACCCATGTATATAGGAGCGGTCTGAGAAATGTTTACAGAGAGATGAGTCTTGAAGGATATATAGCATTTGGATAGAAGACCGAAGAAGGCATTTCAGGCCTAAGGAAGGATACGAGCCACAGCACGGGATGCAGGTATAAGAGGGTATGTTTATAGAAAGGGGGGCAGCAATGAGGAAGCCAATTGGAGCCAAGTTCTAGGAGAGTAACAGAACACAACATTTGAAAGAGGGATTAGACTCAGGATTTGGAGCACTGTCCATAATAGACTGGCAAGCAGTGACAAGCCTTTGAAGGTTGTGAGAAGAAAAATCACACAGTGAATGTGGCACCTTAGAGAGACTGGTCTAGTGATAGGGCAGCACGATAAAGTGGAGAGAAACGAAGTTAGATCACTGAGGAGGGAGCAACAATGATCCAGGCGTGAGGTAATGAAGCACAAGTAGAAGCCATGAGGAGAGAGAGTTGGGGTATTTGTTCTCTCCACTCCCCTCCCTGCCACCTCCCCATACCTTACTGGTAGGTGGTCCTACTTCCATAGACCCAGCTTTCTCTGGACTCCCATAGCATTGTTTGCCAATGTGTGAGCCCCAGGGAGGTCCCCCAGCCCTTGCTGCTTTCCTTAACCATACCACTGGGTTTTGTCTGTTTGGTTTTGAATGGGCCATTTGTGCCTTTGCAGAGCCTGACTTATACAGACCACAAGAACATCTTGAAAGAAAAGTAAAGAGCTGTGAATTGGACTGGAAGAAAAGGAACATTGATGAATACAATTTTGACTGTGGGAAATCAGAAAACATGGCATAGAAATATCAAGGGCTGGCTGGGAGTAAAGATTCTCAGAACTGCCTAGGGTGAACCTTGGCTTCTCCACTTGGTAGCTGCGCCATGTCAACTGGGGGCACAATGCTTTGCATCCCTAGGCTGAGCTCCTTCATCTTGTGAAATAAAGAGGATAACTGGAATGGTTCCGGACTTACTGTACATGCTGCATAAGTGTGTTCTATTTACTGTTCTCAGGAGAACTCACGTGGGAAATATTGATTATGAGCCAAATCTTGTTCACTTTGAGCCAAATGGTGGCGGTAGAATGCTTAGGTGGAAATTTCCCGGAAGTGCTTGGAAGTAAGTACATTTGGGCAAGAGGAAATTACTAAGACAAAGATAGATACAGAGTAACCTGTGTGAAAGGGAAAGGGGAAACTTTGAAAATGGATGACCTTTTCAAAGGGAAGGATGCATCAAAAGAGTAGCAATGTTCTCAGAAATACATCCTGGACAAGCCCACAGTGAGTGGGTAGGAGGAAGATGAGAGGCGAAAAAAAGAAAAAGAGAAGCGGAAGAGCTGGATCTCGCGGTAACACAGAAGCTAAAAGAGCCAGAAGCAATGAAAATGACAGATGCCTTTGAACTTCGAAAAGAGATTACCTGGAGCTTGGGGAGACAAATCTTGAGGCAGTGGAATTTGAAGGAAGAAATAAGTCTTTCTAAAAAGCTATTGGAGGGGGGCCTGGGTGGCTCAGTCGGTTGAGCCACCAACTCTTGATTTGGGCTCAGGTCATGATCCCAAGGTTATGGGGTCAAGCCCCTAGTCTGCTCCATGCTGAGCATGGAGCCTGCTTGGGATTCTCTCTCTCCCTTCTTCTACTCTTCTCCCCCACTCACATGCTCTCTCTCCCTCTCTCTCTCTCTCGGAAATAAAAAATAAAAAAGATTTTTTTAAATAAAATAAAAACCTTGAGGAAGCAGGTGCAGCCAAAGGTAGTTCACTCTGGTTTTCCCCCATGATGCAGTAGTCACGGGCATACCCAAATTTTGGAAAGAAGAAAAAATGAAGAGAGAAAAACTGAAATTTTTAAGGAAAGAAAAAACAAGTAAAGTTGCAAAATGCTTCTGTGAAGACAGAAGAGGCTAGGTTGAAAAATCAAATCGGGGGACACCTGGGTGGCTCAGTCCTCAGATCATGATCTTGCGGTTGACGAGTTCGAGCCCCGCATTGGGCTCTGTGCTGATGGCTCGGAGCCTGGAGCCTGGTTCGGATTCTGTGTGTGTGTGTGTGTGTGTGTGTGTGTGTGTGTGTGTGTGTCTCGCTCTCTGCCCCTCCCCCGCTCATGCTCTGTCTCTCTCTGTCTCAAAAATAAAATAAATATTTAAAAATCAAATTGGAATTTTTTTGGAAATGAGAAATCAAACTTCCAAGTGTCTGCAGGGTTTTCCTACCCCAATGGCACTCTTCTCATTTATAACAAAGCTAGCTACTCAGATTTTAGTTGTTACCGTCCAGCTTTGAAGTTGGGTTAAGCTGTGAATCTGAGCTAGTTTTACAGCAACCCCCTCCCCATCACCAAACAAAAGACAACCTATACTTCTTCACTTCAAAATAACATTGTGGTTAAAAACATGGCATCCAGAGTAAGACTGGCTGAGTTTCCGCCTCCAACCTTGCCACTGAGTAGCTACGTGCTCTTGGGCAAATTACTTTACCTTTCTATACCCAAATCTCCACATCCTAAAGTGGAGATAATAATAGGGCCGTCTTCCCTGGGCCACTGTGAGGAATAAATGAGATAACGCAAATAAATAATTGAAAACGATGCCTGGCATATAGTAAAGAATCAATGATCCTTGGGTATTATTATCCTCATACATCCACCTTATACAATAATTATATATTAATTCTTTCTCCTCAGGGCAGTACTCTGATTTCTTTCAACTCAAAGAGAACATTATTATAGAAAATTCCCTTGATAATCATGCCCCAGGATAATGTAAATTCAGATATAATGCAATTGAAAATTGGCAAGTGTCTTCATCTGTGCCCAATCTCAGGTCTCAAACAGAGCAAAACAAGCAAAGCTCTCATTTTCTGAGAGGAAGACACATAAGATGAGGAGGTAAGACTGGTTGGAGAGACTGTAAAACCCTGTTTCAGGAAATAGGGATGTGACGGGAGGGTGTCCATATCCCCAGTAATCTCTCAGCCCAGTTTCCCCACACTGGGCTGAAGAAAGGGGCATTCAGTGACCCAGAGATTTCTGGAATCCCCACTGCTGCCCTGAAAGCCCAGCCATGCCCACAACCCAGAATCATCCCTACTGATGTTTAACCACAGAGCAGACACAATGACCACCAAGTGATATCAAATGGCACCTGGGACCAGGAAGGATTAACGGTGTCGGCAAGACCAGAACTCCTGGTCAATCAGTTGCACAGACTGGTCTCCAGAAAACTGTTTCAGGTTGATTAATAGTGTCTTTTTATTTTTAATTTTTTTTCTTAGTTTTTTTTTTTTTTTTTTTTTTTTTTAAGTAGGCTCCATACCCAACATGGAGCTTGAACTCACAACTCGGAGATTAGAGTCGCATGCTCTCCGGATTGAGCCAGCCAGGCACCCCTGATTTAATAGTCTCTTAAACTTGTTAGTTTTTCTGTCTCTCCCAGCTGGACTCCAATTTCCTTCAGGGCAGGGTTCATTTTAATCAAGTGGTTTGCTTTGTTTGTTGTTCTAATTTCCCACAATGTCCAGCACGATTTAGTGAGAGAACCATTACCATAGTAACACAAACAGGGGGCTCTGGAGGGATTTAGCTTGACCCTACCAATCCATAATCTCCATGTCTCCTTCAACCCCTTTCCACTCCCCTTTACTAACAAATTGTGCCCCCAATCCCCTTTCTTATGGAGATTCTGAAGCAACTTCTGAGTTGGTATTAAACAAATGTTCCTGGAATTTTCTGTTTGATGGTAGGATAGATCCCTTGTTTTATGTCCCTCAAACGTGTCTCTAGCTCCCCTTTGTGGAGGGTAAAGACCACGGGATCTCCGACAGGTAGTGCAGCTGGCTTGGGGTCCCAGGAGAAAAGGAGCAAAAATCCCACAACCACTTTAGTTGACCTACAAAGAAAGGCAAATGCTCTTTTGCGAGATGTTACCAAGACAGAAAAATCCTCAACAGAGCCAACAACAGGAAACAGACTGAAAACAACTACCTGGCCAACTCCTTTGAGTTGGACGCTGGTATCTACGCTTCTGTTTGAGCCTTCATAGGATCCCACATAGCTCCTCTTCTCTCTTGCTTCTAGAAAGGCCTTTTCCAGTCTCTTGTTGGGCAATCAAAAGCTCTCAAGGTTGTTCATTCAGATACCTGCCAATGTTCATTAGAGCCGTTTAAAAAGCTAACAGTGGAGGGGCACCTGGGTGGCCCAGGTCATGATCTCATGCTTCATGGGTTTGAGCCCCGTGTCAGGCTCTGTGCTGACAGCATGGAGCCCGGAGCCTGCTTCAGATTCTTCTCTCTCTCTCTCTCCCCCTCCCCCACTTACCCTCTGTCTCTGTCTCTCCCAAAAACAAATAAACATTAAAAAAAAATTTTTTTTAAGTTAACAGTGGAGCAGAGTCTCTATGTAGGTTTTCCTCTATCAGAACGAAATGACTGCCTTCCTCCCACCCTCGCTTATGCCAGTTCAAGTTACCATATTTCATATTCTCACCCACCAATCTGTTCTGCTAGAAGTGGGCAGATAATGGCAGGAGGCTCCTCCTTTGCAGGCTTTTAACAAATACTAACATACCACTGCCACCTTCATTTTTCTTATTTATTGCTGCAGAAGTGATGCCGCCCAGAGTGTGAACTCCGAGCAGAGTAATTGGTAAATGGTTCATGGCTGTGTTCACCTTTGAATTCATCGGTTGGGTAAAAGACTCTATTTGTTTACTCATTCGATATCCAGGTGCTTGTTTTAGCTTCAAGGAGTTTCACAGCACATTTGGGAAGACAGGGGAGTAAGCAGATGATAGCAAGAGGCTGTGATAAGTGTTGTAGCAGAACTATCCACAGAGTAGAAAGGTTAAGAAAGCCTTTCTGAAGAGGGGAGTGGCTGGGCTGAACGGGGAAGCCATGCAGACAGAAGCTGTGCAATCAATCAGTCTCTACAGAAGGAGCAGTCTACTCACTGAGACAAGCAGGGGCACAGCCCATTCGGGGAGAAACGCACATGGCTGGGAAGTAGAATCGCAGGAAGGGACTGGCTAAAGATCATGTTGGAGGAAGAGGAGAAACCATATGGAAGAACTTACAGATCTTCAGCTGGCATGGGGTGGGGTGGGGGGATGTCATGAAAGATTTTTTTAAAGGACGCTACGAGATCTTCAGTTGAGAAAGTTAACTCCAGAAATAAGAATGATATCAAGTGGTGAATAACTCAAGGCTGGGACAAAAGGGAAGAGGCTATTAAAATAAGCCACACAAGCAATACTAAGGCTCTTGACTAAGGACCTAATGGTGAAGGTGGAGAGAAAGAGATGCATTTGAGGAATAATAATGAGATTTGTGGAAAAATCATACTGACTGATAAGATGTAGGGATCAAAAATGAAGGAGTCACCAATGATTCATTCATATGTTTCCGGCTTAAGGACCCAGGTAGATAGTGATACCACTCTCTGCCCCAAGGAATACGAAGAATTCAGGAAGAGTTTATTTGTTAGATGCACTGACTTGGAGGTTTCCATAGAACTAAGAGGAAACGCCCAATACACAATTAGATAGACAGCTCTTGAGTTCAAGAACGAATTCAAGAATAGAGTTACAAATTCAGGAGCCATTCATTGAGGAGGACGCCTGTTGGGATGAGCACTGGATGTTGTATGGAAACCAACTTGACAATAAATTATATTTAATATAAAAAAATTCAGGAGCCATTAGCAAGCACATGGGTGAGAGCTAAAATCATGAGAGAAAAGAAGTTCATTCAAGGAGCCAATGAAGAATGAGAACAGGGCGGGGAATCAAGACCAGACTGAACACCAGCAGACCGTAGCTTTAGCTAATGTCCACCCTTCTACATGAAAAATGCAGAACAAAGGAAAGTCTTATTCCTCCATATTCTCTGGATGGCTTTATTTACTGTTCTAAAGTTCATTTCGGGACTTGTGTTATTTCATGAACACTACATCTTCCAATCTGAATTGGTCTAAGGAGCTAAGAAAGAGTGGGGGTCAAATTAATTGATGCAAAAGGAGAAGTGCATTCCAAGAAGCTTGGTTCAGACTCTCTCCCTGTCCTGTATGTCTGCATCTTGGCTTCTATCTCTCCTCTCTGAGGCTGATTTTCTCCACAGAGCAGCAAGCAGTACCACGCAACTCCCGAGTCTCACCCCAGAGAACAAGTCAGACTCATTCTCACTGGTCCCAAGTTCAAAATGCCTGAGGAAATTCTCTGGCTGGCCCAGCCTAGGCAACATATCTACTCCCCAAGCACACATTCTGCCCAGAAAGATGGTATCCCCCGAAGGGAAGGCAAAAGAATAGGCCTTCACCCCCTCGCTTAGAGCACAATCCTCCCTTTGTTACCTCGTTCCCCCCACCAGATCTGCCTGGATGCCTTATACATCAGGGAAGCTTCTCCTCTTTTAGAGCCTATTTCTGCTCAATCATCCCTTCAAGATCTTATCGGCTCTCAGGCTGACACTCTTCACTCCTCTACCCTTCCATAGACACCTTTGCTTCCAGGACCCCTCGTGAAATCAACCTGTCTTCTGCTCACCTAATGCAAACCAGATGAGATGGGGGGAGGTCAGAGTTTACGTAACACTGGATCAGCCAAAAGAGAGAACATTTGCCCTGCTGGTTTCACACTATGGCTTTGCAATCCTACCAAGCAGGAAGCTTGGTGAATTCGAAGAAAACAAATTTATCACTTCTTTGTGCTAATTCTGATTTTTAAAAACACATAAACACATACAAATGTCTTTAGAGACATATGGCAATTTAAGACAGCAGGAAACCAAAGAACCTGACATTCTTGGAACAACAAATAAAAAGCTCCTTAAAAGTTAACAAGGCAAAGACGAATGTGGATTCTAACACGTGAAGTTAGTCAGTATTTTGTGATTTGGCTCTGCTGGAGGTTATTACACCAGAACAGAGCCAACATGGAAACTTAGTTTGAGCTACAATTCCCAGTGAAAGAAATTTCAAATTAGTCACCGTGTAATCTGGGTGTGGAGTATTTCTAATGGACCGCTAAGCAGATTGGTAATTAATTTTTGTTTGAATGTAAGAATGTAAGAAGAATGTAAGAAGAAATGAGACTGATGATGTGTCGGAAGACAGATTTGGAAAATATGGCTCTACCCAGGACCATTTATTAAAGGTTCCATGTGAATACAACAAGTTCTAAAATGTATTAGTCATTTTTAGTTCACTAAATATTTGATAGCTATTTCTTTGTTATACATATTGAAAATTTCCCTTCCATCAATTACCATTTCCTATAATTTTTATTTTCTTGGCTATGTGGACTTTACGAGAGGAAACAAGATAAGCAAAGAGTTATGGTTTTATACTTTATTTTTTATTTATAAATTAATAATAAATGAATTCATTAATAAATATTAATGTTAAATTGGTAGAAGATTGAATATTATAAAACAAATTATAAAAACATAATGCTTTGCTTACTTTGTTAATTAATTGTAATTAATTTATTAATAAACACTAATTTGGAAATCTGAATGTATACAATGGTTACAATTCATTTTCCTTACTTCAGTCCTGTTAAGTTGGAAACAGCTAAAAGGTTTTTTTTTCAGTCCATACGACCACTTTTATTTCTTTTTTTAATTAATTTTTTAAAATTCAAGTTAGTTAACATACAGTGTAGTATTGGTTAAAGGAGTAGAATCTGGTGATTCATTACTTACATATAACACCCAGTGCTCATCCCAACAAGTTAAAAGCTTTTATATTCCTTTTCAGTATAAGAAATCATATTTCACAGATATTACCACTAGGTGGCTCAAGTGGCTAAAATAACAGATGTGCAGGGGAAAGAAACCCAAATATTTAAAGATTTATATCTCTTTCTGCAGTTATATGCTTTATAGTTTAATTTTCTACCAATTTTCATACTATTTGTAGATGATCTCTGTAACACTGCACACAGTGGGCAATAACTTTAACATAGGTCATCATCATGTATGCCATTTTTATGAAGGAGAGAGAGGATTAGTGGACAAAATGAATGAGTTATGTTACATTTTGTCACAAAAAATTTAATAATAAAATAAATTAAAATCTTATCAGCTGACTGAGAGCACAGCATTCAATGGGTACGAAGGGCTGACCTCTTGGGCTATCTTTCATTTTAATTTATCAAGGCATTTCTAGAGATTACCTTATTTTCTGGCAGTTGTGGTTCTCATTTATGTCTCTTCAAGGCAAACGATTTGCAGCCAGGGCTTGAGCTCTCTCCAGTCCAGGGACCTTGAAAATCAAACCATTTTTCCTTAATAATTAGTTATTAAAATACAGGGCTCCAAATACTGCATCCATTATATCAGATACCTTGGGACCCCCTGCTCTTTCTGATACACAAAAAAGAGCAGAAAACGGTTACTTTTTCCCCAACTTTAATAAACATCTTATAATTCTGTTTGTTCAAGATACAGTGCCAGGAGGTCAAGAAAGAGGAGGTGGTCTACCAAGCTGGAAAAGAAAGTATTAAGCCTGTAGATTCTGCCAAAGATGGGAAAACAGAACAGGGACCTTAGAATAGGAGGCCCTTATAAATTTCTTAACCAAGAAGAATCGGTATTTATTCTTAAAGATAGTTCTCTAGGCTAGCTTAGTACCAACAGAAGCCCTTTCCTTCTCGTTTAAAATTTAGAACCACTGAGAAGTGCCTGGGTGGCTCAGTCAGTTAAGTGTCTGACTTCAGCTCAGGTCATGATCTCGCGGTTCGTGAGTTCAAGCCTCACATCAGGCTCCGTGCTGACAGCTCGGAGCCTGGAGCCTGCTTCGGATTCTGTGTCTCCCTCTCTCTCTGCCCTTACCCCACTCATGGTCTGCCTCTCTCTCTCTCTCTCTCTCACACACACACACACACACACAAATAAATAAACATTAAAAAATATTTTAAAATTTAGAACCACTGAAATCTTAAAGAAACGTTCTTTCAAGATACTGGTTTTATCTTTAGATTATTTGTCTTTTTCCTTGAATTACTCGTCCTTATATTCACCAACAATCAAAACTTCCATTCCAGAAGTTATTTAGTGGACTCTACTTTAGGGGAGAAGTAAAATCCTCTGTATGAGAGGAGTTGAGGGAGGATTTTCCTAATTCTCATAAGAGGCAAGTAGCATTTTTTCATAATTTTTAACCTCTGTAGAGGTATTTTTAAAAAATATTTTCCTTGGCCATTTATTACTTGTCATTGGGAAGTCCATGTGGGAATCTGAGCTTGGCTTAAAAGAGAAGTATTGATTTTCCCTAAGGGAGATAATTTAGGTTCAGCTGCAGTAACAGCAGGTTCTGATATTTTTATATTCGTACTCAGGCACCTGACATTTAGGTTTTATTCGAATATAGAGTTGTAAATATAACATGAACTAGTTATCACACAGCTCTTAAATACTGAGATCTAATTACTTCTTTCCAAGTTTAACAACTCTACTTGGTCAAGGTTCTAACCAGTTAGCTTCTCGAGAAAGGCACGAAATCTTACCTTCCCAAATTATGGCCATGAATAGTTTCCACTGAGTGATTAAAAAAAAAAAATTGGTGTTTGGATGCCTGGGTGGCTCAGTCAGTGGAGCATCGGACCCTTGACTTCGGCTCAGGTCATGATCTCACGGTTCGTGGGTTCGAGCCCCACATCTGGCTCCATGCTGTCAGCTTGGGATTCTTTCTCTCTCCCTCTCTCTCTGCCACCCCCCCATGCTTGCTCTCTCTCTCTTTCTCTCTCTCTGTCAAAAAAAACCAAAAACAAGCAAACAAAAAACTCAAAGTAGCTGAAACAGTAAGAGACTGAATGGCTAACATGACTGACTGCTTAGAGGTAGGGTTGGCTTCAAGGGTGGTTTGACTCAGTTACTCACCAATGTCAACCAAACCCAGGTTTCCTTCTGCACCTGTCTGCCCTTGTCAATGCCAGCTTTACTTCCAGTGGCCCTGCTTTGGCCATCCACAGCTGCCTGCTCCCATTCATATCTAAGGAAAGAGAAAGAAAATGGTCATCCAAAATTCTTCCAGAAGACAGAGGACACTTCCCTCCCAGAAATGCCTCAGCAGACATGGTCTGCAGGCTTACTGCCCATCCCTGATGCAGTAAGTCAGGCCACAGAAGGGGACCCCAATTGTCACTTTAGGCCCAAGCTACATGCCCCGTCTCAGTAACCGGAAGTGAAATCAACTGCCCCCTAGTAAGTGAGCTGCATGCAGGAGGTATGGACACCCGTGTAAAACCCAGGGCTCTTGAAGGAAAGGAAGACAGTATCAGCTGCAGCAGGAGGGCGGAAGGGATATACACTATTTCATATACCTGACTGTATATGGGGAACTCTGGAACCAAATTGCTTAAGTTTGAATCCAGGCCCTCCTGCTTGTTAGCTGCATGACCGTGGGCAAGTCACTTGTCCTCTCTTGTCAGGTAACAAATGGGTCAGTGATGTGTTTCATTGCTCATATCGGTGTTTTTCTAAAATCCACGACATTAGGGAGCCCGGGTGCCTCAGTCAATAAGCATCTGACTTCGGCTCAAGTTATGATCTCACAGTGGTGAGTTCAAGTCCCACATCGGGTGAGCACCAGCCCAGCTTTGGGTAAAAACACAAGGCCTGGGTGAGCCCCGCTTCTCTCTCTCTGTTTTTCTCTCTCCCCTTCCCTCTCCCTCCCTCTCTCTGCCCCGCACTCACTTGTGCCCTCTCTCTCTCTCTTTAAAAGAAGTAAATAAATAATAAAATCCATGACATTTCACCAAGATTCATCATATTCTTCCTTTGTGATAGGCATTTAGATAGGCATTCACAAAAGTGAACCAAATGATGTTCTACTTCAAAGAGCTAACAACTCAGGAGAGGAAATAAGAGGTTAGAAATGGTAGTAAAAGAAGGGATAAATTACATTAAAAAGATGTGTTTCCTAAAATGCATTCTTCTCTTCTTTTTTAATTTTTTTAAAGTTTATTTATTTTCTTTGAGAGAGAGAGCACAAGCAGGAGAGGAACAGAGAGAGAGAGAGAGAGAGAGAGAGAGAGAGAGAATCCTAAACAGGCTCCATACTGTCAGCACAGAGCCAGATTCGGGGCGTGAACCCACAAATCCCTAAGATCACGACCTGAGCCGAAATCAAGAGTCAGAGGCTTAACCAACTGAGCCACCCAGGCACCCCATAATGCATTGTTTTTTCTAATTAAATAGTCTTTAAGAACAAGCATGTTTCTTAGTGTTTTACAAATCTTATACAAAACTGATATAATTTTTTTCTGGATAGCCATTCATTAATGAGAAATGTCAACAATAATTAATAATCAGACAATAAACCTACGAAAAATCAACAAGGAGTAACCAAATTTCAGCTATAAAAAGTATAAAATGTAATGTTCTCCATTCCCTAATATTAAAGAAAATGGAGAGGAGCAGAGGTGAGGACCGTTCAAAACTCACTGGACTTTTTCCTTGGAAGTATAATCGTGCTTACAGGAAGTATGTGACAATTGGAGACTCTGTGACTGGGACGTCACAAAACGACCCTCACCGTGGAAACTTAGGAAGTTGCCATTTCCGGGCCCCGAGTCTGGCCCAGCTCTTGCCGAGGGTGGGAATGGACAGATTCCCTTGGTCCTAAAGAGTTTATTCTCTTGGAGCAAAACTGGAGCTAAGAGTTTGCTTTTTAAACACCCTTAATGGGCAAACAGTATGTCAGCAAAGCAACTCAGTAACACCACCCTTAGGGGGAGCTACTGCGCCTCTCGCTCGCGGGGGTGACCTCCCTCCCTCACGGGCCGGGCGGGCCCCAGGGTTCCACACAGCTCGCAGCCACTGCTTTCCTTTGGACCCCAAGTCCTCAGAATTGTAAACACTGTCCTCTTTCCTGAATGTTTTCCCTTTGTTAAAAACTAGAGTCATAGTAAGGTGACAGTCCTGCGGAGCGGAATAGTCCAGCTAAATTAACACCAGGTGGAAGGTGCATATTGTCTTTGCTCCAAAAAAGCAGAGAAAAACGTTCACCGCCATTTGCATTCACTGATACTTCCGGTAACTTCTTGATAGCCTTTTGGCAATTCATGAATAAAATTTGCAGGGCGGGGGAGACAGGTAATGTTCGTGAGCACCTAAGATCTTTAAAATGGAACCCACAGCACAGAAGCTAACTGGCATTATTTCTGCCAAGCTGTGAGAGCCCGGGGGGACAGAGCTTTTCCTGTTCTGGGTCCCCGGTGCCTGGCTCGGATTAATACCTCAATAAGTGTATGCCGAGTGGAGTTCAATTTTGCCAGAAGGTTTGCAAACCAACCCAGAGTAGATGTGACCGAGAAAACAATGACGTGAGAGATACAAACGGTAAGACTGAAGTGGAGCCTGGAGAAGATTTACAACTGAAACGTTATCTCAAGAAGGGAGTGTCTAGGCAGAGCTCCCTCAGAGCCAACAACCACGACCCGTGTGGGGGGAAAAGAAAAAGTCCACAGCATTCCAGAAGTGAGAATTGCAAAAGACCATCCCGGTCCTCTTGAGTCAACCCTTGATCTTACAGGTGAGAAGAGAGAACGAGGTCCCCAGAGGGAAGCCACTTGCCAGCGTCTCTTAGCTGACTACAGGCAAAGGCGAGACCATGAACGATTTCATCCCGGGGTGAATCCCAACTCCATGTAACAGAGGCCACCTCACCCATCCAGGGCATGGAGGACAGGCCTGGCTTGTCAGCAGAGAGGCTTCTTGAAAAACCAAGCGCCAGCTCAGAGTTCACGTCGGAGTTTCACTGACCATTTCCCGGGCTAGGGCAAATGGCTCAGCGTCCAGTTAGAAATGCAATAAAATTGGGGCCCCTGGGTGGCTCCGTCGGTTGACCGTCCAACTGCATTCAGCTCAGGGTGTGATCTCAGGGTTCGTGCGCTCCAGCCCCGAATCGGGCTCACTGCTGTCAGCATGCAGCCCGATTTGGATCCTCTGTCCCACTCTCTCTCTCCATTTCCCCCACTCATGCACTCTCAATCTCCCCCTCTCTCTCTCAAAAGTAAACATTAAAAAAAAAAAGAAAGAAATACGATACAATAAAAAAAAATAACACTTTATCCGTCAGAAATAAGGAAACAGTGAGTCTCCCCCCATTCCCCTTGTGCCCTGACTCACCAAAGTCCATTGCAGGAGACCACAGCCAGAGCCCCCTACAGAGAAAGAAAAGGCCAAGAGAGAGCCTAGTTTCTCAAAACTCTTCCTTTAGGTCTTTTGAGGATTCTGGGCTCCAGAGTTTCTAAAAGACCTAGATTATTAGAAATGCTTTGATGGGGTAACGCAAGTTGAAATCAGAAGGTGTGTGAACGAGCAAAGAAGATATTGCCAGGTTCATCAAATCCCAGAGTGAGATTCATCAAAATCCCAGAGTGAAAAAGGGATGCCATTTAGCAAAAGCCAACCACCCTCTCAGCCTCGTCATGTGATTCCTCACATTCTCGTTCCAATGTATACTTTTTTGTAAATGTTTATTTATTTATTTATTGAGAGAGAGAGAGAGAGAGAGAGAGAGAGAGAGAGAGAGGGAGAATAGGAGCAGGGGAGGGGCAGAGAGAGAGAGAGAGAGAGAGAGAGAATCCCAAGCAGGCTCCATGCTGTCAGCACAGAGCCTGACGTGGGGCTTGAACTCACAAACTGTGAGACCATGACCTGAGCCACAATCCAGAGTTGGACACTCAACCGACTGAGCCACCCAGGTGCCCCCCGATGTATACTTTAAATATCTACAACAAACTCCTAAGCTGTACGGTGAACAACAACCTGTCAGATGGTCATTTTTTAACCGACACTGAAGCAAATAAATGCATGGCTCCTGCTTCCATTCATACACTCAATCTATCATTCAATCCTGAATTGATGAGCCATTTATCAAGTGATCAGTGTATCAGGCACTGCGATTCTAAGCTTTTAAGATAACAAACAGTCCTTCCCTCCTGGACTTCCAATTCCAGACAGGGTGATAGAGAAGAAACCAAATTGCGACTTTGCGACGAGAAAGTGCTTTAAAGAGCAGGATGACGGCAAGGTCAAGGGAGAACAGAGGAGTGAGGGAATCCTCTCTGATAATACGTGGGGACGTTCACTCAATTAGATTTCTGGGGCCGAAGACTCCCTGTTGACTGATTTCATAAACTAACAGTCATGCAATTTTCTCTCTAATGGTAAAACCTCCAACAACGTTAATTCCAAATTCGCCGGGCTGGTACTTAATAAACACTTGTAGAATTGAATTTTGTCTCTCCCTCCCTCCCTGACCTTCTACCCCTTTCAACCTAACAAGACCCTTGTTTAACTTGCTAGCTATAAGAAAATGCCCTTGCCAATTAGCAAGATCATACATTACAACCTGAAGTAAATAGATTTCCTTATATGGTCGGAAAGCTGGAAATACAGGTCAGCTGTTCTCCAGTTAACAGAAGAGTCTTCCAAGATGGTTACATACATTTTTAAAATCTGTTGTTGAATCCTAGAACGGGGAATTTGGAGATGACAGAGACCGACTTTCCCATTTTTGCAGAAGTATACTGAGACCTATACTGATTGAATGAAATAGCCAAGCTCATAAAATTAGCATTAGAAGGTACCTGGCAACCTTTCATTATTGTTGTCACAGAACTCACAGTCACTGCCTTCCATTTACTCAAGGTTTTAGAGCCGTCAACAAGAGCATTCTTGGCGATTCTTGGCGATTCTTGGGGATACTCCATATGGAAGTTACATTTAACTCGTCAGCCTACCAAGCTTTGACTCGTCACCAGCAAGGATCTGGTTCCAGCTCACCTCGGCCACAACCCTCTCCGTGCTCGGCCCCTAGTCCCAATCACTACCAACAAGGGCATCTCATCTAAAACCCCACTTTCAGACACCCCACCTACCTCCCACCGGCTCGTTCTCCCACACCCCAACTCCAGCAGTGTTTGACTCTATTGGCACATCATTTCCATTGTTCGTTCCCCCTCTCACAGCCTTACTTTTCTTTACACTCGGCTCAAATTCCGTGATCGACATGGTAAGCGCTCCTTGCCAAACACCCCCAACGCCATATTCATTACTCCTTCACTCATAACTACCTGAAAAACTCCATCCTTGACCACATCTGACTCTCTCTCTCTCCACTCCTCACCTGCACCTGTGCAACTAAGGAAGACACAGTCATGCCGACTGCTCTTTCTGCAAAATCACGACCACAAGCGACAGGCTGACCCTCAACACTGCCTGCCAGTTGTGTGCTTTTAGCAAGCGTGCTGTCCTAAACAAATATTCCACACCTTCTGTCTTCTCAAACCTCCCAAACCCCTTACCCTCTGCAAGATCAGCTGAGTGCTTCTTATTTCAATGAGACAAAATACGATCCCTGTCCACAAATCTACTAACTTTTTGTAGCTGTAGCCATATTCCTTGTCTTCGCTTTTGAAACAATGAACTTGGTCCTTGTGCATTAGATCTCACCCCCTCTTTCCTACTCAACAATTTCAGTTCCGCAAATATCTCCTTTCTCCAGCGTTGTCAACTTTTCTTTCTCTACAGAATCTTCTCCATCAGCATTTACACATGCTTCCATCTTAAAATGTCTCTGTGGTCCCCACATTTCTGTCTAGGTACTATACCACTTCTCTGCTTTCATCAAAGTCACCCGTGACCTCTAAATGATCAAATCCAGTCATCAGTTTTTATTCTTTCTCTTCATTATCAGCAGGATTTGACACATATAACCTCATTTCCTCCTTGAAATATTTCTTCTCTCGGTTTCTGGACAACACACCCTTGCTCTCCTTCTTCATCCTCGGCCCCTTAGTCTCAGCCTCTTTGATGGATCCTCTTCTTGCCAACTTACAAATGCTACAATGTCCTAGGGCTTTCTTCTTGAACCTCTTCTCTACCTACCACTTTTTTTTAATGTTTATTTATTCTTGAGAGAGGGAGAGAGAGAGAGAAAGAGAGAGAAAGGGAGGGGCAGAGAGAGGAGACACATAATCTGAAGCAGGGTTCAGGCTCTGAGCCATCAGCACAGAGCCTGATACGGGACTTGAACCCATGAGCCGTGAGATCATGACCTGAGCCGAAGTTGGATGCCCAAATGACTGAGCCACCCAGGTGTCCCACCCTTTTTTCTTTTTTTAATGTTTATTTATTTATTTTGAGAGAAAGAGAGTGTGGGCAGGGGAGGGGCAGAGAGAGAGGGAGAGAGAAAATCCCAAGCAGGCTTCATGCTGTCAGCACAGAGCCCAACACAGGGCTCCGTCTCACAAACGGTGAGATCATGACCTGAGCTGAAATTAAGAGTCACACGTTTAGCTGACTGACCCACCCAGATACCCCTCTACCTATCACTCCTGCGATGATCTCAGCCTGCTGGCTCTAAATACCATCTAAATGTTCATGGCTCATCGATTTATACATCTAGTCAAACTCTGAACCCCAGACATACCTATCTAACCTATATTTCCCTTTGGAAATTAACTTAAGCTTTCCAAACAGAACATTAGGCCTCCCCCCCAAACAAGCTACGAATCCTCCTCCTTCTCCTCCCCATCTTAGTAAATACCAACTTGGCTCATTTCGTTGTTTGGGCCAAGCCTTACAAATCGTTCTCAGTGTATTTTTTTCTGTCATTGCAGCTCACATCCAATCTATAAGTAGATCTTGGTGACTGTAGTTTCAATCCATTTCTAGAATTCTATCAGTCTCTATCACCCCCAGTTTATCCCCTGGACTATATAAAAGCAATCTCTTCACTGCTCTTTTTCTTCCACTCTTGCCTCCCTACGGTTTTTTTTTTTTTTTCTCCACAGAACAACCAGACTGAGACATTTCAAATATAAGTCTAATAAATTATGTCATTCCAATGGTTAGATAAGTCCTTTCAATGACTTCTCAAAGTAAGTCTCAAAGAAAAGTGGAAACTTTCTTGGGTTTGTTTGTTTGTTTGTTTGAAGTAGGCCTCATGCCCAGCATGGAGCCCAACATGGGGCTTGAACTCACAACCTTGAGAGCAAGACCTGAGTTGAGATCAAGAGTCAGATGCTTGACTGACTAAGCCACCCAGGTGCCCCAAGTTGGAAGTTGTTATGATTATTTCTAAACCCCAACATTATCTGGCCCCACCTCTCTGCCTTCATCACCGACATTGCCCTGGCTCTCTTCCTTCAATTCATCACCACCCACCTTGCTATACTTCCAATTCGCCAAGCATGCTCCTAATTCGGGGCCTCTCAATTATTTCTTTTCTGTTGCCTGGACACCCCTTCCCTCACATGGCCAACCCCCTGGTGGAATGTTATCTTTTCAGAGTATCTGCCCCTGACTTCCCATCATCTGCTGTGGGAACTGTCCCCAAATTGGTGATTTACACACATTACTATTATCCCTTATAATTCTGGAGATGAAATGAGCATGAAGGAGGGTGATAGACCATGCAGCCCTGTGGTAGCCAGCCTCTGTGATGGCTGTCCATGAGCCTCGCCTCCTAGTACTAATACCCTTGTGTGGTCCCCTCCCACACTGAACCTGACTGACCTGTGTGACCAACAGAATATTATGGAAACTACAGTGCATGATTTGGACACCAGCTTATAAAAAACATTGAGCTGATGCTTTGATGTGTTTGGGATCATCTCCAAGGGAAGCAAACTGCCATGCACTGAGGCCATGAAGCACCCCGATGGAAAGGTCCGCACGGCAAGGAACTGAGGCCTCCTGCCAAAGGCCAGAACCAGCTTACCAGCCTGTGATGGAACCAACTCCGGACCTACTCACACTTTCAGATGGCTGAAGCCTCAGCCGACATCTTGACTGCCCACTTATAAGAGGCTCTGAGCCAGAACCACCAGGCTAAGGTGCTCTGAAATTCCTTACCCACAGAAACCATGTGAGCAAAGAGTATATTACTGTTTCAAGTCTAGGAGAAGTTTGTTGCATGGCAATAGCAATAATTTACTAATACACAGTGCTGTCTGAAAGAGCCTCCCCTACCAAACCCGAGCACTCTTAATCTCTCTCCTCTACCTTATTTTTTTCCATTGCATTTATCACCGTCTGACATAGTATGTATGTTTATTCGTCTATTTGTCTCCTTCCCCTTTCACCCTCTAGATTGTAAACTTTGAAAGAAAAAGAATTTTGTCTGTATTTTTCCCTGTTATAGTCTCAGTGCCTATAACTGTGCCTGGTACATAGTAGACACTAAAATAAGCCGTATTACTCATTCTCTTTATCATCAACATATACTTATTATTGCTGACTCCTTAAGACAGCATATTATTACCCTGGTGATTTACTGTAATATTTATTTATTTAACAAATATTTATTGAATACCTATTCCATGCAATTATAATAATAGGTAAAAATCCAAATGCAGCATATGTATTGTTTCACTTGATTTTCAAAACAGCCACATGCCAGCTATTATCAAGAGTCTGATGTCGGACGTACTAAGTTTGAGCTGCCTGTGAGACATCCAAATGGAAACCTCAAGCGGACAACTGGATTATAAGTCTGGAAAACAAGGCAGAGGTCCAGGGTGTGGACATAATTGGGGCATTTAAACTCATGGGACTGAATAGTCTCCCTCAGGAAGAAGCATAGTTAGTTAGAGAAGAGAAAATGAATGATGGAGAATCACGGAAGTACTGTAATAGCAACCCGGAGGAAGGGGAGGGACAAGCGAAGGAGACTGAGAAGCACCAGCCAGCAAGGTAGAAAGAAAACAAGGAACCTACAGTGTCTTGGAAGGTGAAATAATATACTTTAAGGAGAAAGAGATCGGCTTATCAAATGCTGCTGGGAGGTAAAGTCAGATGAAGACACACAACAGGCCATTGGAATACAATGTGAAAGCCTTGTTAGTGAGTTGGTGGGGGAGAGGCATGGAAGCCAAGTTGCAGAGTGGTGAAGGACAGGAAAAGGAGGGAATGACTAGAGACAACTCTTCTGAGAGGTGCATAGGAATGTGGCAGTACCCGGAAGGATACGTGGGGTCAAGAGAGGCACTTTAAGATGGAAAAAACGACAGCATGTTTGTTTGCCGATAGTATTAATATATTAAACAAGAATCCAGACAGATATTGGAACAGAGTCCTTGATTAGGTAGGAAGGAAAGGATCTACTACACCAGAGGGGGGCGTGAGATATGACTTGAGATAGAAACAACGTCAGTTCTTCCCCAGGACCAAGATGACTACAAGGGATCAGATGGAAGGGGGAACGTGTGGAAAGAATCTTCTCTTTGCTCCCATTTCCTCAGTAAAATGCTCTGTCATCCAGCTGAGAGGGAGAAGATGTCAAGAGTTTGAAGGGAAAGGAGGAAGTGTGGAAGATTTATCTAGAACAGCTGGAAAGGAAACAGACTACATAATTATGGTAGTCATGACCTATAGCTCTAGGACCTCACTTAAGATTCATGCCATGTATAAATGTCCCCAAAATTCATAGGTTGAAATCCCAGTGTCTGATGTGATAGTATTAGGATGTGGGGCTTTGGAGGAGTGCTTAGGTAATGGGGGTGGAGCCCTCACGGGCTTAGCAGTCTTATAAAAGAGACCCCAGAGAGCTCCTGGTCTCTTTCTACCATGTGAGGATACAGCCAGAAGGCACCAGGTAAGAGCCAGGGAGAGGGCTCTCACCAGAATGACCATGTTGGTGCCTTGATCTCAGACCCTCCAGCCTCTAGAACTATAAAAAATAAATTTCTGTTGTTTATATGCCACCCCATCTGTGGTATTTTGTTTTAGCAGCTAGAATGGACTAAAACAGTCCATGAATTTAACAAGCATGTTTTTCTCAAGCCCTGTCCAGCTGCAATGGGTGAAGAGTTGAACTTTTCACCAGGGGGAACAATGCAACGGATGTTGTGTGCATGATGGGCCACGGATCCTCAGCCGGGCAGAGTGGGACAGAACAAAAGTGGTATTGGAGGTCCCAACGGGGTCCAACCATTATTGGAGTTAGAATCCCAAAATCTTGGGGTGCCTGGGTGGCTCATTCAGTTAAGCGTCTGACTTCAGCTCAGGTCATCACCTTGCGGTTTGTGGGTTCAAGAGTCCCACGTCAGGCTCTGGACTGACAGCTCAGGACTGGAGCCCTACTTTGGATTCTCTCTCTCTCTCTGCCCCTCCCCTGCTCACGTTCTGTCTCTCAAAAATAAACATTAAAAAAAAAAAAGAATCCCAGAGGAAATGAGTTAGACAGATACAAGATGATGGTTAGAGAGTGGGGCTGCTTACAATGGGAACTTTGGAATGTTATCACTGGTAACAAGAAGATCAAGACAATGAACAAGGGGAACGTGATGAGGAAGGGTAGGACCCAAGGCCATTCCACGAGGGGAGGTAACAAACTGGGAGATCAAGGAGTTAAAAGCACAAACATTTATGTCACAAGAATGATGACAGGACTGTCCTTAAAGGAGTTAGTGTGTCAGGAGCTAATGTCCTCAAGGAGTGAGCAGGAATGACCCATGGTCTGCAACAAGGAGCGGCGGTGGGTGACAATGTCTGTCTTTTTTTTTTTTTTTGATAATTTTTTTTTAAGTTTGTTTATTTTTGAGAGAGAGAGAGAGAGAGAGAGGGAAGGGCAGAGAGAGGGGGATAGAGGATCTGAAGCCGGCTCTGTGCTGACAGTACAGAGCCCTATGTGGGGCTCAAACTCAACAACCGCGAGATCATGACCCGAGCCAAAGTCAGATGGTTAACCAACTGACCCACCCAAGCCCCCTGGCAATGTCTCTTGATAGGAGATTTGGGGCTGAAAGTATTAAGGCGGAGGGGAGGAGAAAGGCCTGGAAGAGACAGTGTGGGGAAAAGGAGGATATCCTTCCACCCGCTGTGTCCAAGGGGAGCCAGGGTGTAGGCAAGAAAAGCACGTCCTTTGAAAGATCTGCTGAGACAGCAGTGGCCTCAGAGAAGAGCTAGGTTTCATTCAGAGCAAGAAGATGAACGGGATGGTTTAGAGAAGAATTTGCAGAGATAGAGAAGTGAACAGAGTGCATTTCGAAGAGCACAGCTGGAGTGTCAGGGATTGGGGAGAGGTAGGTGATTGTGAAATCGTGCCCCACAGGGTTGATGAGGTTAAAGCTGTCCACCAGCAAGACCATCACTGACCTGCCTTCTTCACGGGAATGTTAACCTTAACTTTAAAAAAAAATTTTTTTATGTTTACTTATTTTTGAGGGAGAGTGAGCGAGCGAGTGGGGGAGGGGCAGAGAGCGAGGGAGATGGAGAATTCCAAGCAGGCCTGCAAGGACAGTAGAGAGCCCCATGCGGGGCTTGAACTCACAACCTACAAGATCGTGACCTGAGCCCAAGTTGGACGCTTAACCGACTGAGCCACCCAGGTACCCTGAACCTTATCTTTTAGATGCGAACAGGAAGAGCTCTGGAGTTGCTACACCAGGTTGAGCTCAACCACTGACTCATACCTGCCAGATGGACCACAGGTTGTCGGACAGCGACCTCTACCTCATTATAGTGTTACAATCTCCGCCCACGCAGGAGCACAAGCTTCTCTGACATAACATATGATATGAGTAGAGGCATGTTTTTTAAGTACACCTGTGCAATCTTATGCCCACCTTCATATGTGATGTCAAAACTCCCCTTCCTGAATATTCCTCCTAACCCAAAATGAAAGAAACCCAGTCACACCCACTCTAGGAGTCATGGCTTTGGAAGTTATTCTCCGTGACCTCCTTATCTTCTACAGATAAAGTTTCCTTTGTGTTACAACCCCACCTGGTGCAGTCTCTGTAACTCACCAGGGAGTGAACTCATGTTTAGTTCCGTTAGAGCTGGGACAAGAGAGGGCATGTTCAGAACTGAATGGAGAAGAGAACCCAGGGGTCGAGGAAAGCCTGGACACCCTGAGTCATGTCCCTTTTGAGGGTGCTTGAAGTAGGAGCGCCTGGGTGGCTTAGTCGGTTAAGCCTCCAACTCTTGATTTCAGCTCAGGTCACGATCTCATGAGTTCATGAGTTCCAGCCCCGAGTCTGGCTCTGCGCAGACAGCATGGAGCCTGTTTGGGATTCTCTCTCTCCCTCTCTCTCTGTCCCTTCCCTGCTTGTGCATTTGTGCCTTAATGTACGTCCTCCTTGTAAAAAAAAAGGCCAAGGAGTTAATGATTTCTTTGGAGTCTTCCAGCAGGATAGATAACATCTAGGTAGTGATTATGCAGCGTCTCCGTAAACGTTCTCCAAGACCACTGACCACAAACACCTTGACATCAAAACCTCCCCCCGGCTTCAGGTGTTGAGTGAGCTCTGAAGGACACCTGGCCCCTGTCCATGTTCGGATCAGTTCTTGGATGCCTGAGTGGACAGGTGCACCAGACCACAGTCACCAATAAAAACCCAAGACCCCAAGCAAAGATGAGATTCATGCTCCTTTTCCTTTCTGAGTCTCCTGGATGGTCCATCTGAATCTGTACTCTCTATACATCCTCAATAAACTCTGCTCTCACCTCCCGCTGGCTCACATTTGATCTCTATCCTGTGTAGAGCCAAGGACCTTCTTGGTTGGTCCCATAGGATCCTCTCTGGGTCCTCAGACCCAGGCTACGGCATCAGTTTTAGGAGCTATCATGATTCCACACCTTCTTTCTGTTCCCTTTTTCCTAAGTCAAGACTATTCCATACGGGAGCTGCTCCTTCAGCCCAAATCCCGGAGTGAAACATCAAAGCTCACCTTCAAAGATTGCACATGTGAGTAAAAACTAGCCCTTTGTTGTAAACCACTGAAATTTGTTTTTTTTTTTTTTAAGTTTTTTTCAATGTTTATTTTACTTGAGAGAGAGAGAGAGAGAGAGAGAGAGAGAGAGAAAGAGAATGAGGGAGGGGCAGAGAGGGAGACACAGAATCTGAAGCAGGCTCCAGGCTTTGAGCTGTCAGCACAGAGCCGGATGTGAGACTCGAACTCACAGACTGCGAGATCGTGACCTGAGCCGAAATCGGAGGCTTAACCAGCTGAACCACCCAGGTGCCCCTGTAAGCCATAGAGGTTTCCAACTATCTGCCACTGCTGCATAATTTAGCCTCAGTGAATTCATACAGACACCTAGAGCAGGGTCTACAAACTGTAAAAACCAGAAAGTAAATATTTTAGGTTCTGCAGGACCTACAGTCCGTCAGGGCCACTAAACTTTGCTGTTGTCGTGCAAAAGCGTTCATGGATTCTAGGTAAACAAATGAGCATGGCAAAGTTCCAATAAAACTTTCTTTACAGGGGCGCCTGGGTGGCGCAGTCGGTTAAGCGTCCGACTTCAGCCAGGTCACGATCTCGCGGTCCGTGAGTTCGAGCCCCGCGTCAGGCTCTGGGCTGATGGCTCGGAGCCTGGAGCCTGTTTCCGATTCTGTGTCTCCCTCTCTCTCTGCCCCTCCCCCGTTCATGCTCTGTCTCTCTCTGTCCCAAAAATAAAAATAAAAAATGTTAAAAAAAAAAAAAAAAACTTTCTTTACAAAAACAAGTAGCAAAATAGGTTTGACCCTCAGGGACAGGTGGATGGATACTCCTAAGAACGTGCTTTAAGTAATTTAACCAATGGCTAGAAGTTCTATAGGCAATTGCTTAAAATCACATTTGTTAATTTTACACAGCCAGTATTATTTTTGTAAGTTTTGTATTAAAGACGATACAGAACATACTTTATTGCAATAGGTCTGTTGAAAAACAAAATTCAACTGCATAAATCTGAAGACCTAATTGGTTCTATTAAATAATTCATGAATAGGGCAGCATCCCTTATATCAAATCAGAGGAGAGCCCTGAGAAGCTGTACAACATGGAAGGTTTGGGTGGCTCCATCAGTTAAGTGACCGACTCTTGATTTCAGCTCAGGTCATGATCTCACAGTTCGTGAGTTCAAGCCCCATATCGGGTTCCATGCTGACAGTGCGGAGCCTGCTTGGGATTCTCTCTCTCTCCCTCTCTCTCTTCCCCTTAAACACACATGCTTGTGCTCTCTCTCTCTGTCTCTCAAAAATAAATAAATAAACTTTAAAAAAAAATGGAAGGTTTTTATAGGAAAGAGGGTCAGGCAAGAAAGTTATTAGCTAAAGACAAAAAAGAATTGTTTCCGGCAAGATCACTTCCCTTAGGAGGAAGGGCAGAGGGTCTTAGTATGAAAATAATCTCCTCTTCCTCTGGGGGACAGAGAAGGCCTACAGACAGAAACCTCTCTGGTGAGTATCAGAAAATTCCTGCCTGACCCGTTAAGACTTACATTTCTGGGATGGGTGGAAACTGCAATTAGGTTAAGCCTTAAGCCCTGGGTTACTGACTTAAGCCTTAACCTGAGTGATGCCATTTTGGGCCCTTTGTTTTTGCTTTTTAACACTCCCTAGAGCCCATTTATTTGGTAAGATTTAAAATGGATAAAAAAAAAAAAAAGGCAAAGGATGGCAGATGTAATATTTCGGGATGGATAGGGAAAAAAAAAAACCCAACTAGAAATTATCTCTCTGCTTGCACAAAGCCTTCAGAAGCAATTGGGAAGACTCAAAAAGGAAATGAGGAGAGAGAAACAGATGAATTAGGGATAAAAGGGGGAGAAATGAAAACATGAAGAAAAATAGCACAAAGGTGAGAGAAAATTGGATGAAGCTGGGATTCCTGTATTGGTTTTTCTTCCAGCACCAGAACCAGAAAGCATGCTTGTTCCTCTACTGCCCCCTTCAGTTCTTCCAGGGTCCTCGCTTGATTTTTTGCAATTGGCCACTAATGGGTTACACCGTGGGGCGCCTGGGTGGCTCAGTGGGTTGAGCATCCGACTTTGGCTCAGGTCATGATCTCACAGCTTGTGAGTTCCAGCCCTGCGTCGGGCTCTGTGCTGACGGCTCGGAGCCTGGAGCCTGCTTTGGATTCTGTGCCTCCCCCTCTCTCTGCCCCTAACCCACTCGCATTCTGTCTTTGTCTCTCTCAAAAATAAATAAACATCAAAAAAAAAAAAAGAATTTAATGGGTTACACCCCCCCCCAGGATGCAACTCTTATGAGTGATTTTCCATTTTTTTATTTTAGCTCCATCTTGCTGAAGTCCACAGGGATTCAAAAATGGCAGGATATATGTAAGTCATTTGAGTAAATGAGATTTTGGATGGGCAGGGTGTGGTAGGGGATGAGGACAAGACCAAAGACTGAGGATAAATAGGGGCCAAGGTTAACATGGGGAGGGGGAGAGATACTGAGCAGGAGTGAGGGTTCAGGGACGGAGGTAGTTTAGAGACTGAGCCTGATTCTACAAATTAAAGAACTGGGGTTGCATGTAGCTGAGCAATTCCACAAACGTGGCAAGGTAAATTGATAAAATATTAATTACGACTGGGATCTGGGGGTAGGAAATGCAAGGAAAATGATGGCATGACAGATAGTTCCGGGTAGATCTGGGATGGAAAATCAGAGCCTGCACTTTATCAGTCTGGTCGGGGAATCAGTGGGAATAAGATCATGGGCATATAATCTTGTCATAAGTTAGCCAAATCCATGCTATCATCGCATCATGGTCAAGTGTCTAAGAGTCTGTCTACATTGTGAGCAACCTGAGGTAGAAACAAGTCTTTTTCCACCATTGTAAACCCACCACTCATTGCAGTAGCTGTCCACAAGCTAGCACTCAATGAATTTGTGTTGAATTACATTATGTCCTTTCGATAATAAAGAATTTCCGGGGCACCTGGACGGCCCGGTCAGTAAAGCGTCCGATTCTTGATTTCAGCTCAGGTCGTGATCTCACCATTGGTGGGATTGAGCCCCGTGTGGGGCTCTGCAATGAGAGCACGGAGCCTGCTTGGGATTCTCTCTCCCTCCCTCTCTGCCCCTCCCCTGCTCACCTGTGCGTGCACGCTCTCTCTTTCTCTCCAAATAAATAAAAAATCAATAAACATTTAAAAAATTTCCTAATTTTTTTTATAGGAAATTGTCAGTTCATTGGAATGGGGAGGGAGAACGCTTGGTCCTGGGAATCTCTGAGAGTTTGCCACCATTTTCCATGTCTTCATCCTAAAGCCACCCTCCTTCCTGTCAATCGACTGTCGGCCGTCTACTACTTACCAGCGCGGGAGTCCAAAACAAATGGTAAAAGCTTCGCTCTCATCACCGCAGCCGTAATGTACATTTGGTTTCATGCTGACTCCACGCTGAAATTCAGGGCTATGGCCACTCCGAGTCTCCCAGCTGATGTGCTTCCTGAGCACAGGAAGTGTCCATTGTCACCCTGTGAGAAGTAAGGGAGATGATTCTTTTTCAGAAATGCCGAATAAAAGCTGTGCTATCTAATTAATAGGTTTACAACCTTTTGAAAATATGTGAGAACCCCCTTCCCCCCCCCCCTCCCACCACCACAACGAAGTCCCAAACCTTTAGACACTTCGCTTCCTATTTCTTCTTCCCCTCTCCGATTTGTGGCCTTATTTTTGCAGGCTTTGCAATAAGCAGGCACCAAAGAACACAGAACACTGAAAGTCTCTGCCTCACCTCCGGAAACGTACACTTGTTCCAATCAGACTACTTTTTGCCTTACATGGGCACAGGCGACATCCAGGTAAGGCTGTATGTAACCTCTGTAGCGTTCAGCCAATGAGGGACCAGGGGAGGGACTTACCTCTGTAGTGCCCAGCCAATGAGGGACCAGGGGAGGGACTTGCACACTAGGAGATAAATTGTCTGCTGTAACTGCCCCCAGTGTGCCTGTCCATCAGACACCCACTCTTGCAAGAACATTGATTAAAGCCTTGCCTGGCTGTGCTCCAAGTCTCTGCATCCTTCCTTTGATTGGGTCAGTGGGCTTATTTCTCATAACCCCCCCCCCCCCCCATGGCATCTCTTCCTGGCAAGTCAGGCCCAGTCCAGGAGTGGATGACGGAGCAAGCACTTACTAGGTGTACATTATGACCTACAACATCTAAGCTATTCACGTGGTGAGATGCTTTTGCTTCTAAAAACAACACTGTACATAATAGTAGAGGCTATGTTGTCAAGGTAAGGAAAATTAAACAGGGGCACCTGGCTGGCTCAGTCCATGGAGGGTGAGACTCTTGATCTTGGGGTTGTGGGTTCATGCCCCACACTGAGTGTAGACACTTCTGGAAAAATAAAATCTTAACAAAAATTAAACAAAACCTAGGATAATCAAATGGAACAATTCACTACAAAAAACAGCCATGCCTGCTGTATTCCTAAGTTTTGCTTTTCTCTGATGATTGAGAATACTTCACTTGACTAACACATGGGCAATTCCCTTCTTTTTTTAATTGAGAGAAAAATGACATGTAACGTCGTGTCGGTTTAAGGTATACAATGTGTTGATGTGATACACTTAAATATTGCAACATCATTACCATCATAGCCTTAGCTGCACATTGCAATTCCCTTTTGATTCAAGTCAGAGGTCCCTCACCCAAGGTGCCTCCCTGAGCCTCTCCTCCACGTTCCCACAACTGGACCTGTGCCCCTGCTTCATCCACATGACAGCCATCTATTGCATTGACCTCCTGCACCACCCTGTGAATTCCTTCCGAGCAAGAACGCGTTCTTAACTGCCTCTGTCGCTTCCACCCAAACACCTGGTAGACTCTCACTAAGTGTGTTTTAAATCACTCATTCATTCATTGATGATTTATGGAGTCAAAGAAATCGCAAATTCAATTTTAGGCAGCTTTGGAGTCCTGCTAGTCACATCAACTCTGAGAGAAACAAAGTAGCCCCACAGACTTTTCTATCACCCTTAGCTGTTGGGATCCCGTGGATTGGGATCCCGTGGACCTCTCAGGCATCGATGAGAGAAATGTCAAAGAAGTCATAACGATGCAGTAATGGATATTGTTCCCTCTGGCTTCGTACTCAAGGGATGTCATTTGTGGTTTCTGAGCTTAGGGCCATGGAAAGAGCAATGTGGAGATTGCTTGTGCTCCGGCTTGCTTTAAGGTCACAGTGACCTTGGAACAGACTTCCTAGGATCTCTTTTGCCCAAGAAGTAGTTATTGTTACTTGATCCTTATACCCTCGGCCGTGGCAAGGCGGAGAAACTTTCTGGAGCAGCCATAAGATAAAATAATAATTTAAAATTTTTTCTTAATAAGGTAATAAAAATAGTAAAATTAGTTTTTAATTTTGATTCTTTTCTTCTCAAAAGAACACTTTGTTTCAAGATTCCCTGCAGCAACCTTTCAGGAGAGGCATACGTAAATGAACCGCATGACCATACTCTTTATGTGTCCACCAAATCGGTAGAGGTACGTGGGTGCTTTTATGCATTCTCTTGCCAACTAAACCAAGCTTGCCCAACTGGAAAAGTTCATTTTTGAGAAAATTGGTACAAATTACAGGATACTGTTTCTCAGGGAAAAATATGGACATACACATACGTATACTTGTAGATACATCTATTGAGTCTTCCCTTGAGTCATAATTACTCGTAAAAAGAGATCAAATCAGATTCAGACCATGAACCCTTGGAGCCCCATTAATCGGCATGTCCACTTAATAAAGAACAATGAGCTAATTGCTTTTAATTGGCAGCGGTTCATGACAACATTGTCAAAATTCCAGCACCACTTAATCTCGCTTCTGTTTTGTTCTAAGGAGACCTTTTCCACATAGAAGATCTGCGCTACGTTGATTGTCATGTTTCCAATGCACACATGGGCTTGTGTAACTCTCAGCCAAGCGAGAAATAGGTCAGTAGTCACTGCACTGAAATCTGAAGTTCGTCCCACGCTGTCAGGCAGATCATAGACATGTAGCACTCACCTGTTGAAAGAAGAAAAACATTTTTAGTCAAGAGCAACTTATTCTCCTGAAGATACAGTCTAATGCAGGCAAAAAGCACGATACCAGTTTTTAAAGTACACATTTAAAAAAAATAAAAAATAAAAAAATAAACACATTTATATTAGACTCTGTGATCGTTTGGCTCTGTTACTGGTTAAATCATTTTCTTCTGACCCTAAGACTGTTATTTGAATAGCTTAAGCTGCAAGAGTTAAACACACAGACTTTGCTTTCTGGGGTCTGGGAGTTGAAAACGCCCCTGCTATAAAACCAAAGGTAATTAATTACACAAGAGAAATTTACAGTGGCCAAAAATGACTGAAACACTTAAACTGGAAAGAATAAACTGGTAATACTAAACAGTTCTACAGGGTTTTGCATGTCTTTGGAACCAAAACTTTAGGTTCTCAATCACCACATGAGTAACAGATAATGCCTGGAGACTTTCTGAGGGAAAGGAGGTAGAACTAAAAAACTTGAATCAAAAGAGTTTCCAGAAGGTTTTACCCCCTCTGTAAAAGGTAGACTGGAAAAAATAGAAATTAAAAATTAAAAAAAATTTTAAAAAGCCACCCAAGAAAAGAAGACTGTTTATCTTGGCTTCAGTTGGAGAAAATAATTATCTCCCCCCAAAATATGTAGTCATGCACCTATTCCATTGTCTAGAGATGTCTGAGGCAAAAAGATACTAAACAAACAAACAAACAAAAGTCCTACCAATCTAGAAATATCCTTGGCAGCAGGAGATTAGAAGTCACTCTGGAAGTTGTGCCAGATTCCCACCAAAAAGTCCCACTTGAGATGATTTCACAATCCAAAATTTACAAATAGTCAAAGAAACCATACTGAAAATCATCATAACATCAACACATAGTGGAAGAACTTCAGATAACAAAATTATCAGAGACATAAAACAAGTATGCCAAAATCAAAGGCAAAAGAGAACTTGGACATGAGAAAAGAATAACACTGTTTAAAAAGTTAAGATAGATTTGAAAAAAATAAAATACAAGTCATACATATGAAAAATATAATCATTGAAATTAAAAACTTAGAAATGTAAAGCACCATATTAGACACTGCTGAAGAAAAGATTACTAAGAAAGAAGTTAACTGTGAGGAAATTGCACAGAAAGCAAGACAGGGAATCAAGGATGTGAAAAACAGGAAAAAGAGGTCAAGAAACATAGAAGATAGAAGTTCAAATATAGTTCTAACATGAGTTCCAGAAACTGAAAATAAAGAGAATGCAGGAAAGAAAATATTCAAAGAGATAATGTCTTATGTTTTACCAGAATTGATAATAATCTGATCCCTTAGTTTCTAGAAGAAAAACAAACTCAAACGGGATTAATAAAAATGCACCTTTTCCTAGTATAGAAAATTCCATTCAGTGAAAAAGTAAAATAAAATTAGATCCTTATCCTACACCATTTATAAATTCAAGTATAGATAAATTAAGAGCTAAATGGGGGTGGGGAGAAATACTTTAAAGCATTTAGGAGACAAAATTGGGGGAAATAGCTTTATGACCCCAAGATATGAAAAGCTTTATTAAAGAAAAAATTAGGGGCACCTGGGTGGCTCAGTTGGTTAAGCCTCTGACTTCAGCTCAGGTCATGATCTCATGGGTTGTGGGTTCAAGCCCCGAGTTGGGCTCTGCACTGACAGCTTGGACACTGCTTGGGATTCTCTCCCTCTGTCTCTGACCCTCCCTCCTTCCCCTCTGTCAAAATACAAAAAAGTAAAAATTTTTAAAAAGAGAGAAATTCAGCACAGAGCCCACTTCAGATCCTCTGTCCCCCCCCCCCGCCCCTCTCCAGCTCATGCTCTCTCAAAACAAATAAACATTTAAAAAAATAAAAATAAAGAGAAAACTTTTAAAAGAGTTACCAGATTATTTGCTAACTAAAAGATAACATTTAAAAAACAAGAAACCACAGCCTGGGGGAAAAAATATTAGTGGCAAAATATTATAAAGAACTCCTATAAACCACTAAGAAGATAAACAATTTTTAAAAATAAGCAAAATGTGGGAAGCCTGGGTGGCTCAGTCGGTTAAGCAGCCGACTTCGGCTCAGGTCATGATCTCATGGTCCGTGAGTTCAAGCCCCGAGTCGGGCTCTGTGCTGACAGCTCAGAGCCTGGAGCCTGCTTCAGAGTCTGTGTCTCCCTCCCCCTCTCTGCCCCTCCCCCACTCACGCTCTGTCTCTGTCTCTTTCTCTCTCAAAAATAAACATTTTAAAAAATAATAATAAAATCAAAATAAGCAAAATGATATAATAATGTAATTCTCAGAACAGGAAACCTGAATGGCCAATAAACATATACAAAGGTTTTTAACTTCAGTACCGATCAGGGAAATATCTATTAAACAATAAGGTATATTATTTCACACTCATCAGATTGGTCAAAATAAAAAGTTCTGGTAACTGTCAGTGAGAATGCAGAACAGTAGGGATGCAGTTCCAGAAGACCGTGGAAAATGGGCACAACCACGTTAAGGAACAATTTGGTCATAGCTGGTCTTAGTAAAGATGTGCCTACCTTATGTAGGAGCAATTCCACTCCTACATATTTATCCCTAAGAGATTCTTGCATAAGAGATTTGGAGAAATGTCAGAGAATCTTTAACCTGATGGCTTTTGAAACTGAGAAAAATTTGAAACAACTGAACAACAGGAGAACAGCTGAAAAAGAAAATGTTTGGTCTGTTCACCTAATAAAATGCCAAACATCAGTGAAAGTGAGCGAAATAGAGCTTACCTCTGCCAACATGGTTAAATGTCACAAATATATGATTAAACAAACAAACAAAATTGTTTTAATGTTTGTATTTGAGAGAGAGAGAGGGAGGGAGGGAGAGAATGAGCAGGGGAGGGGCGGAGAGAGAGGGAGACAGGATCTGAAGCAGGCTCCACCCTGACAGCAAAGAGAACCGTGTTCCGGGGCTCGAACTCACAAACGTCAGATCATGCCATGAGACGAAGTCGGATGCTCAACCGACTGAGTCACCCAGGCGCCCTACAAAAAAAGTTTTTGAAGAAGGACATATGTGGTATGACTCATATAAATTTAAAGGTATGCCAAAAAGATCATAATTTTAAGGCTGTATATGTATAGAGTAAAAGTATGAAAACTGAGGAGGGGTGACAGGGTTTCATGGGGACACCCACTGTCTTTGCAATCTTCTTCTTAAGCCAGGCGGCCAGTACATTGAGTGTTCATTCTACTGTCATTTATACTTTTTATAGGTCTACAACAGTTCATCACTTAAAAAAATAACTCAAAAGAGATGCAGACACCCTCACCCTTCATGGAGAAACCTTGAAACAATTTCTGAATCATGATGAATGAGCTGATGTGTACTCTTGGGCCTTGCGAAGCTCTTGGGAAAAATGAAGAAAGCATGTCTGCAACCACTTGGCTTATGAGTAAAGGAACACTTACTACTTTAAATCATTTTATCTGCTTCATGAAACATTTTAGATTTTAGCATCCCCATTGGAAGCTCCATGAGAGCATTCAAGCCTAAGAAACCGGGATCAGGCGTGGGGGGCAGGGAGAGATACTAACTGCACTAAGAAAATTTCTTTTTTTTTTTTTTTTTTTAATGTTTTTTTTTTTTTTAATGTTTTTTATTTATTTTTGGGACAGAGAGAGACAGAGCATGAACGGGGGAGGGGCAGAGAGAGAGGGAGACACAGAATCGGAAACAGGCTCCAGGCTCCGAGCCATCAGCCCAGAGCCTGACGCGGGGCTCGAACTCACGGACCGCGAGATCGTGACCTGGCTGAAGTCGGACGCTTAACCGACTGCGCCACCCAGGCGCCCCTTCTTTTTTTTTTTTTTTAAAGTTTATTTATTTTGAGAGAGGGTGCAAGTGAGAAGGCAGGGGAGGGGCAGAAGAGGGAGAGACAGAACCCCAAGCAGATTCCACGCTGTTAGCACAGACCGCAATGCGGGGCTCACGAACCGTGAGATCATGACCTGAGCCCACATCAAGACTCGGAGGCTCAGTTGACTGAGCCACCCAGGCTCCCCCAAGAAAATTTCTTGTTTTATGCATTCTGATATGGCTTAAATCTTCCAGGTCCCCAAACCAGAATGATAAAACGAAACTAGAACATTTTAAAGAAGTAATTTGCTCAGGAGTATCTATGAGGTTCTCTCACAGGCAAGAGGGCCACATTTTTATTTAAAATATTTCTAGAACACACTATGAAATTTATTGATACATATATATATATAGGTGTCTCCTCTCTTCATTTCAAAATGCATTGGAAACACCTAGACCTTTATTCTGAGTATAATAAAGCCAGGTGCTTGGGATCAGGAAACACGTATTACACGATGCCTACCCATGAGAAGTTTTATGAAATAATCTACAAAACCTTTGATCCAAACATTCCAAGTCCATGTTCTACATTTTATAGACTATCTGCACACTTAAATGGGTGGCTGATGCAAATACATAGAGAGTAAATCTCATCATCATCAGATATAATATCCATGGGCCCATTTATGCTCACCCCAGAGTGTCCCAGCCACTGACAGAGTCAGCATTAACCTTTCTTGCTGATCATTTTGTGATCCTTAAAATACATTAAAAAATACAGTTTTGCAATTTCACAGCAACTTCATAGTCCGCTTAGGCATTTTCTTTGCATGCCCTCTCTCCACAGTTGCTAGCCACCTAGAAAAACGTTGTCATGATCACGTCTGGAAAATGACCCTATTCAAAGTATTATGGAACAGTTTTTACATCAGCAATCGCCAATGACAGAAGAGTCCCGGAGGATACTTACTCAGAACAGTCTCACCCGGGTCAGTCTGATCCTGCCCAGGCTGGAACGAAAAGCTTCCATTTCCATGAAGTCTTGTGAGCCCAGGAATCTTTCTGATGAACTGGTTTGAACTTTGGGAGCCTTCAAGAAGCAAATAACAGCAAAGCCTGGTCAAGTAAGGTGAGGGTGTGGGGAGGTCAGACGAGACAGCATGGAGCCCAAGGGGAAGTCAACTATAATAGTGGCTTCCGGGTCACTAGATCCAATCTCCTTGAGATGGTTATTGAGTCGAAGGGGGTTTGGTCAAATCACTTTTGTGATCGGTATGTAAGAAATATGTTAGCGGCCCAAAGTCAGTCAACTTCTTTGTGACTGGGGTTACATCTATCAAATATGACAGCACACCTTGAAGGAGTTCAGAGGCTCACCCAATACCCTCATTTTACCTAAGGAGAGAATGGAGGCCAGGTGACTTGCCCAATTACAGCAAAATCGGAAAGCAATTAGCAGGGCTGCTGATAGCAAAAACGGGTCCTTCCCCCGTCCTTGTCCCCCCACCATGCTGGCACAGACGTGTGCGATGAGCTATTGGAAGAGTCTCACCTTCAGGCTGCAGGAGCCAGATGACAGAAGCCCAAACAGGAAACAGTGACCATGGCAACATTTCTAAATATACATCTGGAGGAGGCTCTGTGATTCTTTGATTAGAGAGGTCCGTTAAGAAAAGTATCTGTCCATACACGCTTAAAGAGGCAAACAACGTGCTGTTTTCCCAAAGGAAGGCAAGAGCCGAGAGCACGGGTGACAAGTAGAGTCCCTTCTACTTGTAGGTGGACACTGAGTCTCGAGCGGGAGAAAGTAGCTTCCTTCAAAGGCTGCCCGAGTTAGAGCTTGTGCTCAGAGATGCCAAAAGTCCAAAAGCAAACACCTAGTTTGAGTAAAGCGAATTAAGAGGGTTGCCCCTTCTCACCCCGGCCACCCCACTGGGAGACACCATCCCCGCAAGAAGTGCCTTCCCAAGCAAGCAGGATAGATCTCCTTTGTGATGTGCCCCTCCACATCATCTGCCCCTTCACTGCCAAGTTTACCTGGCTGAGTTGTCTCCACCTTTTTTTTTTTTTTTTCACTTGTTGCTGACAGTTGCAAGAAGAGGGTTTATTCCATTTTCCCTTCTAGGTAATAAATGTCTTACTTTAATTAGGGGCTTACTCTATGGCAGGTATAGTTCTACGGGCTTTACACGCATTCATATTTAACCTTCATCATAACTCTATAAAGTGGATATTACTATTATCCCCATTGTACAGATGAGACAGCAAAAGGTGATGGTTTTATATATATATTACATTCAGGTGGCCCAGTACATTCTATATAGTATAGAATGTACTATATATATATATATATATATAGAAAGAGAGAGAGAGAGAGAGAGAATATAGTTAGAATATAGTATATAGTATATAGTATATATATAGTCTATATATAGTCTATACTATATACTATATATAGTCTATATATATAGACTATACTATATATATAGTATAGACTATATATAGACTATATACTATATATATAGTATAGTCTATATATATAGACTATACTATAGTCTATATATATAGACTATACTATATATATAGTATAGACTATATATATAGACTATACTATATATAGTCTATATGCATATATAGTCTATATGCATATATAGACTATATATAGTCTATATATATATACACATATATATATACGTGTATATATATACACGTATATATATAGTACATTCAGGGCCCAGGTAATTCACCTGTTCAATCCATGTGTAACCCAAAGCAATGTTCTAATATTTGTGATTTTTTTTTTTTCAGCTGACTTAGAAGAAAAAGAATGCCAACGTTGGCCTGTAAAAGACTTTATCTCTCTCCATATCTGTATTGGAAGCTGCTCGTGGTTCTCAAATCTTGCGTGGATACCTGTTAAATTTCACCTACACACGTGGTCGACTTTGTGGAAGTTCGAATGTCTGTCTGCTCTTGAGACCTCATATGGCTGCAGAATAAGAGAAGCACAGCTTCACACACTCTTCGTATTTACCCGCAGGGAGAATTCCTAGCACTTTCAAAACGCTGAGCTAGAATCTGCTTCAGCCAAAAGAAAAACCCATAAATCATTTCCAAAATGTACTTCAGTCCATAAAACCGTGTGATATCTGCAACATCATTTTCTCTTCGATACTAATTCGTATCTCTGTAAAGTATTCGCGATTGTATAGTCTGCCTGATAGAAGAAGAATTTCAGGCCCATGAGCATGCTTACCATGCTGCTCGTTCTCTCGGCTCTACCTGTTACCTATTTGGGAGCTCAGTAATGCATCAGCTAAGAATCTTTTCAGTCTGCTTCGGGGGGAAAAAAAAACCAACTCTGTAGCCATCTATAAGTCATCTCCACTGTAACTTCAAAATCAAAAGATGAAATGAAGTCAGAGCGGAAATGAAACAACATTTTACGCTCTCTCTTTCATGAACGGACTGGCCCATAGGAACCAACAAGTTGATATTTCATTCATTTCGGACAGCTCTCGACACACTTCAGAGACCTGGATATAACAGAGCTGATTTCCTTAGTGTGAAGTGTTAAGGACCTCAGCTCTGAAGCTCAAACTAAAACTGAAAGCCATTTGAGTAACGCTTTTAACACCGGCTCACCACCTCACGTGTCCCCTGCACACAAGCAACAGAGAGGTAGCCCAGGCCAGGTTGATAAATGACAGAAAAACCGGTTCTTATGTAAGAGGCACCGCACACCTCACCCAGTTGCATAATTAAGTATATTTGGCAAGAGATGCCTAACAAGACTGGAGGACCCTGCTTGTTTGTAAGTGTTCCCACAGAAGTAGGGATGGGAACAGACATCAAGAGACACCAGTTCCACGTATTCAAAACCCTCGGAGCAGCCTTTCAATGGGCCATGTCTGAATAAACACCCCACCAATTTGCATGGGTGCTGTCTTAGCCCAGGCGGCCACAGTAAAACACTATCGTCTGGGTGGCTTCCACAACAGACACTTACCTCCTCACAGCTCTGGAAGCTGGAAGTCTGAGGACAGGGAGTCCATATGGTCCAGTTCTGATGAGGGTCTTCCTCCTGGCTTGTAGATGGTTGCCTCCTTGTTGTGTGCTCACGTGGCCTTAAAGGGTTCATGCACACAGAGAAGCAGAGACATCTCTCTCTCTCTTCCTCTTCTTACAAAGGTACTAATTCCATCATGGAGGTGCCATATTCCATCATGGAATCCCCATACACGGAGAAATAGAGACATCTCTCTCCCTCTTCTTACAAGGGCACGAATTCCATCATGGTGGTCCCATATTTATAACCTAATCAAAGCCCAATTACCTACTGAAGGTCCCACCTCCAAATAGCATCCCATTGGGGGTTAGGACCACAACTCATGAACTTGAGTGGGACACAAACATTCAGTCCATAATAGGTGCCTATATTAGGGAAGACCCGAATTCTTAAAAAAATCATTCTTTTGTCTTTTTCCTTTTAAAACCGATCTTCAAAAAGTGAATCTTTGCCCATTGCCTTTCCTTCCCAGCCCTCTGCAATTGAGGGACTTACACCATCAGCCAAGATTCTGGAGGCTTTCTTTTCAGGCAGCAAATCTAAATGGCCTTCTTCAGGCTTCACCGTCCTTGATCCCTTTGTAGGGAAGCCTACCTTCCTTTCTCAAACTCTCTCATCCACTAATATAATAGAAAGTTCAGAAACAAACCAATTGGGGTTCAAATTTGTGTCGTAGACAATTACAAGTTACTTAATTCCTAAATCTCAATTGCTTTCTTCACTTACAAAAATAAGAATATTTTTTGCCTACCCTGAGGAGATTTGTGTGGATTAAATGAAATAAGGCAATGAAGGCACCGACCACTAGGTCATCTGTAAGTGATTAGTTTTTCTTCTCTCTACAGCCTTGTTCTTGCCGCTGAGTGCTGGCCCATAATTTCCATTTGCCTTTGGCACACCTCCACCTGGACTTCCAACTCAACTTGTACAAACCTAAGCTAATGCATTCTTCTACTCTTGCTTACTCTCCCATAGCTGATTTGGGGCTAATGGCATCAGCCCTCTTCCTATCCCCTGGGCCAGAATTCTAACGATAATGAAATTAATGGAGATGTAAGAACAAAGGACTTACTTAGAATTGGAACATCACCCTGTCTGTGTCTATCAGCCACAGAATCATTCCAGCACCCAGGCAAGCCTTATGAATGTGTCCCTCTGAGTGTTTAAACCAGTGGTTTTCCAAGTGGGGTCCCCAGGCCAGAAGCAACAGCATCACCTAAAAACTTGTTGGAAAGGTGAATTCTTGGCCCTCCTCAGATCCACAGGATCAGTTACTCAGAATGGGACCCAGTATTTTCCAGGTAATCAGGGTACAAACTAAAGTTGGAGATCTAGTGGTATAAACAACCCACTATCCTGGGCTTTAGCAGAAAACAAATATTTAAATATTGCATACAGTCCATGAATATTTAAACATTAGTGTACTTTAATTCGGTCAGTATACAACAATTTATAATTGTATAACAACCCGTAAAACAGACATTATCTTGGTCTATTTTATTCCATTATAAAAAATTCAGATGTAATCTTGGTGCTATGAGACCAAAAATATTTCCATTTCCTATCCATAAATGCAAACTATTTAAAGAAAGACTGAAAGCATACCTAGCTTAGCTCTGTGAGAAGAGTATTTGCAAGAAACAAAAGGTAACTTACAGAAGCAGATTCCCACTTGAACCTCTTATACAACAATAAAGCAAAACTACCTTTAGGAATGGAAAGGCTGAATTTGTTTTTACTTTAATGTGAAACTCCTCCTCCCCATGATCTAAATAGCATGCGATACACATGATCGGTGACATTTCAGAGGCCAGGATATGCAGAGGAAGAACTTAGCTATTTAAATATACTGTGTTAATTGCTGTCTCCAAAGAGATTAGGTTAAACTAATTGGTACATAAAAATGCCTTTAGAGACTCAGGAAATCTCAGCTCTACTTTCCAACTAGTAGAACAAGGACGCATTAACAAGATAGATTTAAATTGGAGAGCTGCAAGTTCCTTCACAAGATAATGGATCATACGGCAAGGGGCAAGGCAACATCACCACCAAAGGCACCCCGGAAATACTGAGGGGGTGGGAGGGAGGGTGACTGCTAACCACAGAAACTGCCCCAGCATCCACATAACCTGTGAATGACAGTCAACAACCAAGGGTTTCAGAACAATGAAATCAAACAAAGAAACATGACCACCGGTTGTTTATGAAGGCTTGTTTTCTCAAAGGATTACCATCTAGCTAAAAATCAAGCGGGTAGAGAAGATTTTACCTTTTTAAGGTCATTCAGGTTAAGTTATTTCTACACACAGGATTGTAAGACATGTAGTACGAGTAAATTAACACCCATCAGGGCTGAAAAAGGTGCCTCTTGTCTGCCTCTGATTTACTCGCCTTCTATTACTACTGACTTCAAGTCACTGAGCAGATGTTGAATATATTTCAACAACACTTACTTACTGGTTGCATTTAGGTATGTAGTCAAATAATTTTTTTTAAATGGTTATTTATTTTTGAGAGAGACAGAATGCAAGCAGGGGAGGGGCAGAGAGAGAGGGAGACACAGAATCCGAAGCAGGCTCCAGGCTCTGAGCTGTCAGCACAGAGCCTGACACGAGGCTCGAAACCGTGAACCTAGAAATCATGACTTTAGCCAAAGCCGGATGGCTCAACTGACTGACCCACACAGGCCCCCCGTGTAGTCATGTAATTTTGTCTCAAGTATCTAATGGACCCTTTCTCTTGTTTCCCCACAGTTCAGCAGGAAGCAGGTTACAACTTCACGGAGTCTCACTGTCATTTTGGGAACACTGGGAAGGAAGAACCACATGCTGAATACCTCAGAATTCCTACTGCACATGCCCAGAACGTATACTTGGTCTTTAAGAAGGCTAGTTTGCTCCCAATTTCCCTGTGTAGCCATTGCTGTTAATGTACTGGAAATATCCTGAAATCCTCAAAGGAAATTCTGGTATTAGAGAGATAAAAGCTTGGGGCGCCTGGGTAGCTCAGTCAATTAATCATCTGACTTTGGTTCAGGTCATGATCTCCCGGTCATGAGTTCAAGACTTGCGTTGGGCTCTGTGCGAACAGCTCAGACAGAGCCTGGAGGCTGCTTTGGATTCTGTGTCTCCCTCTGTCTCTGACCCTCCCCTGCTCATGGTCTGTCTCTCTCTCAAAAATAAATAAACGTTAAAAAAAATTAATAATTAAAAAAAAAGAGAGAGAGAAATAAAAGACTTTTACCACACCTCAGCTTACCCAGGATTGGCCACTCCTTGGATGACATCTATTTCTTTCAGGAGAAACCATAACCTCAACAAAGGTATGCGATTTGGCCATACATATGTCCTTTAAAATGAAATCGACCAAGAATCAATCACCAACCAAGGGTCAGACTCCATTATATCAGCACAGCGTACGGACCATTAGTTATCCAGTGTATATCAGACTGCAGACCTTGGCTGTTTGTTTTTCAATCTCACCACATCTAGGATTCCAAAACTCCTGGGGTTCAACCTTACAGCATAGTCTACTATTTAAAAGTTTAAAAGAGTGTGGAGAACGTATGCCAAATTTTAGTAGTGGTTTCGTCTGGCTGGTGGATTACAGGTAGCTTTTCTTTCTTTTTTTTTTTACACATCTCTATTTTATGATATTTCTACAAGCCATTTTGGATGTAATAAAAATGTTAAAAGAGAGTGGCAAGAAGAAAAATGTTCTCTTGGCTTTGTGTAGGATCTTGCCTTAGTCTGGAGAGAGTTGATGCTGGAAAGGGGGAATGGCTAGTTAATAGTAGGAAAAGAATGGGGACCCGAACTAGGACAGTAGAGGTGAAAAGATATTCAAGTGGCAGAACTGACAAGAGTAGGCGACAGGGTTCAAAAATGGTAGGGAATGTTTAAAGATGACCCTCAGGTTTCTGGCTTAAGAGAGTTAGTGAATGGTGCTGCCCAGGTAAGAGAGGCAACAAGTTACCGTGTGACAGGAAAGATGGGGCATTCAGTTGCAGACCTGTGGAGTCTCTGAGGTAGCTAGGGGACCGTCAGGCAGAGATTACTAGCAAAAAGTTGGATTTGGAGCCCAGGAGAAACACGGAAGAAAGGGTCAGGCTACACAGTTGTTGCTGAGGTGAGGGCAAAAGTCACTGTTCTAGATGAAATCGTTGGAGAGAATGTGCAGAGAACAAAAGGCAGCTGGGAAGTACCCCTGGTCAAGGCATGAACAGAAGACGAAGAGCCCGAGGAAAAGTTTTCCAAGAAGGAAAGAGCAACCCAGAAGAATGGGGCCACAGAAATGAGGGAGATGATGGCAGTCCCTCTCAGTGACCACACACTTCCTGTGGGCCAGCTGCTGCGTTTCACCCCATTTGGCAACCCTACATGGACGACATGACCTTGCTCCTTTAGAAAGAACTTGTGGGGTATCTGGGTGGGTTAAGTGGGTTAAGCGTCGGACTTTAGCTCAGGTAACGATCTCATCGTTCATGAGCTCAAGCCCTTGCTGACAGCTCAGAGCCTGGAGCCTGCTTTGGATTCTGTCTCTCTCTCTCTCTCTCTCTCTGCCCCTCTCCCACTTGTGCACCCACGTGCTCTCTCTCCCTCTCAAAAATAAATAAACCAAAAAAAAAAAAAAACATTAAAAAAAAGAAGGCAACTTGTTACACCCAGAAGACAAGAAGTTTCCCCAGAGTCACACAAGCCATAAAGGCAGAAGCCAAGGGCACCTGGGTGGCTCACTCGGTTAAGCGTCCAACTTGGGCTCAGGTCATGATCTTACAGTTCACAAGTTCAAGCCCCACATCAGGCTCTGGCTAGCTCAGAGCCTGGAGCCTGCTTCTGATTCTGTGTTTCCCTCTCTCTCTGCACCACCCCCCCAACTTGTGCTCTCTCTCTCTCTCTCTCTCTCTCAAAAATAAAAACATTTAAAAAATTTTTAAATAATAATAATAATAATAGACAGAATCCATACTCGGGCTTTCTGACTTTGAAGTCTTTCCTCAGTGTCGTGCTGCTTTATTAGAATGTGTGGTAAATCAATCACTCAGGCGGCCTCTACCAAGATGGAATCTAGAATCTAGAATCACAGTTCTTCAACGATAGGAGGGATGGCTAGTCGGGTTTTCCTGGTACAGCTGCATCAAGTACCCTGGGAGCCCCCTCTTTCATATTCAGCAGTTTTCTGTAGCTCTGAGACCAATGCCCTGTTGTCTGTTGGTACTCATACCCTACAAATTGTTAAGTGGGTTGAATATTACCCCTGCAAATAACTGAGGGAACTAGGTAACGGTACTGACGTACGTGTTGAACACTCATGGGGCACGCCGCTGATTTCCTAAAAAAAAATTTATCTTTTGAGGAAAATAGCTGCACTTTCTTATTTAAAAAGCAAGACTACTCGAAAGATGAAATTATAAACAATACTTTTAGAGATCAATAACAATCGTTTAAACAGCCAAAGAAATATGTGAGATTTTGACGTATCAAGTAATTCCAGGATGTTCCACTTGAACAGAATAGAGTAAACATTTGCCAATGGATTAACAAGAGAGCACCCGTTAGAAATCATACAACTGTGGGACACAAAAAAGCCACGACATAGACTCATAGATATTTTATGGGCCACGGAAAAAAATTAATAAAATATTATGGTGGAAATAAAAAAGTTCAAGGGCACAGGTGACCATACCTAGTTTCTTAGGCATTTACTAAATGCCTCTGTGACCGGCAGATTCAGATGCAAGAAAAAAACTCGGGGATAAAGAAGATGTGGTATATGTATACAATGGAGTATTACTCTGCAACCAAAAGAATGAAATCTTGCCATTTGTAACAACGTGGATGGAACTGAGGGTATTTTTTTTTAACGTTTATTTACTTTTGAGAGAGGGAGAGAGACAAAGTGCAAGCAGGAGAGGGGCAGTGAGAGAGGGGGACACAGATCTGAAGCAGGTTCCAGGCTCTGATCTGTCAGTACAGAGCCCGACGTGGGGCTCGAGCCCACAAACCGTAAGATGATGACCCGAGCCCAAGTCGGATGTTTTAACCAACTGAGCCACCCAGGCGCCCTGGAACTAGAGGGTATTATGCTAAGCAAAATTAGTCAGAGAAAGACAAATATCATACGACTTCACTCATATGTGGAATGTAAGATACAAAACAGATGAACATAAGGGAAGGGAAGCAAAAATAATACAAAAACAGGGAGGGGGACAAAACATAAGAGGCTCTTAAATATGGAGAACACACTGAGGGTTGCTGGGTGGGGGGGATGGGTTAAATGGGTAAGGGGCATTAAGGAAGACACTTGTCGGGATGAGCACTGGCTGTTATACATAGGGATGAACCACTGGAATCTACTCCTGAAATCATTGTTGCACTCAATGCTAACTTGGGTGTAAATTAAAAAATTTAAAAAAATTTAAAAAAAGAATTCGGAAGCTCTACTTCTCTTAAGAGACAGTAAATTTCAACATGCAATACAATGGCACGAAAGTACAATAGCTGAATCCAACCTACTTAATTATTTTGCCCCCTCCAACAGGATCACCATAGCAGTTTTTCTTTCCTGAGTACTCAGTGAGATTGATCTGGGTACTCCAGATTTAAAATTATGAAAAGATTTCACTGACTTCACCAACACTACAGTGAAGCGAGTGAAGGATTGATCGGGAATCCCCATTTCCTGGCTCGCTTAGTCCCTTCCTGTAACTGCACATCACAGTTCCTTAAAGAAATGAAACGATTAGCCCGGGAACTGGGACCCCAAACAAACGTAAGTATATGTCGTGGCTAATGAAGATATACAAGATCCAGAACAGATCCTCACCCCAGTGATATAGGAATACCAAAGAAACTCGGTTCCTACTCTTGATATAGTGTTCTTGCTTTTTTTCAAGATTGTGTGTGTGTGTGTGTGTGTGTGTGTGTGTGTGTTATAGCGTTTAATATTAAAAAGAGTCGAAAGAAAGTATTAAGTAAAAATAAAAAAGCCAACTCGAAACAAATGAGTTCAGAGATGCAAGAATAAGGGATGATAGAGAGTACTTTTGTCAGTCATGTGAGAGCAAAAGGGCATGTATACGCCAGGGATAGAAACATATTTAACTGCCATGAGTTTCTAATAAAATATGGAGAGATACTTGGTAGAATCTGACAGATCAGATCAGATTAGATTAGATATACATGTTTTTGTTTGTGTTTTGAACTTGGTTTTTTCTTTTTTTTTTTTTTTCAATATATGAAGTTTATCGTCAAATTGGTTTCCATACAACACCCAGTGATCATCCCAAAGGGACTTGGTTTTTTTCTTAAGTTCATTTCTTTAGTTTCAAGAGAGAGAGAGAGAGCCAGCAGGGAGGTGGTTGTCAGCATGGAGCCTGACGCGGAGCCCGATCCCATGAACCACGAGATCACGACCTGAGACGCAACCAAGAGTCGGACGCTTAACCAACTGAGCCATCCAGGTGCCCCTGTGTTTTGAAATTTAAGGTAAAAATTAAAAATGGCCTGGGGCGGGGGAAAGAGGCGCCTGGGTAGCTCAGTCAGTTAAGTGTCCAACTTCGGCTCAGGTCACGATCTCAAGGTTTGTGAGTTCGAGCCCCACGTTGGGCTCTGTGCTGACAGCTCACAGCCTGGATCCTGCTTCGGATTCTGTGTCTCCCTCTCTCTCTGCCCCTCCCCAGCTTTAACTCTCTCTCTCTCTCTCTCTTTCTCAAAAATAAATAAACACTAAAAAAATTTTTTTAAAAAGATGCATTCTTAAGGGAAGACATCACCACAGGGTTTTTTGGAATGCAAGGGATAGTGTAGACTGGTTCACACTGTATCAGTTCTGAACAGAACAGGACAACGGATGTTGCACTTCTAGAATTCTGGAACATTCTCTCTGACTCTAAGATCTCTCCTCTGTGGTGTTGTTCTTGGCTGGCTCTACTCACACCACAAGAGAATTTGTTAATTTGAAGAACCTCTTGCCATCCCTGGTGCAGCTGGAAGAACCCCAGCTCCTTGCTGCCCCCAGTTGTGCTGAGACATGATACCCCCATCTTTACCACCAACCTCTAAACTCCCGTATGAAGCTACCTAGATTGAAGGCTCCTGGCTGCTGTTGGCTCTCTACTTGTATTATTTTTTGAATAGCCTTTATTTTTTACAGCAGTTTCAGGTTCACACAAAAATTGAGCAGAAACTACAGAGATTTTCCTCCTCCATCCATGCATACCCTCCCCCACTACGGGCATCCTACACCAGGGTGTTATATTTGTTACAACAAATGAACTTACACTGACACATCATCATCTCTCAAAGTCCATAGTTTGCAATAGTGTTCACTCTTGGTGTTGTACATTCTATGGGTCTTGACAAATATAGAATGACTCGGGCCCACTGCGCTAGCATTATACAAAATAGTTTCTTTCGCTGACTGAATTTTGATTAATTCTTAAGTTAGAAAAGCTACGAATCAAACTTAATTAGTTGAAGAGACACTTGAATAATAAAAACAAATTGCTTAGGTCACTGCCACATGGAACAGAGATGGTTAAACGATAGATAAAAAAATGTCTGTTTGCTTAACTCACTACCAAATTATTCTTTGTAGGTAACATAATTGTATAAGGGGGAGGGGGTTACAAGGTCTTAACTAAAGTTCAGCTGCTAGCCAATTGGTCCGTGTAAAGCTGACCACAGACTGTACAGAATGAAAAAAAAAAAAAAAAAAAAGAACGAACCACAGGTGAAAATCAGAAGTACAAATCAGAGTTTAGTGTCTTCTAAGGTCATGGTCTCCCCAAAATACATCACTCAGAGGACCCATGGGAAACTTCACTGATCAGTAGACACTTCACTGAAACCGCACTTTCCCTGTTCAGCCTACACTTCACAACACATAGCCACTTGTCTTCTCATTACGGGTTAGAGGCCTTAAAGATGCTTTTGAGCTTTTCATTCACTGTTTCCTGATCTCTGAACCTGAGAATTTTCTCTGCTTCCCAGACGCCTTGCTCATTCAATGCTTCTCTGAGGCTACTCCCTTCACCTGAGATGCCCGGATCACCAGACATACAAACCTCAACTTCATCTCCTGTAGCTGGGGTTAATAATATTTGCCTTCAAATGTGTGTGTTGAAGCATTAAACAACACACGTCCCTATTTCCTAACATAGGAGTCATTCATAAACAGTGAATAGTTTTCTTATCTTCTGGACTTCTAAATTTACCTATAATTGTTTTTGACAAGTATTACAAATCTTAATGTGTATTTTCCCCTACCATTAGATTGTAAGTTTCCTGAGGCCAGGATCTGCTTTGCTCATCTTGGCGTCCCCTTAAAACAAAGCAAGTTTAGGGGTGCCTGGATGGCTCAGTTAGTTAGGCGTCCGACTCTTGGTTTCAGTTCAGGTCATGATCTTATGGTTTGTGAGATTGATCCCCGTGTCGGACTGCACACTCACAGCACAGAGCCTGCTTGGGATTCTCTCCGTGTCTGTCTGTCTGTCTGTCTGTCTCTCTCTCTCTGTCCCTCCCCACTCACATGCACATGCTCTCTCTCTCTCTCTTAAAATAAATAAACTTTTAAAAAATAGCAAGTTTAACCACAAAACAAATGTATAAACATGACATTTAGGGACTGTTAGAGTATCAATTCTATCTGTAGTACAGACAAGTGAACCAACTTCCCTAAGACAGAGAATGTGCTAATTACTTATTAACTTGACTCAAACCTAGTGTCTTGTTCATACTAAGAATAATTTCCCACAAGGTCCCGATAGTCCAAGTTCACAACACAGCACTAAATGCAATTACTGATCCAAGGATGATGAACCCCAGAAATCTCCAAGCTAATGGAAGATTAGGTTGTCAAATTCATGAACTGCTTTAAATTTCCTTTCTCTCCCTCACGAAGAGATGTGGCTGAAGTTCATTCACAGCTACCAGTCTGTGAGGGGGTAGTGGTGTGCCGGAAAGAGGCTAAGGCTCGGAATCTGACAACCTAAATTCCAGTCCCATCCCTGTCCCATTATTTGTTTTATCACTGGGTAGAAACAACGATCTCCCTTAAGACCACGGTGTTCTCATTTCCAACGTGGGAATAACAAGTTGCACTTCAAAGATTATGATGAGAATTAAATGAGAGAGCACACATGAATATGCTTTTTAAAAATCCCAAGATACCGTTACTATGTATCTAACATGGGATCATAATTCTCATCCAGATGAGTGTATTGTTCTTTATTTTTTTTAATTGTTTAAGTTTATTTATTTAGTTTGAGAGAGCATATGAGCTTGAGCCACGGAGGGATAGAGAGAAGGAAAGAAAAAATCCCAAGCAAGCTCCCCGTTGTTAGAGTGGAGACTGATGTGGGGCGTGAACTCATGAACCAGGAGATCATGACCTGAGTGGAAATCAAAAGTCAGTTGCTTAATGGACTGAGCCACCCAGGTGCCCCTGTTGTTCTTTCTTTAAATATTCCTTTCAATAAAATAACGTGATGTCTGGGACTTGCTTTAGAACAGAGATGGGGCAGAAGGTACAGGATAAGACGGGAAGCAGGCTGGCCACATGTTAATGATTGCCAATGCTGGGGGATAGATACATGAGTGTCCTAAAAGATCCCATCGCAAAAAACTGGAATTAGGCAATGGCACATCGATTAAGAATGAACTTTAATGTAATTTGAGAAACAAACCTTAGCTTCTGGAGTGCTGCAGAAGATCATTTTAGAAAGTCAGAGAAGCTTTTGAAAACCTGATGAAATGTACATACAAAAAAACATTGTGCAGCCTTCTTTTAGAGGGATCTCCAGAATCCTGCAGTTCAGCCAAAGATGCCCGTTGGACTCTGGTCCCTAAATTGCCATGGATTCCGGTCAAGGTCCCTGTTTTGGTAAGCCAATCTTTTTATTTTAGAGTAAAACACTGCAGTTCTGGGAGACCTTTGGTCCAATGCCCGCATATGAGCCCAGGGACCCTGATATTCACCAGACAGTTCTTTCCCGTCTCTCTTAGGGAGAGAAAAAAATGGAATTAACAGGCTATGACTACTCTTGAGCAACTTACCACAAGGCTCTGCAAGCTGTTTCCCAAAAGACAAATATTGCAGCAAGGGAAGGATATCTTACGTTTGCAAAATACCTATAAGAATTTTCTCTCATTCTAAAATGTGTTCGCCCTTGCCAGTTAGGGTAGTTTTTAGAGACAATCTGCCCCTTGGACATGCCTCCAATGGGGAGAGAGCCGGGCTAAATGTGTTCTCAATGACATTTTTTATCTACAGGGGGTGGTAAGGGCAGGACACTGTTGCCCTTTGGAATAGAAATGCATTCAGGGTCATAGACCCCAGCTGGTATTGCAGGCAAATTCCTTTGTATCCGCTTTCGCCCAAGTAAGTAAGAGTGGAGGATTGTCCCAAGACTTTATGAGGAAATATCTCGTTTATAAATGCTCAAAACCAATGAGAGTAATGTCTAGATATTGCTTAACACGGTTTTGGGCAGAAAACCAAGGGGATAGTAGAAAAACCTTTTGACTAATCATCGACTTTTGGTGCCCTGAAAGCTCTACTCACTGCTCACCCTAGAGAATTGAAAGTATGCCTTTGGCAAGGTCTGAAGCAAATATGTTTAAAGGTCAGATTACTCTGCCAAAGCATACACGTAATCGATGCATGCATTGATCTTCATCCTACATTCTGTGCTTCTTGAATTGTGCTAATGCAAGCGAAATGAAAACAGAAGCCAAAAATACCATGACTTGCCAAACACCGTGGAGTTTCATTATACTCAAATTAATTTATGCGGCTGTATCCAGGGAATTTAACTAGAAGCCTTTGGTATGGGGCACAAATGGGAAGAGAAGGACACAAAAGCAAATGGGTGGCAAGGAGAAGGAGAAGGGGGAGAAGGATGAGGAGAAAGAGAACGATTTAAGTAGCCCAAGTGATCACTCCCAGTGGCTGCATGAGTGTGTGCCCAAGGTCAAATGGCACCTGAGGAGCCACTTGACCCATCTGAGGCAATACTCCTGACCTCCAGGACATCCAGGGATTCACAAATAGGTCATTGAAAAACTTGGTTTTCCAAAGGTAACTTTCACTAAGTGTCACCATTAGAACATGCAAAACACTTCGCTGTTTAAATTCAACTTGGGGGCGATATTTTGCACTACTTTCTAAATGGTACCACTCAATGCCAAAATTATATGCCTATTTCTAAATTATTAGGAACTATTTTGCCCCCAGATGATAGATAATCAAAAAATTTAAAATACCCTTTGACTGTGAATACCATATTTAAAAGGCAACTTCTCTGGGAGCCTGGGTGGCTCAGTCGGTTAAGCGTCCGACTCTTAATTTCGGCTTAGGTCATGATGTCACAGTTCATGAGTTTGAGCCTTGCATCAGGCTCTGTGCTGAGCGTGTGGAACCTGCTTGGGATTCTCTCTCTCTCTCCCCTCTCTCTGCCCCTACTATGCTTGCTTACTCTCTCAAACAAATAAACTTGAAAAAAATAATAAAAGGCAACTTCGGAAATTACCGTCGTACAGACCTATACAAATTTTGGAATACCAGTCAAGAAACAAACTCCTTTGGTGTGAGAAACACACTCATAGTTCCCAAATAAAAGCATGCATGGACATCTTCATTGGTCCTTTGGTTTTTCTTGAATTATTATGGGAGAGGAAGGAGACAAAAAGTTGGTCATAAGGTCCATTTTCTCTCTATCCTGATTAACATGTTTTAATTATATTTTAATTGAAAACAACAATGGCATTGTGAGGAACCAGTGGCCCCTCTAGTATATCTAGTATATTGTTCAGATTGGACAATCAGAGTGCATCCTTTTTAACATTCCCTTCTATATGTCAAAAAGTAATAATCATGCAATAATCAGTAATAATCATCATTTTCTTGATTTGTTCTTTAGTTTTCAAATAAATAACTTATGATGAAATATTTTTCATTTCAAATTTAAAAAGATGTCATTCAGGGGCGCCTGGGTGACTCAGTCGGTTGAGCGTCCGACTTCGGCTCAGGTCATGATCTCGCGGTCTGTGGGTTCAAGCCCCGCATTGGGTTCTGTGCGGACAGCTCAGAGCCCGGAGCCTGCTTCGGATTCTTTGTCTCCCTCTCTCTCTGCCCCTCCCCTCCTCATGCTCTGTCTCTCTCTCTCTCTGTGTGTCAAAAATAAATAAACATAAAAAAAAAAGATGTCATTCAAATTCAATAAAGTATTTCATGTGTGAACTAAAACACACACTTAACTCAAAATATTTCACCTCGGCACTTCATGCTCTTTTCCACGATTTTAAAATCTTAATGCGAGTAGGAACACTACAGGCTCACAGAGAATGACAGATCTGAAGGATCTGATTGTGAGGAGAGCTCATTTCGTGTCCTCACAATGACCGTGCTATCGTCGTGGATTTCAAGCATACCGTTAAATGAGGAATGTGGAACGTCACAGGGCTTGGAAAAGGCCTTTCAAGTTAGTTCCAGAGATGCTAAGCCTCCATGAATTTATTCTCTGAATGAAAACCCACGGAGAGCCCGCTGAATAACCGGAGGCTCTCCAAATTAACTTCCAGTTACAATACAGTGTCGATTGAAGGATACGAAACGAAAAATGTGTTCATTTGAAGCTCACGCCACAACAGACTCAACTCAATTGTGCAAAATTGATTTGGGGGGAGAGGCACATTTTATTACTAATATTGCTTACAAGTGCCAGCACACGATGAGTTTTTTTTAAAAGAATCACATCGATTCTTCGTCACTTTGATGATTGTTTTTGAATTCTCTACATCAGGGTACCCCTTTATTGCCTGCATCCAGAGCTGACCACCCTCACCTTTTCTCCCTTGGTACATCACTTTGAAGATTACTCTGTATCTAAAAAACTTAACCTCTTTCACAACAACTTAGCGGCTTTTCACAATTTTATGGTAATTCATAAGGTGACTACGAGGTACTAATGCCTGCTTGCTCTTTTTTTTTTTTTTTTTTTTTGAGAGAGAGAGAGAAAGAGTGAGCCTGAGCAGAGGAGGGGCAGAGAGAGGGAGAGAGAATCCCAAGCAGAATTCACACTGCCAGTGCAGAGCCTGTTGTGGGGCTCAAACCCACGAACGGTGAGATCATGACCTGAGACGAAATCAAGAGTCAGATGCCTAACCAACCGGGCCACCCAGGTACCCCACCTGCTTGCTCTTTGGTATAAATAAGTAGCCCCGAGGAAATGTTTCAGGCAGGCCTCCTTATATGTCACTGTGCATTTTTCAGTACTGTTCATCCAACCTGGCCTAATAATCCCCCTGTCTCAGGCTACTTCTGTTCTCCTATTGGACATATTAGGGACACCAATGTGCTCAGACACATACGACATCATTCCCACCATAAAGGAGCTGGATGTGTCATGAGGTGATCCCTGCCATCTTCTAAGACAATCAGGAGTGGAGGCGATAGGTAAGGACCAGGAGAAAGATGGATTGTTTTTCCTCCTGTGGACCCACGACCTTGAAAAGGCGTTGGAGAGGACCACAAAGGGCACTGTTCCCCTCATCCTGACTATGAGATACTTAGGGAAAGAGGAAATAAATAGCCCCGACTAGAGAGGGTCTCAGTGGAGTCAAGAAAGTGAAGAAAACAGTACAAGACAGTTGGAGGCAGAAGGGCATGTGCTTGTTGCTCACGGAACAGGAGCTCTGGAAAGCGCCGGAAGGGCTGGCAGGCTTGTGGAAGGGCAGTTGGATGAGGGAAGATGTTTGGGGCAGTGAGGGATGAGAGAAGGTTAGTGATAGAGATGAGGGAATATAGGAACTGCACCCCAGGCCAAGGCCAATGGGAACAAGCTATAAAGCCCTGGGTAAATCCCCAACAGAGGGCACCTGCAAAGGGACTCCTTGGGCCCACCTAGAAGAAAGCCTCAGTGATGCCCTGTTTGGCAGTTTCCTTTGTGGGGGCTGGCGGGTGTAGGCAGCCCCAGAGAGGGGCACGTCTGGAAGCCTAGAAGCAAGAATGAGCCAACAGGAGCCCTAAGCCTCTTCATTTGCTTTGCAATTCTGGGACATGGGCTAAGCATACAAGTTCTACTTCTCTTACTGTTGAAGCCCGTTGAAATAGTATCTTCTGTGAGGTGCCTGGAAATCTTTCAATTCAACAAGTCTCTCCAAGCGGTTTTTATCACTAGGGAAATTAGGAAACACTGCCCGGAGACAATAACACATCCACCGGTGTGCAGGACACCGTTCTAAGAGCTTCCACGTTTGCTCATTGACTCCTAACCACAACGGCCTGCAGTGTGGTCTTCTTTTCACAGACTACCTGCCCCTCTTCACCAATCCGTGGTGGGTGGCTGTTCCCACTTGAATCTCAAGGCAATCTCATTTCACATATCCACCCTCTCTCAGGGAAGATTCTGAATTCTCCAACGCCTGCCTTGAGATTAAGCACCCGTTTGCAGATCTCTTTCTTTCGCAAAGCACATCGTTAGGTTCGTTGCGTTACAGAGGGCCTCCAGATGTATTGTTGTTTCTAAGAAATCAGAGCCATTCCGCTTTTTGTCCCAGTGCCTTGGGCAGCGTCAGCGCCTACCTTGATCTTGAAGATGTGGAGACAGAAGTTGGCAGTAAACCGGCTTTGAAAGCAGAGACCTTTTGAGTAACTCTGGCTGAGAGTCAGAGTCCTGCAGAAATTGAACCGGGAAAAGGAAAACAGAAAGATCATCTGGTTTGGCTGGCCCACCTGGCGCCGGATGCTGGCCAGGGAAGAGAATTTCGGGGCAGAAGACAAAGGTAATAGATATTTCCCGTCTCCTGTCACACCCTTCTCCCACACACTTACCCACTCTGAGCAGCTTCCCAGAGACTAATAGTTTCCAGTTTACTAAAAGCCTATACTCATCTTTCCCTTTCTAATTCCTTTTACACTTGCCTGTAGGTCACAATCTTCACATTTTAGGCTTCTCTGGTCTCCGATTAGTCAATAGCACAAAAGCTAACACTTCCATTCATCTCAAACCTTGAGACGATTACCGCAAATGGGAACGCTAACCGTTTTTCTCATCAACAATTATCCCAACTCCTTCAGCATGAAGATGCCTTTTTTTTGTTTTTGTTTTTGTTTTTGTTTTTTTTTTGCTCTGTAATTCAGACTCTCTTTCTTGAAACTCAAAACATGCATGAAGCACCTACCACTATTCTTCACGGTTTTCCTTTTTCTTCCTTTTAAAAAAAAAAAAAAATTCCATTCAGGTTTTGTTTGTTTGTTTGTGTAACAAACCGGAAGGGGGGGAGGAAGACATCCATACCTCTATTTTTTTTTTCTCCAGATAAAACTGAAAAAACAGACAGATGATGAGGTTAGTAATTTGCCTGAAATCGTGCGGCTGGTAGGAGAAAGAAGCAGGATCAGAGCTACGTCTGACTTCAGAGTCTGTGCTCTCTCCACCATATTGGGACACTCAGAGTGCAAGCTGTTATGTTCATTGCTCTGCATGTTTATCTGTTATCTCCTCAAATAGATGAAAAACATGTTCGCAGAAAACACGGAGTGCTTCCTTGTACTGGCGCTGTGCTGGGCACTCGGTTGGAATGACATAAAAATGAAGCGATTGCTTCTCTCATTGGTCAAGCCAACCTCTCTACATCGGCTGCTGAAAGCTTCAAATCAAAAAGCTCCTGAACCAAAGTGACTCTTCAGAATTTATAGCAGAGTCACAAACCGTTTGGTGACATCGCCTGAATGTTGGACTACTGCTTAGACCATCTCAACATCCCTCGTTGTTGGGGATCCCACACCCCGTGCGACCTCCTTGCGTGACACCTCTCCACTCTGTAGTCACTTGACTTCAGCGATCTAGGAGCTGTGTTCTTACCAACAATTACCTTGGATCATTCAACAGGGGAGAAGGCTTACCTTGCTCCCTCCATTGAGAACCGCTCACCTGGAACTGTAAAATGTTCTGTCAGGATGTCATTTGTAAATATTTAATGGTCTGTGTGTTCTGTTTACTGGTTTGCATGCCCAGTAATAACAGTTCTGTCCAGAAACTTAACTATCGAGTGGATGAGATGGCATGATCTGTGGATCTTTTTCCGGAACTTCTGACTGAGGAACAAATAGAGAGTAAAGATCATCTTTCATCTAAGAAAGGAAGGTCTGGGTGTTAGGGGGAGTTTAAATTCTGTTTGCTCAGGGTGCCTGGGTGGCTCAGTTGGTTAATGTCTGACTCTTGATTTCCGCTCGGGTCATGAGGTCATGACCTCATGGTTCGTAAGTTTGAGCCTCGCATTGGGCCCTTCACGAACAGCACAGAGCCTGCTTGGGATTCTCTGTCTCCTCTCTCTCTGCCCCTCCCTTGCTCATTCTCTCTCTCTCTTTCTCTCTCTCTCTCTTTCTTCCTCTTTCTCAAAAATAGACTTTAAAAATTAATTAATTAATTAATTCTCTGTTTGCCCAACCACCAGTTTCCAGACCTTCAACCTGACTCTACCAACTTCTCTCCATTGCCCTTGACCCCTCCCCAGTTTCTTCTGTCATCCTTTCTGGCCTTGACTATTGCAATAACCCCTCAACTCTTGATTACTGCAGTTTTTTTCTCTAGTCAACACAGAGATATCTTTAGACAGTAAATCGAATATTTTGTTTGTTGGTTTGTTTACGTGCCTGTTTAAAATCCTTCCATGTCTTTCCAGTTTCCGTAGAACAAAGTCCAAACTCCTCACCATCGCCTACAAGACACCCGAAGGCCTGGCCCCTGCCCCTGTCTCCAACCTCATCTGGGACGTCAGTACCTGAATGTCTGTTGAGTGAGTGAACGAGTGACACTTTTTCTTAAATGTTCCCACGCATGCCACCTGCACAAAAATCATAGTGCTAGAACATAACAAACTTATTGTCGTGTATTCACTTGGACAGAAACTACTTGGTAAATGTTACAGGTGAACATGTCTATTACCAGTTTTATCTCTGCCGTGTTCCCGAAAAGAAAGCTCAGAGCCAGTGGCCCCCAGGTGGGGGCCACGGAGGCTTCTCGGGGTGCAGAGCAACCCGCGGGCCCCAGGCCCCTGGCCAAACCCGCTCTCGCGCCCCAGCTCGGGAGGGCCTTCCTGCACCTGGAAGCAGCCCCGCGTCGCAGTGACGCCAGATGGGGTGTCGTGGTGGCTTCTTGGAGATGCGACCCGGCACTTTGAGGGGAGGAGCTTCATACTGGCGGGGGCCAAGATGCTGCAGGTGCCAGAGAGCCCTCACCGAGCACTACCGGGGCCTGCAGGGGAAGCCCTTCCACCCAGCCCTCATCAGCTACGTCATCAGCCACGTGAGCTCCGGCCCCATGATGGCCGTGGTCTGGACAGGCCCCAGCGTGGTCTGCACCTCAAAGCCCTGGAAGGACACACCGATTCAGCTGAGGCTGTCCCATCACCAACAGGGAGGACTTCGGGGTCCGCATCAGCAGGAACGTCATCCACACCAGTGACTCCGTGGAGGGGGCCCAGAGGGAGAGCCAGCTGTGGTTCCAGGGCTGTGAGCTGGTGGACTGGAAAGCCACCAGAGAAGCAGCTAAGGCCACCAGAACAGTCAGGCTGCCCTCAGCCACCTCAACAGCCACTCAGGATCAACTACCTCTGTGGTAAGAACTCGAGCCCACACCCGTGCTCTGCCCATCTGTCCCAGACCACCTCCCTGTCCACCTTCCACCCCACCCCAGCCCAGAGGGGTTGAGCAACCAACTTGATTTATATGCCTTCTAGTATGCTGAGCCAGCAAGAGATTGGACCAAATCCTCTCTGTACCAAAGTGCCAGACAACCCTCGGGATGTCTCCGAAAGTGTGTAGTGTGACCTCCCTTCCCCCGGGGGGAACGTTAAATGCAAAGCCGTCAGAGTTTGAAAGTAGAGATAAAGCTTACTCTCTCACAAAAAGAAAAAGAGAATGAAAAAAAGAAAGTTCAGCTTGACTCCAACCCTATCTCCGTAGGTATTTTGTGAGAGACTTTTACTTTTACCTTTTTGGCTGACAACTAATAAGACAAAAATCTTACAATAATATCTATACTATGTTAGCCAAACAGTATATTCTATAGGGTCATCCTATTTGTACTAAGGGTCATCAGTGTTGCCTCGTATCTATTAGTTAAAATCAATCAAGGACCAGTAGCTGTTCTGGTGATGAGAGATTTGATTGTTAATCACTATATCAACTGGAGGGTCTTTTTTTAAATGTCTTTATTTATTTTTGAGGGAGAGGGAGAGAGGGAGGGGCAGAGAGAATGGAGGACAAAATGGGTTCTGTGCTGACAGCAGCGAGCCCGATGTGGGGTTCGAACTCACAAACCCGTGAGATCATGACCTGAGGCTAAGTCGGATGCTTTACCAACTGAGCAACCCAGGTGCCCCTGGAGTGTCTTTAAAATTCATATAAAACATATTTTTTAAAGGCTCTCTTTTGGAATTTAAGTAAACAACCATTGTTGACCATTTGGGGAAGCTCACCACCCTTTTGTTCTAGTAACAACACCTAATGAACACAATAGCCAGGAATGAGTGAAATTTAAAGACTGAGAAGTGTCATACGGGTATGATCTGTGACTAGTTAACAAACATCACTCAGTTAATGGATTTCACATGGGTGATGGGCAGGTTTATTAATATGCTGATTCTATTCTGGGAATCCTTATTAGAAGACACGGCTTTCATCTTTAAGATGTCAAACGTGCTTCCAATGGATGAATTATCATGATACAAAAATAGACTGCAGATAAAGCCCTCAATTTTACCACGAATGCAGAAATCCAGATTGTTACTTTTTAGAAAGGTAGGGGATTTCAAATAAAGACATAAAATTAGTTGGAAAACACGGGCTACTTTTCTAGATTATGATTTTCTTAGCCATCACTTAACAAATATTTATTTACAGGGGGTCAGGCAGGTAAAAGACTTATCGGGGTTCTAAGAGTAGACTCTTCAAATCATGCTTAAAGGCTCAAAGTGAGTACTTACTTAAATAGGCCAGGGATACAGTTTCATGACCCAGTAAGAGGTATGGTCCACAATATCTATCCTTCATCTCATTTTGCATATTGGAGGAACCCAACTCTCACGGTAGCCTATTCAGCCGGAAAATCCACTTCCGTGTATGCTATAAACCAACTAGGTTATCTCTCAAAGGCAAATGAAAAAAAAAAAAAAAACATGTAGAGTCATATTTCCCAGAGATCTTTAATCTAAGTCCAAATGTTTAAATATTTTAACATAATTAGAAAGGATCATTTAGTTCCTTGCTTTCAAAATATGATCTTTTATATCTAGATCTGAATGACTCACGTGTACAGAATCAGCAAACACGTGCAGAACACCAAGATAAATTTACATTAACAGGTTTTATTGTATTAACTGAAAGCCGTAAGAGCTTCACATGCTCTAATAAGCCCAGGGAATTCATAAGAGCTAGCAATGCCAAGAACAAATTAAAAAGAAAGTTCAGATGTCAGACTTAGTTCAAAGAGATCTTTGGAAATGGTTTGTTTTCAAGTTGAAAATTTTCTGACTTGAAAATGAATCTTACCAGGGTGCCTGGGTGGCTCAGTCGGTTAAGCGTCCGACTTCAGCTCAGGTCATGATCTCGCGGTTTGTGAGTTTGAGCCCCGCGTCGGGCTCTGTGCTGACAGCTGGGAGCCTGGAGCCTGCTTCGGATTCTGTGTCTCCCCCTGTCTCTCTGCCCCTCCCCACTTGGACTCTGTCTCTCGAAAGAAAGAAAGAAAGAAAGAAAGAAAGAAAGAAAGAAAGAAAGAAAAAGAAGAAACATTGAAAAAATTTTAAAACAGAAAAGAAGTCTTACCATTATTTCAAGAGAATTTGTAAAAATAATAAGGAAAGGTCTAGAAAAAAAAAAAAGCTAAAGCCTAATGCTAACTCTTTAAAAAACAAATCAAATGAAGAAATAAAAAAAGTGGAATATATTCTATACAGCATAAGAACCTGGGGCACAAATTAAGCATTCTTAAAAATTGAGGCATGGACCGCTCAAATAGGATACTCTCTGACATAGGGGTAAATTGCTCTGATATATTTGCTTTACCTCACAGGGTCACAACACAGCTTGGGCATAAAGGAGAAAACCGTGTCAGCAAACTTTCATAACACTGCAATTTCTCTTCCTTCAAAATGCATTCTCTATTGTATGTCTAAGCTCACAGTTTAACATGCCTTTCACACAAATTGCTACGAAGAATTTTTTACTAAGAATTATTTCAAATCCAAAGGAAATAACCCCCACCATGCAAAAGCACTTTTTGTCACTGTCGTTATTCATTATTTTCTTAAAACTCACCAACCTACTTAAATTTTTCTCATGTTTTATCGAAAAACATGTGTAAAGTATATTTCATTTGACTATACACACACACACACACACACACACACACACACACAGTGTAATACATGTCCCCCCATTTCTAGATTTCAGATAACCTAGAAGCATCCAGAGACTTGGCCAGAAAACTTCTCTATAGCCCAATCCTTGCATATTACCAATCTAAAGAAACATTGTGAGATCTCGTTCACTCTTAAGTGCTAAGGTCCATCTTGCATTAATTAGAAATGATTTAACTGCACGCCTCCCAACCAAAGACCTGTATCCCAGAAATTTGAAGAATTCCACCACACTAAAATACGTTTAGACTTTATAAAGCATTTAAAAAAAATTTTTTTTTAATGTTTATTTATTTTTGAGAGAGACAGAGAGAGAGCATGAGAGGCAGAGGGGCAGAGAGAGAAGGAGACACAGAATCTGAAGCAGCCTCCAGGCTCTGAGCTGTCACCACAGAGCCAGATGTGGGGCTTGAACTCACGGAATGCAAGATCATGACCTGAGCTGAAGTCAGTGGCTTAACCGACTGAGCCACCCAGGCACCCCTGGACTTTATAAAGCATTTTAAAGCGTTTTTAAAATTCTAATCTCAACTTGGAAAATTCAAATCCCTTAAAAAAAATTATTTACTGGGGCACCTGGGTGGCTCAGTTGGTCAAGCATCTGACTCTTGATTTGGGCTCAGGTCACGATCTCACCGTTCATGGGTTCAAGCCCCAGGTTGGGCTCTGTGCTGACAGTGCTTGAGATTCGCTTTCTCTCCCTCTCTCTCTGCCCCTCCCCACCCCCCTACCTCTCTCTCTGTCAAAGTAAATAAATACACTTTAAAAAAAAAAGATTATTTACTAATGGTCAATGGCCAATGGAACAATGGTCAACGGTATGCTTGTTAACAACAGTTCTGTAGAAAAGGAGGAGGAGAAGGAGCGGAAGAGGAGGAGGTGGGTAGACAATGGCTACAATGGCAGCACTGCCGAATGCCATGGTGTAAATACCCCCACCATGGCTGATTTCCAGCTGTCACTGTGACATTGGCGAAAGCAGATAGATTAGATAGAATTGCAAATGGATGCTCAGTAGTACGCCATTACCTGGTATTTCCACTAGACACATGCAATCGACATGTATAAACTCAAGAGCACATATAATAGTGAAATGAACTAAATTAGTTAAGAAGTAATGACTTGAGTATCATTTTTTTAAAGTTCATTTATTTATTTGAGAGAGAGACAGAGAGAGAGAGAGAGAGAATCCCAAGCTGCCAGCACAGAGCCCGATACGGGGCTTGAACTCACGAACCGAAAGATCATGACCTGAGCCGAAACCAAGAGTCGGACGCTTAACCGACTGATCTACCCAGCCGCCTCTCATTTTTGTTTTTAGTTCGATTTCTTTAAGTTTATATAATGAGATATTTTAATAATGGCTATTTAACCACCGCCTCACCAAATTCCTGAAAATTGAGCAGCCAGTGAGGGTGGATTCCAGCCCAACTGTGGGATCTCGGCTCTTTCCTTGGCTCTGTTTTATGTTCTTTTTTTCTAATCTCTTAAGCCGAATACTCTATGTCTTTCTATTTTCCTTTTTGGTTTATGAAGACCATTAAGGAATTTAATCATGAGAACAGTTTTGGCTGCATACCATGGAGATTTCTACACATAATTTTCTCTCTTCACGTATTTCATCAATAGTCTGTTGTTTGTATTACGGACCAAATGCTACTTAGGAACATTTGTGGGTTTTGCTACTTAGGAACATTTGTGGGTTTTGTTGTTGTTGTTTTTGTTGTTGTTTTATCCATCAGGTTAGATGTGTTTTCTTTAAACTTATTAATTCTGGTTTTACTGCAGGGTGACTTGAGAATGTGGCCAATATCATTTCTAAGGCATACCCTAGACACGCTGCGGTTTCCAGGCCACTGCAATAAAGCGAATATCACAACAAAGTCAGTCAAATGAATTTTTTGCTTTCCCAGTGCAGATAAAATTATGTTTACATTATATTGCAGCCTATTATGTATACAATAGCGTTGTGTCTAAGAAAACAATGTGCATACCTTAATTTAAAAATACTTTATTGTTGGGACATCTGTGTGGCTCAGTCGGTTAAGTGTCCAACTCCTGGTTTTGGCTCAGGTCATGATCTCACGTTTCTTGAGCTTAGGCCCCCCATCAGGCTCTGCGCTGACAGTGCAGAGCCTGCTTGAGATTCTCGCTCTCTCCCTGTCTCCGCCCCTACTCTGCTGGTGCTGTCTCTGTCTCTCCCGAAAACTATTGTTAAAAAATGTTGACCATCATCTGAGCTTTAAGAGTCATAATCTTTCTGCTGGTGGCTGCTGACCGATCAGGGTGGCGGTCGCCGAAGGCTGGGGTGGCTGTGGTGATTTCTTAAAAGCAGACAACGATGACGTTTGCCACGTCAATAGACTCTTCCTTTCACAAGCGACTTCTCCGTAGCATGCGGTGCTGTTTGATAGCATTTGAACCACAGTAGAGAACTTCTTTCAAAATTGGACTCAGTCCTCTCAAACACTGCCCCTGCCTTATTAACTAAGTTTATGTGATATTCGAAATCTTTTGTTATCGCTTCGACAACCTTCACAGCATCCTCACCGGGGGTAGATCCCATCCCAGGAGATCACGTTCTTGGCTCATCCATAAGAAGCAGCTACTCATCCGTTAAAGTTTCGTCATGAGATTGCAGCAATTCAGTCCCATCTTCAGGCTCCACGTCTAATTCTAGCTGTCCTGCTGTTTCTGCCCCATCTGCCGTCACTTCCTCCACTCAAGTCTTGAGCCCCTCAACATCATCCCTGGGGGTTAGAACCAACTTCTTCCGAAGTCCTGTTTACCTTGATATTTTGACCTCTTCTCCTGAATCACGAACGTTCCTAATGGCATCCAGCATGGTCAGTCCTTTCCGGAAGGCTTTCAATTGATTTTGCCCAGATCTATCAGAGGAATCATTATCTGTGGCAGCTAGGGATTTATGAAGTGTATTTCTTAAATAATAAGCCTTGAAAGTTGAAATGACTACCTGATCCACAGGCTGCGGAATAGATGTTGTGTCAGCAGGCATGAAAACAACCTTCATCTCATTGTACGTGTCCATCAGAGCCCTGGGACGACCGGGGGCATTGTCACGGAGCGGCCATATTTTGAAAGGAATCTTTATTTTCTGAGCAGTAGATTCAACAGTTGGCTTAAAAATATTCAGGAAACCATGTCATAAATAGATGTACAATCATCCAGGCTTTGTAGTTCCACTTATAGAGCACAGGCAGAGTAGATTTAGCATAGTTCTTAAGGACCCTAGGATTTTCAGAATGGTAAGTGAGCATCGGCTTCCGCATGAAGTCACCAGCTGCCTTAGCCCCTGACTAGAGAGTCAGCCTGTCCTTTGAAGCTTTGAAGTCAGGCTTTGACTTCTCCTCTCTAGCTATGAAAGTCCTGGATGGCATCTTCTTCCAGGCTAAGGCTATATTTTCTATATTGGAAATCTGTGATGGAGTGTAGCCACCTTCATTAATGATCTATCCTTGCTACGTCTTCTGGATAATTCGCTGCAGCTTCCACCTCAGCACTTGCCGCTTCACCTTGCACTTTTGTGTTACGGACACGGCCTCTTTCCTTACACCTCGGGAACCACCTGCTGCCAGCCTCTGATTTTTCTCCTGCAGCTTCCTCACCTTTCTCAGCCTTCATAGAATGGAAGAGAGTCAGGGCCTCGCTCTGGATGAGGCTTTGGCTTCAGGGAACGTCGTGGCTGGTTTGATCTTCTCTCCAGACCACTCCGACTTTCTCCGCATCAGCAATAAAGCTGCTTCGCTTTCTTATCATTCCTGTGTTCACGGGAAGCACGTTTAATTTCCTTCAAGAATTTCTCCTCTGCGTGCACAACTTGGTTAACCGTTTGGCTCGAGAGGCTTAGCCTTTGGCCTACTTATCAGCTTTTGACATGCCCTCCCCTACGCTTAATCGTTTCTAGCTTTTGATCTAAAGTGAGACCCGTGCAACTCTTCCTTTTCACTTGAACACCTAGAGGCTATTGTAGGGTTATTAACTGGCCCAAGTTCAATATTTTTGCATCTCGGGGAATGGGGAGGTCCAAGCCGAGGGAGAGAGACAAGGCCTGGCTGGTTGGTAGAACAGTTAGAACACACACAGCATTTATCAGTTAACTTTTCGGTCTTACACGGGAGTGGTCTACGGCACCCCAAAACAATTTCAATGGTAACATCAAAGATCACCAATCACAGATCATCATGACAAATACAATAATAATGAAAAATTTGGAAATAGAGCAAGACTTACCAAAACGTGACACGCAGACATGAAATGAGATGAGCAAATGCTGTCAGAAAAATGGCCCCATTAGACTTGCTCGATGCAGAATTGCCACGGCCTTCAATTTATAAAAAAAACACAGCAACTGCAAGGCACAAGAAAGGAAGTGCGGTAGACCGAGGTATGCCTGTACTGTTGAAGTCCGTTCAGATTTTATTATTATGAAACGCTTCTGTTAGTAACGCTGACAAAAGTTACAGCTTAGGGAGTGTAATCCAGAGACGTTATATCCTCTTTAAATCTTCTCGAGAATCTGATATAATAGTGTCTTAGCTCAAATACCTATGAAATAAACTGGAGGCAAAGACTGTATGCAACACTGCCCAGACTCCCAGGACACGTCCAGTGAGAGCGCGTGGAACCAGTGAGCCTCAGAATAGTCCAGCGGGGAGACAGAAGACAAAGTGATTGGGGATCTTTCTGTTCTGTCTTCCAATCATCAAAGTTCACCCCACTAGACATCAAAATTCTGTGGTAGAATTTGCAAACATGGCCACAATAATTCCTACCGTTCCTGGATACATCCTTGTACGTTTCCCTCCGCAATGTGACTTCGCAGCAACTCCTATCACGAGGACAGGTCTATTTCCACCCCCTGAATCTAGTTTTGGTCGTCTAACTTTCTTTGGCCAAGGGGACGTTAGCAAACAAATAGGATGCTGGGCAGAGACTTGGAAACTGCAGATGGCTCTAGGGCAAGCCCTCTCTTGCTGTCGGGACCCTCTGCCACCATGTATATAAACCTCAGCTAATTTGCTGGGTGATGAGGGTCACATGCAATTGTCCCAGCTGACATTGAGCCAACTGCCAGACATGGGGGTAAGACCCCCAGACCAACCAGTTTCCAACCATTCTATACTGTCTAGCCAGGGGAGCCAGTGTAGACCCGAATGGCCCAGCCACCCTCAGAATTGTGAGAAAAAGTCTTTGTTGTGTAAAGACTTTACATTTCAAGGTGTGTAGCAAAAACCAACTGACGGGCTCTAGCGCGGCAGAGGTTGGGTGATCTGGCCCTTTGGGCCACTGCTGGAGAAGCAAGATCCTGTTTCCTTGGAGTCCAGAAGTGGCGGGAGGAGCCTTGTGGCTTCTGGGGCCCCCATCCAATGTCGCTGGAACCATGAGAGTCTCCCCATAATGAGCACTGAAGCCACACTGCAGAGGCCGCAGAGGCAGCCAGTGGTGCAAGGAGACGAGACGGTGACGGGGATGTCTGTGAAGCAAGGACCAAAGTCAGAATTTGGAGGGAAGGCCAAGCGATATGGGGAGGTGCATAAGGCGCTCAGAGACCTATTTGTATCTAGCGTGCGTTAAGACTCTTAATTTTAAGGAAATGAAAACGAACTTGAATTAGCCTAAGGGGAAAAAAGGTTAATTTATTGCAAGGATGCAGGAAGGCAGCAAAGCCTTAGAAAGGGGTCAATGCCGGAAATGATAATCTGGGAATTCTCTCTTCCTCTAGTACCCAGATCTCTTAGCACATTTACATCATTCTTTCCTCTTTCTTTTTTTAAAATTTATTTATTTGTTTTGAGATAGAGAGGATGCGAGCAGGGAAGGGTCAGAGAAGGGGAGAGACAGAACCCCAAGCAGGCTCCATGCTGTCAGCGCAGAATCCAAAGTGGGGCTCGAACTCACAAACTGTGAGATCATGACCTGAGCTGAGGTCAACAGTCCGATGCTCAACCGGCCGAGCCACCCAGGCACCCCTATTCTTTTCTCTTTCTGCAATCCAGCTAGCTACCTCTTCTGCTTCCCCGGAACTCTATGGAAGAAATCACACACACAGCCTTAAATTCAAATATTACCATCCCAGGCCCACAAATGTGTCCAATTTCCAGAAAAAAGAACCTGATTAGTGTAGCTTCAGTCAGATGTGTACCCCAGAGTGGTGGGGGTGTAAGGCTTCCCAAGGATTGATCCCTGCAAATGGGGGCAGAGGGAAATTTCCAGAGAAAAGGGTAAGAACTGAGAAAATTGCATTTTACAACATTTGCCCCATTTAAAAGATGAAGAAACCAACCAAACTTCAGGGAGAATAAGGAACTCTCCCTAAGGTCACAGACTACCATGGGGCAAGGAAAAGATCTTAGCCCAGATCTAATCTCAAACCTCAAGCATTTCCACTTCTAACAGAGCTGTTCCACGGGACTCTATGGAAAAATATCTAAGATACATGTATTTTCTATAATTAGCATGCTTAATTCTTGTTTTTTAAATTTTTTTTAACATTTATTTATTTTTGAGACAGAGAGACAGCATGAACAGGGGAGGGTCAGAGAAAGAGGGAGACACACGGAATCTGAAACAGGCTCCAGGCTCTGAGCTGTCAGCACAGAGCCCGATGCGGGGCTCGAACCCACGGACCGCGAGATCATGACCTGAGCCGAAGTCGGACGCCCAACCGACTGAGCCACCCAGGCGCCTCAAGCATGCTTAATTCTATAAGAAAAAGTTGAAATTATATTTTAAGCCCAAGATACATCAAAGAAAACTACTCCCTTGTTTTACAGTTGACCATCTTTAACACATCAAATTTAACTTCTTCCTCCTGCCTTCCAATATCTTCTATAACGTAGCCCCAAAACACCTAGCCTGGTTTCCACACTGCTCCACAGGAACTCTTCGTGGTGACATAGGACTGTTTTTCTAACTGATCTGAATGCACTTCAGTCACTGTCACATCGGTGCGTTCAAGGGGATGGTCCCAGAGTGGCCGCCCCCCTCCCCCTTACCATTCTGATCCTTTCTCCCTTCAGAGTTTGCTCTGAATCCAGCCTCTTCTGTGAACCTCTTTGGACAACGCAAATCTCGCTGAATTTCCACTTTTCTGAACCCCAAGAGTCAACTCATTCAACAACAAAAAAATTTAATACGTTTGTATTCTTAAAATTTCTTTTCTTATCCGCCCCCCCACTAGGCTATTAATTTCTTAAGAGGGGGGATAACACCTTGGTTTGATTCTCCAGGGGGTCACTGAAACCTTCTGGTCATCTGAATACAAGATGTGTGTGAGGGGGTATGAGTTTTCCAACCCCCATCAGATGCCTCAATGATTAACCAGTGACTACCATCGTGGGAGCTTAATCATTCCAGGGTGGAGTCAACAGCCTGCTAGACCAACAGATTCTTTTCTCTGCCATTTCTCTTAGAAATCGCAGTTACTCTTATGCCCTGAGCATGTGTTTTGATCTGTGTAGATGAGAACTGAATCTAGCTTCATTTAAATATAGACTGAACATAAATGTATTCATTGCTTTCCGGCCTGTTACACAGAGGTCTCTCATGTATGTCAGTTTCAGAATTGCACACTCGTTCAAGAACTCAGGTCTACATCATATCTATATCACACGTGCAGAACAGTGCTGCACGGGGGCACCTGGGTGGGTCAGTCAGTTAAGCGTCTGACTTCAACTCAGGTCACGATGTCCCGGTCGGTGGGTTCGAGCCCCGCGTCGGGCTCTGTGTTGACAGCTTGGAGCCTGGATCCTGCTTCGGATTCTGTGTCTCCCTCGCTCTCTGCCCCTCCCCTGCTCACACTCTGTTTTTCTCTCTCTCAAAAGTAAGTTAAAAAAAATTTTTTTTTAATTTTAAAAAGAACAGAGCTGCACAACTAAAACCTGGAACCCAGAGCTTGCGAGAATCTGTAATATATTGAATTTTCTCCGTCATCATTATTTTTATTAAGTTCTATATATTCTTACTTTTGAAAGTCAAATGGTTCAACACAGCTTAAAATGAAAAACAGGGGGTGCCTGTCTGGCTCTGTGAGTAGAGCGTGTGACTCTTCATCTCAGGGTCATGAGTTCAAGCCCCACGTTGGGTGTGGAGCCTACTTAAAATTTTTAAAAATTTAACAAAATTTAAATGAAAAACAATGGTCTCCTGCCACAACCTTCCCACCCCCCAGAGGCAGCTGGTTCCACTCCTTTAATCTTTATTCTGGCGTATGCCTCCATAATTAAAAATAATGTGTTGACATTATTATGTGAATTACTAATACAAATGTAATTTATGCTCATATAAATATATAATATAGTTATATTTACTAAAAATATTTTTAAACTTCTTGGTTTTTACTTTTAAGATAGTATATATTTTCTATTATGGAAGATAAGATTTTAACTCTGCGACATTATATATATATGTGTGTGTGTGTGTATATATACATATGTGTGCGTATATATATATATGTGCATCTATATACGTATATATATAGGCACTTCCCCTCTCTTATCTTCTCAGTTATTTACTTCATTTTTTGCGAACCCGATATCCAGGCTGTGCATTTTATGTTATGCAGTGATCTTTCATAACTGAGTACAAACATTTGGTCTTTTGGTTAGATTTCCTCTTCTTATACAACTTTTTTGCTCTCCCTAAAAGTAATGATCGTCCCTTTTTCTTCTATTTGCTTGGTTTTCTCTGTTTTTGCCACTGATCTGTCCCCAAACCGTTGTCAGCTCCCCTGACAACACTCATCCAGCCCTCAGTGGCCAGAAGCCCCGAGCTGTCCTGTGCCAGCCTCTCTTTAGACCCACAGCCCAGGTGCCAACTTGGACATTCCTTCTACCACCAACCAGTATGTGGCTTCCCTTTATTTCAGGTGAGATGGAGACCTGTTTCCTAGATCCCGTGTCTTAATTTCCCTTGGTTGGCACCCTCGTGTAGGCAGGACTCTTGCCAGTAGATTTCTGAGAAAGGCTAAGGAAGTGGTACCTTTTTTGAGACTTCAGTGTCTGAAAATATGTTTATATGCCACTCTTATTCTTAATAGTTTGGCTGGCCCAGTAAATACTGTTTCGTTTCCGCGCTACCCGAGATCTCTTGGACACCTTTCCCTTGGTAAATCTCCCACGTCTCGGGTCTCACTTTTCCAAGATAACATCTAGAATGTGCCCTTTGGCTGCTGGGGTTGGGGAGGGAAATATGTAGCCTAAATTCTTCCAATGACACGTACATGGGTAAGACTTCGGTTCCGAAGTCAGCAGTGTGAGAGGCGCCTGGGTGGCTCGGCAGTTACTCAGTCGACCTCTGAGGTCGGCTCGGTTCATGATCTCACGGTTCATGAGATCGAGCCCAGCGTAGGGCTCTGCACTGACAGCCCGGGGCCTGCTTGGGATTCTCTCTCTGCCCTTCCCCACACACTCTCTGTCTCAAAATAAATCAATAAACTTAAAAAAAAAAAAAAAAAAAAAAAAAGTAAGCAACATGAGAAAGTGGCTGTTTCCTTTTTTATTTTTTTATTTTGTGGTAGATTATGGAGACGGCGATCTGCTCTGTGGGGGAGGGACAGCTCGATACAGAGCTGACTCATCATTGCTGCCAGCTGTGGTATTCGGAGAAGTGTGGTAGTGTGGATGTTTTCTCAGGTACGGCCCCCACGATGGTCTTTGGGTGTGGGTCCTGGCAACATGGTGTGCAAGCCTGCATTCTCTTGCTTACCAGAAAAGCCCATAAACAACCCAAACAATGTAACGTCAATAAACTCCTTATCTGCTTACATCAACCGTATAGATTCTGCTGTTTACAATTAAGAATGCTGATTTGGCTGGGTATAGAATTATAGCTTCGAAATCATTTTCCTTCCGAATTTGCAAAGCATCGTTCAATGGTCTCCTGGTTATGTTTCTGTTGAGAAGTCTTAGTTGAGAATCTGTTGAGTTCTTCTGTTGAGAAATGACTTCGTTTTCTCCTCGAAAGCAATGAGGCTATTTTTTTAATACCGAATACTTTGAAATAGCTATTCAAAATAACATGGCATGGGTTGCATTCATTGGGCTGCCACACACAGTTGTACATGTTGTGCACTGCACCACTCTGGGGAACACTATTCCCATAACATTCACAGACACAACGTATATGGCCGTCCATGATGACACTGTGGACACCCTGTGGGATCTTACAACCTAGAGGTTGCTATCCTTGAGCTCTGGGAAACCATTGGTATAACCTTTCTTTCTCAACCATTGTCTTCGTTCTATCTCTGGAATACCTATTAGTCAAATATCGGGCTTCGTAGATTAGTTTCCTCATTTTCTTATCGGGCCTCTATTTTTCATTCCATGTCCCCTTGTACCACTTTCTGAGAGATTTCCTCCACTTTATCTTCCAAACTTCTACTGAATATTTAACATCAGCTATGCTATTTTTAATTTACAAGAGTTCTTTTTAAAAATAGCAGCACTCTGTTCTCCAGGATCCAAGATCTTATCTTATTTCTCGGAAGAGATCAATTAGAGATTCACTCACTTTTTTTCTCCTTTTCGATTTTCTCCTGTTCACTGCATCCTTCCCTTTCTCTTTCCTTCTCATCCACTGCTCCTCCGTCAATTATTGGGGTCTCGCATTTATGTTAGAGGCGATATTAAATGCCCGGCGGTTGATGGCATTGGTCTTTCTGAGACGGAAGCTGTTTGGAATATGTGTACAGTGTGGCTTCCCTCTGCGTGCCTGCTTTCCTGAGGATCCCAACTGAGAGTCCTGGAGGTCTTTTCTCCTGATCTAGTCTATTTTCCCCGAAAGAAATCCGCCTCAGGTTGGGTGTGGCAGGCAGGGAGAGGCGAAGCCTGAGCAGGCAGTATTCTCAGATCGGAGTGCAGGTAGTGGCTCCATATCCGCTGTTTTCAGCCCCCACCTGCACCGCCATCAGCAGAGGTAACCAGTGCCTCCAATTCTTTGCTTTTCTGGGATTCCGCAGAGCGCGGCTGCTTCTGGACCTTCCCTGAGTCCGATAAGGTTTTTGGTTCTCTGATCTAAACTATTTGCCACCCCTCTTTCCAGTTTCCACACTTGGTTTGATTAGCGTCATCTCCTTTTCCATTTTCTTTGTCCTTGTAGGATTGTGATTTTTTTTTCCCCGTCATTTTTCAGGAAGTATTGTGAGAGGGAAAGGTGGCAAATATGTGAAAAATGCCATTTTTAAAAACCTGATATTCCCTCCATACTTTGAAAAACTCAGGTAAGGCCGAAGGCATGTCAGGCACTTACCTCTCCCCTCCCTCACTTGCATGTAGCAGCAATATAGCACCTACTGCGTGCGATTATCCCGATGGGTCCATGAGGAAAGCAGGTAAAGCACCGAATTTAACTTACGATTGTGAAATCAATGGGACCAAATGCTCCAAGAAGTGTTTTCCTTTATTTCTCTCATCTATTCAGCATATTACTGTGGCTTGCCCAGAACACCTTCTCGCCTAGATGGACAGAGACACATTGACCAATATTCTTCCTTGGTTCTTTGTTCTCTAGACATCACACAGAGCACTATCCTTCTCTTGGGACAATACGTTCCTGCAGGCAAGATAGACAGGCAGCTAGATAATTCGGATACAGATACTTGCATCAGTTATGGCTTTCTTTACATCAGCTACTTATTTATTTATTTATTTATTTAATTATTTTGGACAGAGAGAGCGCATGCACAAGTACGAAGCAGAGGAGGGGCAGAGAGAGACACACAGAACGTGACACAGTCTCCAGGTTCCAAGCTGTCGGCATAGCGCCTCGTGCAGGGCCTGAACCCACGAACCGGGAGATCGTGACCGGAGCCAAAGTCAGACTCTTAACCAGCGGAGCCACCCAGGCGCCCACACGTCAATTACTTTTGATGAACCCCTCACAAGGTTTTGTTTATAGTACAGCTCTCCCGACTCAGCCGGACGACCGCCCATCTCAACAAGAACGTTCGTGATCATCTCTTGGGAGGGGTTATGCTTCCTGCTGGCGGCTCTGACCCATTTATGATGATTCTTATTAACCTTAAGAAAGTGATTAAGAATTACAAGAGGGTAAGCTTCATCCTTACATTTTAAATATGACACTTCTATGGAGCCTCTAGTCCACTAAGTACCCACTAATGGTGTGAGTTCTTCCCCCTTCTTTAGGTGTGGTTTAGATGTTTTCTTTTAAAGACTGAGCAAATTAGTAAAGCTAGTAAATGAGTAAAAATTAGTAAAGATCACCTTATTTTAAGCACAGAAAACTATTCTAAAGGACAACCAGGCAGGAATTATAAATAAAAAAGAACTAGAAAGCAGAGAAAGGGAGAGAAGTAAAACCAGCAATCTCCCAGAGAAGCAAGATCTATGAAAACATAAGAGGGAAAAGTTTTATATATTGTTCTCTCTGAAGAGACCCAGGACGTGTGTTGAAGGCCAGATTTTCAAGATATTTCCGACATCCTAAAAAACAATTAAGAATGGAAGGGAAATAGAAAAATAGCAGCCTTCTTAAAACAAGGAAGGCTTTGCACACGTATATATTTAACCGGTGGCAAACACATTGTGGGAGAGCTGATAAGGAGCCCTCCGTGGCAGCCACTATTAATTTGGTGAAGCAAGTTCATGCATATTTTATTCCCAGATACTGCCTTATTATAATTTTCTTCCTAAAGATATTGTAACCCTAAACCATTCCTGTCAAAAAAAGATTTGGAAAAGATTGCTATTTTTCTGCCAAAACCCATTTACCCTTCCTCTTGGGAACAGTCTGGATGGTATTTGCCAGTTAGATAAGGCCATATGACGAAATTCGGGCCAACAGACAAGAGCAGAAGCGAAGGGTGCTACCTCAGGGTGTGTGCTGTTTCTCTGAGCTACAATCCAGACACGGTGGTGGCCCAGCGTGGATGTTGCACATCGTGACCGTGTCCTGGGGAATGTGTCCTCTACGGAGCACAGCCGGCCTGGACTGCTCCCTTTGGAACAGTTAAGCGAAAGAGAAACAAGTTTCTCTCTGTTACAGGCTTCGCTTAACTATCTTAACTATTAAAATCACACTGTCTATTTCTGTAGGTTCCTGTCGCTTTCTAAACTAGTCTAGCCATCTCTCTGCAAATTGCCTCAATTCTGAGCAGTACTGACTTCTGCCAACAGCCACCATCAACAATATGGGAAGGTAATGAAAAATCTGTCCGAGAAAACTACTTTATATTGAAAAGTGTTGGGGCGCCTGGGTGGCTCAGTCAGTTGAGGGTCTGACCCTTGACTTCCGCTCAGGTGGTGGTCTCGTGGCTCCTGAGTTCGAGCCCTAGGCTGACAGTGCAGAGCCTGCTCGGGATTCCCTCTCTTTCTCCCCCTCTCTCCTCCTCCCCTGCTCATGCTCTCTCTCTCAAAATAAATAAATAAACTTAAAAAAAAAAGTGTAACATACGTCTTAAATCGCTCTTCTAATTCCGTCCTAAAGCCCTGTAGGATAAGTCGTGTTTGAGGTTTCTGCTTCAGACATCTACTGTTTATTGAAATAGGAGTATTGTTTAGAGGTAAAGTTTAAAAAAAAAAATGTAATTGTTAACGCCCCTCCCCACCCCCAGGTCTGGCACTTTCGGGCAAGATGACCAAGGCTGTGAAGCGACAGCTGAGAATTTCCTCACGGTGTTCTTCCGCTTCTTCCGTCCTATTCTATCATCAGTACGGTTCAAATTTCACTGTAAGAGACAAAAGGTGTGAATGTTTCCTGTTTGTCATTAGAACCGAAAGCTTTATTTGAGTTTTTACAAATTGGCTGCACCGGCTTTACATGACCCATTGGTTTAAATTTCCTTCACAATTACCTACTTTGCACACCGCCGTTTTGCACTGTGATAGGCTACGAAATACAACCACACAGTCCGCGGTTAAAATTATTGAGAGAACTTCTAATCTAAGTGGAACCTTTGTTCTCAATCATCACTTTGAGCGTACGTCACTGAGGCTACCTCTCTACCTACTCTCAATCTACTTGACGTCGATATTTGCTAAAAATTCCAGTTCAAAATATAAAATTCTTGGGATGGGGGGAGGTTTTCTCTAACTGCTGTCGAATATAAAATGCACAAATCCCATTGGGAGTTTTTCCAATTGTCGTTGCCTGAGTTCTATTCAGGTTAATTGCAGAGTGCCTATGCAACCATTCTAATCAATATAAGGGAAAAATCCTTCAAAGAAAAGGGAAGGCCAGGATGAGGAAGACTCACTTATTCACCCAGTGTGGACATAATGCACGCTCATTAAAGGAGTATTAGGGAGAGGCCGTTCCAAAGACAATAGTCATATTTGTACTAGACCTATCTATGTGTACTGTACTTTGGAGTCTTTAATACAGAACTGAAATTTGAATTACTTCATAATCAGCACAACGTGGTGAACCGGAACACTAAATACAAAAAGCAAAAGGAAGACAATGACAGGTACACAAAAAGGATTACATGTGGCAGAGAGGAAGCAAAGTATCAACCAGGCAATGACAAATCAATTGCAGCTTTGAGGACTAGGATAGTTAGCCTCAAGTTGTCTTGTTTTGTTTTGTTTGAATACGGCACTACATACATTCCGGGGTCCCTTAATCAGAAAATTCAGCGTTTCCAGGATACTACCCACAGCATGCACAAAAGAAGACGGGAGTGCCTGGGTGGCTCAGCCTGTTGAACATCCGACTCTTGATTTTGGCTCAGGTCATGATCCCAGGGTTGTGAGATCGAGCCCCGCATTGGGCTCCACGTTAAACATGGAGCCTGCTTAAGATTCTCTCTCCCTCAGGGCGCCTGGGTAGCTCAGTAGATTAAGCGTCCAACTCTTGGTTTCAGCTCAGGTCATAATCTCACGGTTCACGGGCTCAAGCCCCGCGTTGGACTCTGCACGGACAGTGCAGAGCCCGCTTAGGATTCTTTCTCTCCCTTTCTCTCTCTGCCCCTCCCCTCTCTCTGTCTCTAAGATTCTCTTCCCCCCCCCCGTCCCCCTCTGCCCCTCTCCCCCTCCCCCCACTCTCTCTCTCTCTCTAAAAAAAACAAATAAAAAGAAGACAAAAATATAAGCAAAAAAACCTCTCTCGTTGCCCCAAAACTAAAGCTGAGCACATTACTCATAACAGAACATCCTATTCTCAGATTAGAAACCATTTCCTATTATCCTAGAGTCAATTCTGATAAGCCTGCTTATTGGTGTCTTTAATTCAACATAGGAAATCAGGATGGGGAACCGGGTTTGAGGGAGGAGACAGGAAAGTATAAACCACAAAGACAAAAGTGCGAGCACTCTGAAATCCTTTAAAGTACAAGGGGACTTGTCCGACCTCCAGCAGCCTGCCGTGGCTTCACGTCCACATACCCATGCCACCATGAAAGCACTCAGCCATTCAAGGAAGATCAAACTACGTTATTATTTCACAAAGGCAAATTAGTGCACCACAGATTGCTTCTTAAAAGAATTTTATCGAAAGCAGTTTTGTTTTAAATTCTAGACCTTAATAGACCGCTCCATTAGAAAATTCACTTGTGAAAACCAGGCTAGATAGGATTTTACTACTAGTAACCTGATGACAGTGAACTCTCTCTCTCTGACCTCTACTCATAGAATAGTCACTGACCTAATTTACAGTGGGAGGAAATACACCGATTCTTTTCCCCCAATAGATCTGCTTGCCCAGGCCCCGTTGACCAATGGTGTAAGGCTGAGGCCGATGCTATTGAACACAACAATCCTAAAACATGCCTGAAATCTGTCCAACGTTTCCTTCCGAACCAGGCTATAGAAAGAAAACAGAACAGAACTAGGAAATGGCGGAGACTGGACTCGAGATGCGTGCAACCCCGAAAGCAAGTCAGAGCAAGGCCCCTGGGCTGAGGCAACACTTTCAAAATCACTTCAGATGAATGGAAGTTCTATTTTTAAATACTTTTCCTTAGTTTAGCTCTCAAGATGTTTGCAAGATGACACAGAGATCACATCAAATTCTGATCTTTGGGTTTCAAAATCTACTTTTTCCATTAGAGAATTAAAGACTTCACTGCCTTTTTGTAAGTGACAAGCTCAGAATTACTCTGTCAGTGGTAATGCCCCGTAATTGTAGAATCCAATCATTTTTACTTAATTTCACATCCACCAAATATTGTCCCAAGCTCACACTTTCCTTCAATCCACTCTTTCAACAAATACTTACTGAGCATTTACTCTGCTAGTTACTAGGTTTGAGCGCAGAGACTCAACAGGGAACATAATATACAGTCCCTGCCTAGTGCACTTAGTACATTTAGGGAATGAAATGGAATTCAGTGCCATCTAGTTTCTTGGTGCCTCTTTGAGATGGTTATAGACACTCCAAAGAGTAATAAGGTCTAGGCTTGTGATTTCATGTAACAATCGTTGAGCATGACCATGACAGATCTGATACAGACACTTGAATGTCTCTGGTATGTTTACCTGCATGTTAAATTATCAGAGGTCCAAAGGCTTAAAACCTATTTTTATTCTCCAATACTTTTCCTCCATATGGGCACGCTGAATACCAAGCTCACTTTCAGAGTTCAACTTTCTCACCTTTTAGGGAAAGAGGGAAAACACATAAAATAAATTTTAAAAAGTAGTGAGATTAGCTCAAGATCTTCTTTAATACAAAAATTACGGAGAAAACACGGCAACATAAAGACTGTTAACCCAAGCTGAGGCTAACCAACTTTGATGTTCAAGGAACCCTAAGGCATTTCCTTTTCTTAGAGAATATCTGAAGGAATATGAACCAATCTGGCTGCTGAGAGTAAATTACATCCACATTTCCACCGCTTCAACTGCTCGACCCAGCACTGCTACTAAACATATAAACTTGGGATGACAGCAGAGAATAAATACTGAGTGTAAGGGAGTTACAACACGACACTTCTTCAAAAAAACAAAAACGAAAACAAAAACAAACCCGAGCCAAAGAAAGACAATGGGAAAGACACAGACAGATCTTGTAGGCGAGACCGCTAAAAAAACGTGCTGCCGTGCAATACAATCTTAGGACTCGTTCATTTTTTTTTAAACACACACCTTTGAGAATCTCAATCGAGAGGAGTTGGGACTCTAATTCAAAAATGAAACCGAACCCAGAAAAAATCGGTTTCTTCCGAACAGTCATGGGCTTCTAGAATGCTTTTTAGGAAATTATACCTAATTTGCCTATTCATATGTGTAAGTTTTAAGCATATCCAAATTTTATACATGTCTACATAAAGGGGGGAGAAGAGGAAAGAGCCATATTTAGCTAGGTAATTCAAATAATTTTTTTCCCCAAGTTAATCAGCGACGCCATGAGGCAAACCTTATCTTGCCGAAAAAAGCAGAGATGCGTGATTAGTTAACGTTTAAAAAAGTTCATTAGTTAACATTTAAAGGAAATTGTCCTGCTAACCCGTGGCATTCTTCCAAAAATGTGGTTAAGCAATGAACTCAAGCTCAAATGTGCCTAGACACGTGACACATGAACAGATGCCATTATCAACTGTAAAGTAAAACATCCAAACCAGCTGTTTTTATTCTACAATAAACAATATACCCTGATTATATATATACACAGGTGTGCTTGTAAACTAAATCCGATTAACACGTTTTAAACTTAATAGATTCCCGTGGTTGGTCTCCAGATGCCAAACTGGATAAAAATTAGGGCACTGCTTTGGTTACTCTTTGAAACATTTGAATCTGTGCTGAGAATAAGTGAAAGGCAAAACCCTGATACTTAGACACTGTGCTGGCTAACCCAATACCTGCACTTCCCTGTTTAGTAGCCATCCTCTATAGTTTGCCAGGAATTGTAATTAGAAATAATGAGAGCAATGTCCTGAGTTACTCCACCTTTAAATTATATTTCTCAAAGACTTATCCTGTGAAATGACTAATGATTATCCTACCCTGTTCACGTGAGAACTTAAGAAACCTCCCTGAGAATTCCGTGACAGCTTTACATACGGAAAAAAGCCATACACGTGTAAGAAAAAGCTCCGGCAAGTGTCACTTTTGAAATTCAAAAACGGCCTTGGCCAAAAAGACATCGCAAAAGTAAAATTCCACATTTTATTCATTCATTCCATCAGCTGAGAATCGCTCTATTGTACAAATACAGCATTGTACAAAAAAATCACAAAATGTTACAAAATAAAAAAGTACAAACTGCAGTACTTAATAAATAGGACTGAAAGTAGTTAAAGTGGAAATAAGATAGATTTCAGGTTGGGAACATTGTTTGACCCAGCAAACCATACAAGATCTGTTTACAGACATTTTTATTTGTACATAATACAGGGCAATCCTATTTTGCCTTTTGAGAGAATTTAAAAGGAATAAAATATTAAGACGGTATTCTCCTGCTGTAAAACAACCGCCACGGTTGACTCAAGGCATTTATGCTGTTAGTTTTTCAAATCTCTTAGTTGAATCCGAGAAGCTATACAAAGCAGGAGGCTTATCTTGCCACAAAGTTAAAATGCTTCTATAACAAAATGACACATATAAATAAAGACGGTTCAGAGCACCAATCTACTCTAAATGCCAACCAAAGTACAAGAAGAGTTGTCACTGTCCCATCAGCAAACATCAGACTTTCATTCAAGTAAGCTGGTACTATCCCTTAAAGAAAACTCCCACAACCTTCCCTTAAGTCTTTCTCTTTAAAAGGTTTACCATTTCTAGAAAAATAATGATTTCCAAAACAACAAATCTGGTTTTCATCAAAATGGAATGGGCCAATCAGTCTGGTAACACGAATGCATCGATACCCACTCGAAATAATTATCTAAGAATCGTAAAATTCAAAGTCAACAACATAAAATAACTACTAAGTCACAAAACTCTGTTCAAAGTAAGAAACTTCATGTAAAGCGCTTCTCTGGATTTATGCTGGAAAGCCGTCAAAATGGAACACACGTCATAGGTGAAGGTACACCAATTTTTAAAAATGTTGTGCAAAAATACATTTGTGTAGAAAACAGATGACCAGGAATGAACAAATTTACACCGTGAGAAACTAGCTTGCAAATTAAGTAGTGCCAACTTTATACAGCAAATTATAAATAGCAGTAGGACAGTAGGATCACCGAAAGCCATCATGAAACATCATTTAGGTGCCCAGCAACCTTCAGCTCTGAGGAGAAGACATTCAAAAAAATGATTAAGGCATTACACCTACAGTAAATCTACTAGGAAGTTTAAAAGTGCTATTACCCTGATTAGAGTTCATAATTCTCCCGACACAAATCACGTATGCAATTCTCCCAGGGTGTGGGTTTTCAGCCACTTCAAGAGCATGCATTTTGTTCAATATACATTTTGGACAGGGATATGGCCATGGATTTGGCAAGTTCCTCATCGCGTTTTCTCTGCACTTGAGTCTGTTTGCACCAACTGTCATACTCTGGGTTAGGATAGGAGTGATCGAACACCGCATCATAATGTCCATTACTGAGCCAACTGAGCCAAATACTAGGCCTTAGGGAATCCTCTGGGCCCAAATAGTGAATCATGGTAGACACCGTGGGGCTCTCCAACCTCCCTCCAGTAGTTAAATGTATATTCACATTCAGCATCTGCCCCATGGCCAGCAGCTCCGGGTACCCGGCCCACGCCCCGTCTTGAGCAGCAGCGATGATGAACTCCCCCACGTCGCCCTCAATCAGGGGGCTGAAGTGGTCAAGATGATCGGCGATGTAATGCACCGTCTGTTCCCTCAGCTCTCGGTGCAGGCTCTGGTCCCCGTACACCGTCTTGCTGACCGCCCGGTAGAGGCAGTTGCCGTCGGGAATGATGTGGAAGCGGTACTTATTCCTCTGTCGCAGGTACTTGTCCTGCCTCTCCACCTCCGCCAGGTACAGGGCCAGTTTCTCGTCTCTGGGATCCGACCTGGAGACGATCACCGCCTCGGCCCCGCCGCTCTGGGCGGCGTCGCCGCCCCGCGCCGGGGGCGCCTCGGCCTCCGGGTCGGGCCGCCGTGCCTCGTCCGCGGCGGGAGGGTCGCTGCGGTCGCCCGCCCTCTCCCAGCCCCGGAGGCTCCTGTCCGCCGGGTGCTCCTCGCCCCACGGGCCGGGGCTGGGCTCCGGGCTCCCCGGGGGCGGCGCGGGGCCTCGGTGCTTGGCGGCGGCCAGGGCCTGGCGGTGCTCGCTCAGTCGGAAGTTTCTGTCGGGGCCCTCGCGGGCCGCGTCCAGGCCCGCGGGCTCGGGGCAGTCGGGCCTCAGCAGCTCCTCCAGCAGCCAGGCCGAGGAGCCCCGGCGCGGCGGCACCGGGGCGGCGGGCGCCGGGGCCAGCAGGAGGCAGCGGCCGCGCTGGGCGGCGGGCGCCGCGGCGCCGGGCTCGGGCCCGTGCAGCAGGAGCCGGTCGGCGCCCAGGGCCCGCACCGTGATCTGCGCCGTGGACGTGTAGTGCGGCGGCAGCGGCGGCTTGCAGGACCCGCCGGGCGGGCCGGCGGCGGCCGCGGCGGGGGCGGCGGCCCCGGACACCATCTCGAAGCAGGAGGAGAAGGCGGGCATCTTGGCGGCGGGGGCGGCGGCGGCTTCTCGGGGCTCGGCGGCCGCGGCAGGCTGGCACTCACCGGTCTCGGGCTCTGGCTCGCCGCTGGCGGGGCCCGGGGGCTGCAGCGAGACCTTGAAGGGGGCGGCGGCGGCGGCGGCGGCGGCGGCGGGAGGAGCGGGCGCTGCGGCCGTGGGACCCGGTCCCCCGGCTGGGTAGTGGGTGCAGACGCTGCTGTAGAGCTGCATGTCCCTGCCCGCCGCTCGGGCCCCTTATAGGCGCGGCGAGCCCCTGTGAGGGGGACACACCCTCCGGGCCCGGGGGAGGGGGCCGGCCCGGCGCGATGACCCAGTGCCCCTAGAATAGAAATGACCGAAGGGCCACCGGCCGCCGGCGCGTCAAGAGCCGCAAATAGCGCCCGGGTCCCCGCCAAATTCCTGCTGCGCCACAACGCGCGGTGGGGGCGGGGAGGGGACGCGCGCTCGACCCCGGCCGGCGCGCTCGGCCCGCAGACCCGGGGCGCCGCGCCCGCCTGCCGCTGCTCCGGCCCGCGGCGGCCGCTGGGGACTGTCGGAGGAAGCCGCCCGCCCCGCTGGAGCGCGTCCCGACAGCGAGGAGCAGTGCAGGGCCCGCGGAGGGGCCGGGAGGCGGGGCCGCGGTTGTTTACCTCAGGCCGCGCGGCCGCGTCACGTGGGCCCGTTGGAATGCGCGGCTCGTCGCGGCGCCCCATTCAACAGCGCGGGCTCGCCCCGCCCCCCGGCCCGCGCCCCGCCCCGTTCGGCGGACGCCATGGGCGTGGCCGCGGCGCTGGTTGGGGCGGGGGACGGGGGACGGGAGCGCGCGCGCGCGGGCGGGGCGCGGGCTGGAGAGCGCTGCGCCGGGGTGGCCTGCGCGGGCTAGGCGTTCCTGGCCGCGGCGGGGGAGGAGGCGGTGACAGCTCTCGCCTGCTCTGCCACAGGTTTCGGTGCTGCGCCATCCTGCACTGCGGCTGCGGATTGTGGCGGGATGGGCACCGCTCAGGGAAGCTACGATGCTTTCACAGCGTGCGTTTCGGAGGAAGTTTCAGGCTCGGAATGGAGGACGGAGCGCCTCCTTAAAACCTGCGTGGCCTCTGCAGGGCCCTGGCACCACTGCCGTCGTTTTGACTCAGTTCTTTGGATTAAAATGTTAACGTAGCGTGACGCCTCGCGTCCTCCCCAGGACCTTGCTGCCCTGCTTAACCGAAAGCAACTTTTCTGCACCCCCTACCCCCTGTCGACTGGCAAATACATGCATAACTTGGGCGAAAGGAAGCCCTTCAAACAGCCTTTCGAAATACCAAATGCCTAACTACCTCGGGCCCTTGGCAAATAGAGGCGGCTACTAACCGTGGGTCAGAGTCGTGATGCATACCGAGGTCGTGTAGAATAGTGAAGACTTATGCTCAACTGTTAGTTGTACCCTCTCTGTAAAACAGAGCTAGAATACTCCTAGATCAACCGCGGACTGACTTTACAGGAGCGGCAGCTTTTGCTGCATGCTGAGCTTTGATCACGTGCAGGTAACAGGCCCTAAACGTTCAAATTGAACCTGGAAGCTCTTCCGTAGTTTTAAGAAAGGGGGAAGTAGGGGCGCCTGGGTGGGCTCAGTTGGTTAAGCATCCAACTCCTCGTTGGGCTCAGGTCGTGATCTCATGGCTCATGGGTTCAAGCCCCACATGGGGCTCTGTGCTGAAGTCTGGAAGCCTGCTTGGAATTCTGTCTCCCTCTCTCTCTCTCTCTGCCCCTCCCCTGCTCGCTCGCTCTCTCTCAAAAATAAATACACTTTTAAAAAGGTTTTTTAAAAAAGAAATGGGGAAATAGCCGTGGGCTACGGTGTACGCGTCCGCCCTCCCTCAACCTTCCGTTGAAATGTAAATTCCATGAATGAAAATACTTTGTCGCGGTCGCTGTTACGGTGACCTAGCAGTGTACCTGGCACACAGTTGGGGCTAATATTTACTGAATGAATTAATTAACGGAGAATGTGGGTCCCCAAGGTTTTAAAGTTTGGAGAAACCAGAACTGGGATCCCGGTCTCCTGGCACTGGCCAGGGCTTTTAATTTGCCACGGTAGGCGGGGCCGGCGGAGGTGCGGCTTCGGGGACCGTCGGGATCCCAGCAGTTGGCCCTTTGCTTGGGTCATGCCAACCGGTTAGGTAAATCCAGGCAGAAGGAAATAAAAACTGCTGGTGGGCTAGTTTGAAAGCTTGTAGCCCCCATGGCTAACTAGAAAAGGGAGAGATTACTTAGATTTCATCACTGCTTTTGTGGGCGTGTCCGTGGCTCTGTGTATTAAGCACTTCACACTGAGCTCTACCTTTAGCCCGAGTAGTTGGTGTTCTGAAACAGGAGACAAGACAGTTACAAAAAAAAAAAAAAAAATCCCTCAACATTTACTAAGTACCCTTTATATGCCTAGCAGAGCTAAGCATAGCAGGAGCCTGGAGGGAGATAAGGAAACTTCCATTTAAATCCTAAAGCAAGAATATGTTTTAACAGGTTTGGGGGCAACACAGGAACAATGTACCAAATTAGGAACAGACAGGTAAAAACAAAGATGTGAAAATACAAAATTTTTAACATACGTGAAGGCTTTTTTTTTTTTTTTCCTTTTTATCTTGTAGGATTGGTGGGAGGATGTGGTGGGCTATGCAAGACCGCGTATTCACTATGGAGTCCGTGTCCACTCTGTATCTCAATCTGGGAAGTCTTCCTGAAGGAAATGACACTTCAGGAAACTCAAAGCAGAAATGATTGCCAGCCTTGGGAATGGGAATTTTCCCCCTTAGGGAGGCTACTCCTTGCAAGTGATAGCAAAGCAATTAGGGTAGGAAATAGAGGGGCAAACCCAATTCCTGGATACTCCATCGGAAAAGAATTCCTAATGTTTCCATCCTGGAAACTCATCCGTCTAGCATATTTTGGTGCTGTGAAGAACATTGGCAGGAGTTGAGGAAAATAGGGTTCTAAACCAAAATTACCATTTTTGAAACGGCTGGAAAAACAGGACATTTTACCAACTATCAACCAACGGGTATCGACAAGACAAGCAATAGGTTAAAACAAAACAAAACAAAAAGGACAAGGCATTTAATCAATGAATATTTATGGAGTACCAGCTATGCCCTCAGCATGCTGCCAATTACAGAAAATTGAGAAACAGATCCTGTCGAGCAGCCCAGGTAGCAGAAACCTAGCCATCAAAGGCATCTTTATAAAATAGGACCAATCCTGCATGTTTTCGGAAAGTATGTATATCTAAATATCACTATCTCTTAGCTACGGTTCCTTTAAAGATAATAAAACCTCCTCACCCTCAAGATAAAACTTTTAAAAATGCAAACATTCATCCATTTACTCATTCACTAAATAATCATTTTTGTAGACACCTAATATAAAAAACAATGTTGAAAAAGAACAAAGTTGGAGGACTCATGCTTCCCTATTTCAAAACTTACTGCCAAGCTGTCAAGACCGCGTGGTGCTGTCATAAAGATAAACATAGAAATCAGTGGAACAGAATAGAGTCCAGAAACAAATCCACGTTTTTGGTCAATTGACTTTGCCAGGGTGCCAAGACAATCCAGTGGGAGAAAGAATAGTCTTTTCAACAAACGGTTCCGGGACAACCGGAGATCTGCAATACAAAACAATAAAGTTGAACCCTTACCTCACAACATATACAAAAGTTAATTCAAAATGGTTGAAATACAAGAGGCAAAACTATTAAATCCTTAAATGAAATTAGGAAATCTCAGCCCCATGGATCAAGCAATGATTTGTTAGATGTGATTCCAAAAGCACAAATGACAAAAGAAAAAATAGGCAAATTGGACCTCATTAGAACTAAAACTTTGTGCTTCAGACGACACCACAGAGAAAGTGGAAATAGAAACTGAAGAATGAGGGGCGCCTGGGTGGCGCAGTCGGTTAAGCCTCCGACTTCAGCCAGGTCACGATCTCGCGGTCCGTGAGTTCGAGCCCCGCGTCGGGCTCTGGGCCGATGGCTCGGAGCCTGGAGTCTGTTTCCGATTCTGTGTCTCCCTCTCTCTCTGCCCCTCCCCCGTTCATGCTCTGTCTCTCTCTGTCCCAAAAATAAATAAATAAAAAAAAAAAAAAAGAAACTGAAGAATGAGAGACTATTTACAGTTCATGTAGCTGATGAGACTTTAAAATATATAAAGAATATATGAAGAAGTCTTAGCATTCAATGATGAAAGACAACCCAATTCTTTAAATAGCCAAGTAATTTGAATAGATATTTCTCCAAAGAAGATATTCAAACAGCAAATAAGCACATAAAAAGAAAAAAATCATTAGCCATCAGGGAAATGCAAATCAAAACCCACAGTGAGATCTACTTCTCACCCATTAGGGTAACTATACCAAAAAAATCAGACAATGGCAAGTGTTGGAGAAAAGGTGAAGAAAACAGAGCCCTTGTACATTGCTTATGGGATTTTGAAATGGTGCAGACACTTTGTAAAACAATCTGGCAGCTCCTTCAAAAGGTGACACCTAGACCCCTAAGTATAGCACCAAGAAACGAAAGTCCAAAACTTATAAAGTACAAGTACAAAAACTTGTAAATCAGCTTTGTCATAGCGGCATTATTCGTAATACCCAACAAGTGCAAAGGACCCAGTATCCATCAATTGATGAATAGATAAACAAAATGTGGTATAACCACAATGAAATACTATTTAGCCATAAAAAGAATGATACATGCTACAACCTGAAAACATTCTAAGTGAAAGAAACCGGACGTAATAGGTCACATGTGTCACATAATTCCATTATATGACATATCCAGAATAAGCAAACCCCTGAAGATAGAAGATAAATTCATTGTTGCCAAGGACTAGGGACATGGGAATGGATTTCTTCTTGGAATGTTAGAAATACTTCAAATTAGATTATGGTGATGGCTACACAACTCTGGGGATATACTAAAAAAAAAACACTGAATTGAGGGGCACCTGGGTGGCTAAGTCGGTTGAGAGTCTGACTTCTGCTCAGATCATGATCTCACAGCTTGTGTGTTCAAGCCGCACATTGGGCTCTGTGCTGATAGCTCAGAGCCTGGAGCCTGCTTCAGATTCTATGTTTCCCTCTCTCTGCCCCTCCCCTCCTGGTGCCCTGTCTCACTCTCTCCTTCAAAAATAAATAAACATTAAAAAACAAACAAACACTGAATTGAGCATTTTCAAAGGGTGAATTTTATGGCATGTGAATTAGTTCCAAATAAAGCTGTTTTTAAAAAGCCTACTATGAGTCACACATTCTATATATCTTAATGACTTTTCTGGCAAATTAATTGTAATTGTCAGCAGCTTTAATGTAATTGTTAAAATGATATAAAAGAGTTGAAACTTCCTGAAATCAAATTGTTTAGGGCCAGGTAAAAGGATATTTGGAAAGCTGAGCCATTTGAATTCATAATTCATAAGTTTACACAAGCTTTTTGTGTAATCATCATGTTACAAAAAATAATTGTCCATTCTGTTCCAACAGTTACTGAGAACTACTATGCGTAAAGCATATGGGAATATGTCTCAACTTAACCATGTACAGAACCAACCAAACTTAAAATATATAGTGTATTGTGGGAAAAGATTCTGAAAAGTGCCTGAGACTTAGTGGGCTCTCAATAAATATTTTCTAAATATTGTCAAGTAAAAAATGGAACCTAAGCAGTAAAGGCAAGCATCTTGGGAAGTATTGTGTGGGTTGATATATATTTGTTCTATTATATGGACAATTTAAAGTGAACAAATAAATAAATAACACCATAGCATGCAAACACCTCAGTGTTCTCTCTGCAGCACATTTACCACTGCTGACATGTCATGGGCTAGAAGTGAAATTTCCAGACAGAAACGAAAGCTCCTTTTAATTATTTAAACCTTATAAGCTCTTCTGAAATTGTATTTATTAATATCATTGAAAATCCCATTGTCGGGGCGCCTGGGTGGCGCAGTCGGTTAAGCGTCCGACTTCAGCCAGGTCACGATCTCGCGGTCCGTGAGTTCGAGCCCCGCGTCAGGCTCTGGGCTGATGGCTCGGAGCCTGGAGCCTGTTTCCGATTCTGTGTCTCCCTCTCTCTCTGCCCCTCCCCCGTTCATGCTCTATCTCTCTCTGTCCCAAAAATAAATAAAAAACGTTGAAAAAAAAATTAAAAAAAAAAGAAAATCCCATTGTCTAAAGATCTCATAATGCCAGGAAATCTAAATTAATTTAGGATAACTGGATCAAGTGATCAGTAGATTTTTGCCTTTTATAGAAAAAAAAAAATAGGACAAGGAACAGAGAAAAGACTGGGAAGCATGTGTAATCACTTCCTAAGTTTAGGCTTGGAAAATGTGCAGACCCTTTTGATAAATAGTCCAACAGTTCCCCCAGTGACTAGCAATATGGCTCAAGTCCTTACCCATGCAGTGGCAATGGCATTTTTTTTGTGGATTCAATGGACTATTGAGAGAATAGAAGCAAAGCCAGGGCTGGTATTCACAGGGAGGTTCAGATGACACAATCTGAACAGAATAATCAGTTCCCACACAGCTTTGAATCATTCCAGCACGAAGGGGAGGAGCCCAAACACCTCAGGTGTTCCCTGAATTCTGTTCATCAGATCTGGTATTAGCAAAGGAGTGGTTAGACCAGAAACACTTTGTTCTGTGCCCTGTTACCTGCTTCCGACTGCCTTAACCAATATGATGATCAGGTCTACTGATAATAACTAGGCCTGCTAGTTGGAGAGGAAGAAGTGGAAATATAAGATATGGCTCCTAATATGATTTGGATTTTATGTCCCCTCCCCCCAATTCCTCTGTTGAAATCCTAAAATCCTAACGTGCAAAGATGATGGTATTAGGAGGTGGGGGCTTGGGGAAGAGTTTCAGTCACAAGAGTGGAGCCCTCAGGAATGGGATTAGTGCCTTAGAAAAGAGGGTCCAGAGGTTCCCCAGCCCCTCCCACCGTGTGAGGACACAATGAGATGTCTGTGACCTGGAAGGGGGCTCTCACCAAATCCGACCGAGCTAGCATCCTGATCTCAGACGTCTAGCCTCCAGAACTGTGCGAAATAAATTTCATTTTTTTTTGTTTACCCCATCCTCCTTTTTAACTCTTCCCCCACTTTTTTTAATACCTCACCCATGAGCAATAAATTTCTGTTGTTTACAAGTTATCCCAGTCTCTGGTATGTTGTTATAAAAGCCTGGATGGATTAAGACAGCCCCTGCATATAAAGGGCTTAACATAAAGTAGCAAAAACAAGACATTACACACACACGCGCGCGCACACACACACACACACACACACACACACACACTAACAATGCAGTAAGTGCTGTAATGTGTTGCCAGTGGTGGTTCTAACATTACTGAGCCATCTGGTTGCACGCCAACATGTTAAATATCCGCAATCTTGAATGTTCACACAGTTAAATATCGGTAAACAGAAGAACATGATAGTAATACAGCTCACCCCTCCCAGAGACCAATGGGGAGCACAAAGCCACCTTCACACCCCTCCCCCCCCATACAGGTGGGAGGCCAGGTTGGGAGACGCGCCCTTAAAGGCTAAGAGGTCGACTGTGAACATGCCCCACCGTTACAGAACTATTTTGCCAAGATTAAAAAAAGGAGAAGATGGAGGGGGGGGGGAAAGTGTGTTATAAAAGATTAAAGCGAAGCAAACATGTAAAATTAAAAGTGCCATTTCCTTCCAGCCCATGTCCCCTACCTCACACTGCAGAGGTGAGCACTGTCAACATTTTGTTACATATATTTCTAGAATGTTTATAAGCATGTAGGCTGTATATTTCACATACCTATGTGCCTGTAGTAGGATTATACTGTGTGTGTTTCTTTGCAATATGCTTTTGGCCTTCACTGCTACATACTGAACACTTTTCATGTCCTGTATATAGATCTACCTTGTTCTTTTAATGTCTAGCAAAATTTTCCAAAGTGTGGATGTGGGGTAATCTATTTTTAATGACATATCAATTGTTCTAATTTTGTCACTAGTCAATGTCATGGAGAGCATCTTTGTATGTATATTTGTGCCTTTAAATGCGGGTTCTTAGGACAATTTCTTCCAAACATTTTAGAAGGTGGTCCATGAGAAAGTTTACCGACCCCAGGAGGTTTTGAATGCCAGTGAATCTGATTTGTTTTGGAAACTGTTGCATTTATGAAACATATTTAATGACATTTAATTCTCCCCCATAACTCCAATTTTCCGTTGAGACACAGGGAAAATAGCACTTAATGATTATATTTCTATTTTTTTTTTATGTTTGTTTATTTTTGTGTGAGCAGGAGAAGGGCAGAGAGAGAGCGAGACAGAATCCGAAGCTGACTCCAGGCTCTGAGCTGTCAGCACAGAGCCCGACACGGGGCTCGAACTCACAAGCCATGAGATCATGACCTGAGCTGAAGTTCGACACTTAACCGACTGAGCCACCCAGGCACCCCAATGATTATATTTCTAAAGGCTCTCTCTTTATCATATGTAAACTTACACAGTGCTAATAAGTAGACATTTTTAAATGAATGAATGGAAACAAAATAAAAGAAATCGTAGTCTCTTGGCTTCTGCAGCTTTATAACTGAGACTTCTCAATTTTCTGGAAACATCTCCCAGCTTAAGAATCTCAGTCATCAAAATTATAAAAACTGCTGTGAAGCCAATGCTTTTTTTTCAATGTAAAAACAGTTTTATGGGGTTTCTTATTATGAAAATACAAAAGACAGAAATGTTTTCCTAAAAAGTCCATCCACTGAAAAGACAATTCCTGGGTCAATTGTATCTATGTCAGCCGTTCTCAGCCCAGTGATCTGGCAATGTCTGGAGGCGTTTTTGGTTGTCACAATTGGATGGATGGAGGCAGCTACCACCATCAGAGGTCAAGGATCCTACTAAATATCCTATGGTGTATAGGACAGCCCCTTGTAGCAAATAATTATCTGGTCCCAAACGTCAATAGTACCAAGGTTGGCAAAACCTGAAACACATTACACGTGGGTACAGACGCAATGTTTTACAAAATGAGATTATATGTAGATACTGTGTTGTCACCTCTTTTTTTTACTTGATATGTCAAAATCTCTTCCATACTAAAAATACACTTCTCCGGACTTTTTCTCCGACAGCATTTTAATGAATCGGTTATCCTTCAGTCTTTTAGAAACCTTGTAACATCCTTACACAAGGGGTGTGTAAGTGTCAAATCTGCGTTGTGCGATCTGCTTAATAATAATACCTGGAAATATGAAGACAACTAAAAAATATACCCTTTAGGGGCGCCTGGGTGGCTCAGTCGGTTAAGCGTACGACTTCAGTTCAGGTCACGATCTCGCGGTCCGTGAGTTCGAGCCCCGCGTCGGGCTCTTTGCTGACGGCTCAGAGCCTGGAGCCTGCTTCTGATTCTGTGTCTCCCTCTCTCTGCCCCTCCCCCGTTCATGCTCTGTCTCTCTCTGTCTCAAAAATAAATAAACGTTAAAATATATATATATACCCTTTAAAGTGATTATTGCTTCCCCTGACTCTATCACTGTAGTGAGAGCTTTAATATTTATTCCTTACCGTGTCTCAAAGACTGTGAATTTTAGCTACCTTATCGATAACAGCCAATTTATCTAGCAGCTTCCTGCAAAGTGGTATAAATGGTCATGGCCTTGCATCTTCTTTTTTAGAGTTGTTAAAGTTCTGGATTTCTTTATGCCACGGCCTTCCCACCCTTTTTTTGTTTTTTTGTTTTTGTTTTTTACTGCAGCCTACAACAAGAAGTAGGTGTTACAGTGAGACCAAGTGCACTGCTGTGTATATATGTATGTATGCATAACGGAAACAAGTTTCTTAAAATAATGCTTACTTTTACTATATACATGCATTCTAATTTAGTTTTTCTTCGATTTCCTTTTTTAAATTTTCATTAGAACTCCGGGGCACCTGGGTGAAGCATCTGACTTCAGCTCAGGTCATGATCTAGCAGTTTGTGGGTTTGAGCCCCACATCGGGCTCTGTGCTGACAGCTCAGAGCCTGGAGCTGCTTTGGATTCTGTGTCTCCCTCTCCCTCTCTACCCCTCCCTCATTCTCTCTTGCTCCCTCTCAAAAAAAAAAAAAACAAAAAATTTAAAAAATTTTTAAAAAATAAATAAATGTTGGGGCGCCTGGGTGGCGCAGTCGGTTAAGCGTCCAACTTCAGCCAGGTCATGATCTCGCGGTCCGTGAGTTCGAGCCCCGCGTCAGGCTCTGGGCTGATGGCTCGGAGCCTGGAGCCTGTTTCCGATTCTGCGTCTCCCTCTCTCTCTGCCCCTCCCCCGTTCATGCTCTGTCTCTCTCTGTCCCCAAAATAAATAAAAAACGTTGAAAAAAAAATTAAAAAAAAATAAAATAAAATAAAAATAAATAAATAAATAAATAAATAAATGTTGAGTATAACCCCAAATTCATTTCATGGCCCACCAATGGTTGTGACTTCGAATTTGAAAACCATTATGGCCTTGGTTTTACTCTGATTAATCATTGTATTTATAGTATAGGCTGACCCTTTTACTCCAATACATTTGCTGAGAAGATGGAATCATTGAAGAACAATGTAATTTTTCATTAAGTGAGCTAACCTGCAATTTATGTTCCCGCACACTTTTGAGAAAGGGGTTCCTCTTAATAATTATTTCAGTCATCAAGGATAAACCCAAAGTGTCCCAGACAAAATAGCAGGTGTGGTCACTCCATCAATAACTGACAGAAGAGAAAAGTTATTTTCGTATTTTTCCCTATTTTCTCCTACAACACATTCCTCTGTCATGTCCATAAAAATCTAGGATCTCTGATATTTGGTGCATGAGTCTTTTAGTTTGGTAGAATATGCTAGAATCAGGAGCTGTGGATTCTCCTCTCAACTTCAAAACTAAATGATCGGCTTTGAACAAATCTTTACGTCTCCCCGGCCTTAATTATTTCATATATAAAATAAGAGTTTAACGATCTGTACGATTCCTTTCAACTCTAAAATTAAATGACTTTGGGGCACCTAGCTGGCTCAGTCAGAAGAGCACGTGAGTCTTGATCTCAAGGTCGTGAGTTCAAGCCCCATGTTGATGAAGAGGTTACTAGAAAATAAATAAATAAACTTTAAAATAAAAAACTAAAAAAAAATTTAAGTGACTTTATACCATAGGAAACGATACTAAAAAAGCTTGCAATATACGTGAGGTAACTAAGTCACATAATATCCCAGCTTTCACCCAAAACATTATCTCTTAGAACATTTCAACACAAGAACATTTCAATACAAGAACGTTTCAATACCATACACTTGTATTGAATAAGAATAAGAATACTTGGTGCTGGGCTCAAAGAATTAACAGCCAAATATGTAACCGGATTGGAAGCCGAAAGTGTCCCCTTCTTTTGTCCACCCAGGCACGATCCCCCCAAAAAAGACAAGATGATTAAGTTAGAGTAAGTTTCTCAGATGAAACCGAAAAACAGGTAAGAAGAAAGAGTCTGGGGCTGAAGAAAACTATGACAAGAGGCTAAACAAGAGGCTGACAATGTTGTTGACATCACGATTTTGTTAAAAGCAGATCCTATTTTTCTTAACTGTATTTATTTTTGAGAGAGAGAGAGAGAGAGAGAGAGAGAGTACAAGTGGGGAAGGGGCAGAGAGGGAGACACAGAATCCGAAGCAGGCTCCAGGCTCTGAGCCATCAGCACAGAGCCCGATGCGGGGCTTGAACTCATGAACCATGAGATCATGGCCTGAGCCGAGGTCGGATGCTTAACTGACTGAGCCACCCAGGCGCCCCAGAGTAGACCCTATTTAAATTCATGGTTGCAACCCTGTGTGTCGACTATAATTTCAAAAATAAATTTAAAAAATACACAGTAAAATAAAATCACGGTTGCTGAGTCAGTTAATCCTCATCGTTTTATTCAAATTGAATGAAACACAGCACATATGGTTTTAAGAGGTGCCGACCACAGAGGGCGTTTGTCAAGTTCGTCACTGCCCAGCATCTCTTGAAACATCCTTTTCGTACGGGAAGAGCCCTTCCTCCCCAGCAGGAAGACCGGATTCATTCTCCCAGCGCCCAGAAAATGAGGTCCGGGATTTGACCAGGACTCCAGCCATCTGACACACCGCGGGCCTGGCACTTCAGCTCAGAAGGGAGTGACAGGCACAAGAAGGTGTACAAGGGACGCATCCCCTCTCGGGGTTGCCAGCTTCGTCTCTGCCCGTGTGGCACCCATGTGAGCACCAGCAGGGTGATGGAGGCCTCGCCCTGGAGCAGCCCCTGTTAAAATGTGGGCTTGTGGGGTGCCTGGGTGGTTAAGCCTCAGACTCCTGACTTTGGCTCAGGTCATGATCTCGCGTTTTCGTGAGGTTGAGCCCCACGGCCGGCTCCATGCTGACCCTGTGGAGCCTGCTTGGGATTCTCTCTCGCTCTCTCTCTCTCTCTCTCTCTCTCCCGCCCCTGCTTCCTCTGTATCTCTCTGTCTCAAAATAAATTAAAAAATAACAAACTTCAAAAAAATGTGGGCTTGTTCCAGCCCCCCTCTGACTCTCCTGGGGGAGTTGCTGAACATCCTGAGGTTATGCAATGCATTCAAAGCTATTTCGAGGAAACGCTGTTGTACTAAGGACACTGAAAGATACCATAGCTCTGTCTCATCTAGCAAAGTTTGACTAACGGGCGAAGAGGTTAGTTTTGTCCCAAAGGGCGGAAGTCTGTGATGGGACAGCAAAGACTCTGGACAAGGAAGATGGCTGAGGCAGGAGAGTTTAATTAAGGCTGGCTGTGGAGCAGTAGACACAGAGCAGTGGCCCGCGGAAAGCGGATAGACGACTCTGACACCTAAGCCTGCATTTATGTGTTCATGATTTGGGGGGCACAGGGTAGTCATCATAGAGGTTTCCTTCCGTGCGAAGTGATTAGAACTGATTTTAGCAGCAAAGACATGCACGTTTTCACAAGTAAGTTTAAACACTTAACTTCAGGGGCACCTGGCTGGCTCAGCCGGTTGAGTGTCCGACCTCAGCTCAGGTCATGGTCTCACAGCTCACGGGTTCGAGCCCCGCGTCGGGCTCTGGGCTGACAAACAGCTCAGAGCCTGGAGCCTGCTTCGGATTCTGTGTCTCCCTGTCTCTCTGCCCCTCCCCTGCTCATGCTCTGCCTTTCTCTGTCTCTCAAAAATAAGTACATGTTAAAAAAAAAAAATTAAACCCTTAACATCAGTGGTCTCAATATTACCATTCCATGAGAATTCCAGAAAGGTGCATCTAGAAGAAAACTCAAAAGAAGGAATAACAATCTCCCGGGAAAAATGAGAAAGTTGGGAGGAAAAGGGATGGGGGAGGAAAAGGATTTTTATTTTTATTTTTAAATATAATTTATTGTCAAATCGGCTAGCATACAGCGTGTAAAGTGTGCTTTGGGTTTTTGGTGTAGACTCCCGTGGTTCATTGTTTCCATACAACACCCGGTGCTCATCCCAACAAGTGCCCTCCTCAATGCCCTCCTCAATGCCCATCACCCATTTTCCCCTCTCCCCCCCCCATCCACCCTCAGTTTGTTCTCTGTATTTAAGAGTCTCTTATGGTTTGCCTCCCTCCCTCTCTGTTTGTAACTATTTTTCCCCCTTCCTTCCCCCATGGTCTTCTGTTAAGTTTCTCAAGATCCACATATGAGTGAAAACATATGGCATCTGTCTTTCTTTGACTGACTTTATGTCACTCAGCATAATATGAAAAAGGATTCTTAGATCTTAGAGACAGGCAACTGTGATGTAGAATCAGAATCTGTGCATGAAACTGTCATAACCAAGCTGATTGCTTGGCTTCATTGGTGATTGATATGTAACATCACATGATTGTTTCAACTATATACCTGATGCTTGTAACATTGCCGCGATGCCTGGGTTAGGCATACCACGGTCTGTTTAGTGATCTTATATATACATTGTCCATGCGGATGACTGTCACTATGGATGGGAAAGATGAAGGGGATACAGGAGAAAATCTATTTTGTGTATGAGATTGAAGCCATTTGCTCTGAGCATGAATTCTCAATCTTTCACTCCCTATCTACGTATTTATCTACCTGTCTATCTATCATGGTATATGAAACTTTCAGAAGTGTTATGCTCCCATGTATATACTGAGATTTTGCAAAGGGGAACATGAGGAAGTAAAATATGGAAATAAACTTTTTATTCCTACAGCTACTTTATTTTTCAAGTAATTTCTACACCCAACATGGGGCTCGAACTCACAACCCTGAGATCAAAGGCTGTATGCTCTACCAACTGAGCCAGCCAGGGGATAACTTTGAATGCACTCCAATTTCTATTTTAAAAAGAAATAATTTCTGGGGCGCCTGGGTGACTCAGTCGGTTGAGCAACCGACTTCGGCTCAGGTCATGATCTCACAGTTTGTGAGTCCAAGCCCCGCATCGGGCTCTGTGTTGACAGCTCGGAGCCTGGAGCCTGCTTCTGATTCTGTGTCTCCCTCTCTCTCTGCCCCTCCCCCACTCATGCTCTGTCTCTCTCTGTCTCAGAAATAAATAAACATTAAAGAATTTAAAAAAAAGGAAGAATTCCTAAAGAAATTTAATATTATTAACAGCTGATTGCAATCGCATCAGTATCGTGAGAACTGCTTTGCGCTCTACACACCCTGACTAAAGAATCATGATGATTTATCCTGGAAAATGCACAAGTACAGTGGAAGGATTTGAGAAACGAAGTGCATGACTATCCCCCAAAGATATAGAGTACAGAGTAGTAGTATATTAGTTATCTATTTCTGTGTAATAAATGACCCCAAAGCATAATAGTTTAAAACACCCATGCACATTTAGTATCGCGTACAGTATAGATATATCATGAATTCAATAATAGCTTGGCTTAGTAGCTCATAGAGTCAGAGTCAAATCCTGGTGGAGGCAAGTTCAGGAAGACTCGCCTGGGGCCGGAGGACCTCTTTGCAAGCCGGCTCGCTTACATGGGTGGCAGACAGCTGGCTGTTGGCACATGGGTGCTGCCCAAAGGCACTTCCATGTCTTTATGGCACGGTGGTTCACGCCCCCCAGGACAAGGAATCAAAAAAAGGAGCAGAGCAAGAGCTTCCGTGGCCTTTATGACCTAGCCGTGATGTCACGCACGATTGTCTCCATCGTAATCTGTGAATCACATGCGCCAGCCCTGACTCAGTGTGAAGATAGACGATGTAAGAAAGTGACTACCATGAGGATTATTGGGGGCCATCTTGGAGACGACATATTATAGAAATAAGGGAAATACGATTGAGAAAGGAGCAGTCCTTCCCCTTTAGGTAATAAAAGATGAAAGCTATCTGAAGACTGGCACATTGAGGGGGGTCTGGGTGATTCAGTTGGTTAAGCGTTAGACTTCAGCTCAGGTCATGATCTCACAGTGCATGAATTTGAGCCCCCGCATCTGGCTCTGTCATCAGCGCAGAACCCGCTTCAGATCCTCTGTCCTCCCCCTCTTTCTGCCTCTCTCTCTCTCTCTCTCTGTCTGTCTCAAAAATAAACATTAAAAAAAAAAAAGACTGGCATATTGAAACTGTTGGGAGAGTACAGAAAGAACTGTAAAGAAAGAGTCTTAGGAACCTAGGACCTAGATAGAAGAGAAAGGATAATGGCTCTCCGTGGATCCTAGCTCCTTAGGAAATATTTAGGAAGGTAGAATGGGCGGGAGAAAGAGCTGAATGCCTGGCAGTAGGATTTGTACCAGATTCTTCCTCAGAGCTTCGATCCCAAAGGGCTCCTTCTCATTTCCTCCAGATGCTTCCTTTAGGTCACTAAACTCATTTCACCAGAACACAGAGGGATCCTAGGGCTCAAAGAAGAAACTATTTAATAGTAAAACTTGTGGACTAATGGGGAGCCTGGGGGGCTCCGTCAATTAGGCATCCAACTCTTGATCTCAGCTCAGCTCACGATGTCACGGTTCGTGAGTTCGAGCCCCGCATCAGGTTTGCGATTCTGTCTCTCCCTCTGCCTGCCTCCTTCTCTCCAAATAAATAAATAAACTTTAAAAAAAAAAAGCTTGTGAGCCAAAAAAAAAAAAAAAAAAAAGGCATAAACCAGTAAACCTCATGCCGGTAAAGCTCATGAACCCATCTTCACGGATGTGGCAGAGAATGAAGAATGACAGGGCTGGCACCATGTGACTGCTCTGATACAGGGTCTGTGCTGTTACCTAGCTGGGCCGTCTGTAAGCACGAATCCCACCCACACCACCAGGGCTACCATTGCATGAAGTGAGGCAGGGGAGAAACTAATTACTGTTGAACATTTGACATGCGCTGGGCACCAGGCTAGGTGTTCTCTACACACTGTTTAATATAATTCTCTGCATTTCACAAAGGTGACACTGAGGGGCGCCTGGGTGGCTCAGTCGGTTAAGCATCCGACTTCGGCTCAGGTCATGATCTTGCGGTCCGTGAGTTCGAGCCCCGCGTCGGGCTCTGTGATGACAGTTCAGAGCCTGGAGCCTGTTTCCGATTCTGTGTCTCCCTCTCTCTCTGACCCTCCCCCGTTCATGCTCTGTCTCTCCCTGTCTCAAAAATAAATAAACATTAAAAAAAAAAAAAAAAAAAAAAACAAAGGTGACACTGAGGCTCAGAGTAGTCAAAGGGGTCAGGGTCTGCTAATTGTTTCCCCAAGGGCCAGTTTTCATCCTTCCTTTTCATACTAGAACCTTCGTGGTTTCAGCTAAGCACATAGCTGGCCAGCTAGAGACTAGGATTCTCGACCTCTCCTCCACCCCGGTAATAGCCAAGTCAGTCAATAATAGTCCATGGAAGGTGATGAGAGAATAGATGTATGTAACTTACGGGTCAGGCCTTTTTAAGGAGTGCCTTCCACTGACATATTTCCCCCATTCCCAACAGGCAGGAACATAGATGTAGTGACAGGGCGCCCAGGTGGCTCATTCAGTGAAGCGGCCAATTGGGGCTCAGGTCATGATCTCACTGTTCATGAGTTCAAGCCCCGCGTCGGGCTCTGTGCTGACAGCTCAGAGCCTGGAGCCTGCTTCCGATTCTGTATCTCCCCTCGTCTCTGCTCCTTCATCACTCATGCTCTGTCTCTGTCTCTCTCTCAACAATAAATAAACATTAAAAAATTTAAAAGAAAAACATAGACGTAGTGCTGAGTCAACTTCCACACTGCAGATAAGACCACAACCTCATGGCATTGCAAACCCCAAGTTCTCAGATGGCCACATGAAGCTGTCTATTAGCGTGGACTGCCGCCACCTTGAAGTTTTAAGTGACAAAGAACTAAAGTAATATATTTTATTTACGCCATCATTCTCTTGATCTCTATGAAAGCAATTAAACCAGTATTCTAACCAACACGTGAACGTGTCAGAGATCAACCAGCAGTAAGTGGCAGATCAGAGACACTTCCGCTTTCGAACTTCTACTCCATCACTTGCCATGCACTTTCACGGGAAAGATGTCCTTGTTAAGGAGAATGTCACTTTTTTTCTTAGGTAATCTCCACGCCCCCCATGGGGCTTGAACTCATGACCCTGCGATCAAGAGTCCCATGCTTTACTGACTGAACCAGCCGGGCACCCCAGAAGAAATGTCACTTTTTCTCTCAACGCTCTTGTGTATTCTAAGAGCTCAATACAAATTTGAAAATGAGTGAGTCCATTCGGACAACTTTATGCCCTTATTTAGTGAAGAACCAAAATTGTGTCTCCTTCAATGTTGAGCACAATCTACCTCCGTTATGATGAACGTTACACTTTTTAGAATTTGGGCTCTGTTTATGTTCTGTTTTGGGGTTCTGACTCATTTTTCTTTGGAACAGAAGTCTATTTGAAGGATGTTAAATTTACTGATTGTTTTTTCAAGCGCAGTGTTCTCCGGGCACATTTTTCCTGTAGCTTATACAGATGCTTACCATCCTGCCATCTTTATATAGCTCTTCCTATTCTTACTAAAAATAAGAACATGTACAGCTAGTATTAAGCCAATACCTACTGGTGTGGTCATCCCTGTCGGTAATCAAATATTGAAATAGTTCCATATTCCTTGGTAAACAGCCAACACCCTATGACCTCTGAGGTTTCCCAGCTGCTCTCACATCTCTGCTCCCTCTTGCAGCATCCCTGGTGGTCCTGGCACTCAGAAACCAATAAGCAGCCTCCAGCTCTGTGATGAGTCCTTCTGGATTAATTGCTGCCTATATCCTAAGGTTATTAAGTATTTTTAACGGCACTTCCGGAAGCATGTCCAGTCTATGGCTTGCAAAGTAACTTTTTAATTTTTTTAATGTTTATTATTTTTGACAGAGAGAGAGAGAGAGAGAGAGAGAGAGACAGAGGGCCAGTGGGACAGGGGCAGAGAGAGAAGGAGACACAGAATCTGAAGCAGGTTCCAGGCTCTGGGCTGTCAGCACAGACCCCAACATGGGGCTCAAACTCACAGAATGTGAGATCATGACCTGAGCCAATGTCAGATGCTTAACCAGCTGAGCCACGCAGGCACCCTGACAAAGTGACTTTATGATAGTTTCTAAAGCTCCTCATTTCAACAATACCTTTGAGAAACCAACAGCATGAAGATACTATTCTGCTGATAGTTTTATGTCTTCTCAAAGACTTTATGTATATTTCCATAATTCAAAGCATACATTTGCAGCATTCTTCCAAGGCCTTCCCACCAAATCCCCACTTACCCTACTACACACACACACACGCACACACACACAATCATTAAGCTAACACAAAACGGCACTATAGGGAAATAAATTAAACATAATTCAATTTTATTCAAAACTACTCTGTACTTCAACCAATTTTCCCAAGTAATTCTATGTTCCCAAAATGAAAAGTATCCTGTTCGCTTACACTGTCAAATTACATCCTCTAAAGCTGGGGTCCACACATCACATAACGCCTCACTTGTGCTGGTAATCATGGAACAAAGCCCCATTTAAGTAAAATAAAATGAATCTCCTTTCCATTTTCTGACAATCACAGCATAATGTATATAGCTTTTATTGTAAGCAACAGTAATGGCACTTGAAACATATATTAGGGAGTGTTTGATATAAGACATTTAGTATCGTGTCTGATATGTTATCAACACAATGAATATTAGCAATGATTATTCTTGTTATTTATTATGATTATTATTATATATCTCAACTGCAAATCTTATCCTATTATCCTCCCTTGCTTAAGAACCTGTGTGACTGACTCCCCATTGCTTTGCTTTGCTTTGCTTTTTTGTTTAAGTTTATTTATTTATTTCAAGAGAGAGAGAAGGTGGGGGGAGGAGCCGAGAGAGAGAGAGAGAGAGAGAGAACCACGAGAGAGAGAACCCGATATGGGGCCTGATCCCACAAACGGTGAGATCATGACCTGAGCTGAAATCAAGAGTCGATGCTTAAAGTGACTGACCCACCCAGGCGCCCCTCCCCATTGCTTTTCTTAACACAATGTCGTAGGTTTGGTGGTCAGGCTTTCGGCTTCCTTTTCAGCCCTCGTCTCTCAAAACTCATACTCTGTCTCCCTTTTACCTTCAAACCGCAGAAAACTTCATTAAGTCCCCTAACCGGACCCTGTCTCTCTGATCACTGGGTTTTTGCACATACTGCTCCCTTTGCCTGAACACTTTACCTGGGTAATTCTTGTCCATTCATAAGGTCTCAGTGTAGATGATGCTTCTTCCTTGCAGGTCTGGGTTAGATGCCTCATGTCTACGCTTTCACAGCAGCCTGGGCCTCGTGACACTGCTTTGCCATGTGGTGATTTGCCCATCTCCCAGATCACAAGCTTTGTGAACATGAGGAAATGATCAGTCCCTTCTCCCTCTTGTAGCCCCATAGACTGCGTTAATACAGCAATTGTTGAATAAATCAATGTTTGAAGAGGAATGCGGGCTTCTCTCATAATAAGAATAAACCCTTTCGCTCTGAGGCAATTCATCGCATATATCTAAAGAGACTGAAAACAAAACGGAAATCTATATTTATATTTAATTACCATGTGTAAATAAGTTAATACGCCTCTTACATTTTAGATGGCAGCTTATGTGTTCATTTCATAGCCAATAAAATGGGGTAAGAATATTTGCTCAATTTTTTTTTTTTTGAGAGAGAGGGTGCAAGTGAGCAAGGGGCAGAGAGAGAGAGAGAGAGAGAGAGAGAGAGAGTGAGAGAGGGAGAGAAGCAGGGCTCACCGAATGCAGGACTCACACTCATGAACCATGAGATCATGGCCTGAGTCAAAGTCAGATGCTTAACTGAGCGACTGAGCCAAGTAGGCACCCAATATTTACTCAGTTGTATTGAACTTGAAGGAGCAAAGGAGATTAAAAGTATTTTTAATTATCAACAATTAATTTTTAGTAGTAGGCTAATAGGCATTTTGTTATATAAATCTTATGTCCTTTCTCCATTAAACATATCTTCAGTAAATGTTTTTGAGACTAAAAAGTACCCAGAGTATGACTGAATTATATTTTTAAAAAATATAATCTGTATTTAATTTACCTCTTTCCTAGATCTCATGATTATAGTGTCCTTAATTAATTTTGCTGTATTGTATTTTTTTTAATCCAAGGCACATATAATCAAATCTATCTTGTCATAAGATACAGACAAATATTCATATGTACTTTTAGAAGTAATAGGGACAGATGAATGTTAAAACTTAAAGTAAATACAAATAACTAGTAAAATTATATCATATTTAATTAGGAATTAAATGCGATTAGGAATCTTTTTTGAATTAGCTTATATAGGCCATACATACGTGGTTATATTTCTACTCTTTTTTTTTTAATTTTTTAATTTTATTTATTTATTTTGAGAGAGAAAGAGTGACAGCAAGCAGGGAGGGACAGAGAGAGAAGGAGAGAGAGAGGGAATGGATCCCAAGCAGGCTCCACACTGTCAGCACAGAGCCAGATGTGGGGCTTGAACCTGCGAACTGTGAGATCATGACCTGAACCGAAATCAAGAGTCAGATGTTTAACTGACTGAGCCACCCAGGCGCCCCTGTATTTCTACTCTTGAGTGGTAAACATCATTCTGTATTCTTGATGAAAACAATGTTATAAGCACTCAAATAATGACTTACTTCAAAATTAAAGCTGAAAAGGAGAGCAGGACCTCAGCCTTCTGGAACAAAATTGGACCCAAATGTCTAGAACCCTTTTCCAGGCAGAAAACTAAATACATTCCTTGTTACAAATAAAAGAGTGTTGTTGCCTTTAGACGACCAGCTTTCACGCTGCAATCTGAGATCACATATTTTGATGGAAGCCAGAGCTTTAGGACAGGCAAATTTACCAGAACTACTTGTTTTTAGGGAAAAAGAGACATAGAGCAGTGGAAATGGATTTTTAGACTGTCTGCATGAAAAAAAAAAATGGGAAAAGATTTCCAATAAAGTTGCTCAAGTTGGAGGAAGGAGGGAAGAGTCAGATCTGTAGATCCAGCCGCAAACTGGATCAAAAATGTGGAGTTTCCAGGAATAAGGAGCAACTTAAAGAAGTAAATTACTAATGGGATACCTGGGTGGCTCAGTCGGTTAAGCGTCCGACTTCAGCTCCGGTCATGATCTCAGGGTCCATGAGTTCGAGCCCTGCGTCAGGCTCTGTGCTGACAGCTCAGAGCCTGGAGCTTGCTTCTAATTCTGTGTCTCCCTCTCTCTCTCTCTCTGCCCCTCCCTTGCTCGTGTTCTGTCTCTCTATCTCAAAAATAAACATTGAAAAAAAATTTTTTTAATAAAAATAAAAAATAAACATTTCTCCAAAAGAAATACAGCAGTGGTCAATAGGCACAAGAAAAGATTTTCAACACCATTAGTCTATACAGAACGGTAAATCAAAAGCCACAATTAGATAAAACTTCTTACTGGATTTTTTAAAAAGTTTACTTACTTATTTTGAGAGAGAGAACATGAGCAGAGGAGAGGCAGAGAGGGACAGAGAGAATCCTACGCCGGCACCCCACCATCAGCACAGAGCCCAATGCAGGGCTCACACTCACAGAGCGTGAGACGGTGACCTGAGCGGAAACCAGGAGTCAGTCACTCAACCAACTGAGCCTCCCGAGTGCCCCTTTACTGGACTACCTTTGAAGAAAATGAACACAAATCTATAGAGATAGGAAGTAGACGAAAGACTGCAGGGGTGAGGAGTGGGGCCATTGGAGAGTCACAGGTACTGGGTGAGGGTTTCTTTGGGGGTGATAAAATGTTCTAAAATTGGTTGTGCTTACCGTTGACAACTGTGAATAGGCTAAAAACTATTGAATTATACACTTTAAAAAGGTGGATGCTACTGTAATGTGAATTACCCCTCAATAAAACAGGGAAAAAAAACCCCACAATAACAAGCATTAGCCAGTATGGGGAGAAATTCAAACCCTCAGACATTGTAGGTGAGACTATGTAGCGGTGAAGCCACTTTGGAAAACAATTTGGCCGTCCCTCAAAAGGTTAAATATAGTTACCATACGACCCAGCAATTCCACCCGTCAGAATCTGTGCAAGGGAATTGAAAGTATATGTCCACACAGAAAGTTGGAGATGAATGTTCATCGTAGCATTAGTCACAATAGCCTGAAAGTGGCAATGAACGGAATCAATGGATGAATGGATAAATAAAACACCATATAGCAACACAACAGAATATCAGCAATACACAAGAATTATGTATGGATACATGTTACAACATGGATGGACTTCGAAAGCGCTAAGCTAACGGCAAGACGTCAGTCATCACAGATGACCACATTTGTAGATTCCCATTTGTACGAAATGTTCAACGTAGGCAAATCTACAGAGAGAGAAAGTCGATTAGTGGACATCTAGGCCTGGGAGGTGGGGGAAGGAATAATAAGGAAAGTGGGCAGGGACCAGTAACGGGTACAAGATATCTTTGGAGGATGGTGAAAATGTTCTAAAATTAGTGCATGGTAATGGTTGCCCAACTCTGTAAACATATTTAAAAACATGGAACAGATGCTTTAAAACCCGTGTATTTCATGATATGTGAATTATATCTCAATGAAGCTGCTAAAAAAGAGTTGATTGTGGGGCGCCTGGGTGGCTCAGCTGGTTAAGCGTCTGACTTGGGCTGGGGTCACATTCTCGAGGTTCCTGAGTTCAAGCCCCACATCTGGCTCTATGCTGATAGTGTGGAGCCTACTTGGGATTCTCTCTCCCTCTATCTCTGCCCCTGTTCTGCTCTCTCTCTCTCTCTCTCTTTCTCAAAATAAATAAATAAACTAAAAAAAAGAAAAAAAGAAGAGAGTGCTAGGCATATTATCAATACTGAGTTTTCAGCCTCTCACCTACCTCCTTTCACCTACCTCCAACTGTGGCTTATTCCTTCCATGGGCTACCTTTCTTGAATAGAATGTGTGTCCCTGTACCTGGGGAAGAAAGATGAACATTTTCTATTTTTCTCATAAAAACCAAAACACTCAGTTAGCATGTTGCTTCTTCCTCTTTCGGGTGTCAGGGATTACCATTCTGAAATTTAAAACTCTAGGGGCACCTGGGTGGCTCAGTGGGTTAAGCGTCTAACCGCAGCTCAGGTTATGGTCTCAGAGTCCGTGAGTTCGAGCCCTGTGTCACGTTCTGTGCTGACAGCTCAGAGCCTTGAGCCTGCTTCTGATTCTGTGTCTCCCTCTCTCTCTGCCCCTCCCCCCCAATAAATAAATATTTTAAAAAATTAAATTCAGAGTCTAAAGGAAGCAATCTCTAGAGAGATAGTTGAATGATCCTGCAAGAATAGTCCAGTCACTTTTACTTTTCTGTGAGACTTTCTGACCTGCATGGAGCTGAATTTGCTTGCCCTGCAAAACTTCTGCTGTCAGTGTATAAATCTCCCTAATGTAAGGATTTTTCATTCATTAAAATGGCTTCCGGTTAAACATTTTGGAATTGCTAAAAAAATTTTTTTTTTTTTTTTTTTTTAATCTGAATGGATCTCTCCTTTCCATTTCAGGCCCTCACACTCCTCCAGAGCTAAGCATAGCAAACAAAAGAACAATCTCAAAATGATTAGTGGAAAAGAGTAAGCTTTCTTTTTCCAAAGGGCTTGTTTTTTTGACTGTGCTTTTTCTTTTCTTCTTCTTCTTCTTTTTTTTTTTTAAGAGGGAAATTTCCTCTCTCTGGCTCTTCAAGTGAGGTCAGAGCTTCAAAAATACCATACTGTATCATTTACTTGGACATTTTCTTAGAACAGGATTAACTTTGGGAAAGAGTTTAGGTGGTTACAAATGACTCAGAATGATAAAAGATGAGTCAGGGAGCATTGCTAAAACTGTAGCCCTTTCACTACAACCTTAGGAAGATTGGATTTTTTTCTGCAACTTGGCAACCGTAAGCGTATATTGATTAGCTTAATGGATTCCTTTTGAGTATCGTAATGAAAACACAGGCAGAATGTTCTTAGCACACCAATAAATTCTACCAGTCATTTTTTGATACTTGGAAAAATTACTAGGCTCAGGAAGCAAAGTTCAACCACATAGCAATCTTTGCATTATTGGAAAACGCTCTAAGAAGAAAGGCACTCTCAGCTGGATCTCTGTTTACTCAATAATATACAGAGACCAAGCGATCTTTAGTAAAAAGCAAATTTTTTTTTTTTAAGTTTAGGACGTAGCCTATTTCCTCTGAAACCTGAGAAATTATCTGATCATCTTCACTCCGGGAAATATCTTTTAAAAAAAATTTTTTTAATGTTTATTTATTTTTGACAGAGCATGAGTGGGGGTGGGGGGAGCAGAGAGAGAGGGAGACACAGAATCTGAAATAGGCTCCAGGCTCTGAGCCATCAGCACAGAGCCCGACGCGGGGCTTGAGCTCACAGACAGTGAGATTATGACCTGAGCCAAAGTCGGACGCTCAACCGACTGAGCCACCCAGGCGCCCTGGAAATATCTTTTTAACAGGTTACTTTTGGATAAAACCACGTAATAGTGACCAACGTCCTTAGTATGTTCTGGGCACTGTCTAAAACTTTTACCTGTATTAGCTCAGTTCAACCTCACAGTCCTTGTATAAGATAGTCACCATTATTATCACCAGTTTATAGATAATAAAATTAAGGTACAGCATATTCAGTAAGTGGCAGAGCAGGGAGCTGAATTGAAGGCAGTCCCATTCCAGTGCAAACACTATTTCTGTGCCATATTGCTTTTTCAGGTTATGGTCTTTCATTGGAAGAAAGGGAATCCCATTTTATTATTTTTTTTAAGTTTATTTACTTATTTATTTTGAGAGAAAAAGAGCATGTGCACACAGAGGAGGGGAAGAGAGAGAGGGAGAGAGAGACAAAATCGTAAGCAGGTCAGCATAGAGCCTAATGTGGGGCTTGAACCCATGAATCACGAGTTCATGACCTGAGCCGAAGTCGGAAGTTTAACCAACTGAGCCACCCCGGTGCCCAGAAATTCCATTTTGGTCTCACGAATGGATCCTTGTGATGAAGTTGAGTCTAGTTAGTGTTCATTCTGAAGATCTTTTGGGGCCCCCTTTTTATTTTTTTATATTTTTTTTTGAGTGAAATTTCTAGGATCCATCCGAAATCTTGTGCATCTGAAAGGAGAATGTGTTGCTTCATAAATGCAATGTTTATCCAGTTGGGTTGGATCGACCGTTCATTGCTTGGATACCCAAGTAGATGGAATAATGACATCTGTCAGGAATAGAGAATAGCCTCTTAATCCGTAGTTCTTAGGTAGTATCTTCATTTAAAGGGTGGCTTTAAGTTAATTCCAGTGATGACTGGAGTTTTGCATCCAAGACCATCCTAAAAGAAACTGAAAGGGCTTCAACATCTGGAGCTCAAGTCTGATACTTAGAGGGGACTGCCTCACTGATATGTTTCCCAACTTCAAACTAGTTTGTTATGTTTCTCATTTTGTAACTGATTACTAAAAGTTTTACATGTTTAAGACATTTTAAAAACCACAGGCAAGTCATAATAAAACTGAGAATGGAGATTCTGATCTCTTGAGGTATTGGTGATATTTGCTGAAGTTTGTGACGTCAACAGTGCTTCCCACCAGATGTTCAGGAATATAACAATGAGGATTTAGAACTACTTTTAGTATTCTTTTTTTTTTTAATATTATATATATATATATATATTTTTTTTTTTTTTTTTTTTTTTTGAGAGGGAGAGAGAGACAGAGAGAGTGAGACATCAGGGAAGGGACAGAGAGAGAGAAGAGACACAGAATCCGAGGCAGGCTCCAGGCTCTGAGCTGTCAGCACAGAGCCTGCCGCAGGGCTCGAACTCACGGATGGTGAGATCGTGACCTGAGCCGAAGTCAGACACTTAACTGACTGAGCCACCCAGGCGCCTCTAGAACTACTTTTAGTATTCTTAAAAGATGAGTAAAAGCATAATTCCATAAAGTTATGTAAGCTAGTTAAATGTCAATTTCTCTATTTTTTATTGGAATATATCAACAGTAATTAACTATGAGCTCTCCAGAAAGAGCCTATTTCATTCATCGTTCTGGGAGCAGTGCTCAGAACATGCCTGGCATGTGGCAGGAAGTAAACAGTTATCTAGAGAAGTGACCACATGCCCACAGAAGCTGTGATTGGCTGCTGATGACATCATAGAGATTCCTGGGATTTATTAAATGGAGCAGATGGTTACCAGAGTGTTTCAACATGCTAGAGTTTTTTTTAACAACCCAAATTTTATCAATCTAACACATAGTTAATGTCATGCATAAATACAGAGTGACTGCTGCTAAATTTTAGTGACCAATAATAGCCACAAAGAGCACTGAAGTGTCTGTATGTTACTCACATAATTGCTTGGGGTTTTCTTGTTTATTTAGTTTTTTTGTTTATTAGTATCAGAACATTTTTGTTTATTAGTATCAGAACCACAACAGTGATCCGTGCAATCTTCCCATTTTGTCAATTTCAGATGATTTTTATCTGATAAATACATGGCTCAGTTTTGCAAGAGAAAAAAGGAAATACGCTGCTGCAACCAATGCTCCCCCGATATATGCATATGGCCAGATGAACGCATTCAAAGGATTGCAGTCTACTGGAGAAGATAATGAAAGGAATAGCCAAGGGTAGAAAAGGTGTCTTTGGCGGTGATGGTAAACATTCTGGGGTAGAACTATGTATATATTTGCGAACGTGCGGATCCCGGGTATGAGGTCCTAACCCATAAAGGCAACCACGAAGTAAGAGCTCAAGACATGGCCTGGAGTCACAGAGATAGGAAGCACCCTCCTCTTCCCCTCCACCCCTCCACCTCCATTCCTGTCCCCTCCAGCCCTCCACCCTTCTTTGCCCACTGCTCTATCCTTAATAGCAAACTCATACCCCTCCTTCACCCAGGCAAAAAAGGTGATTGGCTCATTGGCAGAGGGATTCTGGCATTCCTGAGTCCTCTCACTGAATACCTTCAAAGTCCCTTTCTTAACCACTTAGTACAACATAATTTTCGTTGCTCTTTCAATCTCTGAATATTTTGGGACGCCTGGGTGGCTCAGTGGGTTAAGCGTTTAGCTTCAGCTCGGGTCATGACCTCACAGTTCATAAGTTCTAGCCCCACGTCGGGCTCTGAGCTGACAGCTCACAGCCTGGAGCCTGCTTCAGATTCTGTGTCTCCCTCTCTCTCTGCCCTTCCCCCACTCGTTCTTTTTCTCCCTCTCTCTCTCTTTCTCAAAAATAAATGAACATTAATTTTTTTTTTTAAATATCTAAACACTGAGTCTTATTAACCTGCAAACCATGAGGTCACATAAACTTGAATTTGGGGGAAGATGCCTGCTTTAAGAACAGGACATGGGGGGTGCCTGGGTGGCTCAGTCGGTTAAGCATCCGACTTCGGCTCATGTCATGATCTCTTGGTCTGTGGGTCTGAGCCCCACATTGGGCTCTGTGCTGATGGCTCAGAACCTAGAGCCTGCTTCAGATTCTGTCTCCCTATCTCTCTCCTCCTCCCTTGCTCACTCTGTCTCTCTCAAAAATTAATAAACATTAAAAAAAATTAAAAAAAAAACAGGACGTGGGTTTATTTTTTTCTCTACATTTGTCTATAGTTTTCAATGTTCCCAAATACCAAAATAAACCACTGCTTTTGTAATCAGAGAGAAAACCAGTAAACTATCAGAAAGAAATAGACTGAGGAAGGAGGAATAAGCAAACAGCTTCACAGCAGTTGTTGGGAAGAGTTGAAATTCACACTCTAGAGGAAGATTTTTATTACCTCTAAGACTTACGTTATGATAAGAGTGAGAACAGTTTACAGAGTGATTTTATGTACCTTTTCCAGTGTATGTTGGTAGTTCTTAGCCACAGGCTGATTACTACCTAAGTGCTAGCTTCCTTAATACATAGGAGACATGTGAACGAGTCAAGGAATATGAAGCTAGGCCCAATTTCCCCCATGTTTATCCGTTCATTCAGGAGGTATTGAACTATATTCCAAATCAAAAAGCAGGTATTTTGAGTATAATAAGAGACAGGATAGACATGGTCTCTGCCTTCTGGAAATCTCACGTCTAGTTGAGGAGATAGGAGAAAAAGTAAACATAAAACAATGGAAAACATTTAGTCCATGCTATGGGAATCAATTCCATCCCGCCAAAGGCCATTAAGAACACACTTAGAGTTGAACAAGTTGGCGTCTGACTCATTACAGTGAGGGGAACATACCATGTGGAACCACGGGCTGTCTCAGTGACACGGTGTTGTTAGAACTGAGTTTGAAGAACCTGGTTGGGTGATTTGTGATTTGCCCCACAACTGATGCTGTCAGAAAGTGGGGGGCGATTCTATGATTGGATACAGAAGCATCAGACACTCATTTAGTAAGAGAGGGGAAAGTTTGGGATCTGTGGGTTTTACGTACAGTGCCCTGGTTTTGTCCGCGCTTTGCCCAAGTGACGAAGTGACCTCGCTTTGTCTCATTTTATCCTGGTCTCTCGGAGGAAGCGTGTCTGAACTCGATATTCCGTGAGATTGTTTACATCTGAAAGCACCATGGCATGGCCTAGCTGTGAATGCCAAGACAGCTTCTGAATGTCAGCTGCTCCTCTTTTCTCCCCACAGTAAATGAATGAAGGACTGCAACCCCAAACAGCGGGGGAGAAATCTGTGTTCACCGGGAAGTGATCAGGGATTGCTATTATCTTCCCCAGAATGGTACCACGAGGAGTCCTTAGAAGGGCTTCTCAAAAGGCACATTGGTTGGTGGTATAATACAGTATCTCTATCTCCCTAGAAAGAGGTGGTGTGGTTGTGTGTGTGTGTGTGTGTGTGTGTGTGTGTGAAAAAGAGACAGAAACAGATCAGGAGAGAGAAAGAATGTGTTTGCATTGAAGGTTCTGGGCTAGGTGACTTTAAAGTCTTATAGCGCAGGGGCCTCTGGGTGGCTCAGTCTGACTTTGGCCCAGCTCCGTGAGCTGGAGCCTCGCTCGGGTCAGGCTCTGGCTGACGGCTCAGAGCCCGGAGCCTGCTTCGGATTCTGAGTTTCCCTCTCTCTCTCTCTCTCTGCCCCTCTCCCGCTTGTGCCCTGTCTGTCTCTTTCTCTCAAAGATAAATAAAACATTAAAAAAAAATTTTTTTTTAGGTCCTTGTAGCTCAGCCAGTCTGTCGGTGCCCCTGACGAGACGAGTCACGCACGCGTGGTGATCGAGTAGTTGCCCTAACGGATCAGCAAGGAGTCTTGAAGATCATCTGTCTGTGGCTAACAGAAACACAGTCCTACACAACAGAAGCAAATACCGGTGCAATGACTACACATGACGACAGCTCTCCTGCTGACCGCAGTTAAAATAACGGGATGGAAAACAGTCAGAAACGCAACACAGTACATTTTATTTTTCCAATCCCCACACCCTACTTCAAGTCCCTGCTCTCTCAGCTTTCTATTTTTATTAGAAAAACTATACCGGGAATATGTTGGTGCACCATGAATTCTGTCTTGAGTACCATGGCAACTGCTTGCTCTCAGTGGAGCATTTTATGTCCAGATTATACATTTAGACAATTTGTAAAGGATGCTTAACATGATGGGTGCATCTCAGTAACAACTTCACGGGTAGAGTTCTTGCGCGGAGCCCCACAGCGGGTCACCACGAAGTGACAGCAGGGTGGGAGATAAGGAATTGCTTATGCTTATGCAAAGAAGCTTAGTGTCTTTCACCAACGTCGGAAGGGCGACGCACATGCTCCAAGTGACAGATACCCTTCCCCCCGTCACCACACACACGTCTGCAACTGGGCAGACGAATGGCCAATGGCTGGCCTTGAGTCTGGAAACCCAGGTTCCACCCTCTGGCTCTGCTCCTGAGCATGTAACCAAGAGTTGTGTGACTCACCTGCCCTATCTGGACGGTGAAGAGATTGGTCTAGAGGCCTCTACAGCCCATCAGCTTTATGCTTCTGTGACTGGGGTTTTCCTTCTTGAGGACATTCTCTCAAGACCTTTCCCCCCTATTTCTTTATAGATAATGCAACATGGTTAAGAGTTTAAGTTTGGAATGTAAACAAACCCAGCTTAACGGCTGGCTCAGTCCCCCTGGATGCGTCCTTGAGAAGTTCTTTTATTTGTGAAATGGATCTTATAATAGTAACCACCTCATAGGGGTGTTGAGAAGATTGACATGAGTTTAATATTAGCATCTAGCTCATATGTTGTGCAGATTGTCTGAGATAATACGCATAAAACTTACTTAGTCTTGTGTTTGACCCATCAAAAACAAACAACAAATACTAGCAAATGTCAATAACAATCCTAAAAGGCATCTTTCCCTATGGGGTCCCCTGAATGGCACAGGCAGCCAGCCATAAACCTTTTCAGATAAAGTAAGAAAATCTTGAGACACAAAATATTTGCAAAATATTTACATTTCTTGAACTATCTTGAAGCAATTTAACAGCCGTTGCCTAAATTCACTGGTTCTTGTCAATAAACCTCACCCTCGGGATTATTCAGGCCGAGGTTCCAGGTAAAAATCACTCTCTGCAGAGCCAGCTAAACAAATCACTCTGTGTGATTGTGTCCAAAGTCAAGGCCTTGTCAAGCTAATTTGCCTCTGGTCAGTGAAGTTTTTACCTGCCAAGCGCTCCAGCTTTTACTTTAATCTCTTAATCTGAATGCTTAGTTTCTCTAAAAGCAGCCTGGTATCTTTACATCATTTATCTCTTCCATATCATTTATCTCTTTTTCCTGCACCGTGACCTGCACACATAGGCAGAGTCATATCTGCATGGTTTAACCTCACGTGTATACTGCCTGTCAAGCAGGTGCAAACTGCCAGTCAGTTGTAGTAATACGTGATAGCACTATATTTAAAACTCATATGGGGAGCCTAGGTGGCTCAATCAGTTAAGTGTCCGACTCTTGATTTCGACTCAGATCTTGATCTCAGGGTCGTGGGATCGAGCCCCACTGCAGATCAAGCTCTGCACTGGGCATGGAATCTGCTTAAGATTATCTCTCTCTCTCTCTCTCTCTCTCTCTCTCTCTCAAATAAAAAAAAAAAAATAACACAAAGCTTCATATTAATATTGTGATTCCTGGGGCACCTGGGTGGCTCGGTCCATTAAGCATCCAACTTCGGCTCAGTTTACGATCTCACAGTTTGTGAGTTTGAGCCCTGTGTCGAGCTCTGTGCTGACAGCTGGGAGCCTGGAGCCTGCTTCGGATTCTGTGTCTCCCTCTCTCTCTGCCCCTCCCCCGCCTCTCTCTCTCTCTCAAAAATAAGCATAGTATGTATGTATATATATATATATATATATATATATATATATAGTGATTCCTTTCAATCCCTCTGAATTTAGTTTAAGAAGACCATTTAAAAACCTGCCTGTGTATATATTACTTATTCAATCACAAAATTACAGGTAATCATGAAAGATCCAAACATTGTAGTGTTAAGGAAAAAATGATTTGTGACGCTTGTTGAAGATGGTAAGGCACTTTTTGCAAGGGGGGACTGCTCCAGGGGAGCTTTGTAGTAGGGGCGCCTCTACTCCAACCAGGATAGTCGGGGGTTCATATGCAAGGAGCAGGCTGGAGGTCAGTGGATGGAAAAGAGGGACTCTCAGAGGTAAGGGGGCTTCTTACCAGACCCAACAGAATTTCTGCTGAAGGCAAGCCAGAAGGATAAGATGGGGGAGGGGAGGATGAGGCATTTGATCAGGTACCGAGGGTGAAGGCTTTTCTTTAAACTGGGTTAGCGGGATTCTTGCTGAAACCGGATCTTGCAAAGGGCAGACCCAGAAGCTCAAGATCACGCTGAGGCAGGTGGAGGGTTTAGAGGCACCAGGTCAGGGTTAGGTCAAGGAGAGAATCTTCGCCGTAGAAATAATATCCTGCAATGCTAGTCTCCCATAACCCCACCCGGGGACAAAGTCTCCATCAGGGTTTTACACAGTCCTCTGAGCTTGTTCTGTGCCTGTACTAACTTAATTAGGCTAAAGAGCAAGCTGCTATAATTACAAGGGGACTAAGTGACTTTAAAAGCACCGAACCTTGTTTTTCTTTCACCTAAAAATGCCAGCCTGAGAAAAAGCTATAAACTGCACGATTCCAAATATATGACATTTTGGAAAAGGCAAAACTAGGGAGACAGGAAAAGATCGGGGGCTGCCAGCAGTTGGGGCGGGGCAGGGAGAGGGATGAGTAGGAGGAACCCAGGGCATTTTTAGGGAAACAAAACTATTCCACAGGATACCGTGGTGGGAGACATAGGTCGTTATATCTATGAGTCAAAACTCATAGAATCTACAATGTCAAGAGCAAACCCTAATGTATCCTATGGATCTCAGTTAATAATAATCATCCACTGTCACTAATGCACCACACTGATGCATGATGTTAATAATAGAGGAGGGGCGCCTGGGTGGCTCAGTCGGTTTAGCATCCGACTCCTGGTTTCAGCTCAGTTCATGATCTCATGGTTCATGAGATCGAGCCCCACGTCAGGCTCTGCACTGACAATAGGGAGCCTACTTGGGATTCTCTCTCCCTCCTTCTCTCTCTCTCTCTTACTCTCTCCTTCTCTCAAAATAAATATGTAAAACTTAAAAATAAATAAAAAAATAATAAAGGAAACTGAGGGGGCAGTGGAAGGCTTATAGGAAATCTCTGTAATTTCTGTTCAAATTTTCTGTAAACTTAAAACTGCTGAAGAAAATAGTCTTTTTTAAAATTTTTTTAATTTTTTTTAAATTTATTTTTGAAGGAGAGAGAGAGAGAGAGAGAGACAGAGCATGAGTGGGGAGGAGCAGAGAGAGAGGGAGACACAGAATTCGAAGCAGGCTCCAGGCTCTGACCTGTCAGCACAGAGCCCGACGCGGGGCTCGAACTCACGGACCATGAGATCATGACCTGAGCCGAAGTCGGATGCTCCACCGACTGAGCCACCCAGGTGCCCCATCTTTTTCTTTTTTTTTTTTAATGTTAAAGTAAGAATTCCAGGCTGTTAGGGAAATTCTGCTCCTCGTGGTCATTCAAGGACCCAGGTTCCTTGCCACCCCCGTGACCTGTCATTGTCTGAATAGTGAGAAACAGATGGGTCCCCATGACCTGTCATTGTCTGAATAGTGAAAGATAGATAGGTCCCTCCTGGGTCCAGGTTCCAGTTGGTGGGAAAGATGAAGAGAAAGTGGAGGATGTATGCCCACTCTCCAAGAACCTAGACCTGTACACGACCCTAAGCCATCTTCTATTTTGAGAATTTCGTCACTTGCCCACACCTACACACAAGGAGGGCTGGGAGATGTCTACACCGACGCCCAGGAAGACGGTAAGAAGAGATCATGGTGCACAGGCATCCCTAGCCACACACACGCACACATATTCATATTTCATATTTTATTATGTATTTTATATATATACGACAGGAAATTATAATTATTGTCATTTTAAAACTAGGATAATACCACAGCACATACTACGGTCCAACTGTTTTTCAAATTTATAATTTATCTCGGACATAAGCTCATGCTTTTCAGCTGCCTAATTCTTTTTTTATTAAGAAAAAAAATTTTTTTAATGTCTGTTTCTTTTTGAAAGAGAGAGAGAGACAGGGCATGCGCGAGGGAGGGGCAGAGAGAGAGGGAGACACAGAATCCGAAGCAGGCTCCGGGCTCTGAGTTGTCAGCACAGAGCCCCACGCGGGGCTCAAAACCACAAACCACAAGATCATGACCTGAGCCGAAGTCAACCACTTAACCAACTGAGCCACCCAGGCGCCCCTCAGCTGCCTAATTCTTAATGACAGTTATATGTGATTCTATTTATAGATTTGCTGTACTGTGTTAACCTATCCCTGAACTTTTTACCTATTGTGAACTTTGTGCTGTTCCCTATTTTTTTCTATTTCACTTCTCCGGTCTGGTCCACATCCTTTAATTACATGTGCTCAGAGTGGTGCATACTTCTCTTTTGTTTGGCCTTAAATTATATTTATTTAAGTAATTTGAATAATTTATCATCGTGTCGTTTCTTTTCTTTTCTTTTTTCTTTTTCTGTTCTTTTCTTTTCCTTTTCTTTCCTCTTTTCTTTTCTTTAATTAAATGTGTAACCAAATCATGAATTGTGTGACTCCTATCTGTGCTCTCTTCTGGCACAGAAACTTTGTAAGTCCCCCATTAAAGCTGTACTACAGCCGTCTTATTCAGTAATATATCCCCAAACCCCGCCCTACACCTACCACAGAGTAGATACTCAATAAATACATGTCAGTTGAAAGTTGAGTGTATGAATCACTACCTACCAAAAATGTCTCAGATATTTTGATCCAAAAATCATGAACCTTTTGTATTTTTATAGATATTGCCAAATAGCCCCCCGGAAACTGTGTATACTAATTTACATTTTAAGATTTTCACAACAAAAATACATAAGATCAAAGAAAGGAGCATTTTAAAATTCAATTTATTATACCTCTATCATTGTGAGATGAGAAATGTTATTTTTGGTTTGGGGGAGAAATTTTATTTTATTTTATTTTATTTTAATTATTTTGAGAGCTATAGAGAGAGCAAACAAGGGAAGGGCAGAGAGAGGGGAAGACAAAATCCCAAACAGGTTCCAAACTGTTAGTGCAGAGCCCCATTCGGGGCTTTAATCCACAAACCCTGAGATCATGACCTGAGCCAAAGTCAAGAGTCTGACACTTAACTGACTGAGTCACCCAGGCGGCCCCTGGGGAAGCAATTTTAAAAAGATAAAATAGAGCCCTACTTACATATGACAGATTAAGGTCTATCAAACTTTGTAAAATTTTCAAACATTATCTTCAAAATATCTCAAATATGTATTGTCATGTGTATATGGTTCATTACTGTAACTGCTCAATTTTTCCTCGAAAAACTGAGAATAAACAGCAAAGGTTTAATGTTCTGAAGGCGTCTGGGTGGCTCAGTGGGTTGATTTCAGCTGAGGTCATGATCTCATGGTTCTTGAGATCCAACCCGACATTAGGCTCTGTTTTGACGGTATGGAGCCAGCTTGGGATTCCGTCTCTCTCTCTCTCTCTCTCTCAAAAATAAATAAACATTAAAAAAATAAACAGTGTATGTTTCAAACTGTTTATTGAAATATAATACAGGAAAATGCGCGTAAGTGTTTGGTTTCGTGGATTTTCACAAACTGAATCCTCTCGTGTAAGCAGCTCCCAGATCAAGAAACTGAACACTGTCAGGACCCCTGCAGCCCATCAAATAACAGTGTTAATCGATACATGTATTTGTCTCAATTATATCAGCAAATCAATCACACGTGTAGTAATAATAGTAAGATGCATTTATATTACTATATTTAAAATACATTCGTGGGGTGCCTGGGTGGCTCAGTGGGTTAAGCATGTGCCTCTTGGTTTCAGCTCAGGTCATGATCTCACAGTTTGTGGGTTCAAGCCCAGAGTCAGGCTACATCCTGACAGCATGGGGCCTGTTTGGGATTGTCGATCTCTCTCCCTTTCTCTCTCTCTCTCTTTCTGCCCCTCCCCTGCTCACTCTCTCTGTCTTCTCTCAAAATAAATAAACTTAAAAAATAAAATAAAAATAAAATAATAGAATAAGATAGAATACATTTGTAAACACATTTCCATATATTATTGCACAGGGGTTCACACCAAAGTTTTCTCCTGACCCTTCATCGTTACACTACGTATTTTAAAGACAGGTCAATGGAGACACATAGAAGGTGCCTCACGTCATGCATGGTTAAAATGAAAATCACCGATTACCCTGCACATTCTTAGCGGTTTCCAGATAGTGTTGAAAGCCAACCACACAAGTCGTGGAAACAGCTGAGGACTCCGGATGACACCTCAGTGACGCAGGATGATTCAGGCCCATGGGCTATTATTAGAGTAAGCAAGTGCTGCATGTGTAAACAGGCTATTAAATAATCCCCTTGGAAGAGGAAGGAGAAAAGGAAAAGTGAGTCCCTGGCGCTTTGTCCCTCCAAACTGTACTAGTCACAATCCAAACGTCCTCTCAGCCAGTGTCCGAAGAGCTCAGATTCTTGGCCTCTGCGCGTCTGCTGCAGGACTCCCATGGGCACAGCCAGCCGCCGTGTGTCGGTTTGTCCCTCCGCAAGAACTCAGGATCACTGTTATTCACTTCAGACACTTCAGGAAGCACATGCATTTCTTTTTTTCAGATCTTCTGTCACAGTTTACTTTGACTTCCAGTGTGCTTGCTGTTTTCTTAGGCTTTTTTGAATGTTTATTTATTTTTGACGGGGGGGGGGGGGGGGGGGTAGAGCGTGAGTGGGGGGAGGGGCAGAGAGAGAGAGGGAGACACAATCCGAGCAGGCTCCAGGCTCTGAGCTCTCAGCGCTGAGCCTGATGCCAGGTTCCAACTCACGAGTTGTGAGATCATGACCTGAGCTGAAGTCGGTCGCCCAACCAACTGAGCCACCCAGGCGCCCCTTTCTTAGGCTTTTAAAAAGAGCTTTTAAATGGCATGGTCTTTTATGATTTTGTTTGGGTGATAATTATCTTACATTCGAAGGCCCAAGTAAGAAAGAAAAGCATCTGTCAGCAGGATAAATGGAATCAAAGCAGAAGCTCATATGACTCTCCAATAAAAAAACAAAATCAATCACGCAACAATAAAAAATTTTTTTTAGAAAAAGTAACTGTCCCAGAGGTACCAAATAATCACACACATATTTGATTTTCATTCAACAGACCCCGTGGATGTTCAAAATAACCCAGAAAATTAGAAAAATTATCTATTGGGGAGGGGAAGGGGGAAAAGAAAAAGAGGTTAGAGTGGGAGAGAGCCAAAGCATAAGAGACTCTTAAAAACTGAGAACAGGGGCGCCTGGGTGGCGCAGTTGGTTAAGCGTCCGACTTCAGCCAGGTCACGATCTCGCGGTCCGTGAGTTCGAGCCCCGCGTCAGGCTCTGGGCTGATGGCTCAGAGCCTGGAGCCTGTTTCCCATTCTGTGTCTCCCTCTCTCTCTGCCCCTCCCCCGTTCATGCTGTCTCTCTCTGTCCCAAAAATAAAAAATAAAAAAAAAAAATAAATAAAAAAAAACTGAGAACAAACTGAGGGTTGATGGGGGGTGGGAGGGAGGGGAGGGTGGGGGATGGGTATTGAGGAGGGCACCTTTTGGGATGAGCACTCCGTGTTGTATGGATACCAATTTGACAATAAATTTCATATATTGAAAAATAAATAAATAAATAAAATTTTTTAAAAAAGAAAAATTATCTATTGAATGAAATTCAATAGAATAATATTACACTAAATAAAATTCAATAGAAGTTTGAAATATGACACATAATCCACTTCCTGTATGGCAAACATTTTTGCATTTTTTTCTTGTTCACTTAATCCTTCTAATGGTGCAATGAATTAGTTACTATTATTATTGCTGTCTTATAACAGGGGACACTGAGTGTCAGTGAGGTTCCGCGATGCACACTCATTTACGTAAAAAAAAGACACCAGAACTCAGGACTGTTTTGATTTGCAATGAAACCTTTGGAAGGTTCTTCTAAATGTTATGCTCTACAAAAACGACTGCATATTCTTTCAGCTCAGGTTTACCTAAAGTCTTGGGCCAAAATGTGAATGGTAATGTGGAAATAGGTCAAAGACAAAAGTTGTTGACTTACAAGCCACGTGTCCGCAACACTGTCTTTGAGTACCTGTAATTTACCAGATACGATGGCAAATGTTCACCCATCAGTTTCCAGATGAGGCTCAGAGATGGGTCAGAGTCTTGCCCAAAGTCGAGCAGGTAAAGGGTCCGGTGGTGGGGTCTACGTGCATCACTATCAGTCTGACTCCAGATTTTCCTGCGGATGAAGCACATTAGAAATGTAGCGCTTTAACTTTTGTGCCTTTGTTCTAAGGTGTATTCCTGACGGGCCTGGGAGAGGCGTGGCTCCCTGTGGTCAAGCGTGAGGCTGCCCCTGTTACTCGTGCACCCGGGCCAGGAGTACAAATGGAGGCTCACATACCGTATGACTAAACATGTAAGAATGAACCAAGATAACATTTGTCAAATACATTATGTTCCATCTTTCTGCCTACGGGTATATACCTTTATGACGATCTGGGAGGCCAGATTGCAATTGCGGATTCTGACTCCCTGGAGTTACAAACCGGGCTGACTGCACAGGGCCTAAGCTTGCCCTCCTCTTCCGTTGCAGTGAAAGGTCCTGTGCTGGGCCCCTAGTCCTTGGCCCCTCTATGCCCTGCATCACCTGCCTGGCCGTGGGTGCACACTTAGCCGCACAGTCTGCTCTTGGGACCCCCAAACGAGACCGGAACAAGCCCTGTAAATCAACCTGAGGCCATCTGGACAAGGAATTCTGGGGTCCTGGGTCCTTTGGGGCACCTTTGTGGGTGTTGGGTGGGCATATCTCTCTGGCCCCATCGCTTCACCACAGGCTACAGCTGCAGGAGATCAGAGCAAGCCCCCCCACCCCCAGGCCTCCTTATGGGCAGAATGTACTCCTTGTGGTCCCCAGAGACTTTGAAAAAAAGCATCCTTCAAACAGCCAACATTACAATTACTTTTTAAAATGAATTCTAGCCTTTTAACCGCGCCTAAGTTTTAAAACATTAAAAGCTATCCACTGCACAAATCCCAGCAATAATTCTTTAAACCTCTATTCTCAGGGGCATCTGGGTGGGCTGAGTCAGGCTTCGGCTCAGGTTGCGATCTCGCAGTTCGTGGGTTCGAGACCCACGTGGGGCTCTGTGTTCACAACTCAGAGCCTGGAGCCTGCTTCGGATTCTGTGTCTCCCTCCTTCTCTGCTCCTCCCCCGCTCGCACACACTCTCTGTCTCTCTCTCTCAAATAAATAAACATTTTAAAAAACTAAACCCCTTTTCTCATGTATACAATTTTGTACCACCCCCTAAGGCTCCCATCCCCCACCAACTACACATCCACCCAGGAAAGAAAGGAAGACAAACGCTTGCTCTCCCTGCACCCAACTGTTTAGAACTTGGCCTCCACCCTTTTATCAGTGGGAAAACACTTGTTCCCTGCTCCCATCTAGCTAACCGCCTACTCTAACAATATATTTTGCCCTTTCTTTGGGGGGGAAAACCCCTCACATGTACACTGAAAATCTGACTCACAGCATTAAAATTCAGGAAAATCATTAAATATGTATGACGACATTCCAGTAATGTTATTTTTTTACTGACTGATTTGATTTCTTGCCTACTGTGGGTTTTTGTATCTTTGTTTTCTTTTTTAAAATAACAATAGAAAAATCGTTTTTAGACGTTGGAGGTAACATTAATTCTCACAGCTTGGGCAACCCAATATATGTATTGCTAGCTATATGACCCTGGGGAGGAAGTGTTCACAGAACTTCATTTTGTTAAGTTCAAAGGAGTTATCAATGGTGGTTTTCCTTTCAAGTCTTGAATATTTTTCTACATGTAAAAATAACTATGAGACTATTTGCATTGGTACGTCGCTTAAACGAATGTGAATATTTTAACTAACAACTATCATTTTCCTTAAAGCATATGCTTTCAAAAGTTGGTGCCTTTATAGGTGAGCCTGCTTGCTTCCTGAGATGTGTTTCTTCCTGGCAAATATCTCTTGAATTTCATTTTGAAGGACATTGAGAAAACAAGGGTTGATAAGTAGGGGTATGTTTTATAGATAATGTTTTTAAGAATATATTAATTATATACCATAAGGTAGACCTGTCTTCCTTTAAAGGTTTCATCTGTACTCTGAGGAGAGATTTATGTTCCTTTTGTACGATTTGTATAAAGCATTGCTGGGGTGCCTGGGTGGTTCAGTAGGTTAAGCGTCTGACTTCGGCTCAGGTCATGATCTCACAGCTTGTGAGTCAAGCCCTGCATCGGGTTCTGTGCTGACAGCTCAGAGCCTGGAGCCTGCTTCAGATTCTGTGTCTCCCTCTCTTTCTACCCCTCTCTTGCTTGCACTCTGTCTGTCTCTGTCTCTGTCAAGAACAAATAAACATTAAAAAAAATTTTTTTTAAATAAATAAAGCGTTGCCTAAAAAGGGACATCCGGGGACACCTGGGTGGCTCAGTGGGTTTAGCATTTGACACTTGACTTCTACTCAGGTCATGATCTCACACTTTGTGAGTTCCAGCCCTGCATGGGGCTCCATGAGGAGCCTGCTTGGGATTCCCCCTCTCCCTCTCTCTCTCTGCCCCTCCCCCACTCTCTTGCTCTCTCTCAAAATAACTAAACTTTAAAAAAAAAAAAAATAAGGGGCACCTGGATGGCTCAATCTCTCTCTCTCTTTCAAAAATAAATAAACATTAAAAAATATATAAAATAGAGGCGCCTGTCTGGCTCAGTTGGTTAAGCGTCTGACTTTGGCTCAGGTCATGATATCATAGTTCGTGGGTTCGAGCCCCACATTGGGCTCTGTGCTGATGGCTTGGAGCCTGGAGCCTGCTTCAGATTCTGTGTCTCCCTCTCTCTCTCTGCCCCTCCCCTGCTCATGCTCTGTCTCTTTCTATCTCTCAAAAAATAAACATTAAAAATTAAAATATATATATGTATATATATATACATATATATACATGTATATGTATATACATATATATACATGTATATGTATATACAGATGTATATATGTATATACATATATAATATATATATTATATATTATATATATTATATAATGTATTGTGTATAATGTATATATTATAATGTATAATGTATATATTATATATATATTATATAATGTATATACATATATATATAATAAAAAGGGGACATCTGGCTCCTGTAAAGTGAAGCTGAAGGCAACATTTTTTAACATGAGTCTTTCTTTTTACAAATGAAACACACTTATTATTTTTTTTTACTTTTTAGAATTAAACATTATAAATTTACACTCTGTAGAAACTAAAAACCCTTCCGTAGTTCTTCAGAGAGCCAGTCACTGTGAATATTTGGGTGGTGACTCCTCCAGACTGATTACTCTGACAGACCCAATCGGATCCTATTCTAAACACTGTTTTACAACTTACGGTATTCATGTCAGATGGGTACTGACATCTTACCACGCATATATGCATATGAGTTGGGGTGTGCAAAATCGCCTCACAAGATAGAACCCAAATACGGAGGCTTAAAGAATTTATTTTATTCTTGCTCACTTAAGAGTTCCAGTTTTCAGGGAAGGAAAGGCAGGACATGGCTTCAGTCTTCATGGAGTCATTTGAAAACTTAGGCTGATGGCCATTCCAGCAATTGAAGTCCAAGGTCACTCTGTGTGTGGTCCCAGTCAGCCAAGAGAAGAGCTCAGAGGTCTGCACAAGGGCAGTTGCGGGACAAATATCACTTCAGCCCCCAGGCCACCAGAAAGAACTTCCTCATACGGCCAGAGTTAACTATGGGAAAGATGGCCAAACGCAAGCCTAGAAAAAAGGGGAGGAGGCCTGTGGTCAGTTTATGTCTCTACTGTGCCATGTTGTCACAGAGCATTCTATATCATTCTAACTGCTGTGGGGCAGTGGTTTCTAAAAGACTCTTCTGGGGCCAGGAACTCATCTAAAAATGCTGGCCCTTTTGTCTGAATTTACACATGAATGTTGTACATCTTCAGAGAATTTCATTTTAAGAGAAGAATCGGGGGTGCCTGGGTGACTCAGTTGGTTAAGCGAACGACCTCTGACTTCGACTCTGGTCGCAATCTCATGGTTTGTGTGTTCGGGCCCCATCTCAGGCTCTGTGCTGACAGCATGGGACCTGCTTGGGATTCTCTGTCTCCCTCTCTCTCTGCACCCACCACCCCTCCCCCCAGCTTCTCTCTCTCTCTGTCTCTCAAAAATAAAGAACCATTAAAAAAATAAAAGAAGAATGAGTTCTACCCTTTATTTTTTTATGAGTGTAAACTATCAGACTGCTGATATTTAAAATTCACAAGGCATTATAACATAGTAGTTCTACTGGGTCAGAAATACTTGGACAGGAATCCTTCCTATGACATTTACTAACCATCTGCCTTTGGGCTTGAATGGACTCATCTATACATAGGCTATAATAATAATTTGCCCCTCACAAAGTTGCTATGATTCAAAGGAGAAAATGTGTACAGAGGGCTCAATACTGCCTGGCACATAGTAAGCACTCAATAAACGACAGCTTGGCTAACATTGCTAGAAAGAACAATTAACATATCGTTGGACTTTACCAAGGAAAGGCATCGGTTGTCCACCAGGAATGTTGCCTCACGTCAAGTGTGAGGCAATGATGCAAAAGGTCCCACTGCCAACATACAGATGCTTGGGATTTCCACAAGTTTCCAGGAAATTACTTTTGTGTCAGGCCTCCATCAGCCGACTTTTGACGTCATTCCGATTTCTAATTTCTGACCTTCTTCCCCTTGCGTGTGAAATACTTCCGTGTGGCTTCTTCAGAATGAGCGCTATGCTGCTGGGGTCGTTTGGTTAACTCTAGACTGAGCGGTAATGTGAACTGGCATCAGCTTTTTGGGCTTGTCGTTTTATAATAACCAGGCCTTGCGACATAAATGCATTATGATTTCAATATGAGTTATCCCGGGCGCCTGGGTGGCTCACTTATTAAGCATTTGACTTCGGCTCAGGTCATGATCTCACAGTTCACAAGTTCGAGTCCCACATTGGGTGCGCACGAGCCCTGCTTCAGGTAAACACGAGCTCCACTTCTGGTGAGCCCCACTTCTCTTTCTCTCTCCCTCTCTCTCTTTGCCTCTCGCTCACTTGCACCCTCTCTCTCTCTCAAAAAAAAAAAAAAATATATATATATATATGAGTTATCCTTAAGCTGCTTTCTAAGATCTGTTTCTGCACGATCATTTTAATTTTTAAATTTATTTTTATGTTTTGAGAGAGAGAGCACACAAGTGAGGGAGGGGGAGACAGAGGGAGAGAGAGAATCCCAAGCAGGCTCCACTCTGTCAGTGCAGAGCCTAATGCAGGGCTCGATCCCAAGAACCATGAGATCATCACCTGAGTCAAAATCAAGAGTTGGGCACTTAACCAACTGAGCTGCTGAGGCACCCCTGTTTCTGCAGTTTTGAGGGGCTCTTCCCAGTAAGACTGGGCAGGCTTTGAGGCCTTTTGTCCCTTTAACTAAAGTGGACCATGGTACAAACGAGTTCTAAAACACCACAACATAATATTCAAGACGACTTCTTGGAATCTTTGCTGCTGTTGTTGGAAAGTCTAATCATTTTTGAAAACGACTAACAAATCTTCAAGTGCAGGATGTAAGGACTGGATAGTGATTACCCTCTAAATTTGGTACTAATCATATCCTTTCAAATACTATATTTAATTCTAGGCGTTGCATCTAAAAGGAGACAGAAAATTTGGAGAGAGTTTAAAAGGAAGCCATAAAAATGATTAAAGGTTTAGGAAACAAGACCCATGAGGAAAAGCTACAGATGATTCTTCTTCTGCCTACGGCACAGAGCAGGAGCCCAAACCTGAGAAAAACTTTCAAGGGGAGGACAGCGATCGTGTCCTAGCTACCACATAGAAAACAATTTACATTACATGTAAGATATTTTGACACTGGGGAGTGCTTTACGTAAAAGGCCTATTAAATAAGTCCTGTGCAAAGGATTACTACAAATAGGGTAGGTTTTCAGCTGCCAGGAAGGAGATTTGGGGCCTACCTGATGGAAAGAAATATACACAATGTCCTTTTGAAATTTCTTCTCAATCTCATGATCCTAGGATTCTTTTTCCTTCTGTAAGTGAAAGGCTAACGTTAAGTTACAAATGGTGTGGGGTGCCTGGGTGGCTCAGTCGGTTGAGCGACCGACTTTGGCTCAGGACATGATCTCATGACCGTGAGCTCGAGCCCCACGTCGGGCTCTGTGCTGGCAGCTGGGAGCCTGGAGCCTGCTTTGGATTCTGTGTCTCCCTCCCTCTCTGCCCCTCCCCTGCTCACACTCTCTCTCTGTCTCAGAAATACATAAACATTAAAAAAAAAGTAAAAAATAAAACTCCTCTAAGTTACAAATGGTGAGACCCCAACCTCAGTTGTGTTTAGGATCCCAATCTGATCCTGAGGATCCCGATGAAGAATCAACTTTGTGGTAAGGCAGTCAATGTGATTCCAAAATGATGATAATGCTAATGAAGGTCAGAATCCAGTTCTATTGATATTTAGACTAATTCATTCATTACTGGAAGGCTTAAGCTCCCCAGCTGCAACCCTGCTCCACTGATCACTCTAGAAAATTCCGGGGAGATCATAGGGAATTGTGTTCATTCTATCGCTTTGTTGGCAAAGACCAATAACTCAAATCCATGGCCATGGCCATTTTAATAATCAAGAAAAAATGCTGTACGTTCAGAATGTCAGAGCTAACCTGTACCTTTATCTATAGTTCTTTACTTGATGTGTATTTGACCCTGTCCCTCTCAACAACTTTGTAGATTCACTGAGGTACAGAGAAGCCGTAAAAACGTGGCCAGAAGGGATCACTGTATGAGCAAGAGTGGGACACTAGGTATAGTGAGCATTTGCTTGCTATTAAGAAGGTTTAAAATAAAAGTCTGAAAGGCACATGCTCTGTCCTCCCCAAAACAAACACACTAAAGAAGCATGTGATGTTTGCTAACAGGACCAAGCTATGTATTATATAAGATAATTTTTTAGAACCAAACTGGCTTAAAGTCTTGGCACACCAGAGTTTGGGACAAGCCATGACGTCAGGCAAAGAAAATTCAAACTTTCACTTTAAGTATTGCTTTGACTGCAACATAAGCATATTCGCCAAACTTGATTCGCATAAATCTAATAAAGAAGAAACAAGTAGGGTAATCCAGAATGTGGGACGTTGTTCTTCAAGACTCTTGGGGAAAAAAATCATTAATGTAGAATATTTTTTTTTTAAGGCAGGGAAATTGTCTTGCAGTAAGAACTGAAGAATCACCAAATGGGAGGGACAAACCTGGGTTGGAACCCAGAGTAGGAAAACCAGCATCAACAGCAAAATCCAGCTTTAAGACCTTTTTTGGAAGAGCAGAGGAAATTCAAATATAGATTGTATATTAAATGGTATTATACGATCATTGTTAATGTCTTTTTTTAATGTTTATTTTATTTTTGACAGAGAGAGACAGAGCATGAGTGGGGGAGGGGCAGAGAGAGAGAGGGAGACACAGAATCTGAAACAGGCTCCAGGCTCTGAGCCATCAGCACAGAGCCCCATGCGGGGCTCAGACTCACAGACCTCGAGATCATGACCTGAGCCAAAGTCAGACGCTCAACTGACTGAGCCACCCAGGCACTTCCAGAGCATTCCAAAATAAAAATGTGGAGGGTGTGTAACTGTTTCAAAACGGTGCAGTTACAAGCCCCACTATAGAATTAAGAACCCATATAGGGCACCTGGGTGGCTCAATCAGTTAAGCATCTGACTTTGGCTCAGGTCATGATCTCATGATTTGTGAGCTCGAGCCCCGCTTCGGGTAAACATGAACCCCCCGTGAGCCCTGCTTCTCTCTCTTTGCCCCTCCCTTACTTCCATCCTCCCTCTCTCTCTCTCTTTCTCTCAAAAAAAAAAAAGAAAGAAAGAAAGAAAGAAAAGAAAAAAAAGAAAGTAAACCCATATAGTTTTAAAAGTAACAAAAGAAGTGAACTTCTTTTTGTGGTCATTATTTTCTTATAGCCTCTCTTACTCTCAAATTTATACTTGCCATTCAAAAAATATTTGCTTTAAATACAAAAACTTCCAAGGCTAAGAAACTAAGTGCTATAGAAATTCAAAATAAACGAACAAAACCTAAGTCATTCTCAATGTACATATGTCAAGTCATGTGGTATGCCTTAAACTTATACAGAGCTGTATGCCAGTAAAACTGGGGGGAAATAAGTCCTATCAAAATTAAAATCTATAGACATTGTCTCGTGATTTACAACCCCCTTTCTCCCTGAGTTCTCAGAAACCCCATCTGTGTTTGTCTGTGTGATCATATCGAATAGCGGAAAAGTGAATAAAAGTTAGGGGCATAATTATAAAAATGCTTTGAGTTCCTATTCTTTAATATGTCAGAATATAGCCCCTAGGCTGTAATTTTCTTAATAACCTTAACAGTGCATAAAGTTTACATAAACAGATTATCCATTGAGCTGATCCCATTACTCCAAACTCACAATTTTAACATGTTCGTAGGTCCTGATGTCGTCAAGTGTAAATAGTTGATGAAACTATAACGAATCCAATTCAATTTGCCAGCGTGAGGCTTTCCATTGCCTTGGTCTATCGCAATCCTCCCCATGTTCCTGTGCGATCTGCCAGATGAGTCGTAACTTGCATATTTCATATTTAGATTAGGGAATCCTTCTGGAATGCTACGGACTTGTTTTGCTTTGTTCACTGAATTCTTTGTTGTGTGTCTTGCAAAAAGGATTCAGCTGGACGGTTGAGGGCGACACCCAATAAATGCTTCAGAAACACAAGTTGGACAGAGCATTCATTCTGCTTTCTGTTCTGAGTCACCGGAAGACTTGTTGGGTCTTGAGAGCTTGCTTAAGTAGAACAGGCTTGAGGCATGATTCAGAGCCACTGAGCTCGCAGTGTGCTCCTTTCACATCAGGTTCAATAAAGGGGCCGTGGATATTTTTCTTGTAACATTCATGTTCCAAGATTTCCTTTGAAGCATTTATTAGTGAAGCGATATTCAAATTCTTCAGTGTTATCGTATAGGTATTAAACCATTTGGGAGAGTTGGAGTCCATTCAAGTATTTCGGGAAACAAGCGACCCATTTTGGCAAAAGAGGAAAAACATCCTACAGTGGCATGGAAGTCTCCCTCTATGCTTTGCAGAAGGCAGCTCCAAGGTCCTCTGATTAACCATCAAAGAGAAACCTAGCAATGACAATGTACTCTCTTCTTGGGTGAAATCAATAAGGTTTGTGTCACAGACATACTTGTAGCTAATCCTTTGTTATGTAATATGACGTAGGCAAAATGTGGGGCAGAACAATTTTGCCCAGAAAGGTGTTCAGAAAGGTCTGCTCTTGCTACCAACTCAGGGCGTCTGGTCCCCAGGGTTTTTCCAAGGGTCAACGATGGCCCTCTGCCCGTTTCCTCGTGGAGTTCAGATGCTGCCTGAAGAAGGTGTAAGCAACGAGGAACTTCTTTCTCCCCTTCCACCCTAGTCGGCCATCCCTCGTGTGCTTTTGCAAGAGACCTTCTTCTGTGTCCCCAGAGTCCCCTAGCACTGTCGTTATTGAGTCCCGGCAATCTATTAAAGCCTTCTCGAATACCTGGACATATTTTAAATTTTTATTACCATTATTTTTTAATACTACCGCCACTTAGACTAACTTCATGGAGTCACATGCCAAATTTCATGCGTTGAAGTGATTCACCAATTTCCAAGGACACTTGCAGATAATTATTAGAACAGTGTTTGTTCTTATTACTTATTATTAGGACTATTTCATCCCTATAAAAAGAATTCTTTTTTTTAAGCTTGTGTATTTATTTTGAGAGAGAGAGAGAGAGAGAGAGAGAGAGAGAAGGGCAGAGAGAGAGGGATAGAGAGAGAGAGAGAGAGAGAGAGAATCCCAAGCAGCCTCTACACTGTCAACACAGAGCCCGATGCAGGTCTCAAACTCACGAAGCTTGAGATCAAAAAGAATTCCATTTAAAATTATTTATCATTGGGGCACCTGGGTGGCTCAGTCAACTGAACATCGGACTCTTGATTTCAGCTCAGGTCATGATCTTATGTTTCCTGAGTTCAAGCCCCAAGTGATGGCGCAGAGCCTACTTGGGATTCTCTCTCTCTGCCCCTTCTCTGTTGGTGTGTGTGCTCTCTCTCTTTCTCTCTGTCCCTCTTTCCCCCTCTCCTTCTCTCAAAAATAAATTTTAAAACTTTAAAAAAAAAAAAAAGAAAACATACATTATCACTTCCAAGCAGTGAGGTATAGTGATGCTAAGGTACCCTGCTTAGATCCTGCCCACCATTTCGGGACTGAAGGATTCATTCCACCAGCTGCTGTAAGTATTGGTGCTGACCACTCCCATCTGAGTTCCTTTCTGGATGTTGCCCTTTTTTATACCAGGTGACCTCACCCCTGGCCAGGTAATTCCTTGGCCATCATGTGTTTCTTAAAGGGCCATTGTCTTCTACCTGTGTTGGAAGCAAGTGCTGGTCCTAGGAAACTGGAGTTTCCTTTGAGTCTCCCTAAACTCCCATGCATCATGGTTTTACCACATCTGTACTTACGGGGCATCACATACACTATATGTAAACTGGGGGAGACACAAAACTCCATAAGTGGATGTGTATATTGTGTGTATCTCCTCTGTTCCACACACATGTTCCATTGTCCATCAGATTTCACTTGCGAGACACAGGTTGAAAGATATAATTAAGGGGCGCCTGGGTGGCTTAGTCAGTTAAGCATCTGACTTCGGCTCAGGTCCTGATCTCACGGTTCGTAAGTTCAAGCCCCGCATCAGGATCCGTGCTGACCGCTCAGAGCCTGGATCCTGCTTCGGATTCTGTGTCTCCCTCTCCCTCTGCCCCTCCCCTGCTTGCACCCTGTCTCTCAAAACTGAATAAACATTAAAAAAAAAAAAAAAAAAGAGGTATGATTAAGAGAGTAGAGCATTAAACCAAGCACAGGTCCTCCTAAGCATGGAGACGTGTGCTTCTGGCAGATCTTATGTCCATAAAGCCTCCCAGTGTGGGAAACAGAAAGAGAGGTGATGTTTTCCAGATTCTAGTTCCAAATCCTCACCCTGGGTGGGGCACACACATCCCTCTCTCTCAGTTCCTGGAGACACCCGTTCTGGGCACAGATGCAATGTAGACTTGAGCCGGTTTCGTAGGTTGCACTCAAAACTCTTAATGAATAGAAACGATCACGCATAGCGGCTTTTGTTTTTCCAAATGAAGCATCTGAATTGGGTCAGCCTGTATTGAAATGAGACGCCCTTAATGATATCTCAAATGCTTTTCAGTGGTCTCTTGAGGTGACTTCTCCAGCTTCACTTTATTTTCCTCCAGATGCCGTGAGTAGGAGCACACTGCGTGTTAGACAGGTGCCTCTGGTTAGAGTGCAGGGACAAGATAGATGCGAGTTGTACTATTCCGTTCACTTATCTCGGGGATGGAGGTCACACACGTGCTCAACTTTCTTTCAATAGTATAAAAACTAAGAGCTCGGGCTCTGGTGCCAGGCTGTCTGGATTTGAATCCCATTCCCACCATTTGCTTACACAAATGAATGCCTCAGTTTCCTCATCTGTAAAATGGGAATACTAATAGTCCTTACCACATAGGATTATTGTGAGGATTAAGTGCTTTATATAGAAAGCACTTGGAATTCTTTTTTTTTTTTTTGAGATTCTACATATAAATGAGATCATACCATATTTGTCTTTCTCTCACTTATTTCACTTAATCATAATGCCCCCAAGATCTATCCATGTTGTCACAAATGGCAGAATTCTCATGACCGAATACTATATATATATATATATATATATATATATATATAGTATGAGGGTTCTTTACGGGTGATGAAAATATTCTGGAATTAGAGAGTATATTCTGGAATATTCTGGAATTAGAGAATATATATACACTATATAGTATATAGTACTATACAAGTACTATATAGTATATATACTATATATATATATATATATATATATATATACACACTTATATATATACTATATATACTATATAGTATTCGGTCGTGAGAAACATTTTCTTTATCCATTCATCCGTCAGTGGACACTTAGGTTGTTTCCATGTCTTGGTTATTATAAATAATTCTGCAATGAACACGGAGGTACAGATACCTCTCTGAATCAGTGATTTTGTTTCCTTTGGATAAACAACCAGACACAGAATTGCTGCATGATATGGTGGCTCTTTTTAAAAAAATTTTTGAAGCATTTCCCTGCTGTTTTCCATAGCGACCGCACCCATTTACATCCCCACCAACAGTGCATGAGGGTTCCCTTTTCTCCACATCCTCGCCAATACCTATTTGTTAGCTTTTTGATAACAGCCATATGACAGGTATGGGGCGATATCTCATTGTGATTTGCATGACGATGAGTGGTGTTGAGCCTCTTTCCATGTGCCTGTTGGCCATCTCTGTCTTCATTAGAAAAATGCCTCTTCAGATCCTCTGCTCATTTTTAAACTGGGTTATTTGGTCTTTTGTTATTGAGTTACATTGACTTGTATGTTGTGTTTTGGATAGTAACCCCCTATTGGATACATGATTTGCAAATATTTTTATCATTCAGTAGGTTGCTTTTTCATTTTGTTGAAGGTTTCCTTCACTGTGCAGAAGCTTTTTAGTTTGATGCAATCCCCCTTGTTTATTTTTTCTTCTGTTGCCCTTGCTCTTAGAGTCAGATTTTTTTTTTTAAGTCACTAAGACTGGTGTTGAGCAGCTTTACCACCTCCGTTTTCTTCTGGGAGCTTTATGGCTTCCAGATAATCCACTTTGAGTTAATTTTTGTATATGGTGTAAGACAGCGGTCCAGTTTCATTCTTTTGCATGTAGCCGTCCAGTTTTCCCAGTACCATTTACTGAAGAGATTGGTCTTTCCCATTGTCTATTCTTGCCTCCTTCATCAAAAATTAATTGCCCATATATGCCTGAGTTTATTTCTGGGGCAAAATAGGATTTTGTTCCATTGATTTATGTCTCTGTTTTTATGCCAATATCATACTGCTTTGATGACTACAGCTTTGTAGCATAGCTGGAAATCAGGAAGCCTGATACACCCAGCTTTGTTCATGGTTCTCAAGATTATTGGCATCTTTTGTGGTTCCTCTCTGGCCTCTCTTTAAATCCTTACTTAAACAAGCTATTCTGTGATGAAACCTATAAGGCATCAGAGCTGACGGGATCCTTATAGATCATCGAAAGCTCTTTGCCAGAGGCCCCTGGGATTCAAACAAAACACAAATGATCTCTATCATTTTCCCTTTGTCCATATTTATCTACCATCTCAAGTAACTGTTTTAAATTACTAAGATTTTATTTCCCCCTATGTTAAAATGCTTCTTGGGGCTCCTGGGTGGCTCAGTCAGTCACATGTCCCACTCTTGATCTCAGCTCAGGTCTTGATCTCAGGTTTGTGAGTTCAAGCCCCGTGTTGGGCTCTGTGCTGGGCATGAAACCTACTTTTAAAAAAAAAAGATTCTTTCCCATTTCAGAAATTGGAGAGGATTATTTCTGAGACATGATTGTATGTGTGTGTGTGTGTGTGTGTGATACAGCAGGTTGGATAAAGTATTGGTATTTCTTACATAACTGGGAGTTCATATTTTCAACACCAAAAAACCCCCAATATATCCCGATTTTGTCACGTGAGCTGGAGCCAAACTAAGAAGTCAGGTGGACGAGCTTCCCTTCAAGTTTTTCTATTTCTGGGAAGCTCAGGCTAGTTCTGTTCCCTGGGTCAGAGAGGAGGTAATAAAACTCACACAAAGCTGTGAGTGATTCAGTGCTAAGGAGGACGTATCAGAAAGCATGACTTCATACAGACAATGAATCACTGATGCGGAGAAATTTGGCCATCGGCCAGAATAGGAGATATTGCCAAGTTTCACATCAGTTGTTTATTCAATAAGTAGTATTGATTACTTTTCATGGCTAGACTGTAGTAGCTGTTGGGGATACTCAAAGCTTTTGCTTCCAAAGAGCTGGTGATTTGGTAGAGGAACCAGCATAAAGGCAATTATAAAAACATGATAGTGGAATAAAAGCAAGTGCCAAGACGTGCCTCAGATATGCGATGTCAGGAGGGAAGCACAGGAGCAGAAATTGTGTTTGCCCAACCTCCTCTCCACCTCTTTCTCTCTGGGCAGCCGTCGTAAGGTCAGCGGGCTGGTTCCAGCTCCAGGGATGGGCCCCGAGGAACCTAAGTCACTCAGAAGCCACGAGCCCTGCTCTGGATGCAAGACATCCCCCGGGACCCCCGTCTACCCATTCACGTGTCACAGTTCAGACCATCAACAGCTGAGGAGAGAGAGGTCTTCTGAGAACGTTGGGGAAAGAAGTGTTCATGCTCTTCTGTGATTATTAATTGAGATACAATTGGCACGCTGTGGTAGTCAAACCCACCCAGGTCAGTGGTGTTCACATATAGCATATAGCATAGAACCACAAAAGATGCCAATAGCCAAAATAATCTTGAGAACCTCACTCTCTAATTCCAGAATATTTTCCTCACCCGTAAAGAACCCTCATACTCATTTTCCTCTCCCTCCAGCTCCAGGCAACCTTTAAATTCCTCTCTGTCGCTAGCCTGTTCTGAACGGTTCATGTACACGGAATCACATAATACGTGGCTTTTGGGTCTGGCTCCTTATGTTTACTTAGCGTAATGTATTTAAGGACGATCCATGTTGCAGCATGTTATCAACACTTGCTTCTTTTTCTGATGGAATATTCCATTAGGTGGGTACACCAGCCACATGTGGTTGGCCCATTCACCCGTTGATGGTTCTTTTCACTTCTTTGGTTATAACAAACAATGCTGCTATGAACATTCTTGCATAAGTATTTTTGTGTACCTATGTTTTCAATTCTTTGGGGAAGCAGGGTCCACACTCTCAGTGTGGAGCCCAATGTGGGGCTTGAACTCACGAAACCACAGGATCATGACCGAAGCAGAAACCAAGAGTCGGACCCTTAACCCACTGAGCCACCCAGGTGTCCCTGGCTTGTTTGTCTTTTAATTGTTGAGCTTTCAGAGTTCCTTATATACTCTGCACACCAGGCCTTGATCAGCGACATGATTTGCAAATATTCTGCCCCCTTTCGTGGGTTGTCTGTCCATTCGCTTTTGAGAGAAGTCTTGCACGTGATCCTTCTCCACCCGCATCTCAATGAGGTTTGATGTGGCTGCAGCCAGCTTGCTACTGCCTGAGAATGAACTGAGGAAATTGCAGGGACGTGAACTTGGAGCTACTCGCTTGAGTCAGTCCTTGGGAAAACTTTTTCTCTTATCTCTTGACTCCCAAGTTCATGAGCCAGTATATTTATTTTTAGTTGTGATGTTCAGTTACCTCCTGCTGAAAGCCTCCTAAATGATACAGGTACCAAACCCTGCCTGAGGGAGAAAGTCTTGACCATTTCCTTCTCCTCAAATCAAACCACGGAGTTCAAGAACTAACCTTCAAAAATCTCAACAGCAACATTTGGGAGTCTATCCAAGCATTGTAAGAGCCGCGAATAGTGTCACCACCAAGACAGGGGTGCCTTCTCAGAGGCAGTGGTTGTAGACGTTACTGTTGCGTTGCTAATTAAACGTTAGCTTAATTACCTTTTATCTCTGCATCTGGTTTTCTGATATAATCTATATTTTAATGGACTTCGGGCAGATCAATGGGGGAAAGCCCAAATGGGTAATTTTACCGCCCCAGTCAGGAAAGCATTCTGAGTAAATGAGTTTCTTAATAGAGCACAACACCCTAGCCAATCTCTACTTCCTTTGGTTTTCCACAAAGGAAATGTTCAGCTGCTTTGTTTTCAAAAACCTCAGGGTGTATCAGTTAATCAATTGTCCTGAATGTGGCTTTGCTGGTTTGTATACTGCTACAGAATGAATTATGGAAGGAAGGAAGGAAGGAAAAGAAACAAAGAAAGAGAGGAAGAAAGAAAGAAAGAAAATAAGAGAGAAAGAAAATAAAGAAAGAAGAAAGAAAAAGAAAGAAAAGAAAGAAAGAGGGGAAGAAAGAAAAAGAAAAGAAGAAAGGAAGAAAGAAAGAGAAAGGGGAAGAAAGAAAGAAAGAAGAAAAAGAAAGAAAGAAAGGGGAAGAAAGAGAGAGGAAGAAAGAAAACAAAAAGAAGAAAGAAAGAAAGAGAAAGGGGAAGAATGAAAGAGGAAGAGAGAAAAAGAGAAAGGAGAAAGAAAGAAAGAAAGAAAGAAAGAAAGAAAGAAAGAAAGAAAGAAAGAAAGAAGGAAGGAAAGAAGAAAGAGGCAAGGTGGGCGAGAACTGATCATAGTAAAGACGTGCAAAGCACCAACGGGAGAATTTCACTCTCATTCAGAAACTCTAGTGATAGAGGCCACTCAATAAATACCTACCCGACTTTTTTTCTCTTAGAAGAGAACTCCTTTGCTTTAGGAATCAAAATACCTAATCATTTTCACCAAACCTTTGTTCTGTGGATCTCCCTCAATCCATTTTCTCACAAGGATTTAGTAACACAAGCTCTGGTTAGATTTTCTCTTAGATGACATTTGGTCACATGGTTTGAAGGCTTAACCTATACCCGACTGTCAGTGCAACATCTGAGGGAAATGCATGGACCCTTCATTCTTCATCGGTGTACTTTCATACCACCTGGCATGTTACGTGTTCAAGTGTTGATTATCTCACGAGCGGGTGTGCACACGCGCACACACACACACACGCATACACACGCACCCACTATGTGACAGAAGGGAATTACTTCTATTCCAAATGCCTAGAAAAATAGTGGACAATAAATTTAATTGTTTTTTATTTTAGAGAAAGAGAGAATGTGACCAGGGGAGAGGGGGAGAGTGAGAGAGAGAGGAGAGAGAGAGAGATTGAGAATCTGAAGCAGGCTCCACGCCTCGCTTGGAGCCCAACAAGAGGCTTGAACTCATGACCCTGAAAGCATGACCTGAGCCGAAATCAAGAGTCAACCAACTCAACCAACTGAGCCACCCAGGCGCCCCTGGACAATACATTTTCATGCGATAAATAATTCAACGAATCTGCCTCTTTATTCACTGATTCACCTGTTTAAAACAGCATGCGACACAAGTTAGGAGCACGGGGTTAGGACACAGACAAGTTGAATCCCAGTCCTTCTACTTATAAGCTGTGCGATCTTAGGCAATCACATAACTTCTCTGGGCCATAGTTTTGTCATTAGGGCAACAGGAATAAGAAACTCTCACAGAGCTGTCACAAGTATGAAATGAGATGTTACACAGAAAACGCTGAAAACAACGTCATATATAGCACATAAGCACAATGCCTATGAAATCTCTTGTGCTCGGGGCACCCGGGTGGCTCAGCGGATTGAGTCTGACTTCAGCCCAGGTTAAGATCTCGTGGTTTGTGAGTTCAAGCCCTGCATCAGGCTCTCTGCTGTCAGCCTGGAGCTGAGCTGCTGTGGATCCTGCTTCAGATCCTCTACATCCCCCTCTCTCTCTGCCCCTCCCCCGCTGGCTCTCTCTCTCTTTCTCTCTCTCTCTCTCTCTCAAAATAAATAAACTTTAATTTTTTAATGTCTATTTATTTTTGAAAGACAGAGAGGTTGAAAGAGAACACAAGCAGGGGAGGGGCAGAGAGAGAGAGAGACACACACACACAGAACCCGAAGCAGGCTCCAGGCTCCGAGGGTGTCAGCGCAGAGCCCGACGTGGGGCTCGAACTCACGAACCGTGAGATCATGACCTGAGCCGAACTCAGACACTGAACTGACTGAGTCACCCAGGTGCCCCTAAACAAACTTAAAAAATAAATAAATAGGGCCACCTGGGAGGCTCAGTGGCTTCAGTGCCTCACTTCGGGTCAGGTCATGATCTCACGGTTTGTGGGTTTGAGTCCCACATCAGGCTCTGTGCTGACAGCTGGAGCCTGGAGGATGCTTCAGATTCTGTGTCTCCCTCTCTCTCTCTCTCTCTGCCCTTCCCCTGTTCACACCCTGTCTCTCTCTGCCTCTCAAAAATAAATAAACATTAAAAATATTGTTTTTCGTAAATAAACAAATAAAAATCTCTTGTGCTTCCAACACGTTAACAGTCTTTACTCATTTCTTCAGCAAATATTGATTTAACGTTTACTCTGGGCCAGGTGCTGTGCTAGGTGCTGGGAATACAATGGTGGATAAAGCCAAAAATGGACCCTGCCTTTATGGAGCTTATAATACAGTGAGGGAGAAAGTTATGAATTACAGTAACCACACAAGTAAGTGTAGCATTAACCGCCTTTTTTTTATTTTTAAGTAGGCTTCACCCCCAGCTCAGAGCCCAACAAAGGGCTTGAACTCACGACCCTGAGACCAAGAGGCAGATGCTTAACTGACTGAGCCACCCAGGCGCCCTTGTAGCATTAACAGTCTTAAAATTTAGGAAGAGATGGGGCAAGATTATATTCGTAGGGGACATTTGATCTGGCCAGAAACGGAAAACCCACATTTCTGGGAGAAGCCCGCTAGGTATGTGTGATGCGGTAAGGAGGTTCTTTTATGTGCTGTTCTTTTTCAAAAAAAAACATTTATTTATTTCTGAGAGACGGAAAGAGACAGAGCACATTGGGGGAGGGGCAGAGAGAGAGGGAGACACAGAATCCAAAGCAGGCTCCAGGCTCCGAGCTGTCGGCACAGAGCCCGATGAGGGGCTCGAACTCATGGACTGTGAGATCATGACCTGACCTGAAGCTGGACGCTCAACCGACTGAACCACCCAGGTGCCCCTCTTTTATGTACTAGTCTGTAATCCCCTCTTTTTCCTCAAAGAGTCTGTAGGATAAGAGTGAGCTCATAGCCTCGAGTTGTGATTTTTGCACTGAGGAAGAGGCCGGTCTCTGATGAGGGAGAAGCTCTCCTCAGAATGGACGGTAGCCATGGGCACAGGGACAAGGACAAGAGAATAAAGCCCCCCCCCCCATCTCTGGGAATTAAAAAAGAAAATACAGGAAAACAGTGGGTTGTATAATTAAATCATTTTATTTGGACATAAAAGGAAAGTCGGAGCCCAGTGTCCAGCGTTTTGAACATCTGGTTTGTTTATAATAACAATGTTCAGAGAGAATTTAGAGGCAGAAATAAGTTCATTCGTAATCCCACCTCCGTACATAATCGTTTTTCCTTTTTGGTTTTCTTTTGTTTTCCCTTTTATTCTCGAGCTATTACAGCCGCAGGCATTTTTAAATGGTTGTACTCACAGGACACAAATAATTTCACGTCTCCCTTTTATGTGGTAGATAGTCTTCATAATTATTCATATTAATCATCATCCTCTTTTTATGGGGGGGGCGAGAAACTGAGCCTTAGAACCTTGCCGATTGCCTTCCTCGGCAAATTAAAGGCTCATGGTCCTTCGTCAGAAAGGCAAGTCCTCGACGACAGCATCTGTCTTACTGCTGCAGTGAAAAGACGAAGAAGGTACATTTTAGAGATGGAGAGACATCTAAAGAAAAACGTGTCCTGTGTCTTCTACTCCTGACACTTCACTGCACACTTCCCTTTTGACTTCAGACGTGCGGGGCGTCCACCCTCCAAGCAATTCTGCTCCACCGGCTGGGTGTTCTAGAGTTTGACTCGATTCTGACACTACCCTCCCTGCGGATAGTGTCAGATCCCACAGGTTACGGGCTCGGTCCCACAAGACTGCTCCCCTCCTTCAGACCCCACTCACAAGGCCAGCTTGCCATTTCGGTTTCTCACGGACCGGCTGTCCATTGGAGGGTCCCAGACTCCATGCTCGGATTTAATGAATTTGCTAGAGGGGCTCGCAGAACTCAGGAAAACAGTGTAGTCACCAGATTACTGGCTTATTATGAATGGATATAACAGCCAGATGGAAGAGAAGTGTGGAGCAAGGTATGGGGAAGAGGGCGTGCAGCCCCCATGCCCTCTCTGGGTGCACCACCCTCCAAGAACCTCCATGGGCTCACCATTTAGAAGTTCTCCAAATCTTTGTTTTTCGGGGGGTATTTACGGAGGCTTCATTACAATAGGCATGAGAGATTAAACCACGGGTCTTTGGTGACTCATTCAGCCTCCAGCTTGCCCTCCCTGTCTGGAAGATGGGGCTTGAGGCAGACACTTCCAACCCTCTCATCCTGATTGGCTCCTCTGGCAACCGCCCCCATCCTGGGGCTAGCCAAAAGTTCCCTCCTTAACATCAACTGGTGGGTTGAGAGAGGGGCTTGTTACGAATGACAAGACACCTTTATCTCTTCTCTCTTGGGAAATTTCAAGGGTTTTTGGAACTCTGTGCCAGAAGCTGGACAAGACAAAGATACGTATTTCTTATAAATCGCAATATCACAGGGGGGCCAGAGAGCGGTCTGTGGCCGGGGAAGGGAGAAGGTGCAGGTAGGTGACAAGCCAAGGTCTTGGACCCATTGATTGGTCTCATTAGCTTATTCATTGAGCTTCGCAGGCTGAAAAAAAAAAAAAAGAAAGAAAGAAAACAAGAAACAAAAACTACCAACTGTTTCAAGCTTCAAAGGGTGAAGAAATTTTAATTTTAAAAGCTGGGGAGGGAGGGATAATAAATAAGATCCTGTGGACATCAAGATAGGGAGGGTTTGGATTAAAATTCATTAAGACACAATAAGAAACCCTAGGCTCCTTGCAGGTAAAAGAAACTTTGTTAATGAATTATTCATGAAGAAATGAGCTGAATGAGGGAATCCTGTCTTGGCTTGGCAAAGGTTCAGACTTGGTTCAAACTTTCTCCCCAGGTAATAGTATAACAAAAAGTAACAAAGAAGCGTGTTTGTTTGTTACTTGAGTACCTTGCTTGTGGTACAAACCAACCTGGCATTAGCCTTCCCGTTACAGTCTGAATCTTTCGCGGAAAAAACGCTAGGAATAAAATCTTCCACTTAAAAATCAGCAACGAACAGGCTCAAGAAAAGTTGGGAGCCTGTGTGAGTCCCTTTTTCTATGATTCTAAGCAAAACTTTTAAACCATACAAAGCAAACAGTTTTGAGCACATTTTATGTGCCACGTGCAAAGCTTACTGCGCTTATACAGGGATAAATAAGTCCCGTTCCTCAAAATGACAACAATCCAGTGGGGTAGAGATACATCTAAGCAACTAATAATAACCGAAAGTGACGCGCCACCCCATGCCACTTTCTCGGGAGCACAATACAGCTCTACCATTTGCTCATGCTGTTTCTAGAACTGACTCCCTTTTCCTGTTCACCTATCCAAACTATATTCAGGCTTTGAGTCCCGGGTCTACAGCAGCTTTTGCACGAAAGGTTCACTGAGTATTCCTTTTTCTTAGAACTTAGTTTTCTTGGGGCACCTGGGCGGCTCAGTCGGTTAAGCCTTCGACTTGGGTTCAGGTCATGCCCTTGAGGCTCGCGAGTTTGAGGCCCGCATCGGGATCTGGGCTGTCGGTGTGGAACCTTCTCAGAATCCTCGTCTCCCTCTTTCTACCCCTCCCCCACTTGCTCTCTCTCTCTCTCTCTCTCTCAAAAGTAAATAAACGTTTTAAAAATTGGCATTAAAAAAAAAGAACTTAGTTTTCTTCATATTTCCTATTTGGAGTTTTCACTGTACAAAATAGCATTTTGTTATAGACCATTTGATGAGAACATGTGTCATTTTATATGTATTCGTTTTGTCTTTTTCCAATGATGCATACGTTTCCAGAAGACCATCATTTTCCTCTATATTCTGTCCTGTGACTTTTTTTTTTCCCCTCCCCGTCCTGTGACTAACTTAATACCAAATGCTTATTCTGTGATTGGCTCTGAATAAGAGCCATGATGAATGGCTCTTATGATGAATAAGAGCCAAGAGAATGAATGATTGGCTCATTCTCATTTGGCTCTACTTCTAAAATCCTAATTGTTGGGGCGCCTGGGTGGCTCGGTCGGTTGAGCATCTGGCTCTTGACTTTGGCCACGGTCATGATCTCAGGGTTCGTAGGCTTGAGCCCTTCATCAGGCTCTGCGCTGACAATGCAGAGCCTGTTTGGGATTTCTCTCTCCCTCTTTCTCTTTCTGCCCCTCTCCAGCTTGCTCTCTCTTTCTCAAAAATTAAATAAACATTAAAAGTTTTTTAGGGGCGCCTGGGTGGCTCAGTCGGATAAGCGTCTGACTTCGGCTCAGGTCACGATCTCACAGTCTGAGTTCGAGCCCCGCGTCGGGCTCTGGGCTGATGGCTCAGAGCCTGGAGCCTGCTTCCGATTCTGTGTCTCCCTCTCTCTCTGCCCCTCCCCCGTTCATGCTCTGTCTCTCTCTCTGTCTCAAAAATAAATAAAAAAAAAAAAACGTTAAAAAAAAAAAAGTTTTTTAAACAAGGACGCCTGGGTGGCTCAGTCGGATAAGCGTCCGACTTCGGCTCAGGTCACGATCTCACAGTCTGAGTTCGAGCCCCGCGTCGGGCTCTGGGCTGATGGCTCAGAGCCTGGAGCCTGCTTCCGATTCTGTGTCTCCCTCTCTCTCTGCCCCTTCCCTGCTCATGCTCCGTCTCTCTCTGTCTCAAAAATAAATAAAAACATTAAGAAAAAAAATTAAAAAAAAAAAAAGTTTTTTAAACATAGATATTGTGTCTATCCTCACCTACCAGGCAGGTTTTGTTGCAAAATTTGGTTATAAGTAAAGAAATCATAATTAGAAACTATTTCTTTACTTTTACAAACACTTTTGCGTCAGAGCTCTTTTATACTGAATTCTGGGGATGGGTTTCTCATATTGGCCTGTCCCCGGATGAGATTCCGAATTATCCCATTTTTTCTTCTTCGGTCATCTTCAGCTCTGACCAGACTGTCAACATTTCATCTCCTAGAGACTCAATTATGTGATCCTAAGCAAATCACTCCATTCAACTGAACTTTCCTTGAGACTGATTTTCTCATATGAAAAGGGAAGATGATGTTATTGAACAAGGGTGAGTGAATAATGCATATGAGAGAGGGACGCCTGGGTGGCTCAGTCGGTTGAGCGTCCGGCTTCGGCTCAGGTCACGATCTCACGGTTCGTGGGTTCGAGCCCCGCGTCGGGCTCTGTGCTGACAGCTCGGAGCCTGGAGCCTGTTTCGGATTCTGTGTCTCCCTCTCTCTCTGCTCCTCCCCCGCTCGTGCTCTCTCTCTCTCTCTCTCTCTCTCTCTCTCTCTCTCTCTCTCAAAGATAAATAAACATTTAAAAAAATAATAATAACGTATATGAGAGAAGCATTCTCTGGACCTTAAGGACCTATGAGGTATCAGATATCATCATCATTGTCACCATCATTGTTATTATTTCCTTTGCTACTTTGAAATTTGCAAGGTTGTAGAAGGGTGATATAATAATGGGGGCGCCTGGGTGACTCAGTCGGTTGAATGTCCGACTCTTGGTTTCGGCTCAGGTCATGATCTTGCAGTTTGTGGGTTCAAGCCTTGCATTGGGCTCTGTGCTGACAGCACAGAACCTACTTGGGACTCTCTCCCACCCTCTCTCTCTGCCCTGCCCCTGCACTCTCTCTCTCTCTCAAAATCAAAAAATAAACTAAAAAAAAAAAAAAAAAAAAGGAGGAGGGTGATATAATGGAAAGAATACTGGTTGATATTACTAGTGTTCACTAATATCAGTTCCCTTCTATTTCCTGAGAGCTTGACCAATAGATTTTCTAGTCCCCTTTGCAGTTGGTAGAGCCATGTGGCTCTCATCAGTGGAATGGGCAGAAGGGGCCAATGTATTTTACTGCCAGTGCTTGATTCTTTCTCCTTCCTTCTCTTCGTAAAGTGACTCAAGAGGCCTTGTGTTCCACATCTGTGCCCATAAGAAAAAGATGTTTCTTGGCACAAAAACAGACCCTCAGATCAATGGAACAGAATAGAGAACCCAGAAATGGACCCACAAACATATGGCCAACTATCTTTGACAAAGCAGGAAAGAATATCCAGTGGAATAAAGACAGTCTCTTCAGCAAGTGGTGCTGGGAAAACTGGACAGTGACATGCAGGAGAATGAACCTGGACCACTTTCTTACGTCAGACACAAAAATAAACTCAAAATGGATGAAAGACCTAAATGTAAGACAAGAAGCCATCAAAATCCTTGAGGAGAAAGCGGGCAAAAACCTCTTTGATCTTGGCCGGAGCAACTTCTTACTCAACACGTAGGCAAGGGAAACAAAAGCAAAATGAACTATTGGGACCTCATCAAAATAAAAAGCTTCTGCACAGCAAAGGAAACAGTCAGCAACACTAAAAGGCAACCGATGGAATGGGAGAAGATATTTGCAAACGACATATCAGATAAAGGGTTAGTATCCAAAATCTACAAAGAACTTATCAAACTCAACACCCAAAAAACAAATAATCCAGCGAAGAAATGGGCAAAAAAAAATGAATAGACACTTCTCAAAGAAGACTTCCAGATGGCCAACCAACACATGAAAGAATGTACATCACTCATTATCAGAGACATACAAATCAAAACCACAATGAGATACCACCTCACACCTGTCAGAATGGCTCACATTAACAACTCAGGCAACAACAAATGTCGGCGAGGATGCGGAGAGAGAGGATCTCTTTTGCACTGCTGGTGGGAGTGCAAACTGGTACGGCCACTCTGGAAAACAGTATGGAAGTTCCTGAAAAAATTAAAAATAGAACTACCCTACAACCCAGTAATTGCACTACTAGGCATTTATCCAAGGGATACAGGTGTGCTGTTTTGAAGGGACACATGCACCCCCATGTTTATAGCAGCACTATCAACAATAGCCAAAGTATGCAAAGAGTCCAACTGTCCCTCGATGGATGGATGGATAAAGAAGATGTGGTATATGTATACAATGGAGTATTACTCGGCAACCAAAAGAATGAAGTCTTGCCATTTGCAACTACGTGCACGGAACTAGAGGGTGTTATGCTAAGCGAAATTAGTCAGAGAAAGACAAATATCATACGACTTCACTCATATGAGGACCTTAAGACACAGAAAAGATGAACACAAGTGAAGGGAAGCAAAAATAATATAAAAACAGGGGAGGGGACAAAACATAAGAAACTGTTAAATAGGGAGAACAAACAGAGGGTTACTGGAGGGGTTGTGGGAGGAGGGATGGGCTAAATGTGTAAGGGGCATAAGGAATCTACTCCTGAAATCACTGTTGAACTTTATGCTAACTTGGATGTAAAGTTAAAAAATAAAATAAAATAAAGAAAAAGATGTTTCTATCAGCTGGATCCCTAGGGAGTTGCATGGAGCAGAATTTCTTGCCAACTCGGTGGGAATTGTAGTGTGAGTGAGAAATTCACTTTTGTTGAATCAAGTCACTGAGATTTGGGATTGTTTGTTAGTACAACATAACATAGCTTCATGGGGCTAACATACTGTGATGGACCAAAGGATAAAGGAATCCTAGATAGGGGCACTTGGAAGGCTCAGTCAGTAGAGCATGCGACTCTTGATCTCAGGGTTGTGAGTTTGAGTCCCACATGTGGCAAGGAGTTTACTTAAAATTTAAAAAAAAAAGAATCTTAGATGTATCTACGGCCTAACCTATATGCCCTTGAGCGAGCAGACTAAATTATACTATCTCTAAGGTCCCTTCAGCTCTGAAAACTCTGATATTGCAATAACACAAAGCAATCTCATGGGAGTAACAAAGAAATGTCACCTTTTGTTTAAAGAATAAGATAAAATTTCAGTTATATCAAACCATCTCAGAGAATGAATTCAGCCAGAATAATTTTTAGGACACTTTTCTTGGCTGTAGAGGCAGAAAGCGGATTTCCAACTCTGTTGGGACTCTACATAATGGTAAAGATATATAGGGTCTAAGTAATAGATTAAGAAGCTTTCCTAGGAGCAAAGCGATTAGGATTTAGGCGTGAACTTTGTAGCCTCTTTAGGCTCACAGGTCTTTGGCTTAATTTCTAGCGCTCATGAATATTGCACAAAGGTGAATTTCTCTGATAACCAGGCTCCAGTTATACAGGGTGTTAGTGTATTTCTCTACAGCAAACCCAGCAACACAGATCCATAGTTACGTGGCTAATATGTACTTGACAGTTTGAGAGATACTTTGTAGGCCATTTGCAAAAACGAACATTATGGAAAGAACTGAAATAATTCGTTCCTCATGATGCTTCAGTGAGGCAATATAGCATCATGATGAAGCGTGTTAGGTTCTGGAACAAAACTGTCTGTGTTCGGATTCCAATTTCACCCCGAAAACTGTGAACGTGGGCAAGTAAATGAACCTCTTGGTGTCTCCGTTTTCTCATTTTCAAATTGCAGGTAATCAAAGGGATGTGTTAAATGCCTAAAAAAGCTGCCGACACATAGTAAGCACTCAGTAAACATTAGACTTGTAGCGATTATTTTTTTCAGTCCTTTTAATATATTTGCTGTATCCGTCAGGGTTCTCCAGAGACACAGAATCAATAAGAAAGATTTGTTATAAAGGGTGGGTTCATGTGACTGTGGAGGCTGAGAAGTGTCACACCCTATGGTCTGCATGCTAGAGGCCCAGGAAAGCCGGTGGTGTAGTTCCAGCCTGCACTGGGAGGCATGGGAACCAGGAACCCGTGGTCTAAATCCTTGTCCAAGTTCGAAGGCTGGGGAACCAAGAGCGTGAATGTCTGAGGGCAGGAGAGGGTGTCTGTCACAGCTCAAGCAGAAAGCTAAGTAGTCCTTCCTCCCCCTTGCTGTTCTATACAGTCTCTCAACAGATTGGATGATGCCCACCTACATTAGTTGGGGGGGAGGGGGGAGTTCTTTACTCAGTCTCCTGATTCAAATCCCAATCTCTTCCAGGAACATCCTCACAGATGTATCCATAAATAATGTTTTACCAGCTATCTGGGAATCCCTTGGCCCAGTCAAGTTGACACATAAAACTAACCATCACAGGGGCACCTGGGTGGCTCAGTCAGTTAAGCATCTGACTCTTGATTTTGGCTCAGGTCATGATCTTACGGCTCGTGACTGCCAGACCTGCATCGGGCTTTGGGTTGACAGCGCAGAGCCTGCTTGGGATTCTCTCTCTCTCCCTCTCTCTCTGCCCCTCCCCGCCAAAGTAAATAAATAAACTTAAAAAACAAAAGATGCTCTCTTTCTCTCTCTCTCTGCCTTTTCTCTGCTTTCATGTGCACACTCTCTCTTTAAAAAAAAAAAAAAAAAGAAAGAAAGAAGAGAAAGGGAAGAAAAACAACTAACCATCACATTTACTATTATTGATATCATGTAAGACCTGCAAAGAATATAAGAGTATCCTTTGATTAATTTATTAATTTTTCATCGGTCACTGTGTTAGCCAGGGTTTTCCAGAGAAACAGAACGAATACGATGTATAGAGAGATTTATTTTAGGGAATCAGTTCACGTGACTATGGAGGCCAGCAAGTCTAAAATCTGCAGGGCCTGGAAGGCAGGATGGAGATCCAGGGAGGAGCTAATGAGACAGTTGTAACCTTCAGGTCACCAGGTGGAAGACCTAGAAAAGAGCTAAGTTCGAGTCTAGAGGCCACCGGCTGCAGAATGCCCTTTTGCTCAAGAGCGGGCAGTCTTTCGTGCTATTCAGGCCTTCGACTGATTGGATGAGGCCCACCCACATAATGGAGGATAATAGGTTTTATTCCAAATCTACCAAGTTAAATGCTAATCTCATCCAAAAACCACCACAGAAGCATCTAGAATAATATTTGGCCATATATCTGGGCAATGTGGCCCAGCCAATTTGATGTACAGAATTAACCATTATAGTCAAACATACAATTTTTCCTTACCGGGCCAATCATTTCAATTGGTGGCTTGAACCTAGACCTAGAATTTCCTGATGGGAACTCACCACTTGCAATCCTTCCCTCCTTTCCACTTGTACATTGATGATGGGAGTTTCCTTCTTCATAAAGAATGAGGCAGCAGAGAAACAGGGTCTTTCTGGCCCAAACAGCTCCTTCTCCCCCCTGCCATGGGGTATGGGATTTCAGGCAGCCATCTGGCTTTGGCAGTCTGGATTAATGTCACCCCCCGCCTAAAAATAGCAGCCAACAGTATTTGCCTGCCTAGTTCCTAGTGTGAACCACGGAGGTACATTATGCTTAAGAAATAGCTCTTTTAAAGGAACTTATTCAGAATTTCCCCATCACTGATTCATTGGACAAATTCTTACTGAATTCTTACTATGTGGATGGCACAGGCTTGGGCTGGGAATATTCAAGGACGAATTAAACAGATACAGATTTTACACGTCAAAATCAGTTACAATGAAAAAGATTTGATCACGTCTTCTGGCTTCCTAGAACACTGACTTCATTTGGTCATGCACAATTCTTACATTTCTTTGCATCGATGCTATATCCTTCAAAGAAATTTGATGAAGGTAAAGGTTGGCTATTCCCCACCTCCTCGCTCTCAGCTTGCTCATATTGAAAGCAAGTCTCAGGATGCCTGGGTGGCTCAGTCAGTTGAGCATCTGAACTTTGGCTCAGGTCGTGATCTCATGGTTCGTGAGTTTAAGCCCCACGTTGGGCTCTGTGCTGACAGCTCAGAGCCTGGAACCTGTTTCAGATTCTGTGTCTCTCTCTCTCTGCCCCTCCCCCGCTCAAGTTCTGTCTCTCAAAAAAAAAAAGTTGAAAAAAATAAAAAAAAAGGCAACTCTCCCTCATTTTTTTTATTAAAAAATTTTTTTAATGTTTATTTATTTTTGAGAGAGGGAGAGAGAGCATGTGGGGGGGCGAGGGGCAGAGAGGGAGGGAGACGAGGATCCTAAGCAGTCTCTGCACTGACAGCAGAGAGCCTATGTGGGGCTCGAACTCACTAACTGTGAGATCATGACCTGAGCCAAAGCTGGACTCTTAACCTACTGAGCCACCCGGGTGCCCCTCTCACATTTATTTTTAAAAACACTCATGGCAAGCAGACCCCAAGAGGTTTATGCAGGCTATTTGTGGAGGTCTCCAGAGCCCCACCTTTCTGTCCTGGTAGGTGCACTAACGGCAGGCATGAATGATTCCTTCGAAGCCGATGTGATAACATTCCAGAAGCAAGATCCTAGTCCCTGTTAGTAGGCATCAGGCAATTACAAATCAAAGGCTGGACGGAGGACTGTCAGGGGATCAAGCTCCAAGCCCCATCCCTCAAGGTTTAAGTTCCAGCCTCCCTGAGACTCTTGCATACTTTTCCTGCAAGGTAGAGAGGGTTTCTGAACGATTTTGGCTGACCTACATAGCTTGAAGATCTTTAAATTCACCAATTTAAGCCCACTTCTAACATCTACTGTGCTAGTCACTGGGCCACTACGTTCACCAACAAAAACCCACTGCTGACATCCGGTATATTAAGTAGCATGGCGTGGCTTGTTGGTCTAGAACAGTTAACAGCAGAGCTTGGAGTAGCCCCTTCAGTAAGTTTGAACTTCTTGATTTGAGCAAGAGTGGATGTGCCATCGTAAACTGTGAGCTCTTGATCAGCACCTTGGTCGAGCAGAACCCCGGTAGCATAAGTCCCTCTCAGGGTACCTTGAAGCCTTTCTAGGTAAATAAACAGGCATAACAATAACAAATTGGAGTTTCACACTACCGAATTCTTCTGTGTCCAATATTCCCCATGAGTTCTCAAAATTGCTAAATTAGAATGTTTTACTCCACGTTTCTGAGATGGAGTTCGAAGCAGAAGGACAATGAAGGTGTTCATATTACACTCGCTGGAATACTAGTCCAAGAGCCGAGTTGACTTTCTAGGCAAAGCCTGACCTGGTGGTTCGTTGTGGGGAACGTCTTGTCTCTAAGTCTGGTCCTCCAGTAGAAGGTCTAAGCACTGTATCTTATTTATCAATTCACTTAGGTCAAAGCACAGGGGAATACTCACGCTAACCAAAACCAGTTGTCTGCTATCTAGATTATGTCTTTTGTGTGAATCTATATATCCAAGGATCTGATTACCCTGTGGCACTAGAAATAGAACAGACAACTAGACGGTCCTACGTAGCTGATTTATGGCAGTCTGATGAGTGTTCTACTCCTCGTGACAGTAAATCCCAGCCTTCTGTGGTCTGATGAAACGGAGCCCCCAGAAAAGGGCTTCGTCTCATCAATTCATTATTTCTTTCACTGATTCTAGGATTCATACGTTTACCGTCTTTCGTTGAAATCTCAGACTGCACGAACTATGGTAATCACCCTTTTATACTTTTCTCCATTCAGACTTCTACCTTTCCAGAGTCACTTCACTGCATATTGCAATTTGCAGTATATACATATTGCACTGTATATGTTGCAAAGTTGCCGGGCTGTGTTGGCAGGCATGCAGACCCACTATGGTCAGTTGGCCATACCCGGGAGACTTCCCGAATTTCCCTCGGCAGCAAGGTCACAAACCTTCTTGCAGGTGGACTGACTTCGGCAGACGGCTAAGCCCTATCATCTTTTTTGTCACATTTTTACTGATCTCCCTTTTAAACATCTAGACCAGCTCCAAATAGAGGATATCCTCTATCCGAGCGCTCAAGGACATTTGGCAGTAAGATCCAAATTCCACATCAAGACTGCTCCTGCCCAGCTCCCATCATACTTCCCATCTTGCTTTTCAGCTCTAGCCACGTGACGAACACTTACCAATGGATGTTTACAAGAGTGGATATGCTATGTCATTGCAGCAAAATTTAAGACATAAAAATGATCCGGTCTCAGGAGGTTTTCCATAAAGGATTTAGTAGTATAATATTGTCCTGGCTAAAGACCTGGCCATTTCCTTTCCCAACCCTTTATTTAAGACCTTGGGTTATGGATGAAGCACAACATAAAACAAGTTTACCTAACAGAGCCTGCACCACATAATCACAGATTACAGCTGGTGATAAAAGAAAAATAAGCACTTTACATATGATGACTCCAGAAAGAATTTAAATTACAAACCTAACCTGAAAACTCTTGGCTTTTATTAGACTACAGGACCGATAATATCCAAGTGGAATATATAAATTACTATGTTTAGAGTCAGCACTTGACTCGTAATCAAATCCTCATGCTGTGTAATCTGAGATGTTATCACTTTTAATAATTGGTGGGTGATATTTTCATGTAAACACACATTACATTTATACCCGTTTCAAAGAAGCATTTGAAAAGTTAAAATCGTGCCGCAAGGAACACAAAGTTCAAAACTTTAACTCAAAAAGTAAACTTAACTATTAACTTAAAAAGTAAAAATTATTTTAGCTTATAAGACATTTCACCTTTTTAAAAATGGAAAACTTTAAATTTTTTTTTTTTTTAACGCTTATTTATTTTTGAGACAGAGAGAGACAGAGCATGAACAGGGGAGGGGCAGAGAGAGAGGGAGACACAGAATCCGAAACAGGCTCCGGGCTCCGAGCCGTCAGCCCAGAGCCGGACGCGGGGCTCGAACTCACGGACCGCGAGATCGTGACCTGAGCCGAAGTCGGCCGCTTCACCGACTGAGCCACCCAGGCGCCCCGAAAATGGAAAACTTTAAACAGTGTATTCCTTAGCTATGGTTTAGAAAGGAGGGACCCGCTTTGTTACAGGCCTGGTTAGGAACTGTTTTACCCATGTGCTGCTTGAGCCGTGTGCTTTTCTTCCTGTATAGATTGCTCCCAACCATCCTGAGAAAGGTTGATGAGCCAGTTTTTACTGGTGAGAAAAAAGAGGCTTGGAGACGCTGAATCAATTTTTCCAATCTTCTAAAGCAGCTACATTTCACAGGATTTATTTATTTTTAATGTTTACTCCAGAGCTCGTGAGCTTTCCACCAAAAGCCATCAATTAATAATTCATCGTGCAATTCAAGAGCCTGGATTTAGTATGACAAATGGTTTGACAGGGCCAACCCCAGTTGTTTATAGGTGAGAACATGATCTGAAATGACCAGTTTTATTAAGGCAGAACGCCTGAGAGGTAAACATAGGTAACTGACAACAAGAGAAGTGCGTTAGGTAGTTTAATAGTTTCAAAAACAATCCTGCTCGTAACTTGGTCTCCCAGACACTGAAATCTGAAACTCTTTGATATGCTCTAGCAAGGCTTGAAACAAAGAAGTTTTGTTCAGTCCATGTTTTCGTGGGATGGTGTAACTATGTCTGTATCAGCCAACAAATGCTGCACAGAGCTGACCAATGACTCATGAAGTGAGATGTCCCTCTTCAGTTTCAAAATACTAACTTTGAATTGCATTAACGGAAGCAGCCAACAGCTTGTCACGGTCTTTTCACCACCTTAGCCCAGTCCTAACCAGATTACATTTTTTTTTTAAACAACAGATTTCTAAGTTTTTTTTTTCCTTTGAGATAATACGTTTTATTTTTTAATATAATTGACAAATTGGTTTCCATACAACACCCAATGCTCCAGACAAAGCATGAGAGGGGGAGGGGCAGAGAGAGAGAGAGAGAGAGAGAGAGAGAGAGAAACATAGAATCCGAAGCAGGCTCCAAGCTCAGAGCAGTCAGCACAGAGCCCGAATTGGGACTAGAACCCATGAACTGTGAGATCATGACCTGAGCGGAAGTCAGACGCTTAACCCACCGAGACACCCAAGGTGCCCCTAACCAATTTACATTTTTAATTTTACCTTTTAGAATTTTTACCTTTTAGAATTTTTATGTGCACTGTGATAAAAAAAATCACTTAAGATAATTATAGATTTATACATTTCTCTCTTTTAATATACTTTTTGATTATGATGAAATTTCCCTCAAGAGACTTAGAAGTTAGATCTTGAAAATAAAAATCTACATAAAATAAAAGTAACGCTTTCTGTCTTCACCTTCTCAAAGAAAAACAAAACTTTACAGAAGATCATGTTGGCATTGGTTGCGATTAATTTTTTAGTCGTCTTCCGATTGGGCCTTCGGTCTTTGTCTTTAAATACAAGAGCAGTGTTAACGCTACCTAATTTCCTTTTTGTAGTTTGAGCTGCCAATATCAAACTTACTTTGTTTTCACACGATTATGAGAGAAAATATTCTGTTTTCCTGTAGCCCATGTGTTGAAATGGAAATCTAGTCTACTTAGCTCTAAAACTAGCAAATGACATACTATGACATTAGAAACGATGTATCACCATTGTCAACAGTAATTTAGAATAACGGATGAACACCAGCTTGACCATTAAGCAGTTTCTCTTACGATTTTAGACACTTTGCAACAATAAATTCCACACGACACTTCATCGCTTAAAACCTAACGTCGGAATTCTGACCTTCATACTAAGTAGGAATGTAGGCTGTTGAATGTGTGCAAAGAATTTTTTGTCCACGAACGCCTACGTCTGTGGTCAAGTGGCAGGTGTAGGCAATTCATCAGGCAGCCCTCTTCCTTCTTATTAAGGCACTGCTCCGGGCGCCCGAGGGTCCTTAGGTCCCGAGCATGGCTATTTGTCGTCCGCCGGGAGGGCGCCTTTTGGCGCAGGGTGGACGGCCACGGAGGCGAGGGTCGCGGATTTTCGTTCGAACGTCGCGTGGGGAGGGGTGTTCGTGTGAAAAGAAAGGCGCTCGGGAGAAGAGGCGGCAAGGAGAGGAGGGGGCGTGGTGGGATGCTGCAGGGGCGGCTAGACGGGTCCAGCTTTTCCGGGGACACTTCTGCGGCGGCCTGGCCGTGGGCGCCCGGGGCACAGGGCGCCGGGTCGGGAAGCCCAGAGTCAGACGCGCGGTGCCAGCCGCCCGGGCCCCTCCGCGCAAGCGCCGCCCATTCCCGCGCTCCGCCCGCCCCCAGGGGTCGCCATGGCAACGGACGCGGGGTTCTGGACTCCGACTCCCCCGAGCCCCCAGCTTCGCGGGAGGCGGCCGGCTGAGGCGCGGGCTCCGATGGCGGGCAAAGGCGACACGCCCGAGACCGAGGAGTGCTGGAAGATCCTCGAGAGCCTCGAGTCGACTATTGAGCAATGCCGATTCAGCCCCAGGTGACCTGCGCGAGCCGCAGCGCCACCCCTCGTCCGCGCGCCCCTTTCCCGCGCCTCCGCGCCCGCGCTTCGGGCCACGGCCCTGCTGGTCTGATTTCTTAAGTGTATTCAGTAAACTGAGAGCACGGGTTCTGGAGCCAGAGGGCCGGAGTTCAAATCCTGCGACCCACTGCAGGGCCCCTGAGTTGGGCGAGTCACTTAAAAACTCTGTCTCAGTCACCTGCTGGGAAAGCAGCCGGGGTGGTGCCGAGCAGCGCCTACTTCATAGCCCACAGTGAACATGAAATGGGTGCGTGTGGGTAACGTGTTTAGAAGTGTGCCATACATATATATACATAGTATAGTACCCTGTAGGTGTTTGCCAATATTCTAGTTATTTCTTGATGTTTTCTTTACGTCTCCTCCCTCCTGTGACCCTTTGCCCCCCCACCCCCCCGCCACATTTTGTTTGGATAACGTAGAGCTGATGTATCTGGGAAAATGTATTTTTCTTTCTGAAATCAGTAGGTGGCCGGCACTAGGTTACCTACCGTGTGCAAGCACTTAAAATTCTCCAAGTCAGGGGTTTCACGGTGCCAGGTGGGCGGCTTAGAGGCAAGTCCCACACACTGAGGCTCCGGAGTGAGAAGAAAGGGCGAGCACCGTACTCGCCCGATGGTGGGGACTGACCCAGTGAGCCGGTGCTGCTTAAGTGGGTGCGTGTTAAATCAGGTTTTTTTGGTGGTTGTGAAAGTCACATATTGCCGGTGGCACGTAATAAGCACCATGGGCACAGTGTCTAACCTGTTCGGCTTGTTTACTGCTAGGAATGACTTCCTGCCAGGGAGGGCATTGCGTGGCGTGTGGCTCTCCCACAAAACACACCGGCCCCGCTCAGCGGACAAGGTGACGTACCAGGTGCCCAGGGCATGCTTGGGGCCCAAACAAAGGAGCCGCTGATGCCCACGTGAATTCCTCTTCACCCCGAGTGCCAGGGGGACCGGGTTGGTGCTCTGGTAGAAGAGGCTGGAGTGCTGTCTGCCATCCTGGGTTTAGGGCACAGGTTGGCACCGGGCAAGCAGCAGCCTCCGCCTCCTCTGAAGCCCCGCCTTTCTAGTCAGGAAACCGATGATGAGCCAGCAAATTAGACAATAAATAAGTTAGCCTGTAAGCCCTGAGGACGGAATAGCAGGGAGGGAGCAGAGGAGCTAGTGTGTGGAGTGGGGAAGCGGATGGTAATTTTAGACACTGATGAAGTTTTAGGGTGATGGGGGCTTGGTTGGTAGGGTCCGGAGCCAACAACCAAGAAAGAATTTTGGAAAATGTCTTTGGTGCAAAAAAGTGATTTTATCGAAGCGCAGGGACAGGACCCGTGGGCAGGACGAGCTGTGCTGCAGGTGTGGGGGGTGACCATTTGGTGGAGGGGGGAGATAAAGTCTAGAGGGAGTTTCCGAAGAGAATTTAACATGCTAAAGACTTACTGGAGGCCTAGCTGTTGTCAAGCTAAGGTGGGTTTTCCCTCTAGCAAAGTATTAACATTAAGACTCTCGGGAGTTCCTGGACTTTTAGGCTGTTGATGGGATCGCCTTGATTGCCCTTTTCTCGTAAACAGTTTAGCCACTTGTGGGTTTGTTTTCTTTTTTTTTTTTTTGTCCTTTCCTGTTTTGGGGTAGCTTGGAGTGTCCAAGGAATTACATGTCCCACCTCCGGGGGCGGGGGTGCTGTGAGCCTGTACTTTGCCCCCAGCTTGCCCCACACTCCCTCATCAACACTGTGGTCAAGGAAAGCTTCTCAGAGATGACACTGGAGTGAAGAAATGCAGGCTGGGGGTGGGGGGACCATTCTGATCTCTCAGGGGACAAAGTGTTCCGGGCAAAGCACAGGAAGCCAGAAGGGGTGGGGCTGGGTGTCTGGGGCCCAGCCAGGACCCCTGTGTGCCTGCAGCAGAGAGGGGAGCGCAGTGGAGAGGAGGTCAGACGTAAGGGGGACAGTGCCAGATGGTGGTGTGGCACCTGGATCATCAGAAGGACCTCAGCTTTGACTTTCAGTAAGCTATCGGATGTGATTTTCAGCACCCCCAAGCAATTCTCCAAATGTCAGCATTGAGTGTCCTACACTTTAACTCAGTGCTGACACTGCTACCTAAAGACAGCCTCAAACACCACAGGTCAAGGGCTCAGTCCCACCAGCCTGCTCTCCCCCACCCCACTTCAGGTGCCAGTTGCAAATCCAGGTTGTTACCTGTGCTTCTGACCATTCAGCCTTAAGTGAGCGCTTCCCCTAACTCCCTCTGTGGGTTCAATTAATTTGCTAGAGCCACTCCTAGAACTCAGGGTAGTAAAGGAGACAAATACATACATGACCAGATAAAGAGACACATAGGGTGAGGTCTTGAAGGGGCCAGAGCACAGAAACTTCTCTCCCCATGGAGTTTGGAGTGTGCCACCCTCCTGGCACCTGGCTGTGTTCTTGTTCATCAACCCAGAAGCTCGCTGAGCCTTGTAGTTCAGAGATTTTTATGGAGGCTTCATTACAGAGGCCCAATTGATTGAAATCACTGGCTTTTGGTGATTGGGTCTACCCCAGCCCCTTCAGAGAGAGGTCTGGTCATGGGACTGACAGGTTCCACCCTCTAATTGTGGTTGGTTTCCCTTGCAACCAGCCTCCATCCTTAGGGGCTTTTCACAAGCCCCCTTAGGAACATCAACTAAGGTGTGGTTCAAAGGAGTTTGTTATGAATTACAAAAGACACACAGTTGACCTTTTTCCACATTGAAGCTATTTCAGGAACTGAGGACAAAAGACCAAATATAACAAAAGATGATCCTATTGCCCTTGTCATTCAAGAAATTCCAAGGGTCTTGGGAGCTTTGAGGCCGGAACCTTGGATGAAGACCAAAATATATATTTCTTATAAATCACACTGTCAAAGATGGGAAGCCATTGCGGGGTGGGGGTGGGGTGGGGACTGGAACAGAGGAACAATTTCATATGATTAATCTTTCAACTGGATTACTCTGGCTGCTGTTTTGATAATAGATTATAATGAAGATAAGGGCAGAAACGGGTAGACCAGTTAGGTGGTATGGGGGGAAAATCATTTTGCCTTTACCTTTCTGTGTTCTCAGATAAAACCAACCCCATAATAAAAGATAGATTAACAGGAAAAAACAAACAAACAGAAGTTTAATAGGGTGTATGCCTCTTGTATACATACACGAGAGATACCCAGGAAAACTGAGTAACTCCTCCAAATGGCCCAGCCAGCACCTTAAATACCATCACCTAAACACAAAAGATGGAGGTTGGGTAGAGGGGAAGAGTGAGTTAAGGGAGATTGTCAGGAAAAGCACAGTAAACAAAAGCATGGCTGTTATGCAGATTTAAATTGGTGCCTTCTCATTGGTAAGCTTCTCCTGTGATTTACTCATCCTTTTCTTCCTGGTCTGGAGAGGAAGACACTTCCAAATGGCAATATTTGTAAATGTAAATTTATAAAATATATTATGTAATATATGTAATATAAATATAAAGAATATGATGTATTCTTTATAAATGTAAATTTACAGAAGGATAACTTCTGCTTTGTTTTCAGAGCTTCTCTCAGTTCTCAGAATAATTGACTCACAATAATCCTCGTGCCAAAGAGGCATACTTTGAGGTAACATATTCTGCTTCTCTTCAAGTCTGATGTCCAGAAGAGAGGTCCAGGCTGGCTACATCAATTTGGGAGTAATTAGCACAGAGACAGAGAGGCTGGAGGACTTGGTGAGATCACCTAGGAAGTGGGCATAACCAAGAGAAGTCTCTTTGAGCCTGGGGTACATCATAGTTGTGTATTCTTGGAGGAAAGAAAGAGGGAAGCAATGTTTTTCTTATTTCAAATTGAACAGCACGCCACGGTGAAAGTTTAGCATGCCGAATGTCATCTTCTTCGACTAATTCATTAATGAGCATTTGTTAGGGTAGTCTATTCTGGGATTCAGTGGAGAAGTATCATTGCATTCTATTAATAAATATTCATGGGTCTGTTTTCTATAATAAATTTACATGTTAATTTTGTATCTAGTTTATTAAAAAAAACACAATCATCATCTTTCCAAGATTGTATTTTATGCACAACAACCAAGCCATTATTCAGAAGTTGAATTGCTGAGACTATAAATAAGGACTGTGTAGGAACCACTTAGCTAATTTGTTGTGATGTGGGTTTCCATTCTAGGCACGGGGGCTGCCATTTAAAATTAGAGACATTTGGAATGTGACGGGAAACTGAAGAATGAACCGTCATGTTTCACTTAGATCCTGAATGAGCCAGATCTTTCTGAGTCGATTATACAAAAATTTAAGACTCGAGAGACCTTGGAGCCGTGAGCCTGTTCCCACTAGGGATGGAGAATTGGAATCTGTCACTTCAGGCTTATGATTCTAGAGGAGTTATTTCCTCTCTTCAAATCCTGGTTTCTACATCTTCAAAACAAGAAAGTCAGTATCTCTCTTATGAAATTATTGGGAGGATAACCTGAAGGGAAAATGTGCGTGTTAATGCATATATCTTAACAACCACACGGGACCAGTTAAGCACTCAATACATAGTGCTTAATATAATTTTTAGATGCTCTGTAGGAGGTATCTATAGAATTTTTGGACTTGATTTTTAAAGCATCGTATTGTAGTATTATAACATTATGGCACCAGAAGGAATAACTGAAAACGTTATGCCAAGTATGTAAATCATATCCTGAAAATATATGTATTGGAGGTGTTTTAAAAATATTTTTAACTTATTTTTACCAGCGTCATTGGCATGTAATTGACATGTAACATTATATATGCATAATAACTACCCACATTCCATAAACCTACTGTCCACAAAAGATTTTTTGCTTAAAATGGAAAAGAAAGAACATACATGTTCAAGCTTAATGAAAAATGAAGTTGAATAATAAAAAAGAGCTACTTGGCACCAGGGAGGGTAAAAGATTGCATTTCTAGACTGGAGGATGAAGCATTGAGGTCTGTGAAATGTGCAGCATTGTGGAATATAAACAAGTTAAGTCATTGTTCGTATTTATTATATCACTGTAGGACTTGGGATCTAGACAAGAGGGAGAAACCTTGCCAGTATTTGAATGGGGGAATATTTCCCGTTCCTTATTAAATTTTAAGTATTTTAACTAGTAAAAGTACGAGAAGTAAGTGAGAGGATTCATTTTCCGAAATACCAAATAAAAGCCGTGCTGTCTAGTTAACAATAGATTTACAACCTATTGGAAAAGATGTGCGAACCCCCCACCCCCAAATGGAGTCCCAAACCCCTAAACACTTCACCTCCTTGGTTCTTCTTCCCTCTCCATCTTGCAGGCTTATTTTCGTGGGCTTTGCAATGAGCATGCACCAAAGAACTGAAGTCTCTGTGGCTCCTCAAGGAATGTACTTTGGGGCTTACGTGGGCGTGGGGCGGCGGGGTGCTGGGTAAGGCTGTAACGTCTGTAGTACTCAGCCAATGGAGAGTCAGGGGAGGAACTTGCACGCTAGGAGATAAATTGCCTGCTGTAACTGCCTGTCTGTCAGACACCCGCTCTTGCAAGAATGTTGACTAAAGCCTTGCCTCGCTGTGCCTGAGTCTCCATGTCCCTCCTTTGATGGGGCTTATTTCCCACAAAAAAGGCAGTAACGTTGGTAAAAGAAGACTTTAAGCAGTATCCTCACAGCAATCGAAGAATGGAGCTGTGATCCCAAGGGCAGAGGGAGAGTAAAAAAGAAAGGAACTAAGAATTTAGAAGACCCTCACTTCCACCCCGTCCTGGTCCAAAGCGGATGTTCGGACCTCTTGGGAGAGAGCATGGCTGGTGGCAGAGAAACTTGTCAGAGTGGTGGTGAGTGGCCAAGAGACTTGGGGGAAGATGTAGGCAGGCTGAGGTTCTTTACCCAGCTGGGAGATCCACATCTTCATTCCTGAAGGTCCTGAGTTCTGAAAAAATAACTTTCCCAGGGTGCCTGGCTGGCTCAATCAGTGGAGTTTGTGACTCTTGATCTCAGGTTTGTGAGTTTGAGCCCCATGTTGGATGTAGAGATTATTTAAAATCTTAAAAAAATAAATAAATAACTTTCCCTCTACCCTTCTAGGCAGGTTCTTGGCTGAGACCCCTGTAGGAAAAGACAGATGACTAGTAGAAAAACAAAGAGAAGTTTAATAACATGTATACCTCCTGTATGCATGGACGATACCCCAGCAAATTTAGTAACTCCCCCAAATGGCCCAAGCTACCACTTTAAATACCATCTCCACCTAAGGACAAAAGAAGATGTTGGAGGGTGAAGAGGGAGCCAGTTGTGGGAGGTTACCTAGCAAACACAGTAAAGGAGGGTATGGTTGTTACACAGATTTAAGTCCTTGCCTTGTTAAATTTCTACAGATTTAGTCTTCCTTCTCTTGCTGGTACAGCTTGGGAGACACCTTTACAAATGGAGATAACCCTCATAAATGTACATGTCCCTTACAAAAGGGCATTTATGCTCTGTTTTCAGAGCTTCTGTCCCTGCTGGTCCTCAAAAATAACTCGCTCAAGATAATCCTTATACCAAAGAGGCATGCTTTGGGGTGGCAAATTCTGCTCCCGTTCAGCATGGAAATGCTAAAAAGCACCCCAGAGAATCCCCTGGGTTCCAAACGTAGCCTTCCCTGACTCCATTGTGTACCAACAACCCCCTTAACCCCTTTGTAATCAGAATCAACCATTTCAGCCAGACCCCATTCTCTCCAATTTGGTTCAAGGGCAAAAGGATAGCAAAGTGGCCAGGTAACCGTTCAATTAAATCTCATCTAACCCGCTGGAATTATTGTTGTGTTTCTGGGTGGAAGTAATCACCCCCTGAAAATGAAGACCTCCAAGCCAGCAGATCATCAAGTTGCTGGGACAGGAAGCAGTACTTTAAGGAGTGGGTTACGAGGTATCCTAGTGAGAGGAGCCACTTTACTTCTGTCTCTCGGTTCCTGGACCCGTGGCTGTGGGAAAGAGAGCATCACATGCTGATTCAAAGCATATACTGTATCCTGTAAGACAGAAACACATCCTCGCATGGGTTTGTCTCTCAGATGCCATAATGGAATCTACAGTAAGCTATTTTACCCTTCCATTAGGCCAGCCACTACTGGGTGATGGGATATGTGATCAGACCAGTCATTTCCATGGGCATGAGCCCATGGCTCCACTTCTGCTGTGAAACGAGTACCTTCTGATAGAAGTGCTTGTGTGCACCATGTCATGATGGCGGATAAGGCCTTCTGTGATGGATGGTGGTTCTGGCAGATGCATTATGACCAGGGAATGCAAATCCGTGTGCAGAATGCGTTTATGTCTATCCCAGGGAGGGTGATGGAAGAGGTTCAGCGTTATCAAGCTGGTACCCGCGCCCCTGGTTAACACTGCCATGTTAGGAACTCAGGATTGGTGTGCGTTGTTGGCTGAGTAGGCACTCAGTGCTTGCAGCAGCCAGGCCATCCTCCGTAAGGGGAAGTCCATGTCATTGAACTCCATCCCTGCCACCATAGCCATTTCGTTCAAGGGCCATCGAGCGAGCGCCGGGTTGGTTGCAGAAACTAACCAGCTGCTATCCCCAAAGGATGTCATTTTGCCTCCTTGATCACTGGACACTTTCTCTGTGGTAGATTCCCTTTTGTGAGCATTCACATGGGGCACAAGTATCATTATAGCCTGGGCCTGTTCTTCAACGTTCATCCACAGAACTCTTCCCCAGACTTTCTTGTCACCAATTTCTCAGTCTTCTTCCTACCAAGTTCCTGACCATTATCCACTTAAAACTCGAACAACAGAACATAAATTAATACAGATACGCAATCCTGGCTGTCTCTTATCCAGAAAAAGTAAACAACAAAATGTACTGCATGAAAGTTTATTCAGTGGAAGGATTTTCCCTCATGGCTGTCCTTCACGGTCACCTCTGAGCAGGGCTGTGGGACTAAAGGTATCCCCCTTCTGACGGCAGCACCCTCTGTTAACCAGGCTTGAGTTCTTCTTCCTCAGTCAACTGATCATACGGAACTGCCCATGAGGCTGTAGCCGTGGACTGAGGGGGAAGAGGCGATGCAGCGCGAGCCACATGCTCCCTGTAAATGTCGTCCCTTCTCCTTGAGCCTGGACTCTTACATGTCCCTTCCATCTTATGAGACTGAAGCTGCCTATGCCCAATTTTACGGTTTGGTGGGTCAGATAAAACCCAGTTTGTCATGGGAAACTCAGGCCTGCTGACTCACGGTGACGTATTCAGTCTTTTCCAGGCTCAGTAGCAAGCCAGGGCTGTTTCTCAAAAGGATAATAGTCATCTGTACAAGAAGGCATAAGATTTGCTCTGAAATCCTAGAGGTCTCTGCTGTGATGTTCTTAGTGGTGCTTGCCACAGGGTCACAGATCATCCCCGTTTGTCATAGGCACTCATGAGAGCCATTTTATGTGCTGGATCATAACATCCAAGTGGAAAAGCAGCTTGCACTACAGCCGAGATTCTTTTATTCTGGGCTCCCATAAAAACTGGCAGCCTTACCTGTGACTTGGGAAATGGGTTGAAGTAACATATACAAATGTGGTATATGTCGCTTCCAAAGTCACACTTCATGGTTCATTAAGGCCTAAAATATTGACAGTTCTTCCTGGTTGAAGGTGGTGAAATTTGAGCTTGCTTGAAGACTGCATATGACTTTTAAAAAATCATTTACTTTGGGGGCGCCTGGATGGCTCCGTCTGTTAAACATCTGACTCTTGATCTCAGCTCCAGCCTTGATGTCTCTCTTTCTCTCTCTCTCTCTCTCTTTTTTAATAAGTTTATTTATTTATTTTGAGAGAGACAGAGACAGCACAAATTCGAGGGGAGCAGAGAGAAAGGGACAGAGAGAATCCCAAGCAGGCTCCATGCTGCCAGCACAGAGCCTGATGCAGGGCTGGAAAACACGAAACCATGAGATCATGACCTAAACTGAAACCAAGAGTTGGACGCTCAACTGACTGAGCCACCCAAGTGCCCCAGCTCAGGTCTTGATCCCTCGGTCATGAGTTCAAATCCCCGCCCCCTCGCCCCCGTTGGGCTCCATGCTGGACATGAAACCTACTTTAAAAAAAAGATTAGTCTGAAATTACTTTGGATCTACAGAAAAGTTGCCAGAACACAACTAAGATCTTTCGTATCCCCTTCACGGAGATTCTTCAATTCTTAACATTTTACCATATTTGTTTTTCCTCTCTCTCCCTGCTTCCTCCTCCTCCTTGTCCCCTCCCTTTGTACACATTCACACATATAAAAACTCATACACTCATTATTGTTAGTCTTTTTCAAACATTTTGAGAGTAACTCTAGAATTGGTGCCCACCACTGCTAGCTATTACGGTACGATTTTCCAAAAATGGATATTCTCCTATATAACTAGCACACAGCTCTCAAAATCAGGAAGCCGACACTAGCCCAGCACTACAACGGGCCCCTTCAAATTGTGCCAGGTGTACTAACAATAACTTTTTCCTTTTTTGTTCAGGATCCTGTCTACGTACGTGTTGTGTTTAGCTATCCTGGCCCTTCAGGCACATTCAGTGTAGAAGAGTTCCTTGGCCTCTCCCTGGCGTTTATGTCCTTGACACTTTTAAAAAGTATTGACTTCAGATTTTGTAGGATGACCAGCTCTATCTGATGTTTTCTTGTAACCAGACTCAGGTTATGCATTCTTGGCAGGAATGCCCCAGAAATGGAGATATGCTCTTTCCAGGGCATCAACTTCAGTGGGCAAATGCCATTCAGTCTGTTTCCCCATTGGGGCTTTAACTCTGACCTTGTTGGGTTGGTGTTTGCCAGGGTTCTGTATCATAAATTTACCATTCTTTCCTTTGTAATAAATTATTATTATTTCCTTTGTAATTAAACTATTATATATTGGCTCAGCCAGTTAGGCGTCCCGCTCTTGATTTCGGCTCAAGTTATGATCTCAAAATTTGTGAGACTGAGCCCCGTGTTGGACTCTACTGGGACAGAACACAGCCCGCTTGGGATTCTCTCTCTCCCTCGCTCTCTGGCCCTCCCCCATGTGTACGTGCTCTCTCTAAATAAATAAATAAATAAGCATTAGAAAAATTTTATTTTGTGAGTAGGTATTACAAAATCTCCTCCCCCCCCCCTTGCTTCACTGAGATATATTTGACACTTGACATTATGTACGTTTAAGATGTATAATGTGATGATTTGGTATACGTATGTATTATAAAGTGGTTACTGCAATAAAGTTAGTTAAAACATCCATCACCTCACATAAATACTTGCGTGTGTGTGTGAGGACATTTAATATTCACTGTCTTAGCAACTTTCAAATATACAATACAGTACTGTTGACTGTAATCACTATGCTGTACATTAGATCCCAGGACTTATTTCTCTTAAAATCGGGAGTTCGACTAACATCTCTCCATTTCCCCACCCTTCAGCCTCTGCAACCACCATTCCTTTCTCTGTTTCTGTGAGTTTGGCTCTTTTAGATTCCACATATAAGTGAGATCATACAGTATTTGTCTTCCTCTGTCCATCTTATTTTACGTAGTGTAATGGCCTCAGTGTTCATCTATGCTGTCACACAAATGGCAGAGTTACCCTTTTTTATGGTGGAATAATATTCCATCGTATATAAACATTATATTTTCTTTATCCACTTATCCATTAATCGGCACTTAGGTTGTTTCCATCTCTTGGCTATTTTGAATAATGTTTCAGTGAACGTGGGGTGTAGATACTGAGATAATGACCTCATTTCCTTTGGATATATACCCAGAAGTGGGCTTGCTAGTACATAAGGTAGTTCTATTTTTAAGTTTTTGAAACAATTTCTTAAATTTTGATTAAGAACAATTCTCTTAATCAAAATTCTGCTGACCAGCCTTACCTGTCACTGATGATTCCCACCTTAATGAGTCACCTCTGCGGAGGTTGCCAAATGCTGGTTCACTAGTTTCGCCATTCTCTTTTACATCCATTACATTAATGTACCCAAGTCTCCCGATCATTCTGGCTCTGCAATGCTGTTCCTGTCTCTCACACTACCCTACATTCTTGGCTACTGGGCCTACTGGCCTTTTCCCCTGCATGGCTTCCAACCTTTCTCATGGGGAAATTGACTCTTGTCATTGACCACGATGTTGATTCCTCCACTCTTGCGAGGGAAGGGAATGGAAGGAAAAGGAAGTTGGAAAAGATAGTGACTACATATGGTTTCAATAGGTGAAACTGTGGGGAGACTGTATCTTAGGCTATGGGTACTACCAAGGTACAGATGTATTTTGAGAACATTTAATAGGTGACCATGGTACATAGTGTATATGCAAGGAGAGATGAGTTAATCGCTGCCTCAGAATATATAACATATTTTTGTTCACTTGTTTACTGGTTGTCTTTCCCTTTGGAATGTAAGTTCCGTGAGAACAAAGACTTTACCTTGTCCACTCCTGTTAGCTTTGGTGCCCAAAACAGGGTCTAGCAAAAAGTAGGTACTCAGTTATGCTTTGTTAAATGTGTGAAGCTCAGACAAGTAGTTTGCACCCATATTTTGAAGGTCAGAATAAGAAGACTGTATTTAATTCTCTTTGACAAGGGAAGACTGTCAAAGTCTTTTATAGCAGGATAGTGAAACAACCAAGGTTTTCGTAAAATACCTCTAGGGATAATGGGAATGATAGATTAAAAAGAGAGAAATTTGGAGGCTTGTAGTAATTTTAGGAAACATTTATTATCTATATTTTATGGGATGCTTACTTAGAAGTAAAATGATTTTGTTTTTATATCATGTTTTAAAAGATTTCAGGGGCACCTGGGTGGCTCAGTAAGTTAAGTATCGGACTTTGGCTCTGATCACGATCTCACGGTTCGTGAATTCGAGCCGCCCCCCCCCCCCGCCCCCCCTTCGGGCTCTGTGCTGACAGCTCGGAGCCTGGAGCCTGCTTGGGATTCTGTGTCTCCCTCTCTCTCTGCCCCTCCCCCGCTCATGCTCTTGTGTGTCTCTCTCTCAAAAATAAACATTAAAAAAATTAAAAAAATTCTTATCATAGATAATAAGATTCATCCATTTCTATAGTGTAGTATACTGAATTTTAACATAATATACTGAATTTATACATAAATATACAGTATATACATAAATATACTGAATTTTAACATAATAATTACAACTTGGTGGTTTTCGCAAATTGTTTTCAAAAATGGTTGTAAATGTCAGGTAGACAAAGCTTTAAATATTGGTGATCTTTTTAGTTAATTGCTATATCTTAGTCATAAAAAAATTCGATACAGAGGTGTGTGGCTGGTTCAGTCAGAAGAACATGCACCTCTTGATCTCAGGGTCATGAGTTTGAGCCCCATGTTGGGTGTAGAGATTACTTAAATTAAAAACTTTTTAAAAATAAAATAAACATAAAAAATTCAATACAAGAAGCATTTATTGAGAGGATTTATGGGTCAGGTACCTGTCAAGGACTCTGTAGTGTTTGAGATCTTACCCTACTTATAAGCTAACAAGTTTGCTTGTTTCATGGCTGTCAGCAGAAGACACAAGACTCCTGGGTCAAAGACAAAAGACTTTATCATCATTGCAAAAGTACTGTCCAGACTTTCATGCTTATTTCCGATGATGTGCCATGCCCCCACAGTGCCATGAGGGTAACACTGAAGACCCGTCACAGATACCTATATACACAGCGTGTTGCATTAAAGGAGGGGATCCCTGAGCTCGCCACTCTTTATACTAAACAGTATCAGCCTGCTTCTTGGCAGAGGAAAGGCATTACCTCATCCTTCAAGATTGCTCACTGCAAACTCAACTCTGAGGAATGGCCTGCGGAAAGAGTGGTCAGGATTTTGCATTCTTGGCATACGCAGAAAGAATGTACAGGGACACTCAGGGACCAAGGAGATGGCCTCTTCCAATAGTACTGTGTTAGTGCGAAAAAGATACAGACTCCTAAAATGAAATTGGGCCAAATCTAAAATACAATTTTCTGTGGAAAAACACTGAAAATATTAATTGGAACTGAGGTGTACAACATTACCGGTGCTCCCTCCCCATCTGGATAACACTACTGATGAGATTTGTCATCAGTCTGATATTGATGAGTGTGCGGAAGATGAGTTGAAAATTTAGTGGGAGTAGTTGAAAATCATTATATTAAGTGCTTAAAAATTTATGAATTTAAATTTAACCTTTCTTGGTTGAATATTACTAGACTACAATGGTTTTTTCCAAATGTGATGAAAAAATGATACTTCAGACCATAATAATGATTGTAACAATTGCCATCACCACACCAATAGCAGTGAACATTTTGAAAAAAAGTGAACTTTTTTTTTTAATGTTTATTAATTTTTGAGAGAGAGACAGAGTGTGAGCAGGGGAGGGTCAGAGAGAGAGGGAGACACAGCATCTGAAGCAAGCTCCGAGCTAGCAACACAGAGCCCCGTGCAAGGCTCGAACCCACAAACCATGAGATCATGACCTCAGCCAAAGTCGGATACTTAACCCACTGAGTCACCCAGGAGCCCCAGCAGTTAACATTTCTTAAGGGCTTACTATGTGACATGCATCATTCAAAGTGCTTCTGGGTATTAACACACTAATCCTGACAATAACTGTATGAAATAGGCACTATTTTTTTTTCATAAGAAGAAATTAAGGCCCAGAAAGTTAGGTAATTTACATCATATCACATAGCTAGAATACCAGGAAGCGTTCAGCCACGATTAACAGAAACTCTCAACAATTGGTTTATTATATGATGCAGGAAGACCAGAGGTATGGCGGGCTTTAGAGCTAGTTGATTCAATGGCTAAACAAAGTCATCAGTGAAAATTACTTGTTTTTTTTTTTTTAACAGCTCATCATTCATGTACAAGCTTTGCCCTCTGACTGGCCCCACTTGTGGTCACCAGATGGCCGTGGCACTTCTTGGCATCGCTTCCACGCAAGGCAGTGTTCGGTCACAGAGGAAAACTCTCCCCTGGTGCCCTGTCGGTGTCGGAGTGTAAAAAGCTTTCCCACAAGCCCCCAACATATCTTTCCTCAGGTCATTCTTGCCAGAAGCAAGTTCCACACCCTCCCCTAAAACATCTGCCCAGAAGAATGGGATCTCTGTGATGGAGACAAGACAAGAGTTACCCTCGACAGTGGGAATATGATCACCCTGCCCTGATTTCTGTGGGAGATATATGTGAGACTCTGCCAGCAAATAAGGAGGGAAAGGGTTGCAGGGGAGTGCTCCCAGCAGGTTCAGCTGGTCAGCGGACAACGGAAGATAGAAGCACTCTGTCTTCTTCAGGGTCTGCCCTGAAAAGTCTGGTGATTCTCCTTGGGCTTTCATGGCTTTCTTTGTTGAGCTGACATTTTAGAAGCTGGTAGTTGTGGTAAGTTTGATCACATTGATGGAGTGAATCCAGAAAATTGGCTCTCTTTTTCCTGTTTACGATAGCCATCATTCAAGGTCGGTAGGAAGAGTTTACAAATACTTAAACTCCTTGCCTACTCAGATTTCTCAAGAAACGGAGTCTGAAAATCAAATACAGTATGGTGGTGTCATGATCCCAAAGAAGAATCCTCAAATTGTTTGGTTCCGGGAACTGTGATCGTTCCTGGGGACCTCAAAGAGCTTTAGTTGATGCCTGTTATTCATGGTAACCGTGTTAGAATTTTACAAGGAGAAGTGAAGAATATACATATATTATAATTCATTGAAAATAATGGTAAACCAATTCTATGTTAATGTAAATAACACCGTTTAAAGAAAAATGAACTTGATTTTTGAAAACAATAACTTTAATGAGTATAGTGTCATTGCTTTACATTTTTGCAAACCTTTTCAGTGCCCGGCTTCGTGGGGTAGCTGAATTCTCATATCTGCTTCTACATAATGCTATCGGGATGCCAGGGTGGCTCATTTGGTCGAGCGTCTGGCTTGATTTCGGCTCAGGTCATGATCCCATCCATGGTCGTGGAATCCAGCCCCGTGCGGAATCCAGTCCTGCCAGAGCATGGAGCCTGCTCAAGATTCTCTCTCCTCCTCCCTCTCCCCTGCTTGTGCACTCTTTCTCTCTTAAAAAAAAAAAAAAATCTTAATACTATTATGAAAATAATTTTGACCTTGTGGACTCCCTGGAAGGGTGTCCTGGAACTCCAGGGGTCCTCAGGCCACATTTCAAGAACCCCTATCTCAAAGTATTTTTGCTTGTATGCCTGTGTATAATTTATAATGGGTTCAAGCAGTAGCACAGGTAAAACAGTAGATAGGATATTAAAAGGAGGCTCAAATTGATCATAACTCAGAGAATGGAATTAAGATGAGTACCAATAGAGCAATATGCCCAGTGCAAGGGATCTGATAATCCAGCAGCGTCCTGGTGAAAACCCCAAAGCATGAGCAGATAATTCAGAACTTTCCCCACCCCACAGGTCCCTTTGAATCTTTAAAATATAATATGATTTGGGGCACCTGGGTGGCTCAGTCGGTTAAGCATCCAAATCTTGATTTTGGCTCAGGTCATGATCTCACGGTTCGTGGGTTCGAGCCCCCATCAGGCTCTATGCTGACAGTGCGGAACCTCCTTGAGATTCTTTCTCTCCCTGTCTCTTTGCCCTGCCCCACACATGCTCGCTCTCTCTCTCTCAAACTAGGTAGACTTCAAAAATATATATAACATGATTTACACAAAAAGATGTGGAATAACACACATGTTAAAGGAAATATCTATTCTATAAAGCACTTTTAATCTCCGTTTATTTTTTCCAGACTTAAAATTTCCGATGATTTGAAGATTGGCTTTTTCAGCACAGACCATGCTACTCAAACAGATTCCAATGAAATTTTGCCATTGAAAGAGTTGAGTTCATCTACAGAGAAGCTAGTTCAGGTAAATCTGGATTTATTGAGAAACTTCTGAGATTATTTTAGGTGTTGTTTACCTTTATGTCTCTTTCCTTCACAGAATGGAAATGAGTAAAAAATTTTAAATATTAGCATCTTTTACAAGCTGAATTGGATGAGAGCTGTATTTTTTTAAATAATTTGTATACACTACTGCTTGTATTTACATCATGCGCATATATGTTTTGCGAAGTGTGTTGTTACTCTCCTTGAAATTCTTTTGACATCTGTGAAGATTTTCTATTTATGATACCTTCCGAGATCAGACGAGATCGTGCGCGTTCAGGCTGGTATGGCCGTAGACTATTTATGATACCTTTTAAAAATTGTAAAATACTTTTGGTGTGTAGAAAAATGTGGCGAATACTACAACGAATAACTTGGGTTACCCATCATACAGCTTTGTCGAATCTTGACATTCCATCATATTTCCTCTGGATCTTTCTTGATTGTTAAGAAACAGCACATTTCATACACATCGGATATCAAGAGTTATTAAGGTCCCTAATCAATAAAACTGTCACACGGGATAGCATACAACTATAAATACTCTTGTGTCCTTCGTTTCTGTTTTTTCACTCAACAATATAACTTGAAAATCATTCCATATTGATACATAGTTTCCTTGCCTATTTCAAAAGTACATCATATCATAAAATGTGCATCATTTATTTAACTATCCCTCTATTAATGGACGTTTTGGTCATCTTAAATCTTCTACTGCGATGAATAATTCTGTACATACTCATAAGCCAGCAAATTTGTGGCATAAATTTAAAAGTGGAATTTCTGAGTCAGAGGATGTATCCATTAGTCACTTTGAAGGATATTGCCAAATTGCCCTACACGGAGATTGTACCAATTTACACCCCAACTCATAACTTTTGAAAGTTATTTTCTTACATACTTGCTAATTTATTGTCTTTCCTAATGCCTTCAGAACGGTTTTATAACTTCATTTCCTTTGCAGTTTGGCGCGTCCGAATGACTGACTTCTGGTCAGCAGAATTAGGTGGAAATATTATGTGGCAACTTTGGGGAACCTTCCTTAGTGAACAGTTCATGTGCACTCATTTTGTGCATTTTGTACTTCACTCCTCCGTCCACCTCTTCTCCCTACCTCCTTACCTTCCTCCTTCCCACTTTCCTTCCCTTCCTTTCCTTCTTTTCCTTATTTCTGTGCCTAGAACATGGGTGCTAACATTTGTACCGTGATTTTGAGGCAGTGCATGCAGTGGGGTGATAGAATGGGAGGGACTTGTGTCATTTTCACCACTGATTGCCCACATCAATTTCCAGTGAAAGAGAAATAATTTCTCATTGACACTTCTGTTATTTGGAGTTCTAAGATATAGCTGAACCAAATTCTGACACAATATGCTTAAATCAGATTAAGAGTGTTTCCTCTATTTTTAATTAATAAGAGGCATTTTAAAAAATATCATGAATGACTGGATTTGAATGCTTTTCATGGATCTACTGAATCATATGGCTTTTCTCCTTTACATGATGATGTGGTGAAAACTGATTTCTTTTTTTATTCCCGTAATCTTTTTTTTTTAATTTGTTTATTGTTTAATTTACATACAAGTTAGTTAACATATGGCACAACAATGATTTCAGGAGTAGATTCCTTAATGCTCCTTACCCATTTAGACCATTCCCCCTCCTGCAACCCCTCCAGCAACCCTCTGTTTCTTCTCTGTATTTAAGAGTCTCTTATGTTTTGTCCCACTCCCTGTTTTTATATTATTTTAGCTTCCTTCCCCTATGTTCATCTGCTTTGTATCTTAAATTCCTCATATGAGTGAAGTCATATGATATTTGTCTTTCTCTAATTTCACTTAGCATAATACCCTCCAGTTCCCTCCATGTAATTGCAAATTGCAAGATTTCATTCTTTTTGATTACCGAGTAATATTCCAGTGTGTGTGTGTGTGTGTGTGTGTGTGTGTGTGTACATCTTCTTTATCCATTTACCTGTCAATGGACATTTGAGCTCTTTCCATACTTTGGCTATTGTCAATAGTGCTGCTATAAATATTGGGTGCAGGTGCCCCTTCAAAACAGCACACCTGCATCCCTTGGATAAATACCTAGTAGTGCAATTGCTGGACCATAGAACAGTTCTATTTTTAGTTTTTTGAGGAACCTCCATACTGTTTTCCAGAGTGGCTGCCCCAGCTTGCATTGCCACCAACAATGCAAAAGAGAGCCTCTTTCTCCGCATCCTCGCCAATATCTGTTGTGGCCTGAGTTGTTCATGTTGGCCATTCTGACAGGTGTCAGGTGGTATCTCACCGTGGTTTTGATTTGTATTTCACTGATGATGAGTGATGTTGAGGAAAACTGATTTTTGAATAGTAAACCCGGAATGAACCCAGCTGGACCATAATAATTCTTTCTGCTTTCTGCATCATTTGCTATCATTTTACCAATGATTGTTTTCATTTATGTTCCTAAGAGATTGTCCTGTAATTTTCTTTTCTTCTTACACTATTGTTCAATCTTGGCACCAGGGTCTTAGTACCTTTATAAAATGAGCTGTGAGATGTTCCTGACTCTTTTCTCTGGAATAATTGACATGAGGTTGGAATTACCTGTTTCTTTATTTGTTAGAAGTCACTTGTAAAACTGAATGTGCCTACTTTCATTGCTATTTTGATTTTGTTATGGATATATTAAGGTTTTCTTAAATCTTCTTGGGTCAGTTTTGACATGTTTTTCTACCAAAGTATTCAGAACGGCAAATTTTTAAATTACTGTCTTCTTTTATTATTCTTAAATCTTTATTGTATCTGTAGTTATATATTTTTAAAAAACTATAATTTTGTCCGCACACTCGTTTTTCCCTAGATGAATCTTGGCAGTTTTATCTATTTCATTAATTTTTTCAGAGACTCAACTTGTAGATTTATTAATCCTCTCCATCATATCTTCATTTCTAGTACATAAATTTCTTATCTTTATTATTTAATTTTTGCTGCTGTTTTGGGTTCGCTCAGTTTTCCTTTGTCTAATTGCTCGAGTTGGATCTCAGTGTCAGTTAGGATGGCATATCACTCTATTTTTAGAAAATGCAACTATCGTGGCTCCCCTGCTTACACTCTGTCCCTCTGTCTCCCCAAAATAAATAAAACATTAAAAAAAAAAAAAACTTGAAGAGGCACCTGGGTGGCTCAGTCGGTTAGGCATCTGACTTCACCTTGGGTCATGATCTCATGGTCCTTCTGTGGGTTCGAGCCCTGCGTCAGGCTCTGTGCTCACAGCTCGGAGCCTGGAGCCTGCTTCAGATTCTGTGTCTCCCTCTCTCTCTGCCCCTCCCCTGCTTGCACTCTGTCTCTCTGTCTCCCCAAAATAAATAAGACATTAAAAAAAATTTTTTTTTTGGGGGCGCCTGGGTGGCGCAGTCGGTTAAGCGTCCGACTTCAGCCAGGTCACGATCTCGCGGTCCGTGAGTTCGAGCCCTGCGTCCGGCTCTGGGCTGATGGCTCGGAGCCTGGAGCCTGTTTCCGATTCTGTGTCTCCCTCTCTCTCTGCCCCTCCCCCGTTCATGCTCTGTCTCTCTCTGTCCCAAAAATAAATAAAAAAACGTTGAAAAAAAAAATTAAAAAAATAAATAAATAAATAAATAAATAAATAAAAATTTTTTTTAATAAAAAATAAAAAAAAAGAAACTGCAACTATCGTGCCTTAATCCCATAGGTCAGTTAGAGTTAGATAATCCATAGTTGGGGCAGTAGCTCTCTGTTGTTATCTATATACCAGACTTGTTTTATTTTTTCAAATCTCCATTATTAGTGCATGGTTTTGCTTTCAAATTTCTGACCTCATAGTAGCAAGATTGCTGTTTCACTTCCAGTCTCCATTTGCTGTTCATGGAGGAAGGAGAAGAGGAGAGAAGTAGAGGGGGCGGCAGCCATGTGAGGAAAGCAGAAAACCCCATAGAAAACGCCCGCTTGTTGATCGTTGGCCTTAACCGTATCCCTTGACCCCTTTAACTGGACGGGGTTCTAGAGAAGTGAACATTTTTTTTTAATGTTTATTTATTTTTGAGATGCGGGGGAGGGGCAAAGAGAGGGGGAGACAGAATCCGAAGCAGGTTCCAGGTTCTGAGCTGTCAGCACAGAGCCTGACGTGGGGCCCGAACCCACTGACTATGAGATCATGACCTGAGCCGAAGTCGGACGCTTAACCGACTGAGCCACCCAAGCGCCCCTAGAGAAGAGAGCATTTTAACTAGACATATTTCTGTTCCAAAAAGTCCTGGTCCTCTCAGAAAGGAAGAACCAGTGTAATGGATATTGGGTTATCAGCTACCAAAGCCTATAGATCATTGTTTTTGAGGCCTCCTCTTTTCTTTGATAAGCATTTACAGTCTTATATTTCCCATAAAGTACTTTTTTACTTTCATTCCACAAATTTTGAAATATAGTATTTTTATTGGTATTCATAATACTAATTATTTTTATTAGTTATTGCTATTAATATTTATCGGTATTAGATTGAAATACTCTAACATTTTCCAAGTATGCTTTTTAGTTATTCTTATGTTGTTGATTTTTAACTTCAGTCCTTTGTTGTCAGTAAAAACTCGTTGTGAGACAAATCATTGTTTGTTTGCAACTTGTGTTCGTGTGAGGTCGGTCTTTGTCATTGTGCCCTGGATATGGGAAATTAAAGATAAGCTGCACTTGTTAAGAGTTGAGAGCGTATATATATGCATGTGTATGTGTATGTGTATATATATGTATATGAACATATATGTATGTGAATATATATGTATGTGTATACGTGTATGTATATATGTATATGAATCTATATGTATGTGAATCTATATCTATATCATCTATATCTATATCTATCTATATTTTTACCATTCTCTTCAATACTAATATACCTATATCAACATTCTTTGATATAGTGTTTGCCTGATAAATCTTTCTCATTCTTACACTGACCTCATTTCTGTGTTGTGCCTTAGTACGTCTTTTACAAATTATATATAGCAGGTTTTAAAAATCCAACCTAAGGGCTCCTGGGTGGCTCAGTCAGTTAGTTAAGCGTCTGACTTTGGCTCAGGTCGTGATCCCACAGCTCGTGAGCTTGAGCCCCGCATCGGGCTCTGTGCAGACAGCTCAGAGCCTGGAGCCCGCTTCAAGTTCTGTGTCTCCCTCTCTCTCTGCCCCTCCCCACTCATATTCTGTCTCTCTCTCAAAAATGAATGAACATTAAAAAAAACCTTTTTAAACATTCCTATATATATTAAACTAATAAGAGGTAAAACTAGTCTTTTATATTTGCTTGGATATTTACTATTTCCAATGCTCTTCACTCTTTCCTGAAAATCTAAGTTTCCAGCCTGTAATATTTCTTTTTAGCCTGAAGGAATTTCTTTAGCAATTCTTGACTTGGGCAATGAATTCTCATAGTTTTCTTTATTTAAAATGTTACATTGATTATAGCATTTTTGACTGATATGTACTTTTTTACTTTTTGCTGTAACATTGCGCCTCTGACTTCCATGCTTTCTAATAAGAAAACATCAATCATTTCAAAAGTTATTCCCCTGTATGTACTTGTTTTCTTTTCTGACTGCTTTCAAGATTTTCTTTTTGAGGCACCTGGCTGGCTCTGTTGGTAAAGTATGCCACTCTTGATCTCAAGGTCATGATAGGGCATAGAGTTTACTTAAGAAAAAAAAAAGTGTTTTTTGGTTTTTTTACTTTTAGAGAGAGAGAGAGAGGGACAGAGTGTACACATGAGGGGAGGGGAGAGGGGCAGAAGAAGAGAGGGAATGAGAGAGAGAGAGAGAGAGAGACAGTCTTAAGCAGGCTCCATACTAATGTGGGACTCAATCCCATGACCCTGGGATATGACCTGAGCCAAAATCAAGATTTGGGCACTCAACCGATGACTAAGCCACCCAGGTGCCCCTAAAAAAAGATTTTCTTTTTACCTGTGGTTTTCAGCAGTTGAATTGTTATGTACCTAGGTGTGGTTCATATGTATTTATCCTGCATGAAGTTTGTTCAGCATCTCGAGTCTATCTTTCACCAAATTCGGGAGCTTTTTGGCCATTCTATCTTCACAAAAACACATTGTATGTTTTGATGACAATCAGAAATGATTCTTAGTCACCATGCTAGTTATATATTTAAATGTTTGGCTAGTAAATTCACAACAAATATGAATTTTTTCCTATCTTTTCTGATTTAAAATCCACATCTTGGATGATACTTTTTGAGGTGCGATAAAGGGTTGTTGTTAATAACCCAGGTATTTTGTTCCATTTAGGAAGAAACCACCAGGAACCTTCTCTCCCTTACTCCATTAGCATATGTTAATTTAGCAAGTTAACTGGAGTTCTCCAATGTGCACCATATTTCAGAGGTATTCTTAAAAGGCAGGACAAGCCCCTGACCACATTCCAGACCATATGCTCATGTTGGGGAGGAGACATTTTTATTGACCCTTCAATATTCATCTGGCTGGTCTAAGAATCAGATTGATGTTTGACAGATTAACAGGAGAAAATCAAGCAATTTTGTGACACGTACACCCCCTGCATATATGGGAGAGACCCAGAAAAACTGAGTAATGCTGAAATGGCGGAAGCCGTCACCTTAAATACCACCTTCAACTAAACACAAAAGAAGATGTTGGGGGAGGTAGGGCACAGTTATGGGAGGTTACCAGGAAAAGCTCAATAAACAAGGGTATGGTAGTTATGCAGAGTTAAGTCAACATAAGACTTTCTAGGGGAGTCTGGGTGGCTCAGTTGGTTAAGCATCCCCCATGATCTTGGCTCAGGTCGTGATATCATGGTTCATGAGATCAAGTCCCACATTTTGGGCTATGTGCTGACAGCACAGAGCCTGCTTGGGATTCTCTCTCTCCCTCTCTCTCTACCCCTCCCCTGCTCACGTGCGCTCTCTCCCTCTTTCTCTCTCTCTCTCTCAAATATAAATAAATAAACTTTAAAAAAAATGGTCTCTAAAGATTTTGCGTCATGCCCCTCTTGCTGGTACAGCTAAAGAGACACCCTTACAAGTGGTGATTTCCCTTATAAATGTAAATGTCTCTTGTAAAAGGGAAGCTTATACTCAGTTTTCAGAGCTTCTCCTGTGTTTGCAGTTTCTTAAAAAGAATCATCCTAAAATAATCAGTTTGCCAAAGAGGCTTGCTTACCTTGCGGTGGCAAAATTTGCTTCTCTGTGCCCGGAACCAGGCAATGTGCTAGAACCTTTACACAGAGCGTCCTTACTCTCTACAATAATGTAGGTTTTTCCCATTTTTAGGTCATTAGATCTCTTCAGGTGGATTTTGGGTTCCTCAGAGAATTGCTTCAGCTGAAGTTTGAGGACCGTCTTAAAGAGGAGTCTTTCAACCTGTTCACTGCTCTGCATGACAGGATCCTAACAATCGAAAAACACTATCAAGAGGTACAAACTCTCTCATTTCCTTTGTTTTACATGGCTTGATCGCCTGCTTAGGTAGATACCTACTGCAGGTTTGAATTTAGCAACTCATGAGGGCGATTTTATTTGCCTACGTTGTGTCTCATAGAGTAGATAATACAAATAGTAGCTTTACTTTGTGCCAGAAACTTTGTGAGTGCTCTGTACACAAATTAATTTAATTCTCACACTCACCTCATAAAGTAGGTGCAATTATTATTATCCTTCTTTCACAGATGAGGAAACTGAGGCCCAGAAACTTTAATTCACTTGCTCAAGGACACCGGTTAAAACAAAACATCAGAGTTTATGTTCCCAGCCAGCCAGTTTGATGCTTGAGATCTGACTCTTAAGCACAATTTTATATCCTTATTTGTGCTTATTATCTCTGTAGGAGCCAAAGGCTTGAAAATTCTGCTGTTTCAAGGAATTTTCTAAAATCTTTGGTCAGGTTAGCGTACGTATCTGTCATTAAGAACAGGTATGGGGGGCGCCTGAGTGGCTGGCTCAGTCAGTTGAGCGTCCGACTCTTGATTTCGGCTTGGGTCGTGATCTCAGGGTTTTGGGATCGAGCCCCATGTTGGGCTCCACACATGGAGCCTGTTTGAGAGATTCCATCTCTCCTCCTTTCCCCCTGGCCTCCACCCCTGCTCTCTATCTCAAAAAAAAAAAAAAAAAAAAAAAAAGAACATGTACTATTACTTCTCAGCTATAAAACAAAAATCTCATCTCACCATTCTAAGAGCCACACTAAGCCTTTTAAATTTTTTTTTTTTAATGTTTACTCATTTTTGAGAGACAGAGACTGAACACGAGTGGGGGACGGGCAGAGAGAGGGAAACACAGAATCCAAAGCAGGTTCCAGGCCCTGAGCTGTCAGCACAGAGCCGGACGCAGGGCTGGAACCCATGAAGCACGAGATCGTGACCCGAGCTGAAGTCGGACGCTCAACCGACTGAGCCACCCAAGTGCCCTACACTAAGCCTTTTAAATGTGTTTCCTCCTTAAGTCAATGCTTAAATGAAACCTGATCACCCCTAATCTACAGATAAGGAAACCGAGATGCCAAGGTCAGGTAACCTGCTTCAGGTCAGACAGATTGAAAGTGGCACAATGATACTGAAATCCAATTCTGTCTGACTCTAAAACCTAATCGTTGTTTGCACTCCATGCTGGAATCAGAAATGACATCAAAATCAAGATTTGTGAGTTTTTTTTAATGTACTATCTTTCATTGTTATCCAAAACAGTGGTCAAGTGATTTGATTAATCAGAAAATCACTCTGGTTGATGGATTAGTGGCTCTAGATTTCTTTTTATGCGCATATCCTATTCAAAAGGTATAAGGACCGGGACAAGATATGAATCATAAGTAGATTTTATTACTTTTAAAAGCAGTTCCAGGAAGACACTAAAAAGATATGTGAAGCGAAAGAACATGTTCAGATGATCTGTATTTATTTTATCCATGTGAGCTCTCTATTGCCTTTGGTTAAGTGTAAGTAAAAATTGACCGCAGTGTAATAGCTTTAGTGTAGGAGAAATGGTTGCAAATTGAAGTGTTCACAAGATTTGTGATGATCTGAACGATGGTTTTATATGGAGTCCCTTAGTAGGTGTGAGAGCTATATTTGAAGCTACATTATGGTGCTCATTGTATTTATTTTTTGGTTTGCAGAATGAGGACATCATAAGAAAATGCTACAATCAGCAGTTGGCCGATGCCATAGCTGTTATCAAAGGAACGTACAAGGTGGGTTTTTAGTGCCGTCACGGACCAGGCCAGCGTCACGTCCTGGGATCGCACAGAGTGGGGCTCACTGTGGGGTCCCCGTCCGTGTTTTTGGCTTTGAAGAGCTGTTTGCTCAGTTTTCAGGTCACTGTTCACACGCACATTAAATTGACCAAAATGACACTTTATGGTGACAGATGTAACTTTGCAGACACTGGAAAATTCCATCCTGGTATGCGGGTAAGTGAGGGAATAATCCAAGGTTTGTTTGGTGAGCGTGCAGTTGGAGGGAAGGCTGGCTAGCCTCAGAGGGTTCACTGGGTCTGTGGTAAATCCCAATGAATCGTCTCTGACTCTCGGTCGAGTCACTTTTCTTTTGATGAGGACTCATCTATTCCCCAGGTACGGTGCTTCATTCTCCTCCATAGTGGGAAAACTCATCGTTTTCCGTGCTTACCCTGCAGGCTTAGGAAGGACCTTGTGCTTCTTTTAGATTTTATAACTGGAACCTTGTCTTTCCTGTCAATAAACCTCCGGAAGAAATATTTTTATTGTGGCAAACTGTGCGTTGATTACATGCATTTTTTCCTTGACACTTGCCACATTTGTACTTAATTATAACTGCTTGTTCCGTGTTCTGGTCCACACCAGACTGCAAGCCTTAGGAGGGCAAGGATGCTGTGTCTTACTCACTGCTCTGCCTGCCTCTTAGCAGGCCCGATGTGTGGTTAGCGATCAGCTAATATCTGCTAAACAGGTGGATGGCTGCCCACATTCGTGGCAGACACTGGTGACTCACGAGTGATTCTCGCTCTTCCTTTTTTTATTAGCGGAAGCGCTTCTCACTTCTCTTCAGAGTATTAAAGGGCCCAAATGCTGGGCCCTTTCTTTCCCTGCGCCCTTTCCAGATACGGCAAGAACACGGGCAAGGTCAGGTCCCTGACCAACGTGAGCTGAAGCCAAGTGGGCTCCGAGGTTATTCTTGGGCGCGTAAAGCCACCCGTGGGAAGAAATACCCTTCGTTTTCTTTGCTTGACACGTTGCCTCCTTCTGATGCTCGGGATTGCCGTGGCCAACCGAAAACAAAGGACTGAGACACTTTGGATGGGCGACGTACAGGTGGCAGAGTGAAAAGAGGGAAAGCACTGGGCTCGTGGATGACATCACTGAACCACTAAATAGCCCCGGACTCGCTATGCCCCTTGGCCCTTCCGTTTCCAGACACAATTACCCCTCTTGCTGTTCAAGCCACTGTTGGCTGCCTGTTCCGTAACCTACAGCTGGACCTACTGCTCTGTCAGCAGCCTCTCTGACTCTGCACCAGTCGTTTGCTAAAGTGGCTGGGACGGTGTCCCACTCACGTGCAGTGTTACCTCGCCCCTCTTCAACGGAGAGGAGGAGCGTGACTCCCCCTCCTTGAACCTGGGCTGGCCTCAGTGCCTTGCTTGTCTGTAGCCAAGGTGAGGGCAGTGACGCCAGCTCGGAGACCAGGTCCAGAGAAGCGTTGAGGCTCCATCCTTCTACCCTTGGAATGTTTTCTCCGGCTTCACCCTCTCCAAATCCAGCTGCCGAGCCGCGAGAGGCCCAGGTTTTCGGAGGACCCACGTGTGGACACTAGGTCCACAGGCTCACGTGGGCTCAACTCCCCAGTCATGCAGCCCCCGGCCACTTCGTCCTTCCGTCTGAGGTCCCGGGCAGTATGGAGCAGAGACAAGCCATCCCTGTGCCTGTCTTAACCCCCTGGCTCACAGAGCCTGTGAGCACGAGGAACAGTTGTGGTTTCGAGCCGCTAAGTTTGGGAAGATGTATTCTGCAGCAGTAAATAGAGGGGACGGCTTCCTTGCACTCCCATCAGTGAGCAGTTTCTGAATTACATTTGGTGGGTGACAGAGTTCTGCCAGCACAATGTAGCATCATGGGTAAGAGTTAGCGTAATGTGTGTTTCAGAACAAGGACCCTGCAGTCAGGCTACTTGGGTTAGAATCCTGGCTCTGTCTCTTAATCGTTCGGCGACCAGAGGCAAAATACCGAACCCCTCTGCCTCCGTTTCCTCATGTGTCCATTGGGGATCATAGTAGTACCTGCCTCCTACGCTTGTTACGAACATGAAGCGAATTGATCCTTGTGAGGCCCTTGCAACTGTACCTGAGTCGGTTAAGTGTCTGACTCTCGGTTTTGAGCCAGGCCACGATCTCACGGTTCGTGGGTTTAAGCCCGACAACAGGCTTTGCGCTGGCCACAGGGAGCCTACTTAGGATTCTCCCTCTCCCTCTCTCTCTGCCCCTTCCCTGCTCACACCGTCTCTCTCTGTCTCAAAATAAATAAATAAACCTTTAAAAACACATAAATAAATAAACATTGTCACATATTCATGACAGTCCTTGGTACTGGTAAATTTTTTCTGCTCTTTTATCATCTTAGCATTCAGGCTTGTATCTTTCTGTCTACTGACTGTGGACTTCAGATACGATAAAGCGCCCTTAGGATATCTATAATAATTATCAATATTTATTATGTTGGACAATATGAAATTGCCACTTTTGGAGCCCGAAATGTCAAATATCAGCAATTTCATATAGTTCACCATAATAAAATACTTATTTTAACAAATAAAGGCAGCAACAAACTGCGTAAAATATTAGGCTATATAGTAACTTAATATTTTATTTTTTTTAATGTTCATTTATTTTAGAGAGATAGCACGCGAGCGATAGCCGGGGAGGGGCAGAGAGAGAGAGAGAGAGACACAGAATCCAAAGCAGGCTCCAGGCTCCAGGCTCCAAGCTGACGGCAGAGAGCCCGATGTGGGCTGAAACCCACGAACCGCACGATCATGACCTGAGCCGAAGTCAGATGCGTAACTGACTGAGCCACTCAGGTGCCCCAGGTTATAATAACTTTAAGTCAAATAAATTCATCTTCGATTTACATGTTCAGTGAATGCTGTGTGCTGAGATATGCTGGACACTGAAATTTCAGAGATGGAAGAGGGGCAAATGGAGGAAGATTATACACTAAACCATAATATACTTTGTTCGGTGCAGAGAAAAACACGTAACAGGAGTTATGTAAATTCCACAAAGGGAACAATTATTTCTGCCTTTGTGCTTTGGGAAGGCTTCACAGAGGAGGTGATATTTGTGGTAGGTTTCAAAGTAAACTCTCAGTTTGTAGACAAGAAATGCAAAGGGATTCCAAGTAGACAGCATAGTGTATATTAGTCAGAATGTTTACAGTGGCAAGTTATACACATAGCTAATTACACCGGCATTAGTTAAAAGAATTTATTGGTTTATGTAACTGAACAGTGTAATGATAGTAATGACTTCAGGAAAAGCTGGATCTAGGTGCTCAAATAATGTTATCGAGCAACCGTCCATCCCCTGCTTCTGCCTTCTTCTCTGAAGGTTTAATTTCCAGGCAGATCTTCTTCCCCCCAGAGCAACCTTAGAGCATCTCTTTCTAAATAGTTCCTACAAGAGTCTCAAGGCTGACCCTGACCAATCTGGCCTAGTGATTCTCCCCCGCCCCCACCGCAAGCCAAGCCAGAGTGACCTACGCATCTCAGGAGATGATATTGAGGACAGGGTTTACCCACATGGAAAAGAGAAGTTTTGCTGCCTCAAGGAGGATTACTGGGGAGGCAAAACTGGTTAGGCAAACTGGCTTCCCACGTCCCATAGCATGTGAAAAGGCAAGTAGGACCTGGTCGGTCACTGACCGTTTCATTGCCCTACATGGTAGCTAGAAGCCATATGTGGGTATTAAAAATGAAGTTGAAATCAAATTAAAAATTCAGTTCCTGGGTTGCACCAGCCAGAGGTTACCCAGCAACATTCTGTGAAACTAAGTAACAGGAGAACTCATGAAAGTTTGCACAGGTATATTTCAGTTATTTATTTTATTTTTCTATGTGTGTTAACAATAGTAAAAGAACAGTGCCTTACTGAGTGCTTTCTTTGTGCCAGGCACCATGCAAAGGTGTTTAGATACATTGTTTTATTCGGTCTTCACATGACCAAGTAGCAAGAACTGGGGCCCCAGATCGGATCCTCACTTCCTAACGTGGTAATAATAGGAACCATGTCGCAGGCTCGTATTCTAACCTAGTGCTCTTGCTAATTAGAAGGCAAATTAGGCTGCTACCAAAGTGCCTATGCTCTCGGGCTCATCCAAAACGTGGTGCCCAGAGATGAAGTCCAAGTATCTTTTGCTGGTTCAACTGCATGATATGAGCATTTGAAGTGGGCAGTAGGATCCTCCTTGTCTAACCGGGGAAACGGAGGCATGCCTACATTAAGCAACTTACCCAGAGCCACAGAGCTGGTCAGCAGTGGAGCTGCGACCCCAATTCCCATCTATGTCTCTAACGTGGTTCCACAGAAAATGGGAAATGCTTGGATTTTCTGAGCAGGAGAAAGAGAGGTGCCTTTGTACCCTTTGGGTTGGTTACTCCTGTAACGGTGTTAATAGCACATTGGAGAAACGGAGACTCAGGTAGATATACCATCTAGGAAGACAGAAACAGCGAGGAGTTTCCTCAGTGCCCAGCACTGTGCTTGGATTTTAATAAATGTTTCTTGGAGAGAGACGGAAGGAAGAATGAGAAAGAGGGAAGGATGGAAGAGGGGCACTATCTGTGGTTTCAGGCAGAATGTTGGATAGTGGAGGGAGGGACAAAAGGAACCAAGTTCTGCTCTAGATTAAAAGCATTAAAGAGACGACATCTCACTAAATGCAATATGTGGGGCTCGTTAGAATCCTGATTTGAACAACTGTCGGAAAATTTGGAGAAATTTTAATATGGACTGGCTGTTAAATGACATTAAGAAGCCCTTCGTCAATTTTGTTAGTGTGATGGTGGCATTATGATTCTGTAGAAAAAAAAAAAAAAAGAAGCAGGAGGAGGAGGCGCCTGGGTGGCTGAGTCGGGTAAGTGTCTGACTTCAGCTCAGGTCATGATCTCACAGCTTGTGAGTTTAAGCTCTACATCGGGCTCTCTGCTGACAGCTCAGAGCCTGGAGCCTGCTTCAGATGCTGTGTCTCCTTCTCTCTCTGCCGCATCCCTGCCCGCACTCTGCCTCTCTCAAAAATAATAAACAAATAAATAAAACATTAAAAAATTTTCTTAAAAAGAAGAAGGAAAGAAACCTTTAATTATTAGAGATGAACTGGAAGTGTTCAGGGCTCAATGGCAAGATGTGTAAGATTCTCATAAAAATATGTAAGCACAAAACGGGTAGATAAGTGTGTAACAGACTATTATAATTTTCTCTACTTTGGCATATGTTTCATCATAAAAAAGTAGACATATTTGGAAAACGCAGGCTACTGCTTTGGTCCTCTTTCATAAAACCCTCCGATGGCTTTTTTTAAATTATTATTATTTTTTTAATGTTTATTTATTTTGAGAGAGAGAGAGCTTGTGCAGATGGGGGAGGGGCAGAGAGAGAGGGAGAGAGACAATCTCAAGCAGGCTCCACACTGCCAGCACAGAGCCCAAGTGGGGCTCGAGCTCACAAACGGTGAGATCACAAGTCTCCGATTTCAAGAGTCCCGTGCTTAACCGACTGAGCCGCCCGGCCCCCACCCCGCCCACAGTGCCTTTTAGAGTTCAAGGTGGAGTCCAAGCCCCCGTGCTTGGTCTATGCCTTCCAGGCCTTGGGTGACCCTGCCCCGTTGCCTCTCCAGGTTCATTCTGCTGTAGCTTTCGTACCCTCAACCCTGCCGAGTACGTTCCTGCCTCGGGGCTAACGCCTGGAACCATCTGTCTCTCATGTTCATCTTGTAGCTCAAATGGTGCCTCCTCAGGCTCCCTGTGACCACCACCACCCAGGCGAGATCTTCTATGCCAGTCTCTCCCTACTGCATCATCCCATTCTGTGGCCTTCAGAACAGTTCCCCTGGCGACAACTGTCTTCTTCATGTTTGTTTACTTATGAGAGTTCTGATTCACCCCGCCAGACTTTATGCTTTGGGAGGGCAGCTGTCTCGGCTTCATACCTAGAGGCACGTAGCAGGTGCTGGACAAACATACGTTGAAAGAATAAATACATGAACAGATAAATGGGGAAGGGCTTTCTGAGCATGAATCTTTCCACGGAGACCATAAAGGAAAATAAAAGTAGGCATAAAATGAAAAACTCTGCACAACAAAAGCAAGGAAAAGCAGTTGGAAGACAAATGAAGAACTGGGAGGTGCAAGTAACCTATGCAAATAACATATTAACATTCCTAACGTATTGAGGCCTCCTACCAATCATACAGATAATGCCGAATAGCCCAGTAGAAAATGAAACAAAATATGTTCAAAAGCTGTTAAAATAAAAATATCCAAATGGCCAACAGACTTATAAAAAATGCTCAGCCTTATTAAAAATCAAACAAATGCAAATGAAGCAAAAAATACTGCTTTCGTCTATCAGATTGGCAGAAATGTGAAAGATTGAGGGGCACCTGGGTGGCTGAGTCGGTTGAGCATCTAGCTCCTGATTGTGGCTCAGGTCATTATCACATAGTGATATGGAGCCCCATGTCAGCCTCTACGCTGACTGTGGAGCCTGCTTGAGATTCTCTCTCCCCTCCCCCGCCAAAAACAAAACAAAACAAAAACTGTAAAAAAATAAAAGATTGATATGATCTGCTGTTGGCAACACGTGGGTGAATGGACAAGCACATATACTGTAGAAGCGTATATTGGTACCACCCGTTTGGAAGAAATTTAGCAAATTCTAATAAAAATTCAAATGTACGTTTATTTTATTGTTTTTTTTTTTTAATTTTTTTTTCAACGTTTTTTATTTATTTTTGGGACAGAGAGAGACAGAGCATGAACGGGGGAGGGGCAGAGAGAGAGGGAGACACAGAATCGGAAACAGGCTCCAGGCTCCGAGCCATCAGCCCAGAGCCCGACGCGGGGCTCGAACTCACGGACCGCAAGATCGTGACCTGGCTGAAGTCGGACACTTAACCGACTGCGCCACCCAGGCGCCCCTAAATGTACGTTTATTTTGATCAAGCTATCCCACTTCTAGGGGAATCTATTCCACCAGTTGAAATAGAGACAAATACGTATACAATGACTAGCTGCATTATAATTTACTTTTTTTTTTTTTTAATTTTTTTTCAACTTTTTTTTTTTTTTTTTTTGTGGGACAGAGAGAGACAGAGCATGAATGGGGGGAGGGGCAGAGAGAGGGAGACACAGAATCGGAAACAGGCTCCAGGCTCCGAGCCATCAGCCCAGAGCCTGATATAATTTACTTTTTAATAGAAAATATTGGAATAATACTACTTAATGATACCAATGATAGAAAAATACCCAGCCATTTAAATTAAGGTAAATTCATATGTACCTACTATGAAGCCATGTCCAAGATATATTTTAATTGAAACAAAAAAAGAGGCAGAACACAATATTGTAGCATGTGCAGAATGTCTGGAGAATGAGGGAGAAAAAGAAAACACTTTTTTTTTTTTTTTTTTTTAATTTATTTTTGGGACAAAGAGAGACAGAGCATGAACGGGGGAGGGGCAGAGAGAGAGGGAGACACAGAATCGGAAACAGGCTCCAGGCTCCGAGCCATCAGCCCAGAGCCTGACGCGGGGCTCGAACTCACGGACCGCGAGATCGTGACCTGGCTGAAGTCGGACGCTTAACCGACTGCGCCACCCAGGCGCCCCAAAGAAAACACTTTTTAAATTGAAGTCTCTGTATTTTTATAACAGTCATGCTTCCATTTTTTATAACATGTATTACTTTGTAGTAAAAAGAAGTATCATTCCAGTTACAATACATTTCTTCCCCCCCCTCTCTTCTTTCTTTCTTTTCCTTGACATTGACTTTTGCAACAAATAACAACAAATAAGGCAGTTGTCTTTCCAAATGTCCCACGTTCTGTATTTGTTAGTTTGCTTCTTAAAGGGATGTGTCACTTGTTCCTCTGTTTTCCATATTTCCTATAGAATTTAGCTCTAAAATCTTGATTAGATTCATGTTCAAGTTTTATGCCTTTTGACAAGAAGAACTTATAGGCAGAGCTTTTAAATAGTAAGCTTTTAGGGGCGCCTGGGTGGCTCAGTCGGTTAAGCATCCGACTTCAGCTCAGGTCACGATCTCGCGGTCCGTGAGTTCGAGCCCCACGTCGGGCTCTGGGCTGATGGCTCAGAGCCTGGAGCCTGCTTCCGGTTCTGTGTCTTCCTCTCTCTCTGCCCCTCCCCCGTTCATGCTCTGTCTCTCTCTGTCTCAAAAATAAATAAACGTTAAAAAAAAAAATTAAAAAACAAAAAAAATAAGTAAAAAAAAATTAAAAAAAAAAGTAAGATTTTAATTGAAGTGTAACTCACCCACATAAAAGTACACAGATTGTGGGGTGCCTGGGTGGCTCAGTTGGTTAAGTGTCCAACAGCTTGAAGCCTGCTTTGTGTTCTGTGTCTCCCTCTCTCTCTCTCTCTCTCTCTCTCTGCCCCTCCCCCACTCGTCGTCTCTCCCCCTCTCTCTCTCTTTCAAAAAGAAACATTATTTAAAAATTAAAAAAAAAAAAGAACACAGATTACAAGTGTACAATTCAAATTTTTGTTAAACAAAATGAACATACCCAGATCATCACTGCCTGGATCAAGAATTAGGACGTAGGATGTTAAGGTATGCCGACACCACCCCGCCTTTCCAAATGTTACCGTGACCCGACTTCTGTCGCATAGATTTGTTTTGCCTGTGTTTGGATTTTACTGTAAATACAACCATAGGATACTTGCTTCTTTGTGTCTGGCCTCTATCACTGGACCTTCCATTTGTAAGGTTTATCCATATGCCATAACAATAGTTTATTCTTCCTTATTGCTGTACATTGTTCCACTGGATGACTAGAGTTGTATGAATTGTATGAATGTTTAGTGGACCCATTCTATTGTGGATGGACATTTGAGTTGTTCCCAGTATTTGCCTGTTAAAGGCATGGTGCTGCTATGAACATTCTTGTACGTGCGTCTTAGATTTTAGGTTTTATTTTTTTCAAGTAATCTCCACATGTGGGCTCGAACCCACAACCCCGAAATCAAGAGTCAGATCCTCTATCAACTGAGCCAGCCAAGAGCCCCTCTTGTATGTATCTTTAAATGCACATATGAATGCATTTCTGTTGGGCATATACTGGAGTAGAATTGCTAGATGACAGAGAAATACACAGAGAAAAAGGTTGAAATACAGATATATCAGCTATAGAGTATATAAAAATGTTATCCATGGGCGCCTGGGTGGCTCAGTCGGTTGAGCGTCTGACTTCGGCTCAGGTCACCATCTCGCGGTCTGTGAGTTGCAGCCCCGCGTCGGGCTCTGTGCTGACAGCTGGGAGCCTGGAGCCTGCTTCAGATTCTGTGTCTCCCTCTCTCTCTGCCCCTCCCCTGCTCACGCTCTGTTTCTCTCTGTCTCTCAATAATAAATAAATAAATGTTAAGAAAATTAAAAAAAAAAAAAAATCAAACTACCAGTTATTTTACTGGCAAAAGATTGGTTTATTTCGGGGGGGCGGGGAAGACAGGGGGGAGGAGGCGGGGGAAGCCAGGGAGGGAGGGCTGGAGAGGAAGCGTTCCTGCCTCCTGCCAGGATAGTAAAATAGTACCTGTTTACAAAGTCCCGCCTTTTCCCGTTTGATTTGCAATTGATGGGCACCACCAGTGAGACTGAGGCATGAAAGCCACACCCCCTTCCCCCACTCCCAACCTCCTGACTCCATTCTAGTGAGATTTCCCTTTATTAATTTTCACAGTTTTTAAAAACATATTATGAACTCATTTTTATTTGTTGTATGTTACAAATATCTTCTCACTTCTTTGTCTTTCCAGCCTTTTTATGGTGTTTTTTGATGCCCACCGCCCCCCCCACAAACTTTTTAAATGTAGTCAAACTTTCTCCTTTCCTCATTGTTTCCACATTCTATGTTTTGTTTTTAAAATGCTGCTACATCTTAAAGTCTTTTAAAATTTTTATATTTTTGCCTTTTACATTCAGGTGTTTAATCTGCTAGAATTGATTTTTAGTATTGGTTTGAAAAGCAGGGATTCATTTTTCCCCATAAGTGATGAGCTTTTGGGGGTGATGGAGGTCCAGAGCTGATGGCCAAGAAAGAATTCTTGGAGACATCTTTGGTGCAAAAAGTGATTTTATTAAAGCATGGGGACAGGACCGGTGGAACAAAAAACACTGCCCTGGGACTACGGGGAAAGACTGGTTATATACTCAGGAGCTGGGGGAGGTAAAGTCAAGGGGAAGTTTCCAAAGGAATTTTCATATGCTAAAGAAGACTCACGGGATACTGGAAGCCTAGCAATTGTCAAGCTAAGATTGTTTTTCCATCTAGCAAAACATTAACATTAAGACAGTTCCTGGAGAAATGTTCTACTCTGCCAGCCTCAAATATTTGTCAATGGGCTGCAGGTAATAAGGAAACTTCATTTTATCTAGCCATTTCCTTCTTGCCTTTGTTCCCATATCACTGTGGAAGAAGGGTGATGTTGGGGTTCCAGGACACTGAGTCCATAGGTTTCCGGAGATTTAAGCTACTGATAAAATTGCCTTTTTCTTGTAATTTACTAAAATATTTTAAACTGATGGAGACTCCTGTTCTGCATGGCTGTGATCTTTATCAGTTCATCATTTGTTTTCTTTCCTTTTCTTTGTTCTTGGGCAGCCAGGCATGCCTGAGGAATATCACACATATTTCACCTAGGTGGGGGGCGGGGCGGGGGCAGGGGGGTTGGTAGTTGCAGGCGTTAGCTTGCCTTTGGCTCCTTCATCAGTACCACTACGATTTACATGTAATTTTAGGTATTTGGTAAGATAAGTTATCTAATTTTCTTTTCTTCTACAGAAATGGACTGAATGTTCTTGGCTCTGTGTCCCTCCATATACATTAAATAATGTGTTTCGTGACACATTGTACAAATAAATTCATTGAAAATTGTGTTGGGTTTGCATGAAAACTATAAACCATTTGGGGGGGGGATGCATATTTTCCTATAGTTAGAATTTTTTTTCCCTCCTGACACCAAATTTGCAGACTTTTCCAAACCCTGACACCAACAGGATGTCATAGAGGAGGAAAAACTTTTTCTTTTTTTTTTTATCGAGTGAGATGGCAAAAATCAAACTGATAAAAGACAGATTAGGGGCACCTGGGTGGTTCAGTCACTTAAGCGTCTGACTTGATTTCGGCTCAGGTCATGATCTCAATGGTTTGTGAGTTCGAGGCAGATCTGGCTCTGAGCTGACTGTATGGAGCCTGCTTGGGATTGTCTCTCTCTGCCCCTCCCCAGCTCTCACACGCGATCTCTCTCTCTCTCAAAAATAAATAAATGAACTCAAAAGGAAGAAAGAAAGAAAGAAAGAAAGAAAGAAAGAAAGAAAGAAAGAAAGAAAGAAAGAAAGAAAGAAAGAAAGAAAGAAAGAAAGAAAGAAAGAAAGAAAGAAAGAAAGAAAGAAAGAAAGAAAGAAAGAAAGAAAGAAAGAAAGAAAGAAAGAAAGAAAGAAAGAAAGAGAAAAAAGACAGTGGCGCCTGGGTGGCTCAATTGGTTAAAAGTCCAACTTGGCTCAGGTCATGATCCCACAGTCTGTGGGTTTGAGCCCCACGTTGGCTGACAGCTCAGAGCTCGGACCCTGCTTCGGATTCTGTGTCTCCTCCTCTCTCTGCCCGCTCCCGAGCTCACGCTCTGTCTCTCTCTCTCTCAGAAACAAATAAGCATTAAAAAAAAAAAAAAGATTAACAGGAGAGAAAAATAGATTTAATTAAATGCTATGTAATATGGAGATGTTGGGGTTCGACGCGAACGGTCAAGAGAGAATTCTTGAGATATCTTCAGTGGTTTTATTAAAGCACAGAGACAGGACCCATGGACAGAAAGAGCTGCACTGGAGTTGTGAGGGGTGGATGATTATATACTTTCAAGTTGGGAAAGGGTTAGGGATAGTGTAACTCTCTAAGGAATTCTGGAAGCAAGGTCTCCAGGACCTTGAGGGGCTAGCTGTTGTTAGGAAAAGGTCATTTATTACTGTCTAATAAAACCTTAGTCATGAGACCCTTCAGGTATATATCAGTGGCACATATACCTAGAGGATGATTGCTGACATATATCTTGGGAGGGTAGAGATAAAGGAAGTTTCCAAAGGAATTTCTACATGTTAAAGGAGACTTCCAGGATTCTGGAAGTCGGGATAATGTTAAGCTAAGATTGCCTTTTGCCCTGAGCAAAGTATTAACATTGAGGTAGTTGAGTTCCTAGAGGAAGGTCACTCTGCCGGGTCTCAAGGACTTGTCAAAGGGCTGTAAGTTGTAAGGAAATTTAATTTTTTTTTTCCTTTGCCTTTGTTCCCCACATCACTATGCATGCAAATTCACAAAGAAATGTGGCTTAAGGAGGCAGCCAGAATTTGGGGGCTTATAAACCCTCCCAGAAGGCAATAAAGTCTGGAGAGGCTAAACAAAAGAAAAGGGATTTGGGGCTTTTGGGGGAGGAGGGTGGTAAGTTATGGGCAGGTGACTAGGGAGAGTTTGATAAACAAGGATCATTTACTAGGGTTGTTATACAGATTCAAGTCAACGTCTTCTCCATTCCTCAGAGCTGCTCCTGTAAGGGTCCCCTTCCTGGTCCGGAAGTGGGAGACACCTTTACAAATGGAAATTTCCTTTGTAAATGTCAATTTCCTTCACAAAAGGAGTTTTATGCTGTTTTTAGGACTTTTCCTGCACCTGCTGTTCCTCAGTTGCCTTCAACTCAGAATAATCATGTCAAATTGGCATATTCTGGGGACCTTCATCGTCCAAGAATTTGAGTCAGTTCTGACACCAACTATCCATAGCTAGTGCAGACCCCACAGGTAAAGGGTTCCATCCCACAATACTGTTCCTTTTCAGATGCCAGTCGCAAGCCCCAGTACTTCTGACCCGCTGGTTATAAAGTGGGTATTCCCTCTCCTGCCCTATCCTGCTAAGGTTTGGTAATTTCATAGAAGGACTCCCAGAGCTCAGGAAAGCACCTTACTTCTAGTCACCAGTTTATTATAAAGGACACAACCCAAAAAGCCAAATGGAAAAGATGTGTAAGGGAGCAAAAATAACTTTCCTTCTTCTCTTCTACGTTCTTAACTGAGCCCTCGACCCCTCCCCCCCCTCCAATAAGTGACAGATTAACAGAAGAAAAACAAACAGAACTTAGTAACATGGCGGGGGGAGGAGGGGGGTGGGGGTGGGTGGGGCAGGAAAACTGAGTAACTCCACAAACGCCCAAGCCACCACCTTAAACACTATCTCGGGGGGGGGGGGGGGGGGGGGGGGGGGGGGGGGAGCCAGTTCTGAGAAGTTATCAGGCAAAGCACAGTAGACAAGTCTCTGACTGTTATGCAGATTTCCATCCTCCTCTCGTCCATCGATAAGCATTTCTAGGGTTTTAATCATCCTCTTTCTGGCCCAGAGGGAAGACACCTTTACAAATGAAGGTTTTCCTTATACATGTCTCTTTCATATCTTCTATGTCTAGTCCCTTGTCCATGTCCTGACAAAAGAGTAACTCCTCAGTTTGCAAAACTTCTCCTATCTGCTGTTTTTGAAAGGAAATCAGCCTAAAATAATCCTTATACCAAAGAGGCATATTTTGGGGGGGCAAATTCGGCTCTCCTTCAGATGCACAGCACAGCACGAAGCTTCCGTGACCTCTCCACAGGCATCCCCTTCCCTGCTTCTAGTTGTGTTCACCAACCAACAAGCTCTTTGAGTGCGCTCATTTGGGTTTCTCATAGAGATCTCATCGGGTAGGCACGATTGAATAAATCATTAGCTATTTACTCAGTCTCCAGCCACTGTCCCCTCCCAGAGGTGGGAAGATAGAGCCCAAGGTCTTAAGCTTCTAATCAAGGCTTGATCTTTCTGGCAACCAGCCTTCATCCTGAAGCTATTTAGGGGCCTCCCAAGAGTGGCCTCATTAGAACAACACGCTTCTGGGGCGCCCGGGTGGCTCTGTCGGTTAAGCATCCGACTCTTGGTTTCGGCTCAGATCACGATCTCACGGTTCATGAGTTTGCGCCCGGCGTCTGGCTCTGTGCTGACAGTGTGGAGCCTGTTTGGGATTGTCTGTCTCGATCCCTCTCTCTCTGCCCCTCGCTGGCTCTCACGTGCTTGCTCTCTCTCTCTCAAAATAAATAAATTTAAAAACAACAACAACAGCAGATGTTCATGCCTCTCTTACCAGAACTTTTAAGAGCTTTAGGTGCCGGGAACCAGGAACAAGGACCAAATATCTTCCTGTGATACCACGCCTATATTGAGTCAATCAGTACTGTGCAAAATACAGTACAGTATTATTGACTTAGCTTTTACAGTACAGTATTGACTTAGCTTTTTTTCATATTTTAAAATACAATTTTACAATTCTATTCAAAAGGACGTCTGGTAGTTTTGATGAGGGATGGAAGCAGAACGTTTTTCACCTTTAGCCGAGCAGGCTGACCTATGGCCCACATATTTTCGATAAGGATCAGATATGTGCTGGTCGCTGCATTCTCAGATGGTCTTATGACTGCCTCTAAGTCTCACTGATAGTTAATAGCGACTGAAGGAGAAGCACCAGAGAAATCTCGCAAAAAGTGGTTTTACAAGTAGAAATTCGAAGAAGACATTCGTGATCTCATATTCCTTGCACACCCCCTTCCCCTTGAGCACCAAGCATATAATCACCAGCTTCATACAGCAGAAGTGCAGCCCTTTCTGCCCACGGGTCCTGTCCCGGTGCTACTTAAACTTTGCCGCACCACACAATGTCCCAAGAATTCTTTCTCGACCATCAGTGCTCCATGACCCCACAACACTTTTACTGCATTTATTCCAAAATACTTTTCTGGAAGATACAGCAAAGTACCTTTTCAAAACTACATTTCCTGACTGTTTATTACTGGGGTAGAGAAATGCAATTGATTAGTATGCATTGATTTTGTAATGACCATCATTAAATTCTTAGACTTTTGGGGCATCTGGGTGACTCAGTCCGTTAAGCGTCCAACTTCGGCTCAGGTCACGAGCTCAGTTCATGCATTTGAGCCCTGCATCGGCTCTCTGCTGTCAGCACAGAGCCTGCTTCAGATCCTCTGTCTCCCTCTCTCTCTCTACCTCTCTCTCCTTCTGTCTCAAAAATAAACATTAAAAAGATTCTTGAACTTATTTTAATAATTCGTCCATAGCGTTTTCAGGACTTTGTATATAAACAGTTATATTAAATGAGAGGAATTACATATTTGTTACTATATTTTTCATCCTTATACCATTTCTTCATTCATTCATTTATCTGTCCTTACTTCACTGGTGGTGCAGCCACTATAATGTTAATAAAAGTTATTAAAAGCAAGCATCCTTATTTTATATGTAATCTTATAGAGAATGAATCTAATGTTTCAACATCACACATGATACTTTCTACATTACCATGCTATTTTAAAGAGACTATTAAAAAAATCATGGATACATTTCAGTTTTATAAAGTGTGGGTTTTATGAGTCTACTGCGAGGCCATATGATTTTTCCCTCAATCTCTTAATGTGGTGAAATTAATTAATTACATTTTTTTTAAGTGTTACATCAACCTTACTTTATTTGTCTGAGTCCAACTTGGCCATGATACGGCTTTTGGAAAAAATGGTTGTTGATCTTAGTGTATTAATATTTTGCTTAGGGTATTTTAAATCTACATTCATCAGGGCCTGGACAGATTGATTGATTAATTGACATCTTTTGGATTCCTCAATTTCCTTAGTGATTATAAGACTATCTGGTTTTCTATTCCTTTTGATTCAGATATAATGAGATATTTGTCTAGGGTCTTGTCTATTTGATTGAAACTTAAAAATATGTTGGAATAAAGGCTTAATAATATATATTGTTCTCATGTAAAATTTTTAATACTATATTTTTAAGCCCACTTTTTTTGTATTACTGTTTTAGCCCTTTCATCGAGTTTTTAAATATTATTTATAATGTTTTTTATGAGTAGGAATTCTATTTGACACTCTGTGCTTGATTATTGGTTATTTTTTTATGACCCTTGCTCTTTGCTGATAATTTTAGCCCAGTTATCTTTTTAAACGTATTGGAATATACTTGATTTATATTCTGTGTTTCACCGTTTCCATCATGGAGGGTCTGATAAGTGCTGGCTGTCACACGTGATGTGTCCTTTACTTTTGGGCTTTATGATTCTTAAAAAAATTTTTAATGTTTATTTATTTTTGATAGAACACAAGGGGGAGAGAAGCGAGAGAGGGAGACACAGAATCCGAAGCAGGCTCCTGGCTCTGAGCTGTCAGCACAGAGCCCGACGCAGGGTTCGAACCCACAGACCGTGAGATCACGACCTGAGCTGAAGTCGGTCACCCAGGAGACTGAGCCACCCAGGCACCCCTGGATTTTATGATTTTTGACTCTGAACTTACATTTCTGTGGGAATTCCTTGAAGCCTAGGACAGAAGTAGTTTCTGTAGAGAAGATTCGTGTTTGCTTTTGTGAGATTCCTGGGTCTGTGACCACTTTAATCTGACTTTAACTTGAGACATTTTAGACCACCCAGATGTATGAATTTATACAGGTCATCTTTCATCTTGTGCTTACAAAACTCAGAAGAGATGTTTTTCCCCATTCTCTGCACTTCGTGCCAAGTTTCCAGACAGGAGGCAATTTCACTTGTAGTTGACTGGGAGCGGGTACAGAGTTCAAGGTGGTTCTGGTTTGTTCTCACACTGAAGGAGAGTGGCCTTTGGTGTTTCTACCTTGAAGAGATGGTCTCCTATTATTTAGAATGACCACTTTGAGGAGGACCTACGCGATGTCTCTTCTCTGTGTCCTGCAAAGAGGTGTAAGCCAAAGTTCATGTTCACCTGGTTTAGCAATTCCCTAGAGTGAAAGCCAGCTTCAGTGTGCGGCATACTTCTGTGGAATTTTGCATTCACTTCATTTTGGCCTAAAGTATTCCTTACTTTGTCAGCTTCTAGAGGCATTTCGCGTATCTTCTCCAGAATTTTTGTTGTTTACAGTAGGAGAGTAAGTCAGAGCCCTATGTTTTTTCTTGAACGTGCTTTCCTAATCTTTTGTGTCTTCAGCAATTTCTGGGACACTGATATACTTCTAGTGTATCAAATGCTCAAAAAATATGGCTGAATGGGGTGCTTGGCTGGCTCCGTTGGAAGAGCATGTGACTCTTGATCTTGGGGTTGTGAGTTTGAGCCCCACATTGGGTGTAGAGATTAATAAAAATAAAGAAACAAAGTTAAAAAAATATATGACGAAATAAGTGGCTATCACTATATATAATCTTGTACTTCTAAAAGTAGAAAGCCTTGAAATTATCAAATGTTGTATATTCATGAACACATGCTGATTAAATATACTTAGGCAACAATATTAATTGTAGTTAGTTGGCTTATCGAATTAGAGAATTATTGTAATGACATCAAAGTGATTATTTGAGTCTTCCCTTTGGCTTATTGTCATTACTTTGATCCATGACCTCAGACAGTCTTCCTAATCCTGGCCACCCAGTTTGTTAAGGCTCAGTCATAAGAAAAAAACAGGAGAGTATTGGGGGAAAAAAATCAAAGTAAACACTTTGGTTGAGGTAACTTTAGTTAAGTATAAATGACTCTACTGCCCTCTGGAGACCAGTTAAGGATACACAGGTACATTCCCTTTTCAGCTATGGAGAAAGTTTTTAAATCTACTTAACTTTTTTTTTTTTTTAATGTTTATTTATTTTTTGAGAGGGAGAGAGAGAGCATGAGCATGAGTTGGGGAGGGGCAGAGAGAAAGAGGGAGACACAGAATTTGAAGCGGGCTCCAGGCCCTGAGCTGTCAGCACAGAGCCCGATGCAGGGCTCGAACTCACAAACCATGAGATCATGACCTGAGCGGAAGTCGGACGCTTAACTGACTGAGCCACCCAGGTGCCCCTCTACTTAACTTTTGAAACAATCTCTTGTGTGATATAATAGTACCTCATTTGCGGATAAAAGAAAATATTTTTCTAAAACTTAGACCTTATTTACTGATTTTTGGTTTTGGAAATGTATGAGCTCAGATTCAGATAAAAAAACAAACTAGGTATTTCAAACACATAGGGATTTAATGCAGGGGTTTTTAATAAAGGGATGTAAGAGCTTAAAAAACCTTTGCAAAAGTGAAGGAGACTGTCACTAGCTTTTGAATTAACAAGGAGTTTTTCCATTTCCTTTTTATTCCTCCAGGTAAACTTTAAAATAATTTTGTTTACTGCCACTCCATAATGGCCTCTGTTGGCATTTTTATTAAAATCGAACTGGTTGGAAATTATTCATGAATTTTGAAAGAAATTTTATCATAATATCCAGTCTTCCTATTCAAGCATATCTCTTGATTCACTTATGTCTTACTTTATGTATCTTAATAAAGTTTTATAGTTTTATTTATGCAGGTTGTATCTCTTTCTCTTACAACTAAGTTATTCCTAAGTATTATATTTTATATCTTTAGAATATGGAATCTTCTTTGTTGTATTTTAAGAGTATTTTGGTATACATGGAATTTGTTGATTTTGTTTTTTAAGTTTTTTATTTTTTTAAGTACTCTCTATACCCAATGTAGGGCTCGAACTCATGACCCCGAAATCAAGAGTCGCCACTCTTTTGACTGAGCCAGCCAGTCACCCCAATCAGCTTTACTAAGGTGTAATTTACATAGCATGAAATTGACTCGTTGAAAGCATACAGTTTGATGATCTATAGTATATATACAGAGTTATGCAACCATGACCATAATCTAATTTTAAAACAGTTTGATCATGTCCAAAAAAAAATTGTACCTATTAGCAGTCACTCCCTATTACTCCCCCTTTCTTCCTCCCCACTCCAAACCTCTGGCAACTGCAAACCTATTTTCTGTCCCTATGGACTGACCTATTCTTAACATTCCATATAAATGGGAGTACAATACGTGCTGATTTGTGATTGCTTTCTTTCAGTTCGCCAATATGTTTTGAGGTGAAACAATTGAATTTATAAATACTGTATCCAACCACTTTCTTGATAGATTTCCAAATGTGGAATTATCAGATCTCTCTCTCTCTCTCTCTTTTTTTTTTTTTTATTGACGTCTACTCAGCATATAACGTTATATCGATTTCAGGTGTGCAATGTGATTCGATATTTGTGTGTATGGTGAAGTGATCACCCCAATAAGTCAAGTTCAACATCCATCACCACTCACAGTTACAATTTTTTTTCTTGTGACAAGAACTCTTAAGATTTATTCTCTTAGCAACTTTCAAATATACAATCGAGCATTGTTAACTATAGTCACCATGCTATGCAGTACACCCTCATGACTTACTTATTTTATAACTGGAAGTTTCTTTGTACCTTTTGACCCCCCTTCACTCATTACACCCACTTCCTACACCTTGCCTCTGGCAACCACCAATTTGTTCTCTGTATCTATGAGTTCAGTTTTCTTTTCCTGTCTTTCTTTTTTTAAGATTCCACATGTAAGTGAGCTCATATGGTATTTGTCTTTCTCTGGCTTATTTCACTTACCATAATGCCCTCAAAGTCCATCCATGTTGTTGTAAATGGAAAGATTTTATTCTTTTTCATGTCTGAATAGTATTTTAGTAAATAAATAAAAAAAATAAAAACATAGATGTTATATATAATCACATTTTCTTTTTTAATTTTTTTAATGTTTATTTCTGAGAGAGAGAGAGCACGCGCGAGCATGAGTGGGGGAGGGGCAGGGAGGGGGACAGAGGATCCGAAGCAAGCTCTGTGCTGAGAGCAGCAAGCCCAATACGGAGCTTGAACCCACAAGCCGTGAGATCATGACCTGAGCCAAAATAAGAGTCGGATGCCTAACCAACTGAGCCACCCAGGCGCCCCTCACACTTTCTTTATCCATTCATACATCAGTGGACACGTAGGTTGTTTTCATGTCTTGGATATTGGGACTAATGCTGTGGGGGACACAGAGGTGCAGGTATCTTTTTGAATTTGTGATTTTGTTTCTTTCAGATAAATACCCAGAAGTGGAATTGCTGGATTGTAGGGTAGTTCTATTTTTAGTTTTTTTGAAGAACCTCCATACTGTCTTCTAGAGCGGCTGCACCAGTCTGCGTTCCCCCCAGCAGTGCGCGAGGGTTCTCTTTCCTCCACTTCCTCACCAACACTTGTTATCTCTTGTCTTTTTGATATCAGCCATTCTAACGGATGTGAGGTGATATTTCATTTTGATTTTGATTTACGTTTCCCTGATGATTAGTGATGTTTCACATACCTGTTGGCCATTTGTAGCTCTTCTTTGGAAATATGTCTTCTGTCCATTTTTTAATTGGATGGTTTTTTGGGTTTTTTTTTTTTTTTTTTTGCTATTGAGTTACATGGATACTTTGTGTATTTTGGCTGTTAACCCCTTATCAGATATGTGACTTGAAAATATTTTCTCCCATTCAGTAGGCTGCCTTTTCATTTTGTTGATGGCTTCCTTTGCTATTCAAAAGCTTTTTAGTTTCATATAGTCCCGCTTGTTTAATTTTGCCTTTGCTTTTGGTGTTAAATCCAAAAAAATCATCCCCAAGACCAATGTCGAGGAGCTTACTGCCTATGTTTTCCTCTAACAGTTTTATGATTTCAGGTCTTAATCTCAAGTTTTATCAGATATTTTAAAAGTTCTTGGTTGATTCATTTGTATTTTCTACATACAAACACCTAACTGAAAATGATAATATTCATGTCTCAATTTCTCAATGGTATATCTATCTCTCTTTTACACTAGATGGACATTGTGGAATATTAAGTTATAATCAAGATAGTGATCATCCTTTGTTATTACCGAATTTGATAGGAATCCATCAGTAACTCATTGTTAAGTATAACAATGGATTTTTGTTTGGCATAATTTACTGACTCCGTCCCTAGATGGAGCAGCTGGATGGAAAAAGAATGAGAGATGTGTTGGTGGTAGAAATGTAATTAGCCTACGGTCTTAGTGCATAGGGCAAGCAAAGAAATATAGAATATATGTTTGTGGGAGAAAGCTAAAATTGCACCAGAAAAGGAGGTCAATAAAGGGCTAATGAAGCCAGAGAGACTGGCTATTGGATGTCAGGTGTATACAAGTCAGACGGGGATCAGGACATCAGAGAAGGTTAACATAAGCAAAATGAGGCTAGAAAGTGCTTTCCAGTTTGGAATATGCTCACTTCCTGTGCCTTACTGCTTGATTTTGGATGCTTTTTGAGACGATGGTCTCTCAGGTCTTTTAAAGAGAATTTTAGAAACTATGAAGCTCTAGTCTTTTCTCCATCTACACTGGATGTTGAGGATTTTCTTATACAAAGAGTAATTTGTGACTAGATCAGCACTGTGCATAGCAGGCCCTGTGAAGATGCACAGAGGGAGTGCTGGTGTTTTCTCGCAGGACTCTTCGTGTAGGAGAGACTCTGGGTGACATGGAATTGTAGTAGGCACAGTCACACCCCCAACGTGCTTAAAATATAACCATGAGAATTTCATTTCCTCGGGTGCCTGGGTGGCTCAGTCGGCTAAGCCACCAACTCTCGGTTTCAGCTCCGGTCATGATCTCACGGTTCATGAGTTCAAGCCCTGCATCGGGCTCTGTGCTGGCAGTGTGGAGCCTGCTTGGGATTCACTCTCCTCCCTCTCTCTCTCTCTCTCCCTCTGTCTCTACCCCTCCCCAGGGCATGCTCTTTCTCCCTCTAAATAAATAAATAAACCTTAAAAACAAAGAGAATTTCATTTCCTCAAATCAAAGCACCACCCTCTCCTTTACCAACAGAGGGCTGAGGAATGAAGTCATGACCCTCCTAGTGGGTGTTCTTTTCTCTGTAAGAAAAATCTGCAATAGACAACGGACGCTTGAGGGGAGTTTGGGGGAGAGAAAGGGGTATGGAGAGATGTTTTAGTTGAGAAAAGGATATGGGGATGTAGAGAGAGCCCTGGATAAGCTTTGTCTCCACCCACCGCCTGGCTTACACCTGCTCTACTGGGCCTAACATGGCCTGGGGCTGCAATTACTCTTTTTGTCTTTGGTGGCCTTAGTCACTAAAGGGGAACAGAAGTCATAATGCTTGGGGAGACTTCCTCATTTTCTCCAGGCTGATGTCTCCAGTAATCACATATCAAATTATTTACTATGGCCCAGGCACTGTGCAAAGTGCTTCAAAGGCAGCATTGTTATTTACTATATTTCTTTTTTTTTCAGTGTTTATTTATTTTTGAGAGAGAGACAGAGAGACAGAAACAGAGCACGAGAGGGGAAGGGACAGAGAGAGGGAGACACAGAATCCCAAGCAGGCTCCAGGCTCTGAGCCTGTCAGCCCAGAGCCCTCGGGGCTCGAACCCACGAACCATGAGATCATGACCTGAGCTGAGGTCTGACGCTTAACTGACTGAGCCACCCGGGCACCCCATTATTTATTGTATTTCTACAGAAAGACGAAAGAGACTAGAGTTAAATTCAGATGGATTAGAGAAAATGAAAATGTTTAAACATGTTTGTTTATTTATTTATTTTGAGACAGAGAGAGAGAGAGAACTACGCGTGCACGTGTGCGTGCACGTGTCGGGGAGGGGCAGAGAGAAGGAGAGAGAGAATCCCAAGTAGACCCCACGCTCAGCGAGGAGCCTGATGCGGCGACACTCGAGCTCACAAACCGTGAGATGATGACCGGAGCCGAAATCAAGAGTGGGAGCCACCCAGGCACCCCGAAAAATGTAAATCTGTACGTCTAGGTTTATGACTTCTTTTTTTGGTTCAACTATAATCGGCATTCAGAAGGAAAGGTGAATGCAATTAACTCCTTTTTCAGGTGTTCTCACATAATTGGAGAAAACAGTATTCACGTCTTCTCGCCCCTGGTTGAGTCACCAGCTCCTAAACTGATCTTCATAGGAAGAGAATTTCACACTCCTCAGCATCCTGATCTTAATTAAAAAAAAAAAGAAAGAAAGAAAGAAAAGTGACAATTGTTTTATCATTAAGCCAGAGAAAATTTCTTTTCTTTTTAACTTTTATTTATTTTTGAGAGGGAAAGACGGAGTACGAGTTGGGGAGGGGCAGAGAGAGAGGGAGACACAGAATTGGAAGCAGGTTCCAGGCTCCCAGCTGCCAGCCCCAAGCCGGAGACGCAGGGCTTGAACTCACAAACTGAGATCACAGCCTGAGCCGAAGCGGAGCGCTTAACCCACTGAGCCACCCAGGCTCCCTGCCAGAGAAAATTTCTGTGCAGTTTTCTCCCTTCCCAGAAATCTCTTTCCGATTGTCGTTCGTTGGGAAACTGGAAAACTGCTGTAAATGAACTTCGAGTGTTTCCCCAAGACGCCTTCACCATCACATAATCATCCTCGCTGACTTCAAAGAGATCTCGCCAACAGCTCAGAGTCCATTTTGCAGGACTGAAGTCCTTTTATGGATACCAGGTAGCAGTGTTTGTTCCAAGGAAAGCGTTTCGGGTTTGTCGTCTTTACTTTGTCACATAGAGATGAAGATTTGATGCAGGGTTCCCCAAATCCATTACAATGATGAAATGTTAACATTGTTTTTAAAAGTCTTTGAACTGGGAAAGCACGTCCGTATTCTTACAATGGAAGCCTTGCTTTCTGGACTATCAGTGTCTTACACTCTTAAAGATGGGAGAAGGAGATGGGGTGCCTGGGTGGCTCAGTCGGTTAAGCACCCGACTTCAGCTCAGGTCATGATCTCACGGTTTGTGGGTTCCTGCCCTGCATCAGGCTCTGTGTTAACGGCTCAGAGCCTGGAGCCTGCTTCGGATTCTGTGTCTCCCTCTCTCTCTGCTCCTCCCCCGCTCACGCTTTGTCTCTCAAAAATGAATAAACGTTAAAAAAAAATTTTTTTTTAAGATGGAAGAAGTAAAGAAGAAGCATATCTAATGAGGGCACTCATTTTAGATCCCAAATTTTAATGCAACAAATACTATCCGGGTGTTAAATGATTTTTATTTCAGATTTTTTTTAAAAGTCTTATTAACAGTATTGTGCAATAAAATACCAACATGTTGGTATTTGGAAGGGATTGAATTTTCTGGACTCTGACTTAGGAAACCAAGGCGGGCCTCTGCCAAGGCAGGGTGCATCTCCTTGGATTGTGAGGAACGCCTTCCCTGCAGCACTGCTCATGGCCTGAAGGAGTCTTTACGCTGGGGAGACGCCGGGAAAGAAAACCGCCTAGAGGAAATGGCAAAACAACTGAAATGAAAGAAAAGACTTACGAAATGAAGTGACTGCACACTCACCACCACACAAGTTATACAATGTATCAGTCAATACAAGCTATATAATGTATCTTCTCCAGCTGCTGCTGGGAAGCTCGCAGGGGTTGCTTGTGCTGAACACCCACAATCCAGCCTCCATGCGTTCACACCTTCTGTGATCACCCTCCTTATCTCCTTGAGAGAGGGCAGGATTCGGGCCTTGCTTCTAACTGATAGAATACAGCAAAGGCAAAGGCGCTGGCATGATTATGTTCCACAAGGGTGTGGCTCCTGCCTTAAAGAGAGTCTCTCCTTTGCTGCCTTGGAAGAAGCAAACAGCCATGATGGGAAGCCCCAACATTTGGAAGGCAATAACCGCAGGCAGTCTTGAATGGAGGGAAACCTCTAGCTGACAGTCAGCAAGAAACTGAAGCCCTAAGGCCTCCAGGTACAAGGACGTGAATCCTTCCAACGACCTGAGCAAACGTGAAAGCAGATCCTTTCCCAGTTGAGCCTCCAACAAGGCACTAGGATTGCAGCCTCATAGCCCCTCCACAGAGGACCCACTTAAGCCATGCCTGAGCTCCTGACCTGCAGAGACTGTGAGACAATGCATGTTTGTTTTAAGCCACTAAGTTTGTGGTAAAACTGTATGCTTGTGACACAGCATAGATAAAAAACACACCTTAATTTCCAGGGAACCATCAACTCCTGCCTGTTTTTTACTTCCTACATCCATCCCCGTGATCTTGCCATGGAACTGGCTCAGGCAGCCAGCATTGCTGGCCTGGCCTGTGGCTGTTATCCCCTTATCCCATCTGGTCTCCATTGGTCTTTATCTGCCCAGTCAAGTGAGTGGTCTTTCAAAACATAAATCCCTTCACATCTTGCCCTTGTTTGAAACCCTTCAGTATCTTCTCCATACCTGTAAGATGACGTCTAGCCCTTAGCAGGGCCCAGAAGGCCCTTACATTTCTCCACTCTTATCTCCTTCCACTTCGTAGGGAAAGCTTTACCCTCCAGCAATACTGAGCTATAGTCACCTGCCTCCCTCTGCACACCTCAAGGTATCAGTCACCTCCCTGGAATTTTCACATAATGTCCCTTCTTGCTGGAATGCTCTTTCTGTCCTCAATAACTGACACACTGAATTGTGTCACAATTACCCACTTGTGGATTGTTCTGTACTCTAGATCTTTGCTCCTGTGGACCAGGGACTAAGCTGTGTTTATCTTTGTACTTTCCTCCTAGCAGAGAGTCTGACCCATCATAGCTACTCAACAAATGTTTAGTGAATAAAGGCCTGAATATAACTAAGAAAGGTACCAATGAACTTGACCTATGCCATGCTACTGGAAATAGATCATGAGTTCTTAGTAAAAACGTCTTAGACCATGGCAGTGCATGATGCTGAGGGCTTAAATTGTTCTTTCACTCAATGATTGATTCATCCACCCATCATCTGATTTTGTAGCAGAGACAAAAGCAATCCTTGCACTCAAGTTGTTCATAATCTAGTGGACATGAGAGATGGAAGAAAGAAAGAAAGAAAGAAAGAAAGAAAGAAAGAAAGAAAGAAAGAGGGAGAGGAAGGAAGGAAGGAAGGAAGGAAGGAAGGAAGGAAGGAAGGAAGGAAGGAAGGAAAGAAGGAGAGAGAGGAAGGAAGGAAGGAAGGAAGAAAAGAATACTCAGCAATTAGAACCCATAATTGAGGTTTGCACCTGATGGATTCCCAACTCTTCTGGGTGATTTGGAGCAAGGAAAAGGAAAATTTTTAGGGCAAGGGGATTTCTGAGCTACACCTTGAAGGATGGTGAATTTTTGGCGAGCCTGGGGGAGATGGGAGAAATCAGGGACGTGGCCAATTTCACAGAACAGAGGCATTAAGGTGCAAGGAAGGCAGGGAGGTGGTTTGGTGAGGCCGGAAGACTGCAGGACTGGAAAGTGTGGTGGGAGGCAATGCAGGAAAGTGAAGCCAAGGAATCAGTACTTTACTTCCAGGACGTCAAAGAACCATCGTAGAATTCTAAGCAGTTTTCATGACATGCTTAGATTTCCCACCTTGAAAGATAACGACTATCGCAGTATTTATGCTTGATAAATAACACCGCTCTTCCCCTCCCAGGTTCTGGACAAGTTGAAAAGGAAAGTCAGGGAGCCAACAGATGGAGATCATCTGCTTTGCTGGTGAGGCGGGCTGCCTAGTGCTAAGTCTCAGAATTTGGCAGACTCGACTCCCATCACAGTCTGCACTGGGCTGGGCGGGGCTCTTCCTGCCGGAGCAGAGCAGATGTTCCTGCAGCATTTGCCCCAAAGAGAACGGGAGAAGGAGAGAGATGGCCAAAGCGTGACCACCTTTCTTCTTCCAAGGGCATAACTGAGAGGAGGCTATCACTGCCCATAAAAGGAAATCACATTCCCTGGGCTTCTCTTTTTCTTTTCACACACTGATCCTCACCGTTTAGCCTGTGATCAATTAGGCGTGTATCTGAGCCTTGGTGGGGAGGACACTCTCCTGCCACCTACGTGATGCTGTCCCCCCCCCCCCCCGGTACCACGTACTGCTCTGGGGGGTCCTGAGACCGCAGGTGCCCTGGAAGATATGGCGTCCAGCTAGAAGAGTGCATTATCGACATTTAGCTGCAAAGTGACTATGTATCCACTACTGGGACTTCATTTGCTAGTCTGTTTCTCACCCCTGGTTATATCCAGCTGTGTCGTTCGATACGGCTGGTCAAGAGGCTTTGCCCATGAGACCAAATGACATCATCAAATTATTCTAATAATACAAAGCCAATAGTTAATGCCAAGGATTTGAATATTAGGTCCTTCTCACTTTCAAAGGCTGAAGGAAAAATTAAAATACAAATATTAACTCTTCTTGCAAGACCAAAGGAATGAATAGACGCCCACAATAAAATTTTCTTGCCATCGTGAATTAAAAGTCCAAAGACGTGCTTCTGCCGTCCCTGTCCCATCACCTGCTTCGGAGCCAAGCTCTTGGTGGCACGGTGTGGTGTGGTCAGGAAATGGGTTACCTGAAGGGAGGGTTGAACAAACACATCAATGCATCAGGCATCATGGGACCCAGCTTTCTCACTGCCAGAGGGCTATGCGATGGAAAGGAGACAGGTTGTAATGACACCACGGTGTTGGGTTGGAATTGACGGTGTTGGTGTGAATTTAGGGTCTTTAGATGTAGATATTAGATTAGTTGGGATTCTCCAGAAACAACAGAACCAGTGTGCATAGAGAGAAAGCGAAGAAGCGAGAGGTTGATTTTTTTTTCAACGTTTTTTTTTTTTTTTTTTTTTAATTTATTTTTGGGACAGAGAGAGACAGAGCATGAACGGGGGAGGGGCAGAGAGAGAGGGAGACACAGAATCGGAAACAGGCTCCAGGCTCCGAGCCATCAGCCCAGAGCCTGACGCGGGGCTCGAACTCACGGACCGCGAGATCGTGACCTGGCTGAAGTCGGACGCTTAACCGACTGCGCCACCCAGGCGCCCCACGAGAGGTTGATTTTAAGGAACTGGTGCACATGACTGTGGGGGCTGGAAAGCCTGAAATCTTCAAGGTGGGGTAGCAGGCCAGAGATTCGGGGAAGGGTTGGTGTTACAGTTCAGGTCCCAAAACGGTCTACTGACAGGATTCCCTCTTCCTCTGGGACCTCAGTCTTTCTCCAAAGACCCGAAGACCTTCAACTGATTGGACGAGGCCCACCCACATTATGGAGGGTAATCTGCTTTTCTCAGTCTCTCGATGTTAATGTTAATCTCACCTAAAAAACACTTTCACAGCAACATCTAGACTGGTGTTTGACCAGATCTCTGGGTACTAGGAAGAAAGCAAAACCCAAAACAAAAAATAAAATGCCCCAATTCCCGCCTAATCTTACCCATCAAGGTTCCTGTCCTCCCCACCCGTGGTCTCCCTTGGATGTGGCATTCTGTGCTGGGGGAGATGGCTTGAAACTGGCTTTCTTTTCTATCTTTCTTTCCTCTGTCCAGTGTTGTTGCTGTTATTTAAGAGTTAAAAAAAAAAAAAAAAGCAGTGGAACTTTCCCGAGAGTTTTTCTCAGAGGAGAGAAACACGAGACAGGAGACCAGATCGGAGGGGTGGTGAAGAAAAATAAAAGCACCTTCCGCTTGTCTCCTCGTGAGCCCAGCTGATTCCATAAATGTTGGTCGAACATCAGAAACATTCCTGGAGATGAAGAGAAATGAATCCAATGTGTTTGGGCCTTACAATTATTTTATGAAGTGTCAAAAGTGAAACTTTTTGTTCTTGCAAGGAACTGCGTGACCCTCCCTGCCCTGAAGTCCAGAGGGACAGAGCCCTTCCTAGAGGCAGGCTCCCTGCTGAGTTTGCACAGCATCTCCGCCCAGTTCCTGGGGGCAGATTTTAAATGAGCGTCCAGGGGTGGTTTGTGTCATGTTAGAGAGGAGACTACCTGGCCAGCTTTTCGGAAGCATCTTTATTTTGGTGTTTTTTTATAAGTAAAATAGGGGCGCCTGGGTGGCTCAGTCTCTTAAACATCAGAGTTGGGCTCAGGTCATGATCTCACGGTTGGTGGGTTCAAGCCCCAAGTCGGGCTCTGTGCTGATAGCTTAGAGTCTAGAGCCTGCTTCAGAATCTGTCTCCCTCTCTCTGTCCCTCCCCCGCTCGCACTCTGTCTCTCTCTCCCTCAAAAATAAACATTAAAAAAAAATTTTTTTTAGATACAAGTAAAATAAATCCAGCATATACTGAACATAAAAAAACCAGTGAGAAAATAAACAAATAATAATAAATGAAGTGACCCAAGAAGCACGTTGGTTGACAAGATACAGGAAGAACGCAGCAGTGGAGAGCAGGCCGGCAGGTGGGGTGCTAAGGCTTCCCAGAGGAGTGGCATCTGGGTTTGAATGACAAAACAGATAGAACGATACGAAATGCTAAGATGTAATACTTATAGGGAGCTGATCGTGTTGTGGACACTGTTCAAAATGGTTTACGCGCATTAACTCATTTAATTCTCGTGGCAGTTTAGGTATTGTTATTAACCCCATTTTACAGATGATAAAACTGAGGCACAAGGCACAGGCACAAAGCTACTTAGTGACAGATCTGGTCTGCCAACACAGGCTATCCTGTCCTCCACAATCAGCCTTGTTCTTTAAAGTCACTCAATTTAAAAAGCTGGTATTATTAGGGCACCTGGTGGCTTAGCTGATTGGGCGTCTGGCTTTGGTTCAGGTCATGATCTCACAGTTTGTGAGTTCGAGGCCCGTATTGGGCTCTCTGCTGTTAGCTCGGAGCCTGCTTTGGGTCCTCTTTCTCTCTCTCTCTCTCTCTGTCTCTCTCTGCCCCTCCCCGCTCTCAAAAATAAGTAAAAAATAAAACATTTGTTTAGAAAGCTGGTATTGTCATATTGATTGTTCTCTCTTCCCTCTTTTCCATTGTGTTCTATTATGCATATGCTGATTTTTACTTAGCACTGTGTAGGTCATGTTAGTGTTCTGTTCCTAGCTTGTCTCTTAACTCTATCATGATATATTATTCTCCTCAGGTGACTGGCGTCCATTATATATTATAGGACAATTTTAGTTTGTAAATCTAACTCTGAAACATAATATTAAGTGTAGTGGCAGATACGATTAGGTTTTCCTGTATTTCCTGTTTGTGCATGTGCTCAAATATATTAGCAGTGAACAAATAACAAAAATAAAATAATTCTGTAATTCTCAAAAGGGTCCCATATGAACAATAGGATTTTACACATCAGGGTTGAAAATGAGATTTTTTTTTAATGTTTATTCATCTGAGAGAGAGAGAGAGAGACTGACGGAGTTCAAGCAGGGGTGGGCAGAGAGAGAGACAAAATCTGAAGCAGGCTCCAGGCTCTGAGCTGTCAGCACAGAGCCCAACACGGAGCTTGAACCCACAAACTGTGATATCCTGACTTGAGCCGAAATAGACGCTCAACTGACTGAGCCACCCAGGCGCCCAGAAAATGAGATTTTTATATGCTAGAAATAAGAAACAGCATTCCTGGGGCTCCTGGGTGGCTCAGTCAGTTGAGCGTCCTACTTTGGCTCGGGTCATGATCTCGCGGTCCGTGAGTTCGAGCCCCACGTCGGGCTCCGTGCTGACAGCTCTGAGCCTGGAGCCTGCTTCGGATTCTGTGTCTCCTTCTCTCTCTGCCCCTCCCCTGCTCATGCTCTGTCTCTCTCTCTGTCAAAAATAAATAAACATTAAAAAAAAAATTAGAAAAAAAAAGAAACAGCATTCCTTTTTTAAACATTTCCTCCCAGTTTGGTTTTGCGATACAGTTCTTACTGACTGTAAACAGAGAGGCCAGTCCCAACAGACTGTGGAGAAATGGCGCTTCTATTCAAATGCAAACAGTAAAGCTGATCAATAACACTGATGAATAAATTGATCAGTGGAGGTCCTAAAACTATTTTGAGTTCTCAGTAAAAGGGCGTATAATTAGAATCGAGGACTTTCAAAACACAAAGCATAAACAGCTAATATCATGTGAAGAAAATTCACTTTGAATGGCTATCAAAACATGCTGATTAAGGGGCCCCTGGCTGGTTCAGTCGGTAGAGCCATGTGACACTTGATCTCGGGGTTGTGAGTTCAAGCCCCACGTTGGTTGTAGAGACTACTTTTTCAGAAAAAGAAGTAAAACAGGCTGATCAATACAAAAATAAACCACGATGTTCCTATATTGTCACAGTAAGACTTACAAAATAACAATATATAATCTTTCAGGGAGTATAGTAAGACAAACATCCTCATTCTCAAGGTGGAGTGTAAACTGAACAATCTTTTTGAAAAGAAATTTATAAAAGGAGTCAAGGCCATCAATACCTTCATATGCTTTGGCCAGGAATTCTACTTCTAAGGGTCTCTGTCAAGAAAAAAATAATTAGAAATGCAGACAGTGATGTATATATAAAGATTTGGTATCATGGAAAACTTAAAATATATATAGTATGGTGAGTGTGTAAATTATGGCATTTCTGTGGAGCAGAATGTTATGGAACCATCAGTAACTACACTCATGTACAAGGTTAATGGTGTGGGAGATGCTCACGATATGAAGTCAAATGAATTAAAATAGGGGCAACACCATTTATGACGCATTGTATCAACTCATAGACAAATTCATTTCAAACCAATTCAAGGGTATGTTTTTCATTTGCTTTCTTTTTGATTAGGGTTATCAAAAAACAGCGTATGGGGCTCCTGAGTGGCTCAGGCGCTCGGTTGAGCGTCTGACTTCAGCTGGGGTCATAGTCTACAGTTCGAGCCCCACCTCAGGCTCTGTGCTGACCGCTTGGAGCCTGGAGCCTGCTTGGGATCCTCTGTCTCCCTCTCTCTCTCTCTTTCAAAATAAATAAATAAACTTAAAAAAAAAACCACAAAAAAACCCCAGCTTATTCAATTTTTTTAAGAAAAGCAAAAACATGGCTGTTTTTTCATGCAGAGAGAAGTAAATGATATGCTAGAATTACATAATTTTATAATGCACATGGACCCTGAAGATGACTTTCTCATACCTAATGGTTCATCTTCCACAGCTACCCACGGGAAAAAAAAAAAAATTCAATCGTAACGCGTCTTCCTCTGCTCTGGTCTCAGTTTCCTGATTTTTCAAATGGAGCCTCGTCTGTCTAGATGCATGGTCTGCAAACCTCCTCTGTGGGCGAAAGAAAAGGAATGGTATTTCTCTCCACATCCACACCAAAGCACTGGGGGAATTAGTGACACCATTGAAGTTTACGGCTCCTTTTTACATATTCAAATGTGCGCTACTTTCTTTCTAGGGGAAGATTGAAGTAGGACGTTCACACCACGATGTGAATTGACAATTAAAGTTTAGTGTTATTACTTGCGTGGCCAGTGCAGTTAGAATACCACATTATGCTTTGTGTTTCATAGGATAACGATGTGCTGTATTCTGTGGCGCTTGAGCGTATCATTCGATATAAATATAGTTACTTACTGAAAATTGTGTGCAAGTTATAAAAAGAACTTACAAGATAGTAGCTTAAATAAAACATGAAATAGTTTTCGCTTGGTGTCTGATTTTCTAATGCCGCTTTTCTCCCTAGCAATTCTTTGAGGTGGAGGAAGAGACTTTTGTGCAAGAATCAGCTGCTCTCAAAATGAGTAATTTGTTAAAAAGACTGAAGGAGAGAGAAGAAACGATTAAGGAGTTAAGAGAAGAGCTATGCCAATATGAAGAGTCTAGATTTCAAAAATTTGTAAGTGTCAAAACAATGAATAATTAATTTTTTTTTTATAACATTTTTTTTATTTATTTTTGGGACAGAGAGAGACAGAGCATGAACGGGGGAGGGTCAGAGAGAGAGGGAGACACAGAATCGGAAACAGGCTCCAGGCTCCGAGCCATCAGCCCAGAGCCTGACGCGGGGCTCGAACTCACGGACCGCGAGATCGTGACCTGGCTGAAGTTGGACGCTTAACCGACTGCGCCACCCAGGCGCCCTGAATAATTAATTTTAATACAGGTAAATAAGGCTATAGCTTTCCAAAAGTTTGGGTTAAGAATAAAGGAAATACAGGTGGTATATCTTGGGCATCTCTCCACAACATCAGCCAGTCCAAACTTTTCTGCTCAATGGCATATTCCAGAAAACCCATAATAGTTATAAATAGGAGCAATATAATTGTATTCAATTTTTATTCATAATGGAAATAAAATAACCTATCTCCCACTGCAAAAATTTTCCTCCCCTCGAAGAGCACGTAAATAGATTTTTGTTTTAATTTTGAAGACCCCGGCCCTGTTTTGCTGTTCTGACAGTTTGAAAGACACAAAGCAATCTCCCTGAGTCAGAGGCTTCCAGCAAGGCCCTTGGAACAAGAGAACTTCTGAGGAAAAATCTTGGGGAGGGTTTTCCCCCAGTTCTCGTCACAAAGGGAGTCCGAGGCTGGTTTACTACTTAAACAGAAGACTGGTGGGAACAGATATAGAAAGAGAGAGAACAGAGAGGCTAAACTCCTGTCAAGGAGGAGAACTGGAAAGTGTGGACATTGAGGGTGAGTTCATTGTCACCTCACTGTGAGCCAGTGGCTGTGGCCCCACGGCAGTTCAGAGCCATAGAGGGGTTTTCATTAATGGATTCTAAGAACAAGAAACTGATTGTTTGAGTAGGAGAGGCTCGCAGAGAGGCCGGAGGAATAACAATCTTTTTGAGTATCAACTGGCAGGCACCGCATGCCTCATCAGCGGTATCTTATCTTGTAGCTAAGTTTACAGCGGAGGAAGCAGAGACAGGGTGGCTAAGTTACTTCCCCCAGGCATATGGCTAGTAGACCAGTGAAGATAGCATGTGAACCAAGGTCCAACTGAATCCAAAGCCCACAAAAGGAAGTGGGGCTCTGGGCTCTACAGTAATATGTCAAGGTTGTAATTTTCAAAATTAACTAATTAGTATGTATATATAAAATAGACTATTATCATAATATGTTATTATAATGTACTAGTATATTAATACTTATGGATACATCCACCTGTAAATATCGACACACGCATATACATCCACAGAAAAAGTCTGAGAAGTTAGGTACCAAAATGTGAACACTGGGAGGAAACACTTGCTCGTTGCTGGGCCCTTTAAGTGTAGTCTATAATTTACCTAAATCCCGCATTGGTATTCTTATTTAAAACGCCAAGTTTAGAAGAGATAAGGAATTGAACTTATATGATTCTATTTTTTTTTTTTTAATTTTTTTTTTCAACATTTTTTATTTATTTTTGGGACAGAGAGAGACAGAGCATGAACGGGGGAGGGGCAGAGAGAGAGGGAGACACAGAATCGGAAACAGGCTCCAGGCTCCGAGCCATCAGCCCAGAGCCTGACGCGGGGCTCGAACTCACGGACCGCGAGATCGTGACCTGGCTGAAGTCGGACGCTTAACCGACTGCGCCACCCAGGCGCCCCGAACTTATATGATTCTAAAGGATTTCGTTTATTAATTGGTGAAGGCGTGTTTGCTTTGTATAATCTATTAGGATTCTTTATGTTCTAAAAAAAACTGAGTATCTTCTAAGCAATGTAATTGTGGAGTGTGATTAGCATAGATCTAATAAAAACGAATACTAATTCTTTTTACATCTTCTGATGGCTTTGGAGGAGGCATATCCAGTTCCTGCACTTACATTAACCTTTTCCTGGGTCTAAATCTCGTCTTTTTAATTAATTTTTAATTAATTAATTAACTTTTAATGTTTATTTTTGAGAGAGCAAGAGATTCAGAGACAGAGCGCGAACAGGGGAAGGGCAGAGAGAGAGAAAGAGAGAGAGAGAGAATCCAAGCAGTCTCCAGGCTCTGAGCTGTCAGCACAGAGCCCGATGCGGGGCTCAAACTCACAAACTGTGAGATCATGACCTGAGCTGAAGTCGGACGCTGAACCAACTGAGCCACCCAGGTGCCCCTAGTCTTACTTTTCGGAGATAATAACTTAAGAGAAAAGACGAAACAAACCGTAATAGTATCGGCTTTTAATCTTGCCTTGGTCAAAGTTATCCAGCATAGATTGGCAAGGTGATTTTGATCCATTCATTTCCCGTTTGTGAGGTGCAAAGCAATACCCGCTTAGCTAAAAGAGAGTTACGAGAAGGATACCTGTTGTGCTGACTGTGAATTGCTTTGAGCTCTTTGAAAAAAGGTGAGTATATACATTCCAGTTATCATTATGAGGAAATGCACTAGCCCTTATGACTGTCTGGTTTACATTTGGAGAAATGCACTGAACAGAACTCAGGACTTGGTGAAACCTTCCCAATTTGGTAATTGAGCTCCTTACACTAAGACATGAGGTGTATCTTGTTATGTTTGCACTCGCAAGTGTTCTCTACCTGTTGATTGGTCTCTCTGATGCCCTGGGGAAAGAAGGAAGATAAGAATAAGTGGTAGTGGCTTTGTGGGGACCAGGGAAATGGAAGGGTCCACCCTGCTCTTGTACAAGCAGGTGTTCCCTGGCTCAAGATGGCATCCGGAGGCCCCGGGTTATTCCACTGTAATTTGTCCCCAGGGAGACCACCTCACAATTTCTGTAAACACCCTAAGAGCTGAGGAAGGTGAGATAGTCCTGATTAACTAGGTGCGTACGTTTCTCTCAGCTCCTTCGGACTCCAACAAAACGCGTGACCCTGGTCTCCCACCTTGACTGAGGGCCACGTAGGGCAGTCAGTAATATGGTGTACATTTCAGAAACATGGATGTGAGTGCCACAAAACAGATCGTGATTTGTATAAAATAAACCTATGGAGAATACCCCCGCCTTTTTTTTTTTTTTTTTAATCCTCTAAGAATAAGATTTCCTAAAACTCCCTGCCGCTTCCAGAAGAGGTCTTTTTTCATTTGTAGTTTCATCTTGTGCAACTGCTCCCTCTGGTGGCACCAAGAAGCTTACGACACGGGGCCTCTGAAATCTGATTTGGAAAAATGAGTTTGGAGAACCAGTTGGGAAATTTCAAAGTAGCAATGGAGATCACTTGTAAAAAAAAAAAAAAACTTGAAATAAGCAAGCCGAATAAGCAGTATCTTTCCCTACTGCTGGGTTATTCCCACTGGCAGCCAAATCACATAAATAGCTTTGTAGTTAACACGTATTCCGATTATCTCTCCAGAACTGTTTTTGAGGAAAATCTGATAAGAATGCGATCGCAGAGGGGAAAGTTTAATAAACAGCCGCCCTAAATCATGCTTGTAACCAAATGGAAACCAGGCAAGAAAACTCTTCGACTTTCAGAAGCCTCCTGTCTCCGATCGGAACTTCCTGGGTGTCGAATATTCCTCAGAGCAACTTCATGCAAGGGCTGAGCCTCGTTTCCAGGTTTGGGCGCCGTGACTCAACCGCGTCCTGCTGCAGTTGTCACGTGGTCACGCTGTAGGCTGACAAATCCCCGTGAGGACGGCCGAACGAGGCCAGCGTGTACCTGGACGCGTGTGTGTGCCTGCAAACACGCGTGTGTGCTGCGGTCGCTTTAATTAGTTGTCGTTTTGAGAAGGCTTCATTTTTTTCTCACCTTAGCACGGATGAGCTGTGCCACCATCGCCCTCGCACCGCCCACAAGCGCACAGGACTGCTTGTTGCTGACGGCGCTGAAACAGAGCTGTCATTCAAGAGCCACAGCTCTGCAGGGCTGCACTGCCCCAGTGCGCCACTTTCCTGGTTGTCACTCACTGGGAGAGCACCTGCTCTTCTCCATGACTGTCATGCGGCACGGGCACGCATCAGCACAGCACAACACGCCCCAGCAGCAAATTGAGATGTCCAAGTATTATACGCGGAGCCTGCAGAATTGAGACACGAATAGGGCAGAAGGAAGACTGCTGAGAGGCACATGCAGGGCTCTGAACAGAACTCCTCAGACTTTATTGTGCTTAGGGATCACCCGCAGCTCCTGTTAAGATCCAGATTCTGACAGTAGGTCTGGGCTGGGTCCTGAGAGTCTGTTTCCCATACGCTGCTGGGCGATGCTGAGGTTCCCGGTCTGTGGACCAGACGTGGAGTAGCAAGGCTCTGTGGTGTGCCAGCCCTCAGACATGATTCTTGCAAGATCTGTTTAGGATTCTGAAACCTGGGAACAGTGATCCCATTCCGCACATCTTGTGAGTGTTCACCAGAGAAAAATAGTGCATGAGCCATGGCCTGAAGTCATAATTTTCGCATGATAGAAAAACTTGACATCGGTGAGTTCCGTTATCAGTTTAAGATTCCAGAGTGATCATGGATCGCACACGACCTCTCCTCAGCTATAATGCAGCTGTAAATAGCGACACCTAGTTAACCACCTTTTAATGATCTCCATCCTTTTCAACCTTGGTTTATTAAATGCAGTTTATTTTAAAGAAGTCTTGTGGTTTAAATAAGCCAGAGCTAGTGGTGTGGGCAGATGGTAAAAGGAACCCCACCACAAAATCTGCCACTCAGAGTGGAACAGATGACCGTAGCAGCCCAGAACTATCCCTTTGTTCATTTTGCTAATGAGTGTCCTCATTGCTGTGGGAGTCTGAATAGTTAATTACGTGCAGTTCCTGCAGCTGACAGATGGTGGGGACAGAGCTACAGATTAACCTCACAAGAAGGAGGGGCTGTAGATGGACAGAAGGGGAAAACCAGTTGAATGTGTTTTCCTTGCTTCCTGCTTTTAAGTGAGAATTTTAGAAAACACATCTAAGTATTAGCCGCCACCCCTTATAAATACTTTGTGTGATTAGTTCAAACAGTTCTTGTATAGTTTATGCTAATGGGTGCTCATGCAATCCACTGTGGGTATTCTTATCCTGCCAGTTAGGAAACCTTTGCTTAACCCTTTGAAGACAAATATTGTTTGTTTGTTTGTTTGTTTGTTTGTTTGTTTGTTTAAAAAGCCCTTCTAGTCTATAAGTACATGCTGTGATGGCTTCAAGTTGAACGTGTGGGACTAGAAATTAATTTATTAAGGAAACAGTGTTGTTTGTTAACTATTAGATTTGTTAGCTTTCCTCAGTTAACGAGTGAGTTGGGCTCAAATGATTTAAATAAAATGGTGATTCAAAATCATAAAGATCTGTATTGGGTTTAGTGCAAAATTTAACATTGTGTTAAAAATTAACTCTCACAGAACTCACTTCCTTAGTAGGTGGCTTGTTATTTCTTAAGGGTTTATTAAATGCACTGCAAAAATTGCAGCCACTTGTTTGTCTTTTGAGCCGTTACGGCCACAGAGAAAAACATTTTAATAATTGACTTTCAGGTATCTGTGAAGTTAAAGAAAAATACAATTCCAAAAGGAAAGCAGTATACTGGGAGTATACTGTTTTTGAGGAAAGGTTTTATTTTGGAGTATTAGCAATCACGGCATGCCTGCAGAAAGAACAGGTTATCATTCATCTAAAGATGAAAGTTCAAAAGCATTTCTGTCCTCTAGATGAATTTTGAAGGGAGGCAGATAGGACCTTCTATCTCTTGTAGCATAATAACATAATGACTTTTAAGCATCCTCCTTAAGATCTTGAGATTGCAGAGTCATTTAATATTTTCCCACCATGAAATATAAAGTTCTCCACCAGCTTCCCCAATCCATTACATCTTAATTTAAAAAAAAAAAATGCGTGGCAGTAAAATCTAGACAGCCATAAGCGAGCATATTCAGATGTGTTTCAATAGCTTTGAAGAGGACAAGAAGAAGAAGAAGAAAGGAAGAGTAGCTTCCCAATAAGCTTCTATTGCGTAAGAAAAAGCCTCTCCCATAACGGACAAGGCGAGATTTAAACAAAAGACGCACATAATAAAAATGTAAATGAGTTTGCTTTACTAAAACTATAACTTTAAAGTCTTTTGTTGTAAGTTATCCTGAAACCTTCTTACAAGGTAATCACTGTTTGCATAGAGATTTAAACCGAAGTCTTCAATAGCATTCAACGCCTGCACAGCCCCAGTGTGACAGGCATGCAAAGCCATGTTAATGTTCAGAATGTGAATTGCCTCTGGGTGGTTCCTCCACGAGGCAGAAAACCAACTGTGTGGATATCCGTGTGCCTGATGGACTCCATGCGGCTCCCGGCCTGAAAACGTCACCACTTTGACATGTGATGTGCTCCTCATGACACTGGCGACGCTGACACCGGGAAATGCCACAAAGGCAACAAGCCCCCCTCCTTCGCCGTGCACTTTGCTACCCCCTGGCGCTGCCCGTCCCGGTCTCCCCAGTCTGCCTAGTTACAGGCGGACAGCACTTCAGACACACACAGAGGGAAGGGTGTGGGTGGGGGGGCCCCAGCTGCCTCCCCGGACACAGCCTCCGTAATGAATTGACCTGAATGATGAGGGCACACAAACAGTATGATATGCATTATTCCTGTCAATAAAATGTCCCCATGGGCTGTGGTCTTTGTACGGAATGTACCACAGCCTTTCTTCCAGCGCGCTCTATTTAATCTCCTTCCTTTTTACTATTCATATTATAAGTGTGTAATAGAATTCAGAAAATTATATGATAGCTCTTCTGTATCTGTATTGTGTCGTGTTGCATATTTAAATCTTCGGCTCTGTGCTTAGAAGTACGGGATTCCCCATCTTTTCAGGACGCTTTTGCCAGAGAGACAGCTCTAGAAAGAGAGGATTTGGAGTACAAACTGGAAAACGAGAGGCTGCTTCAAATCGTTTCAGAGCTCGAAGAAGCAATCCGACTCAATCTAAGGGAAAATGCAGTATTAGGTAACATTTTACAGTCATCTTGGAGAAAAACCTATGCATCGGGCACTTCCTAAAATCCATAGCTCTATTTGTCATTACCAAATGTACATTTGCTTGGTTATTTACATTTACAAGATCTGTTTGATTTTCACGGAAGATGGCATTCCTTGCTTGGGAAAGAGGATTTTTTTTTTCTTTTTTGCTTAGAAATATTATAAACAGAAACTTTTGCTGATTTCTGTCCCATATGATTGATTGATTATCTGAAAGTTATGACATTTAAATACTTAACACGCAGATTGGGGTATGCTTTGCGGAGACACAGAGTTAGCCCTTTCGGAAAAAATATGCTACTACTTACTATGGAATTATCTGCAATTTTGGATTCAGATTTAAAGCACAAATTTCCCTGTGTATGCTTTATACACCCCCCCCTTTTCTTCTCCAAACCATAAACGTTGGCAAAAGTTGCATTTAAATCACCAAAGTTGAAGTGTTTTGAAGTATTTTGTCACTTACTGTTATCTTCGTATTTATGTTAATTATATAGTGTTCCCCTAACCTGCAGTTATGAAAAGCAACGAATAAGCAATAAAAAAAAAAAACCTTACAGCAAAACGTTGATAAAACCAGAGATACTACGATATCCCTTGAATATAAATTATGCCTTGCCAGTGCAGTTTCATTTTCCTTCTAACGTGGTGTAATAACGCTTTTTCAGGTTCTGGTGGTTCTTACTGTGTCCCAAAGTACCACCTGCTAAAGCACTTTGTATTGGCTGTGACTAACAGCAAAAACGTCCCTTGCTAGTATCGATGAAAAGCTTTCAGCCCTCGGCCACACTTGGATCTTGAACTTAGTTCTTAATCCCTATCTGACCAGCCGTCTGAACAGCAGGAAGAAGGCTGTGAATGTCAAGGGCAGTTGTGAAGGTCACAGTCCTGCTAGGACTCGAGTCCACCACGCCTGCCAGCCGCGTACAGCCTGTCCCGGAGCAGGGAGTTTGAATACAGGGCCATAAGTTTGTAATTTCATGCTTGGCCTCTCTCTCCTTTTGTTTACAGAAGATGAAATTATAACTCTGAAAGAGATGGCAGCAAAGGATCATAGAACTATTCAAAAGGTACTGTAACTTTTTACATCGACGAACGACTCCTTTACGCTGAAATATCAGCACTATCGGTGGCTTAACACTGCATCCCGCTTGTCCCGAGGTATAGAGAAAAATCGATTTCTGTGTTTCATCTCTCCCGTTATTTAGGTAGGGTCTCTGGTAATCAATAAGGATTCCATCTTGAAAATGAATTAATGTGCAGAGGCTTTTTTCTTTGGGATAGCTGAGGGTTTACCTCGTTGACTGTAAGGAAAGAAAAGTTACAGGACAAGGAGATCCCAAGATGCGCCTGGGGAAAACTTGTCGTTATTATTAACAACGAACAATCTTATTTGCAGCCCAGATGTGGCCGCGTGTTCATTTTGCGGTGTGGATGTACTGAGCTTATGTTGTGCAGGAAATCTGTATTTAGAACAGGGAATTCTTTTGGTATCGCCAAGGTCAAGATCTCCTAGAGCATCCAATGCAGCAGGACCTCAGCGGTTCTGCGCCCTCGCACAGGTCAGGCGCCCCTGCTTTGGGGTTTCTTCGCTCTCTGTACCATAGCCATCGACACATTTTCAGTGATGGTGAGTCCTCCCTGCCATGCTGTAAGCCCCACGAGGGCAGAAGCAGTATTTTTTCCATCTCTGGTACATTGCCAATGCTGAGCACAGAGCCTGGCAGCCTTACAGATGCTCTTTCAGTGATCCGTAGGATGAGAATGTGTTTAGAGGTGAAATTCACAGGCGAAAATGTGTATTTACGTCCCTGAATTGTTCCAAATACACATAAATGCTTCCTGCTAGCTGAATCGAGGGTCAGTTAAAAATGAAAATTAGGGGCGCCTGGGTGGCTCAGTCGGTTGAGCGACCGACTTCGGCTCAGGTCATGATCTCGCAGTCCGTGAGTTCGAGCCCCGCGTCGGGCTCTCAGAGCCTGGAGCCTGTTTCCGATTCTGTGTCTCCCTCTCTCTCTGCCCCTCCCCCGTTCATGCTCTGTCTCTCTCTGTCCCAAAAATAAATAAAAAACGTTGGAAAAAAAATTTTTTTTTAAAAATGAAAATTAATTTAAAAAATGAAAATTAATTAAAACTGGATAACATTAAACATTCAGTTCCTCAGTTGCACTACCTTTATTTCTAGAGCCCAGGAAACGGCCACCTGTGCTTAAGTTTAGGTCCAAATTTCAACTTGATTTTACAGTTCAGGGTATTCTTGGGTTTTAGGTAAACGACTTTTAAGAATTATTTTTTTATCTTAATTTAATTTTTTTAAGTTTATCTATTAAACTTGAGAATGAGAAAGCATGAGTGGGGGAGGGGCAGAGAGAGAGAGAGAGAAAGAGAGAGAGAGAGAGAGAGAGAGAGAGAGAGAGAAGAGAGTCCCAAGCAGGTTCCACACAGTCAGCACAGAGCCCGATGCAGGGCTCGAACTCACAAACTGTGAGATCATGGCCTGAGCTGAAGTTGGGCACTCAATGGACTGAACTACCCAGGAGCCCCTAAGAACTACTTTTGATTTGATTTGATTTGATTTGATTTGATTTGATTTGATTTGATTTAAGTGTTTATTTTTGAGAGAGAGAGAGGCAGAGAGAGAGGGAGACAGAGGATCCGAAGCAGGCTCCGTGCCAACAGCAGACAGCCCTATGAGGGGCTCAAACTCACAAACCGTGAGATCATGACCTGAGCTGAAGTTGCACACTTAATCAGCGGAGCCACCCAGGCGCCCCCTGAGCACCATGTTTTAAAGAATTGGTTAACCTGAAGGCTCAGAGTCGGGAGATGTTTTCTCTGATAACTGAACCCATCACGAGTTTTCAGGGCGAATTCTTTTTCTGGCACTGCAGCTTACTTGCAGTGGTGACCGTTCAAGTCCCATCCACACAGAGAAAACAACAGAGTTTGCGGACAGACAAGTTTCACTTTCTTGGCATCAATGTCTATGGTTGAAAATGAAGCCCCAGCCTTCTCGTGTCACGTCACCTACAAGGAACCGTCACAGTTTATTTAAATGTTTCTGAAACTGCTCAATCCGTACGGCCACCGGGAGAAATGAATTGTGTAGGCTTACTATTCTCTGGGAGGAGCACGAGAAATTAAGGCCAGAAAAACCTGAGCGTCAGGCCACTGATTAGAAAAAACATGCCCTTCAAATGACAGGTTATACCCTCTGTGAGCTTAAATATTCCCCTTAAATCCTTCCTCAGCTTCCTTAAATCTTCACTGTCCCAAGCTAGCCCTCTGTGGCTATTTGAACACATGAATCACGTCTAGTGCAACTGAGGGACTCAATTCTTACTTGTATCTCATTTTCATTTAAAAAATTTTAAAACCGATACTTGCTTCGGTATATTGGAAAACCTTTATGTATATTTTAAGTAACTTGGTATGTGAGTCTACTTTTTCTTCTGTGGATTTTATGCAGTCTAAATACAGATCAGACATTCCCAATGAGATTTTAGCCCCCAAATGGACACACTGGATTTCCAAGACTTCGTGTAAGTGAAATATCTCAGCACTGATTTTTAATATTAATTATTACACATTGAGATGATAATTTTTCAGACAGATATTTGGATAAATAAAATTTATTATTAAAAGTAATTTCACCTGTTTGTTTCACCTTTTCTCACAAGGCTACCATAAAATTTAAAATTATATATGTATTTACACCATATTTTAATTCACAGCTCTCTTCTACACAAATATAGCAGATCCCTAGTCTGTTTGATTTTTTTTTTAACTTTTTAAAACAGTTTTATTTATTTATTTTTGAGAGAGAGCAGAAGCAGGGGAGAGCCAGAGAGAGAGAATCCCAAGTAGGCTCTGCATTGTCAGCACAGAGCTCGAGGTGAGGCTCGATCCCACAAACTGTGAGATCACGACCTGAGCCAAAATCAAGAGTGGGATGCTTAACTGACTGAGCCACCCAGGCACCCCTGTTTGATCATTTTTTAAATCCTGTATCTTTCTTTAACATGTACTCGATCGCCACAAAAACATTGAATATAGTCACAATGTGGTATCGAGCAGAAAGAATCTCGAACCGTAGGTTCCTTTTCATTTCTGCCACTATGGTCCCTTGGGCCAGTGGCTTATCTTTGCTCCTGTCTCTCATAGCTGACTGTGTGGATAGAATGAGAGAGTGTACATCAACGTGCTTTGTCAACTGGAAAGCGTACCAGGAGTTGTTGAACAAGTGAGAACTGATATTTACTGGTTTGGTTTCCAATATCCTCCACGTAATCAATTAATGTAGTAATGTTTATTAGATGCCTTTTAGTGCCAGGCACTGTGCTACTGCTGAGATACAAAAATCACACACACACACACACACACACACACACACACACCTCCCTGCTGTGGAGCAGATTAAGTCTAGAGCAGGAGACAAAAACCCCTGGGCTGTGTGATAATGTAATGTAATGTAATATAATATAATATAATATAATATAATATAATATAATATAGTATAATATATAATATAAACAATGAAATAATGAGATAATTAAATAATTAATATAATATAATATAATATAAATAATGAAATAATGAATATAACATAACATAACATAACATAACATAACATAACATAACATAAGTATGTACACAGAGAAGAGATGTCTAGCTTTACCCAGAAGGGTCTAGAAAGGCTTCTCAAAGAGTTCCACACCTGTCTCACACTCTTTCACTCGAGCTGATCTTTCCAGGTAGATAGGAGGGTGTGGGAGCTGGATACAGAGTGTGAATGCATAAAGTGTGAGATATCCCTGTGGACTTGTTTGTGATTTGGTATGGCTAACGAATGAGGTAGGAATCTGGTGAGCCATGTGGTGAGAATTTGTGTTGGGGCAGGAAGAGGGGGAAATCTGGGGAATGACAGGCAGAAGGACAAGCAGTTCAGAAGCCTCCGGATACGACACGTTTTCTTTTTTAGCCCCGGATGCAATTAGAAACAAGTTGAAAAAGGCCTGTCTCCGGGGAGGCTGACCTCTTGCCATCTCTCGGGGCTTAAAGCACTGTCTATGATGGCATTCAGTAACTTTTATGTTTCAATTCCAATAATCTAATAACAGCTGCATCAAATCTATCCTCCAGCTGTGGCCATAACACGAATGTCCTTCTGGGAAGGAGTCGGACCAGAAGTCAGACATCACAGCCCAGGGTGTGATCAGCCTCGGGACGCGGGGCAGCACAGTCGGCCGTGGGGCACGTGGGGGAGCGCAGCATGGATTGTAAGGGATCCGGGAAGGTTGGAGGAAGGACACCGAGCCGACTCCCCGAAGAGAGGCTCTGGTAAGCCAGGAAAGGGATATGGGAAGTGGGAAGGGTGAAAAACATGCAGAAGGGGAGTAAATTCAGGCGATCTGCGATAGCGGAAGGGTATGTGAGAGCAAGCGGCAGCAAGGCGCAGGGCACATGGCAGGGGATTATTATTCACGCCAAGGGGTTTGAATTCCCTTCTGAGTGCACTGGGGAGCCTTGGACATTGGGGAAGGATTGGATTCATTGGATTTCTTTGTTTCAGAAAGGAAATGGGTGGGAAGGGGGGAAATAGAGAGCGAGAGAGAGCAGTTAAGAGGTTCCTTGGATAAACCAGGGAAACTATGATCTGAAACAGGAAGAGGACAGTGACCCTGGTAATATTAATGAGAGTCATTTGGCGCAACTGGGGCAGTTGAGAAGCCGGGTGAATGCCGAAATGGAGACGGTGGGCAAGGGGAACTCTCTAGAAGTTTGGCTGTGGATGGCCAAGAAGCGGTAGGGGAGTAGTTGGACGGGGACATGGGCTGAGGAAGGAATTTTTTTTTAAAGAAGAAACTAGAGTATTTTTATTTTTTTTTTTTCAACGTTTTTTTTTTTTTTTTTTTTTTTTTATTTATTTTTGGGACAGAGAGAGACAGAGCATGAATGGGGGAGGGGCAGAGAGAGAGGGAGACACAGAATCGGAAACAGGCTCCAGGCTCCGAGCCATCAGCCCAGAGCCTGACGCGGGGCTCGAACTCACAGACCGCGAGATCGTGACCTGGCTGAAGTCGGACGCTTAACCGACTGCGCCACCCAGGCGCCCCGAAACTAGAGTATTTTTAAATGATGTCAATGGAAAGAAGAAGGAGAGAGTGGACAAATGGCAGAAATCCTCACTGATAAAGAGTGCTCTCAAGAGGACAGGAAGGGTTGGGGTTAACGGCCTTGACGTTTGTGGTAATTGGCCCCCGTTGGACACTTGGCGACCCTCCTTTTCAGGCCGAGGTATGGTGATTTAATACAACATCTTTTCCTTCCCTTCCACCTCATTCCTTTACTTTCCCTAAAACCTGCCGTCCAGCCCTCCACCTCATCAACTACACCGCTGAGTCACCTCTGGAGCCTCCTGTCTAGCCAGTCCCCGTGTTCTCCAGCCCTGCTCCGGTGGCAGTGGGCCAGTCCTTGCCTGTGGTGGCATTGCTAGACTCTGGGGTTTTAACCCAGGATAGCCACGCCCTCCATCCGCCTATCATTTCACTTGAATCTAATTAGCACCCTTTCTTACTACCCCCCCACAGGTCTTGCAATCTCCACTACTTTTCTCAATTCCCTTATTCCGTCCCCCCATGCTACTTCCTAATTCACAGACAACATGACAGGCTCTTGGATTTTTTTCCCTTCTGCACTCTCTTACTCTGTCACCTTTACTCTTTTTCTTTTTTTTTTTTTTTAATTTTTTTTTTCAACATTTTTTATTCATTTTTGGGACAGAGAGAGACAGAGCATGAACGGGGGAGGGGCAGAGAGAGAGGGAGACACAGAATCGGAAACAGGCTCCAGGCTCCGAGCCATCGGCCCAGAGCCCGACGCGGGGCTCGAACTCACGGACCGCGAGATCGTGACCTGGCTGAAGTCGGCCGCTTAACCGACGGCGCCACCCAGGCGCCCCACCTTTACTCTTTTTCAACAGAACAAGGACATTCTTTGCCCTGATTCATCCTTCCATCTATTCCCCGACTCATCTCTACGTCCCTCCTCTTCTGGAACTTTCTGCCTCAGCCCCTTTCTCTCTAATGCCTTTAAAACTTTCCCTCTAGCCTACCGAGTGAAACCATCATCTTGGTGGTATCTATTGACCCTAATCGTCTCAAGTCATTGCCATTTACTGTAACTTCAAATATTATTTCAAAGAAATCTGTCTTTACCACCCCTTTCTCATTACCCCAATGTTACTTTTTCCTGTGGGTAAGGTCACAGTGAGATGTACATTGCTTTCAGTCCTTTTGAGGTGTTCTCCTTCCTGAATTTTCTTCTGTATATGACAGGATTGCCACCCCCCCCCCCCGCCATGTCATAGATGCGTTCTGCAGTAATACTTGCTTCTAATTCTTCACACACTTCTTCACTCCTTCCTAAGCAAGATCTGTCAGTGGCTTCTCCTCCTCCATTTTCCACTTGAACGCTATTCTTGGGATTTGTATTTATCCTTGGTCTTCTTCGTTTTCTCTCTAGCTGACCTCAGACTTTCCCATAACTGTTTACAGTGACTTTCAAACTGCCTTTCCTACTTCATGATTTCCCTGAATAGCACGTCCATAGTTTTCACTCTATTCTCATCCTTAATTTCAACGTTACATGCATTTTGACAGTTTCTGTCCACTCCCTAGGGTAATTAGAAGCTCCCTCTGGGGCCCCAAATACCTGGGACTATTTGCCCCCTTAAGGTCAGGAAGCATCTCGTTTATCTTTATGTTCTTAGTCACCAGCACTAAAAATTATTGGCTGAAAAATGCTCTACACATTTGTCAAACCCAGTGTCAGAACTTGAACTCATTATCCCTTGAGTCTAGACTCTCTGTGTTCCCCAGTTTAAATGAACGACACTGCCATGGATCCAAAAGAACAGATGACAAATCTAGGGCCATTCTCTACGCTCTCCTTTATACTTTGTATCCAATTCGTGGCTCAATCGGTACATCTTTCTTCCAAAATTTATCTCAAGTCCCCTTTCTCTGTCACAACATTGCTCCAAACATGGTTGAGTCTCTCATCATTCCCATAGATTCGAACTTCACTTTCCTGTCTCCACCCTCACTCATCCCTTTTCAAATCCAGCGTTCACACTCCTCCATAGTTTTCTCATACTCTAGTTGTATACGCTAAAACCTTCAATGGCTTCCCATTGCCTACGGTATAAAATCAGGCCACGCAAAAATACACTGAGGGATTTTTATATGCCGGGAACAGCCTAAAACACCTTCACATTTGCTGTCTCAAATTCTCTCTGGAAGAACTCTTTGAGGTGGGGTTTATTCTCTTAATTTCCAGACAAGAAAACTAAGACTCGAAGCGTAGATTTAGTTTACCCGTACAGCTCGTAAGGAGAGAGCTTAGATTTGAGCAGTCTCCTGTTCGTCTCACTGCACCACCCTGCCTTCCACCCCTAATGATGGCATCAAGTGCCTCTCATGCCGTCACCTGACTCTCCTCCTTTCTTTTCCTGCCGCTTCTTTCTCTCTGCACCCTGGGCCCCACGACGTTAAGCTTTTCCCAACTCCTCCGTGACTCCACACTCCTCTCCAGTTGCTGCTTCGTCTGCCTTTTTCTCTGCCTTTTTCCTTCTCCAGCTTTTTGCACTTTTTCGTATCCTTCACAACTGTTGCCAAATGGTGCTTCTCCTGTTATATCTTATTATAATTATGGTTGCTGGGATGTGTGGATTTTTATGCTTTTTGACCATCTGAAATTTTGATTTGTTAACATATTTTCTTATGTATTCTAGTCAATTTTTTCCACATTGCTCTCCTGCCATAGTGTAGATGCTCCAGAGGAAGGGATCTGTTCTCCTTCCTCTCTGTACCTCTATAGATGAACAAAATGCCTGGCATCTAAAAGGTGTTCCTTTTAGATAATATATACATATACATATACATATACATGTATATATATACATTAGATACAATAATACATGTGTATTAAATTAATGAACATATGAATTGATTGAATTGAATGGATGTCAAAACCAAGGTTTGAATATTACCAGCGTATCTAACATACACAAATGCAAACAATCATTTAAGACACCGAAGCAAGTCATAGGAGTACAGTGGCCCTGCATTGTGTACTTTTTGATGGCTATTTTCTTTTTTTTTTTTAAGTGTTTATTTATTTTAAGAGAGAGACAGTGAGCAAGCGTGAGCAGGGGAGGGGCAGAGAGAGAGGGAGAGAGAGAATCCCAAGCAGGTCCAGGCTCTGAGCTGTCAGCACGGAGCCCGACGCGGGGCTCGAACCCACAGACTGTGAGATCATGATGTGAACCAGCATCAAGAGTCTGACACCTGCCCGACTGAGCGCCCCTTGATGGCTGTTTTCATTAGGCATGAATGTACTTTGGTGTGCATATAAATATAACACAAAAATCTATAAAGAGAAAAGCAAAATTGCTCTTTTTGAGAGACTATACTTGCTTTATTATATATTGATGTCACATTTAAAAACATTTTTTTTTATGTTTGTTTATTTTTTGAGAGAGAGAGTGAGACAGTGTGAGTGGGGGAGGGCCAGAGAGAGGGAGACACAGAATCAGAAGCAGGCTCCAGGCTCCGAGCTGTCAGCACAGAGCCTGATGCGGGGCTCGAACTCATGGACCACGAGATCATGACCTGAGCTAAAGTCGGATGCCCAACCGACTGAGCCACCCAGGCGCCCCATATTGATGTCATATTTTGTCGGGATAAGGTAAGGAAGATTGTAAATAAATTGGCATTTTCTGTGCATATTTTGCTTGCTTTTATAGTCAAAATATAGTAATTACATAATAATATATTATTATTACAGGTAATCTACAGACATTTAAATTTTTAAAATCCTATTAGGATCCCCTTTTCTCATATTTAAAAGCAAAATACACTTTGCTCAGTTCTACTGAGGAGGAATTTTAGGTGTTCTGTTCTTCTCTTTAATGACAATGTAATATTCTTTTTCAGCTAATTGATGGTAGAGACAGATTGCTATGTGAGCTTGATTATGAAAAATCAGTAGTTCAAGAAATGGTAAGGCGATTTACATTATTTCCTAATAAATTTGAAATCAGGAATTTCGTTTAATCATGAAAGTTTCCTTTGTAACCATTTACTGTAAACGATTATTTCACCTTCGTGCATAATCTGAATGCACGCATAAGTATAAACTTTTTTACTGAAGTTTTATAGTAGTGTTTTTTATAAAACTGAAGTTTTATAGTAGTGAAGTTTTTACACAGTGTTATAGTGTATCAGCTATCGTGACCTGACAAATCTATACATTAAGCTACGCACACTACAATAAATGGACTCACCACACAACGTCATTACGATATTATTGACTATATTCCCCACGCTGTATTTTTCAACCCCGTGACTTCTTTATTTTATAACGGGAAGTTTGTACCTCTTAATCCCCTTCCCCCGTCTCTAGCAACATTTTCGAATGATCGTCTTAAGAAAACAGTTTGATGAGTATGCGAATAAATGCGATACGCTGTCATGTTGAAATAGCGTCACCGTTTAAAGCACTGCACAAAATTTTTGAGGATTTTTTATGGAGATTTGAAAAAAAAAAAAACCGCAAATGTGAGAGCCCAATATTTTGAAGGATTTGCTACTTTTCGTTACAAATTGCCATAACTGACCACAATAAAGAGCCCAGCTAGATATTTTGGCATTCTGTGTTAGTCTCGTAAGAAAACACTGCCTTTTTATGTTCTTTTAAGAGAACTTTCCAGACGGCTGCTCTTTTATTTTATCTGTTGACTACCCACCCCCTAGGCCCCCGCCACCTCACCCCTCCCCACCCCCGCCAGCTTATGGTGTTGTAATTCGGCTTTCAACTGGTCACCACTGGTATGTCTTTGTTACAGTAAACTGACTGTGTTTATTATAATCAAAAATAAAACACAGCTTGACTTGCGTTCTAAATGTGCTTGAAAAGAATATGATACTGTTTAGAGGAGAAAAGGTTGTTCATAGGAAGTCAACACCACTTCAGATATTGAAACATTCCCCTTTTTACAGCTCGTCACACTTAGTGCCAAGTCATGACTGTTTCCCTAACTCTGTTTTGTTGCTCTCAGCACCATGTGTTTTGGGTTCCTTGTCATAGAAATTAATGCCAAACAATGCTCCGGGGCTACAATAAAGCCTTCTATGAAACCAACTTGGGAATGCAGGCGAGGACAAAATGATGGTTAGCTCTTCACAGAAACCGTGGGCTAACAAATACGTTGTTTTGAACCCTCTGCTTTTCGATACCTGGCCTATAAAAATCGTCTCCGTTATTTGAGGTTACTTGGTTGATTCCCTCTCTCCCCTCCCCCTCTCCTGTCATTCCTCCAAAAGTCTAGGAGTTGCTTCTGAAAACAAACTAAATGTGCACATTGTCACGAAAAGCGACAGTGTTTCTATAGAATGGGGGCCAAATGTTACATCGTCAGTCTGTTTGTGGCCTCAGAAATCAGACTTGATCGTAAAAAAGCAAGTTTGGGCCAATACTATGAACAGAACCCATAGGTTTCCTTTGTCTCTTTATTTAAGCCTTAAGCAGTTAACTGGTGCTCTTACGGTGCCCGCAGAGGAGCCAATCACGTCTTATTTTGTTGTTGAGAAGTTTTTTGAGCACCAGGCTTCTTGCCAAGCAGCAAGATCTTGCATCACAAACCCGGCCGGGCACAAGAGCCTCCGGAAGGCTCAGAACTAGCTTGGGGGTTCGTGTTTTCAGTAGAGGGAGTCTGCTCAAGGTTCTTCTGATGTCCAAGGTTTCCATGGTGTACTTTTGGGCCCAGCAAGGTCACTGGCGCCCCCTCCCTCCCACCAGAGCATTCCGTTACTAACTCAGAGGGAGGTTGGCTTTGTGGCTGGTGGGCTTCCTTTGTTTCTTGCCACGGGACTTTTTTCCAGAAATGAAGATTTCTGGATTGATGATCGCACCTAGATGGGGAAGTGGGAGAAGGTGGAGTTGATGCTGAGTCGTTTTGTAGAAATTAAAGAACTTTCTCACTGAAGGGTTTTTGTTCCATGCTTGTCTATTACTGTCCTCCAACGCAGTTTGTTTTCTGGCCTCTTAAGAGACTAGTTTAAAAAGTCAAAGAGTTGGGGCGCCTGGGTGGCTCAGTCGGTTGAGCCTCTGACTTCGGCTCAGGTCATGATCTCGCGGTCCGTGAGTTCGAGCCCCGCGTTGGGCTCTGTGCCGACAGCTCAGAGCCTGGAGCCTGCTTCGGATTCTGTGTCTCCCTCTCTCTGACCCTCCCCCGTTCATGCTCTGTCTCTCTATGTCTCAAAAATAAATAAACGTTAAAAAAAAAAGTCAAAAAGCTACAAGTAAAAAGGCACCTTCAGTAAGGGTATGTAAGCAATGAGATATGGGGCAATGGTGTCCTTAGATTGGCTTGAGGGGAAGCATATGAAATAATTTGGTATCTTCCTGTGATTCCTACACTGAGTGGCTTTCACTTATCTTTTTTTTTTTTAATTGAGCTATAACTGCCACCTAACATTGTATTCATTTTTCGTGTACAACAAAATGATTTGATATATATGTGTATATTGTAAAATGATCACCACTGTAAGTCTAGTGAATACCCATCACCAAACCTAATTACAAAACTTTTTGCTTGTGATAAAAACTTTTAAGATCGGCTCTCTTAGCAGTTTCCGGATATACAATACAGTATTGGTAAGTATAGTCACCATGTTGTATATTATATTCCCAGGACATTTGTTAAAACTAGGAGTTTGTATATTTTGATCACCTTCACCCATTTCGCCCACCGCCCTTCACCCCCCCACCCCCACCTCTGGCAACCACCAATCTGTTTCTCTAAGTTCAGTTTTTAGACTCCACCTATAAGGTGTTTCTCTTCCTGTGACTTATTTCACGTGCTGTAATGCCCTCAAGGTCCATCCATGATGTTGCAAATGGCAGGATCTCCTTTTTTATGGCTGAATAGTATTCCGTTATACATATATGCCACGTTCTCTTTACCCATTCATCTGTAATGGACTCTTAGGTTGTTTCCACTTGTTGGCTATTGTGAATATGAACATGGGTTGCAGATAGCTTTTTGAGATAAGTGATGTTGCTTCTTTCAGATAAATACTCAGAAGTAGATTTGCTGGGTCACATGGTAATTCTATTTTTAATTTTTTTGAGGACACTCCATAGTGTTTTCCAGAGCGACTGCACCAATATACATCCCCACCCGCAGGGCACACGTGTTCCCTTTTCCCCACTTTTTTGCCAACACTTGCTATCTCTAGTGATAGCCATTCTATCAGGTATAAGGTGATATCTCATTGTGTTTTGATATGCATTTTCCTGATGATTGAGGATGTTGACCACCTTTAGAGGTACCTCTTGGCTATTTGAATATCTTCTTTGGAAAATGTATACTTAGATCGTCTGCCCATTTTTAATTGGGTTATTTAGGTTTGTTGGGTTCTTTTGTTTGTTTTGTTTTGTTCTGTTGCTATGAGTTGTATGAGATCTTTAAATATTTTGAATATTAATTCCTTATCAGATATATGATCTCCAAATATTTTCTACCATTCCATAAGTTGCCTTTTTATTGTGTTGATTGTTTTGCTGTGCTGAAGTTTTTAATGTGGTGTAATCTCACTTGTTTGTTTTTTATTCTGATATTTGTGCGTTAAGCATCATATCCAAAAAAATCATTGCCAAGACCTATGTCAAGAAGCTTTTCCCTTGTGTTTTCTTTGAGGAGTGTTATGGCTTCAGGCCTTACATTTAAGTCTATAATTTGTTTTGAGTTAATTTTTGTGAGTAGTGTAAGATAGGGGTCTAGTTTCATTCTTTGACATGTGAATGTCTGATTTTCCCAGAACCATTTATTGAAAAAACTGTCTTTTCTTTTTCTCTTTTCTTTTCTTTTTTCTTCTCTCTTTAGAGACAGAGAGCGAGCGAGAGAGAGAGAGCATGTGCAAATAGGGGAGAGGGGCAGAGGGCTGGGGTGGGGGGAAGAATCTTAAGCAGACTCCACCCTCAGCCCAGAATCTGATGTGGGGCTCAATCTCAGGAAATTGGGACCATTACCTGAGCCAAAATCAAGAGTTGGATGCTAGACTGAGCCACCCAGGCACCCCTATATTTTCTTTATTGAGCATTCTTGGCTCCTTTGTCAAATATTAGTTGATTATTTATTCGTGGGTTTGTTTTGGACTCTCGATTCCATTTCATTTGGTCTATCTGTCTGTTTTTATGCTGGTACCATACTGTTTTGATTACTATAGCTTTGTGATATAGTTTGAAATCACCAAGTGTGATGCCTCCAGATTTATTTTTCTTTCTCAGGATTGCTTTGGCTTTGGGGGGTCTTTTGTGGTTCCATATAAGTTTTAGGATGATTTTTTTCTACCTCTGGAAAAAGCACAGTCTGTGAAAAGTGGAATCTTAATAGGGGATTGCATTGGCTTTGAGTAGCATAGACCTTTTAGCAATATTAATTCTTCCAGTCCATGAACACGAGATATCTTTTCATTTACTTGTATCTTCTTCAATTTCTTTCATCAGTGTCTTTAGTCTTCAGTGTACAGATCTTTCACCTCCTTGGTTTAATTTATTCTTAAATGTTTTCATTCTTTTAATTCTATAGTAAATGGGATCATTTTCTTTAAGATAATTTGCTGTTCGCGTATAGAAAACGCTACTGATTTTTGTATGTAGGTTTTGTATCCTGCACTTTCATATATCTTGAAGCTAACAACAACAAAAAAGGAGAGTTCTCATCAGGAAAGTACTAGAACCGAACTCTTAATTTCAGTTAATTTTCCATCTGCTTCATTCCAGTGTACCTGGCTCCTAGGGACAATCCAGACTTAAGATGGAAAGGAGTTATAAAGGTTGCTCTGGCTCCTCATTCTGGGGGCACAGCCCTGAGTTATTGCTGCACTTGGACTTGATCCTGTGACTGGGTTCCCTGTTGTCTGAGTTCCTTCTGAGTCATGCCTTGGGTGCTATTCCAGGGAATGTGGCAGTGTTTGGCCATTCAATGAGGAAACCAGTATTTTGGTGACTCAGACATTTACTGTAATGAAACATAGGATTGAATTTCTGTGCCTCGGCCTGTATATTTGATAAAGTTTGGTACCATCGCTGTTCTGAAGCTGGTGTCCCACAGGTAGAATCCACGGTTTGCCAACAATTGCTGCCCTAAGGCTGAGCACCATTCTGGAATCTGGGCCATGCTTTCAGTGATCTGTGCGAAACTGTATTTACATTGTAGCTCTGGAGAATAGTGGCTCTTCTAACAATTTTTTTTAAAGTTTATTTCTGAGAGAGAAACAGAGCATGAGCTGGGGAGGGGCAGAGAGAGAGAGAGGGAGACACAGAATCTGAGGCGGGTTCCAGGCTCCGAGCTGTCAGCACAGAGCTATTAGCACAGAGCCCCATGCGAGTCTCGAACTCACGAACTGTAAGATCAAGACCTGAACCAAAGGTGGACACTTGACGGACTGAGCCACCCAGGTGCCCCAAGAATAGTGGCTCTTAATGCAGATGAGCATGACAGACTAGTGGCTCAGGGTGACTGCCTCCCTCTATACGTGGCAGGGAGAGGAACAAGTTCCCCGATCCTGCCTACCATTAAGAAAATGTGTTCCATACAGTCCCGGACATTTGGTGGCCCTTTATAATCTCCTTATAAGTCACAGAGGCGGAGGGCGGACCTTGTGGAAGGAATGTTCCTTTGAGCAGGTGTTGTTCACAGTCCATTACCACGAAGGCCACACGCCCTGGCAGTAATTCACCCCCTCTGAAATGAGCAGACACATTTGTCTGCCTATGGTCGGGAGGTGTATTGCAATCTATCTCAGAGGGCTGTTTCTTCTCCCTGGTTTCCTCTTCCCGAAGCGCCCTCTCTGGGTTAACTCCTAGTCATGCCTCAGGTCAGAGGTCAGATAACATCTCTGGGAACCCCGCCCCATTACTGCCCCAGACTGGATGAGGTGTTTATGGAGGTTTTTCTAGCACACGGCCCCCCTCTCGTGGCTCCCCTCACACTGTGTACAGATGGCCCGTTGACTTCTCTGCTGTCTCCGTCCGGTGAGGTACTGGAAAGCAAGAGCTGCGTCTTGTCCGAAGCCTACCATGGCGGCTGCCACAGAGTAGAGACTCGAACGTTTGTTATGAGTACGTGAAGGAATGAATTTCAAAAATGGCTAGCTGTGGGGCACCTGGGTGGCTCAGTCAGTTGAGCGTCCAACTCTTGATGTCGGCTGACGTCGCGATTTCTCAGTCCGTGAGTTGGAGCCCCGTATCGGGCCTTGTGTTGGCAGCGTGGAGCCTGCTTGGGATCCCCTCTCTCCCTCTCTCTCTCTCTGCCCCTCCCCCGCCCTCTCTCTCTCTCCCAAATAAACTTTAAAAAACGATTCGTTGAAAACGACTTAACCCATACTATGACCTGAACTGCACAGAGTTCAATAAGCGGGTAGTACTGGGGCACCTGGGTGGCTCAGTTCTTTGAGCATCAGACTTCAGCTCGGGTCCTGATCTCATGGGTTCGGTTCATGAGTTCGAGCCCCGCATTGCGCTTTGTGCCGTCAGTGCAGAGCCTCCTTTGGATCCTCTGTCTCTCCGTCTCTGTCTCTGTCTCTCTCTCTCTCTGCATCTCCGCCACTCAAGCTCTCGCTCTCAAAAATAAACATTTAAAAAAGTTTTTTAAAAAGCAGGTAATACTGTTAATACATGTATGTGACATAGCTACACAATATATCAACTAACTACAGTGTACTTTCCAGTATTACTTTATAGGTTTTGTTCCAATGTTTCTCAAAATTTTTGGTCTCAAGATCCCTTTTGCTCTGAAAAATTATTGAGTCCCCTAAGGAGATTTGGTTTAAGTTAGTTCTATCGGCTAATATTTGCTGCCTGTGAAGTGAAAACAGAGTCAAATTATTTCTTGATCCATTTAAAAATAACAATAATGGCCTCTTACATGCTGACCTAAGTAGCATTATTTATGAAAATATTTTCCGAAACGAAAAAGGTTGGTAAGGGTGGCGTTGCCTTACATGTTTGCAAATTTCTTTAACGTCTGGCTTACCGGAAGACAGCTGGATCCTCATATCTGGCTCCGCATTCATTCTGTCGCGATAAACATCACAGAGCCTCTGGAAAACTCCACCCTACACTGGTGAGACCATGAGAGTGAAAAACAAGGTGACCATTGTCTTAGTATTATTATGAAAATAAGAATGACGTTGCAAAAGCCCTCGAGATCTTGGGAACCCCATGGATTCTTGGACCGTGCATTGAGAATTGCGGCCTTAGTTACTAAGGGAAAACTCGTAGCCAGGTGTGATTAAGGGAAGTGTCTTTGTTCTGGTCTAGTCCTGAGCCTCTTTCCTTTGTTTTTATTGAATTCATTTATTTCCTGACTCTCTCCCTTGACACCTCCCTGTCAGGACGTCAGGCTGATACATTTCAATGAACAGAAGCCATTCATGCTGAGGTCAGGCAGAAAGCTCCGGACTTCCATTTGAGGAAATTGTCATGTATCTCTCATATGGTCGTAGCTGCAGTAAGCGTTCACTGTGGGTAACACCCGCTGCTGGGTTGTGCTGTTGTAATCCTAGGTGTCGGGCGAGGGGCAGAGCCATAAGTACCGCTAGTTTGTGTGGTATAAGTATATAACGTTTATTAATAACAATTTACAAGAGTAAAATGAGCAGAGAGGACACTCTCCCTTGAGCTTGTATTATTCCACCACAAGGTGGTCTTGGGCTAGGTCGGCAGGATGAATCATGGAAAGTGCTGCAGGAGAGGAATCCCAGCTCCGTAGCACTTTGTCCGTCTATTGGGGAAGTCGGAAAGGGCACTGGGACCATCCAGGCACTTTGTTGTAGCGGGAGCTTCCGGCCAGGGAGATGCCCCGTTACGATCGCCGAGACGTGAGCTCAGGGAAGTGGCACCAATGCCATCAGTGTCACCCAGAGAACTCACTTGGGTCCAGTTGAGCCATCTACTGGTCAGGTGGAGGACAGATAAGTAGCTGCTGGGCTGTGGGTTTCATTTTTCCCACTGGAAAGTGTGGTGGTTCCTTTCCTCCTCCGAGAAAAGAGAGGTGGATTATTCACACCTACACTTACTGAAGAAGGGGTCATCGTTGAGAGGGTGACCCACTTATCCTGCTTTGACCAGAGTTTCCCCAGGCTTAGCGCAGAGAGTCCTGTATCCAGAAACCCCTCAGCCTTAGGCAAACCCGGATGGTGGGTTCCCCTGATGGCTAGAGACCTGAGAGCTCCTCCTGAGAACAGACGTGATTCTGCGTATCAACTCCAACATATTAAGAGTATTTGGAAGGAAAATTCAAACTCGTTGGGAAAGAGAGCCCAAACTTACACACACTATGTTGATCGGTGGGGGAAACTATCAAATAAGCTAGGCATTCACACCAACTCCCAGAGAAAAGAAAACAAAAAATTTTAGGTAAAGCATTATAAACATCTTTATAAATAAAGCACCAAAGGATTGACAAGAGAGGGAATACCAGGTCAAATCAAATGTCAAGGGAGAACTTAGCACTCCAGACTAAGTGTTCCTTTAGAGCACTCACCAGCCTGTACAAACCTGAAACAGAAGCCACAGCTGCGCGTGCTAGTGTGTGTGTGTGTGTGTGTGTGTGTGTGTGTGTGTGTGAAGAGGTGGTAGTAATCTCCCACGTGAGGCTAAGAACCAATGACCTTTTCTGCAGGGCAAATGTGAACCAAAACTAAGTCGGCAGGAAATAGGGAACGTGTGTGAGGAACAAAAGTGCTATATCAGTCATTGTTATATGCCTTCCATTCTTTCCTTTTTGGGTAAGAGAGGGTCTCTCGTGGTTAGCCTGTCTCCCACTGTGGTAGGTTGGCTATGGGGACTGGATAACTTGTCTTTTTGGTTCCTGGATCTTTGGATCAAGATAGACTATCTGCACCTGGACCAGATTTAGACAATGAGATCTGGGCTTCCAGCTGACACCATTACAGGATGGGATTTAGGGGAGGCCTTGGGTGGGGATGAATGTGTTTTGCATATGGGAAACAATGTAAAATGTGGGAGCCAGAGGACAGATAAAGGTAGAAAACGAATTTGAGAAAGTCCAATGTACATCTGTGATAGAAACTCTCAACAAAATGGGAATAGAGCTGCTGATGGGTATCTACAAAACACTTAGACAACTGTTGTTATGTTTCATGGGAAAAGACTGAAACTGAGATCAGAAATGAGACAAGAGGGGCACCTGGGTGGCTCAGTCGGTTGGGGGTCCGACTTCAGCTCAGGTCGTGATCTCACAGTTCATGAGCTCGAGTCCCGCGTCGGGCTCTGTGCCGACAGCTCAGAGCCTGGAGCCTGCTTTGGATTCTGGGTCTCCTTCTCTCTCTGCCCCTTCCCCACTCACACTCTGTCTCTCTCTGTCTCAAAAATAAACAAACATTAAAAAAAATTTAAAGAAATGAGATAAGAATGTCTGCTCTTATCACTTCTATTCAACATCGTATTTTAGGATTTAACCAGTATAATAATGTAAGAAAAAGAAATAAGCAGTATCCAGCTTGGAAAGGAAGAAGTTTTATTCCTAGATGGCATGATCATCTATATAAGAAATCCTAAAGAATTTACCAAAAAGCTACTAGAATTAATAAGTGAATTTAGCAAGGTTACGAAGATCAAGATATAAAAATAATGTAGTGCTGTCAACAAACAATAAATAATCAAAAATTGAAATGAAAACAACCCACCAACTTATAATAGCATACAAATGGGAAATGCTTATGGATAAATTTGATAAAACATGTACAAAACCATACAAAGCACTACGGAGAGAAATTAAGACTTAAACAGATGGAAAAACATACAATATTCATGATTGGCACAATGCATGTTGTAAGCTTTCAGTTATCGCCAGATTGTTTTATAGATTCAACACAATCCCAATCAAAATGCCAGCAGGCTTTTTTTAAATTATTATTAATCAACCGTCTCCTCTAAAATGTATGTGGAAATGCATGGACACTGAATAGCTGAAACGATTTTGGGAAAGAACAAAGCTAAAGGACTCATACAACCTGCTTTCAAGAGTTACTCTAAAGACACGGTAGTCAAGGTACAATGATATTGGCATAAGGATAAGCATATAGGTGGATGGAATAGAATAAAGAGCCCAGAAATAGAGCCAGCGGGTCATGTGTGGTGAATCGATTTCTGACATCTGTGCCCAGACAATCCTAGTGGGAAAGGATATTTCTTTCAACAAAGGGTAGTGGAACACCTGGATAGCTATAAGCAAAAAATGAACCTCAACTCTTACCTCACACCTCACATAAAAATTAACTCAAATCTATCATAAACCTAAATGTAATAGCTAAAACCACAGAATTTCTAGAATAAGGTATAGGAGAGGATTTTGTATATAGGAAAAATATAAAATATTGGAGCCAAAGGGCAGAGAGATGTAGGAAAAAACGTGTGAGAAAGTCCAATATACACTATGATGAAAACTTTCAGCCAACTGGGAATAGAAAGGGTTAAGAGGAAGACCACAATTAAAAAACTTTTTTATTTTTAGTTCATTTATTTTGAGAGAGAGTCAGTGAGCTCACTCTGTCAGTGCAGAGCCTGCTGCAGGGCTCAAACTCACGAACTGTGAGATTATGATCTGAGCTGAAATCGAGAGTTGCATGCTTAACTGACTGAGCCATCCACGCGCCCCGAAATACAATTTTAAGTACAAAAAACAGAATGAAAAATAAAACGTATCAAATATATGAGACACAGCTAAAGCAGTGCTGAGAAGGAAATATAGCTCTAAATGCTTACAGTAGAGAAGAGGAGGGTCTCAAATCAAGAACTGAAGTGCCTACCGCAAGAAATTAGAAACAGAGGAGCAAAATAAACCCAAATCAACCAGAAAGGAAGTAAATAATAATGATAATAGTGCTCTCTCTCTCTCGATCTCTCTCGATCTCCCTCGATCTCTCTCGATCTCTCTCGATCTCTCTGTCTCTGACTCCTTCCCCACCCACCCAACACTTCACTTCACATGCACACACTGATGAAAGGCCAAGTGAGCATACTGGGAGAAAACAGCAGTCTGTAATCTCACTAACCACCAAATCTGCTGGCATCTTGACCTTGAACTTCCCAGCCTCCAGAACCATGACAAATAAACGTTTGCTCTTTAGGCCACCCAATCTGTGGTATTTTGTCATATCAGCCTGAGTATATTCAGATAGGACAGAGTCCAATTTATCAATCTTTCCTTTCATGAATTGTGCTTTGGGTATCATGTCTAAGAACTCTTTGCTTAGCCCTAGATCCCAAAGATTTTTCTCTTATTTTTTTTTTCTAAAAGTTTATGGTTTTATATTTTACATTTCGGTCTATGATCCATTTTGCGTTACTCTTTGTGTAAGATGCAAGGTTTACATGAGGTTCATTTTTGGTGGCTACCGATGTCCGATTGCTCCTGCCCTAAATGTTGAAAAGGCTATTCTTCTTCCAAGGAACTGGTGTTGCACTTCTGTCAAAAATCAGTGAAAATATTTGCGCGGATCTATCTCTGGATTTACTGTTCAGTTCCATTGATTTATGGGTCTAGTCCTCTACGAGTACCACAGATCTTTGATTACTGCAGCTATATAATAAATCTTAATATCAGGCAAAGTGAGTCCTTCTAATTTATTCTTCTTTTTCAAGATCGTTTTAACTATTCTAGGGCCTTACCTCTAGGATAAAATTGTCTATGTGTGCAAAAAACCTAGCTGGGATTTTGATAGAAATGCATTAAGCTGGAGATCAATCTGGGGGAGAATTGACATTATGTAGTACATTGAGTTGTCTAATCCATGAACACAGTATGTCTCTTTATTTATTTGAGTCTTTGAGTTTTTTCATCAGCATTTTATAATTATCAGCATACAGAATGTATGAATGGTTAGATTTATATCTACTTCTGTTTCCTTTGGAGCAGTTGCAAATTGTGTTGCATTTTTAATTTTTGTTTCCATATGTCCATTTATTTGGGCCTTCTCTAATTTTGTCAGCAGTATGTTAATTTCAGTGTAGGGGTTTTGCACACCTTTTGTTAAATTTATTCCATAGTATTTTATCGTTTTTAATACACTTGGAAATGGAATTGGTTTTAGGTTTTATTTCCACTTGTTTGGTACTGGTGTATAAAAATACAACTTATTTTATATTAACTTTGTATTCTGCACCTTGTTAGATTCACTTAATTGTTACAATAATAATTTCATAGATTTCTTCAAGTGTAAACAATCTGCAGATTCTTGATATGTAAGCACTCAGGTCTTCTGTAAACGGACAGTTTTATTTATTTGTTTCTGATCTTTGTACCTTTTATAACAATGGCTAGGACTTGCAATAGAGTGTTGTGTAACAGTGGTGAGAAGAAGCATTCTTGTCTCATTCCGAGGCTTAGGGCATACTTTATTGTGTCATCATTAAGTATGATTTAGCCATAAGGTTTTTATGGCAGCCATTTGTCAGGTTGAAGAAGTTCCCATTTATTCCTCGGTTTCTGAGAGTTTCTTTCATGAATGGCTGTTGAATTTTGTCAAATGCTTTTTTCCGCAGCTATTGAAATGATGATATATTTTTTCCCTTGTCCTGTAATGTGGCGAAATACCTGGGTTTTTGAACGTTGAAGCGATTTTGCATTCCTGAGATAAACCCCTCTTTGTCATGACGTTTTAGACCTTTTATATGCTACTGCATTCAATTTGCTGAGGACTCTGAATCTATGCTCATAAGGGACATTGGTCTCTAAATTTTCTTTCTTTCTCTGGGTGTGTGTTTTGCAGTTATGCAGCCTTCATAAAATGAATTTAGAAATATGTCTTCTCTGTCTTCTGAAAACAATTTTGGCGGTGTTAGTAAAGATTTGTCATTTCTTTCTTAAATGTTTGGTAGAATTCACCAATGAAACTGTCTGAGCCTAGAGTTTTCTTTATGTAAAAGTTTTTGATAATGGTTTTATTTTCTTGAATAGCTTACAGCTATTCACGTTTTTTTATTTCATTTTCTGTTTTGTTATGTAGTGTTATTCAATTTGTTCACTTCATTTAATTACGTATTTGTTGGTATGAGGTTTTGCATAACATTCTCTTATTATCCTTCTAATATCTATAGGATCTGAAATAATGAATCCTCTTTCATTCCTGATATTAGTAAATTATGTTTTTGATCAGTCCAATTGGGGGTTTATCAATTTTGCTGATCATTTCAAGAAATTAATTTTGGCTCTAACTTCTCTATTTTTTTCTTTTTATTTCATTGATATCTGCTCTGACCTCTGTCCTTTTTCCAACTCTATTTCCTTTTTGTTTACTTTGCTCTTCTTGTTTCAAATTTTAAAAAACCGTTTATTTATTATTGAGAGAGAGAGACAGAGCACAAGTGAGGGAGGAGCAGAGAGAGAGGGAGACAGAATCCAAAGCAGGCTCCAGGCTCTGAGCTGTCAGCACAGAGCCTGATGAGGGACTCAAGCTTGTGAACCTCGAGATCATGACGTGAGCCGAAGTTAAACACCCAACACACTGAGCCCACTAGGCACCCCGCTCTTGCTTTTTTTTTAAGTTTATTTATTTCTTTTTGAGAGAAAGAGAGAGCATGCAAGTTGGAGAGGGGCAGAGAGAGAGGAAGAGAGAGAATCCCAAGCAGGCTCCACACTATCAGCGAGAGTCCAGGGAGGAGCTTGATCTCATGAACTGTGAGATCATGACCTGAGCCGAAATCAAGAGTTGGATGCTTAGCTGACTGAGCCACCCTGGCGCCCCCACTCTTCTCTTTTGACCTTCCCAGGGTGGAACTTTAGGTAATTGATCTCCGGCTTTTTATTATTTTTAATATGAGCATTTAAAGCTATTAATTTACCCCTGAGCAGCTTTCCACACGTTTTGATATCCTGTATTGTTACTCAGTGTAGAAAATTTTCTAATTTCTGGTTTCCTTTGTGATTTAGAACTGTGTTGTTTACTTTATCTTTTTTGTTATTGATTTCTAGTTTAATTCCATTGTGATCAGAGAACATTCTCCGTATGATTTGAATTTTTATCAGTCTGTTGGCAGTTCTTTCATGGCCAAAAAGCACAGAGTCTATCATGGGACTGTACCATATATACTTGAAAATGATTTATCTTCTGCCAAGTTGATGGGTGGTATTCCAACCTCTTTGTGTATTTGTATTTAAAGTGCTTATGTAATAGACAGAAAAAATTGGTTCTTGATTTTTAAAATTTTTTTTAACCTTTATTTTATTTTTGAGACAGAGAGAGACAGAGCATGAACGGGGGAGGGGCAGAGAGAGAGGGAGACACAGAATCGGAAGCAGACTCCAGGCCCCGAGCCGTCAGCCCAGAGCCCGATGCGGGGCTCAAACCCACTGACCGCGAGATCGTGACCTGAGCCGAAGTCGGACGCTTAACCGACTGAGCCACCCAGGCGCCCCGGTTCTTGACTTTTTTACACATTCCGGCCATTTCAGCATTTTAACCAGATTGCTTAGTCTATCAACATTCAATGTGATTATTGATAGGGGTGGATTAGGTTTTACCATTTTATTACTTGTTTTCTACATGTGCCCTCTGGGTTTTGCATAGTCATTTTTCCTCTGTTCCTTTGTTGATTGATTGGTTTTTACCTTTCTTTTCATATGTTTTAGAATCCCATTTTACTTTATCTGTTATCATTTTGGCTTTTCGCCTACCTTTCAGTGGTTACTCGGGCAATTATAATTTACATCCTTAACTTGTTGCCGTTTGGCTTAGAGTTAATTTAGGGCCATTTCGTGTAACATATAGTACACCTGAAATACGTAGGTTTGTTTATATAGATTTATTTCTCCATTCTTCAAGTGAAAGTTGTTCTATGTATTCTATTTACATCACAATTACAGTTTTTGCCTTACTTTTTTCAAGTTTTATTTGTGTATTTATGTAATCTGTATACCCAAAGAGGGGCTTGAATTCACAGTCAGCAGTTGAACATTCTACCTACTGAGCCAGCCAGGCGCCCCTATAATTTTTGCTTTATTATTTTATTTTCTTGCAATTTTTGCTTTCAACAGTTGCATGTATTTGAAAGAAATGAAAACAAAATACTCTTACCTATTTACCATTTCTGATGCTCTGCATTCCTTCCTAAAGATTGGAGGCTGTCCCTGGGATCAATTTTCTTCGGTCTGAGGAGATTCCTTTAGTGTTTCTCATAGATCAGGACCGTGGTGGTGCCGTCCCTCTGTTTTTTTTTTTTGTTTTTTTAATGTTTGTTGTTGAGAGAGAGAGAGAGAGAGAGAGAGAGAGACAGAGGGTGAGCGACAGAGGGGGAGGGGCAAAGAGAGACACACACATGGAATCGGAAGCAGGCTCCAGGCTCTGAGCTGTCAACACAGAGCCCAATGTGGGGCTCGAGCCCACGAACCAGGAAATCATGACCTGCGCTGAAGCCCAACACATAAGTGACTGAGCCGCCCAGGTGCCCCTCCTTTGCCGTCGACCTTGAAAGATACTTTCTCTCAGCACAGAATCCCGAGTCGACAGTGTTGGCTTTTCTTTCATTCTTTTAGCACTTTAGAGACGTCATCCCACTAGTTTTTCAGCTACCGTCCAAGTGTCAGTCTGTTAACAGGCTTTTCCTTGAGAATAGATCAACCACACACCCTTGTTGTATGGCGCATTTGGGGATTTTAAGGACATTATGAATGTTCTATGCCATTTTTAAGAATCAAGCAATGAGTATCGCTTCTCGGCCTTTTGGCTAAGATCAAGTGAAGAATCAAGCAATGAGTGGCTCACTTGGTTGAGCGTCCAGCTTCGGCTCAGGTCATGATCTCACGGTTTGTGAGTTGGGGCCCTGCATCGGGCTCGCTGCTGTCAGCGCAGAGCCCTCTTGGGATCCTCTGTCCCCTTCTCTGCCCCTCCTCTGCTTACGCTCTGTCTCAGAAAAAAATAAATAAATAAATAAATAAATAAATTTTAAAAAGCAGGCAGGGGCGCCTGGGTGGCTCAGTCGGTTAAGCGGCCGACTTCGGCTCAGGTCATGATCTCGCGGTCCGTGAGTTCGAGCCCCGCGTCGGGCTCTGTGCTGACAGCTCAGAGCCTGGAGCCTGTTTCAGATTCTGTGTCTCCCTCTCTCTGACCCTCCCCTGTTCATGCTCTGTCTCTCCCTGTCTAAAAAAAAAAAAAAAAAAAAAACGTTAAAAAAAATTAAAAAAAAATTTTTAAAAAGCAGGCAATGAACTTGGTTGCAATCAAACTGCAGCCGCGTGTCGCAGGCGGTGGGTGGCGACATGGCCACCAATCCTAATTCCATCTTCAAGGCTTCCCTTCACTGCAGGCATCGCCCAGGCATCAGCTAGAGATTAGGCAAAATTTACGCACATGGTTTGGGGCCGTGCAGTCCGACTTTCCTCAGGGTCTCCTTGCCTTGGGCCTTTTGTTGGCTATGGCTGTCCTGAACTGTGTCCTCAGCAATCCCGAAAGGCTGCGGGTTTCCCCTCGGTTTTGGTTACTCCCCCCACCAGCCAGACCGGGCACCGCTCTCAAGTTTAAAGCCATTGTCTTCAAGTAATTGCTTTCGTATACTTTTCTCCAGAGTTTATAGCTGTCATCTGCGGGAAGGTTGGTTTCACAGCAGTTACTCGGCCGTGACCAGAAGCATAGCCCCCACTTAATTACGCCTTCATAATGTGAATATTATCATGTCACACACATACACCCCCACACACTTAAAGTCATTCAGTGGTGCCCTCCTGCGTTTGAAATAAAATCCAAGCTTTGCGTGTTCTCCTTGATCTCAGCACACCTGCCCAGTTCTCCCCAAATGCAGCGCTCCATGGACACCAGTTACCATCCCCCCAGACCTCAAGAGTTCATGACACAGACCTGTCTTCGGTTGAATTCTGCTCTATCTGTAGGTGACAACTACTTTTGAAACTCCATTGTAGTTGATGAGACGCTAATGAGATGATCGGCTAGAGGTATTTCTCATTTTTCAAAAGATTAGCCAGAATTAGAATCACTGGCATTGAGGCGCCCGGGTGGCTCAGTCGGTTAAGTGTCTGACTTCAGCTCAGGTCATGATCTCGCGGTTCGTGGGTTCGAGCCCCGCGTCGGGCTGTGTGCTGACAGCTCAGAGCCTGGAACCTGCTTCGGATCCTGTGTCTCCCTCTCTCTCTGCTCCTCCCCTGCTCACGCTCTGTCTCTCGACAACAAATAACTGTTAAGGGGCGCCTGGGTGGCTCAGTCGGTTGAGCATCTGACTTCAGCTCAGGTCATGATGTCACGGTCCGTGGGTTCGAGCCCCGCATCGGGCTCTGGGCTGATGGCTCGGAGCCTGGAGCCTGCTTCCGATTCTGTGTCTCCCTCTCTCTCTGCCCCTCCCCCATTCATGCTCTGTCTCTCTCTGTCTCAAAAATAAATAAACGTTAAAAAAAAATTAAAAAATAAAATAAAATAAATAAATGTTAAAAAAAATTTTTTTAAATCACTAGCATTACTCGTAAATTAATATGAAAAAAGCTTAATAAGATTGACGCATGCATTAATGATATATTATTTGCCCCTTGCAACAGCACAGATGGATCTGAAGGAAATTATACAAAGTGATGTGAATCAGAGAAAGACAAATACTGTATCACCTTACTTATAGGTGGAATCTAAAAACAAACCTGAGAAAATGAACTCAAAAATGCCAGAGGGTAGGGTGGGACGTGGGTGAAATGGGTGAAGGTGGTCAAAAAGGACAAATTTCCAGTTATGAGATAAAAAGCGGTCATAGGAGCATCGCGTGCAACATGGCGACTATGGTTAATAAGACTGTATAGTATATTTGAAAGTTGCTAAGAGAGTAAATCCTAAATGTTCTCGCCAGAAGAAAAAAAATGTAACTGTGTGGTGATGGATGTTTTAACTACATTTATTGTGGTGATCATGTTGTAATAGAAGCAAATTTTGAATTATTACGTTGCAGACCTGAAACTAATATAGCATTATATGTCAGTTATATCTCAATGATACGTATGATAAAAAGCCTTTTATGCCTGGAACCTAGAATTGATTCTTTAAATCAAAATTTCATCATTATATGATTGAAGTCTGGCTATTGAATTATCTGAAATTTCTTTGCAAATTTTATAAGACCTGGGATTTATAGCTATCGTAAAAATATATGAAACAAATTATTACCACAAAAGCAAACAATATATATTTCTCTGTAGTCTCTATTATGCTTAAAGCAATGAACAAATGCTAATGACTTTAAACATTTACAATTTTATTTCTTTCTGTTCACCTCTTTTAAGTGTTTTCTTTCTGGGTACAAATTTATCTTCTAATTCATATTCAACATTATAACCTTACATCCTCATTATAGTTTTAGCAGTCAAGGGGTCTACAATTCTATTCTTTCATTGCTTGAGGAAGTTTTCTAGAAAATTCTTTTGAATCTTTGCAAATGATAACAAATGATACGGGCCTTCCATTTCACAGATTAATAAACAGAAGGAGGACATGGAAACAAGGAAGAAGATTGAGAGCTTAAGCGTCAAGGTTTGCATTTAAGTTCTTTTTTTGCCTTTTATTCTGTGTGTGTCTCATTTTGGCATCTGGGTTGAAGAATGCCTGCATACCGTACCGAGACTTTTCACCTTCCAAGATCTGAGTCTGAAGGAGAAAATGTTTAAAAGTGTGTATGGGAGGAGCGTCTGGGTGGCTCAGTCGGTTAAGTGTCTGACTTTGGCTCAGGTCATGATCTCATGGTTCGTGGGTTCGAGCCCTGCGTCGGGCTCCACGCTGACCGTGTGGAGCCTGCTTGGGAATCTGTGTCTCCCTCTCTCTCTGCCTTCCTTCACTTGTGCTTTCTCTCTCTCAAAATAAATAAATAAACTTAAAAAAAAAAAAAAAGTGTGCGTGGGAAACCAGCAGCCGGAAGGCTGAGATCAGTGAGAGGAGTGTAAGCTGACAAGAAGGCAAACCTGGGGGCGCCTGGGCAGCTCAGTCGGTTGGGCTTCCAACTTTGGCTCGGGTCATGATCTCGCGGTCTGTGAGTTCGGGCCCCGCTCTGTGCTGACAGCTCGGAGCCTGGAGCCTGCTTCTGGTTCTGTGCCTCCCTCTCTGTCTGCCCCTCCCCTGCTCATGCCCTGTCTCTTCAGACTCCTGCCCCTTCCCTCCTACCTTCTCTTCCCCGAGCTCCCTACAAATCCAATACAGACCTCAAGCTGTCACTGCACCCCACTTCTCACCCCGCCCCCGCCTTTCCAGCTGCTTCCAGGAAACACTGAATTTGTTGGTATGTTTTTCTTAGTACAGCAGCATCAGGGGGAGGAGTGGAAAAACAGACCCAGCGTGCAAATTAAATCAGGCCAACGGGGAGTGTGGGACCGGGGAAAAGGAACAGATCCATGCTCTTTGGGAATGAACACTTTAGCCTGAAATGCCCGCTCAGGGGAGGAAAAGAAAGAGACGTGAATCGGAGGCGTAAAGTGAGAATAACAAAGTTGGTTGTTTTTGTGTGCCAGAGCTGGAGAACACTCAAGGAGAAAGAAACCTCTTTGTCTCTGTGGTCCTCACAACCCAGAATTCCATCCAGGCCTGGAACCATTTCAAGGGCACGCTCGCCCTCCTCCAGTTTAGCGCCTGTTAAGACCAAGAAAGTTAAGACTCCGAAGAAATCTGCCAAGGAAGAACAGCCTGTGGTAAGAACTTCTCATACGACCACACGCCATGATACTTTGGTCCACAAAGGGCCGCCGTTCTGCGGGCACTATTGCGACCTCACGGCCAGCATCAGCAAGGCGGCGGGTCTCACCCGCCGGGTCCCCTACTCTCTGTGCGTGCAGCTGGGCAGGGCTCTGTCTGCTCTTCTGTGCACCAAGGTGTCCTTGTTGGGCCCCTTGACTGCCCAAGAGGATGCCACCCTTGTCCCCAGGTTGGTGGTTTATTAGCTTCGTCACTAAGGCTTAGTGGGTCTCTATTAAATTAGCAGGATAGAAAAGTCACGTCCAAAGCACGTTCTAGGGGGTATAATTTCTAACTCATTACTGCCCGGTATCTGTCAAAAGCTTACTGAAAATTCCCTGAATTTTCAGGGCATGCAGGCTACACAGTCCATTTGTTCATAGTATTCTAATTAATGTTTGTTTATTTTTGAGAGGCAGAGCACAAGCGGGGGAGGGGCAGAGAGAGAGAGAGAGAGGGAGGCACAGAATCCTAAGCAGGCTCCAGGCTCCGAGCTGTGGGCACAGAGCCGGACTCGGGGCTCGAACCCCCGGACTGCTAGATCACGACCTGAGCCGAAGTCGGACGCTCAACCGTCTGAGCCCCCCCGGACGCCCCTATTCGCTCATAGTATTCTAAATTGACAGCTGGATTAACTCACACCGTCAGGGACATGCACGCATGAATTATACGCTCTTCCTGTCCTAATCCGCTAGACCGCCACCAATCAGAGTTGCTTTTACCGGGCCTGCCGCGGTACCGCTGGTCTGGTCCGTACAAGAGACCATGTTAGGAAGTAGCTTTGTGATGTGCAACCCACCCTGTCGGCTTCTTGTGCGGGCACTGAGGAGACACTCAGTCCCCCCATCTCAGGAGCCCCACCTTCCTATGATCCTGAAGGGACCTTTCTGCTGTGAGTCATGGGGATCGTAATTCTCCCAGCAGTGACCCAGCCCGGGGGCACTGTGAATGGTATGACTAGTCAAAAACTCTTTTTCCGTGTGGAGTTTTTAGAAAGCTTAGAAGCCGGTTGGCGATAGGCACAGGCAACGCGCAGCACTTCCCAAACTCTCCTTTCTGCGCCTTCCCCTGCTCTTCCTCCTTCCCCCACAGGGGGCAGAATCTGCTTCCCCAACGCTGGGGACCCGGAGGAGCAAAGCCGATTCTTGCTCCCGGGGCTCATCCGTATTCTAAATGCAGAGGTGCAGGCCTCTCGTGCCGACTCACCAGCCAGATGGCTCCCTGTTCCTCCCAAGCAGAGGAGTAAGCATGCAGGTGGAGGGAAAGAGTCACTCCCCCCGGAGCTGAGACAGATACTCTCCTCTGAAATCACTGCCACTGGGCACAGAGTTAGGAAGCGTGCACAACTGGAAAGCAGTGTAATTTCCCACGGAGGAGAATCACTATTTGGGGGGACATTTGGTGCATGGCTGACCAGCGCCTGGGTTCTAGAAGCAAGATGTTTAGAATCCAGTACTTGGGAAGTTTTTGGTTTTTTGTTTGCTTTATTTGTTTGTATGTGTTTTGATTTTGTTTTGTTTTGATTTGGGGGGTTGTGTGTGTGTATGTGTGTGTGTGTGTGTGTGTGTGTGTGCAAAAAACAAAATGAAAAACCCACCCCCTGATGTGAATGTGCAGTATGGCTGGCTGACCCGAATGGATAGAGCAGCCAGACTGGATGGAGGGATTCTAGCCCAAGCCTGGGATTCGGGGAGCCTATGGCCAAGGCAGTGTCCTGTTTCAGAAGGCGCCATCAACCGCCATGATGGTGTCAGTCCCCTTGGCGATCGTGGCTGAGGAGAGTCCGGGTCTGAGGCTCTGAGCAGATGGCAGGACTGCAGAGCAAGGTCGGTGACTGGGACAGAGCAACCGAGTCTCTAATCTCACGATCACAGCCCCTGGGAGAGCTGCCCCATCCCTGCAGCAAGCCCAAGGCCCTAACTAAGTCGTAATCCTGCAATTGCAGATTAGAAACTCCAGTGTGCTCAGTTTACAGATAGAAATTGAGAGGTCATAGAAATATGACCTCAAGGTCATAGCCATGAGGGGCAGAAACAACCACTTGGTCTCACCCATAGAAAATACACTGTAAAGGAGAGGCAAAGGCAGACAGGATCTCACAGAGGTATCGTTCAATGAGATGTTCTGTTAGGGTCACAGTTTTTCCTTCTGACTAGAATGATTGTTGTTTTGATGTGGCCAAAGCCTAACTGTGTGCCTTGTCAGCTGGAGAGACTCAGAAGTTAATGTTTAAACAGCAAGTAAAAATGAGACCGGAGCGGGGGATGGGGGGAGATGACGTAAGCTAGTGTTTGTATATTTATATGAATTGGCTGGATTGTAAAGTGAAATATATTTTTCTAGTTCACCAGTACGTCTATTACATGCACTTCTGTTGTTAATATTTTTATCGCAAGTGCTCCTTTATATCACCTTTCCACGTGGTATATTCCCCACTTGAGATTAACTTTACGTATCATGCACACCAGTTATAATTTCCCTCTTTTTCTCTTTTAAATATTTTATGAGACCGGACTCCTGAAAATTTTCAAAAGAGAACGAAAATTGTTTGAAATTAAAAAATGAAAAAGAAGCCCAGCCGGCTGGATTTCTTAAAAATCACCTCTAAAGGGTTTTGTAACATTTACCACATGGAAAAGCCCAAAGAGAGAGCTTGCTGAAGGAACTTTTTTACATCAGTCACTTATCTTATCTAATTAATCATACTTATTTTTTTGAAATCTGTGTCATTCGGTGGGAACGGTGCACATGCTTCACACAGAGGAGGACACAGTGATAAACTGAGTGTTTAGCCAGTCTGAAAAGCATGATACGAACATTGCTGTTTGATTTCTATTTATGAAAGATTTCACAATATCAAATTTGTATTTGGACAGTGTTTTGTGTAAAGTTTAGTTTTTGATATCCGTAAAACATTGCAAATACTCAGGTTTCACATAACAAGGTTAGATTGGCTTCCCAGGGTTTTTGCCTGCCCCCCCTCCCCTGCCGCCCCCCTCCCTCCCCCCGGGTAATTAGTTAATTAAGGTTGCACCCAGTCAATGATTCCCTGGAAGACTTCTGAGCTTCCACGGGGTAACCTGGTCTGTGCTCATGGAACATATGGTGTGTGCTCCGATCCGCAGAAAGCATCAGGACCTTCTGTGTGGGAAATGGGACACGGACAAAGTCAATCCTGTTCCCATTCTTAAAGTTCACTCAATACAAAGCAATTTGTACCGCACAAAGGACTTCAACAAAAAGTCTAGAACGTTTTTCTTTTCCCATTTAGACATTGTGGGGTAAAATAGTTTTTGCAACGGTTTTGCAAATTATGACCATATGCACCCTGCACGCTGGTTAATTTACTAAAAAAATATTATTATAGGGTACAGAATGATTGTTATATAGTATTATAGGCTAGGTAGGTGAGGGAAAAATCTTTCTGAAGTTGACCATTGCTCTCTCATGCCACTCTTTTATTTGATTAAATTGCACATGAAGTTTAATTAATTTTTTTAATCTTTATTTATATTTGAGAGAGAGAGACAGAGAGAAAGAGAGGGACAGTGTGTGAGCGGGGGAGGGGCAGAGAGAGAGAGAGAGAGAGAGAGGGAGACAGAATCTGAAGCAGGCTCCGGGCTCTGAGCTCTCTCAGCACAGAACCCGACTGCGGGGCTCGAACTCAGGTGCCAGCGAGGTCATGACCTAAGCCGAAGTAACGACTGAGCCACCCAGGCGCCCCACGCATGAAGTTTAAAATCAACATCCTCAGGGACGACGAAAATAATCTAATCTGTTTATTGTTTCATTACTTCATTCTTTTCCCCTTTGGCTTCCTTTGCTAGAGCGGTTCCGCCCAGCAAGGCGGGAAGGCCTGCATTTTGCTCGCTGTGGAGCTGGCCGCCTGGGCGGCGGTGTTAACGCAGAGCTGGGGTGATTCTGCGCATGTGCGTGCTCTTCAGAGGCTTGTCAAGCAATAGTCACCGTATTTGGGTAGATTAGGTTGACCCAAGAGAATTTGCCTCATCGTACCAGATCTTTCTCTCATAATATAACTTTAAAAGGAGAAGATTACAGAAGTCATACCTTACACCTTTTTTATTTCAAAATCAAATTTCTCACGTGCCACTAAAATGAATTCATCCTTGGATTCTCTCCCCGAGACCGAAGTTGGCAAGCTGAGCGGTATTATATTCAGAGTTCAACCGAAAGGTGGCTTTTACTTTCTACATCGTCTTATTCTGAGTAGTTCGATGGTAAATTAAATACATACTTTCAGGACATTTGGAACAGAAAATAATATTCATTATTCGTGGCAGGAATGAAAAATGCTTTTTGTTAAGAATCGCATAATGGATTTGCCTTGCCTTTTCGTTTATTTTGGGGGGGACCAATGATAGTATTTTCTTTGTAGGGCTTATGATATTTTAGAATAGCTTAGGTAAGGACCCAAGATGTTGCTGTGGGAATCAGGAAAAGATAGATTTGAGATTTGTATCGATATCTATACTCCCCTAGGCACGCTCGGCCAGGGGCAGTTGCTAGGTCCCATAATATCACCTTGGTGGTAACAGAAGAAGTGTCATCTTGACATTCAGGAGCCCATAAGGCAGCCATCTTGCCCCTCGCTGCATGGTGCTGCTTTATTCCATTTGCTTGGATGTCAGCTGTGGGTTTCTCTCCAGTTCCCGCTGGCCAGTTGAGGCCAGTCTTGAACACCAGGTCATTTAGCCAGAGTCCTGGTGCTGCCCAGACTTGGGTCTTACCCCCAGAAGACCGAACATTTGATACGCTGTCACTCATCCTAACTGCCATTATTGTACGTACCCATGCTGCTGATTGGTGCCATGAATGCTGTCATAGAACTCAGTGCTATAGGACTGCTTCAGTGTGGCTGCCGGCCAGAGTCAAGCCTGAGGTAGCTGCACCCCCACGGACACTGGCATTGGACTACTGGCCACCCTCTTTGGGTCTAACTCTGCTAACTTGTCAGTTTCTCCAGCCCTGAGCTCTTCAGGCCAGATCTCCCCCAGATCCCAGCTTTGTCCTCACACCCTGGGGATAATTTTCCAACACATCAATTTTTTTTTTTTTCTTAAGGCATATGATTTCATGGAAGATGGTATTTAAACTTTTCTTTATTATTTAATATCCCTTTGTTTTCTTTTCCTGTAGTCTCTGCTTGTTCGTTAAAAAAGCCCTGAACTGGGGCGCCTGGGTGGCTCAGTTGGTTGAGCGTCCAACTTCGGCTCGGTCACGATCTCACAGTTTGTGGGTTCAAGCCCTGCATCAGGCTCTGTGCTGACAGCCCGGAGCCTGTTTTGGATTCTGTCTCCCTCTCTCTGCTCCTCCCCCACTTGTGCTCTGTCTCTGTCTCTCTCTGTCTCAAAAATAAACGTTAGAAAACATTTTTAAAATAAAATTAAAAAATTAAAAACCCTTGAACTTATTAAAGTTCTTTGTCTTCCCTTACTTATTCATTTAGCACATGTTACTCTTAGCTTGCATATCTGATCAACCTTAGACAACCGGTGATATTTCACTGAATTGATTTAATGCCAACCAAATCCAAAGGGTTCTTAAGGATTGTTAGCTCATGCAACTTTATTAGGGAATCAAGGCACACTTTTATTTGGGCTTTTAAAAATCTTGAAAATAGCTTGAAGATCTTCTTCACCAATCTCAATGCGGGATCCATCCCTCTGCTGAATATATGAATATACATGAATATACATGAATATATATGAAAGTATATGAAAATATATGAAAATATATGAAAATATAATATAATATAATATAATAAGCAGTTATATACAACATATGCCATGAAGCGTTATGGAGTTCAGTGAATCCATTGGCTACATGTATATATACGGTGAGCCCATATTCAGTTTCAGGCCACCGGAATTGATTGACATGGGCCTAGACAATCTAGAGTATAATTCTGGTTAGGATACATAACATTTCTATTGGTTTACATTAAATAGAGCATGAACATATTTTTAAATTAATTGCTTATGTTAAGATTAGAAAGATTTTAATCTACAGTTTTAGATGTTTCCAACAACCATTGGAAGTGTTAGGAGAATAAGTATTAGGAAAGCGACAAAAAAAGATTTTGGACTGAAGCACCCAAGTAACTGATGAATAGGAGACCAATACAAAGTCACTGCAGTTTTTAGGATACTTTGGCCATCTCCTACCAAATCGCTTTGTCTTAGCTGTGAAGATAGTGTTTCTCAAGAGCTCTCCAAAAAGTCATTATGAAATTCATGGCTGCCCATTTACCTTGCTTCAAATGCCCCTGGAGAACCTTTCCCAATGTGTCCATCAAAAGTACAGTCCTTGGAATTCCTAACATGTTGCATCCCTCAAATATTTTGAAGTTTAATATATTTTCATGTAAAAAGGAAAAAAAAAACCTGATATAATTTGTCACAGCAAGATTTGCACCTGACATCTTCACTTACACCATTTCCCCAGAGCTTTCGTTTCTTAACGTAGATCTGGTAAGTTTCTGTCTGGTGTCATATTCCCTCTTCCTGAAGGACTTCATTTTGCAGTTCTTACAGTACAGGTCTGCTGGCAATGAATTCTCTGTCTCTTGATTGAGCTTCTCAAATTTGTGGTTTGATGTCTCTCATTAATCTCTGACCATTATCTCTCGTTATCTCTTTTGCCCCACCCTCTCTCCGTTCTCCTCCTGAGACTCCAGTTACACGTATGTTAGACTGATACTCTCCCACATCTCTTGAATATTCTGGTCATCAGTTTTGAGCTATTTTTTCCTCTCTGTGTTTCAATTAGGGGAATTTCCTTTGTCTTACCTTCAAATTCACTAAATTGTCTTCCTCAGCTATATTGAATCTACTGATGAGTCATCAGAGAAATTCTTCACTTTGAGTGTTGTCTTTTTCATTTCTAGTATTTCCATTTGACTCTTGTTTAATACTTATTTCTCATCTTTCTGCTGAAATTCCTTATTTATAATCATCCGTGTTGTTCACTTCTCTAGATTCTTTAACATTGTAATTATAGTTATTTTAATGTCCTCATCTGATAGTTCCAAGATCTGGGTCATCTTTAAAAAAATTTTTTTTTTTACTGTATATTTATTTTTGAGAGAGACAGAGAGACAAAGTGTGAGGCGAGGAGGGGTAGAGAGAGAGGGAGACACAGAATCCAAAGCAGGGTCCGGACCCTGAGCTGTCAGCACGAACCGTGAGATCATGACCTGAGCCGAAGTCATATGCTTAACCAACTGAGCCACCCAGGTGCCCCGGGCCTTCTTTGAACCTGATTTTGTTGATTGCTTTGTCTCCTGACACTAGGTTTTCTCTTCTCCTTGCCTTTTTGTCTCGTCATTTTTGACTGACCAGCAGACATCACGTGTAGACTAGTAGAAACTGAAGTAAACAGTATTCACAGCTGGAAATGGCGTGCCTCTTCTATCAGATTGCTATTGTAAGGGACGCAGCCAGTCTAGCTAGAAGCTGAGTTGACTTGAGTTGGGTTGTGGCTGTGGTTCTTCTTCATGGACCGCACGCAGCCTTGACGTACCTCTTGGGGTGGATGTGCACTTGGAATGGGAGCCAGAGGAACAGAAGACTTTTTTCTGAATGATGCTCCACCCTCAACTTCAGCAGAACCTTTCTGCTTGTGCCCCAGGGTAGGTCTTTCTCTGTGCTCCTATCCTTCCCTCAGCGGTTGGCAGCTGTTGCTTCCGTAAGTAACACAGAGGGGGTTCCCTCTTGTTCTAATCCAGACCAGTCTTTGGGGAATGCTGTGTGCCCGGGCCTCAGAGATGAGCTCTGTCAGGATTCCTGCCCCTCCTCTCTGTGGTGGTCTACCTGTGCCTGTACTTGAAGCTGACCTTGGGTGGGAGGTTCCCATCCCTCCTGCAATAGTAGGAACCTCCCCTTTGTATTATTACAGACTCTAAAGGCCTAAGACAATTGCTTTCCAGGGAAGGAAATGTTTCTTTTTATTTTTTTTTTAATTTTTTAATGCTTATTTATTTTTGAGAGAGAGAGAGAGAGACGGAGTGCAAGTGGGGAAGGGGCAGAGGGAGGGAGACACGGAATCTGAAGCATGTTCCAGGCTCCGAGCTGCCAGCACAGAGCCGGATGCGGGGCTCAAACCCACAAGCTGCGAGACCATGATCTGAACCGAAGTCGGACGCTCGACCAGTTGAGCCACCCAGGCGCCCCAGGAAATGTTTCTTTAATTTTCCCTCTTGCCATACGATGTCTTCACCTATGCCCTGAGAATAGGAAGGTTTGCTGCCCTCCCCAGCAGTTGAAAGTTTTTCCTTCCTAGGAAAGAAAGCCCTGGGAGAAGTGGGTGGGGCCTGGTGTTTCACACTTCTCCACCCATCACCTTCTTTGAGTCTGATTGGCCAGAGAATTTGCTTCCCCTCTCCCAGGCAGGGTACTTTCGCCTTAGCATCAGCCCATCCCCTCCTAAAGTCTACACCATCAGCAAGTTTCCTGCCCTGCCCTCAATTGTCCCCATGAGCATCTGGTGGGAGATGGGGCAAAAAGCTGAGAGTGAGTGTGAACTCTCCCTGTAACCTGTGCCCCCAGCTACTCGGACTGCTCTGTAACCCGTCCTTGCTCTTCAATGGTTCTTCACATTTTAGCTTATTTTTCTTCCCTGCTTGTGTTGCAGCTGGCATGGTACTGCTTCTGCTGTAGATGAGACTGTTCGTGCATCACATCTCCCATCTCAGGGAGGTCCTCTCTGGAATTCATGTTGCCTGGTTGTGACCTCAGTTCTCTGACAGGTCCAAGAAAGGTTGTGATTTTTAGCATATCTGGGTTTTCTCGCTAATAGTACGGCAGTGGCTTTTTTTTTCTTCTTCGTCCTATGTGGGATGCCGGAAGTCTGAAATTTTTTTATAAAACATTCATACATTTTCTCAGTAAAGAAATGTCAAGAGAAGAAAGTAAAAAAGAATCCTGCACCCAGGGATAATCACTAAAAACTTCTTGCGACCATCCATTCAGACAAATCTTGACACATATTGGCACACACAAGATACAGGGGACATCCATCAGTGACACTCAATGTATATAATCAATTACGGACAGTGTTTTACTCCACGGAAGTAGCATCATTTACTTAACCAATCTCTGTCAATTTACTAGCGCCTTCCAGAGATGTTGTTTCTATTCTTTTGCTACTAAAAACAATGACTTCATCATCTTCATTAGAGCCATTTCCATCGTGGAAGTTTTGGTTACAAATTTCTTAGAGCAGATAGTTTGATAGAAGGTGTGTACGTAAAGTCTAGGATGATCTGGAGCCAGGCGAGGAGGCCAAACCCACAGACACCTTTGTGGCCTCCCGGGCCTTTGAGAAGACGTGCTTGAGATTTGCATATTGCCCGGATCAGCATGGATTCTGTAGGGCTTGGTAGCCCCATCGTCTACCAAGATGTTTCAGAGCCTCCCTGGTAGAGGGCACATCAAATGAAGACTTGTCCCATTTTTGAGAGAATTCCCTAGCGTAACAAGTTTATTAGAAGAAAATTCACTGGCGATATATGTAGACAAATGTTTTGTTTTTACTTTTGACCTATACAATGGTGAGTGCTTGCTTGCATACAGCCTCATATCTTATTTCAATATTCTTAATCCCCCGTCTGTTTTCTCCCAACTGGCAGCACGGAGGCTGGTCCTCCTCTCTTCATATCCTTGTCATTCCCCCTCTTCCCTGCCAACCAACACCCATGGGCCCATACTGGTGTTTAAAAATAGCTGTGCTGCTGAGAAGGTAAAAAGAAGAAAAATGTTAACATAAAAGTCAAGATTAATGACATTTAAGGGACAAAAGATTACCTTTGTTCATGATGAGTTAGAAAGATTGTTTTGATGGTAATCTATTTAGTGGTTTAAAGGAGATGCAAGGAGGCATTCAGCCCAGAAAGAATGGCCAAAGTTTCAGAAAAGGGATATTTGTGGAAAGTAGGAGAAATAAGAGAATGTAATGACTCATTGACAAGAAAAGAAGAAAGTGGATATGATAAGGAATATGGTTAATTAATCCTATGGTGATTAACAAACATAATTGCACTGTAGTTATTACAAACGTTGACTCTTGATTCCTAATTTAGAAGATTATATTGATTAACTGTTGATTTTTAATATGTTTTACGTGCAAAAAATGGAAAACAAACTTAAGAATTACAACCTGTCATAAATGAACCTTGTTTCTTCATTTTATGGTTTTTTTTTAATTTATCAATATACATACACTCAAAAGAAAATGGGAACTATTTATCATAAATTATTTCTAATCACAATTTTTGGTTATTTTTACCATTATTTACCTTACCTTTTCCTACTTAGGAAGTTATCTACTTTTGTATTAACATTACCATTCATTTTCACCTCCATCTATTGCTCTGCAGTCCAATGTTTGCACCTGACAATGAAGTAGCCACAGAAAGACCAGCATGCATATTCCAGAGAAAGTGGAATGTCAGCAGCTGACAAAACAAAATAACAGTTCAATGTGGACAGAGCCAGGATTCAATGTAACGTGCTGTAGCAAAGTTGAAAGTTCAACTCAAACTGGAGAGCAAACACTCTGGTCTACGTGTAGTGCTTCGTTGTTTTGGGTTTTTTGTGGGTTTTGTTTTGTTTTGTTTTTTTCAGTGAAAAGAGAAGCTATCTTGGTCATTGTTGAAGTATTGTCTTTTGGGGAAATGGAATGATTTGCTTTATAGAAGATACGCTTTAGCAAGGGTCTTACCTTTAGTTATTACAGAGTCGATCATTATATGAGAGGTAGGAAAAGAGAACCTTGAAAATTGGAACTAGTGTTTACTACATGTGAATTTAAACACAAAGACTTTCATAAACTTTCAATTACAGGTATCACTTTGGACACAGTGACATGAGTAAATATAAATGTCTTTCTACATGGGAACTTATTTTGTTTTACCAAACTGTTTTCCTAACTTTTTGTGGATTAATTGTTAAAATTTGGGTTAAGTTTTTCTCCGTTAGCATACTGGCAAGTGCCCTCCAAAGCTTGAAATTCTTACCCCAATGATTTCCTTGGTCCATTGTTAACCAGGTGGCAGTGAACTTGCTCTCTACTCCCTGTGCCTAGGAAGAGAGGCAGTTCAAGTGGATGGTTCCCTTTGAAAAAAAAATAGGTGGAAGGATTCTAAAAAGCGCATGCCACGGTCACTTTGGTGATCCTCACTTTTTTGAATCCAAGAAAGGCTAATGATAACAAATACTTCTCATTGTTCTTGTTAAATTGGTGCTGATGTACCTTAAGATTTCGGTTTTGTCTAGCTTTCTGTCACATGGGCCTTGGGAAGACTGAGTCACAATGTTGGTAGCGGTAGTTGGTAGTTTCATCTAGGGGGTTTGAGATACTGTGTAGACAACAAAGGGAACAGTTATTTGGGTAGTTCTCAGACCACTTCAAAGGCTCCAAAGAAAGGAAACTAATTTCCTCATCAGCATCATTGATTGCTACAAGAAAATAAAGCAGGGTTTTCAAAAGGAAAAACATTTCTGAATCCTAATTCTTATATCCAACTAAAGTCTCAACTGAGTATGTAAGAAATATAAAGATCTTTTTGAACGTGTAGAAACTCAAAAAGTTTACCCTACGTGGAACCCGTGTAAGAAAATTACTCAAGAAATACTCCAACCAAACATAGAAAGAATCCAATATGCAGGGTGATATGGACACAGGAGAAGGAGAAAGTAAGTGTGACTCAGAGGGAAGGGAAGCTAGAAAAATGAAACATTGTAGCATTAAACTAGCACTTGGAAGCGCCTCATTCAGGGGCGCCTGGGTGGCTCAGTCAGTTAAGTGTCTGACTCTTGATTTTGGCTCAGGTCATGATCTTACGGTTCGTGGATTTAAGCCCCATCTTGGGCAGTGCGTAGTCTGCTTGGGATTCCCTCTCTCTCTCTCTCTCTCTGTGCCCCTCCCTTTCCCTCTCTCCCCTCCCTTTGCCCCTTGCCTGTTCATGCTCTCTCCCTCTTGCTCTCTCCCAAAAATAAATAAATAAACTTTCAAAAAGGAAGGTCCTCCTTTCAGTGGCAAAGCTTAGTAACAGGTTTACATTTCCTTCCCTATGGAGCCAATGACACTACTTGGTCCTGTAGTAAATAATATTTGCAAAACCACATTATACTTTTTAGAATCAGTGTGTAGATAAAGTGTAAGACACTCCATCATAGTTCGAGAACAATCCCATAGACATTGACAATGTAAAAATAACATTCCTTCCAAAAATTGGGAAGTTGAGAGAGTGAAGGGCATTGGGGGAAAAAAAAAGACTAAACAAATTTCCCATCTTTCACACCAGGGAGTTGGTAAATCACCATATAGAAGTTTCCATATATCGAAATGATAATAAAGGCCACTATGATAAAAGCTAAACCCTTGCAAAATGTTAAAACCTTGTGAAGGAGAGAAGGTGGAAAGTAATGTGAATGCTTTAAATTCTTAACCTTTATTTGTGAAGAAGCCCAAATCAATAAAGGCTATTCTTTATTTTGTAATAATGTTGAGAAAAACTAAACACAGAATGAATGAACAAAACCCTTAGCTTCTGAGAAGTGAGAGTTTCAGGTTCGTGTATGCTATTCGTAGCTCATTTAAAGAATATGTGCATGCATTATCTATCGATAAAAAATCTAGAGTAACAGGAATGAAAAGATCAATAGGTTAGTATATAAAAATAAATAGTAACATATGTGAAGTGCCTGGCACGTAGTAGGCACTCAGTAAGTGATAGCCTTTATGGCTGTCATTACAAATTTTGTTATTCTTATCTGTGGCAGCTGATGTCAGCTGGGTTCTCTCTGCTCCTTCAGATAGAGGCAAAATTGGTTCAAACCATATTCTGGGCTTTGTGGCAGCCTAGAGCGTGTCCTGCGTTTCCTGCAGATGCCCGGGCATATTCTGTGGTTGTCGCTCTGCCCGGCTCCCTCTTCCTTTGAACTAAGTCAGTCTCCGAGTTTCATGGTGCTCCGTTTGCCACCCCAGCTTCCATTTTGTTTAATCCGACGCGAAATTCAATCCAATTCTGCGACTCCTACTAAAATGGCCCACTCACGTGACACCTTTGTCTATGTAAATTTCAGGAGGCTGAGGAGGCATCCCCAAGGTGCCGCTTCAAATTGAATAGTGGACATCACCCCTGGACACTGGTCACCTGTGGCTTCACCACACCCCAGAAGACCTCTAGGCTCGTGGTCTTGCCTGGCCATTTTCTTTCTGTCTCTTCCCAGCCCTTACTTCCGATTACCCACGGGGAGCTCTAGGTTCCTTTTACTTTATTCTGCAGAACTCTCTAGCTGCTCTTCCCAGACCCGGCTCCAGACCCTCCTGGGTAGAGCCTGCCTCACCAAGATGGGCAACAGATTTGGGGCCTTTGGGGTCACAGAACCCACCAGAAAGGTAGTGGTAGTAATAAGGAACACCTTTTTCTGTCTTTCGTGTAGGAACATAGAGATAACTAACCAAGCAGATTTTTACCTCCAGTCTGTTTTCTCACTGTCGTCGACTCTTGTCATCATCAGAGAGATACGGCAGTGAAAAGTCATCAGAGTTATCATTTAAAATAAAGTTTTCTTAAGCTTGTGACTTCACTGGGTAATAGCTGCCCACTTCGTTAAAAAAAAAAAAAGTATAATGGTAAAATATGACCCAACACATAAATGCAGAGTAATGCACTTAAGTTGGTTTTAATGGGCTGTGACTGTCCAACTGCAAACGCACTGTATAAAAACACTGGGCTTTGTACATTAGAGAAGGCAGAAAAGACCCCTGTGGGACTATGGCTGGCACATTTTAAAGCTCAGTCGCCTTTCTCTAAGCTGCAGAGAAACCACATCTCTATGCACGGATTTGAAATGTTATATTTCATGCAAATATATTTCATACATTTATTTTCATGCCAGGTAAGATCTCCAAAACCAGTCGGAGTGCACGAAGAAAAGAAGGGGAGATTACCAGTGGCTAAGGTAGAATAATAACTAATATGACCATTATTATTAACATACTTATTCTTTATGTTGATGCTGGCCCTTCTTAAAAAGTAGCAATGACTTTGAAGGCTACACTGAGAGTCCATCACCATGAAGAGACAGAGGACATAATTCCCACTATAGTCTGATTCTGGGGTACATCTGGGCTGGACCCAAAGAAATCGCTCTCATTCATATGCCTACCATTCCACTGTTAGAAATTCATTCCTTTTACCAAACTTTGTCCCCTTGTAAAATATAAACAATACTGAGAAATGGATGACACAAAGCTCTAACATGATTGCTTTGGTCAGATCTTTCCTGAGAACAGTTTTGGTAAAAAAAAAAAAAAAAAAAAGGAACTAGAGTAACTAACTAGAGAAGCTCCTGCTTATAATGAACTAGAGAGGTCATAGGAAGGATTTAGGAAAAGGGATACCCAGGATCGGCAGGGGGAGGGTGATGAAAATAAGTTTTGATTCCTTTGTAATATTATCTAGAGCTGGCTGCCTTTAAACGAATCACTTACAGGACATGGAAGCATGGGATCTTAAATTCTTGAACTTGATGGGGATTTGCAAGTAAATGTAACTCAGATTATGTTTGATAGGGGCCCCTGGGTGGCTCAGGTGGTTAAGCGTCCATCTTCAGCTCAGGTCATGGTCTCACGGTTCATGAGTTCAAGCCCCGCGTCGGGCTCTGTGCTGACAGCTCAGAGCCTGGAGCCCACTTCGGATTCTGTGTCTCCCTCTCCCTCTCCTGCGTGTGCTTTCTCTCTCTCTCTCTCTCTCTCTCTCTCTCAGGACTAAATAAAACACTAAAAAATTTTTAAAAATTAGTTTTGATAGTAGGTAGAATATGCATGCGATTTAACAGATACAGCTTTTCAGACTTATGAAGACACAGCATATTGTGCACATAATTCACTTTGTGATGTGTTTTCTATTGAAAGATGGAAGACAAACATGATTTGGAAGAGCAAATACGAGTGCTAAGGGCAAATTTAGAAAGTGAGAAAAGGAAGATAGAAAGGTACTAGTAATAATGTTCCTTTGTTGCTAATAGTTGTTCATTTGTAGTTAATAAAACATTTAACCATCTATAAATTTATTACAGATTTAAGAAAGAATCCGAATGGATAAACAAAAACTGGGAAAAGAAATTCTATATTCTCAGGAACAGGTATGTGGTGATATATACATATTCTATTTATAAAAATGTGACTAATCATCTTTTAAGGGAATTGGGAGCCTTGCATTTCTCTGTACATATTAATTAATATAAAATGCCAGCATACACTTTTAACAGGAAATGCAAACTAATTGGCTTATAATAGAAGAGTTGTTGAAGTCACTTCAAGGAAAAACTAATTCAAGACTCTGTTTTCAGTCCCTATCTCCATATTTCAACTTTTTTTTTAAGATTTATTCCTTTTTTTAAAAAATTTTTTAATGTTTATTTATTTTTGAGAGAGAGAGAAAGACAGGGTATGAACCAAGAAGGGGCTGAGAGAGAGAGGGAGACATGGAATCTGAAGGAGGCTCCAGCTTCTGAGCTGTCAGCACAGAGCTGGATGCGGGGCTCGAACCCACGAACCGTGAGGTCATGACTTGAGCCGAAGTCTGGCACTTAACTGACTGAGCCACCCAGGTGCCCCAACTCACACAGTCATTTTAATTTATCTTCCCGATGTCATCTCTGACTTTTTGAAAGTGTAAAATTCTGGAGAACACTATACAATTCTGGAAAGGCTAAAAGCAGCACCAAGTAAATGCCTATTTATTTTCTCCCTAGTCCTAGCATGTTAATTTAACACATCTATATTCGATCCTCTTGTTTTCTGCCATAACGTCCCCCAGAGTCTCTTCTTTATTGCATGTTGAAAGTTCCTTTGCAAGATTTTCTCACAGGCAAGCAGCATTCAAGACAGGATCGACTGAGTGTTGGTCTGGTGTCATAGGTCAAGCATGAGACTCACCTGACGTCATAGGATGATAATGCCCTACAATTGTACAGCGTTTCATAAGCATACACTATTATTGTGTGTGTGTGTGTGTGAGAGAGAGGAAAAAAACCATAAAATTCTATACATAGCTGTGTTCATTACACTGAACTAGTCCCAGGCGGTACACTGATAATCCACGTGATAGCAGAAATATCATCAGATGTGACAGAAAGATCTCCTCCTTGTAGTAAAACGTTCTGCTTTGTGCTCCTGCTTGTGCTTCGAGTTTGCGCCGATGACACTTTGTGCCCTGAAAAATGTGCACATTAATACTTGCCCCAACCACTTCATACAGTCATTATAAGGATAGAATATAGACCCTGGTGAAACACAAGACTGAGAACAAAGGCAACTTGAATATGCACTTCATTTCATTTCCCCAAACATGGATTTTGGAGTCTCTCTGAAACAGAGTAGACTCTCTTCCCCTTACTTATTTCTGTGGGGTTCACGTTCATCCTTAATATTTACCTTATATCTGTCCCAATGGGATTCATCCTATGTTTCAAAGACCATTTACAAGAATGTCTCAGGTTTACTTCAAGTTGATTTGCTGTTGGTCAGGATGTTGACAATCATATTCATCATTTTGGTCTGTGCAGACCCTATGTTGATATCTAAATATCGTGAAGAGCAAGAAATCCGGTTGCATAGTTTCTATGTTTTCTCATTTAGTCGACTAACTGGGATGCGATGTTGGGATCTAATGCATTGTGTCTCTGGTGTGGTTGCATCACCAAGTGTTCGTTCAAGGTGATATATAACATAGAGAGTGTATATATCCCGGGCACTGCATCATGGTGTGGGATGGAGATGAACGGTGCAGTCGCAGATTTGCATCGCTAGAATGGTCATTTCACTTCATCTAACAGAGCTCAGATTGGGAGCCATCATTTTGTTCAGTAGAGGAAAAACTTCACCTTGGCCAGCCAAGGTAACGATCAAATCCAACAATTTCTCAGCCGATTCATGATTTATATTCAGCTCCGGTCCAATTCAGAGCTTTCTCTCCAAGCTCCTTTTCTGTCTCTGCCGAGTTGGCTCTATTTCCAGGAAGATGGAAACTAAGCAGTGATGACAAGGACAGGGGCTCGTCCTTCCTCTTAGCGTGGCATGCCTGGTACAGTGTCGCTTCTCTCGACACAGATGGCCTGCAGGTGTGGCACATGGGCACGAGAATAGATCCCCCTCTTCCTGGTGCCACAGCGATGCCGCCTTTCCCGCCTCGACCCCAGACACCCATCCGAACCATCCCCCTGATCTGCCTGCTGAGCTCCTGGGGGTGGCCAGACCCACCGATGCGCATCACACTTCCCAGGTCACAGACAACTTGCACACACGCTGTTCCCCCATCACTGTGGAGTATGCACGTCTAAGAGGTGGATGTACGTACCCCTTCCCTCGCCCCTCCTCTCCGCATGCGCAGAAGCGCCAGCATAGCATTCAGGGAGATTGCCCCCCCCCCCCCCCCCCCACCCCGCGGCCGGCAGAACTGAAGGTAGGAAGTGTCTGGTCCAGCTCGCTGGGCTCTGTATTCCCTCTTTCTTCCCCTCCCTTTGAACCCGTTATAAACCCCTTCGTTCTTGGACGTGGGAGGCAGGGGAGGTTAGGTAACCAGAAACTCTATACTGCTCCCTTCCTCTTCTCTCTCCACTTCTCTCCCTGCTCGGGTGTCGAGCTTGCCCCTGATGTCACGGGAGGCGTAGCACTTTCCCCGGTACACCTGCCGTCCCCGGTTTCGTTAGTTTCACCCCTGACAGGCCGAGACTCTTGTATCTTTGTTCTCAGTTCACGTCAGGGTGTGGCCCGGAGGTGGGGGGAGGTGGGAAAGAAGATTCAGCCCTTGATAGCTTGTTGTCTCTCATTGCCACGAGTACACCCACAAAACATTCATTTTCAATTGTCTGTGAAATTCAAATTTCCCAACAACTGCCAAAGCCAAATCGGGATAAATCTGGAGTCTTGGGCCTTCCGTGGTTTTTCTGAGTCTTGCCCCTTCTTCTTAATTCAGCTGCCCGAAGCCTTCTCAGAAGCTAGACCCTGGACAGGTGTGGGGTTGACTCATGAAGTTCCCAGTGTTCGGCTCATGGTGATACAAGACACAGTTTCCCAGGGTGGGAAGTGAGGGGAATTGGAATCCAGAGTTGAGCAGACATGGGTGCTGATGGCAGCTTTATTTATAACTGCCAAAACTTGGAAGCAACCAAGATGTCTTTTATGCAGAAAATGGAATATTATTCAGCAGTGAAATGAAATGAGCTATCAGACCATAAGATATGGAAGAACCTGAAATTTTCACATATTACTAATTGAAGAAAAGCCCGTCCGAAAAGGCTATGATTCCCATATGCCATTCTGGAAAAGGTAAAAGTATGCAGACAGCAAAAGGATCAGTAGTTGCTAGGGGTTTGGGGCTAAGGGGAGATGAATCAGTGGAGCATAGAGGATTCGGGGGCAGTGACATTACCTTGTACGACACTGCAAAGGTAGATGCCTGCCATTATACATTTGTTAAAACCCATAGAGGGGTGCCTGTGTGGCTCAGTTGGTTAAGCATCCGACTCTTGATCTCAGCTCAGGTCTTGGTTTCAGGGTCGTGAGTTTAAGCCCCGAGTTAGCCTTAGTGCTGGGCATGAAGCCTACTTAAAAAAAAAAAAAATGAATGTACTAGACCAAGACTGAACCTTAATGCTATGCACTCTGAATAATAATGGTGTATGAGCGTAGGTTCATTGATTGTAACAAATGGACCACTCGGTTGGTTGTTAACCGTGGAGGAAGCTATCCACGTGGGGTGGGGGGCAGGAAGTATATGTGAAACCTCTGTACATCCTTCTCGATTTGCTGTGAATCTAAAACTCCTCTAAAAAATAAAATATATTAAAAAAAGAAGAAGAAGAAAGAAAAGGAAGGGGGGAAAAAAAGCTAAGCGGACAACCAAACGTAGATGTCGGTCTGAAGGTACTGTTCAGAGACGCGGGATTCAGAATGAAGAGTAACTGGGAGCTCTCCGGGACAGAGGTGTGGAGGTACACGGTAGGGTGTGGAGGGCGGTCCAGAATCTCTGAAGGGTGTAGCAATTTTTTTTTTCCCCCTGATTCTTGTGGTTTCCTAGGCTGAGTGTGGGGAGCAGGCTATTAAGACCATCAAACAAAACTCAGAACTGAGATCCGTCTGAATTTTCCAGCTTCTCTTTTGTAGCAAATGAAAGTTGGCTTCGGGGCGCCTGGGTGGCGCAGTCGGTTGGGCGTCCGACTTCAGCCAGGTCACGATCTCGCGGTCCGTGAGTTCGAGCCCCGCGTCAGGCTCTGGGCTGACGGCTCGGAGCCTGGAGCCTGTTTCCGATTCTGTGTCTCCCTCTCTCTCTGCCCCTCCCCCGTTCATGCTCTGTCTCTCTCTGTCCCAAAAATAAATTAAAAAAAAAAAAAAAAAGAAAGTTGGCTTCAATCTTGGAGTATATTTATCCATTCCTAAATATCTCAGCCCAAAGTCCTCTCCCCAGTTTAGCCAGCCTACTGTCCAGAACGGATACTTTTAGTTATTTGGAAATAGATCCTTTCTCCAGCAGTCATCTTCATCTAGCAAAGTTACTTTGTGTGAAAGATCCAAACTGTCCTCTTTGCAAATGTAGGTGCAGCAAAATGATTAATCTCAAAGACGCCTGCCATGAAATTGTTAAACTGAATGAAATCTCAAGCTGATAGAGTCACCTGCCTATCTTCCGTTTTTGTATCTAAAGCAGTGAAGTCATTCCTATGGTTTTATAAAATTGAAGATACACTATTCTTTTAGAATTCCATCCATAGTGCCCTGTATATATCAGTTAGCCCATTTTTTCTGACCACTGCATAATATTCCATAGTGTGTCTTTTTGAAAATTTAATTTTTTAAATTTTTTTCTGACCACTGCATAATATTCCATTATATGTCTTTTTTTAATATTTAATTTTAATTTTTTTTTAAGACAGAAAGAATGCAAGCAGGGGAGGGGGTAAAGGGAGAAGGGGGTAAGAGAGAGAGAGGGAGAGAGAGAGAGTCTTAAGCAGGCTCCATGCCCAGTGCAGAGACTGATGCGGGGCTGTATCCCATGACCCTGACACACCATGACCTGAGCCAAAATCAAGAGTTGGGTGCTTCACCGACAGCCGCCCAGACGCTCCCATAGAATGCCTTTACCTAGTGTTACTAATCTCCATTTTTGGTGGTCAGTCAGGTTTTCGCCAGCTCCTCTTAAGGCTTGCCAGGATTTCCTTTGGTACATATGGAGTAAGGTGGTTGAGTTCTGTTACGATGACCACGCTTCTTGATTTGCCTGGGCTGATTCTGGTTTAAGCTGGTTGCCTGGTATAATGATCAATAGCATTTCCTTTCATTCTCAGATGTGTCCTGAATTGGTTGATAAATCACATGGTCACCCTAGTCCGGTTAAAAAGGCTCCTGTTCTTCTCCAGGAAGGCTATAACAGTTTACATTCCCAACAGCAGGCCCATTAAAGTTAGTTTCACTTTTGTAGATTCTGGAGATAGCGCAGTAAACAAAATAACCAAGTCTCTGCCCTCACAGAACTTACCTTCTATTGGGAGGAAACGCAATAGACAAGTAAATATATAAAATGTCCGGTTATGACATTTTATACAACACATCGTTCCCCTGCAGGACAGGGCAGGGGTTGCGAGTTTAGAAGGGGTGGGCAGGGAAGATGTTTCTAGTAAGGTGATCTTTGAGTGAAGACCTGAACTGAAATGAGGGAGCAAGCCATGAGGTTGACTGGAAGAACATTCCAGGCAGATGGAACGGCACGTGCAAAGGCCCTGGGTTGGGAGCTTTCCTGTGTGTTCAAAGGATGTTAGGAGGCCAGGTGGCTGGAGTGGAATGAAGAGGGACAAGTCGATGAGGTAGAAGATTCAGAATTTCGCTCTGCATGGGAATAGCTAACATTTTTTTAAATAAAAAAAATGTTCGGGGCGCCTGGGTGGCTCAGTCGGTTAAGCGGCCGACTTCAGCTCAGGTCGTGATCTCGCGGTCGGTGAGTTCGAGCCCCGCGTCGGGCTCTGTGCTGACAGCTCAGAGCCTGCAGCCTGTTTCAGATTCTGTGTCTCCCTCTCTCTGACCCTCCCCCGTTCATGCTCTATCTCTCTCTGTCTCAAAAATAAATAAACATTAAAAAAATTAAAAAAAAAATGTTCTCTTTCACGTGTCTGCTGTGCCATTATCACACCTAATAAAGTTAGGAATATAAATTCTTCGCTATTATTTCACCATATCCAAAGTTTCTTGATTATCTCAAGAGTATCTTTTAAAGTTGTTTATTTAAAGTGAGATCCAGATAAGATGAACCACTACATTTGAGTGTTATGTCCCTTAAATCTCCCCCTCCCATAACAGTTCCACATTCCTGTCCATTGATTTGCTAAAAAAATATGCCCGTTTGTTGTCTAGAATGTCCCACGTTCTGGATTTGGCTAACTCTGTGTGTGTGTGTGTGGTCATTTAACGATTCTCCTATCCCTATATGTTCTACAGACTTATTTTTAAATCTGGAGGCTTGATCAGATTTACATTCAATATTTCAGGGAAGACTACTTCATTGGAAGTATTATTTATCCTGCTGCATCACATCATCAGACACTTGATGTGAATGTGGCTGCATTATTTTACTGAATCCATACATTTTAAGGTTCACTATTGACCTTTCTCCAAATAATTTGAGCATCCATCAATGACTGTGAACTATGATCCACTATTTTATTAGGGGTTATAAATTAGTGATCGCCTAATTCTATCTTTCCGTCTCCATTTATTAGCTAAAATTCTATTTACAAAGTTTTCCCTCAACTATTTGGTTACCCTAAACTATAGTTTATACAAAGAAGGCAAGATAAATGCTTGACTCCCTTTACTTGTTAATATTCAGAATATTGAGTTCGTGCCCTAACACTTCATCGGAGAGTCTTTGCCAATGAAGAGGAAACCCAATCTGATTTTATATCTTAAAAACATTACTCTGACCTCTGTGTTGATTATAGGGAGGCCCAAGGTAAAGTTAGGAGTTCTGGAAATAATAACCCATTCTTAGGCAAAACACGGTGGTGATTTGGCTCGGATGGAAGCAGAGAAATGATTGCATTTTGGATATATTTTGAAAGTAGGCTCAATAGGATTGTTGAAAGATTGCATAGAAGGTGAAGGAGAAAGACATTGAGGATGGATGTCAGGGTCTTAGCTAACCAACAGGAAAGATGGGGTTGCCTGCCACGGAGACAAGCAAGCATGTTTCACACAGGAAAGCTCCCAACCCAGGGCCTTTGCACGTGCCGTTCCATCTGCCTGGAATGTTCTTCCAGTCAACCTCATGGCTTGCTCCCTCATTCATTTCAGGTCTTCACTCAAAGATCATCTTACTAGAAACATCTTCCCTGCGCACCCCTTCTAAACTCGCACCCCCTGCCCTGTCCTGCAGGGGCATGTGGTCAGTGGGAAATCACTTCAGTTTCTGATATCAGCTTAAGATGCCTATTATTACCTAAGAGTAGACGTCAGATAGGCAATCATGACCATATGAGTCTGAAATTCAGAAGAAAGTTTAGGCTGCATACATAGATTGAGATATATTAGTATAGGTGTTATGTATGTATGTAGTTTTTTTATTAAAGTTTATTTATTTATTTTGAGAGAGAGGGAGGGGGGAGGGGCAGAGAGAATCCCAAGCCAGCTTCCTACTCTCAGTGCAGAACCTAACCCAGGGCTTGAACCCACAAACTGTGAGACCATGACCTGAGCTGAAATCAAGAATTTGACACTTAACTGACTGAGCCACCCAGATGCCCCTGTGTGTGTTTTAAGTATGTATTTTAAGTAGGCTGCATGCCCAACATGGGGCTTGAACTCATGACCCTGAGATCAAGAGTCACAGACTCTACCAACTGAGCCAGCCAAGCACCCAGTGTAGGTGTTATTTAAAGCCATGAGACTAGGGGCGCCTGGGTGGCTCAGTAGATGAAGCACCCGACTTCAGCTCAGGTCATGATCTCCTGGTTTGTGGGTTTGTGCCCCGTATCAGGCTCTGTGCTGACAGCTTGGAGCATGGAGCCTGCTTCAGGTTCTATGTCACCCTCTCTCTGTATACCTCCCCCACTCATGTTCTCTCTCTCTCTCTCTGTCACTCTCTCTTTCTCTCAAAAATAAATAAACATTAAAAAAAAAATAAGTAAAGCTAAGAGTGAGTGTGGGTAGAGAAAAAGAGCATGCTGGGTGAATCAGGGTGTTTCATCAGGACATACCTGAACAGGGAAATTTTTAATATCAAGAAGTATTAACTAATAGAAGGTGGTTAATTGTTAAAGGAGGTAGAAGAAACTCTAGAGAATAGGGGGAGTCACACAATGTAGGAAGCAGCTTCTGCCTTGAGGGCCGAGGAAAAGTATTTATGGAAGGAACAAATGTGGAAGAGTTCTCCCCTCAAGGCTGAGATTCAGACACCATGGCAGAATGTGTAAGTCCGGCCCAGCGGATGGTGGAAAAGTTCCCTGAAGGCACCGCAGACTGGCCTGATGAGCAGGAAATCATCGGCCGAGGTACCAGCAAAGCTTGCTGGAGAGTGAGCTCCACGAACATCACTGACAGTTGCACACTTCCTAAGGTAAGAAGGGAAAAAAACCCACCTAGGACACGGAGACCGCTTCGTGAACCCTCACTGACTATGCCCGTCCTGGGTAGTGCCCCCTGTCTGAAGAATGCAGCCCTCCTCGCTCCAGGGGTATAGGAAGGCAACAGGCCCTTCACACAGGGCAGCCAAATCCCGCCCCTGTACCACCTTTTCCTGAAAATGGAGGAAAAGTTCTGGGCACCTGGTCCCCGAGGAATTCCTCCAGTTCCTGTATCCCAGGACTGGCATAACAGGACCCTATGTGCTTGGAACTGAGCTTATCTTATATTTTCTGCCCAAAGAAATATATGTGATTACTGCAGAGATCTTCTCTGCCGTGTCAACAATAAGGTTGCTTATCTATGCGGTTAACGAATGTGGTGCCTCTACTGGAGAATTTGCTGACAAACACAATGAGCAAAAAAATTGCCCAACTAGAAGAGGTGAAACAGACTTCCAACAAACAGATCCAGAACACAAATGAAATGCAGAAGTCACAGCAGGCCTTGGTTCAAAAGCACCATTGTCTTTTTGACGTCCAGAGGAATAACATTGGAGCCTACTTACCAGGAACGGCTGCATAGAGTATACAAGGAGGTAAAGAATCGTCTGGACTATCACATCTCCGTGCAGAACGTGATGGGTCAAAAGGAACAAGAACACATGATAAACTGGGTGGAGAGGCATGCGGTCTCTACACAGCAGGAAAAGGAGGCAATGGCCAAGTGCATTGCAGATCTAAAGCTGCTCGGCTCAAGTACGGCCAGTTCTATAAATGCGTCTATCTCAGTGGAGACAGCTAGAAGCAATTGATCAAGGAGACTAGTCAATGTGGCAAAATCTTTCTGTGTTGCTGTCTACTAAAGTTACGCTTAACCTCTCCTAAAAATGAAAAGTTTGAATTTTACGTAGTGAGAAAGTGAAAACAATCTACGGGCCAGGGACATGTTTTTCATCCTCCTTGTGCTGTATTTTGAGTTGTTCCGTGATCACTTTTGAATGAGCAGTTTGCTTTTCATAAAACTTGTTGCCCGAATAAAGATTACCAAGATGTAGTTTAAATTTGTAATTGATTCTACCACCTTGCAATACAGTGACAGTTGAAACTAAAGGGAGGAGGAGGACGAGGAGGGGAAGGGGAAGAGGAAGAGGAAGGAAAGAGCCCATCAAAACCAGGAAGTGCAGCCCCTTCCTCTTATGCGCACCTAGCAACCAGAGTACAGCAGGAACATGGTCAGCGTGAAAGACTCCTCTGTATTTTCCACTTCTTGGCTCATCGGGGCCCATTTCCAGCAACCCAGGTGGGTCAAAGTGGAATCCTTTTGTTGGCGGGGCGACCATGTGGTATCCGCGGCTGCAGGGACTGTAGGGAAGACAGGAACTTCATGACAACACGTTCAAGACAAGCATGTAAGAATCCAGGCCAGCCTTCTATCTCATTTTCAGCATACAGTACAATTAATGTGTCCTTTTGTTTATTCATTCACTTAACAAATATGTATTGAGCGTGTACTAGTTGAATTTCTGGCAGGAGGAAAAGTAGGAATTGGCTGCCACTTGCTGTTACTCTGATCGACACTTCAAGCTGACAAGGGAGCGACTGTGCAGCATCTAAAGGAACAAGGAGTAAGCTGGGCAATTCGTCTCCTCGGCTAAAAAGGTCACCGATTTCTCTTCAAGACAGATTCATATCCCCTCTCATAGCAATCTACTCGCGGGGGGAGGGGGAGTCACAGTGGGCCTGCCATTCACCGCATTCAAAATGGCCGCTGCTAGTTGTGTGTTAGCGTGTTATGAGTGTGGTGAACGTATTCGATGAATGTTTTAGTTTGCTAGATGTGCCAGAGACAATGCTAATCATTTTACGTGCATCAGATCCTCCTTGAAACTGTAGGAGGTAGTTTAAAAAAATGCTAACTCCACTTTTCTTGGGAGGAAACTGAAGTTGAAAGAAGTTGAAGGAATTTGGCAGAATTCACGTAGCTGAAGAGTGGCAGGTCTCAGGCACGGACACAGCTCTTTCTGACCCTAAAAACATGTTACTCTTATTTTATTTGTTTAAAAACATTTTTTTTGTTCATCATTGAATACGTACAGAAGAATACTCAAGATATACTAGTATAGTATAAAGATAACAAGATAGCGAACACGTGTATTCTCGCTACAAGATAGAGTATTAGTAGTAGCTTCGTAGCCGCCGTGTGCCCACCCGGTGCCTAGTGCCTTTTCTTCCTCCAATATAACGTCTATCCTGAAGTTAATGTTTATCATTCTCTGGGGGAAGGTTTTTTGGTGGTTTGTTTTTTTTTTTTTTGAGTTCTTATTTTAATTGCAATTAGTTGACATACAGTGCTATATTAGTTTCAGTTGTACAATGTAATGATTTATCGGTTCCATACAACACCCAGTGCTGATTACAAGTGCACTCCTTAATCCCCATCACCTATTTCCCCCCCGTCCCCGCTGGGAGCCGTCTGTGTGTTCTCTATAGTGAGGAGTCTGTTTCTTGGTTTGTTTCTCTTTCTTTATTCCCTTTGCTCATTTGTTTTGTTTCTTAAATTCCACATATGAGTGAAATCGTATGGTATTTGGCTATCTCTGACTTACTTCCTTAGCAGAATACTCTCCAGCTCCATTTGTGTTGTTGCAAATGGCAAGATTTAATTTTTTTGGCCAAATAATATTCCGTGGTGTATGTTCTTTATCCATTCATCAATTGATGGATGCTTGGGCTGCTTCCATATCTTGGCTATTGTAAATAATACTTCTACAAGGATAGGGGTGCATGTATCCCTTTGCATTAGTGTTCTTGTATTCTTTGGGTAAATACCCAGTAGTGCGATTACTGGATCATAGAGTAGTTCTATTTCTAACTTTTTGAGGAATCTCCACACTGTTTTCCACAGTGGCTGTACCAGTTTGCATTCTTACCAACAGTGCATGAGCTTTCCTTTTTCTCCGCTTCCTTGCCAACTCCTGTTGTTTCCTGTGTTGTTGATGTTAACCATTTGACAGGCATGAGGTGATGTCTCATGGTGTGTTTTTTAAGTTTATTTATTTATTTTGAGAAAGAGAGAGTGTGTGGGAGGTGGGGTGAGTCAGAGAGAGAGAATCTGAAGCAGGCTCCACACCAGTGGCAGTGTGGAGTCTGATGCAGGACTTCAACTCACGAACAGCGAGATCATGACCTGAGCCGAAATCGACTGAGCCACCCAGGTGCCCCTCTCATTGTGGTTTTGATTTGCATTTCCCTGATGATGAATGGTGATTGAACACATTTTTATGAGTTTGTTGATGATCCCTGAAGGAAGGTTTTAAATATTATCCAGTTCATTAAATAGATACTGAGTTATTTTGATTTTCTACTTTTAGTAGATTTCATAATTTATGTTGTCTTTTTAGAAGAATTTCACCTTTTCACTAAAGTGTCAGATTGACTTAAAGTTGTTCATAATATCCTCATATTATATATACACTTAAATTATCTGTAAGATCTAATGATGTCCCCTTTTCATTTCTGATAATGATAATTTGTGTTTTCTTCTTTTTTCTTGATCAATCTTGTTAAGAGTCAGCTTTATTATTTATTTCAAAGAAATCGTTTTTCCTTTGTTAAATTTCTCACATATATTTGGTTTCTTTTCATTAGTTTCTGTTCTTAACTTTATTATTTTGTTCCTTCTACTTTCTTTGGGTATGACTTGCTGTCCTTCCTAAGAAGAAAGCTGATATGATTTTTTTCTTCTACCATGTACATGTCAGGCTATATATTGTCCTCTAAGCACTGCTTGAGCTGCATCCCACAAATTGTGACATGTTATATACTATTGTTCAGTATAAAACATTTTCTAAATTCTATTTTATTTCATCTTTGATGCATAAGTTATTTAGAAGTGATAAATTTTATTTCCAGATAGTTGAAGATTTGCTAGTTGTGTTTCTAGATTAATTCTACTGTGCTCAGAGAACCTACTCTGAATTATTTCAGTCTGTTAATATTTTTGATGTTTGTTTTATGCTCAGTGTATGGTTGATTTTGAAAAAAGATCCATGGGCACTTATAAAGAATAGGAATTCTATCATTGGGTGCAGTGTTTTATATACTTCAGTTAGGTCAAGTTGATTCATTGTGTCTTTTATATACTTATATTTTTGTCACAGTTCCAACTATTGAAACCGAAGTATTAAATTTTCCACTATGCTTATAGATTTATTTCTCTTTTAGTTCCTTCAATTTTTGCTTTAAATATCTCATGACTATGTTGCTGAATACTTACAAATTTAGAATCATGATATCTTCTTCTGAAGCTATCATTTGTATGTGTCGTTATGAGCCATTCCTCTTTATTGGTAAAAATGTTCCTGGTTTAATGTCTACTTCATCTAATAGTAATAAAATTATATCACTCTTTTATGATTAAGATTGAATGGTGCATTTTCTTCAGCTTTTTTCTTTTGGCCTATCTCATTTTTATATTGAATGTGTCTCTTCTAAGCAGTGTGGAGCTGGAGGTTTAATCTGTTTTGCCAATCTTATTTATTTAATTGGCCTACTTCATTTACTTTTAGTGAGATTACTGGTATCGTTGAGTTTGTATCTATCACTTAACACATTTTTTTTCTGTTTAGCCAGCCCGTTTCTTTTTCTCTCATTTTCACCTTCTTTTGGATTAATCAACTTACTTTTATTCCATATTTTCTTTTATTGACTTGTTAGTTATTCTTTCTTTACTCTTTCTGAAATTTTAACCCACACCCTTTGTTTGTCAGTCTTCTACAAATTTCTATCTTATACTTCCACAAGAATTCTAGAACCTTAAAATCACTGTAATGTACATCTGAAATTAATAGGACTATGTATGTCAATTAAACTTCAAGAAAAAAAAGGGAAGAATTCTAGAAACTTAGAACATTTTACCTCCATTTAACCCCTTCTACGTTTTCATTTTGATTCCATATGAATGTTCGACCCCATCAGACATTACAATTATTGTTTGGTGCAGTCAGCATTCACTTACATTAACCCACATTTTTACTCTGTGAGCTCTTCGTTTATTCCTGTGTGCAGTGTGTTTCCACCTGGGGTCGTTTTCCTGCTGCTGGATCAGCACTCTTTAGTTTCTCTCTTAATACAGTTTGCTGGCAAATAATTCTGTCAGCTTTCTTTATAGGGAGATGTCTTTATTTTACCTTCATTATTGAGGAATATTTTCTCTGAGTATAGAAATCTGTGCTGGGAGTTATTTTCTTCAGTGTGAGGATGTGTTTCCTCAGTGTTAATGATGCCAGTGCATTGAGTACTGACCTCCATTATAGATATTGAGACCTATCAACTATCAGCCTCTCCTTTTCTAGGATTCTAATTATATGTAAGTGGTTCTTTTTAGCTATGACCTACATCTTTCTTATACTCTTGTCTGGTGTTTCCTATTTTTCTTTCCCTCTGGGCTTCACTTTGAATATATATATATATGTATATATATATATATATATATATATGTATATATATACATATATATATACACACATATACATACACATACACATACACATACATATACATATGTATACATACACATACATATACATATATATGTATATATATACACACATATATATGTGTATATATGTGTGTATATATATATATATTCAAAGTGTATATGTGTATATATGTATGTGTGTATATATGTGTATACACATATGTATATATGTGTATATATACATATCTATCCACACACACATATATATATGTGTGTGTGGATAGATAGATAGATAGATAGATCTTCCTTTCAGTTTAAGAATCGTGTGTTCTGCTGTATCCATTCTACTATTCAACCCATCTATTGAGCTCTTACTCGGAGCCTGGAGCCTGCTTCAGATTCTGTCTCTGTCTCTCTGCCCCTCCCCTACTCACTCTCTGTCTCTCTCTCAAATATAAAACATAAGAAAAAATTCTTGAAAAAAGTAGGGGCGGGCGCCTGGGTGGCGCAGTCGGTTAAGCTTCCGACTTCAGCCAGGTCACGATCTCGCAGTCCGTGAGTTCGAGTCCCGCGTCAGGCTCTGGGCTGATGGCTCGGAGCCTGGAGCCTGTTTTCAATTCTGTGTGTCTCCCTCTCTCTCTGCCCCTTCCCCGTTCATGCTCTGTCTCTCTCTGTCCCAAAAATAAATAAAAAACGTTGAAAAAAAAATTAAAAAAAAAAAAAAAAAAAGTAGGGGTGCCTGGCTGGCTCAGTCAGTAGAGCATGCAACCCTTGATCTGAAGGTTGTGAGTTCAAGCCCCATGTTGGGTGTGGAGATAACTTAAAAATAAAATCTTTTAAAAAATAAAATAAAAATAGGGGCGCCTGGGTGGCTCAGTCGGTTAAGCGTCCGACTTCGGCTCAGGTCACGATCTCGCGGTCGGTGAGTTCGAGCCCGCGTCCGGCTCTGGGCCGACGGCTCGGAGCCTGGAGCCCGTTTCCGATTCTGTGTCTCCCTCTCTCTCTGCCCCTCCCCCGTTCATGCTCGGTCTCTCCCTGTCTCAAAAATAAATAAGACATTAAAAAATAATAATAAAAAAAATAAAAAATAACATAAAAACAAGTAAAGACGAAGATGAACTACTGCTATTTTAAATGCTTTCCTTGTGTCTCTTTCGCAGTGGAAATTGTCGTGCCTAACCACAGACATGAACAGAATGTTAATTTGCGTTGTCCTATGATTTCTATGCGTTTCAATCTCACTGTTTCTTTTATTTCAGCTTTCATGTCCTTAAACATGAGATGTTTACTAGGCACACGTTGTTTCGCCAGTTTGCAGTACTTGCTGATTCATCCTTCAATTATATCGTGAGTCCATGTGATGCTTAGATCCTGTTGGTCTCTTTGGTGATATTTGCATGTACGTGTCTCTCTGTTCTTATTTACCATTTATTGAACCCCTGTGCTTATAGACTCTGGAGATAGCACATGACGGTCACTCTGCTAGACACTAAGGACATAGGACAGAGGGCCTGACCCCCAAGAGCTCAATCTGATGTGAGGTACAGACGTGAGAACAAATTGTTTCAACGCAACATAGTTGCGTTGTAACAGAGGCAACGAAGATTTCCGCGGAGGGGTGACACTCCCTGGGCGGTGTCTGGCAGTCTGACCATGTGTGGGCATGAATGGAATCGAAGGAAATATCAGAGCTCAAGATCCAAGTATCCAGTGACTTGCAAAGGGCAAAGGGAGGTAAAAGAATCTCTCTCTAGTTTCAAGCCATTCATCTTCATGCTAGAAGTCACCTGGAGATAAAGCCCAATTTTAAAAGAGACTATTTTTTTAACCTGTTTGCTTAACGGTTTATTTGGGAGCTTCATTTATAAAGGTAAATGAAGTCCAGTATAGAAATATATCCAGTACATTTCTGGGGCGCCTGGGTGGCCCAGTCGGTTAAGCATCTGACTTTGGCTCAGGTCATGATCTCAGGGTTCGTGGGTTCGAGCCCCGCGTCGGGCTCTGTGCTGACGGCTCAGAGCCTGGAACCTGCTTCGGATTCTGTGTCTCCCTCTCCCTCTGCCCCTCCCCCACTCATGCTCTGTTTCGCTCTGCCTCAAAAATAAACACACATTAAAAACTTTTTACAAAAGAAATAAATATATCCAGTAAATTTCAAATAATGAGAAAATTAGCATGCTGTGAGTGCTATTGTATACCCATCAGGATGCTAAGTGTCCTGGGACAAGTCAGGTTTGTGGGAAAGAGCACAAGAAATACAAAATACAGTCTCTTGCTTTAGGAGGCTTCCAATTTAAAATTACTCTTTTAAAATGTTTTTCAACATTTTTTACTCTAAAACTGTCTTCTAAATTTAAGTTGTTGCAGGAGATGAAAGAACTTAAGAATGTTGACAAGGTAACATTAAATTATGTCCGATTTGGGGCGCCTGGGTGGCGCAGTCGGTTAAGCGTCCGACTTCAGCCAGGTCACGATCTCGCGGTCCGTGAGTTCGAGCCCCGCGTCAGGCTCTGGGCTGATGGCTCGGAGCCTGGAGCCTGTTTCCGATTCTGTGTCTCCCTCTCTCTCTGCCCCTCCCCCGTTCAGCTCTGTCTCTCTCTGTCCCAAAAATAAAAATAAAAAACGTTGAAAAAAAAAATTAAAAAAAAAAAAATTATGTCCGATTTTATTTAAATATAGCTAGTAATCTGAGGCTTGCTGAGGTTTTAATAATTGACTCCCCTGAAATGTCCCTAGACTGGTGTACATAGATAAAAATACATAGTCTTGGGGTGCCTGGGGGGCTCAGTCGGTTAAGCGTTGACTTCGGCTCAAGTCATGATCTCACTGTTTGTGAGTTCAAGCCCTGTGTCGGGCTCTGTGCTGACAGCTCAGAGCCTGGAGCCTGCATTGGATTCTGTGTCCCACTCTCTCTCTGCCCCTCCCTTGCTCATTCTCTCTCTCTCTCTCTCTCTCTCTCTCAAAAATAAATAAAACATTACAAAATTTTTTTTAAATACATAATCTCTATTTTCCCCTTTTGTTTTTTCCTCTTCTCAACTGAAGGTTACAGTTTCTTTCTTTTTTTTTTTTTTTAACTTTTTTAAATGTTAATTTAGTTTTGAGAGAGAGACAGAGTGTGAGCAGGGTAGGGGCAGAGACAGAGGGAGACACAGAATCCAAAGCAGGCTCCAGGCTCTGAGCTATCAGCACAGACCCCGGTGCGGGGCTCCCAGCTGGAACTCACAAACCACAAGATCATGACCTGAATCGAAGTCGGTCGCTTCACCATCTGAGCCACCCAAGCGCCCCTGAAGGTTACAGGTTCAATTGGAAGAATCCTCATTTCAGATATTGAATCACCTAGACAAATAAAATACTAGAGGACCTGTGAGATTGTCGTGCTACTCAAACATCAGGCTTTTTTTAGGATTTCCCTGGTAAAACTGTCTGCTCCAAATGTGAATTGGCCAGCTTTTATGAAACAGAATTCTAAAATCTCAAAGTTACACTGATCTAAGCAGATTAATAGATCCAGTCTTTTTTTTTTTTTTTTTTTTTTTTTTTTTTTTTTTTTTTTTTTTTGAGAAGAATGTCTTCCCTGCCCCCAAGCGATCGGGTCTATCTTCCTGTGGAGGAGGGCTGGTGCCCCGTCGGGTCTAGAATCCATCCATATGCCATTACCTCTCTGGGATTCCAGCCTCCTGATTCTTGTCCATACATCCACACAGTATACGGGCCCTCGAGACACTCGTCAGAGTGGAGAGCAAATATTGAAGTAAAACAGAGGGGGGTGGAGAGGAAGAGAGGGAGTGACGAGTGAGTGAGTATTGGGTAACTAACATTTTTCCTCGGTTCCCTACACAGTAGCTGCCCATCCGCTCCACAAATATTTATTGAGTGTAAACATGTACCAAGCACCAAGCTCCGTGCTGGGAATGAGATAGTGCACATGACAGATAGGGCGCTTTTCTTTATAGACTGTACCTTTCATGAGATCACAGACTGATCTGTCCTGTAAACTGTTCGGCTCACAGAGATTAGAGTAGTGCCTGACTTACAGAGCAGAGAAGAGAGGCATGAATAAGGAAATATCGCACTTTAAGTTGCAGGTCTGAATCAATGCTATAAAAAAGGTTTAATATTTTCTTGCTACGGAGGTATACATCTGGGAAAGGGCACAAATACCAAGTGTAACATTCGAAGTGCTTTGATCTGCGTAGCCATCACCTAAGTGAGAGAAAGGATAGAACATTCCCATCTTCCCTGGAAGTTTTCTGTGTCCCTTTCCAGACAATACCTCAGTCACATCCCCCACGCCGGATAAATATTGCTGTGATTTCTATCACCGCAGGTTGGTTTTGCTCGCTCTTAAGATTTATGCAGGTGGAATCATGCAGTGTGTGTTCTTTTCTGTCTGGCTTATTTTACTCAGCATGGTGCTCTCGTGATTCATCCATGTTACTGTGTGCATCTACAGCAATTTCTTTGGATTGCTGAATAGCATCCTATGGTATGAATAAAAACTAATTTGTTGATCCGTTCTCCTCTGATGGACACCTGTGCTGTTTCCAGGTAGGGGCTGTTTGGGCGGGGGGGGAAGGTGCTACAACCATTCTTGTACTAGTTATTTCTGGGAATATGTTTTTGTAACCCTCAGGTAGGACTGGAATAGCTGGGGCATGGGCATATATTTTTATATATTTTTTAATATTTGTATTTAGGGGCGCCTGGGTGGCTCAGTCGGTTAAGCGTCCGACTTCGGCTCAGGTCATGATCTCGCGGTCCGTGAGTTCGAGCCCCGCGTCGGGCTCTGTGCTGACAGCTCGGAGCCTGGAGCCTGTTTCAGATTCTGTGTCTCCCTCTCTCTCTGCCCCTCCCCTGTTCATGCTCTGTCTCTCTCTGTCTCAAAAATAAATAAACGTTAAAAAAAAACTTTTTTTAAATATTTGTATTTATATTTTTGAGAGTTATATTTATATTCTGAACGTTTGAGAGTTCCTGTGGCCCACATCTTCACCAACACGATCTTGTCAGTTTGTAAAGCTCAGCCATCCTAAAATAATGTCTCAGTGAAGTTTTAACTTGCATTCCATGATAATTAATGATGTTAAGGGATGTCCAGGTGGCTCAGTCGGTTAAGCGTCCAACTTCGGTTCAGGTCATGATTTCACGGTTCACGGGTTCGAGCCCCGCGTCAGGTTCTGTGCTGACAGCTCGGAGCCTGGAGCCTGCTTCCGATTCTGTCTCCCTCTCTGTTCCTCCCCCGCTTGCACCCTGTCTCTCTCTCAGAAGTAAATAAACAGTTAAAAAAACGATGTTAATGTATTTTGCTGTGCTTATTGGTTAGTTTTAGATCTACTTTCATAAAGGGACCGTTCAAGACTTTTTAAAAATATTGTGGCACAATACTCATAAGTTTACCGTCTTAACCATTTCTAAGTGTGGAGTTTAATAAAGTATATTCACATTGTTGTGAAACCAACCTCCAGAACCCATTCATCTTGCAAAAATGAAACTTTGTATTCTTTTTTTTTTTTTTTAACGTTTATTTATTTTTGAGACAGAGAGAGACAGAGCATGAACGGGGGAGGGTCACAGAGAGAGGGAGACACAGAATCTGAAACAGACTCCAGGCTCCGAGCTGTCAGCTCAGAGCCCGACGCGGGGCTCGAACCCACGGACCTTGAGATCATGACCTGAGCTGAAGTCGGACGCTTAACCGACCGAGCCACCCAGGCGCCCCAAAACTTTGTATTCTTTAAATAATAATTCCCCATTCCCCCTTCCTCCCATTTTGTCTGTTTTTAATTATTATTGAGTTATAGCCTTTTGTTATATATTCTAGATGTGTCTTTTGTCATATATGCATTGCAAATATTTATTCCCATCTGCAGTTCCTCCTTCTGTGTTCAGAACAGCATCTTTTGAAGGTCAGAAATTTTTAATTTTTGTAAGAAATTCTTAATCTTAATGAAGATCAACTTAGCTTTTCCTCTGTGCGGCAGATTGTGTTTTCGGTGGCCTTGGCTGTATCCCACATTCCGCATATACTTATGATGGGATTTTGATCTTCCTTTCCCACTGAGTTTCACTGGTTCCTTTGTTCTAATTCAGTTGACAATGTATTCATGAATCTGTTTCTAAAATGTGTTTTGTTCCATTGGTCTATTTGTCCTTTCGCCAATACTATATCGTCTTAATTAATATAGCTTTGTAATAAGTCTTGAAATCAGATAGTGCAAGTCCTTCCATTGTATTCTTCTTCTCCAAGATTGTCTTGACAATTCTATACCCTTAGTACTTCCATATGTTTTAGAATCTGCAAGTCAATGTCTTTAAAAAAAATATCCACTAGGATTTTGATTGGGATTTTGTTAAATTATATTTTTTGAGTCTCTTTAGCTGGTGGTTTATTTCAGAATGCAAAGACCCAAGTGGCTACCAGATATCTAGTCTAACTAAATATAAATGACAAAGATTTCTTTTTAAGTTTTGAGGCTATGCCCTACAGCAAGCTAGTAGATATAGTTAGCAAGGAAAATGCCACGATGATAGCTTTTGCTTCACATTATATATCATGATGTTTTATGATATAAAACAGCTCAGGGAGACTCTTCACTGTCCTATCTTTGCTGTGGATTATACCTTTCATTCATGGCCAGTGAGGTTCATGCTAGCCTTGATGTCTAACTTGTCTATTATTAATTTTGTTACCTGTATTATCTTCTTGTCTGTATTTTACTATCTTTGCTCAATCTTCGTGTTGCTGTGTCATTTTCTTTTAGTTGTGAACTTTTTTTAATTAAAAAATTTTAATATTTATTAAACATTTTTTAATGTTTATTCATTTTTGAGAGATAGAGAGCGGGGGAGAGAGAGAGAGAGAGGGCGACACAGAATCCGAAGCAGGCTCCAGGCTCTGAGCTGTCAGCACAGAGCCCGATGCGGGGCTCGAACCCATGAACTGTGAGATCATGACCTGAGCTGAAGACGCTGAACCGACTGAGCCACCCAGGCACCCCAGTTGTGAACTGTTAAGTAACAGCATGATTGGATTTTAGTTTTTTAAATCTAACCTGTCGCTCATTTACATTTAATATGCAAACTGAAAAAAAATAATACACAAACTGAAACAGCATAGGTGATATTTTTGGGGGGGTTCGTCACCTTATTTTATGACTGCTGGTTCTTCTCTTTATCTCCTGGCTTATGTAATATGAACCACATTTTAGTTGTGGTTTTTATTATCTGTATTGTAATAGTAAACTTCAATGGAAAATCAAATGACATTTCTGCAGTTACGATAACAAGAACCAAACAAGTTCAAGTCTTAACTCACTCTGAGTAAAACAAGGGGTTATATGTGGTTTTGTCCCTCCAAGTGTCATTTCAGCCTTAATTTCATCAGTGTATCCCTCCTTTCCTTCCAGTCTGTGTTAATTTTATTCTGTTTAGAGAACTACATTATTATTATGTGATTCTTTTTATCACATAAAAGTATTTTTGATCACTTAGCTTTTCTTCTAATTTTGTAACCGCTTGAATAGCAATGACTTGTACTTACCTAGCCATGTTTATCTTTAATCTCACAACCTTTTTATTTTTATTGTTTTAAATGTTTTTGTGTGTCTTTTATTTTATATTTGAGAGAGAGAGAGAGAGACAGAACATGAACGGGGAAGGGACAGAGAGAGAAGGAGACACAGAATCCAAAGCAGGCTCCAGGCTCTGAGCCGTCAGCACAGAGGGCTCCAACTCATGAGCCATAAGATCATGACCTGAGCTGAAGTCGGAAGCTCAACTGACTGAGCCACCCAGGCGCCCCTACCTTACAACCTTTTTTAAAATCGTGACTTCTGCCCTTCTTTAGTTCTTAATCTTGATTTATTTCTTGCAAACTAGACCATGTCTTTGAGTTTTTTCTTCTTTTCTGGAAACATTATCTTCACTTTGCTATGTCTTGCCCTGACTGGAGTCAGCTTAATATTTGTTTGTTGCTAATTAACCTGGCTTATTTTCTCCCAGTGAATATTTATAAGCTATTTTCTTTAAACTTGAAATTTAAAGGTGTCACCAGGATATGAGTTAAGAAGCAACATTTTATTCATTTCCCTTGAGTGAAATGAGCCTCTCTCATCTAGAGATTTAAATCTTTTTTTTTTTTTCCAACTCAGACATATTTCTTATGTATTGTTCTAATGATTGCATCTACAGGATCAGTTTTTGTTTCTTTTTCAGAAACACCATCATAGGTTGAAAATCTATTTTCTCTCCTCCATAGTCATCGTGTTCTCTTTAATGTCATGTTATTCTCTTTGTTCTTTTCCTTGGCGTTTTTAGGAAACCTTTCCAGTTTGAAACTCATCAGAATTTCCTGAACTTGTTTTAAAAGTGCAGACATAGTGATTGTCCTTGGCCCTCCAGGTGGCAAGGGTGGGGGCATGACTGGGGCAGCCTGAACCTCTCCTCTCACAGTCTAAGGCCATGAGTAACCCTGTCCACTCCCCCCCACCCCAGTACTCCCTACAAGTAATGCCATATTTATGTGTCCTGTGACAGGCTAAAGGTTAGGAACATTACTCGACATAAGTATTCTATTTTGTACTATGTTCATTCTAATCATTACTACCTCCAATACTGAGTTTAGTTCTGTTATTGTGTTGTTAGCAATCTGTGCATATCATATGCGCATCTGTTTGTGTAAGTTTCCTTACCTCTCAGCTCTTACTTTGGTGTTGAGTCTCGGTAGGAAAGAACCCATTTTGTTTCTACTCGGAATTTTGCTTGTTTCTATCTTATTTTTTTTACCGTGAAATAATCATGTGTACAAAAAGGATGAGTGAAAATACATATGTGCAATTTAAAGAATGACGATCCCATGAATACTTGTGTTCCTAGGACCCAGGTATCTGTAGACTAAAACTGGAGAAGCCCACTGAGCACATTCCTCTCCATTCCCTCCCAGAAGCCGTTGTCCCGATGTCCTTCTTGACAGTTTTTGTCACTCGTGCCTGTATCCCTAAGCAGCTTGTTGTTGACTTTTGCCCGTTTTTAAACTTTCTATCAATGAAAGAATATAAAATGCTGTTTTTTAGCATTTATTTATTTTTTGAGAGGCAGAGAGAGACAGTATGAGTGGGGAAAGGACAGAGAGAGAGACAGACAGACAGAATCTGAAGCAGGCTCTAGGCTCCGAGCTGTCAGCACAGAGCCCAATGTGGGGCTCGAACTCACCAACAGTGAACAGTGAGATCTTGAACTGAGCCGAAGACAGACCCTTAACCAACTGAGCCACCCAGGTGCCCCTATAAATGAAAGAATATAGTTGAAAAAATGTGAGTATTCTTCAGTGATGTGCTCCATTTTCTCAACATTATGCTTTTCAGACTCACCCGTGCTGACGCTTGGTGTTGTGGTTCACCCATTGAGAGTATTCTGTTGCTTGAATATACCACAACTTATGTATCCATTCTGCTATTGATCAACATTGGAGTTCTTCCTCACTTTTTTGCTATTATGAGCATTGTCGCCCAAAGCATTCTTTTCGTTTCACCTGATACCCACATGTAGCAGTTTTTCCAAGTTTTGTAGTAATAATAGGATTGTCGGTCATAACGTATTGGTGCGTTCAAGTCTATGGATGAGCTGGTATGATTGCTATGACAAAACTATATTGGCTTAAATAAGATCAAAGATTACTTTTCCTTCACGTCATAGTGACACAAAGAGCCGTTCCTGGCAGAGGAGTGGCCCATGAGGAACAGTACTCCAGTCATGATGATACACAGGTTTCTTCAGTCATTTTCAATCAATGGGGCTGGCCAACTGAAAGGCCACATGCGAAAGAATAAAACTACACCACTCTCCTACACCACACACAAAAACTAAGTTAAAATGCGTTGAAGACTTGAAAATAAGACCGGAAACCATAAAACTCCTAGAAGAAAATACTGGTGGTAAGCTCTTTGACATAGTTCTTGGCCATGATTTTTTGGATCTGACACCAAAAGCAAAAGCAAGAGTAGCAAAAATAAGTAAGTGGGACTACCCCGAACTAAAAAGCTTCTGCACATCAAAGGAAGCCATCTACAAAATGAAAAGGCAACATACTGAATGGGAGAAAGTAATTGCAAATCATGTATCTGATAAGGGGCTAATAGCCAAAATGTACAAAGAACTCATCCAACTCAATAGCAAAAAACAAACAACAAACAATACAATTTTTTAAAAACTTTTTTTTAAAGTTTATGTTTTGTTTTGAGAGGGAGAGAGAGAGTGAATGTGCAGGGGAGGGGCAGAGAGAGGGGGAGAGAGAAGAGAGAGTATGGCAAGCAGGCCCTGCGCTGTCAGCACAGGGGGCCACACAGGGCTCAAACTCATGAACCGTGAGGTCCTGACCTGAGCCGAAATCAAGAGTCGGATGCTTAACTGACTGAGCCACCCAGGCGCCCCCTAAACAATATAATTTTAAAAAATGGCAGAAGATCTAAATAGATGTTTTTCCAAAGATGCTATTCACATGGCGAACAGATACACTTAAAAATGCTCAACATCATTAATCATCAGGGGAATGCACATCAAAACCACAATGAGATATCTACTCACACCTGTTATAATGACTGTTACCAAAAAGACAAGGGACAACAAATGTTGGTGACGATGTGGAGAAAAGGGAATCCTTGTGCACTGCTGCTGGGAATGTAAATTGGTGCAACCAGGATGGAGAACAATACGGAGGTTTGTTAAGAAATTAAAAATATGAGGCCCCTGGGTGGCTCAGTCAGTTAAGCATCCGACTCTTGAACTCAGCACAGGTCTTGATCTCAGGGGCGTGGGTTCAGGACCCACAATGGATTCCACCCTGGGTGTGGAGACTTCTTAGAAGTCAATTAAAAATAGAACCACCATATGATCCAGCAATTGCACCTCTCAGTGTTTGCCTGAAGAAAACAAAAACAGTAATTTGAAAACTTTGTACACCTCCCTGTTCATTGCAGCATTATTTATAATAGTCTATATATGGAAACAACCTAAGTTCCCATCAACAGATGAATGGCTAGAGAAATTTTGGTGTATATACACAAAGGAATATTGTTCGGCCAAAAAAGGGAATGGAATCTTGTCACTTGCATTAACATGGATGGGCCTTGAGAGCATTATGCTAAGTGACATAAGTCAGCCAGAGAAAGGCAAATACCACATGATCTCTCTAATACGTAGAATTTAAACAAACAAACAAGAACCAAGCTTATAGATACAGAGAACAGACTAGTGGTTGCAAGAGGCAGGGGTGGAGGGTGGGAGAAATGAGTGAAGTGGTTTTTGTTTTTTTTAAGTTGAAAAAAACTCAATTAAAAAAGTTCTAAATATTGTACTGTGTGTCAAGTAACTAGAATTTTTTTTTAATTTTTTTTAACCTTTATTTATTTTTGAGACAGAGAGAGATAGAGCATGAATGGGGGAGGGTCAGAGAGTGGGAGATACAGAATCTGAAACAGGCTCCAGGCTCCGAGCTGTCAGCACAGAGCCCGACGCGGGGCTCGAACTCGTGGACCGCGAGATCATGACCTGAGCCGAAGTCGGACGCTTAACTGACTGAGCCACCCAGGCGCCCCGGAGTAACTAGAATTTAAAGTAAGAACTTTAAAAAAGAGTTTATTAGGAATAAAAAAATTTCCTAAGGACCTTTTTATACAATTCGGAAACGAATCCTTTGTCAGGTATTCGTGTTGCAAATGTCTTCTTTCAGTTTTGGATAGTATTTTGGTATCTTTTCACAAATCAATGTTCTTAATCTTGGTGTTAATTTAATTAGTAATATTTTCCTTTTTGCCTTCACATTTTTTCTGCTTTAAGACGACCTTACCTAACCTTTAGTCACAAATATATTCTTTATGATAGTTACATTTTTCCCTCTTTGCCTTCCATGTTTAGAGGCTTAATACACCTGGAATTGATAATGTGTGGAGAGGCAGATGTCTGATTTCATTTTCTTTTAATACAGATAATCAACTGACCCAGCACCATTTATTAAAAAAACCCATCTTCTCCCTGGATACATAATTCCACCTGCTATATATATGTATATATATATACATATATATATAGGCTGCTATATATATGTATATATATATATATATATAGGCTCATATATGTTAGAGTCTGTTTCTGTCTCTCTATTCTGTTCTACTGTTCTATTTGTCTATTCTTGCATTAATATGAAACTAATTTAATATTTCTACCTTTATTATTAAGTCTTTTTCTAGTAAGGGAAATACCCCTACCTTGGTGTTGATCTTTGCATCTCCATATAAAGTTTAGAATCAGATTGTTAATATTCACAGAAAAAAAACCAGAAGAAACAAAACAAAAATTCAATTGGGATTTTGATTAGAAGTGCATTAAATCTAGATCGATTTGGATACAATTGACATCTTTATGGTACTGAATCTTCTAATTTATAAACGTTATTTCTTTTGTCTAAGCTTCAGTTTGGTAGTTTTATAATTTTCTCCACAGAAGTTTTTTCTTTTCCTTGAAAGAGAGCATGATTCGATAGAAGGACACGGGGGGGGGGGGGGAGAGAAAGGGAGAGAGAGAGAGAGAGAGAGACAGAGAGAGAGAGAGAGAGAGAGAGAGAGAGAGAGAGAGAGAGAATCTTAAGCAGGCTCCACGCTTAATGCAGAGCCCAATGCAGGGCTTGATTCCATGACTCTGGGATCATGACCTGAGCCAAAAAGGGAGTCGGATACTCAACTGACTGAGCCACCCAGGCACCCCTACAAAATTGTTTTTTAATTTAATGTTACGTATCTTGTATTTTTATGCTACTCTCTTCTAATCGATGAGTTGCAGATTTATTCATGTAATTTGTATCAAGTTTTGCTTTATATAATTTGAAACTGTGTCATTAGATGCTTACTACTTTAGAAACATTATATCCTCCTGGTAAATTGAGCATTTTACCATTATTTTGTGACCTCTTTATCTCTAGAGATGGTTTTTGCCTTGACGTCTGTTTTGGCTTTATATTACTACAGTTGCCTAACTTTCTGTAGGTCATTATTTTCATGGTGTCTTTTTCTATCCTATCACTTTCAGCCTTTTATATGCTTATGCTTTGGTTGTAACTCTTTTAAGCAGCATATAACTAATGTTAGAATTTGTTCTTAATCTGGGTTGATAATCTTTGTCTTTTAACTGGAGCATTTAGTCCATTTAAATTTATTGTAATCATTGATACATTTGGATTTATTTCTATCTTATTTTGTGTTTTTCATCTGACCTTCTTGTCTATGTTTTTCTCCTTGCATTTTTTTCTTTTTTTTAAGGAATACACATTTTATTTTTTATTAATTAATATTAAGACATTTAAAAATATAATTTATTGTCAACTTGGTTAACATACATTGTGTTCAGTGTACTCTTGGTTTTGGGGGGTAGATTCCCATGATTCATCGCTTATATTCAACACCCAGTGCCCATCCCAACAAGTGCCCTCTTAAATGCCCATCATCCATTTTTCCCCTCTCCTCCACCCCCTATCAACTTTTAGTTTGGTCTCTGTGTTTAAGAGTCTCTTATGGTTTGCCTCCCTCCCTCTCTGTAACTATTTTTCCCCCTTTCTTTCCCCCATGATCTTCTATTAAGTTTCTCAAGTTCCACATATGAGTGAAAACATATGATATCTGTCTTTCTCTGACTGATTTATTTCACTTAGCATAATACCCGCCAGTTCCATCCACGTTGTTGCAAATGGCATGATTTCATGCTTTCTCACCGTCACATAGTTTTCCATTGTATATATAAACCACATCTTCCATTCATCAGTTGATGAACATTTGGGCTCTTTCCCTGATTTGGCTATTGTTGAAAGCACTGCTATAAACATTGGGGTACATGTGCCCCTATGAACCAGAATTCCTGTATCCTTTGGATAAATTCCTAGTAGTGCTATTGCTGGGTGGTAGAGTAGTTCTATTTTTAAGCATTTTTTTTTCTTTTTTAAAGTTTATTTATTTGTTTTGAGAAAGACAGAGACAGCATGAATGGGGCAGAGAGAGAAGTAGAGAGAGAGAATCACAAGCAGGCTCCATGCTGCCAGCCTTATGTGGGGCTCGAGCCCACAAAACCATGAATTCATGACCTGGCCTGAAATCAAGAGTCAGATGCTTAACCAAATGAGCCACCCAGGAGCCCTTCCTTCTCACATTCTTATGAATTGGTTAATTTTTTTCTCATGTGTCATGTGGGAAGTTCTAAACTCTATCAGAAAAATCCAAATCTCTGTATCTTTACCATCATCCTGAATAGTAAGACTTTTGTTTTTTAATTTTTTTTAATCTTTATTTATTTTTGGAAGAGAGACAGACAGAATGCAAGCAGGGGAGGGGCAGAGAGAGAGGGAGACACAGAATCGGAAGAAGGCTCCAGGCTTCGAGCTGTCAGCACAGAGCCTGAAGTGGGGCTCGAACCCATGAACCTGAGTTCATGACCTGAGCTGAAGTTGGACGCTTAACTGACTGAGCCACCCAGGCGCCCCAGGACTTCTTTAAGCAATTAAATTGAAATCACCACCACTGTCAGTTTATTATGCTATTATGTCATATATTTTAGTTCTATCTGGTTTCCTGTATCCCCATAACATATTATTATTATAGCCTTAATTGGTCAGTATTTATTTGAGTTTACTTATGTATTTACCACTTTCTTTATTCACAATTCCTTCTTGCATCTCAGACCTTTCATCTGGGACCTCTTTCCTTATGTATGAAGTACACTCATTAGGATTTTCTTTAAAAAAATTTTTTTAATGTTTGTTTATTTTTGAAAGAGAGAGAAAGACAGCATGTGAGTGGGGGAGGGGCAGAGGGTGTGGGAGACACAGAATCCAAAGCAGACTCTAGGTTCTGAGCTGTCAGCACAGACCCCAATGTGGGGCTTGAACTCATGAACCACGAGATCATGACCTGACCGAAAGTCAGATGCTTAACCGAGTGAGCCACCCACCCAGGCGTCCCTCATTTAGAATTTTCTTTAGTGGATATCTGCTCCTGGCTAACGCTCTCAGTTTTCACTTCATAGAAAATGTCTATTTTTGCCCCTGTTATTGGAAGATATTTCTGCTAGGTATAAGATTTTAGGTTGATGATACTTTCTCTTTGGACATGGAGTATATCATTCTACTCTCTCCTAGATTTCATTGTTAGTAGGGAATTTTGCTCTTTTTTTTTTTTTTAAGAGAGAGAGAGAACGAGCAGGGGAGGGGCAGAGAGAGAAGGGGACAGAGGATATGAAGCAGGATATGCTGACAGTAGAGAGCCCAATGTGGGGCTTGAACTCACGAACCACGAGATCGTGACCTGAGCTGAAGTTAGATGCTTAACCAAATGAGCTTCCCAGGTGCCCCGGGAATTTTGCTCTTTTTAACTGTGGTTTCCTTAATGTTAATCTGTTTTTTGTCTTTTTCTGCTTTTAAGTTCTCTTTTTCTTTAATGTTCTGCAGTTTTACCATGAGGGGTCTAGTTGTAGATTTCGTTTGTTGATTCGGTTTGAGATTCATTGTGCTTCTTGGAAGTGGAGCTTTGTTTCTTTCATTAGTTCTGAAAAGTTTTCAGTTACTATTTATATTTTGCCTTAACTCTACTCACTTTTTTGAAACTCTGATTAAATATATGCTATACCCTGTCCTTCTAAGCTCTATATTCCATATTTTTTCTTTAATATTTGACCCAACTTTGTCTTTGAGCTGCATTCTAAATAGTATATTCCATTCTGTCTTTCAATGTATTAAGTATTTTTTCACATATGTATATATTTTTTTTAATTTTCTTCTGAATTTTAATTTCACTTACTATATTTATCATTTTTAAGAAATGCACAAATAAATTTTGTTTGGTTTGTCTTTCAAATATGTTTACCATTCATCATCAAGCTTCTTGTTTTTATTTCTTGAAATATATCATATGCATTGATTTTATATTTTATGACTGAAAATTCCTAGGTCTGAAGATTTAGAGGGTCTAGTTCTACTCTTTCATTTCTTCTGGCAGCCACTTATGATATATGTAAAGATTTTTGATGATGAGCTGTTCAGTTTCTTTGGAGACTTATTTACAAAAAAAAAAAAAAATGAAGCCTGGGCTGAAGAGGAATTCTTACATTAAAGATTTTAATGTGACCGGCCCCTGGGTGGCTCAGTCGGTTGAGCGTCCGACTTGGGCTCAGGTCATGATCTCACAGTCTGTGAGTTCGAGCCCCGCGTCGGGCTCTGGGCTGACAGCTCAGAGCCTGGAGCCCGTTTCAGATTCTGTGTCTCCCTCTCTCTCTGACCCTCCCCCGTTCATGCTCTGTCTCTCTCTGTCTCAAAAATAAATAATAAACGTTAAAAAAAAAAGATTTTAATGTGATTCTCTCAATCACCATGAACACCATCACCATATTATTACATTAAATCAAATGCTTTCAGCTTATGGTGTTTCAGACCACAGGCGTGAATTCAGCTTACAAACAACATGGGCTAGGTTAGGAGTTTTCAGGAGACATTTTTTATTTCCTTCAAATTTTCCTTGCAAACTGCTTGGGAGAACCTTACTTGAAGTTGTATTTAACCCTAACTGTGGTTCTAGCCTTGTGGTCCCAGATTTATCGTGGAGTGGACACTTGTCACTACTCATCTTAGGTGGACCTTGGGCTCCAGAGTCATAGGAACCTTTGACAACTCTTGCATTCATTCAGTAAGTCTGACGAATGCCTTCAAGGTGAATGGTAGCTCCGGGATGGAAACCTTGGGTGTCCAACTTCCCTTAGTCTGAGATACGAACATTCGTGTGTGTGTGTGTGTGTGTGTGTGTGTGTGTGTGTTTCACCAGCTAATGGCTACATTTAAGAATATAAGAAGCGGAAATCTCATTTGGATTTAAATGCTGCTCTTATATTTTAATCACCAGTAATCTTTCCATGTCACATCCATAATCCCTTTGCATTTTATCTTACCTGATTCTTTTCCACAGACTCCTGCCTATGTTTCCTAGAGACCATTTACTCTTGTACTCTACTGGTGGGCCCAAAAAGCTTAATGAAGTTTTCATCTAGATCTCTTCATAGATCTTTTTAAAATTATACACTTCTTCTGATTTCAGTATACTGTTGAACTGATTCTACAGTGTTTTCATGGTCCCTGTTTTATTTACCCCTTTCTCATCCTTGACAGGGTGAGATGTGGTGAAACCCGATATTATCAACTGTGTTCTTTTGTGTACTGCTTAAATCTGTCCTTCACATTTACGGCTGGAAGGCAGGTTGGTGTGCGCAGCACCTATTTCTGACCCCAATTTTAGCAGAATTTTTACCATTTTCAGCCCTACCATAGAGGTTACATTTTCTCCTACACTTGCACTTAAAGATACGAGACTATGGAGTACCTTAAAACTTAAATTCCCAGCAGTCATACAGTTGATACTGGCTTCTTTTACCATTTTCATGAAAGACTTGAAGGTACTGAGGGAAGGAACTAGGAGAAGAATTTTCTAGACATGGAAAGGACCATTTGGAAGGCTCTAATAATGGAAGTGTGCCCGGCATGCTCGAAAAACAACAAAGTATCTGGTGTGACTGGAGCAGAGTGAGCAAGAGAGAAAATATAATAAATGTCGTCAAAGGAATAATAGGTTTTTGACTTTTTTTTTTTAACTTGGAGTAAAATTGGGAGCCTTTCAGAGTTTTGAGCAGAGGAATAAGACAATTTTACTTAACATTTTACGAAGGTCACTGTTGTCATTGACAAGAGTCGTTTTTTTTAATGTTTATTTATTTGTTTTGAGAGAGAGAGCTAGAGAGAGAGAGAGAGAGAGAGAGAGAGAAGGGGGGTGCAGAGAGAGAGAGAGAGGAAGAGAGAGAATCCCAAGCAGGCTCTGTGCTGTCCTGCCTTGTAGAGCCTGACACAGGGCTCAGTCTCACAAACTGCAAGATCATGACCTGAGTTGAAATCAAGAGTTGGATGCTTCACTGACTGAACCCCACCCAGGCGCCCTTCACTTAACATTTTAAAGGAGCAACTCGGGCAGTTCTGGAGAGCTCGGGGCGGGGGGGGGGGGGGGGGGGGGGAAGAAGCAGGTCAGGGAGCCATGAAGTGTGCTGGTGACAGACAATGGTGTGGCGTGAACTGCCGTAGTGAGAAGAGGGGCGAAATGAGGTAGATACATGTCTGCAGTACTAGGTAGTACTAGGTACTGTGCAGTACTAGATTTTAGGCATATGTAGCAGACTAAGCGGATCTTAAAAGCATAGTACTTATTCAAACTACTTAGTACTTAGCAGGAGAAGGAACACACAAGGTATACTGTGCGTCATTTTTTAAATTAATTTTTAATGTTTATTTATTTTGAGAGACAGAGACAGAGCACAAGCAGGGGAGGAGCAGAGAGAGAGAGAGAGAGAGAGAGAGGGAGACACAGAATCCAAAGCAGGTTCCAGGCTCTGAGCTGTCAGCTTAGAGACTGACACAGCACTTGAACTCACGAACCACAAAAGCATGACCCGAGCCAAAGTCAGACTCTCAACCGACTAAGCCACCTACCCAGGCACCCCTTCGCTTTGAATCTAAGATGTGCTTAACATCGTTTCAAAACTTTCTAAATCTCCAAAAGAGAAAAGTGCCGCCAATTATACTGTGACACTCCATCCATTGCAAGATACATCCAAATTTAGGGATGTTAAAATACCAGGAAACTATGCCTTAGAATCAACAAAATAGGATATCACATAGACCACTTGCAAATTAAAAGGCACGCGTGAAATTACATGTTTTTGCAAGAACGTATCCAAATAAAACACACACATAAAATATTTAAAGTGTTTCCTTGGGGTAGTAGCAAAGAGTGGGAGTGGGTTCTGGGGAATAGAAAAATACATACAAACACACCTGTGTGCAGACACGTATACGTGCACACAAATCACCAAGATAGAAGCTTGGAATAGGGAAACTTTCACATAAATCCGCAGTATACATCCATGGATCTCAGACCTCTTTTTTTCGATAAACACGTGTAATGTTCCTTTGGTCCTTTTTTCACCTGTACATGTTTAATGTCGTAATGTACTTTGCGACATATGATGCTGGTGACAATTCTGCTTGTTTGCTGCTGCTCCTGAACTCCTGGAAGAGCTACTTTTGGTTTTTCACCATTCAGCTCCGGGGAATCAGGATTACCACTGCCATAGCTTGCCAGAACTAGGAGGTGCCGAGGACAAGCTTGTGACACCTGGCCAGTTACAAATTCTAAGCCCCAAATGGGGTGGAGATCATCAAAAGGAGGCGGAATCAGGAGACAGAGGGTAGCGAGACCTGTGAGCGCAGCATAACATAACGTGTAAACTTGTTAAATCATGAAATTATACACCTGAAACTAATGTAACATCGTGTGTCAACTGTACTCAAAAAAGGAAAATGAAAGAAAAGGAAGAAGAGTCAGAAAAGACATTGAAGAGGGGCGCCTGGGTGGCGCAGTCGGTTAAGCGTCCGACTTCAGCCAGGTCACGATCTCGCGGTCCGTGAGTTCGAGCCCCGCGTCAGGCTCTGGGCTGATGGCTCGGAGCCTGGAGCCTGTTTCCGATTCTGTGTGTCCCTCTCTCTCTGCCCCTCCCCCATTCATGCTCTGTCTCTCTCTGTACCAAAAATAAATAAAAAGCGTTGAAAAAAAAAAATTTAAAAAAAAAAATAAAAAAAAAAGAAAAGACATTGAAGAAACCATTTTTCTTGAATCTTCTCTCAAGGTAGTCCAAATAAGGGAGGGGGTCTGTCTATTCCATGGGTATCAAGGAGAGGATTTCCCCAGCCATATTTAAACAAATAAATCAGGACCTTAGTTTTCAGATCTTAGTTAATTAAGGGTCGAAGAACGTTGTACATCGTTTGACTTGATGATCCTTTCCTCTTGAAAACACAAAACATACCTTCTGTGCCTTTCAGAAATTAAAACCTTTATTTGTGGAGTCTAAAATGAACCTGATAACAGACCGTACTTCCTCTTCAAGCGATCATACACCTGTGGTAGGTAGATTATTTTTTCTCTGTTAAACATTTAATCAGTTGCTATTATCCACCCTCAGTAATGAAACCTTTTCGTTTACCTGCAGCTAGACAACAAGGACACGGATGTAGTCAGTGATCAGACATGTTTTCCCCCGTCACCAAAAGGTAAGTATCATTGTTGGAAACAACAGTTCACACGCAGAACGGGCACTTAGTCTAGATTGAGATTTCCTTCTCGTTGTTATCGCGAGGCGTTTGGAATTCTGGGTGGATGCTTTCTTCCGCCAGTTTATGAAACGAATACTTGGATATGCTGAATAAAAGAATGCTAATATGCATTTCTGAATATCAATCCCTGCTAACTGAAAATGAATTTAATCACACTTCAAAACTGGAAGTGGTCTCAGTTGAGATCCTTTTCTATTTTATTAAACTATCGCAAGCCTGAAGCTCGTGTTGAATTCCCATTTGTCCATTTTAAGAACCAGAAGAAAAGTATGACTATTTCTAGCATACTTTATGTCCCATGGGTCCTGACGGGGCTTCAAACTGAATTCTTTTGGAACCAGAAGTATGTTTTGTCCATAGGCTTCTGGAGGTCTTTAGGAAATAACCATGCTTCCTATTCTCTAACAAACAAGTTAGGCGAACAAAATGTGACATTATTCGTTTGAATTCTGTTAGTTTGCTGATGATAACCAAAGGGTGTCAGTAATTTCTGTTTTTCTGTCTGGGAATGGTTAAAAGTAGACTTCTATAATGAATATTTATGCAAGGGAGAAGTGTGGGATAAGAGGTTTTAAATCCTGGGCCCTAATTTTAAAATCTGCTTTTTGAAACCTACATTGTGCTTTAGCAGAGGGGAACCTTTCTTCTGGGTTTCCATGCAACAGAGAGGCTTTTTCTATAGTGCTTATATTGTAGGTAGTGTCTGTTCTAGATGTGCCTACCCTGGGTACAGAGAAATCTTCCAACAATCATAGGGCTGTCTGCTTCCTGGGCTGCCATTTACATTATAAGAACACCAGACTTTATAGCATGCAGCTGCTAGCTTGGAAAATGGCAATCTTTTCTTTCTTTCTTTCTTTCTTTCTTTCTTTCTTTCTTTCAGAGAGAGAGAGAGAGAGAGAGAGAAAGAGAGAGCACATGCCTGTGCATGCACACAGATGGAGGAGGGGCAGAGAGAGAGGGAGACACAGAATCTTAAGTGGGCTCCAGGCTCTGAGCTGTCAGCACAGAGCCCGACATGGGGCTCCAACTCACAAACCGTGACATCGTGACCTGAGCCAAAGTTGGACGCTTAACCGACTGAGCCCCCCAGGCGCCCCAGAGTGGCAACCTTTATAAAGGCATCTGAAGTTAAATAAGTTTAGATTAAATAAGATCGGACCTGTTGAGTTGTTGGAAATTCTAACCCACACAGCAAGTTACTTCTGAAACATCAGAATGTATTAGGGTAAGAGAGGCTCTCAGGATTTATTCTAAAAATCTAGATTGTCGAATTTGGAACCTATGGGTTGCCTGACATTTTAATTAGAGAGTTTAATTAGCAGCAACATTCCATTCCCCAGAAATCCAGTTGACGTTTTTGCATCCAAAGTTGATTTTCCATTTTTCAAAGGTCCATTCAAAGTAGCACAAATTAACCTTGATGGCCACCTAGAATACACGGTAGCTCCGGCCAAAACAAATGCTGTCACTCCCTTTCCTCAGCCCTGAAAATGCAGGGTTATTTCCACCCTTCATTAACCTGGTCTTTTGTTTTACTAAATAAAATCAAATGTAAATGCTTTTTTATGATCCATAATCTTGCAGTACTCCACAAAGCTCTCCCATCATTCTGAACGTTTATCTGCATTGCACTGGAGATGTATGTGACCGTGTTCACACCAAACATCTCTGGACAAAACCCCCGAAATTGCTTTCTACTCAATCTCTGATACAACTTTGACATGCCGCGTTGTTCCCTTTGAAGATAGCGTGGGGAGATAATCCAGTTAATAAAAGTCTCTTGTTAAGTGGATTCCAGTTAATCCAAAATTTACTAGAAATACATATTCTTTTTTTTTTTTTCTAAATTTTTGGTTAATGTTTGTTTTTGAGAGAGATACAAAGACAGAGACAGAGTGCGAGCAAGGGGAGGGGTGGAGAGGGAGACACAGAATCCGAGGCAGGCTCCGGGCTCTGAGCTGTCAGCACAGAGCCCTATGCGGGGCTGAAACTCGTGAACCTCAAGATCATGACTCGAGCCGAAATCGGACGCTTAACCGACTGAGCCACCCAGGTGCACATAGAAATACATTTTCTATTTTTAATGAATGGAAATGAATAAATGAATGCCAGGAGGAAAACTGAATTATAAATTTGCTAATTCAGAGAGTAAATGAATCTCACTAGCACACAGGTTACTCCCTTCTGGCCCCCAGGAAATAGTTTAGTACATTTCTAGTATTTTCGAGCACAAATTCACAAATACATTATTAAAGAGCTGTTTAGTTACATTATGATTTTCTATAGCATGGGGGATTACTGTAACCTGTCTGGTGACAGACGCCCAAATCAAACTCTTTAAAGTCAGTGTTGTATCGAGTTCCGTTTTTTAGAACATGCAAATCAAATATTAATATTCTAAATACTTACTGAATACTTAGCCTCCACGTTAACAGCATCCTCAGTGTTCCATCAGAGAACCCGAGAGGTTATTAGATCGTACTTTCGCACCACAAGGTACTTTTAATACTTGTGTATGGCTAACATTTAGTGGAAGTAGGCGCTGTTGTAAATGCCTTTCACGTTTTAGCTCTAGTCCTCACAAAGCCCTAGGAGGTTGGCATTCTTGCTTTCCCCCCGTCTACAGAGGAGACAGTGGGATACAGAGAGTTTTAGTAGGCTACCAGAGTTTACCACAACAGGTGACACAGCTGGATTCAAACCCAGACAGTGTGGCCCCAGAGCCCTGGCTTGTCACCATCCAATTATATTGACTGACCCCAAGACGTATGCGTGACATGAGCCCCGTTCTCAACCACTCCCAACGGGGAAATGAGGGACGTTAGAGAGAAGCCATGGAGGCCAACAGACTTCAGTTCACATCCCAGCTCCAACCGCTCGCTTACTGACATCATCTCAATTCCCTCTGCTCTGTACCATGGGATGGAGACCCCACCTCATGGCTTTGCAATGAGGATTACACGAGATACATGCTATGTGCCTAGCGAACCCCTCTCCTTACCTTTCCTCCTGAGCTATTGACCAAATTATCCCCAAGTTCCCCAAGTAAAGTCCGCGAACCTACCTTTTAGCCCATCACACGAGTCATAATGTCCTCAGCACGAGGCTACTCTGGTGATTTAAAAGAACTAGTCTCTCCTCTAATTCTTCAGTAATTACCTTTCTACCAGCCGGGAGCATAAGAATAAAATTGACCCTTCGTATCAAAGTACACAGTAGGCATTTTGAAAACGGTGACATTAAACATAAAGTATAGTTTAAAACGATGTTATATCAGGGGACACATCTCTTCTAAGCAGCTTGAAAATAACTTTTTGTGTTGTGGCAAGTTTTAATCCAAAAAATTCTAAAGAGAACGAAAGAGAATCATTCATGCGACATAGAAAAAGAGATCGCTAAAAAAACAGAGAGAGAGAGAGAGAAATACATTTTTGTCAATATAAGAGAATAAAAAATGAGGTATGATACTATCTGCAAAATTTCAAAGCAGTTTTTACGCAGTAGTAATTATCCCAAGAGAGCCCAGGTAACATTATTAATTTGTTTGCTACTTAGCGGTGATAAAATTTGGGATCTGAACTGCCCATTGTATACTGTGGACTGCCACAGATTTTATGTACTCAAGAAGACCTTTCTCACAGCCCAGTAATTAGGTGCTATTGACATTGTAATCTTTGGAAATGTTCTTAATGAGCCCCAAAGACACGAATCTCATAGATAAAACCTCAAAGTAACACTGACCCTTTAAGTGGCTTGTCAGCAAGAGAAAGCTCAAACATAAATATCTGAAACACAGGAGACACCCAAATTTAAACCTAGATTACATTGTTTTGTTCATTCTCTGAGATTTTCAAGGAAGACATATTGAAGAGGTGATTTTAAAGGCTTTTAAAGAATAGTGGAACAATTGTAATATATTTGAAATAATTCAAAAATATTTCTTTTCACCCTTTGAAGCTCTGGACTCCAAAAGTATTTTTTTTCTAAATGTATTTTCCACCAACTTGTAAAGATACATGTTCATTGAGAGTGGAGTTCAGTGACTCTTGTTTTTGTTGTAAACACAAAAATAACTTTACAAATCACAAGTAAGAAGTTGGAACTTACATAAAAAAATGAAAAGCAAAAGAAATTTCAGACATAATGTTAGCATTATTTTATATATCGCTTCTAGAGTGTAACTATAATTAATATAATTTAGTAAGGTTTTCAAATTCATGTTCAAATGCATATTTTGTAATATTACTACATACACTACATATATGCATAAACAATATATAACATCATTTACCGTGTAATTGATAGCCATTGTGGCTATTAAAAAATGTTAGAAGAAGGAATTAGTCCATCAATATGAGTTAATGCCAGGACTAAGCTGATTTACTAAACATAATATGTTAAGGGGTCTGTAAATGTTAATGATGTCACTGCCATGAAACTTCTCTACTATTTTCCTATTGTCACCAATTACCTATTATTCAAATGGTCTATTTCCAAGTTATATATGTGATCCTTACCTTTAAGATTTGGGCTGATTCTCAACAACCTTTCCTTAGGAATCTTGCTTGCTCTTCATACCTATATTCTAGAGATATGTTCTACTCAAGGTCTGGGATTTAGGAGATTAGATGATAATTAAAGCCTGGACGATCAGCGGTTTGTCTCTTAAAACATCTTCCCAAATACCATGAATTCTCAGTAGCATAGAAAAGAGTCAAGATGACCAGTTGGGTTAGAGAACTAATCACAAAAATCAGAGGCTGTCTGTGTTCCTGAGGCTCTGTCCATGGGTTAGAGGGGGATTGAAAAATGTGAAAAAGGAAAATGAAAGGTAATCCATCCTTTGAAAACACAGTGTTAATCTTTGAAATGAGTAAGCCGGCAAGTTACTTTGAATTTGTAAGATCATAAAACTTTGAGTTGGAATGGAGTAGAAAAGAGGGTGAAGACTAATACATATTCTGAAAGTACTTTATTAATTTGGCATCAGGACTGTCTTGTATTAACTTGGTCTGGTGATGCTTTTAAGTATATGTGGGCAATGTTTCATTTAACAAATGCCATTACACACATTTGTAATTGTGCCCCAAACTGATAGGTAGAGCTCTCCAAAGTGTAAAGTGTGAGACAAGAACGCTTTCTGGTGCGCACTTAGTCACTCGTTGGACCACGAGTTGGAATTCAGCAGCCTCCCTGGATCTCGTGAACATTATTTTATCCCACACCTTAGCTGCCTGCCTGTTAGTTACGAGGCCTTATAAACCATATAAGCCTCTGTGGTGGTAACGAAGTATTGAGAAAGGGTTTAATTAGTGCAGAGACAGTGGGGATTAATTTTTAAATTTAGGAGTGGTTCTGTTACAGAAATGACAAAATGTTACAAGATATTGTGTATAGATTCATGCAAATTTGTGGGCATGTCAAGTACACCCTTAAGTGGGCTTGAAATGATATCTTGGGGTGCAATAGATATCGTATGAGTATTACTTTCAACTGGAGGGACCCCAAGTTTGGAAACTGAGGAAACTGAACTCTGTTGATTCCAATAGCTTGTCTGAAAGTCTCTTAGCGTGTCTGTTTAGACAATCACATCTATAATTTTAAAAACTTGTGTCTTCCGATCTTCATATAGCGATTATTTTTTCTTTCCTTTTTTATTTTTATATTTTTAACTTTTTTAAATGTTTATTTATTTTGAGAGAGAGAGAGAGTGAGCGCGAGTGGGGGAAGGAGAGGGGCAGAGAGCACGAATCCCAAGCAGGCTCCAAACTGTCAGCACAGAGCCCTACATGGAGCTCGAACTCATGAACCCTGAGATCATGACCTGAGCAGAAACCAAGACTCAGACGCTTCACCGACTGAGCCACCCAGGCGCCCCTATTTTTTCTTTTTCTTATTGCACTGGCTAGGATTGTCACTATGATGCTGAACAGAGAAGTCAGGGACACCCTTCTCTTGTTTCTCTCTTAATAGGACAAATTTTGAAGTGTCACTATTGCAATATATTGCAATATATTACAAGAATTAATTATATTCTCTATGCTGTACTTTCTATCTCTGTGACTTATTTTTTCCATAACTGGAAGCCTGGACCTCCCCACTCCCCTTCACCCATTCTGCCCATTTCCCCACCTCCTTTGCCTCTGGCAGCCATCAGTCTGTTCTCTGTATTTATAGGTCTGATTCTGCTTTTATTTCATTTTTTTCCTTTATTTTGGTTTTCAGACTCCACATGTAAGTGAAATCATTTTGTCTTTCTCTGTCTGCCTTATTTCACTCAGCATAATGCCCTCTAGGTCCATCCATGTCGGCACAAATGTCAAGATCTCATCTTTTTTGATGGCCGAGTGATATTTCATTATATATACCATATATATACATACATAAACATATACATATACATATATATATTCATTATATATACCATATGTGTATATCTATATGTAAATATATGGCATATATATATTCATTATGTATACCGTATATGTATATGTATATGTATATGTATATGTATATGTATAGTATATGTATATGTAAATATATGGTGTATATATGTGTATATATGGTATGGGTGCCCGGGTGGCTCAGTCAATTGAGCGTCTGACTTCAGCACAGGTCACGATCTCACGGTTTGTGAGCTCGAGCCCCGCCTCGGGCTCGCTGTTGTCGGCCTGTCAGTGCGGAGCCCGCTTCAGGTCCTCGGTCCCCCTCTCTCTGCCCCTCCCCCACTTGTTCTCTCTCTCTTAAAAAATAAATAAAAACATTAAAAATATGTATGTGTATATTTATATAAATAACATCTTCCTTACCCACTTACCATACCTATCAATGGACACGTGGGTTGCTTCCATATCTTGGCTATTATAAATAATGTTGCAGTAAACATAGGGGTGCATACATCTTTTTGAATTAGTGTTTTTATTTTCTTTGGTAAATACCCAGGAGTGGGATTACTGGATCATATGGTATTTCTATTTTTAATATTTTGAGGAACCTCCATACTGTTTTCCACAGCGGCTTCCCCAACAATTTCCACTAACCGTGCACAAGGTTTCTTTTTCTCCACATCTTCACCCACACTTGTTATTTCTAGTCATTTTGATTTTAGCCACTCACATGTGTCTCACTGCTGTTTTGACTTGCATTTCCCTGATGATTAGTGATGTTGAACATATTTTCATGTGCCAGTTGGCCATATATATGCCTTCTATGGAAAAATGTGTACTCAGGTCCTCTGCCAATTTTTGATCAGATTATTTGGGTTTTTTTGGCATTGAATTGTGTAAGTTCTCTTTGTATTTTGGATACGAACCCCTGGTCAGATGTATCATTTGCAAATATCTTCTCCCATGCAGTAGGTTGCCTTTGTTTTCGTTGGTTTCCTTCACTGTTGCGTTTTATTTTGGGGTAGTCCCAATAGTTTATTTTTGCTTTTGTTTCCCTTGCCTCAGGAGACATATCTAGAAAAATGTTGCCATGGTCAATGTCAAAAAAATTACAAGCTCTATTTCTTTTCTTTTCATGTATATATTTATGTATATTTATATGTTTTTGTGTATTTTGTTCTGGCCTATTTTGTATCATAATTTTTTTAACGGACACTATCAATTATTTCTGTGATACACATATTTCAAAGTTTTTGTCGGACTATGTTATCAACTAAAATTTATCTGGAGTGAATTCATGTTCTCACAGCTTATCTTGCTATTGTCTTTACAAGCATTCTATTCTTTTGTTTATTTTGGAACTTTGGTTTTCAGGCTCATTTCCTTCCTCCTTCCTCCCTCCCTCTGTCTTTCTCTCTTTTCTTTTGTTTTTCTCTTCTCTTCTCTTCTCTTCTCTTTTCTTTTCTTCTCTTCTCTTTTCTTTTCTTTAATTTTCTTTTCCTTTCTTTCTCTCCCCACCTGAATACAGCTCTGTGCCTGCTTCCACTATGCTAGTCTCACTCCTAGTCCAAAACCAGTTCTTCTAAGTTTGGGGGTTGCCTGTGCCACTGTGACATTAGGGTCTTGAAGCCTCCAAGCCATCAGGTGGCTTGGTTCAGTTCCTCTGTGTGAAGTAGTTTTTGCCTTTGAGCCTCCCTAGGCCCAGAGCTTTCTATAAAGCCATAGCCCCAGATTAGAAACTATTTTTCTGGGGTTTTTTTTTCCTCCCACAGTATCCTTTCATTCAAGCTACTGCCTTTGAGAAGTGAATTTCTTCTTTTACCCAGCATGGAGCACATTTAGCCTTTTTGACCATACAGGAGCTCTGGGGCGTCTGAGTGGCTCAGTCGGTTAAGCATCTAACTCTTGATTTCCGCTCAGGCCGTGATCTCACAGTTCGTGCTTTTGAGCCCACATTGGGCTCCATACTGACAGTGCAGAACCTGCTTGGGATTCTCTCTCTCTCTACCCTCCCCTGCTCATGTTTTCTCCCTCTCTCTCTCTCTCTCTCTCTCAAAATAAATGAATAAGCTTAAAAAAAAAAAAAAAAAAAGGGAGCTCTATTCCCGGCTGTCATGAAATCCTGCAGCCAGAGCCCAAAGGCCTGTGGTTTCAGCCCCTGTGTCAATTTCCTAGGGCTGCTGTAACAAAGTAGAGCAAACTGGGTGATTTAAACTACCCAAATGTTATTGTCTCACAGTTCTGGATGATAGAAGTTTGAAATCAAGGTGTTAGCAGGGGCGTGTCCTCTGACAGCTGTGAGGGAGGCAAGGGAGAACCTGTTCCATGCCTCTCTCTGAGCTTCCGGTAACCTCGAGTGTTCCTTGGCTTGTCAATGGCATTTCCCCTATGTCTTCACAGTGCCTCCCCTCTGGGTGTGTCTGTATCTGTGTCCAAATTTCTCCTTTTCATAAAGACACAGACATATTGCATTAGGGCCCACCCCGAAGACCTCATTTTAACTTGATCGTCTACATGACCTTATTTCCAATTACGTTCACACTCACAGGTACTAGGACTTCACCATCTTTCAGGGAGACACAATTCGATCCATAACAACCCGGTTCATTGCTTTACATGTCTTTACCAGAGAAATGTTTATCTTATCTTGCACATTATGTCTTTCTGGTCTCTCATTTGAAATTTTATTTATCATGGAGCATAGGGTATACTAGATCATAGACTCACTACAAACCATTGTACTTCCTTCTCCCCTCACCAAAAAAAGTCCTAAGTATTCAAACCAGTATTCTTTGTGTTTCTGAACCAAAGACCTTTCAGCTTTACCTTATGCTGTTCTAAGAACATTTTGTCTTGTAAATTTATGGCCACAATTATCATTGTCTCATACACCAAAAGTGTGCATTAAGATATTTATGAATATAAAAGAAATATATAAATATATATTATATATATTATATTTGTAAATCTATTTAAAAAGAATAACCTTTTTAAATTTTTTTTAATGTTTATTTATTCTTGAAGGGGGGGGGGGGCAGGGAGGGGCAAAGAGAGAGAAGGAGACACAGGAACTGAAGCAGGCTCCAGGCTCTGAGCTGTCAGCACAAAGCCCAACGTGGGGCTCGAACTCACCAACCATGAGCTCATGACCTGAGTGGAAATCAAGACTCAGATACTTAACCAAGTGAACCACTCATGTGCCCCTGGTTTATTTCTTAAATTCCATATATGAGGGGCGCCTGACTGGTTCAGGAGGTATATAGCATGCGACTCTAACTCAGGGTCATGAGTTCAGGCCCCACGTTGGGCGTGGAGCTTACATTTTAAAAAAAGACAAGAAAAAATTCCACATATGAGTGAAATCATATGATATTTGTTTTTCTCTGACTGACTTATTTCACTTAGCTTTATACTCTCTAGCTCCATCCATGTTATTGCAAATGGCAAGGTTTCAATTTCATTCTTTTTATGGCTGAGTAGTATTCCACTGTGTGTGTGTGTGTGTATACACACACACACACACACACGTATATATATACATACATGTATGTATGTATATATATGTATATACAATATATAATATATAATAATATAACACATATAATACATATAATATAATATATAATAATATAATACATATAACACATATAATACATATATGTGTATATATACATGTATGAAAATATATGCATACATGTATGTATACACATATATACATGTGTGTATATATACATACATGTATGTATATATATAGAGAGAGAGAGATGAATAGATAAAGAAGATGTGATATCACATCTTCTTTATTCATCAGCCAGTAGACTGTTTGACTATTGCAAATAATGCTGCAGTAAACATAAGGTTGCATGTATCCCTTTGAATTAGTGTTTTTGTATTTTGGAGGCAAATACCCAGTAGTGCAATTACTGTAGTTCTATTTTTAAATTTTTGAGGAACCTCCACACTGTTTTCCACAGTGGCTGCACCAGTTTGCATTCCCACCAACAGTGCAAGAGCGTTCCCCTTTCTTCACATCTTTGCCTGACCTGTTGTTTCCTGTGTTGTTGATTTCAGCCAGTCTGACAGGTGTAAGGTGATATCTCATTGTAGTTTTGATTTGTATTTCCCTGATGATCAGTGAGGTTGAGCATCTTTTCATGCGTCTGTTGGCCATCCGTTGGTCTTCTTTGGAGAAATGTCTGTTCATGTCTTCTGCCCATTTTTTAATTGGGTTATTTTTTAGATGTTGAGTTGTATCAGTTCTTTATATATTTTGGATACTAACCCTTTATCGGATATGTCATTTGCAAATATCTTCTCCCATTCCGTAGTTTGCCTTTAAGTTTTGTTGATTATTTCTTTTGCTGGGCGGAGACTTATTTTGATGTTGTCCTAATAGTTTATTTTTGCTTTTGTTTCCCTTGCCTCTGGAAACATATCTAGAAAAGTGTCACTATGGCCAATGTCAGAGAAATTGCTGCCTGTGCTCTCTTCTGGGATTTTTATGGCTTCAGGTCTCACATTTAGGTCTTTAATCCATTTTGAGTTTCTTTTTGTGAATGATGAAAGAAAGCATGGTCCGGTTTCATTCTTTCGCATGTGGTTGTCCAGTTTTCCCAATACTATTTGCTGAAGAGACTGCTTTTTTCCCATTGAATATTCTTTCTTGCTTTGTCAAAGATTAATTGACTATATAGTTGTGGGTTTCCTGAGTTTTCTGTTCTATCCCATTGATCTGTGTCTATTTTTATGCCAGTACCATACTGTTTTGATTACTGTCACTTTGTAATATAACTTGAAATCTGGAATCGTAATACTTCCAGTTTTTTTCTCAAGATTGCTTTGAGGTCTTTCGTGGTCCCATATTAGTGGAATGTGTTTCCATTTCTTTGTGTTGCCTTGAATGTCTTTTATCAGTGTTTTACAGTTTTCGGAGTACTGGTCTTTCACTTCTCTGGTTCAGTTTGTTCTTAGGTGTATTACTATTGTTGGTGCAATTGTAAATGGGATAGTTTTCTTAAATTCACTTTCTGCTGCTTCATTATTAGTTATAGAAATGCAGCAGGTGTCTGTACATTGATTTTGTCTCCTGAAACTTTACTGAATTCATTTATCAGTTCTAGTAGTGTCTTTGGTGGAGTCTTTAGAGTTTTCTATGTATAGTATCAAATCATCTGTAATTAGTGAGAATTTTAGTTCTTGCTTATCAGTTTGGATGCCTTCTATTTCTTTATGTTTTCTAGTGAAACCCTTAAAAACTCTCTGTTGCATCTTAGTAAAAGTCATTTTTGCTGGTATTCTGCCTATGAAATAGGCAATGAGTTTACCTTTTCCAGACAAGAATGCATTATGGGTTGAACTAGGTCCTCTGCTCCCAAAAGATGTTGAAACCCTCACCCACAATTCCTGTGCACGTGACCTTACTTGTAAAATGGGGTCTTTGCGGATGTAATCAAGTTAAGATGAGGTCATTAGGTCATTAATTCATTATGACTTGTGTCCTAAGAAGAGGGAAATTTTGACACAGACACACAGGGAGAATGCCTTGTGGTGACAGAAACAGAGAATGGAGTGATGTAGCTGGAATCCAAAGAACATCAGAGGAGGATGGCTGCCACCAGAATTTAGGGAGAAGAAGGGAAGATTCTCCTGAGTCAGAGAGGGAGCATGGTCTCACCAACACCACGATTTTGGACTTTCAGCCTGCAGAACTCATGTGAGGGAATTAATATCTTTAAGCCATCCACTTTATGTTACTTGGTTCCAGCAGCCTTAGGAAGCTAATACTTAAGGCAATTGAATAACTTCCATGACGTCCACATTAACTAGATGGACAGCCACTGTCCCAAATGAGTTCAGTGACTTTATGTTTCTACTTTGCGTTACATGTTCTGCCATTAATTTTCACCATAAAGGAGACATTTCCCCTTGATTGATTAGAAACTTACTTCTTCCAAGCTGCAAAACACATTCTAGCATTAAGGAATCAAATGTGATAAGCCTTGCGTATAAATTGTGTATAAATTTGCCTGTCACTTTCCTGGCAGTCAGTGAGTGATCAACAAATGTGTAATAAAACTGAATCTGAAGTTCATTCCACTGAGGCTTCTACTGTTATCAACTTAGGTTGCTAACGCACAAAGTCCCTACTTGTCCTCAGACTAAAGGGTATCACCGAGGTCCCTGTGCCCTCTTGCTATAAACATGTCCATGCCTCCTTTTCTTACTCATTCCTTCCCTTCCTCTTCATGCAAGTGCCTCTGGTCCTCCTACCTTAAATGTTAGCCCTCCGGAGAGCATTCAGAGCCTGCTTTCTCTCCTTCCTTCCCCTTCTCCAGGTTACTCTACTTGCCTTCTGGCTTTGCATCTCACAGACACAGCTCTTACCTAGGTCATCGGAAGCCTTCAGATGCGAAACTGGTTTCCAGTTCTCTCACTTGACTGCACGCCAGCGTGTTACTAATGAGCCTCCCTTAATTCTTAAGATGCTCTCCTTTTGACTTCCAAGTCACCAACCTGTTCTAATTCTCCTCCTACTTCCCGGAGCTCCCTTCTCTGTCTCTCCTGGTTACTCAACTCTGCCGGTGCTCTGAGTATTAAGTGTTGGAGTCACTAAAGATTTTAATTTTGAGGTCGCTGTTACACACTTTGTTTGCCCCTGCTTAATCCGTCAATAAAAATCGATGGCTTTCAGGATAAAATCAAGTTTTTCAGTTTAGCATGTAAGACCTTTCATAAGAGCTCCCTTTCCCCTACATGGGCTCTCTAATCTAGGCGTAACAAATGACTTACTGTTCCCTGCTATTCCATGCTATTCCATGCTTCTGTGCCTTTATACGTGCCTTCACCTAGGTGGCAGGTCTTGTGCCTGGTCTTGCTGCACTCACTCGTCTTCTGTGGTTAGCTGGCCATCTGCTGGGGTGACAGGGTGACTGGATCTTGTATTTCTTATCACTGAGCAGGCAAACTGAGTCCTGTGATCAGATGCGCTCAGGGTTCTTAAAAGCAGCAAAAGAAAACAAGCTCCAATGCACAGGGACCGTTCAAGTCTCTGGTGGCACCGCCTTTGCTCCTGGCCCATTGGGCAAAGCCAGTCTGATGACCAAGGCCAGATTCTATGTTGGAGGAGCTGCAAAGGCCATGGATGCCAAGGGAGCCACCCTACTTACCTTTACTGGGTTTCACCTTCTCTTTGTTACTCCACTCGTTCATCCATTGGACAGGTGTTATGATCACCTACTGTAAGTTAGGCTCTGAGGATGCGGGGTCTTCTTAGTGCTTGGAATTTATATTCTTTTTCTTAAAGTTTACTTATTTATTTTGAGAGAGAGAGAGAGCACGCGCGTGTGTACAAGTGGGGAGGGGCAGAGAGAAGGAGAGACAGAATCCCAAGCAGGCTCCGCACCATCAGCACAGAGCCCTATGTGGGGCTCAAGCCCACGAACTGTGAGATCATGACCTGAGCCGGGATCAAGAGTCAGACGTTTAACCATCTGACTAGTCCACTCAATAACAGTAATACCAGGATTTAAGGTGGTGCAGTGAGGTGGGGTGGGCCTGAGAAGGCCTCTCCACTTCCCCATTTCTGCAGAAATTGCCACCTCGTTACTCAGAAGGACCTACTTATGGCCTCCTCCCCCCAAATAGGGAGGGGGAATTGGAGGAAAGTGGTCAAAAGACACAAACTCCAGTTGTGAGATAACCACTGGGGAATGTATGTAGATCTTAAAAGTTCTCATCACGAGGAGAAAAACGTTTTGTTTCTCTTCTTTTTCAAAGTATCTGTATGCGATGACAGCCGTTAGCTAAATTTACTGTGGGACTCATTTCACAATATACGTTAAGTCAGGTCCTTGTGCTGTACATGTGAAACTTACACAGGGCTGTATGTCAATTATAGCCCAATAATGCTGGGGTGGGGGGAGGATAATCAAAAGCCAAAATAGAGAAACAAAATATAAAATGTTTATAGTGTGTCTGTTTCAAAAATAATCACTGAAAAATTACTGAATTTCCTTGGTAACCGATAAATTTAAGCATGAAATTGTGTGAAAACAGCATTTCCACTAAATACCCAAACTTCAGAGGTGAGCGAGAGAAAAAGGCACAGTTTAATCCTGAGGCCCCAAGCTGTTCGCCTGTTGATAGGAATACATAGCTGTTTGTAACCTCAAATTCATACTTGTGCAAATTACATAGACCAGAAGTCCCAATGAAAATCGCTTTAAAAATAACGATCTAAAGCTTCCATATGAAGTATATTTGTTTTTCTCTAGGATTAGGACAGATTGCGTTGGCAGCCTAGTCTTTCATAAAGAGGGGGGTGGGGAACAGAGTTGGGCCTTCATTTTCTCACAAAAGGCACAATGGGAAGCGCATCTGTGAACATTGCATAATTTGTTATGTTCTACAAAGAGGTGGGTTTTTGTTATACACATACCAAAGCTATTTGGTACTGTTTCACCAATGATCTCTATTCAGGTCCAGAAAAGAAATTGGCCTCCGCAGAGTGAAAGGAGAGTAAATTTTTCTTTAAAAATTAGATACAGATTATCACTTCCAAATGCAGGAGGGAATTTTACAAGTGACGGTGCACTGATTAGCTTTCCAATGGACATCCAGTCCTTTATGAAACACATACTAGCAGTGGTCAACTGTGACCAATGTGGTTTATTACTCTCCAGAAGAGCTGAACTGAGATTACCCATCTAATCTAATTGAGAAATGTTGGGTGAACTTGAACTCTTTCATGGACATGAATGACCAGAGAATTTATTTGATAAGACATTGAAAGCTGAATATGGTAACTATCTCTTTGATGGTTTGATACAGTCATTCCCTTAGTTCATTTGCATGCCTTTCATATTTTTTCGTTAGTACTCTGCTGGTGACTACATGAGCAGCCTAAACGAAAAAGGAAAAAAAAAAAAAAAGTTTCCGTACAACATCCTTATGGAAACATTAGAAACCTTACCTTGATCAGTAAACACTCCCGGCAGTCTTGAGTGGGTTAACACTTTAAAAAGTGACTCCAGCTTTCAAGAACAGTAATTAAATTGGGGAAAATTTAATAAATCCACTGTTTTCTCGGGTGACGGTCCCTAAATTATTTTTCAATTTCGTCCTCTGATTTTACTAATTAACATTTTAAAAAGACATCAGGAAGTTGACATATTATTTACCAGCCTCCTTTGCATTTTGTCGTAAACTGGGCAGTGCAAGCTATTATTGGTGGCATCTCGGTGCAACATTTATGGTAACTTTTCCAACAGTATGGTATACAGGTAGCATCAGATAATAAAGTAATAAACTGCTTGCTCTTCATACACCGGCTAAATTCAGGATAAATGCTGTTGTATTCCCAATGGCTGTCACCATATAATTTGGATATATGCATCTCCTTCTTCTTCTATTTAAATATTATACTTTAAAAACAACTCCTACAAACGCAAAGATAGAAGCTCGAGGTACAAATGACAAAATCGCGCTTCACGTTACTGGTGACTCTTTAAGTAAAATTTTTCATTGCCACTTTGTCCTTAAAATAAAAAGGCCTTTTGGTCGTGCCCATACAAGCATAATAAATTGTATATGTTTGTGATACTGAATGACTCTTGCCCATATGCTGCACCGCAAAGCTACATGAATGAGGCATTTACCAAATCAGGCCCACCACATTAAACAGAAAAACAATCTTTATTCATGGTAACTTATCAGTTTCAATTAATCAACCTTAACAATGGAAATTCTGATGTGTTCAAGCAACTTGAAAGCAATGGGTCATCTCCAGGGCAGCCATGTTGTGTCTTTGTGCCTAACGTTTCAAACAAAGCAACATCTCCAATAAATAGACATACGTATACATACATACATGTGCACGTATATACATCCCGATGCGTGACCACAGCTATGCCGCGTTCTGCCAGTAACCATGCATGTTTATTGCCTGTGATTTTTATCACGGTAAGTGTAATTGTTTTCCTTCAAAGTATTACTTTTTTGAGCTCTGCAAGTTTAAACAAAAGGAAAGAAATTTCCATTGGATGACCATCCTTTCAGTTTCTGTGCTGCTATGTGAATAGCATTGTGCAAACCATTCCAATGGTTTTGAAAAGGGGTAACCATTGGTTTGATTTGGTTACACGGTTTAGCAAAGAGCTCCCTCCCACTGCCTTAGGGTCTGTGAAAGGTCTGTGACCTGTTTAGAACTGCCAAGTGAAATGTCATGTCGCCCCTCCCAAATGGGAGTATCTGCATTCATTTGATCAGTATAAAAAATGATTGGGGATGGCGAGATCAGTGCTTTTGAATTGCAATTTATAGCAGTTTACAAAAATGCACATTGTTGGAAAAGAAAACATGGAAGTGTTTCTTTCTAAATTGCATTACCTGTGAAATGTCATTAGTCTTTTAAGGATATTTACATCCTTTTTTTATTATTATTTAGGAGACTTATTTCAGCTACAGAAAATCAGAATTTTATCACATTATGATTTTTAAACTTGTGTTTTGGTTTTGATAGCAGAATTTAGAGAAAACGTTTCTGAGTTCTTAGGATAAACATAATTTGTTGTCGTTTCCATTTATTAACTCTCCAAGATAGTCTGCTAATCAGTTGCATTAGCGGAAGACTCCCAATGATCTTTCCCAGATTACAGAGGAGATCCATTTGTTGGCAAATGCCTTGTCTGCTGATTTGTAATAGTGAGTCCGAAATCATGGGCATACTAACTCTGCCAGGTTTCCGTTACTCCTTCAACAGCATGCTATGTAAATTTCTTTGTGAGAGGAATACTTTCTAAATTACGGTACCCCCCAGATTCATCTACGTGTATGCACCGCTTCATAAAAGGAAATGTTATTTATTTTCATTAAATACGCGAATGTCAACTGAAACGTGAAGGTAGGCTGTTCAAGTTCACAAAGGCTTAATGCAGCCACCTGGGTCTCTGGGTTGCAGAAAACAGCACCTTTCATACGATGTCTAGGAATCAGCACCTTTTCTACGATGCCCATCTCTTTGCCCAGGCAAGTGGGTGGAACTGGGTGCTATTTTGAAGAATTCTTCCTTTAGGAAGAAAAGTGATCTTGGGAAAAGGGCCTCAGAACTTCCCTGGCTGATACTTGAGTAGAAAAAGAAAAGGCCTGCCTCAGAAAAGACTTGACCCAGATAGACTCCCTAGCAATCCACTTTGAACCTCCCCACCATTGAAAAGCGAGGTTGTCACGTTTTTATCTTTGTTCATGTTAAGCCTTGGAATGACAGCCTGTCTCTGTGTTCCCCTCTCCCACTGCCCCGGCTGTAAGTGTCCACATTGACACCTACCGGTGACCGCAGGCTGCAATTCTTTGTTGCCTTGTCCACGCTCCTGGCTTTCACTGGGATTAGCTCAGGGCCTTTGTTCCCCTTCAAAGCTGGAACATCACATCCCATGTTGTGGCTTTCCTGTCTCAGACCCCCAACGCTTTCCTCACAATTTACACACCAGGTAAATGTCCCTCCCTACAGAGCAGAGAGCCTAGCCTGAGGGGGGGGGCGGGGGGGGGGGAGGAACCTCCCCAGTCCCCAACTTCAGAACCCCTGCCAACTGGTTTTGTTTCCTTCTCATTCATAATTTTCTATTTCATATGGAGGAAAGACTGAAAATGCAAATAGAAGTTTAAATCTTCGTTGGATCCTTGGACCCAAACACGAGACAACCTCTGCCTTTTTAAATTCTCTTACAACTGCTCCTAATTCTAGGAAGGTGACCCTCAGCAGAAGGTCATTTACTGGCCTTGGTCACAGGCTCCTAAGACCATTTCTATAGTATGGAGCAGCAGGAAAACTGTCTCAAAAAACAGAAAGAAAACAAAAAAACAAAAAAACTTGTCTGACAAGCTATTCTGAAGGCCAAGGAGGATCTGACTGCCCGACCTCCCCCACTGCCCACCCGTCCTACTTCCCTTCCAGGTTATTTGAAGGGGCTCCCAACTGGGGCCAGACAGGGAGGACCCACTGAAACTGAGGCAAAGAGCTCTGCGTGAGGAGCGGGAAGTGGTTTATATATAGCAAGTAAAACAAAATGCACGTATGTCTCTTTTCCCGTGTTTTTAGGGAGGGTGTCTGGAACCCTGGAAGAAGAGTCTTTGGAGAAGCCATCGATACTCCAGAAGAGCCCAGTGAATGATGTGGACGCTACTGAGTGAGGGGCAGGGCCCTGGGCTGCACAGAGGGGGACCACAGAGAGGACCCTCTCCATCCTGGCATAAGGCCTGCCTCCCTGGCCAAGGGATACTCCCTCCAAGGCGTTTCTAACAAAGCTGTTCCGTCTCCCCGATGATGTAGACTAACTCGAGGCCTGCCCTTGAAACGAAGAGAACGCGTCCGCCAGGCTGTGCGCACCTTTCCAAACCCTCAAAGGCAGGTGCTCGCTCATGCTGGGTGAGAGGGACGCAGGGACTTCGAGGGGCTGCCAAAGCCACTGGGGGCGCTTCCTGGGCTCAGCAAGATGCCCCAAAACCTTAGGGTGGGGAGGAACGGACTTCAATTAAAAAAAGTTTGAGGCACTAAGCTTTCACTCCCTCGCTTATCCATCCGGTCTCTCTGTAACACCACGTCAAACTGATTTGCTGCCTCCTCGCTTGCCGATGAATCCCCATGAAGGCGAACCTTAACGCCTGGTCCAAGGGGATTTTAAATTTCCTCTAGGGAGATCCATTCTTCTCTTACATGGGCACTGGGCTGCCTGCCCTATCTTAAAAGTCATAAACAATTCTTTCGTAAGTGGGAAACTCATTGGAGTTTTGCCTCCTGGTAAGTATCAAGGCCAAGATTCACATGTCTCTCTGCAGCATGTCAGGTATCATTTACGGAAAGTCCAGTTTGCTTTCTTCTGTGCGTAATGTTCAGCTTGGTCCTTTCCATTCCCCTAACTGCAAGTGGGGCCCTGTCTGTAGCCCAGTTTCAGAAATGCAGACTCTGAATTACACGTTTCTAAAGCTATGTATTAAGTCTCAAGAAATATATTTGTAGTAGCTGTCACATAAAACTGATCTACTCTGTTGTAAAGGAAGCTGGAGAGGCGATTTATTTGTGCGTAAAAGGCACAAGATTTAATTGGAGAGAGACGTGTTATTTTCAACGCAAGTACATGGGGTGGCATAGCGCCGGGGAGCATTATTCGAGCTTCATCTACTATGCACTATATGCCACCGTCTCCAAAGGAGTGTTGCCCTAGAAACTTGTTTTAAATCTGCTGCTATATATCAACACCTTGTTTTAGCAGTCCTTGGCTGAATTACAGTTACACAGTTTGGCGCTTCTTTCAAATTTCCTCCCATCAGTTTGGCCAAAGAAAGGAATTTTTCTCCTTTAGAAATGAATTGGCTTAATTAGTAAGTAGATTAATGGCAATTGCTGGTGAGTTGGTTTCCAGCAGAGTTTCACCAGAGAGGGTTAATCGGAGTCAGGTCTGGAATCTTTCCCAGAACTGGCTGCCAGCCATTTCCACCAACCAATCAACCCTACAAGAAACGGAGGAAATGAAATAGAATTTATATTCCCTGTACTACTATCCTGGGCAGAAATTCCTTGGAAGCAGCCTCCTAGGCTGGGTTGGGTTCAGTACAGACGGTTTCATTTCAGAATTTTAACAGAAACCTTGAAAGGGTTTCACCTTCAAGATTTATCTGAGGACCAAAGCAGAATTTCAAATGGCACAGGGAGGCTCTCCACAGAACACTGAGGGCGCATTGGAAACGCAGGAGGCTCTTAGTCAATTTCAGGTTTACCTAAATTGCAAAAACCTCCCAAGTTCTGTCCTAATCTGTTATCTACCAGAAGCCTTTAAAAAGTTGTGTGTTTTGCAGTCTTTTCCCTTATTTTTTCCATAGTGATAAAAATGCATTCATAGTTTAACTCGCAGCTGCATTAGTCTTGCAAAAAAAAAAAAAATCCCTGCTGAGAAATGCATATAATAGGAAAAACAGATCGGCTGGACAGCAGTGTAATTAATGCCAGAAAGGGCTGAGGCCGGTTTCATAGTTTGTCTTTTGAGGATATCAAGACGAGACCTGGTGAAAAATGACGCATGCTTTAGCATTTCAGAAAGCTGGCAACTGGCAACGCTGTTCCTTTTTTCTTTGACTTTCTGCCTCAGAACAAAGAGGTCGGCAGAACTAGCTAGGTTGTAATGAGTTCTATGTCCCTAGCACATTAAGTGCATCATGGAAACATATTGTATCGAAATAGTTTGGAGGAGAATACCGGGGATGAAAGAGAATGGGTGCTTTGATCAGCTCCCTGGGGTCCTGAGTGCGCACAGACTGACTTGCAAGGAGTTATTCAGCCCCAGCTAGACACACTTACAACACCATTCAAAGAAATTTGCATATCTGTAATTTATCACATTGGTCCAGAACATTTTTGCAAGGTAAATAAAAGTTGGCTGAATAAAAAAAAATCAATCATCGCAGATATAGAAGAAACTGTGAAGCCTGTGTTTCCATTAAAAACATAAATAAATATGTCCATAAAACACGACGATTTAGAGGCTGACTTTATTTTAAAGCGTCCTTAGAGCAACAGGTTGTGTGTTCACAAAGGCAAGAGTGGCCACAGTTTTGTTTTGTTTTGTTTTTTTTTGCACGTCTACTTTAGGGGAGTGTATTCGCAGCTTCCCGCTAGAATAACAGCAGAATGTGAATGAGATGTGTGTGGCTCTAACCAGCCCGCGACACGCAGAGAAAAATTAGTACACACTTTGAGGAGATGTGAGAGATGGCTTCGTCTCTTTGGCGGCTGCATGTGCTAAGGTTAAATCTCATTTCTCCTCCCGTGGATGGCATTGCCAAGCCCTGGTTGCTGAATTCAGAAGCCCGAGAGGATGAAATGTCCTCGCACGGGTCAATAGGAAAACTTGCTCTCGAACGCCCCATGAGAACAAGTGGAAATTTTAACAGGCAGGCATTGTTCTGAGTTTTTAAACAACCCGGTTAAACAGCAAACAAGAATCTTCAACTTGACCTTGGAAAAGGCTGGTGTGCCTAGAGATCATCTATCAAACAACTCTGGATGACAATGATATATTTCTAAGTACTGTCAGATGAAAAGATTGATAAATTTGCTGCTGCAAAGAGAGAACTTTGGAAACAGGCAACAGGCAATTTAGTGCGCTGCCTCGACCGCCGCCTCTGTACTTGCCACCCCATCCCCACCCCTCCACCCCCCGGCCTTGGGGCCAACTTGGTAGAAAAGGGCCAGTAAATCAGCACTGTAATATTTCTTAAGGGGCACGGAAAAGCTGTGAACAGTACCTCTCATATTAAACGCAATATTTCTTTGCTTTCGTGGGGAACAAAAGTCATAGCACGACGTCTTTATGGCTAATTCAGTCAAAGGCACATCTTGGTTCCCCCCGCAGAAAGGTCAGTGTCGTTGTGTTTGGTCCACCGAGGGGGTGTTTTCACACTGAAAACTGAGCCAGCTGTCCCTGTCATACCCTCGCCATTGGGGAGCGCGCACTAGCCATGGTTATTAGGCACATTCTACACCTGCAAAATATACCGATTTCCAAGACTTTTCAAGACACCCCCCCTCCCCCGTTCTCATGCCCCCTCCTCCCTCGTCTACTAAACTTTGACAACACAATTCAAGCCCTGGATGAAAGCGCTGCCAGCAAGAGGAGAGCTGGGGAGGGGGCAGCTCAGCCAGCGGCTCCTGGTGTCTATTGAGCAGTCATCAAAGAAATGAGGCGTCAAGTATGTTTTCAAAAGTATGGAAAAACTTCCAAATAAGGGCTTAGAGCCATCACACATTTGCTATTGCCAACATGCTGATTTCCGAACCCTAATATTTAATTTTATGTACCAGTGTTAGGTGAGGGGTTATAGCCAGGCAGCCCTCATTTAGAACTGGCCCTTTTACAATTTTCATTTGTATTCAGCGTGTCAGGACATACATGTTTTTCTTCTAAGTTGCCCCCGTGTGAGCCCACATGCCTTTTTGAAACTCCAAATGCCAACTCACTGTTGTCATCCATTTCACAGCGCCTGCCCAACTGGATCTCATAATAAAACTCCTTCCAGAAGCATCTCTTAGCTAGCCTTTATCGCCGGAACCCAACTTCAAAGGCTTGCACTCTAAAGCTGGATCCCTAGCTGTCTGAGGGACGCTCAGTGGTCCAAACAAGAAAGGGGCTGAAGGGGATCCTGTGCAACCGCTGAAAAGAAATCGTAAAAATTAGAAAGAATTCAGAAAAATTCGCCTCTAGAGTGAGAACCCCAGTTCCTCTGAGGCAGTAGTGCAAAAGTAACAGGTTTTCTCCAGGAGCACTTGAAGGCGGGGGTGGGGGACTCAAGATTCCTATCTGGCTGCAAGGTTTGAGGGGGTGGGGGTGAGGAGAAAGGAGAGGATTTAATGAGCCCGTGGTGAGCCTCTAATCCCGATCTTTGTCTAGTCCTTCCTCCCAAATTACAAAGAGCTACGTAAGACGTCCCCAGGGTGGGCAAAGTGCAGGAGTGCCCAGGACACCTTGGGGACTCGGGACACAGTCGGAGGTGAAACACACTGCGTGCCACAGGGGGTGGGGGAGCGTTTGCCTCTCACTAGCAGGGAACCCTAAACTCTTTTCCTGGCGCCCCGGGGCCTCGGGAGAGCCCGCCACCGCCAAGCGGAAAGCCGGCGCCTTTCCAAAGCCAAGTCCGCGCAACAGGTTGTTTGGAACAGGTGCCGAAGCCCCAGGGAGGGGGTTGGCGTGAAGCCGCGGAGATAAGCCAAGGGCCGGGACCCTCCCGAGAGGCAGGTTTAGGTCCCCGGGGGGGTGGCCAAAGTAGGGGTGGGCTAGAAACCTGCATCCCCGCCACGCAGCTACAAGCGCTGGCGCCTCCGCCCAGATGCAAAACCAGCTCGCCACGGCCTGCGCCCCGGGCCAAGGGGCCCTCTGCAGGCGGCCGCCCGAGGGCTTTCCGCCCAGCCAGGGGGCGTAGTTACCCCGGGCCTCCCCAAAAGAAGCCCTGTCTCCTGTCTCCTGCCCTCCTTCAGGCCGTTCGCCCCCCTCTCTGCTCGCCGCTTCCCGGAGCCCCTCTTGGAGACTTCCATGCGCAAAGACAGCAGAACTGCGGAGAGCCCGGCGCCGGGCAGCCACTTCCAGCCTCGAAGGAAGACGCACGGCACCCGAGCCCCCACTGCCCCGGGAGCAGGGGCTAGGCGGGCCTCCGGGGATACTCGTCCGACTCCACCCCGGCTCTCCGGAACCCTGGGAACTCGGAGCAGCGGGCGGGGCGCATGCGCGCCTCGGTCCGGGGACCCTCCCCAGCCCGCGGCGTTTGGGGAAAGTTTGGCGAGGTTTGCCCTGGCAGCGGCGGACGTCCCAAAGGCCGGGCCGCCCTGGGGAGGCGGCCGGGAGCCCCCCGGAGTTCCGGGAGCCGGCTCGGCGGGGGCCCGACGGCTGAAAGGCGGCAGAAGGTGGGGAGAAGGAGGCCTTTTGTGTGTGGCACAGGAGAGTCACTTGCGCACAAACGCAGCAGCGCGCTCCGCCGCCGCCTCCGCCTCCGCCTCCGCCGCTGCACCTCCGCCTCCGAGGCGCTTCATTACAGCCCAGCCCTTCCCCCGCCTCCCCCCGGCCCCTGCCTTTGTTCGGCTTGAAAGTAATGCTGTGAATTAAAAGAAATGACAATATTTTCTATCTGCTTGAAAGTCCAAGAGAAGAGCCCTTGAGCTTGGCAAAAATCAGGCAAATCATTCATCATGCCACCCCGCACCTGTGGTCTTGGCATTGAAAACCCTCCAGACCTATTCCTATTAAACTTAATTATTCCCCCAAAGCACACAATGGTTGAAATGGAGCAGGTTGGAGTCTGTTTATTGGTGGTAAATGTTTTTCTGAAGATCTTCTGAATCTCATTGTTAGCTCGTTGTTTGAGGCTGCCCTCTTTCTTTCAGACTAGAGTAGCCTTGGACTTTTCAATTTTCAATCGTAACATCTGCTTAATCGTACGGATCAAAATATGGAGACACAAAACATATGTAATGGTTGATTTGTTAAATCCTGGTAATGAGTTATTAACAAGGGAAAACAATAGGCCAGGATGGTGAGAGCCTTATGGTAACAGAGTCACTTTATGCAACGCCTGACGTTTCCCTTCTTGATAAATGGAACTAAGGTCTGAGCGCCAGGTGATAGCAAGAAAATCAATGTCTTTAGGGGCCAGCACGGAGACTTTTTTCTATGTGAAAAATTAGGAGACATAAAATTTAATTGGCTGATCAGGAGGGGGGGGAAACAGTGGTCTTAAGTTTAATTGCCAGTAGGCTTAGCAAGGGAGACAAAACAAGATTTGGGCCTGTTTGTTTGCAGCACCCCAGCCTCAAGTCCAAGTGTATCATTGAAAATGTGTTTTATTATAACACATGTCATGCTTTACAGTTCCCATATTGTGTGAAGACAATAGTTAATGGTACATTAAAGACAGGCAAACCATGCCAACACGTCTTGGAGACATTGTAAGGGCCTCTCTCTTTGCTTCTTTTAGGCAGCTGCAGCCCAGGACCCAGAAACACAAAAAAGAACAAGTTTGAACTACCAGGTGCATTGTAGAGAACCACGACAGGGATTGATATGTTATAGCCCAGGACATGAACCTAGCAATAAAGATATCATTTCGATTGTCTGCGGCTTCCACGGCCTGTAAAGCCCGGGAGGCCCTCAGCAGCCTGCTTTCTGGCAGCTCAGTCTCCCTCCCTGGGTTTCCCCATCTCCCTGGGCCAAACCCGAACACCTGTTGGCCAGACCCCACATCCCGTCGTGGGAATCGCTTCCTCCCAGTGGTTCCAGATCTCAAAAACGCAATTGGTTGTGGAATTATTTAGGACCATTCCCACAGGCTGGCAGAAGGCTTTGGAATGGCAGTGGAAGGGAGGGCGAGGGAAAGAGGGAGGGCGAGGGCTCTTCCCGGAGAGGTTCACCAGGGAGTGCTCAACTGGTGTTTGTTCAACCTCGCAGCTGGTACGCGGTGCCACCGCAAAGGCCCATTAATGGAAATGGGATGAGTTTAGGGATTTAAGAGGCTTCACGCCCTCTCCACCGGAGGGGCGTTAATCCCACTGCTGGCTGAGGAGCAGTCCTGGGAATCCGCCACAGCCGATTTCACAGGAGTTCCAACAAGGCTCTTTGTGCGCCCCGTTCCCACCCCGGGGTGGGAGTCTTGCTGTCTCTCCCCCTACCTTTTCTGTCCTACGGGACCTACAGGTTCCCGAATTCAACTTTTCATGAGGGCTTTCAATTAATCCATGGTGTCTCCGCCACCGGAAGGAAGACGCTCCACAAGGGGGCTCCATCCCAGAGGCCACCCAGCTGGGGTTGGGGAAGTGGCTCCCCTCTCCTCCTCTTGCCTCCCCCCTCCTCCCCTCAGAAACCACCCCACCCCACCTCCCTTCAGAACCTGGAATTTTCTGATGAAAAACAAAGGGAAGAAGCAGGGTGCCTCAGGTTTCCAGCCTTGGGAACCAGAAAGGCCTCTTTTCATGAGGTGTAATATCTTTGAAGGCTATGATGAGAGGTCTCCAACCCTCATGCCCACCGGAAATGTAGGGGTGAGGGAGGGATGAGAAGGGGCTTTTACTGAGTAGAACCATTGGCACTCTGACACAAAGGCCAGCCTGGGATGGAGACCGGCTGAATAGGTGGGAATTGAGGATTTGTATATGGCGGTAGGGGGCAAAGTGTTGGGGGGAAGGGAGGGCACCTCACCCCAACTCTCTTCTCAGAAGTCTTCTGGAAACCCTCTCCAGTCCTCTCTCCTCCCACAGTCCCTAGCAGGGCAGTCTCGACCACTGGAGAAAGATTTAGCCAGCCCACCAGTAGAGATCAGGAAACGTACTGGGTTCTGGGTTTGCAGCCTCTTTATTATGCTAAATGGACTAAGGCCGCCAGCGAGGACTGGAAACTCTTTCCCTGGGGGTCCCAGGCTGGGATTCAACCTGGGGCCTAGGGGTGTTCAGAAGAGCAAGGCTGAGCAAAGAGTGTCCTTGGCCACCCAAGGGTTTGGCTTACTCCATTATTTTCATACGGAACTTTTTTTTTTTTTTAAGTTGGAAGAAACGTGTGGACTTAGAAGGACCGCTGAATACCCATCGCTCAGACTGCCCACTGGTCCTTCCAGGGCCAGGCTGTATGTACTGGCCAGAGCTGCCCCAGGCCAGAGGCCCTCCAGCCTGCCCTACCAAGAGCCTCTGAAATGATACCTTTGTTCTGCTTTTACTGCCGCCGTTGTTGTTGTTGTTTTTTTTTTTTTTTTTTTTTTTTAGAATTGCTACACTAGCATGAATGGATTATGAGTAAAGAAAAAGAAGCTGTCAGTCTCTTTGAAGGTTGTGTTTAAAGGGACTTGCCAAGTCGGGACAGAAGAGTGACAAGATAGAGACCCTGGTGTTTTACATGCTCAGCCCGGCTTTTCCGCTTCATCTGCACCGCACTAAAGGATGTGTTGAAGCATTGAATCCCACAAAAAAAGTGGCACGCAAAATAAAAGGTGCCACATCACAATGATTGTAGTGTTTTAACTGCGAGTGCCACACTACCCGACCCAATTGAAACGCAGGTCTGTCTACACAGACGAAGAATGCGGTACAGTACTTAGATAACTTATAATTGAGTTGAAGTCTGCCTAACATTTGACTTTCTAATGAGTGTAATGAGATTACATGCCTGATAGAAGCATTTGTGCCAAAGCAACTTTCGTGTTTAATGGGGCTCGATTACAGGACAAAATCGAATTATTTTCTCTCGTTCCCAAATTCTGTCTCCAGTGTGAAATCTCCATCTTTTAGGGGGAGGGCCGGGAGAAGCTGCGTAGCCTGAAAGGGGTGTGAAGGTCCATGACCAAGGGCCTCCTGGGAGCTCCGCGACCCAGAATCTCCGCGTGTCTGGCCGGGCCGCGCTTCGGGGTCGGGCTCGCGGCCTCGCTTTAATTGCACTTGGACGAGGTCCATGGCACCCGCGGCGCGCGAGGAACCCCTCGGTGGGTCTGAAACTAGGTTAAAGCAATTAGCATGCTGCCGACATATTGTCCTGCGGCAGGGCCGTGGGTACCGGGGGAGATTCGACGCTGTACCTTGGCTGACCAAGCCGCTGCCGGGAGGCGGAGGGGCACCTCGCCTTGGCCAGGCCTGCGCGGCGCGGGGACGGCTCAGCTGGAAGGCGCGCGCCCGCCGCGAGCGCGGGGCCCCGGGCCCAGAGCGGAGGGCGCCCCGAGAGCCTAGAAGGTGCGGGGCTGCCTCTCAGGAGACCAGCCACAGCCCGGGTTTCCAGGGCTTTCCGGGGGAGCGACCCGGGCCGCGCGCCCTCGCGCCTCTCCCCTTCGCTAGGGGGCGGCCCTGCTCCCTCCTCGCGAGGCTCGCCTTCTCCCCAGGCTGCTTGCCAAGGAAGACGAGATCATTCTCTTGGAGACGAGACGAAGTCAATTTCAAAAGTAACTTTTGCGGAAGTGGCGGAGGAGCGGCCCGTCTCCTCGCCTTACCTAAAAGACCCTGGATTGTGTTGGGAGGCATCCCAGGGGGTCTCCCGACGTCAGCGTCCTGGTCTACCCCGTCTCCCTTGAGAGGAGTACTCGGGTCCACATACCTGATCCTGTAACTACAGGAGGGATGGGTCACCGGGGAGCTCACGAGCACCTCTTCCTCCCCAGCCCGCGGAAGCACCATGACCCCCTCCCTCAGCCAGCCCAGAAACTAGCTTTTTGTTCCCACTGGACCCAACTCGCTCGCTTCAAGCACTACGGTGAGACAGGGCAAGGTGACCTTGGGTGAGTCAAACATCGTCTCTGAGCCTTCGCTTTCCCCTCTGAGAAATGGGAATAATAAATACGCCATGACCATTTGCCTCATAGGGTGTTTGGAGGGTAGGATAAATATAGGCCAAAGTTACTATTTAGGGCAAGGGATGCAGATAAGGGGCAAGAGGTGGGGCCTAACCCTCTTACCCACTGTCAGCTAAATCTAACTGAAAGGTGGTTTCTTGCTAGAAAGCTACATTTTGCATGGCTGGTTCAGTTATCTTTTACAAAGTTCATTCTTCTTTTTAAAAAGCTACCCCCCTCATGTATTAGACAAGTAACTTTTAGAAAAAAGTGTAAACAGCATTTATTAACATCACTTAGAAATAAACCATATCTGGCAATAAATTAGCATGAAGTTGTCCGGCCAGAGTTCTTCCAACAACGCAGAGTTCTGCCAAAGGTGCTGGGGGGGAAATCACAGGCTATTGCATATTTTTAGAAAATCAGGATAAATTATATAAATTATATACTTAAAAAGAGATCGTCTATTTCATTAACTCGACAGGATAATAAATAGATAAATAACAGTTGATTGCCTTTAGAAAAATGTGATTCTTAAATTACATTATTGATATTTACATGTACAATATGCACAGAGACAGAATCAGATCCTCAGGCGGGTCTGGGGCTTCTCAGGACACAAACTCAAAAGGCGGTTCGTTTTCTATGTTGTTGAAGGGAGATTTGTTGGTGAGTTTTCTGGGGTCCTCTGGGGTCCACACTTTGGCTGTTCGGATAATATTTTGTTCTTTGAGTTGCTTTTCATCAGTCCATGAGAGGGAGTGTCCTGCCAGGGGAGGGAGGCCATAATCCGGGTCGCTGGGGGAGGGGGACCCTGAGGAGGTGAGAAGAGAAAACAGACCATGAACGTCCAACTGTATTCCCAGCGATGCCCTCTCTGGTCCTTTAGGATCCCGTCCTGGGCGCCTCGGCCGAACGGGCGGGTCTTAGGTTTTATTACAACGACCCCGCTTCCTCCACCCCTTGAGCCCCCCAGCGCCCACTCCCCGGAATCCCTGGAGCTGCAAATCTGCCGGAGACGCATGCCCTCCCAGCCGCGGTCAAGTGGCAGAAGGACCCTGCCGAACGCCGACTCGTGCTCAAGGTCGCCGGTGCCGACGGACCCTCTAACTGTCCGTCGCTCGGCCGGTGGGTCCGTTCACCCAGCCCCTCCGGGACCTTCCCGTGCCCGTCCCCGTCTCCCCGAGCTGGGCTGCGGACGCACTTACGGGTGCCCCGATGGCAGATGATGACTTTCTGGGTCTGGCTGCCCGGGCTGTCCCCGCCCAGGCGCCCGCCGCCGCCCGGCCCCCCGCCGCCGCCCGCGCCGCCGCCGCGCAGCGGCAGGTCGGCCTGCACCAGCTCGCTGAGGAAGTTGATGTAGCCGATGGCCAGGCGCAGCGTGTCCACCTTGGAGAGGCGCTTCTCGTAGGGCAGCGTGGGGATGTGCGAGCGCAGCCCCTCGAAGGCGTCGTTGATGGACTGCATGCGCCGCCGCTCGCGCACGTTGGCCGCCTGCCGCAGCTGCTGCAGCTCGGCCTCGGAGCGCACCCGCCGCCGCCGCCGCGCCGCCGCCGCCGCCTCCCCGCTCAGGCCGCGCAGCCGGGCCTCGGGGGACAGCACGGCCGCCCCCGCGCACGGGTAGGCCAGGCACGCGGGCGGCGAGCCGGGCGAGTAGGGGAAGCCGCCGGGGGGCGCCCCTGCGTCGCAGCAGTAGCCGCCGCCGCCGCCGTCCTCCGGCTCGCCGGGGCCCCCCGAGGGCGGCGGGGCGAGCGCGTGCGGGGCCGCCGAGGGCGCGGGCTGCAGCAGCAGGCACGCCCCGTCGCGGTAGCAGTACTCGTGCAGCTGGTGGCTGAGGAACTCCACCTCCGCCTGCTCGTCCGCCAGCAGCTCATCGCCGTCCTCCAGCGGGTCCCGAGAGGACTGGTCGGTGAAGAAGTCCTCCTCGTCAAAGTAAGGAGACGGGAAGGCGTCCAGGCCCCCGGGGAAGTGCTCTAGCAGCACCGCGTCCATGCTCCGTGCCGCCGCGGGCCCGGGGCGGGGGGCGGCTGAGGTGGCTCCCGGGATGTTTGACGTTGCAGTTCTGGCTCGAGAGGCAAGCCCCCTCCCTCCGGGCTGGTGCGCCAGAGGCGGTGAGCGCTGCCCGCCCGCCGCCCGCCGCCCGCCCCCCGGCCTCCCTGGAGTGTCCGCGGCCGCTCGGCTCTGGCGGGCGCCCGCGCTGCGCCGGGGAGGGCTGTGGCCGACTTGCTGAAGCCCAGGGCCGGCACGCGAGGATTCTTATAACTACATCCACAGGCGCGTGCCAGGGACCCGCGGCGCCAGCCAATCACCGAGTGCGGGGTGCCGGCGGGAGGGGGGGCAGGGAGGCCCCGTCGGCGGCGCCGGGGCCCGGGCGGCTTCGCTCCCAGTGGGAGCTCCCGGGGCGAAGAGGGGGCGGGGCTCGCGCGGCCCGGGGCCCCTCGCGTCCCTCCCCGCCCGCTCCTCCGACGAGCGCCTGCGGGGCGCGGGCCTCCGGGGGTCCCTGCGGCCCGCGGCGCCCGCCGCTCGTCTCCCGCGCGTTGCGCGAGGCTGGGCCCTTCCGCGCGGGGACTGGGACGCGCGGCGCGAGGCGTCTGCTCGCAGCCACCAAAGGTCCCATGGGTGCGCGTCGGCGGCGCAGGGTGCGGAGCGGATCGCGGGCGGAGCTCGGGGGTCCGGGGACAAACGCCGGGCTGTCCGGCGGGGTGCATTCGCCGGCCCCTTGCGCGCGCCGGCCTCCCGCCTGAGTTTCGCTGGGTCTCCTCTCGTCAGCGCACTTTTCAAGGACTCCTGTAAAGTTTGCACGGTGTGTGCGGGTGGGGTGGGGAGGCGACGCCGTGCAGCTCCCACGCGTTCCAGACTCAGGCCGGAGAAGAGGGGCGCGAGCCTTCGGCCGGTCTCCCCTCCCCTCCTTTACCCCGCCCGGGAGAAATAGATGGGGACACTGGAGGGGCTGCCTTGGAGAGCGGCTCAGTGGGGCACGTTTCTGCGGAGAGCAAATCGAGACCCTAGGGGTTCGGAGCAGTAAAACCTGATACAAAAGGAGTCCAATGAATCGTCTGCTCTGGAGCAGTCCGGAGGGAGGGCATGGAAGTTAAAGGGCGAGTGTGAACCCTTTCAAAGCCTGGGTCCCTCACCTTTCTGACTGGCCACCGGGACTGTCCCTGAATGATTTTTTTTTTTTTTTCTTTCTCGACCTTTAAAAAAAAAAAACCCAAACACAAAACCTGTGTGCTATGGCCTATGACACGCTTTATCACAGCCGGCGATGCAACTCGAATTCTTCAGTATAAGAGTAACAAAGAAACACTTTCAAGGTCGGGGCAATTCCTGGAAAAAGCCAAGCTCCAACTCGCACCCCGGGAGAGCAAAGTGGCGCACGTTCTCTGAACAGAAGACTGAGAGGCGAGGGCTTCGTGGGTCAGCCGCTTCCTTTTTCAGACACTTGTCTCACCAGAGGCTTCTAGGGCGTTTTCAGACTCCTCTCAAAATCCAAGGCCGTGCCTTTTAAGAACAGCGATTTCAACACGCTGCTTGGTTTTAGACCTTACACTGTTTCCAACTCAACTGCTGTGACCCAAAAGGTAAGGGCAAAAATTACGTACAATTACAAGACCAGAGATTAATGTCAAAAACCCCAAACAATTTTAACCCAAAGACTTACTGTTTTACAGCAAGTTCTTTCCTGTGTCAGCCTGTGCCCCTTCCTGGTGAGGTGGCTATCCATGACACTGATGCAAACATGGCTGCGTAGCCTGTGTCAGACCTGAGTTGCAGTTTCGTGCATCTAGATTTATCTGTCTCACCTCAAAGAGAAGGAAGCTTTTGGGGAGTGGGGGGTCAAGACCACAGATCTAGCCAGCTGGTGGTGTACACCCAGTTCTCTTTACATTTAAAAGGCCCTCATCCCTTTCCCTCACTTGGTTGGACTGAAATTAAGTGGCAACACGCTCTTGGATCAGTCGGAGGACTTGGGAGAATAATAAATGATCAGACTTCAAAGCCTTATCCAAAATATTGCTAACCGTTCAGTGAAGGCTGGAATCCAGCCTACAAAGGCGGTCTCTTGGAGAGGCTGAGGGGCCTTCTCTGATTCATCCAGGTGGCTTTGGAGAAAGTGGTTATGTTGGGGAGGGAGCTGGGGGTCCTGGGAGTCAGTAGGCGTGTATATGGGGTGTCTTTTTACCCCGTGTGATTTTAACAGTTAGCTTCCACACAAAATCATCCCACATAGGCTCAGTGAGTTTGTGGTAAAGTACAGATAATTACCTTGGGCACCTAGGTGAGCTAATGGGAAACGAGCTGGAAACCTTACTGCCCCATGAGGCTAAGCAGAGCTAGTGTGAACATTCTGGGCAGTTCTCGGGCTTCGTGGACAAGCATGGGATAGGAGGAAAAGACAGGATAGTCACGTGTTCCAGACATAACCTTCTTCACCCTCTTGTTCCTCACCCCCACCGTGTCCCCCTTAAAGAATCACCGACTGTCTGGAGACCACTCCTGTTGGGACCAAGGGCTAGGCCTGCAGAGACTGGGATACTGGTGTGGGCATGCATGTAAGTAAGACATGATGGTTCTTTTCTCTAATAAAAAGAAGAAAGACTTCACCACTAATAAAGGACATTTTCTCTGGGTCACTGGAGGTCCCAACAGTGTGGACGGCTGCCCTCCGCCTCAGGAAGCAACAGGTTGGTTGAGGAAATGGTTGGAGGCCCAGCTCTCATTCCAGCCCCTCCCTCCACTCTTCGTGGATCCTCTGGGCACACGGAGAGGGACAGGGTCAAAAGTTTGCAGGTGTACTTCGTGAAGAGAGGGACAGAGCTGGTCCCAGAGCTGTGAGCCTCCTCACCCCTGCTAAGGCCCAGCATCCTTCTCCTCCCACAACATCTCTGTCCTCAGAAGAGATGTTCCCTGACATCTTGAGAAATACCTGCCTCATTATAAACTAACACCCATCCTCTAAGGTCAGCAGTGGCAGGGGCAATTGCTTCTTTTTAGTTACAATACTGGTGAGGCCTTGTGATTTTTTTTTTTTTTTCAAGTCTTTGCTCAGTGCCACCTGCTGCCCCGGGGCCCAGTTGACTCCTCACACACTCTGTCGGGGCTGCCTAGGAGCCTCATACGTCTTCAAGGTTCTCGGTTCCAGAACTTCTGGCAAGGCCCACTGGGCACCGAGGAAGCCTTGCTGCCCCCACCCCACCGTGCCTCTCAGCTCTCTCCCTCCCAGGAGTCTCAAGGACCCGAATACTTGTTCATCTGCATATTTGTTCATCCGTTTCCCACCAAACCCTTCTAGCATCTTGCCCTAGCTTTTGGGAGCAAAGACTGGAGAGTTGGAACCCAGGCCCCCCTGGTTCTTTCCCAGGATGAGTTTCGGGCAGACATCACTAATGAAGAGTGGGGCCTCCGGGCTCTCCATCCTTCAACTTGCCTTTCGTCTGTGCCCATGGGGTCTGATGCCTGCTGGGTCTATGTAGACAGTGCGCGAGAGAGTGGGGGAGAGAGTGGAGGAGGGGCAGAAAGAGAGAGAGAGAGAGAGAGAGAGAGACCGAGGATCCAAAGCAGGTGCCGTGCTGTCAGTGCAGAGCCCGATGTGGGGCTCGAACCCATGAACAGTGAGATCCTGACCTGAGCCAAAGTCAGACGCTTAACTGACTGAGCCACCCAGGTGCCCCAGCAACCCATTCTTTATCCCTCTTCTGCTAGGAAAGGATTTGAAAAATAGAATCATGGGATTAATGGTGAAAGGTTTCTGAGGCCCAGCAGGGTTCAGTGACTTCCCTAAGGTCACACAGCGGGTTACTTCAGCCCAGTGCTGGTTCCACTGGCTGCTGAGAGCGAGTTCCAGCCTTGCTTATACCCATTCATAAAGGGTAGGTTTATATTGGTGTGCAAAGGAGTCAGTCCCGGCCCTGTTCTAAATCTGCCCAGATTACCAGGTACCACCTTCCTGGCCTCCCCAACTCTCCGGAGTCCTGGCTGCACTTTGGATACCACAGCGCCTCCTGAGTGCTGAGGGAGGAATCACTGAATGGTGCTATTCCTGGCATAAGACAAAGTATACAAAATTAAATATGGGATCATGGGGCTTTCTCTGGCCCCAAAGTCACACTTTATTGGTTATGGATGGTTTTTCCACTGAGAAGGCCCCCTGTGATCATGTGACATTGCGTTCCATCCTGGAAATGATGGGCCTTGAGGATGCTTGACCCAGCTTACAAGGCTTTCCTTGAACTACCCCTGCCTACATCACCGTGCCTCTCCTGTACTTTTCACTCCATCCGTAATTAACGTTCCATTTCTCCAGATGCCCTGAGGATTTCTCTCTGGTTTTCTTTGTTTCACTCCTATGGTCCTTTCCACTAGTCAGAGCTCCTTGAATTGTTTAGAAGGCCTGCAATTTATTTTATACTAAGATAGGTAGAAAGAGTAATACGAGTGCTAGGAAAGGTAGGAACCAGCATTTTGGAGGACTTGCAGACGTGTTTATCATTCACCCTCATAATTCTGCAACCTGAAGAGTGTCCTCCTTACTTCAGCTGGCCAATAAGCAAGGCTCAGCCTTCCGTCCACGGTTGCATGGCCGGTATGAGAAGGCGTCAGAATGCAACCCCAGGTCTGTGTGGTTTTGTATCTAAAATATGTTACATAGCATCTTTCTGCCCCTCCTTTGTCTTTACGCCTAATGTAGCTCATTTAATATGATTTTCACGTGGATTGGCTGATTTGCATCTTTTTTTTTTTTAATTTTTTTTTTAATTTTTTATTTATTTTTGGGACAGAGAGAGACAGAGCATGAACGGGGGAGGGGCAGAGAGAGAGAGGGAGACACAGAATCGGAAACAGGCTCCAGGCTCCGAGCCGTCAGCCCAGAGCCCGACGCGGGGCTCGAACTCACGGACCGCGAGATCGTGACCTGGCTGAAGTCGGACGCTTAACCGACTGAGCCACCCAGGCGCCCCTCTGCTGATTTGCATCTAACGTAGCACCTTGATACGCTGCAGGTATTGTTATTATTTGCAAATATGAAGATTCAGATAGGCTAAGTAACTCTCTGGGCGTAACACAGCTGCCAGCATTGAGCCACAAGTAGAAATAAGTAGATTTGTAGCACAAGGAGGTGAGATGTCAGAATTGTTTTCCAGATGTTGCCGTCAAACACTCTATCTACTCTGAGGCTTCTCGGCCTAAAAAACAAACAAACGAACAAACAAAACCCAGCTGGGCCATATCCCATTTGGGAATGAGGGCAGGAGATACAGGTCTGTCGTGAAACACAGAGAGACTCCAAATGCTAAACACCCACCTCCTTCCTTCTTGACTTTACATTTCCCATTGTTAAACATTAATCTTTTGAGGGAGAAACACCAAAATGCTGATATAATTATCCAAATAAGTGTTTTCCGTCATGCCAAGGTTTCTTTAATGAATAGCAAAGCTTCTGAGCTCTGTCCTTCAGTCCTGTTATTCTTAAAGGTGTTTGACCTTTTAATGTAAACACCAAAAATCATTATTACCAGACTTGGCCTCCACAGTGAGCAGTGAAAAGAAAATAATAATAATAATTTAATAGAAACGGGAACTTTGGGCTTTTTTTTTTTCCTGTTTGTTTCTTGTCAAAGCTGTCTGTGTTTTCTGGCTTTGTGTCAGTCTGTAGGGCCTTAAGTGGACTGTGGTACATCCATATAGTGATATATTCAGCAGCCTTACCAAAGGAAAAGAATGCTTTAGGTATAGTGATATGAAATGATCTCCAAGATACATCATTAAGTAAAAGGAACAAGAGAGGTTAGTATGCTCCCACTTGCATTTAAAAAAGAAGACAGGGGGCACCTGGGTGGCTCAGTCGGCTGAGCATCAGACTTCGGCTCAGGTCATGATCTTGATGTCTGTGAGTTCAAGCCCCACATCAGGCTCTGTGCTGACAGCTCAGAGCCTGGAGCCTGTTTCAGATTCTGTGTCTCCCTCTCTCTCTGCCCCTCCCCCACTCATGCTCTCTGTCTCTCTCTCTCTCTGTCAAAAATAAACATTAAAAAAAATTTAAAGGGGCGCCTGGGTGGCGCAGTCGGTTAAGCATCCGACTTCAGCCAGGTCACGATCTCGCGGTCCGTGAGTTCGAGCCCCGCGTCAGGCTCTGGGCTGATGGCTCAGAGCCTGGAGCCTGTTTCCGATTCTGTGTCTCCCTCTCTCTCTGCCCCTCCCCCGTTCATGCTCTGTCTCTCTCTGTCCCAAAAATAAATAAAAAACGTTGAAAAAAAAAATTAAAAAAAAAAAATTTAAAAAAAGAGGACAGTGAATATATACGAGTGTATCTGGGCAGGCATCAAATGTCTCTAGATGGATACATAGGAAACGGATGACGTCAGTCACATTGAGAAAGGCACGGAGTGGCTAATGGATAGAATTTTTCCTTGTAGACTGTTTAGGATTTTTTGATTTTTGAAATATGTGAACAGATATGCAAAAACGTAGTTTTGAAATTGATGAACTTTTTTTAAAGAAAATGTTTGGATTGTGATCTCTTCATATAAGCCCTGGAGGAGTTCTCCAGAGAGACCGGATATCAGCTTGTGCCAGTCAGCAAGAACCTTCTTGCAAATAGGACAAATGAGGGCTGACAGGGGCAGGCAGGCCCAGGGTGCCCTGCCCGTGGGCCAGGTCCTGCATGAGCCCCTTCTGTAATCGTCTAAGTCCTCCATGCAGTGTGATTGAAACGCGGTGGCATTGGATCAGATGTTATCTGCTGCATGAAATCAATATCAACAAGATTTATCGGGATTCGACAATATAAAGGCAACTTAAAATTACTAGCTACTCAATAAAACCACTACATTGCCTGCGTCGTCCACAGTCCCACAGCCCTGAGGCGACTACTGTTAACATTTTGGTCCATTTCCTTCCATGTTTTCCTAATTTTGTACCTTGCATTTTTCACTTGGCTGATGCCATCATCATTTCCGCATGTCTTTACTGACAGGCTTTAACAGCGGCATGACGGTTGAGCATCTGACTTTACCACTGTACAATTTCGCTTTCACCTGAGAACGACTCGCTCCTGGGAAGTCAGAATTGAGATCATACTTCCTGCCTTTCTTAGAATACCTCTGTGTTATGTCTGTGGTCTGACTTTATTCCTTACTTGGCAGGCCATGATTTTGATGCCCTTAGGATTTGTTTCTGCTTCCTATCAATAAGACCTTACCTTCTACTCGGTGGTCCTGTAGGTGTTGGGGAACTGAAGTGGTCTTCTTATTATCGTTGCCTTAAAATTGTGTAGAGCAAACGTTTTTCCTTAGCTGAGTTAACCTTCCTCAAAGAAGCTTATGGCAGACCGTGCTTAGTTCAAGCAGGAAAGTGCCTACTGATGACGCAGGAAACATCAGTTATTCGGGAGAGCCGCCCCAAGGTCCAGGAGGCCAACTTTCATGCTTGTGTGTTCCGAGACACCAGCCCCCTGTATATAGCTTGCGTGCCTCGGGTTTTGCCACTACAAGACCCTTCTCGGGGTCTTAAGCCTCCACTAGAGACTTAAGCCTATTTCTGTGACCTGGAAAGTAGCCCCTCACTTTCCACTGCAATCCCTGGGCATTAAGCCGGAGAGGCTGGGTAGCACAGAGTTCACGAGTCGACACTGGAGCCTGGATTCCAGTGGCTCTGCTACCGATCAGCTGTTTGGGCAACGCAGTGAATCCACCTGTGCCTCCATTTCTGCATATGCGAAAGGAAATAATAACGCTACTGTCTCATTGCATAGTGTGAGAGGCAAGGGCAATATAAATACAGGGCCAGGCACACAGTAGCGGCTGGTCAGTAAGTGGCTTCGCAGGGGTAGATGCTCAGTAAACACTGGTGGAACGGACAAGGATAGACTGTCAGTGGGAAGCAGAAGTCTTAATACCCAGATGGGAGTCGTTCTTATTGGCTTTGCCGGCCAACCTCTACTTGGTCCCCAGAGGGAGAGGGGACACGTATCAACAAATGGATCAACAAATGCTAAGCTTCACTCCCCATTGACACGAGGAGGTGCAGCTGTTCTCAGAACTTTTGGGGGCAGTTAGGATTAGGCTAATAGTTGTAGTCTTTTGCTATAGTTTATAGTCTTTTGCTAATGTTCATGGCTATACGGTGGGGGCTAGAAGAATGACCCATTTATACACTGTGGCCCATGGAGAAAAGCCTGGAAAGGAGCAGAGCAAGACCCCAGCACTCGACTGAGGGTGTTCACGGAGGCCAAGCTGTCTGTCCTGTTTCTCTTCCACAGGAGCCTCTCAGAGACACTGGTTAGACCCACACTGAGACCTGGCATATGTGAGTGGGGCGGGGGCTGGATTTCCCCCTCACGCCTCCATTCTTACTGGCCCTTTGGGGAAACCAGAGGTCATTTCCTCACCTGGAAGGAAAAATCAGGTGGGACTGTTCTATGCTACAATCTCTCCACAGTCTGCTCATGCCCGTCTAACCAGGGGATTAGAGCCTTTTCCACTCTTCGTAACAAGGGATGTTTCCATACCCAGGAATCTGATTGTCCTGGTGAGAACCTCTCATTAGAGCTCTCATTTCCATGGACTTTGGATTTCCTGGATCTGTATTTCTTAAAGCTCCATAAATTATGACTTTTTTTCATTTTTTTTTGTGGCCTTGTGTAGATGATCGTTTTAAAATGACAACAAAGTATGAGCATATTCTGTTCCATCTGGATGACCACCCTATAACCTGGCCTGCCTTTGGACTTGGAGCCTGAATTTGAATTAACATTCAAGTTTAAGACTGTGGTGGTACCAACAGAGAGGCTATTTTAACTGCTAAAGAAAACACACAGACATTGTGCCTGCGCCCAGAAAAGACTAACTAACCACAACACAGGCTAGACAAACAAAGCCATTATGGTAGTTTCCATGATAAATTAATTAATTAAAGTGGGGGAGAAATGAATACACCGTAGGGACCAACATCACATCAACTTTGTGAATGGTGAATGTCGTTACCACAAAGTCATATCGTCGGTCGCATTAAGGTTAGTTTGAATTTTATTGACTTCTAGATTAAAAAGAAATCAAAGAACAACACACATCTAGAGTGGATGCCAACTTTATATTAGCAAATATTTAAGCAATTTCATATTAATAATAATTTAAGCTGACGCTGAGGGCCCATAAAAACTTACCTTTTAAAATATTTTTTAGGGGCGCCTGGGTGGCTCAGTCGGTTAAGCGTCCGACTTCAGCCAGGTCACGATCTCACGGTCCGTGAGTTCGAGCCCCGCGTCAGGCTCTGGGCTGATGGCTCGGAGCCTGGAGCCTGTTTCCGATTCTGTGTCTCCCTCTCTCTCTGCCCCTCCCCCGTTCATGCTCTGTCTCTCTCTGTCCCAAAAATAAATAAAAAACGTTGAAAAAAAAAATAAAAAAATAAAATATTTTTTAAGTTTTATTTATTTATTTTGAGAGAGACAGAGACAGTGTGAGTGGGGGAGGGGCAGAGAGAGGGGGAGAGACTCTCAAACAAGCTCAGCACTGCCAGCGCAGAGCCTGACGTGGGGGCTCAAACTCATGAGACCAGGAGATCGTGACCTGAGCTGAAACTGAGAGTCGGACACTTAACCAACTGAGACACCCAGGCGCCCCCCCATAAAAGCTTTTACTGGTGGTTGTATTGGTTTTTCTGTGAAAAGCGTTGAGATTATGCGTATGCACATATACGTGCCTATACACGTATACGTACATAACATATATCCAAAGCTGGGGAACCAGCTTTATTGAGATATAGTGATATATCACTCTATCACACTATATACGTTTAAAGTGTACCATGTAATGAGTGCATACGCTTATATTCTGTGAAATGTTTACTCACAGTAAGGCGAGTTAAAGGTATGAATGAGAAGTGATATCACAGGCATTAAAAAAAAAAACAAAACCGAAGGGTTCTCTTCCACTGGTATCTCTTACCTGGAGCCCTGCTTGTCTCTATAAAGGAATCGATTTAAGACTTTGATTGTCTCCAGTTTTTTTTGACTGCACACCTTGCATTATTCTGGATAAAGGTCTGACCTCTTTAACAAATATCTAAAGATAAGAGCGAGGGGCGCCTGGGTGGCGCAGTCGGTTAAGCGTCCGACTTCAGCCAGGTCACGATCTCGCGGTCCGTGAGTTCGAGCCCCGCGTCAGGCTCTGGGCTGATGGCTCGGAGCCTGGAGCCTGTTTCCGATTCTGTGTCTCCCTCTCTCTCTGTCCCTCCCCCGTTCATGCTCTGTCTCTCTCTGTCCCAAAAATAAATAAATAAACGTTGAAAAAAAAATTTAAAAAAATAAAAAAAAAAATAAAAAAAAAAAGATAAGAGCGATTAAGATACTACATTTAGGGGTGCCTGGGTGGCTCAGTCAGTTGAGCGTCCACCTCTTGGTTTTGGCCCAGGTCATGATCTCATGGTTCGTGGGATTGAGCCCCGCTCCGGACTCTGTGCTATTGGTGTGGAACCCGCTTGGGATTCTCTCTCTCTCTCTCTCTCTCTCTCTCTCTCTCTCTCACTCTGTCTCTGCCCCTCCCTCTCTCTTTCTTCCTCTCTCTCTCTCTCTCTCAAAATAAATAAATAAGCCTAAAAAAAATTACCTTTATATCTCTCTCATGTAATAATCCAAGCATAAGCAATCTGAAGTTTATACAGAGACTAAATGGGCTGGGGTCAAACTTCCTTGTGACTTGCTACTCTGTCTTCCTGAAATATGTCTCCGAATCCCAGGTCTAAGATGGCCACTCCAGCTCCCACCCTTATATCTGCCTCCCAGCCACCAAGAAGAAGGAAAAACAAAAGGCACACTCCTTTCCTTTTAAGAACGTGACCTAGGGGTGCCTGGGTGGCTCAGTCAGTTAAGCCTCCGACTCCTGATTTCAGCTGGGGTCATGATCTCCCGGTTCTTGAGTTCAAGCCCCGAGTCAGGCTCTGTGCTGATAGCACTGAGCTTGCTTGGGATTCTTTCTCTCTCTTTCTCTCAAAATAAATAAACTTAAAAAACAAAACAAAACTTTAAGAACATGACCTGAAGTTTGCACACATCAAAGCTGCTGACATTCAGTTGGCCTGAGCCATCACATGGCCACTGTTAGCTGCAAGGGAAGCTGACAATATGGTCTTAAGTGGGTAGCCAGTGGTCGTCCTGGTTAAAATTTGGAATGCTGTTAAATAAGGGGAGAAAAACACTGTGCATGTGTAGGGAATAAGATAGGCTGTGCCTCACATCTTATCACTACCGTGTTTGAGCACGTACTCTAAATGTGAATTTATGTATATTTATGCATTTATTTTTTTTTTTTTTTAATTTTTTTTTTCAACGTTTTTTATTTATTTTTGGGACAGAGAGAGACAAAGCATGAACGGGGCAGGGGCAGAGAGAGAGGGAGACACAGAATCGGAAACAGGCTCCAGGCTCCGAGCCATCAGCCCAGAGCCTGACGCGGGGCTCGAACTCACGGACCGCGAGATCGTGACCTGGCTGAAGTCGGACGCTTAACCGACTGCGCCACCCAGGCGCCCCGTATATTTATGCATTTAAAATTGCATAGAAATAAGACTGTATTAATATATTGCATACATTTATCAACATGTATAAAAAGAAATTTTAGGAAGATGAGAAAAAATATAATTAAAGTTCTAAGATTTTTCCTGTAGTCCAATGGAACATCTTGTTCACTTTGGAGACTGCTGGTCTATATAATGCCAAACAATCAGTTACGTTTCTCTTTTAAAGCCAAAGTGTCTTATTATTATTTTTTTTTTTTTGCATCATTATATAGAAAGATAAATAATGTGGAAATACTTCCTGGAAATATTTCCTCAGGAAATACTGAGACAATGTGAACACGCTTTCTTTTAAGTCTCATTTTATCCCTTTAAAAACACATTTTGAGGGGTGCCTGGGTAGCTCCGTCTGTTAAGCGTCCGACTTGGGCTCAGGTCATGATCTTGCAGTTTGTGGGTTCGAGCCCCGCGTGGGGCTCTGTGCTGACAGCTCAGAGCCTGGAGCCTACTTCGAATTCTGTGTCTCCCTCTCTCTCTCTCTCTGCCCCTCTCCTGCTCATGCTGTCTGTCTCTCTCTCTCAAAAATAAACATTAAAAATACCATGTTTTGAGCATTAACTGTGTTCAGTCACCATGTTAAATGTTGGGGATACAGAGATAAATAAAATGCAGTCTCTCTGACTTAAGACATCCCTGGGGTAGTTGGAGAGGGAGCGATCGTTTCAATCCAGCGTAGTAAGGGCTATTGTGGAGGGTTAGGGGTTTGTAAGGAGAACGATACTGTGCTAGGTGAGTCTTGAGTGAGTCTAATCACACAGGAAGGGGCAGAAACGTGTTGCTGGGAGTTTGAATACACTTACAAAAGCCCAAGGCAGGCAATCGCCCGTGGTTTTCCCTGCTTTAGGGGAGTGGGTGCCAGCAAATCCATGGGATGTGACAGGTCGGGTCTCCAGCAAGCCCACGGTCAGTGCATTTCACTTTGCCTTTTGGGGTCTCCTTTCTTAGTCGTGCCTCCGCTCCGGCACGGAGTGGCCTCCTGATGACCACATCTATGCCCCACCAAGACCCGTGTCCTCAAAGAATGTCCGGTGCTCCAAATTATCCTTTCTGCCCTCTTTAAAAGCAGATTACTTCAGGGCCATTGATCTCAGCCAGAGGCCATAAAGGAAAACATCTCCACTAAGGTGTGAGCCTCCCATAGCAACCGAGGGGTCATCTCTCTGGCATGTTTTAGTGCCCTTGAAAGGTAATGCCATAAATCACAGGGACGAATTTTTAAAACGTGGCCTTCTTGCAACATTTTGGGAGGAGTCGGAGATTTCCCGAAGCCCCTGGAATCTCTCACCTTCATTTAGGCTTTGCCAGCCTTGGAAGCCTCTTTCTCTGTATTCTCCTCGGGGCAGAACACCTTCCTTTCTCACACGTGTCCTCGTGTCTTTTTTTTTTCAGATGCTTGAAACCTACCTGAGCACAAGCCCATTGCAAAAATCCAAGATAGAGTAGGAAAATGTGTAGACATTCCTACTGTGGAATGCGTGGGAGTAGGAAAATGTGTAGGAGATGTCTCGGGTGGAACTAAGGACAAAGCCGCCGATGCCTCGTCCCTTTGACTTCTCGCCACCCTGATTTAAAGTGAGGTGAGAGCTTTATGTTGACACTGGCCTTAGAGGCCCCCAGTACTTAGCGCTTTTCCTCTTCGGCTGGGCAGATCTGAGCAGAGAAGAGGGGAAGGCACAGAAGGATGGTGTTAGGCATTCTAGGTGCTTTACAATAAGGGTTAACCCGAAAAGCGTCCACTCTTAGGTCGCCACCTGTGTGGTGAGCTGGCAGGACAAGCTGTGGATCTCTGTGTCTTCTTCCAGGCAGGGGGTAGATAAGCTTGTGGCTTCCCTACTGTCTTTGGGGTGCGCTGTGGTTTGGGGTAAATACGAGATGAGTAGAACAAACATGGCGTTTCTGGGAAGAAGCGCTAAGAGCCGGCATGCCATTTGCTTTTCCTTCCAGAAGCAAAACGTCCGTCAGCCTGGGACCTTGAGTGACTGTGAGGCACAGGGTCCCCCTGAAAACCCTCATGGAACAGGGAACCTGGACTAGAAACTTCTAGCTGTGTTCAGCCACTGAGATTTGGGGCGGCTGCTGCTGCATCACCTGGCTTAGCCTGATACACCTGTCTTGCAGAACTTTACCTTGGGTCACTGTAGACATACTCGGTACATTAGCATACTAGTTTAAAATCTGATTCCAGCTCACAGAAAACAACTTGAACTACCTTAAACATTTAAAGACGGCTATGGCACGGGACACCGGGCGATTCCGGGAATCCAAGAGCAGGAATTTAGCGAGGCCTCGGGAAGGCAGCAGGACGGGGTGTCTTGGATACTGAAAACTCTGATGTCCGGTCTCTCCTTCTTCCTTTGGTCACAGAACCCCACGATGTTAGCTGGACACATGGGCACCCAGCATGAAAACTGCCTTTTCTAGTGGCCCTTGTAGCTCAGTGTGGCTATGAAACTAACTTCTAACTGACAGGTCATGAGCAGAAGTGATACTCCCTTTGGGTGCTCGACCTCCGGGGAAGAACGCGCCCTGTGTTACCACTTTCCCTCTTTCTGCTGGTTGGAATACGGATGCAATGGCAGCCGTTGGAGCAGCCACTTTGAACCACGAGATGAAAGCTAGAGGTTGAGGATGTGTGTGCAACCAGACAGAAGGAGTCTGAATCGCCCACGTCATTTAGACCCCACACCAAGCCCGGAGTGCCTGTCCAGTTTTGTTTTGTTTTTGTGAGAAACAGAATTCCGTCCCACTTGAACCACTATATTTTACCCTGTTTTATAGAGCAGCCTAATTTGTATCCTAGTCAATGCCTCATGATCCGGAAAGATGTCTGGACACTCTCTCCATCTTTCCTGTGCCTCATTTTGCTCCCTCTGCAACCTCTGCTTGGTTCTTATGTCTATGGGGCAGTTTTCTCTGCTTTCTAGTCTTTTTGTGGAAAAAATGGCTGCTTCTGAGGAGCACCGCGTTCATCGGTGTGGCAAATATTTATCAAGAACCTATTCTGGGGGCGCCTGGGTGGCGCAGTCGGTTAAGCGTCCGACTTCAGCCAGGTCACGATCTCGCGGTCCGTGAGTTCGAGCCCCGCGTCAGGCTCTGGGCTGACGGCTCGGAGCCTGGAGCCTGTTTCCGATTCTGTGTCTCCCTCTCTCTCTGCCCCTCCCCCGTTCATGCTCTGTCTCTCTCTGTCCCAAAAATAAATAAAAAATGTTAAAAAAAAAAAAAAAAAAAAAAGAACCTATTCTGTGCCAGGAATGGTGATAAGCACAGGTGACAGAATGATAAACACAGCAGATCTTTTTTCATGGAGCTTATCACCTACTGGGCATAGCAAATAGAGGTTGAAATAAATGTGAAACAGACAAACAGGGAATGGTTGTCATGGCTTTGAAGAAATAAAAGAACTTTATTAAGGATGAAGTAAAGAGAGGTGATGAGAATGGAAATGTAGGCAGGCCCTAGATTAAGAAAGACCTTGTAAGCTGTATTAAGGGATTTGGCATAACACAGACCAATCATCTCCAGAGTGGATAAGAAGATCCACTGGAGTATGAGAAGAAAATAATGAATTATAATCTATATCTATATTTTTAGACAGAAAGAGAGGGTGTGAGCTGGGGAGAAGCAGAGGGAGAGAGAGCGAGATCTTTTTAAAACATTTTTTAAAATGTTTATTTATTTTTGAGAGAGAGCATCCGAGCAGGGGAGGGGCAGAGAGAGAGAGAGAGAGAGAGAGAGGGAGAATCCAAAGCAGGCTCCAGGCTCTGAGCCATCTGCACAGAGCCGGACACGGGGCTCAAACTCAGGAATTGCAAAATCATGATCTGAGCCAAAGGCAGATGCTTAACCAACTGAGTCACCCAGGCACCCCGTGAGAGAGTGAGAATCTTAAGCAGGCTCCACACTCAGCACAGAGCCCAATTCGGAGCTCTATCCCACAACCCTGGGATCATGACCAAAGCGGAAATCAAGAGTCAGATGCTCAACTGACTGAGCCACCCAGGCGCCCCTATAATCTATATTTTTACTTCATTATGTTAAAATGTGTTTGTCTTATTCTTTACAATGTGTGTAATTGACTAGCACGGGAGCCCTGGAGTAGCACAAGTTTACAATTTCTACATAAGCAGTCAGGGAATGGGGAAGCCAGGGAAGGGTTTTCGGCAGGGGGTAACACGATCAACTTTACCGTTTAGAAAGGACCCTCAGGCAGCCAGGTTGGAGAATGAGAACGGACTGGAGCAAAGCAGGATTACAGGCAGGCAGGGAGGCCAATCAGAAGACTGCAAGGAATGGCTGGCTGAGAGATTCTGAAAGCCTGAACTGGGGACCGCAGATTGGAGACACATTCTAGAAAGGGGATTTTAGGACGTGGTAACTTACTGAATGGGGGGCTTGGAAAAGAGAGAGAAACAAAAATGATTCAGAGGATTCTGCTCTTGGTATCAGGATGAATGGCGGGCCTGTTTCCTGCAGTTTTATGCGTGATAAGGTCTGGAAGTTATCCTTAAGTGTGGGGGCATGGAAGTTACTGGTGAAAAGGGCTAAGGAGAGTTTCAGTGTGAGAGTGCAGGCCAGAATACAGTGTGCTGAGGACTGAATAAAGGTGAGGAAACAGAGACACCTGATTTGGGCAACTTATTCAAGAAATTCAGTTGTGAGAGTGGAAGTGGTTTGCTCCTTGCTTTTAGATGGGAAGGACTTTCTCTTACTTTGTAAGAAATCTATTCTCCCCCTTTCTTCTCTTAAACTATTCTTTTCAGACACACACCCATCTTATCCTTTCACCAATTCCCTTTTCCAATTTCTCTGTTCCTTTAAGAAAATCTCTTAGTCAAAGGCCAATTCTAATAATAGATGACGCCTATAAACGTAATTATGGTGACGCACCTGCAAAAAGGAAAACATTAGAATATTAGCGAGAAGCTAATATCCGATAAGGAAATAAGGCAGACCACCTCTAAAACCTTTAGGAGTACCCACAGGATTCATTCAGACCCTCCTAAAATTGGCGTCTGCCTCATTCTCTTTTTCAGGTTGGCCCTGAAAATCATTAAACGCCACTTGTTACAGTGCCCCGTGCTATTTTTCAACAGTTTTTTTGACTCCGTGAAGGATTTTGAGGGCCGACCTAGGAAGTCAACTCCATTAACATTCTCCTCCCTAAGGAAAATAGCATTAGGAAGTTTTGCCTTACAGAGGCCAACCTGAGGGGTTTGAGTTCTTGGCTTCTGGGGTCTTTGGCAGAACAGAGGGGTCCACGCGGGTTACCCACCTAGGGAATAGCACCTTCCTCGGTTTCTTCTGGGCAGGGGGTGACTCTGGCACTGGGAGGGAGCCTGAGAAGAGAGGCCAGTGCTTTCACCTTTGTAAAAGGTGCACCCAAACTCAGGCCCATCTTTGCACAGGAAGATAGACAAGGCGAAGATGGGCCTGCTTGGGAAATTCAGGCTAAATCGAGCAGGCCCCTGGAGGTTCAAGCACCCCAACACGGGCAAATGCCCCTTCCCTGGCACAGCCTTCGCCTCCACTCAGAAGTTCTCGTCTCTTGTGACCTGCCTCTGCCCCCAGCCTTGAAACTGGGCCGGGGAGTCCCATAAATAACCTGCCGTAGTCCCCTGCCCCCGCTGCTTTCTCTTCCACCCCCTCAAGACCTGGGCCTGCACCCCAGGCTGGCGGCTCTCGCGGAAGAAGAGAAAAAGACTAAACCGCGCGAACGGCGGGCGCTGGCGCAGCCAAGCGCCCCTCCCCTGCCCCCCTTCTCAGAGCCCCCCTTCCCGGGGCGTTTGTATAGTTGACACCTGCAGCACGGGCGGCCGCCGGGGCTTCCCGACACAAGGCGCTGGTACCTGAGCCCTTGACTGGTAATGCACCATAAACGGCTCCTTTCAGGCCCTTTCAGAGAGGGAGCGCGGAGGTCACCCTGTCTACAAACCCCTCTGTGTCCGCCACGTCTCCCGGGCCCCGGGTGCCCGGGCCTCCAGCCGCAGAGCACGCCGGTCCGTGGGAATCCCAACACTTGTGCTCCAGCCCGGCCGGCGGGGCGGGAGGGGGGAGTGAGACCACCCGGCCCTCCCCCAGCCCGGCCCCCTCCGCCCGCCCCAGGCTCGTTCACAGAGCGCAGCGAGTGGAACGAATGGGTGCCGGCGTCCTCAGACGCTCGCGGAAATCAAATGATAAGGCGGGAGGGGCCCCAGCCCCCGCCTGGCGGCCGACGCCCACTCCGCCCTGAAAGGTACAACGCAGGTGTCCGGCGACACAGCGCCTAGCCTCCGGCCCCTCTCTCCCGGGAGCGTGCGCGGCCCACAGTAAAAGGCCAGGCTCTCGGGGGCGCGATCCCGGCTCAGGGGCTGCCCCGGCTGGGCGCGCGCACCCCTCCAAGGGCGGGTGGGGTGGGAGCGTGATTGTACCTGTGGCGCAGGCGGGCCAGGGAATGCGGCGCCGTCAGCCGCTGCGTGTATTTTGGGCCATCGCAGGTGCCCGAGCAGCTGCTGCGAGAGGAGCGTCACTGGCCGCGGCGCCGAGGCAGCCATTCACCATCTCGCGCGCCCAGCTTTGCGCCTTGAGCTTAGCGCACGCAGCGCTGAGCCGCGGGGGCTTAAGGATAAAGGGGGACAGTGTTTTCCGGAAACATTGCCCCCGTGGGGAGAGAGGGGGAAAGAGAGAATGACACGAAATGGGGAGAACACCCACGCGCAAGACAGCTACAGCCACCGTCGTTTGCCAGTTAAGCTTCCATCTACCCGGCTGTCCTGGCTCCGGGGGCAGAAAGGCGGGAAGGGGGAGCAGCGCCCCGGGCTGGCCGCGCCTGGGGCTCGCGGGAGCCGCTGGCCGAGGTCACCCAAACCCAGCGAGCGAGCCTCCGTCTGCGGGAGAGCCCGCGGGGGGCAGGGGAGCCGCCGCGGCGCGGGAGGGAGCGCGCAGCCTGAGGCCGGTGCTCTGGCGCCGCGCGCCCCCTCCCGGGGCCGCGGGGAACCGGGGTTACCTGGGGAGCCGGGCTTTGTCGGTCACGCTGGCTCTCTGCGGCCCCAGAACTAATTAAACGCCTCTTTTGGCCAAGGAAAGCCTCGCGCCCGACGGGGTGGGGGCGTGTGGGGGCGGCATGTGGGCACGGGAATAATCAGCCCCATTCTTGCGCCTGTACAAAACCCGCGGCGCAGCGAGAAGTGAACAGCGGCCGCCTGAATGGAGGTTTCAAAAGGCGACACCTGCAAGCACGGCCGGTTGTGAATTGAATGGAGTCAAGCGCGGCGCCCGCTCGTACCTGAGCCGCGAGCTATTAGTGTCAGGGGCTCCCGGTCGCCAGGGCGGGGAAGCGCGCGGCCCGGCCGCCCGCGCTGAATACGGCAAGCTGCCGCGCGGCCGCTCCATGGGAATGTCGCCACTTGTGCTGCTCGCGGTCGGGAGGGGGTGCGCTGCCCTTTCAGAGACAGACACAATTAGGCAAAATGCTCAATGAACATTATAAATGATGTGCGATCGCTCTGCAGATTGCCTGGCAAATCAAATTATATGGTCGCTCGCGGGCTATTTCCATGTGCTTTTAAAACTTAAACAGGTATTCGCCGATTTAAAAAAAAAAAAAAAAGCCGACTCAGGGATTCCGGAAAATAACAACTGAAAGACTCGGTGTTGAATATTCACACGTCCCCTTTGTTAGCGATTGACTTCACAATGGGCTTGGGGAGGGGGTGCGCTTGGACGAGACACATTTTTTACTGTCTTCCATACTGCAGAGGAAGGCACCAGAAGTTTGCATTTATTACAACTCACAATTACAGTGGGACCTTCTTTTTTCTTTTAAGACTAAAATTCTCATAATGAATGACTTGAAAGCTACTGTCATTCTAATCAGATGGAAGAAACATTCTAATCAGATGGAAGCTGGCCCGGGTGCGCTTGGGGAGGGGCGAGGAAAGACCCGTGCTGCTCCCTGGCACTGAGTGCTAACCCTGGAGGGAGCTGGCTGGGGAAACCGTTGCTCCACGCTCCACGCTGCCCAGGCTCGGGGCCTCGGGCTCAGCCCTGCGGGCCCCTGGCTGCCCACCGGCCTCCCTGCCAGCCGCTGCGCTTCAGGACAAGCAGCGCGTGGGGCGAGCGAGAGAAAGCGGCGCCCAGCGCGGTGCGCCCAGGGCGGCTCCGGCAATGGCACGGGCACGGGTTCCCGGGCACCCTCGCTCCGTCCCGCTTTGGCCCTACGCTCTTTGGCTGGCGACTTGTGGAGGAGAAGGGGCAGCTGGAGGCGCCCAGATTGCGCGAACCCCCGCCGAGGCCAGGAGTCGCGCCGCAGGCAAGGGACTGTCAACCAGGAAAAGCAGAGTCGATTTTAGTTTCTAAAAAAGGAAGCAAGGAAGCGGCAGCAATCCGCTGCCTCCCATCCCCGCCGACCTCCATCTCATTTTCGATTTTCTACTCTTTTGGTTTTCAGATAATTGGGCCGGAGGGAGGGGTACAGAATTGGGGCTCCTGAAGACAGTTGGCAACTATATATTGCTGATGAAAGACCAACAGGAAGGAAGACGAAATCTGGCTTTTTGGTTCGCCTTTGTCACTGGGTCACTGTGTTTTCTTGGGCAAGTAGCTTAACGTCTCCGGCTCAGTTTCCGCATTCTTGAAATGGGAATAATGTTACCAGGGTCCGATTTGTCTTCCTCGCGTTTGTATTACTTTAGTTGGGAACGGCGAGCTTTTTGGTAGATTGTTCTTGTTTGTTAACCTTAAAGTCAAGGGTTATACACAAACCCGAGAGGTAAAAAGCTCTTAGAAGGACAAATCTCAGAAGACCAGAGGCCTGAGCACTTGCGTTCCCCTCCCACCTTCCGTCTCCGTCTGTGCATGTGTGTCACTTTCTGTTGGGACAGGAGGCAAAGAATGCTCTTCCTAACTGCTTCCCGATGCAAAGAGGGAGTGATGAGAGCAGAACCAGACCAAAAGACAGCCCATCTGGCAGCGTGCGCGCGCGCGCTTAGATTCAGAAGGAGGCAGGTCGCGAATAAATTTTCTGCTCTGGTCAGAAACTTTTCCTGCTGGTACCCGTGGCCACTCCGTGAAGAACAATTTATGATGTTCTTTTAAGAATAAGGAAGGCCAGTTTAGTTGACAAAGAACATTTCTTTATCACAGTTCTGGGAGTGCGAGTTCGCTAGTGAGGTTACGGGGAACCCAGGAAAGAGCCAGGTGCGCTGGCCTTGGTGCTGAAGGTAAAGGCCACGCCTTCGGAGGCAACGTCTCCCAAATCAATGGCCAGTGAAGCTGCCAAAAGAAATTCGACCACACCCTCTTAATACTTCCCTCCCTCCCAGAGGGTGTGCTTGTTTCGTGTGTGTGTGTGTGTGCGCGCGCGCACGTGTGTAAAGTGGGAATAAGGTCAAAGCCACTAGCACTAGAACATAAAGAGAGGCCCACTAAATTTTAGTTAATTGAGTGGATGTTTGGGTACCTTTCTCTTAATCCCTTCCATAGCTAAATTCATTGTGGGAAATTTTTACTAAATAATGGTCTTAAAATGTCTTCAAAGTACATGAACTTTTTTGTCCTGGCTTTCTTTCCACAATTTGATTTTAAACATTGTTGTGAGGACGTTTGGACAGAGGCGAAACTTATCAAAGCCCAGAGCTGTTCACCCAACATTCTACTCCCTGAAGGTTTTTAGGTTCTGTACTATCTCTGGGCTCAGAAAAAGGGGATTACATCTCAGAAAAAGAAATGAGGACTGGGACAGAGTGACCTTGGAAAAGTAAAGCTGGTTTTAACTAATATTCTATTCTGAGGTCTCTAAGGAAAGTCTTTTGGTACTGGGTTAAATGGGTGATGAAGGGTTCATGCGTGTCATTTGTGGGAAACATTTCTCAGGGGTTAAAACACGATTGAAACACCATGGGCCAATATTTCTGTTCACTTTTCTGTCACAATATCATATTTAATAATTAAAAATCCATTTCTATGACCTTCACATTGAAAATAGAAACCAAGTAGCATGTGTGAAGATGTACACTTTAACAAGTTAAGAAAAGAAACAAATATTTGAGTTAAAAGTAAGAAAATAAGATACAGTGGAACTAAGTTCTGCACACTTGCAATAGATCGTCTAAAATTTTGGCTCCAAACTTCCTAAAAGTTAGTACAAAGAGGAAACATGATAAATGTCATGATTCACAGTGGGTAAAATACAAGTCACCTGCTTTCTCATAGAAAAACAACTATTTATAGTATGGACACCTGAGAGAAATTTCTTCTATGTGTCTCCATAAAATGATGTCTTGAGCACTGACCTCAACAATGTCCCTAAAGTAAATGGATTTGAGTTATGTGGGCTGGCTTCTATTTCTGTCACTCAGTATAGCCCTACAATATCCCCCTTTGTCTGAGGAAGAACAAAACAGTGAGAAAAGGACCTGGCAAATGCTCTGCTTACCCGCTCCCAGTGCACTGTTGGAATCTGAGTGTGGAGGGCAAGCCATCCTGGGAGTCCTTATACTACAGTTCTCGCACGTTCTAAAAGATTTGCAAAAATACTCAGGGCACCCAGGTTGGTATCTGAGGTAAGATCAATGACAGGGCTGCCACTGTCCCTTGTGCTGGAAACCATCAAAAACACCTCTGGGCCAGTTTAGTGTCCATGAAAATCATCTGTTGCAATTTCGCATTCCTAGGCTCTAGATATTCTGACTCAGTATCAGTATCACTGAAAAAACATATTTACAAATATGTATACTGAACTTCATATCTCTGCACCCCAGGTATGCAATGAGATGCAATGAGAAAAAATTGTTTTTCTTCCTGAAGAGAGCTAAACGAAGTTAGCAGCCTTTCCTGCAGCTATGTGGGACTGTGCGATTGAATCCTGACGAATAGAATGTAAGCAAAGTGATACAGATGACTTCTACCATTGGTCCCTAAAACTACCCTTACATTCTCATGACATTGGCCTTTCGTCTCTTGTTAGCTGCCAGCTGGACACAAAGAATCTAGCAGAGGGCTCTGAGGCCCTGGATGATAGCAGAGACATTACATAGAAAGAATCTGTGCCCCTGCATGGGAAGACCACCCTTTACAACCTATTCATGAACTTGAAATAAGCAGTGACTGCAGTATTCTGCTGGTAAAGCTACTGAGATTCAGGGACTGCTTCTTACGGCGTCTAGCTTTACTCACCTGAATACACCAGCTGATTCTAAAATGGTGTAATAACTACATTTGGAGAGACCACATCATACAAAACTATGATGAAGCAAATGATTCACTCTGGTGACAGCTCCCCAGCTTATAAGAATGACTCAAACGGCAAGATTCCAAATATGGTAGCAGTCCAGGTGAATGCAAGGTTTGGGGTAAGGACCTCTCTAATGACCTCTTATGAATGTCGCCACCTCAACAAAATATACTTGGAAGTTATTGGTTTTGTGCTATTTGTTTTCCGAAAATGTCCCTTCTCTTTCTCTTTCTTCCTTGATCCTGTCATCACTGGGGGGAAAAGATGAGTCTCAGAGAAAAAAGGAAGGAAGAGCACTCTTGTCTGTAGACAGTCTGCTATGGGCAGACACTATACTTAATACCTTTCATGCATTATCTTATTTATGCTCACATATATTCCTCCAAAACAGACATCAATATTCTAATTTAACAATGAAGACTCTAAAAACTTTGGCAGAATTCTTGCCCTAAGGGGCGCCTGGGTGGCTCAGTCAGTTGAATGTTGCGACTTCGGCTCAGGTCATGATCTCACGGTTTGTGAGTCTGAGCCCCGCGTTGGGCTCTGTGCTGACAGCTCAGAGCCTGGAGCCTGCTTCAGATTCTGTCTCTCTCTCTCTCTCTCTCTCTCTCTATCTCTCTCTCTCTCTCTCTCTCTGCCCCTCTCCCACTTGCACTCTCTCTCTCTCTCTTTCTCAAAAATAATAAACACTAAAAAAAAAAAAGAATTCTTGCTCTAAGCATTTAGAGACTTACTGATGTAAGAACTTATAGCTCTGCTCCTTTAAGGAATCTTACTGGGTGATCTAAGCATGAGCCATGCATCTCAGTGGGAAGAGAGAGAAAGGGATGTGAATTCAATTTTAGTAGTACCGTTGGACTGAAGCGTCAGTTTGGGGAGAGCAACAGAGCAGTTGACCCAGTTCTGGGAGAAGCTATTCTAACTGGACCCAAGACGAGCCTGTCTGGACTTGGTTAAGTTCCTCAAATGCCAAATGTGGAAAAAGGACATACCTCACATCTTAGAAAGGTATAACAACTATTAAAGGAGTAATACTATTAACCTCCTACGGTAACCACTTCCTCCTTTTTCTTTAGAATTCTGTCTCCTTGAGCTTGAATCCTTAAACACCATGATTTCATCTGCTTTTTGAACATCGTGTAAATGGAATCGTAGAACATTCCTTTGTATCTGCTTTCTTTTATTCAGCACTATAGACATGCATCCATGTCGTGGCAGGTAGCACGATGCTGGCCAGTACAGCATTGTATGAACACCCCACCCTTTACGTAGCATTTCTCCATTAATGTTTCCAGTTTGGGCCATTATGAATAATGCTGCTATGAACATTCTTGTACGTGTCTCTTAGCGCGCATGGGCAGACGTTTCTTTGAGTATAAGGCTAGAAGCGGAATTTCTGGGTCAGAGGGTAGGCCAGGTACTATTACCTTCAGTAGATAGGTAATGCCTATCTGTTTTATCTAAACTGTTTTCAATAGTGGTTCTAATAGTTACACACCCATAAACTGGAAGTTTTGGAATGGGGATATAAGGCCCGTAAAAAGAGACTGCAGAAGATTTGTTTTCAGCGCCTCGCCCCCCCCCTTTTTTTTCTCAGGGACAGACTGGGGAAAGCCTCAGGATTAGATTATGGAGTTCCCTAAGGCTCACAATGGATGTCGCCATTGCTATCCATTTGACAGATCAGAATCTAAGCTTGAAGTGAACCTACCAATATAATGAAAAAAAAAAAAAACAGCCCCCCCCCCCCCCCCCCCCGCCCAGGGAGCTGAGAGGTACTCAGAAATAACAGTTGTGTGAACAGGGTTAGATGGGGGTGGGGTGGTGGTAAATGGATCACCTGAATGAAATCTTTTCAGCAGTTCTCAAGCTGAGGCCTTTAGGAAGGCCGTAGAGCTGGTCATGGGGCCTCACAAAGTACTTTAAATATTAAATCAAAATGCAGAAAAATCAAACCTTTACTGGAGGTTGGATTTCTAAAGTCTCCTGGCTTTGTTTTTGCCTGGAATTCTATGAATCACTGGGAGAGAGCGCTGGCCATTTTGGGTTAATCACAAGCTTTGTTTGGAAGTTATATGTATCTCTGATAAATTGGAAGAGCATACTCTCTTAAACCTTGGGGTGCATAGGGCGTGTAGCGATGATGAGATTGGCAAGCACTGAAGGGTTTATGAGGCAGAATTTGGGTGCTCTTGGCAGCCCCTGAACATGCTCTGATAACTGTTGGCTCCGATAACTCCTTCCTGGCCACTCTGTACTTCCTAGGGCTCTGGGGCTCCCGTGTGTGATGACACTTTTACCCATATCTGTGGGACCTAGGGACCGAGCATTCAACTAGCCTGTTATACCAGGATAAAAGAAAAAAAAATCTTGGGGCGCCTGGGTGTCTCAATCAGTTAACCATCCAACTTCAGCTCAGATCATGATCTTACGGTTCGTGGGTTCGAGCCCCGCGTCGGGCTCTGTGCTGACAGCTCGGAGCCTGGAGCCTGCTTCGGAGTCTGTGTCTCCCTCTCTTTCTGACCCCTCTCCCACTTGTGCGTGCTCTCTCTTTCTCAAAAATAAAAAAACAAACATTAAAAATTAAAAAAAAATCATGGGGATGATGCGTGTCACTTCTGTAAGAAATACCCCATGGGAACCAGAATGGGTGTCACCAGATGATGACCAGAAAAAGCCTGTATTCATTTTCTCCGGTTGCTTTAGCAAATGACCATGAACTTGGTGCCTTAAAACAGTGCACATTTGTCATCTCACCGTCTGTAGGTAGAAAGTCTGACACAAGCCCCGCTGGGCGATATGAAGGTTTTAGCAGGGCTGCGTTCCTTTCTGGAGGCTATAGGGAAGAATCTGTTTCCTGGCCTTCCAGCTTCTGGAGCCCACATCCTTTGGCTTGTTGCCCCCCTTCCTCCATCTTCAAAGCCAGTGACAACGCAGCTCTCTGACCATTTTTTTCTGTAGCCACGCCTCCTTCTGCTTCCCTGTTGCACTTTTAAGAACGCTGTGATCACTCAGTGCCCACCCATATCGTCGGGGAGAATCCCTTTACTTTGCCATCAGAGGATTATCAAGCCTCATTGCACCTGCAGCCTTCATTCCCCTTTGCTATGGAGCCTAGCGTAGGCACACACACGTTCGAGGGAGGAGGGCGTCGCTCCTTTAGCCAGCCTTCCTCAGACCCTTTGAAACAAAACGGTTGATGGGCATATGCCACGGAGCAGCAGAGGGGGAGGAGGCCCCGAGTGGAAGTGACTGGAATTGACATTGCATTGCAATGCATTGCAATTGGAAATGACATCCTGGGGTTTCCTGAAATATCCCTGTCAACTTTCTGGGTATTTTCAGGTCACCGCTTGACTTGTTGCTGAGACACCTGCTATGCTGAGTGCCGGTATGGCAGGGCTGAACCCTTTCTCCTTGCATCGCTGGAGGCCTGTTGTCACAATGTTGCCCTGAGGGGTGGAGGGAGGACAAATGCTAGATGGAGGGACAAAAATGCTGGAAACCAACAGGGTCACAGCAGCTGACAATGAAACCTCTAAAGCGTCAGATACCAGGAGTAAGCACATTATACGCACGGTCTTAATCTTTGCAGAAGCAGGTAGGATGGATTATTACACCCGTTTAGGGATGAGAAAAACAGACACGTAGCCCACGTCTCTGTCTGTCACGACCATGCAGTCGTGACCAGGCAGGGACAGCCAGGAAGAAGAGCTGGGCACATTCAGGTTGGTTGGTTTTTTTTGTTTTGTTTTGTTTTTTTCTCGTGAATCCTTATCATTCCGAAGGAGGTTGCTTTTCGGTTGTGTTTTCTCGGCTTTTGCTAAGCGGCACCGAACACGCTTGGCTGTCTGTACCTTCTCCCTGCCAGCCTGGCAAATGGAAGCAAGAAGTCGTTACATTTCTAATTGAGCAGATTAAAAAGTGCCAGTTCCCAGGATCGGATGGCAGATTTTTCCCTCCGTGCCACCTGGCGCCTTTGAGGCCTCAGCGATGCTGAGAGGGGTGGGGGCCGGGGGTGGCCAAGGGATTTAGGTCTCCTTTGTCCCCAGACTGTCTTGTTTGGGTGGGGTTGCATCTGTTGTGGGGGGATGGCTGTCCTGTAATGAGGCCTGTGGCGTGGCCTCGTTGGCATGGGACCAGCCTTTCTTAGATGGGTGTGAGCCTCCCGCCCTCTTTATGGAGCAGGCTGGTCAGAACTGTTCAGATTGGGTTTCCAGACGGTCATTCTGACTCTGCCTTATTGACCACTGTGGTTCTCGGTGATCTCTCCTCTGGAACTCCGACACAACAAAGGTAAGGTGCCTGGCTGCCACCCAGCCCAGTGTCTGAGTGTCTTCAGTTTCAGGTTTCAGATGATTTCCTGTGTGCTGTTGTTACCTTCCAAGGAAGTTTCTAGAAGGCAAACACCATTGTCATTTTCCATATCTCTTCTTTCATTCACACCAATGCTGGGACAGAAGAGGGTACAGAAATAACTGCTGGCTTATTTATTGTGGGGCTGACTTATAGCAGACATTGAGCTATTTGAATGGATTTCTGACATATGCAGACCGCTGGTAGGATAGAAAGATCAGTAACTTCTGAGCAACACATATAAAATAAAATGCTTTTTCTGCTTTATTGAAATATGATTTTCTATTACCTACATTTTATCCTCTGAAACCAAGATTCATGTCAGCAAATTCTTTTTTGCTGTCGTGTCAGTAAATCTTCTCTATCTTGAAACTGCGATATGCTTTCTCCTTCCTGAAAGTGGGGACCTTGTAAGCAATTTTGTTTTCTTTCTGCCAGAGAGCTCAAAGGTACCTTGGAAACCTAGTCAGAACAATGACATTGAGCCTTTCATTTGGCTCAGACTTTCTATCTTCAGATTATTTTGGAGAGAGAGGTAGGATGGAAAGGAAGAAAAGTCAAGCTGACTTTTTAGGAAAAATGGAGAGTGAGAGACTGACTTACTGATAAGAAAGCATAATTGGGAAGGTTTTTAAGAAAATGTTTATTTATTTATTTTGAGAGAGAGAGACAGAGAGACAGAGTGTTCAGGGGAGAGGCAGGGAGAAAGAGAGAGAGGGAGAAAGAGAATCCCAAGAAGGCTGCACACTGTTAGCAGGCAGCCTGATGTGGGGCTCGAACCCACAAACCGTGAGGTCGTGACTTGAGCCAAAACCAAGAGTCAGACGCTTAGCCAACTGAGCCACCCAGGCACCCCAGGACTTATTTTTAAAATATTATCCCTGTTATAATTTTGAGTTTCGTCTTTCAAACCCGTTCGGTTCCCGACTCACTGACCAACCTTCTTCCTTGTTTCATTAGAGTCCACAGGAAGCGTGGCTTCCAAGGGGCTGCCAATGCAGACCTTCAGCCAACAGCCCCAAACTGTGGGGACTTCCCCACTGAGATCTGGGCAGTCCCTCCTCACTCAGATGGTGGCACACGGGGAGGGGGGATGGGGTCCCAGCCAGGTCTGACACCAGCTAGACCCCTCTGACATTTAAGCCTTGACAGTAACTGCTGTAGAGACTTCAGCTTCTCATGTTTATTGTTCCTGAGTTTAGAACCGAATGATGTCTGTTGACTCCATTTTCCAGAGTAACCTGTGCCTTAAAGCTCCTAACAGCCGCCTTAAGATCCATCGGGTGCAGACAATCTTCCGTTCAGCATGTTCAACTGTCCTGGTAACTCTGTTGTGCTCTTAGTTCATAATGAGCTTGTGATCTGCTGAAACCTTGACCCCCTTTCTCTGGCTTCACGGTTAAGCCGTGTATCCACCTCCCCGCCCCCTGCCCCCAGAGTCTAGAAGCTGGATATGAGTTGGAGCCCTGATCAATTTCCTCTTGCTACCGCTGTGAACATTTGTGTACAAGTGGACATATGCCTTTATTTCTCTTGGATACATACTTAGAAGTAGAATGTGGTAACTCTATGTCAGACTGTTTGCCAAAGTGGCTACTCCATTTTACATTCCCACCAGCAGTGTCCGTGGGTTCGTTTCTCCCCAACACTTGTTGTCATCCGTCTTTTTATTACAGCTGTACTAGAGAGTATGGAGTGGCACCTTACTTTGGTTTGGATTTGCATTTACCTGGTCATTAAAGATGCTGAGCACTTCTCATGTGCTTATTGGCCATCTGTACATCTTCTTTGGAGAAATGGCTATTCGGACTGCCAAATTTAAAAAATTGGGTTGCCTTTTTATAATCGAGCTATAATAATTCTTTTCATATTCGAGACATAAGACTCTTCTCAGATATATAATTTGCGAGGCTTCTCCCCCATTCTGTGGGTTTTCTTTTTGCTTTCCTGATGGGGTCCTCTGAAACACACGTTTTTCATTTTGATGATGTTCACTTTTTCTATTTTTTCTTTCGTTGGCTTATGGCTTTGGTGTCATATCTAAGAAACCGTTACCTAAGGTTTTGAATGTTTAAAAAAGCCTCATCTGTCACCCAGTATATATTTTTTCTTTTCTCCATACTATTATTCTCTAATTTACTGAGCAGACACTGTCTGTCCTTATGAAAGTGAATAATAAAATGTTGACCGGCACGGGCCTGAGGACTGAGTGTGGGAGACAGCTAACTTCTCATCAAAGCCCCCCTTGCCTTTCTCCATGGTAATGGACTTGTAGCTGCGTGCGTGTCTGTCCAGCGAGACTTCCTTTCCCAGCTGTTACATGAGTATGTGACCAAGTTCTCCCCAAAGACAAGGCATCTAAGACAGGGAGTGTGCCCCCCCCCCACCTTGTGCTCTCTTCCACCTTCCTGCTGGGTGTGACCTGGGCTCCGTGTGCCCAAGCCCTAGCCACACAGACGACAAAGCCCTTGGGAATGGGAAGGCCAACAGGACGGAAAAGCCTTGGTCCCGGGATGGCCACATGGAATAGAGCTGCCCACTGGCCCAGAACACTCACTCCAGACTATTATATGTGTCAGAAAGAAATGATTTTCTTCTCTTGTAGCCACTGTATTTCTTTTGGGGCGGGAGAGCCTCTTACTATGGCAGCGTAGACTTTTGCTCAACCTAAGGCTTAAGGTAAGTTGCATGTTATTATAATCAAGGTTTTTCATGATTGTGACTCTGTCGGCACCCTCAATGTACGGGTAGTAAGCTGGTAAGGATCTGCATAGCCCCCTCTCTCTAATTCTGGCTGCAACTCTTTATGGCATTGTGATTGAGTGTTTGGATTCTGGCCTTGGCCTTCCGGGGTTCGAGCCCTAGTTTAGACCACTGATGACTGGGCAAATTAACCCTCATCACTCACCTCATTGTCTCCATTTAAAATGCAGAGAATAGTATTACCTATGACCTATTTTGTAAGGCGTTTCTGGAGATTCAATGAGTTAACATATCTAATGCTTAGAGCAAGCCTGGCACATAGTAAAACTTGCTTGTTCTGTTATTATTTTACATTCTGTTCATAAGGATATTGTATATTGCACAAACACTGATTAACTCCTAGGATGTGCCTTGCACTCTGATGGGCTCCGGGCTACGGAGAAAATTAAGGCCAAATTCTTTCCTCAAGGGGCTGACGGCTTCATAAGGAAGTCAGATTTAAAATAACAACCTAATGGAATTGGAGCTATAATATGTAACAAAATGTGTGGGATCTCAGAAGAAGGACCCATTAGCCCCAGGCTGTGGGTAGAAAGGTGAGGGTGGGTACCAAGACGGAGGGAGGAGGGGCGCCTGGGTGGCTCAGTCAAGTGTTAGACTTCGGCTCAGGTCATGATCTCACGATTCATGAGTTCAAGCCCCGCATCAGCCTCTCTGCTTTCAGGACAGAGCCCACTTTGGATTCTCTGTCCCACCCCCGCCCCCCACCTGTCCTCCACTGGTTCTCTCGCTCTCAAAATAAATAACTAAACTTAACAAAACTATAGATTAAAAAAAAATGAAGGAAAGAGGATATTTTGAAAGAGCTTGGCTGAAATTCAGATACACCATTTTCCCGGAAGTTCCTGGCATACTGAGTGCCCGATCACAGGTGATGCCACAGAAAGAAAGCTGTTGATCTCAACGGACAGTCTCATAGGTCTAAAATAGGTCAGGGGCGCCTGGGTGGCGCAGTCAGGCGTCCGACTTCAGCCAGGTCACGATCTCGTGGTCCGTGAGTTCGAGCCCCGCGTCAGGCTCTAGGCTGATGGCTCGGAGCCTGGAGCCTGTTTCCGATTCTGTGTCTCCCTCTCTCTCTGCCCCTCCCCTGTTCATGCTCTGTCTCTCTCTGTCCAAAAAAAAAAAAAAAAAAAAAAAAACGTTGAAAAAAAAAAAAAATAGGTCAGGTGCCGGAAAGACGCATTTGTCTAGGTGGATCCTAATGCAGAGCAAACCCTACTGCAACCCAAGAAAAACTCATGGTCAAGCCCTCTTTAAAAGAGATGTTTAAATAGTCAATAATATTGTAATACTGTTGTTTGGTGAGAAATGGTGACTACACTTTTGTAGAGAATTGTCAAATATCTACGTTGTACACCTGAAACGAATGCAACATTGCATTCCAACTATACTTGAATAATAATAATAACAATAACAAGAATAATGAAACAGATGCTTAAAATACTGCTCGTTGAGAATACACGAAAAGCGATCAACTTACTTGGGTCAGTTGTTCATAATCATAAATCACTCTCCCGTCCTCACTCAACCCCTAGCCCACCAATACACTCGGCTGGATTTATTCCTCACTCTGCATCCACAGTTTAGTTTTCTTCCTAAGGCAAGAGTTCTTTAATTATTCCGCTCCCTATTGAGAGGGCAGAGATTCTTGACACTTTTAAATACTTTTCCACAGCGGAATTATCTTTTTGCTTGACGTGTGTGAGTTGTTCAGTGAGAAAATACTTCTGATTTTTTTTATATCTTGGGGGAGGGGAAGAGGAGAGGAGGGAGGGTCGCCCAGAGGATATTACAAAGCAGCTTCCCAAAGAGGAACCGCAAACCTGCGGGGGAATGGTTCTAAAGCAATCATTTGGCTCCCTCTAGTGGGACTTTGCAGAATTGCTTATTCCCTCGCTGTAGTGGGTCACGCACAAACGCGCACCTGTGTGGAGAATGGAAAAGCTTCAACGACTCAGTCGCTTAACCTAAACTCTTGGCTTTGTGCCAAGGGTGGGGCAGTCGGCTACGAGAGCTTTAGGTCAATGTAGGCAGACCCGGAGATTAAGTGAAGAGATAAAATTGATTAAACTCTATTCCATGCAAAAGGGATATGGCACTTTGGCAATATTCGTGTAATTTTCTAGCCACCAATTACCCCTCCCTCCCACACCTAGTGCCTTAGTCTAGAGCAAAACAAAACAAAGCAAAGCAAAGCAAAACAAACATTATTGCCTACCCCCTCCAAAACAAAAACAAAAACAAAAACAAACCCAAACTGCTCGTGACTTGTAAAGGTAACGGACGCCCTCTATTGGCACCGATAAGTCCCACACGGGAGATTTTCCCCCCTTCGTTTGGAATTCTCACAGTATCTACGCTCACACTAGGTTATGTCTCTGACTCTTTACGAGTTACAAGACCCCACCCCCCCATACACACAATATTAGTTACACATGTATAATGGTTAATAAAAGATAGTTAATGCTAAAGACCCATGAGGCTAACGCGCAATTTGCAGTTGATTGTGCGCACGCGTGTGTGTATACGTGTGAAAGGGCACGTGTATACGTGCATATATGTACACGTACACTTTCTAAACCACGAACGATTTCTGAATCACAGCTGGTCAGGGCGATAGGGATCGCCGAGGTTTCTCTGCCCCCACGGTGGAAGCAGGCAGAGGAGGGGCTTCCGAGCTCAGCCCTGCCCGGACTCAGGGCACCGTGGCTCTCTCTGGCTCTCACCCCCGCAGCACAAAAGCAGGTCCAGAAACATTCCAAGCACTTACGTTTCCTTCTACCCATGGATGGGGTCAGTGAACTCCCTCCTCGGCCCCCAGGACTCCGTCTTGCCCCCCTCGATCTGCCCGCTTTTGATGATGCTGTATTATTAGATGGGACCGCTGTGCCTCGAGCTCATCATGATGGCAGAGTCATGGGACACCGGGGAAGGGACATCAGGTTTTGGATGCCGTCCACAGACCTTGGCTTTTGTCCAGGGACTGAGGGCAAGTCAGCGGCTAGTTTCTCCCAAGCTCTCATCTCGTGTCCTCAGCCTCAGGCAGATCTCCTCTAACCTGACTGCAGGTGGGGGGATGGGGGGTTCACATCAGCTCAAGGTGACCTGGTGGGAATTGAAGAGTGGGTAACATCCAGCCGTGGCCTCAAGGCGACTGGGTTCTAGCAGGGGTGCGGGCCACGGGCGAGCAGTCTAGGTAAAATCTAGTGGCCGACACAAAAGCAGGGAGCGACTCGGGAATGCAGTGCTTACCAGATTGCTGTCTTGTAATGATCTTTTTACACGCCTGTTATTTATTTATTTTTTAATTTTTTTTTTTAATGTCTATTTTTGAGAGAGAAGAGAGAGAGAGAGAATGCGAGCAGGGCAGGGGCAGACAGAGGGAGACACAGAATCGGAAGCAGGCTCCAGGCCCCAAGCTGTCAGCACAGAGCCCGACGTGGGGCTTGAACTCACAAACTGCGAGATCATGACCTGAGCCGAAGTCAGATGCTTAACCAACTGAGCCACCCAGGCGCCCCAGGGAGAGACTTTTTCAACTTGTTAAAAATAGGACTTCCAGCACTCGTCGTGACTGTGACCGTGGAGAAAAGCACCGACAGTGACTGAGTTGTCTAGCGGTTTAGCGAGTTTTAGAACTCTTTCCGAAGCATCCTCGAAAAAGGATATGGGATTGAGAACACTCTCCAGAAATCTCGTTGGGCATGTTCCTACATTTGGCTAATCTTCTCGATACCCAAGCGATTTACCCTGAAAGGTAAACTATATTTATTGCCTTTTGGCAATGTCCCCGTTGTGCATTTGAGTGACAAAAGCCCAAGAATGATTCCAGAAGGGAACAGAGGAAGTAAAGGGGTGGAAGAGTGAAAGCCTTCAGCTGCGGTTCTGGGTGTCCAGGCTGTGGCAGCGTCCCCTCTGGTCTCGTGACTGTCACCCCTGCTGTCTGGCCTGGCCCCGGCTGATCTGCCATGACGTGAGGTGCACCCTGGTCTGCTCCGGGCCAGATAACAAATCACGGGAACAGCGACAAGATGTTCAGGGTCACGAAGGGTTACGTGCTGCCTGGGCAACTTGCAGATCTTAGCCGTGCCCACCCTCCACCCCCCTGAGGGCTCTCTGACAGACAATTAGAGCTTTTGATTTATTATGGTGGCCACAGTCACCGATCAGGTTCCCCTGTTTCCCAGCAGTGAGCAGAACACAGAGCTTGTGCCTCCAATGCACGCGCTTGGCGACAGGTGCTGGAAACCTCGGGTTAACACCCACCTTGCCGGGCCCGGGGGCACATCACCCCCAGAGTGACTGGTGAGCCAGCAGAGGCTGCAAGAGAGCCGTCGTGGGACTCCGTGGAAGGTCTATGCGGAAGGAATGACACTTTACAGATGCGTGGCATTCTCGCTTTCCTCTCATGTCCCCTCTTGAGGCACCAGAGGGAGCACACCGGTGGCCGCCTGCTCGTTTTGTTTCCACAGACTGATCTGACAGCAACTCCCTGTGCAGCCGCGGGCCAATCGCTAACTCCTCTGGGCTTCGCTTCCTCCATCTGGGCAAATCAGACGTGACTTTTGCTGGTCCCTTTTGGTGCCAATTCTGTTTTCTTCCAATTAGACTGGAGAGTAGGCACATCGTGAACGCTAGATACTCTCAAATGCCAGACTGGGCTAAAACCATCCATTACATCGCATCGTCCTTCCAACAGCCTCTGAGCCAGGTGCCGTTATTATCGTGTCCAATTTTACAGAAAAGGAGACTGAGGCACAGAGGAGTTAGAGAACTCTCCTAGGGCCACATAACTCGTACATGGCAGAATCAGGATTCAAACAGTAGCTGGCCTCAGGGGCTGACCTTCAGCAGTCCTGCTGCCCCGTGAGATCCAGGGGCCTGCCCAGGGCTGCATGGCTGGCAAGTGGGGGGTGGGGTGCCCAGAGGCAACGCCAGGTTGTGTCTGAATCCAAAGTCTGCCCTCGTCACTACTCTGCTATAAAAGTTCCCAGGTGCCATTTCTAATGGCAAACCTGGGGAGCGGAAATGTGACCGTCCGATGGCGGGCCATTTGCTATCTAAACAGTGGCATCGCCATTCAACATAATATGCTTTAAAATTATATGGGAGATACTCTGGTTTCTCTTCAGATCGCATAAATCTTTCGCCTTTTAAAATTGTATGGGAGAGTATTTGTTTATGTGAGAAGGTGTTCAAGATGCATTAAGTAGTAAGTGCACAAAACAGCGTGTGGCTTAGATTCACGGCCAATCACGGCCAGAAGGGTAATGAAAAAGAGTGAGATACAATTTCCGGCCCATGCGATTGCGACCCACGTAAGCGGTCTGAAACCTGGCGTCTTGAAAGACTGATACGGCCCCACCAGCAATCCTAGCTCTGAATACACGTCTCAAGAAACCCTTGAAGGAGGGCGCACAGTAGCTTGTACAGGGGGTTTCCTTGCAGCAATGACTGTGATAGTAAAATATTGGATACAACCGAAATTTTAGCAGCCGTGGAATAAATGAAATGTGATCTATTCATACAACAGAATGCCACATAGCTGTTTCGGCAAATCAGTTGGTCCTACATAAAGCAACACGGAGATCTAAAAACTGTAGACGGGAAGTAATGGGTTTCAGATCAATCTGCACAGATATTACCTTTTATTTAAATAATGTAAACACATACGCTAGACACACACACACACACGCGCGCGCGCGCAGCCTGGAAAGAGACAGATATATCAATTCACGTTATTGATTACTCTTGGGGAATGAGGGACGAGAATGGAATTGTAAAGGGAAACCAAGAGGATGCCAACTTTATCTGAAATACTCCATTCACACACACACACACACACACACACACAATTACTAGACGTTCACAGTCGTCAATGCTGCTGGTGAACAGTGCAGGTATATTATACATTCTGTATGAATTTTTTTCAACGGTCCCCAATGTGCTTTCATTTTTTTTTTTAAAAAGGATATATTTTCATGGGAGAAAAACGATCTCAAAATATGCATCGTGGCTGTCTCTGGGCATTGGGTTATGATGAGTTAGATTTTCTTCTTTTGGCATATCTGTATTTTCTAAACTTCCCAAACTGAATGTTTATCACTCTCATATAAGAAAAAAAGTGATTTATGGGGCGCCTGGGTGGCTCAGTCGGTTGGGCATCCGACTCCAGCTCAGGTCACGATCTCATGGTCTGTGAGTTCGAGCCCCGCGTCAGGCTCTGGGCTGATGGCTCAGAGCCTGGAGCCTGCTTCCGATTCTGTGTCTCCCTCTCTCTCTGCCCCTCCCCTGTTCATGCTCTGTCTCTCTCTGTCCCAAAAATAAATAAACGTTAAAAAAAAAAAAAAGTGATTTGCATGCAAATTATTATTTTTTTTTTTAATTTTTTTTTTTAACGTTTATTTATTTTTGAGACAGAGAGAGACAGAGCATGAACAGGGGAGGATCAGAGAGAGAGGAGAGGGAGACACAGAATCCGAAACAGGCTTCAGGCTCTGAGCGGTCAGCACAGAGCCCGACGCGGGGCTCGAACTCACGGACCGTGAGATCGTGACCTGAGCCGAAGTCGGACGCCCAACCGACTGAGCCACCCAGGCACCCCTGCATGTAAATTCTTGAATCTAGAATCAATGTAAAAAAGGGATTTAGAGCTCTGAGTGAGGGATTTTCACCCCTGCCTGCATGATGGCCAGTTTCCTCCCAGGACTTGAGTGTTAGCTGTTGGGAAAAAATAGAATTATGACCAACTCTCCCCGTCCTCTTCAAAAAGAAGAATTTGAGGTCAGTATTAACCTTTATGAAACACATGGGGCAGGAGTAGGCTAGCAGCTGATCACTTTTCTGCAGATGAGAGAAAAACAACTTCTGTCTTCACTTCTAGCTTAGAGCCTACGTCTAAAAGAGCTTTGGCTAACCCGTGTAAAAGCTGGTTCAAAAACATAAATACCTTGGGGCGCCTGGGTGGCTCAGTTAAGTGGCCGACTTCAGCTCAGGTCAGGATCTCGTGGTTCGTAAGTTCGGGCCCCGTGTCGGGCTCTGTGCTGACAGCTCAGAGCCTGGATCCTCCTTCCGATTCTGTGTCTCCCTCTCTCTCTCTGCCCCTTCCCTGTTCACACTCTCTCGGTCTCTCTCAAAAAGAAATAAACATTAAAAAAAACCAAAAAACTTAGGACATTCTTGGAAAGGATAGGGCACAGAGCAGGACAAGCAAGGCACAGGGTCGACATAAGGTCATCCGAACTCTGTACGTTGGAAACACTTTGTGCAGCCCATGACTCAGACTAGCAGTCATCCAGTGGAGTATTTAGTGAGCACCTACTGTGAACCAGGTGCTGTGTAGGTCCCAGAAAAACAGCAGTGGCATGACAGACGTGGGGAGGCCCCCCTCTGAGCCCATCACCTCCACCAAGAGGACCAGTCTTGCCTTTGGAGATGTCTCCAAGGCCTGCTGCTCCAAGCCAAGGCGCCATCAGACTCTGGCTTTCTGAGCCACACATGAGACTTGCCATTTAAACCTGCATTCGGTTCCTCCACGAAAAGGGGTGGAGGGACCGTGGCTAAGTAGCAGCTGGGAAACCATATCCAGATGCCTGCAGCCCATCATCAAGAGAGGAAGAATGTTAAGTAATTACATAATTCATGAAGTGCAGGTGCAGTAGGTAATGTGAGAGAGTCCAGAGTGCGTGAGGGGAGGATCTGACCCAGTCCCGGAGTTCACAGGTTTTTCCCCCCGAGGAGGCGACAGGAAGCTGAGACCCAGGAGGGAAGGTAGGGGCTTTCTTGCAGAGGCCCTGCAGGCTCCCCGGGAGAAAGAGCACAGCGCGTCTAGGGATCCCAACAAGGCCACTATGTCTGGAGCATCAAGAAGGGAAATTCACATGCTTGGTTTCTTTCTTTCTTTCCCAGCATTTGGCAGAGCAGTAAAAGGCTTTGTGGAGTTTTCGAGTAAAGCAGCTGACGAACACACTCTGTTTCCTGGAAGGTGCACGGAAGTGCCCCGGGCAGCAGGGGAGCAGGCAGAACCAGGACGGGGGACGGGGGACAGGGACAATTTTGCGCCAGCCACGTGAGGCCCCGGGGTCCCTCCGCTTGGGCGGCTGCCGGCTCCACCTCCCGCCGCGGGGACAGGAGCCGCGTTCTCTCAGGGCCCCTCTGCACGTTTTCCCGAGCTGACTGGTTGTGATGTCCCAGACGCGTCTTGCAGCTTCCTGGGTTGGGGTTTTATCTTTCAAGTGGCCTAGAAATCCCGTGTCCAAGAGCCATCACAGTGACGGGGTTCAGCTCAGCTGCACCCTGGGGTGGGGCCAATCTGGCACTGCTAAAAAAAAAAAACAAAAACTGGCTTCTTACCCCAGCAGGGCTGGCTCTGCCGTTTCTCCTGGGTTTTACGGCCAGGATCTTCGCTGGCAGATTGATCTGGGATGTTAGATCCATGGCACATAACTTGATGGGGGCAGAGGGTCCAAGTTACCTATAAAGTAGTGCCCCAAACACAGATTTTGGAATCAGAAAGATCCGGGTTCGGATCCCAACGTGGTCACTTTAACTCCTCATCTGTACAATGGGAGTCCCAATACCCATCTCACAGCGTTGTTGTAGGGATTCAATGAGATGATACATATCGAATGTTCAGCATAGCTCCCGACAGGTGGTATATTCTCAGTGACCATCTGGACCCGGGAGGAAATTGTTTTTTCTCCCTTACTATCCTCAGCAAAGCTGTACTGGAGCTCAGCTGCTCGGGAGACTCCACCAGGGACCTGGGAACTATGAAGAGTTAGTGGTTAGAGCTTCATTGGCTCAGGGGCACCTGGGCTGCTCAGTCCGTTAAGCGTCTGACTTCGGCTCAGGTCATGATCTCACGGTTCGCGAGCCCGCGCCCCGCTTCGGCTGAGCTCAAGCCCTGCTTCGGATAAACCCAGCTTCTTTCTCTCTCTGCTCCTCACTCGTGCCCTCTCTCAAAAAAACAAACAAAAAAAACAGAAACAAACAAACGACCACTTCATCAGTTTTAGTCTGGAATTCTGAATTCTGGGGTAAGATTACTTCAAATGTCTCCTTGTTTCTCTCTCTCTCTCTCTCTTTTTTTTTTTTTTTTTTTTTTTTGATGATTACCTGGATCTGTTGTTTATTAGGGACAAAATGCTGGTGCTGAATGTTGTATCTGTTTATTGTCTGGATTACTTCTATGAAGAGAGACCTCTCTAAAATCAAGGATTTGACGATCCCCAAGTCAAGGCCCTATAGGTAAGGCAGGATCAGCGCTTGGGTCCTTCCTCTTATCTGCCCATCTCTCAGTCCACGTGGACGCTACAACAGAATACAGTAGATTGGGTGGCTTATAAACCACAGAAATTTATTTCTCACAGCGCGGAGACTGGGAATTCTAAGATCAAGGCGCTGGCACATTCGATGTCTGTGAAGGCCCATTCCTGGCTGGCAGATGGCCATCTTGCTACGTTCTCATGTACAGAGACGGGAAGGGAGCCCCCTGGAGTCTCTTAGAAGGGCACCAGACCCATCCATGACCTAAGTACTCCAGCCTCGCGACACAATTACTGCCCAAGGCCCCACTTCCAAATGCCGTCGCAACGGGCACTGGGTTTCAACATATGAAGCCTGGGGGGGATACAAGCATTCAGTCTGTAGCAGGCGCTTTTCAGAATAATGACTTGGTTACCGAATGTCCTCAAAAGCGGCCCAATGGATGTTTTATTTTTATCATTAGGAACTCAAGACGGGAACACACCTGAAGGGTTGTGCTCTCTTGTAGACGCTAATCTTACTGACCCTCCAACTGTCCCATCTTTAGACTGTGTGGGCCCTCTCAGTTCGGGTCTTGAGTGCTTGGGACATGATCGTGTTCAGGTGTTAGCCTCCTTGCCACGTGGCTGTGACAAGATATTCCTGGTTCATCTTTTACTCTCCCTGCCCCACCTCTGAGTCATCTGATTCTTCAGGTGGGAAATAGTAAGAGACCAGAAACTGCTTACCCCCATTGGAATGTGCCTTGTTTGCATTTATTTATTTATTTATTTATTTACATTTATTTATTCTTGAGAGAGACAGAGTGTGAGCAGGCAAGGGGCAGAAAGAGAGGGAGACACAGAATCCAAAGCAGGCCCCAGGCTCCGAGCTGTCAGCACAGAGCCGGACGTGGGGTTCAAACCCACAAACCGGGAGATCATGACCTGAGCTGAAGTCGGACGCTTAACCGACTGAGCCACCCAGGTGCCCTGTTCCTTGTATGTATGTATTTATATTGAGAGTGAGAGAGCGAGCAGGGGAGGGGCAGAGAGAGGAAGGGAAACAAAGAATTCAAAGCAGGTTCCAGGCTCCATGCTGTCAGGGCAGAACCCAACCCAAGGCTCTGATCCCATGAACTGTGAGATCATGACCTGAGCCAAAGTCAAGACTCAGGTGCTTAACTGAGTGAGCCACCTGGGTGCCCCTGGAATGCTCCTTGTTTTTAGACCTCTTCGAGGATAGAGTTGGGAAATTCTCTTTTTCAGGGAAAAAAATAATGTTTAATATGATCACATACAGGTATTTCCAATCAAATTGAAACCTATAGGGTCTTCACTCAACCTTATCCATCTGATGTGGGTTTCTCCTTGCTTCCGTACCGAAAACCCCCGTTCCCAATGACAGTAATGTCATTGCCAAAAGTATGACACTGAGAATAGTTTAACAGTTTTTCTCTCGCAGTTCTTTCTGTGCTCTGGAACAGCCCATTATAGATACGCAGTCAAATCACCACGTTTTAAAATCACTTAAGACTGTGCCTCTCTGTGGTTATGCTGCTAACATGATACAGTTGGGTGCATCGCTTCGCTTTGGTCTTGATTGCTTGGGAATTGCTTTTTTAAATTTAATTTTGTTTGAGAATCACATAAACTATTTTCACGGTTTCTAACGCAAATCTACAAAGGAATTTCCTTGGAGAAGTCTCCCTCTTTATCAGATCGATAGCAGGACGTTGCCCACATTATCCTCCATTGTGGTTTTGCTTTCACTGAACACTATGTCCTGAAGATCAATCCGTAATAGCATATAGAGCAGTCCTTCATTTCTTTTTATAACTGGACAATGCTCCATTGTGTGCCCGAGCCTAGTTTGTTCCGTCTTTGCCCGACTGAAGAACATCTGGATTATTTCCAGCCTCGCTTTTACTAACCGTGTTGCACGCTCCCTGTCTTATTTCCCCCCGATGTATCTTTGGGATCAATTCCTAGGAGTGAAGTTGCCGGGTCAAAGGTCGAGTGTAGGTTTTCTGATAGATATTGTCAAATTGCCCTTCGGTTGGTTGTGCCATTTTGTATCGTGAAACCTGTCTCTCCAGAGTCTCACCACCAGAGTGTGCTAGCAAATGTTTGGAATTTGCCCGTGTCATAGGTCAGAAATATCTTGGTGGAGTTTTAACTGGATTAATTTTTCATGCCATTTTTTTTTTTTCTATCAAGATTCGAATAAAGAGGAAAGAAATGTTTTGTCTGGATAATCTCTTTAACTGAGCATTACAATCATGACAGGTATACAGGGTACATTTAGGCTTCACTAGCCTGGGGCTACAACAATGAAACCCCACACTTTAAACCCTTTTGCTTTTAAATTTTGCTTTTAAATTTTTTATTTTATTTTTGAGAGAGAGAAGGGGGGAGGGGCAGAGAGAGAGAGGGAGACACAGGATCCGAAGCAGGCTCTGGGCTGTCAGCACAGAGTCCGACGCGGGGCTCGAACTCACAAACCTGAGATCATGACCCGAGCTGAAGTCGGTGCTCGACCGACCGAGCCACCCAGGTCTCCCTCTGTGAACATACTTTAAAAGGGATATAGCTGGGGCATCTGGGTGGCTTATTTGGTTGGGTGTCCCACTTCGGCTCAGGTTCATGAGTTCGAGCCTCGTGTCATGCTCCGTGCCGACAGCTCAGAACCCGGAGCCTGCTTCACATTCTGCCTTCCTCTCTCTCTGCCCCTCTCCCACTTGTGCTCTGTCTCTCTCAAAAATAAATAAACATTTAAAAAATTAAAAAAAAAATACTAGTGACGTGAAAAGATTAATTTTGATCAATATTCTTTCAGAGATTTACTTAGAAGCAAACAAGAAATTTTATTTTATTTTAATGTTTATTTCTCTTTACAGAGAGAAATGTATGCTTGCATACAAGCAGGGGAGGTGCAGAGAGAGAGGGAAAGAGAGGGAGAGAGAGAATCCGTGAGGCTCCACAACTCACAAACTCACAAACTGTGAGATCATGACCCGAGCCCAGATCAAGAGTTGGATGCTTAACCAACTGAGCCGCCCAGGCACCTCAAGGAGGCAATTTTAAACTCACAGAAAACATTAAGCATACTGATTGAAACGAATTAGGAACAAAATGCCCCCACTTTAGAAACAATTTCCTAAAAAAATACATAAATTCATAAAATAGTCCAAGGACTCATAAATATTACAATTCTCATGCAAGCATGCCTAGATTTCAAAACAAAATCATAGCAAGTGGAAAAAAAGTGTTTAAAGGCTCATAAAAGGTTGATTTTTTTTTTTTTACTATTTACTGCTTTATGTTTTACTATCACTTTCATCGATCGGTTATTCTGCATCCTAAACTATCAACCTGTGTTTAGAATGAGCCCGAGCATTTTTGTTAAGTGCACACTGATCAGTGGCGGTTGGTGGGGGGGGTTCCCCGGGCTCCGGGGGCTTGCTGTCCGTGGCAAAGCACTGTGACGCTCAGCCCGGACATTCTGGAAGCGTTGCTGAACTGAAGACCCCAGCCCACTGAGGACATTTTGTAGAGGGTCATGTGGTGACCATCCCTCAATGTGTCTTGGCAACAGGGGACCCTTAGGTGGCTCCTCCCAGCCCTGCCTATGGATCGTCCCAGGGTCTCTGACCTTGGGGAGGAGGCCCCAGGGAGCAGCTCTGTCCATGTGGTCGTTGTTCCGATCTCGGAATGATCTTAGCATCCGCCGCCCCTAGGGTCTGAGGGCGAGTGCCCCCTGACCAGTGAGCTGCCTTTCCCGCCTCATAGAAGTCCTAGCCCTGCTGCAGGCCTCCGTGTCTGGTCTCCGGGGAGGTTCGAGAAGGGGAAACGAGGCGCTGTAGGATGGCCACCCCCTTATTTGGAGCGCTGCCATGTTTTCTGGAGCTCTCAGGCTCTTGGGCCTGACCGTGGCCTTGGGAACGCCTCAAGGCAAAGTTAGCAAAGAATGCCTGAGGTGAAGTTGACATCTTGCTTTTCCAAGACAGAGACCACCGAATCCAGTTTCTGCCCATGAAGACCACCCAGGGGAGAAAGTGGGCTGAGGTTCAGGAACCTTGGGTGTCACGGCCGCCACTAGCTAGCTAAGTCTCTCCGGGGTTCAGTTTGTTTACCTGTAAAATCCACAGGGGTTGGACCCAGTGACTTTTCATTCTCTTCTCTCTGTGGCATTTTATGGTGCTGGGGGTCGGTGACTCCGGGAATAACCCCCACAGAGGAGTATCTTTAGGGAAAGCCCAGGCTGTGGCTGGGGTCCGGGCGGCTGGGGGGAGGGGTAACAGACAGCACAGGTGCACCTGCCCCGGGCCAGGCACTTTCCTTAGTCCCGAGCAGTGGAGACTTGAGGGGAGGACCGGTGGCCCCTAGAAGCCTATTCTCTGGAAAAGGCATCGAGTTCGGTTCTAAAGTGAATGATGCGCATTATAATAGATTCTCGAACACAGAGAGACGCCTCACAACACCCAAGATGCCTCCGGGGTGATTCCGACGGCTCCGAACTGGGGAGGACGGTGCTCCCGAGCGAGGCTGTGCCTGAGACGGAAATCAGTCAAGCGGCCGTGTTGTTACGGAAGTGTAGAACATAGATTATTTTAATTGCTAATTGTTCTTGAGACCCCTACCCAGGTGTCGTCGTTGTTGTTTTTCCTAAATGTGGCCTAAACATTCTCAACAGGCACGGTGAAGGAAATCACAGTTTATTCAGAGGCTGCCATGTTGCTGATGGAAGTACAAAGAGGACTCATCAAGGTTGTTGGGTTTTTTTCACATGGCTTTTAACATTTACAAAGAAAATGATTTCGGGGGGTGCGCACTAGGAGGAAACAGGCTGTAAACAGTTACCAAGCAGCCAAATACTCCTACGATGGACAGAACGTTCCCTGCACCCTCATCTCATCAATCACTACCCCCTCCCTGATAATCGGCATCTAAATGTAACAGGAAGTGCTCTTTTGTTCATGACTCTCGGGGAGGAGGGCATCCCGTCCGTGGGAACACCCCAGGACCTCGTCGTGGGTGACTTCGCGGACACAAACCTCCCTCCCTTACACAGACGGGAGGCAGCCCCACGGGTGCCCCCTGTGCAGAGGAAACGACCAGAAGCTTCTCAGCCGGCCGCGTAGGCCGTCCTCCCACCCCTGCTCCCCAGAGCCAGACTCGGGGGACCCTCAGTTAGTGCGTCCTAAGGTGGGAGAAAGTCAGAGAGTGTGAGGAGAGGAAGTTGGGCAGAGGCGAGCCTGCCGACAGCCCCTTCTTTGAAGAATTCCTCACTTGCTGGCGTCTTGAGAAAACGGCCTTTTCCTGGAGTCCTCCGGCCCCAGTGGCCCCTCTCAGGCCACCCTACAATGCCAGGAGTTCAGTAGACCTGGGACTCTCAAGGTCACTGGTAATGTGATGTGTTCAAATCACCCTTGCCCCGGGGGGATGGAGAGTGCTGTGTGCGGCTTATGCCGGGATCAAACCATGACAGATAACCTTGGAGAAACATCCTTGGGCTATTCCTGAGGACGGGCTTGCTTTCTTTTTTTAATCCAAGTATAGTTAATATACACGTTATATGCATTTCAGGTGTACAACGTGATGATTTAACAAATCTGTGAGGAACAGGCCTCTGACACCCCTCAGACCAATGGTGGGTCCAGCACGCCCGTGGCCACAGGGAGAACACCCGTCGGGTCATCAGCCAGCCTTCGGGCTGGGATTTACACCTTTGCAAGTCGCGGGGGTGCTTGCCGGGGCCCGTTCTCGACTCACCTTTTGAGCTGAGCCTGATGGCACGATTCAGGACGGGATGTGCACGCTGGTGGCGATGTGACACGTGTCCGCTCCGTCCTTTCCTAAGTCCGATTACAGCCAACCCAACCACTGGGATCCTTTGATCAGCCTGAAGGAAGACATGCTTCAGAGGAATACCCACCAACACCAGCCAGAAGGAGCTCTCCTTACAAAAGCAGTCCTGCTCTCTTGGCCTCCCTGCAATTTCTAATTCGTATTATTACTCTAATTTTTATTCTACGATTCTAATTACTATCACTCTCCCCCCCCCCCCCCATTTTGGCATCCTCACTATACCTCCATTTAACTCATCATGTCAGAAGAAACAAGATGGGTCACTGTAGAGAATTCTTTTCTTCCTTCGCTCGTAATGAGCCCCACTGGTCCCCTCGCTGTTCGTGAAGGGCACTCCCTCCACATAAACTGTGCGGTGTGTGGTCCTCTCTGCCCGAATGCTCTTCCCTCACCTGCAAGTTTTCTCAGTGAGGCATTCCCCTAGTTACCCAATCTAAAATTATAACCCACCCAACGTGTCCCATCTGCCTCCACGCTTGGCTTTTCTCCACAGCTCTCAGCGCTGGCTAAAATCTTATTATACTTACTAATTTAGCCAATTGCCTACCTCCTCTACCTCTACGGAAGCTCCAAATGAGGGCAGGAGCTCAGAGACTTCATCTGTGTTGTTGACTGCCATGTCTCGGGTAACTAGAAAAGAGCCCAGCGGACAGCAAGTACCCCTTCAACATCTGTTGGATAAATACTTGAATGGATGAGTGACGTTGGCTGAACCACCCCCCACACCCAGGCAGCCCAGCCTTCTCTGAGTGTGAAGGGCCCTCGCTTCCTGTTAGAGTCCTGCCCCCACCGCACCTGACATGTCTTGAAGACGTCTCTTACATCTTGCAGGTCTAGCAATGTGATTCGAAAAATCAGTATGTTTCGTGCAGGTTCTGTTTTGTCTTGAACAGGAGGGACCTTCAAAGAATCTAATTTTTCATGCTGATCAAAGAGAAAGCTAAATTTTATTCTTTTGGTACCATTTTAATAAATGAATGTATGACTAAATTCATTGTTAGTAATTTGCTTAATGTTCTCACATGTATTTTCTTAGGTAAAATCGGTTTATACGTCTCCTTCGTCTATGTTATCCTCTACCTTTGACAGGATCTAATGTCACTGTTGTGTTATTTTTGCAAATATTAAATCTACTATGGATATGGCTTAGGAATTGTTGGAGGTTTGAAGGAATTTGTTCATGAAACTCTCCAGGTCCAGAGTTATTTTTGAGAGGCAACTATGAGTAATTTCTCTTTGCGTATTAGTCTATTCAGATATTAAGGTCTTCTCGGGGCGCCCGGCTGGCTCAGTCGGTACAGTGCGCGGCTCTTGATCTCAGAGTTGTTAAGTTCAAGCTCCGCATTGCGTGTGGAGATTACTTAATAATAAAATCTCTTTTTTTTCAAAAAAAGATCTTCTTATAACAATTTTTTAAATTTAATATTTCCCATAAAAATCACAATTTGAATGGAAAGGCAGCCTACTGAATGGGAGAAGATATTTGTAAATCATATATCCGATAAGAAGTTAATATCTAAAATATACAAAGAACTCATACAACTCAACACCAAAAAATAAATAATCCAATGAAAAATGGGCAGAGGGTTTAGACACTTTTCCAAAGGAGACACACAGATGGCCATCAGACACATGAAAAGACACTCAACATCACTAATCATCAGGAAAATGCAAATCAAAACCACAGTGATACATCACCTCACACCAGTCAGAATGGCTGATGTCAGAAAGACAGGTGTTGGCAAGGATGTGGAGAAAGAGGAACCCTTGTGCACTGCCAGTAGGAATGTAAATTGGTGCAGAAACTGTGGAAATAGTATGGAAGTTCCTCAAATATTAAAAAGAGGAATAATATCATACAATACAGTAATTCCACTTCTGGGTATTTACCCAAAGGAAATGAAAACATGAATTTAAAAGGATACAAGCACCCATATGTTTAGTGGAGCATTATTTACGATAGCCAAGATCTGCCAGCAACCCCAGGGTCCACTGATAGACAAATGAATATAGATGTGGTATGGACACCCACCCCCACCCCCACATTGGAATATTACTTAGCCATAAAAAAGGATGGCATCTTGCCATTCACAATAATGTGCCTGGAACTAGAGGGTATTATGCTAAGTGAAATAAGTCAGAGAAACACAAATAGCATATGATCTCATTTATCTGTGGAATCTAAAAAACAAATGAATAAACAAGCAGAAATACACTCACAAAAATAGAGACCTGGTGGTTGCCCGAGCAGAGGGGGGTGCAAGGATGGGTGAAAGAGGTGAAGGAGATTAAGAGCTGCACACTCACACTCCCAGGAACAAAATAAGTAAGTCACAGGGATAAAGAACACGGCATAGAGAATATAGTCAATAATACTGTAATAATTTTGTGTCTGTGACAGATGGTGACCACTTAACCTTAGTGAGCATTCTGTAATGTACGTAACTGTCAAATCAGCATGTTATATACCCACTACATTATACACCTAATGTAATGTTGTAGGTCAACTATATACTTCAATTAAAAATACCCCACACGTTTCATCTGTATTTTCCAGTTGAGCTCTAACAAGCATGTGTTAACAATTCTAAAATCTCCTGTTACCTGTTTTTATACTCCACATTTCATTTCTATTTTAGTTCAGATGAACATTCTCTCTTCTTGATTGAAATGACTGGAAGTCTGTTTTATGTTCTCATTGTTTTTCAGAGATGCATTTCTTTGATGTTCTAATAAATTGCTCTCCTAATTCACTGTCTCCTCTTAGTTTGTCCTTTCTTTATCCTATGAAGATATCTAATAAGATTGCCTTATTCTTTTTTCTAACTTCGTTAAATGAATCTTTTATTTCATTTGCTTTCTTTTATAAAAAAGAATTTGAAGCTACGAATATCTTAACAATAGCCTATAATTTTTGATACGTAGTGTTATTTTCTTAAATGTCATATAATCGAGAATTTGTCTCATCCTTGTTCTGGGTTCCCGAGATAGAGCTTTTAAACCCCTGGAGATTCCTGAGTGGTTAAGTGTGTCTTTCTTATTCATGAGGGGTCACTGGACCACACCCGAGTTTATGCTAAGATGACTTGGATGGGGACTGGTCCTGTTGGTAAGACCAATCGTGTGATTAGAGGGCCGCTCGAGGCTTTGAGCCACGTGTTATCAGCCCAACCCCCCCACCTCTGGGGGAAGGGAGATTGAGTTCAATCATGTGGCCAATGAGTCCATCAGTCACACATATGCAATGAAATCCCAGTAAACACCGAACACTGAAGCTCTGCTGAGCATCCTGGTTGCTGAGCATATTGACGTGTTTTGGGGGGATGATGCGACCTGATTCCACACAGAGAGGGCACAGAACCTCTCGCGGTGTGTTTCTTCACTGACTGGTCTTGATTTGTATCCTGTAGAATAAACTGTAATAATAAGTATAGCAGTTTCCTGAGTTCTGTGAGTCTGGTGAACTGTTGAACCTGAAGGAGGTCGCAGGAGCACCTTTGAATTTGTAGCCAGATGGTCAGAAGTGCAAGTAGCCTAAGGACTCCCAAACCTGCAGCTGGCAAAGGACACGAGAGTAGTCTTTTTGGGGACTGTGCCCCACACCTGTGGAGTGGGTACTAACTCTGGGTGGTTAGGGTCAGAATTGCACTGCAGTCAATACATTACTTAATAATTTACTTTTTTAAGAAAGAATATAATTTAATCATTTGCTCTAGCAAGTCGATATTCTTTCCACCTTCAGATGTAAGTCAAACCAGTCACTTATGGAGTGTTTTGGCCTTTTTGTTGTTGCTGCTGAGATAGGGAACAGAGGTGTAACCAACCCACCAGCACATAATCCGATGGTCATTTCGCCAGTTATGAGTCTACTCAAACAAGTCACTGGTTTCAACTTCTTTCTAAATATAGATTTTTTTTTTAACCCTGTGTGTATGGGTGCTAATTTGATGGTGAGAGGTAGAAAAAAAGTTACTGGATAGGAGGTTACCATATAAAACGGCTAATACAATAAAATAGTAATATTCTCTTCTGAGGCCAAAGAAAACCATGTCTGGAAAGTAGATGAAAGAAATATTCTATTAAAATTGTTCCTCTGCATGCATTATTCAGTGCTTCAGGATGAGAGTGCTTACACAGTTGGTACTTGGTTGGAATGGCAGAAGCCTCCAGAAAGGTGGGCCGACTAGGGTACCAAGAACTGTTTCTATTTTTAGGAGAGGTCTTTCTTAAATGAAAGTATGGTCAGAGTGAAAACTTAACAGATATTGTGGCAAACACTCCTGAAATCAGGCATAGCACTATGGGAAAAGGTGCTACAGATGGGGTCACTGAATGGGCCAAAGGGACCTTCCTGATTAGTCAGTATTTTCTGAATGGGCCTTTTTCCCACGCTCTTACTCTGGAGGATTATATCTGAGATGCATGGAAGCCCACTACTAGGAATTCCCAAAGGCAAGAACATATTTAAAACTATGATTAACATGTTCAAGAGCAGAGATGAAAACCATGAAAATACACCCATTTTTCTCTGTTGAAGATGGAGAACTTCAACAGAGAATTGGAATGCATAAAAAAGAATAAAATGGTTATTTTAGGGCTAAAAAGGTACATACCGCTTAAAATGAGGACTTCAAAAGATGTGTTTAAAAGCGGATTAAACAAGCAAAAGGATAAGAATGGTAAATTACAGAGCATGTTGACCAAAAAGACAAAAACCAAAAAACAAAAAAAAAAAACAAACTGAAGTGTGGAAATTTGGAAGACTGGGAAAGTTCAGAAAAGAACCACAGAGACACATGGGATGCAATAAATGGCCTAAAATTTGTGTGATTCAAGTTCTAGAAGGAGAGGAATGAGGTCAGGGAAAAAGCAATGGTGAAGGGAGAGTAACAGAATTTTCCAAAACTGATGAAAGTATCAACCAAAGATTCAAAGAACTGTGTGAACCCCAAGCACAATAAATACAAAGACAACCACACTAGGGCACATCATAAACTGCTGAAAATCAAATCAAAAGAGAAATTCATAACAACAGCTGCGGGTTGGGGCAGGGAACGTACTGCTTTCAAAGGAGCACCAATAGCACGGGCAGCTGATTTCACAGAGGAAACAATGGAAGCCATAAGACGATGGAACGAAACTTTAAAAATGCCAAAATAAAATGTCCAAATTAGAATTCTATGCCCATTTTGGAATTCATTTCCAAAATGAAAGGAGATAAAACTCACCAAAATTTAGGGGCGCCTGGGTGGTGCAGTCGGTTAAGCGTCCGACTTCAGCCAGGTCACGATCTCGCGGTCCGTGAGTTCGAGCCCCGCGTCAGGCTCTGGGCTGATGGCTCAGAGCCTGGAGCCTGTTTCCGATTCTGTGTCTCCCTCTCTCTCTGCCCCTCCCCCGTTCATGCTCTGTCTCTCTCTGTCCCAAAAATAAATAAAAAACATTGAAAAAAAATTAAAAAAAAAAAAACTCACCAAAATTTATACATTAAATAGGTGCAATTTTTTGGTATATCTTTTCCTCGATAAAGCTTTAAACATTTTAAAGGAGAATAAATACATTTCTCAGCCAAGAAAAGAAACTGAGAAGATTCAACACTAGGAATCATGAACTAAAAGAAAGAGTTCTGGGGCGCCTGGGAGGCTCAGTCAGTTGAGCGTCCGACTTCGGCTCAGGTCACGATTTCATAGTTTGTGAGTTCGAGCCCCGCGTCAGGCTCTGTGCTGACAGCTCGGAGCCTGGAGCCTGCTTCAGATTCTGTGTCTCCCCGTCTCTGCCCCTCCCCTGCTCATGCTCTGTCTCAGAAATAAATAAACATTAAAAAAAAAAATTTTTTTTTTAAAGAGTTCTTCAGGCAGAAGAAAACAATCCCACAGGGAAATGTGATATTTCAGGAAGAAATAAGGAGGAAATATGTAGGTAAATATAAATAAATATTGGCATATAAATTAATGACTTGTGGGGCTTAAAATGTGTGTAAAATTAAATTCATAGCAACAGTAACACAAAATATGGAAGGGTGTTAATGAGGTTAAAGCGATCTAAGGAGAGCATTCTTGGAAAAGTAGCAAAAATAATTGTTATATGGCTGTGACAAGTTAGGGATGCATGTTGTGATTTCCATGGTAACCACTAAAAGAAAAGCTACATGATGCACTACAAACTAATAAAGAGAAAAATGGAATCATTAGGTTTTTCTTTCTGCCTATAAAATCTCAAATAATTTAAACGCTTTCAATAGCAAAGTATTCAAGACTCTCAATTTGTAAAACAGTTGAGTTCTATTAAGGTTGTATAACCAGATGCCTACTCCAACGTAATCTATTTCTTTTTTCTTTTGGTATCTGATTTAGAGTTTTCACAAAAGAGCAAATTCATAGGCTTAGACACAAAGTAAACACCGATTGTAGTAAGTATTTTATTTGAACATGTTAAAGCTTAACTTTGCAGCCACTTTTACTCATTAATCACTGAAATCTAACAAGCTCCCACTGGCACTTATTTGTGGGTAGAAAGCATGAAACCAGAATGGTCAAGACATTCTAAAGCTATGAAAAAGAACCATGCATCCCATCGATCACTGCGTGTGCCTCCCAAACTCTGCTGTCCCACAACCCCGGTCCTTGGCATTTCTTTCGGCACTGGGATTGTTGATTACTCTAATCCCACGTCCCCTTCCTCTTTTCCCTTGACCCCTCACCTGTATAGGTCCACGAAGTGCTTCACTGCAGTGGTAAGGTCAGGGTAGTTTTGTAGGAGTTTTTTGGCTCGTGGTCCATCAGCTTCTTAATGTCCCCCAAGAGTCACACCCTCTGGTCCCGGGCAAAGCCTACAGAAGTCAATTCGATGGAAATGGCTGCCCTTCTGTCACCGCGTGAAATTCCAGTCCAAGCTGGAGTCAGGGTTGGGCTGAGTCCAGGTAAATACATCCCAGAGGTTGTGACTTGCCTGGTGCCAGCAGCACATCTGGCCTAGCTTGGTAGCCAATAGAACACATCATTCATATGAGCGGTGACAACTGAGGGTGTAAATGAAGCAGTGGCGAGGGGAAGGGACCCCTGGAGACAGCCAGTATTTCCTTGGTTTGAACTTCAGTGCCACACTGTTGATGCAAAACCTCTGCCCACTAGGCCCACGTCCATCAGGAAGCACGTGGCCAAGACGGGCTCCGAAACTAGACAGGTGAGCCCCACATGGCCGCACCCCGCATGGCCACCCCACTCTGGTGTCTGACATTTGTATGGGGGGAGGGAAGCCTATCACATCAGAATTTGATTAAGAAATGAAAGAAGACAGGGGCGCCTGGGTGGCTCAGGCAGTTAAGGGTCCGATTCTTGACTTTGGCTCAGGTCATGATCTCATGGCCCATGAGTTCAAGTCCCGTGTCGGGCTCTGTGCTGGCAGCACGGAGCCTGCTGGGGATTCTCTCTCTCTCCCCCTCTCTCTCTGCCCCTCCTCTGCTCACTCTGTCTCTGTCTCTCTCTCTCTCCCTCCCTCTGCCCCATCTCTGGAAGGCCACAACCAGGAACGGCTACGTCAGAGAGTGGCTCAGGAAGGTTCTTTTTCTTCCCTGCAGTGCCCAGAATGATGGGAGAAGGATCTGAAGTAGCAAAAGTGTAGAAAAGTACGAAAATACTCCCGCGTCATAACACCAGCTACGCTCTTTGCAGCATCGGGGAAAACCAAAGAGACAAAACAAAAAAGCCCCACCTGCTTGCAGACAACCTTGGTGCGAGTTAATCCTAACGAGGTGTCCACGCCTCTCAGGATCCCTGCGTCCCTTTCATCGGAACCAGACGTCCCGTGAGCCTCAGAAAACGAAGGCCGTCCGGTGCCGGAGCAGTACTTTTTCTCGGAACTGTGGAAGACACTCGCCACGTGGCAGCTGCTGAGATTGTTATGAACACACGAAGAGCATTTGATGCCCCAAATCATTTTTCTGATCCCCTCCCTCCTCTGCCAGACCTCCAGGCCAGTTAGGTGAACAATCAGAGTTCCGCAGGAACCCTGCCCGCTGCACTATCACTATTGAACACGTTGTCCTGTCCCCCTGAAAGGATCTCTTGTTCCTGGGATGCTGCTGGCTCCCCTCCGATGTCCGACAGGGACCGAAAAACACTAGAGGCTTTGTGAACTGTGATGCCCATTAGGAAACACAGATCCAATCCAAGTGGTCTAAATGTGGAAAAGGGGGAAACGTAAATGAAAGAACAGTGGTCCATGGAGGGCGTCACAGTCTGGGCCCAGCAGGGGGAGACCTGATGAAATGCATTTTCAGCAGCAGGACCTTCCGGTTACCCGGACACAGAAGCCTGACTGCCTCTGCCATTTCGCAGCTGTGTGACACTGGGCAGGCTATGTAACCTCTCCGGGCCCCATCTGTAGCATGGGGAGAATAACACCTACGTTATGGAGACGTTTTGAGGATTGAAGGAGATACTGTGCGGGGGCTGGGGGGCGGGGGTAAGTGCTCGTGAAGGTTCGCTGTGAACAGTCGCTGCGGCGCCGTGACCCTCCTGGACACGTCCCATGGGAACGAATGGCGCCGAGGTGGGAGAGGCCCAGAGGGGCCGACCAGAGCAGTGAGAGGGAAACACGCAAATCCACGCGCCAGGGACCCCCGGTGAGCTCCCTCAAAGGGCACTAGGGAACCCGAGTGGAAAATCTGCAATGGCAGGGGAAGGGCTCTCTAAGGAAGAGGGAGAAGAAATGCACTATAAACTCTGCAAAACAAACAAACGAACAGACAAACCAAGAGCCAAAAACCAAAAAACCTGAGTAAAGAGAAGGAAAAATGGCAAATAACCAACTCCCTAGACTATGAACGCAGAAGGAAGCTTGGGGGAGAGCACAAGCCGCAGCAGTAAGAGTCAGGTTTGAGGCGGTCATCCTCAAACACTCCCATCTCAGGACTGCTCTCTATTAAATCACTGAGGAGCTCTGAGAGCTTTTGTTTACGGGAATTACGGATACCGATGTTTAACAAATTAGAAATTGTAACTGACAAGTTGTAAATAATCATCCATGAAGTTATTTTTAAAAATAACGAATTCATTACCTGGTCCCATAAATAACCTACTTTTCTGACAGCGGATTATATTTTCCAAAATGAAACAAACACTTAGTGAGAAGAGATGCACTGTTTTACAATTCTGCGCATCGCTTTAACATCTAGCTTAGAAAAAGGAAAAAGACCATTGACCCTTCGTATGTGCCTCTGGATTCAATCTGCTGCACTGCTATTTTGATTGAGGTACAGAAGAGGATGTGGCCTCATGGATATGCAGTAACGAAAGAGAGGGAGGGCCTTGTAGGGCCCCTAAAACGGTCCCAGAAACTCCCAGGATCCTCAGACCAGCCTTTGAGAACTCTGAGGAGTAAGGGCCCTGACTTCTGACAGGTGTGGGCGTGGAGCCAGGCTCTGCTATATCTGTGACCTTGGCAAGTTATTTAGTCTTTTAAAGCCTCAGTGCCCTAATGGATAGAACAGTAAAGGCATTATTGCCTCACAAGGTTGCTGACAAGATTACCTGAAATAGTTTCCCTATAGGTACAGTGTATTTAGCATAGTGTTGGATAAACGGTACATGGATCGGTAGCCATTATTTTTAAAAATCATTACTATTATTAATAACAGATATCCATGAAATCTGAGCAGCCATAGGTCTTTTTTTTGCAACCCTTTCCAAAGGGCTCAAAACTATTCATCCGAGGCACCCTGGCCCAGGGAAAAACATTTTGAGTATGTTTTAGTCACAGCCTTTCCACCCTTAACGTAAACCAGTGATCATTAAAGGCATTTTGATGGAGAATTACGAATGTAATACATTTTTTTAATGAATTAATCTAAAGACTAATAAAAAGTCATTTAAAATGTTTATGGGAAACAATAAATCTTTATTGATGCAATTAACGGAATCTGCAGATTTTACCAGGTAATAATGAGAGGTCCATCATATAGAATTTCAGAATGGAAACCTAAATATTAAGGTCAATTAGAAATTCCAATATATATGGGAGCTCCTGGATGGCTCAGTCGGTTGAGCATCTGACTTTAGCTCAGGTCATGAGCTCATGGCTCATGGGTTCGAGCCCCACTTTGAGCTTTGCGCTGAGAGTGCCAGGGCCCACTGTGGATTCTCCATCTCCCTCTCTGCCCCTCCCCTGCTCATCGCACGCGAGACTGTCAAATAAACAAATAATAAATATACATTAAAATTTTTTAAATAAAAAAAAAGAAATTAAAATAAACATATTTAAATGATTACCAGATTATAAGACTCTACCTTGGGAAACTAAAACCACTCTGGATCATCTCTTTTCATACACTCTTAGAGGTGTTTCTTTGGTTTTGTTTTTTTGCTGTGTGTTTGTGTGTTTGTTACGTGTTTATTTGCTTTGGTTTTTCTTCATTTCCGGAAATTCCACAGCCCCCAAACTACAGCCGAAGCACCTGGTGATAACTGACAACTCTAAAATCTTAGAAGAATTTCCATTCATTCGGAGGAACCGGAACACAAAAAAGGTTTTTAACCAATGTTACTTAGTTACTTGTAACATGCAGGACATCCTGATGTTAGGTAAGAAGGAAAGTAATATTAGGCTTTCAGTTTCCTTCTATTCTGAGAAGGATGTAGGAGCACCAAACATGTGATCCCACAGATTTTAATAAACACTTCCAGAATGGGTACATGGGGGGGGAAGGAGAAAGAAGGGGAACAGAGGAAGCAGGGAAGTGGTGGCAAATGAAGCAACAGTCTGGAGCCCCCAGAGGGGTGATAACATCCTAAGAGTGTTCTGGACCTGGAAACCTTGGATTAAAGGCCTCTGATTTGGACAGGAGGCATGTCTCCCGGAACAGGCACCATATTGGTTCTGTGTGAAGCCAATTCTGCCAAGAGGCAGTGGTCCCGCATCCACTTGACTCTTTCTTGGCTCACCAACTTTGCCCCTCATTTTGACCCTATGCAAGCATTTGGAGGAATGTTTACTTTTTTTCTCCACCCCTGCTTGCTACTATGAAGGCTGGAGACTAGAGAGAGAGGCAAAACAAGAATATTTTCCTAAGACCAAGCTCTTGAATGGGAAGCATGCTCAGGAATATAAGCTTCATTGATAGATTCTCATTAATGAGACTATATTCACAAGAATTCCTCATTCTCAAAGGCTTATCTCCATATGCAGCCTTAAGAAGGATCTGTCTCTGAGGACGGTCATTGCCAACGAGTACTGAGTACTTGCTGGGCACACGCCGGGCACTGCGCTGGTGCTTTTGCGTGCATTACCTCACGACTCAGTTAATCCTCTCAACAACCTTATGAAGTCAACTATCGTGCTAGCACGTTACAGGTGAGGAAATCAAGCCACAGACTGGTTCAGAGACATGCCCAAGGTCACACAGCAGGGGAGCAGACCCCTAGCCACTTCAGTATCCTACCTCTCCTATAGACAAATACATCTTTAAGAAAAGTATATTCTGGAGCATAAAAGAGCCTTTTAAACATATTCGTATTTCTTCCAGTTTCAATCATTCAGCAGCAGCAGCAGGAAAATGGAACAGAAACCAACTCAAAAGTCCCTAAGGGGGGAAAAAAAAATAGAAACCTTTCAACTAAAACTAAATGATTAAAAAGAAATAAGTAAGGTTGGTGAATCGGCAGCTTCGCAAACTGGCCTTTGGTAAACGGGCTTCTCGAGAATTGGCTGGTTCTCCTGTTAGTCTTGGCTGCTTCACTATCTCAGTGACTTGGGGTTGGTCACTCGACTTCCTTAATTTGGACACGCATTGTGCCGATACGGTAGCCACTGGCCACATGTGGGCTTTTAGTTTTAAATGAATTAGAGTTAAATAAAATTAAAAATTCATCTTCAACGACACTGAGCGTTCAAGAGCCAGATGTGATTAGTGGCGACCATATTGGATAGAGCAGATCTGGAGCATTTTTCATGGAGGCAGAAATTGCTCCTGGACAGTCTACTCTACTGTTCTAGTCTCAGGTCCATCCCGGCTCCAACGTTCTGTGATTCCAGACTGGCTGCTGCAGTGAGGGGATGGTGGGCCCTGGGGAGGAAAAGGTCTCAATTTTACTAGTGCAGAAACTGGAACACCAGTGAAGTAAGAAAATGAACGCAAAGTGGGAGAATGCCCTTACGAGGACAACTTCTCATCCTGTCTTCACAGCCCAGAGGTAGAAACAGAGCATCCGTCTGGTTATTGTACACCTTTATTTTTGACTAAAAGCAGGCTGGCCATCTCAAGGTCCTGCTTCTCCTTAACAGAACCAAAGGTCAAGGAATAACTAATGGCTCAGAAACATGCGTCCCACATCTTCCTGTGTTAAAATAACCTGCTTCTCTTCGTTCTCCCCAGGCCATCCCGGGCCGACTGCTCTCTTAGACGTCTCCTCACCAGCCACTTGTCGTAGTGAGTGAATCCGGGCAAAGACTTGCCCTTCCGCAAGCATGAAGGGAAATCGATCCTAATTGTTCCTCATCCTTGCCGGCGGGGTCTGGCTTTCCAAATCCGGCCCACATTAGCAGCCAGCAGCCCAAGAAAGCCCGGTCTGCTCAAAGCCCAAAGGACATAATGAAGCCCGGCTTAATGGAAGATTCACAGAGCTGGCTTGATTTATATTTTATTCTAAACCAATTTAGGGTTGATGCAGAAGAAAGGAAAATATCTTTGAAGTTCTGAAAACAGGACTTCAAAGATGTTTTCCTTTCTTCTTCATCGAATCTACTGTTTTTAGACTGTTTCCTGCATGGCTAAACAAAAAAGCCTTTGTTGAGAGATTTCAGATCCTGATTGACTTAAAAGAGGCTTTGAAATCAAGGGACAATTAAATTTACTTTTAGCTGGTATAGAACAGGGTATGGTATTCACTACTGTCAAGCACTGTGGGGAATCTATCCTCATAAAATTCTACATTTCCCAAATTAAATTATAAACCCATTTTCCCTGGGAGAGATATAGTTTTCATCACATGGCCAGGCAAATACTATTATGGTTTAGGTTTCTTTAAATACTTTCCCAGGAAAATATTCTAATAGTGTTACCTTAAGGTGCCCATGAAGTTTTATTTGTTGTCTAGTTCTCGGGGATACAGAAAGAAAGAATACCGGCTAAGAGATCTCGTTAACTGCTCTACATGCTAGAAATAATCAAGACAGGCAAGTATTTTATATCAACAGCTCTCCTTATAGCAACCATGCCAAATGAGGAGGGCGATTAAAAACAACAGGGGTATATATTTAGCCAAGACTTCAAATGAGACAGAGCTGCATGAAATCTGGAGGTCCGTTCTCCTTCAGTACCTCTCCACCTTGACCTTACCTGAAGAGTGGGTTGTCCCAGCACACGCAGTGATACATTCCTGATTCCTTGTTATTCAGGTAGATCCCACTGAAAGGCTGAAAGCAAATGAGATACATCATGCGGAGGGTTCTCCTAACACCTGCAGGAGATGCTGTGGCGTATTTAAATCCAAGATTCAGTCCCCAAATCAAGGAATTTTTGTGCTAATTTGACGAAGTGCAAACATCACCAGAGAGAAAATTACAACGTGCCCGACGAAGCAGCCTGCAGGCTTATCACAACCCAGCCTTTATTGTGCCAAATATTCAAATTATGACATTAATAATGCTTTGTATTTATATAGCACCTTTCATCCAAGAACATCAAAGTCCGTGAAAAAGTGAGAGAACAGTCCTCTGGATGGTGTAAGATTTCAGTCTTCGTCTCAAAATAGTTAATACAGTAGGAATCCAGTCCACTGTCTAAAACACTTTGAAATCTCCAGTTAAAGACAGAATATAAATACATAAATAGCATAGCTCTGTCAGCTCGTGGTTGTGCCTTTAATACGCTTTGCGTGGCATTTACGGCGTTGCATACTTAATAAACGTTTAAATAACGAGTTAGATCATCCCATACCAAAGTTACTACCTAGATGAAATGACTTCGTTAATTGTGCCCTAAAGAGTTTGCGGGTTTCCAGAGGTTTCCCAAGAAAAACACAAGGAGATTTGAGGCAATGAGTCAGCCAAGTCGGTATTTTTCAAAATGCCATTTTGCAAATTGGATCTCGCTGTTGGAAAAAGAAACAAAGAGCTTTTTGCCCAATTCCTCTTGGGAAAGTAAATTAAAAGGAAAGAAAACAAAAACAAAAACAACCCTCTCACCCCAGCCAACTACGGACCATCCACCAGCAAGGCCAGGCCGCAAGCGCTCCCCCAACTGCACGGGATGAAAGAGAAGCCAGCGCTCCTCTGAATGGGTCGCCACGCTGCAGAACGGACTCGGGAGGCAGGCTGGACTCTTTTGCCCTTCCTAGATTTCCCGTCTCGACAAAATCACAGGTCAAACATTCAGATTCCCCGTGGTAATATTAACAGCCCGTTTTCAGCGAGCCGCATAACGGACAATTTCAAAATAACCCGCTGAGCCGACCATCTGGGCACACTTGGACGTTTTCCCTCTTCAAAGACTCTAAGCTGAGCTGCAGAACAGTAGTTCTGAACAGTAGTAAGCTGGTCTTTTTACGGCCTGTCCCCCTGGGTGCCTGCTCCCACCCGTGGCATCTGCAACCAAGCTCCACATCCCTCCCACCTGGCTGACGAGACACACATGCCAGAGGGCCACCAGTCCTGGGGCTGAGCTAGAAAGCCTAGGAAGCTTCAATGGACACATTTCATGAAGTGACATCTATCCAGGCCTCCTAGACCGATTTCCTGATGCCTCCTTCCCCTTACACCTCAATTTTATATAAGTCTTATCATCTATTTAGGGCCGAACTCAGCTTTTAACTCAATTGTGCATTCTAGTATTTACTTGAAAACCTAGTAGGTACCCAGGGCTGGTCTGGGTGCCGTTACAGAGATGGGGAGGAAAAGACCGGGAACTGAACTGGCCAGCACCTTCATATGGGACTTCCCAGCCTCCAGAACTGTGAGAAATAAATGTCTGTTGTCTAAGCCCCCACGTCTGTGGTATTCTGCTATGGTGGCCCTGAAGGCAGTCTGTCTGGACCAACGGGACCTCTTTCTTTGATCTCGTCCATACAACATACCTGTTGGGAACAGATGGCACGCTCAAAAGGGCGATTTGCACATAACTTCATATAGAACGATTTACAAAGGTGGGGACAGGGCCAGCGGCAACCAACAGGGAGGGTGAAGCAGCCCCGGGCCCGTGGCTTTGAGAACACACTACCCTACTAGGCCTGTGGGGCCAAGGATGGGGCAGCTCCCAGCACCCGTGAGGCTGCGGCCGTAGGTGAGGGTGGCCTGCAGGAACACGGCCGCCAAGAGGACCCCGGATCCTGATTTCTTGGTTGTGTCCTCTGACCTCGCCGGCATCATCCACTGCCACACTCCGTCAGTAGCCGGAGGGAAGGGGAGCGTGTTCTTCTTCCCAGAGCTCAGAGCAGAGTGAAGCATGTGGAGAACAGTTCTGCGGGGCAGACAGCGGGTGACCTGCATAAAACCTGCCTTCGACTGCCTTCTGTCGGACTTTTATGGTGCAACCAGGCTGTAAACTCATCTGCTGTGTCTACCCGAGTGCTAACGTACCCCTGCGGCCCAATACGAACACGCGCGACCGAATTTTTAAGTGTGGGTGACCAAACAGAAAGCTTAGACGTGTTACTTCTCTCTCGTTAGCAAGGCTTACGGCTAGTTCTGCATTATTCCAAGAAGTTACGTGTGGACGTGGGTCAGCTGAAAGGGATTTATAACATTACTTAAAATACTGGATGATGCTCATTTTGTAAAATGGCCAAATGCACAGAGCATACTGCACCATCTGTTTGAGAATCCCACAGATTTATTCTCCTCAACATCTGTCAGCTCATCTCCAGGCTCGGTATATATACCAAACCCTGCCTGGCTGTGTCCCTGAGAAAGGGCTGGCTTAGAATATTCTGGGATACGCCCAACTGCACACAGAGAATCACACGTGGCTCCCCGTACTACCTGCACTAATAACCACGGTCTCTTTCCCAGTGAAGGATTATTAGAGTCCCACCCACAGGAAGTTTTAAAAAATAGCAGGACTTCACAAGAATCTACTGGGATCTGCCGGCCTAACGACGTCAGCATCGGAGAAACCGAGGGTGTGCCATGATTCCACGGCCACGTGCACATGAACTCGGTGGGGCCTGCTGAAGGAAAGACAGAAATACTCCACAGCTCCGCAAAAGCGCTGTGGTCCACTCTGTGGGGTCCACTTCCCCAATGAAAAGGTCTAGTAACCGCGTTCTACGGCTTTATTCCAGCGGCTATACTTGGGTGTGAGACAGATTACTGGTTAAGAAGCGCTGTGCTGGGAAAACAGCACCGTAATGAGGAACCACGGAGGACGGAGGACGGCTCCCCCTGGAAACGAGCCAAAGCTGAGCCTGATGAATGCAGCTTAATGTTTCTGCCTCTTAGCCCGCACTCACTCAGAAGTCACAAAAATTTACTTTGGAGGGCGGGTCACAGCCAGAAGCTGTGTTTTGTGCGAGGGCCACACCAACAATGGCAAGTGCTCTGAAGGAAAAGTGCTGGGAACAGCAAGGCCGGCTTGGGGCCGAGAAAGGCCTCCCTGAGCACAGGGGCTGGGGGTTGAGAGGTAGGTCTGAAGGGGCAAGGAGGATGGGTGAGGGGACGGGGGAGAGCAGGACACAGGGTCAAGGGCCGAAGGGAGAGGGAGCCCAGGGTGTTTGAGAGCGGAAGGAAGCACAGTGTGGCCCAAGCGCAGAGATAGGAAAAACAGCCCGACCGAGGAGAGGGGCAGGAGGCCGGGGGCAGGGCCACTGGGGCCTAATTACCCATTTGTAAACTTTGCTCTTTACCTGGGAAGCGGCGGGAAGCCTCTGGAGGGGCGGCGGAGGGCTGTGGTCGGACTCGTGTTTTCGGATCTCTCTGGCAGCCGCGTGGAGAAGGGCGGCCAGAAGGAGAGCGACGGGAAGGTTACTGAGGAGGCAGAACAGGGTGAGGGGAGGGAGGGGAGGGAGGGGAGGTCCGGGAAGGCTTCCGGTCCCTACAGGCAGGTGGACACGGGTGCCCAAGAGGGAGAACCACGGAGGAGGGCCGGACGACGGGCAGAGCGGATGAGCGACACGTACCCCAACCCCCCCTCCAGCCACCCCCGGTCCATCCAGTCACCAAACCGTTGGCAGTGTGGCCTACCAGGTCGGTTCCCTTTTGCCTCGTGATGTAGAACCACTCTGGAGTCAGCTTCTTTCGCCACTCGCTCCAGGTGGGGGACTGGCTCGCGCTCTGTGAGGGACCCGGGGTGGTTAAATGGGAACCTGTTCTAATTAGAACAAAAGGACCCAATGAACCTTTCCCCTGAGCCTTGCTCCTCAAGTGCACGGCCACCCCCAGGACACGGCCGTCCCTCCCCTCTCCCACGACTCCCTTCGTCCCGGGGACCAGAAAGCTCCGGTACAAAATGCTTCAACTGACTCATTAGTTTCACGAGAAAGGAGCAGCAAGCGGACAGCCGGTTTTCTCGTCCGACTGGGGCGCGGGAGCTAAAGAGGCAGCTGAAATATGAAATAGTGCAGAATAAGATCTCCTCCGGTGCCCGGGGGTGCACGTTGATCCCTCTTCTATTACCGCATCCAGAGGAGTATTTCTTGTCAGGACACGGCTGGGAGTAGCTGAGTGACTGGAGAGAAAAGAACCGTGAGCTAGTGGGTTATTCAACTCCTCTCCTTCGCTGGTTTATAAAAATCTCTCTGCTTTTGTTTGTCGGCAGAAGTGTTTATTAAAAAAAAAAATCTAGTGCGGAAAAAAAAGAGACTCCTACAGCGTATGCCCCTGCAAAGAAAAGGAGACCTTCCAGAATCCATCCTTATGCTTCAATCTTACGACTCTTACTCCAGTGAATGCAAACAAATTAACTAGGACAATACTCTTTTTAGCCAAAGGGGAGGAGGAAGCCCAAGGTATATATAACCGATGCTTCAACCATCCAACACGAAGAATGCGAAAGGGTTTTATGATCTGTCCACCTCAACTTCCCAATGAGAAAACGGCGGCCCGAAGGCTTAGTAACTGACCACAGCAACAAAGATAAAAGGTTAGACACTTATGGTGTTACCGCCAAATACCGAACATGTCTGAAAATCATATTTGAAATTCATTTTGTTACCAGAAAGAGGTCCTAAATAATGATCTGTATCTTCATTGCTAGCTCATAATACCGCATAATACGGTATTTTTGATATCGTGTTGTTGTTGCTTATGGTTGTTCACATTTTATTAAAAAGTTTTTAATCTGTTAAATATGTCAATAGCTGCCCTTTCTTAAATACTTTTTGTAAAGCTATGGGGACTTCTTTTTTACTCTGGAAATACACCTCCGAAATTTTCCTATGAAAATATAGTTCAACTGCACACGGTTTCCCCAGGACTCATTTCCTGGGGCGCAAAGCAAGATGTATTTATGTGACGATTACTACTGCTCAGTGGCCTTTCAGAGTTACCAATGCAGAATGCCACGCAATAAATGGACGGGGGAATGATACAATTTAAAAAAAAAATCACCCTTTTATAATCACTAAAATAGTCACTGACTCAAGCAAGAATCGGCAGGGGATTCTAAAACCCTGGGCGAACAACTGTTGGAAGAATGGAACAGTTACACATTTTCAAGATAGTGTTAATTATGAGGAAGAAAATGAGCCTCTACAATGGAAAAATGTACACGTCACCACCTTAACCAAAAAAGCAAAGGGAGCATCGCTGACAGCGGGGCAGGCTGACATCACGGGCCTCTGGGCGTGAGGCACTGAAGACGCCGCACCCCCCACCGCACCGCCTCCAAATTCAGGGAGCCCGCTGACACCTTCTCCACGAAGCCTGGGAACCCTTCATCCTTCTCTCTCATTCCCCCGTAGTTCTGACACTTGGCATTCTCCCGTGGTACCTTTGCTTTCCCTGGGCTTCCGTGGCACCCGATTCTCTGGTCTCTCCCACGGCTCCCTTTCGGCATCCTTCGTCAGCCAGCCCTGGAACAAGTCCGGCTGTCCTAGGCTTGCCTCTGTCACCGCACCACACCTGCCTGCCCTTGGGTGATTTTGTCCGCTGAGTAGCTTAAGGACCATCCACACGATGAGACCCCCACATCTAGCTTCCTGCCATCCTCTCTGCTGAGTTCCAGATCCATATGCAACCACAGACGGGTACCTTGAGGCTGTCCCGTTTCAAACACCGTGCGCGAGAGGACTTCGCGTGTCTCCCCTGCTCCGCCCGACCCAAATCTGCTCCTCCTCTCATGTGCTCCAGCTCTCTGATCCCACGCTTTAAACCGGAACGCCAGGCCGTCCTCCGTGACTCTTTCCTTTTCCATGCACCAAGCCCTGTTGCTTCTCCTTTTTTTTTTTTTTAATTTTTTTTTCAACGTTTTTTATTTATTTTTGGGACAGAGAGACAGAGCATGAACGGGGGAGGGGCAGAGAGAGAGGGAGACACAGAATCGGAAACAGGCTCCAGGCTCCGAGCCATCAGCCCAGAGCCCGACGCGGGGCTCGAACTCACGGACCGCGAGATCGTGACCTGGCTGAAGTCGGACGCTTAACCGACTGCGCCACCCAGGCGCCCCTCTCCTTCTTAAATAGCTCTAGGATCTGCTCATCATCACTTATCTGCCACTACCTTGGCTCAGGCCGCCATTATCTCCAGCAGGGATGACAAAGTCCCCGTTCACAAAACGCCCTCCCCTATTTGCACCGCTTCTTCTTCCTCACTGCCCCAAACTGTTCGGTGTTGTCACACAGAAATCAGAAAACATGCCGTGTGAATATCTAGAAGAGCACGTAGGCAAGAGAAAAACCTGGCTGGGTGTGCTTGGCATGTCTGATGAATAGCGGGAAGGCCAGGGGAATGGGTGGAGCGAGCAGGAAAATATGCAGAAGTGCGAGCAGAGAGCTAATGGGGTAGCGGGCATACCACCAAGGGCCTTGAAGGCTACCCTAAGGTTGGTGGCTTTTATTCTGAGTGCAGAAGTCACTGGAAGATGAGCAGGGGCATGACATGATCTAACATACTTAAAAGGGTTACTGGCTGATGTACCAAAAAAATTGAAGCAGGGCAAAGGTTGCCGCAGGGCACCCAGCACAGAGGGCACTTGAACAACCTGGCCGAGAGATGGGAGGAGTCCTGGGTCAGGGTGGCGGCAGCAGACAGACTTAGAGAGGTCCCTCGCCAGCTGTATTCTGATGGCAGAGCCAGAGGACTTGCAGATGTGAAGTACTAGAGAAAGGACACAAAGGGGCACCACTCCAAGGCTCTAGGTCTGAGCAGGGGAAGATGGGGAAGCCTACAGGAGGAGCAGGTTTGAAGGCTTGTTAATAAAAATGCCAGCTCAATATTCAAGTGGACACGTCAGGCAAGCAGCTGGATTTACGGATGCAGAAATTGGGGAGAGGCCCAAGGTGGCCATGTAAATTTGGGACTCCTCACAGCATTACGATGTTATTTAAAGCCATGAGCCTGGAAGACCCCCAAGTTGGTGAGTGTGGGAAGAACAGAGAGGCCCAAGGGTTTATCTTGGAGGTGCCCCAAGATAAACAGGTGGAGGAGATGGGGACGAGCAGACAGCGAGGCAGGAAGGAAACCACAAAAATGTGCCGTCCTGGAAAGAGATGACTGATAATTAACCATCGGGTTTGGCAGTGTGGCCGTCACTGGTGCCCTGAAAAAGGGCAGTTTAGGCGGAGGAGTGTGTGTGTGTGTGTGTGTGTGTGTGTGTGTGTGTGTGTGACTAGAATAGATCTGATAGAGAAGAGGAGGAAGGAAAGGGAGACAGTGCAGACAGGTCCCTCGGGAGTTCTGCAGGTAGCTGGTATGGAAGGTAAGATCAAGAGTACTCTTTATGAGGAGAAAGATCACAGTTTCCTAGTATGCTGTTGGGAATTGTCCACTGAAGAGCGTAAGTTGATGATTTAGGAGAAAGAGGGGAGAGCTGTGGAGCTGTTTTTGACCTTGACCTTAGGTAGATGAAATATAGGAGAACAATGAAACTGTGAACATTTTATTGACTGTGTAAGCTTTAGATAACTATTCAAGGTGACAATAAAAGAGTTTTACAAAGCAATGCCAGCCTAACCGCCCAGTGAGGGGAAAACACTGTGCAATCTTTTCAGGCGCGGTTAGCAGGGAAAGGTGTTTTGGTTGTTTTAAGACCAAGTGGGATCAGAACTGGCTTTAATTGGAACTATGTGTTTAACCACAAGAGAAGCGGAAGACATTCTACTTAAGGCCGTTGAAAAGACCAACAGATGTGTATAACTATATTTTGTAAGCCTTCAACCAAGGGCAAGATCCAAAAGCCGTCCAGGGCCAACGTGTCTGTGTGACCTAAGCCGGGACTGGTCACACAAAGGCCACCTCAAATAGTGAAAAAAAGGATGGCAAGAGCAAGAGTGGGATTTGATTCTCCCTCCCAGAATCTACACCGGTTTTGAGGGAAATGTGGGAAACCTGACCCCGGCTATCACTGACACTGGTTATAGAAAGGAGTAGGAGAGCACCATGATAAAACGCTCTCCTGACCCTCCAAGTGTCTGTCCTGTCGCGTCACTCCACCTACATTCTTGCCTTTGGCAAAGGTCTTTTATTATTTCTGTGGAATTCTAAGACGAGCACTGACTTTTGGTACTGAGATTTATAGTCTGGAAAGTTGCTATTATCTTCCCTTCTCCTTTTGGGGAGGAAGTGGAATGGGCTAGAGGGAAAAAAACCACTACTGTTTCCTGGAAGCATTGCCCTTAGGGTCTTTCCACACACAATACAACTGCTGACACCAGAAAGAGGGAATTCAAGAAGCACGAAAGTTCAGCGGGCTCCTGCCCTTCAGCTTCGAACCCAAGGTCTGAATCCTGGATGGGCCCCCAGATCCCTCTCCTATAGCTCTGTATTTTACCACACCTATTAGAGTGACTAATTCTTTTCAGACACTCCCCTTCTCCTATTTTTTTAGCTTAAACTTTAAAACTAAGATTTAAATTGTTAGGCAAAAGAGGCGCCTGTCGGTTAAGCGTCCGACTTCGGCTTAGGCCGAGATCTCGCCGTTGCTGAGCCCGAGCCCCACGTCAGGCTCTGTGCTGACAGCTCAGAGCCTGAAGCCTGCTTCCAATTCTGTGTCTCCCTCTCTCTCTCTGCCCTCTCCCACTCACGCTTTCTCTCAAAAACAAATAAAGGGTAAAAATTTGTTTGTTACATTGTCAGATGGAAGAATTACTCCTTTATCTAAATAAGCACGTTTTTCGGGGTGCCTGGGTGGATCAGTTGGTGGAATGTCTGATTCTTGATTTCGGCTCAGGTCATGATCCCAGGGTCATGGGATCAAGCCGCACATCGGGCTCTGCCCTGAGTGTGGAGCCTGCTGAAGATTCTCTCTCCCTCCCTCTGCCCCTCTCCCCCATTTTTCATGGCTCTTCTAATCCTTATCTGTACGTACCTTTTACACAATGTGTGTGAAAGGTTTCATGGGTAGATAACAATGTTCAGACTAGTTGTTCTTCAAGCACCAAATATGCAACATTTAACTGTAAATCTGCAGCCTAGAAGACACCATCAAGAGAAGACGGACCCTGCCTTGATAGCAAAATGACCAGCGGGCAGCTGGGTGCTCTCGGGTCAGGATCAGGTCTGCATCACTTACGGAGGTTTCTTTAATCATGGTGTTAGGGGGTGAACTGTGTCCTCCCAAAATTCATATGTTGAAGTCCCAATCCTCAGTACCTTAGAATGTAACAGTATTTGGTGATAAGGCCTTTAAAGAGATAAGACCAAATGAGGTCATATGGGGGGGACCTTAATCTCTATAGCTGTATTTCGGAGATGGGGCCTTTAAGGAGGTGATTATGTTAAAAATGAGGCCACAGGATGGGCCAAATCTGACCAGTGTTCTCACATGAGGAGGAAGAGACTCTAGGGCTGTGTGAGCACAGAGAAAAGGCCATCTGCAAGCCAAAGACAGAGGCCCCTCAGGAGAAACCAACCCTGCTAATACTTTGATCTTGAACTCCCAGCTTCCAGAATGATGAGAAAACAAATTTCTGTGCTTCAGCCTTCCAGCCTGCGGTATTTTGTTGTGGCTGTTCCGGCCAATTCACGTACTACGCTTTAGGAAACTAAGCTTTGAATGGAAATTGCATTATGTGTAAGCTCTGCAGTTTCACCAGACAGCAATTGAGGCGCCTGTACATACAACACACAACCAGTGACCATTTTAGGAAGGAGTAAGGTCACTTGGACACCGGTAGCCAGAGAGGACTCAACGTTGGGCTTCTGGTCCTTTTGAGTGGGTGTAGAGGTGTTTTCTGTCCTTAGTCCAGGTCCCCTGCACCTCAAGTTGGCCCTTTAGGGACCGCGTGTCTTTCAGATTCCCTCTGCGTTCTCTCTTGCGATCTTCGCTACCAAAAGATTTGGTTGCTCTTATTATTGTGCTAGATAGCTACACAGCTTTACCTTGAACTATGCTTTGATACACTTGGATTCCTCTGGGTTCTTTTCTCGCTTTGTGCTGTGATTGGCACAGGCTATCTTTCTTGTTGGCAATATATTCCAAGAGGTGGGCTTAGATTTTCTCATCTGTAAAGAACACCCTCTTGGGGTACCTGGGTGGGCTCAGTTAGTTTAGCGGCCAGCTCTTGAGTTCAGCTCAGGTCATGATCTCACAGTTTACGAGACAGAGTCCCATGTTGGGCTCTGCGTTGACAGTGCAGAGCCTAAGATTCTCTCTCTCTTGCTCTGCCCCTCCCCTGCTCGTGCCCTTGCTCTCTCTCGCTCTCTCTCAAAATAAATACATAAACATTTAAAAATAAAATAAAATAACCTAACACCCTCTCTTGGTCATATGGTCACATACTGGTTACCTCCTTCTGGTTTTGTTCACCTTTCTGGTCACAGCTGCTCTGCTACCCAGTGTCACACACAAGGCGGCCTTGTTTCAATAAAGACTTGTCCAGACTAAGGAAGCCTATTAGGAACTGGCACAAAAAGAATCCCCAGCCCATTGTAATTTGCAGACTAGTCTTCTTTCCCACCCCAGTGACTGGACTGGTTTAACCAGTGCTCAGGATGGTTTCCTAGCAGAGTATTTCTAGAATGTTCTCCTGAAACAACAGTTTTCTCCAGGATACTTCTTACTTTCCTCTCTCGATTTGCTCTTGACGATCTCAAAGACAAAGTCATAGGGGCCTTGCCTCTTGCGTAGCACAAATCTCAGTGCTGTGGAACCGTCTTCTGTCACTAACAACATCTCATTTCTCTCTCAACCTTCCCTAAGTCTGTAACATAGGTTAAATGTAGCTATACTTTTGTCCTTTGTATTTGTTTATGTAATTATAATTAACATTTACCGTATGCTAAGGGCCAGTCATTGTGATGAAGCGTTTAAAATGTTTTTCATTTAGTCTGTACAATAACCCTACTATTACCATTATCCTTATTTTACAGAAGAAAAACACAGGCTTAAGCTTACCAAGTTCAGAACATGCCCAACATGTCAACACCAAACTCTTACCTGTCTATAATTTTTAACGGGTGCCTAATAGTTTTTGGAATTGAACTTTTCTGGATTACTTAAGCATTCCTTAACTGATGGACATTTGGGTTACAGCCAGCTTCTGGTTCTTAAGAGTGGTGCTGTTAAAAACATTTTTGTACATATAACTTTGTTCTTTTGAATTATTTCCTCAGAATAAATTCCCAGGAGGGGGTGTCTGAGAAGTTACAAAGCTCCTGTTATGTTTTGGTGTCTGGCCAGATTTTAAATGTTGCTGAAGACGTTATATCCCCCAGGCAATTCATCAAGGCTATTTCTGACAACACCAGAACAAACATAAAAGCCAAGCTGCCATTGAAACCACTATCCTATAAAAAGGTAATGAGGAGAGCTCCGGCCCACAAGTATGATGTTTCCATCCCCTGTGGTTCTCAGGAAGCCAACGCTTGACACACAGTAGGTATGCAACAAATATCATCAGGCTGGCTGACTAAGACACCATGGGGTGCTGAAGGTCATGCCTGGAAGTCATGTTGGATCAGCTACTACTTCACGCAGCCTGTGCTTTTATTTATTTAAAACTATACTTTGAGAACTTCAGGGGATGAAAAGAATTCCAAGTGATTGGTACATTTCAGAGGAGACAGGTATCTTGAAATTTCCTCAACGGACATATAACAGAATCGGATTCAGAGATGGGACAGCTGGGCAGTTGCCCAAGAAGCCAATCCACGGGGAGCACTAAATTACCCTGAAATAGATCTGAAATACAGTGCCAGTCGACACAGGTCTCCACAGGTGACTCCAAACTAAAAGATGACATGCGAATGCGCCCCAATCCAACAGAGGAGCCAAAGGCATGTTAAAGAAACACGGACACATCACACTCACACACACACACACACACACACACACACACACACACACTTTTCACTGGTCTCAGAGCCACTGACAATCAATGATTATCAGTCTAAAGGGGAAGAGTTATTAGCCTACACGTCTCCCTAGATCTGGGACACACACAAAGAAATAGAGCAAATCCGCAGGCGTCCAAAGTCTGAACCGCTCGTTTCTCCCCTGGGAAAAGAAGCATGCAGAATTTAAGAGGGCGACAGTGTAAGAGATCACGGGCCATTACAGGAGGGTGCATCGTTTGCCTGGAGTCTGGGGACAAGCGTCAGGGGCTCCTGAGGCCGACATTTTACCAAGGAAATATTCAGGGACACCCACCCACGTCCGTCCAAATGTACAACCCACTGTCCTGAACAGCACACAGGGGCGCAGCCAAGAAGTTTCTCTAGAAGGAAGAGTCACGTGCAGAACCAGCACTCGGACCCCCAAGTTCAGGCGGGTGAAGTGAAACCGCAAGCCGGGAGGCGGCGGCAGCGGGGCCTACCTGCGTTCACGTGACCTGCCCCCGTGCCGGCGCCGCCGCTGCCCGCTAGGCCCGCTCCGGTCCGCCGGGCTACTTCTCGGAAGGGCAAGGCCCAGAACGCCCGGAGCAGGCGCGCCATGACGCCGCGTGCGGGCCGCACAGAGCCAACGCACGCAGTTCCCGCGCGCCCCGCCTCCCCCCGCGCGCCCCGCCTCCACCCTTCCAACCCCAGTCACCACCCTGCTCCTCCCCCTCCCAAGTCCCTCCTCCTAACCCTTTCCGCCCCTGCCCCTACCGCCCTCCCCTCCTGGGGGCCCTCCTTGGTCCCCTCTCCTTTGCACCGCTCTCCCTTCCTGCTTGCTCCAGCGCTTCTCTGGGCTCCTACCCCCTCCCTGCGCCTCCCCTGACCCTGCCCTCCACCACCTTCCCCCACTCCACTTCCCAACCGCCCCCCCCCCCCCCGCAATGGTCTGTTTTACTTTGCATTTTCTAGAATTGAATATATTGTGGAACTATAGGTTATTCTGCATTTTCTTGAGTTGCGTATAAATGGAATCCTTGTTCGTAGTATTCCAATTGTGGATATTACACAATGGGTTTGTCACCTATTGATAGATACGTATATTGTTTCCAGTTTTCCCCTATTAGAAATAGAGCTGCTAGGAACATTCCTGTACAAATCTTTGTATGCATATGTGCTTTCTTTTCTCTCGGGTAAAAAATACTATCAAAGACGTCACAGCACTGCAATGTTAAAGTGACCAACCTTGTTTTGGATAATTCCAGTGATGTAATTTTTCCGGTGTTTTGTTTGCCATGTTGTAAGATTGTACACATACAATTTGTATTCAAATGAGATTACTTTAAGTATGCTGTGTGCTTGGGATCCAAGTGGCCGAGATCACTCACTTAGGCCATGCCTAAGTTTAGAGCTAGAAAGTACTTGCAAGATCATCTGGCCACTTACTTTAACGTTGGTTGTTCACGGGGAAAAGGGGGCCAGTGTGGCTAGTGGTTTATCAACATCACACAACCAACCAGTATGTAGGAATCAGGATTAGAAGTGTGGCTTCCCAAAGCCAGGTGTCACCAAGTGGGAGACAAGAAGAGAAGTCAGAAGGATGTTCCTGAGATTTTCTTGGTAGATAGATAGATATAGATGAGATAGAGATAGCGATATAAAGATATAGTGATATAGATAGATACACACACACACCTCCCAATGCCAATTCTTAGACTTTCTCCCAATTCGTAGACTTTCCACATGAAAGGTACTATACAAAATATCATCTGGTAGGTACATTTAGCACCAAGCACCTCCCTTCCTCCAATCTGTACCTGCAGAGCTTGGATGTACTGTTTAGTGTATGCTTTGCTCACAATGCAGCAGCTTTCTGTATTCTCTGAGATTTCTCCTGCCATCCCCCCTTCCTCTCTTTTGAATTTTGATAAATGAGTTTCCAATAACCCTGTGCATCTTTTTGAGCTTTTGCTGCACAATTTCAACTCAGAAATGGTGGCAAAGCTAACAAACCATACCACTGCATTTGAAGCCTTTTTTCTTTTTTCTTTTTAATCTTCGCTAGCCCAGCACTGTAAGTTTCAGCCTTGTTCATTCTCCTTCAACACCGCATGGTGCGTAACTCACTGGTGGGAACCTCCTAGGTAAATCTTCCAAAATGACAATAAATAAATAAGAGAATGAATCCAGGATGTATAGACAAAGGTACAGATGTAGATCTCTATACACACATATATATGCTGGAACAGAAAATATGGATTGCATTTAAAAATTTTTTATTTATGTAATTTTATTAACAATTTGGTTTAGAGCTTTTGCATTCGTGTTCATGAGGGATAGCAGTCTGTAGTGTTCTTTTCTTGTAATGTCTGACTGGTTTTGTATTTGACTCAGTCAGGGAGATTAAGTCGCTTGTCCATGATCATTCTGCTGGTTAGTTGAAGAGTTTGTAAAGTCCCCCTCAAGTTTAGATTTTAGAAACTATCAAGAAATAGCAGAAGGGTAACCCGCTCATCTTTACCATCCCATCCCAATAAAGAAGTTTATTCCCAAGAAATAAATTTAACATTGTGACATTGTAAACTGGCCTAAGACCCAGTTCTGGGTATCTTACATTCCTAAGATGCATGACCTTGGTCAAATATCCAGTTTCCTTATCCCTAAACTGGGGATATTGCAAGGATTAGAGACAATGCATAGTGAAACACTTAGAAATCCTCTGGGAAATAGTTGGTTTTAATAAATGTTAATTACTGCTATGAAGATGTAATGAGGAAAACACTGATTGGTAAGCAGAGTTGCTAACCAATCCACCCCTGCACTTCCGTGCACCCCCCACTCTCACTTTGGAAAGACATTCCAAAACATGGAGGGCCTCCCTCCCTCGCTACTGCCATTCTCCCATACACCTGCTATGAGGACTCTTTGCTCAGGCCCTTTCTTGTGTTGAAATGCCCCCTCTGCCCTCGACCATTTGTCTAAGTCCAACTTAACCACGACGACCACGCACCAATTTCTCACTAGCCAAATGGAAACCCTGGTCTGAAGAAAATCCTAGGTAATGTTTTACCTCATATACTGAGCGGTAGAGACTACAAGCTGCCTGTCTGATATCCGTTCTCCTCTCTTTATTTACAGAAAGATCTTTGATTTTACTGAGGGTAGCAAAGTGCCTAGCTAAAATGTTTCGCCCAACGGCTCCCTTGTTGCTAGCGGCGGTCATTTGATGCAGTTGTGCGCAATGACAAAAAGCAGACATCATAGGAAGACTTCCAGGAAAACCAGTTACAGAAGAGCTAACTTGGCTGGCATTGGCTTTCCGCTTTTCCTTTTCTCTCTGTCCTGGAAATTAGTGATGATGGCTAGCGCACTGGCAATCTCCTGATATAAATGTTCATGAGTCCCCCACCCTGATATCAGAGTAAAAGTCAGTAAGTTGGCCTGGGTCTCTGATGACACTGTGTAACCAACGTAATGGATTGCCTCTCTTCAGATTTCTCATTACATGAGAGACAAGTCCATCTTTTGTTTAAACCACTGCTATTTGGATTTTCTGTTGTGTGGAACTGATACACTCCGTTATCTGGTGTTCTGCGTTTGATTGTGAGAATCTCTTGGAAAGGCAAGGTTCTGTAACTTTGTGTATCTAACATACTTCCCTGTAGACTGTAGTAAATAAGAAACTATTGTTCACAATAAAACCCTTAAAAAGATAGAGTGGCCCAGAAAATGGGAGATCAGCTCAATCGCCCGTTTGCTTTCCCCATGAAGAAAAAAACAAATCAAACAAACAAGCAAACAAAGAAACAAAACAAACACAACCAAACTATTTAGGTATGATGAAATGGAATAAGCTGTGCGCATTTTCTCCCCATTGAACAAAACATATGCCTCAAGTTCAGTATCGATGCCCATTTTTTCCCTATGGCAATCTAGAAAAGTCCTAGAAATGAACCAACTGGGATGTTTCTAACTAACATCCGTAGACATTTTAAAGTATTAAAGGGAGCGAGTGAATAAATGGTGTGATAGAAAAGCAGAATGAGATAGACCCTGGGTCTTGTCTTCAGCTTCTCCCTAACCAGATACAGGTTTGGGGGCCTTGGTTTGATGATCTGTAAAATGACACAAGTGCAGGGCAGGGTGGCCTAGAACTCGAAATTGAATGGTATCTGAACTCTCGTAAGTCTGTAACCATATGATTTTTGGTGAAAAATGGAACGTTATAAGCTCCTGCTGACCAGAAAGCTGAAGATTAAAATAACATTCAAGTTAATTTATAGATTTAAGCAATATCATTTATAATTCCATCGGGTTACTTTGTTGAAACTGACAAAACAACTAAAATAAGTGTGGGGAAAAATGCTTTTGTAATAATATATGGCTATACCATATATTACAGTGCCTTTTTAGGAAATGGTATTTATCAAAATGGGCTAATCCAAACTTAGGCCTGGGAGATACATAGAGACTCTTCAAATCAATATATATTTAAGCCATTATAAACAATGGGATATAAAATTGTTCAAGCTGTGTTTTGGGGCAAAGTGACCGTCAATACAGGAAAATAACCTTAGAGTCTAAGGTTTAGAATGATAATTTATTCCAACCAAAAGAAATCATTTTTGAGTTAAATTTAGTGTCATATACATGCGTATATACATGTATATCTATGAAACAAAGCAAGACTATACATATCCATTTGGGAAAAAAAGGCTTTGAGGCAATAGAAGCAGTCAAAGGAATTTCCAATGAACCAATGCAAATATCAACAGGTTCAGGTACAGGAAAATTAAAATGCATACCTACTGGAGGTGACTGACTCAGTCGGTTAAGCATCTGACTTTTGATTTTGGCTCAGCTAATGATCTCACGCCTCATGAGTTCAAGCCCTGCATTGGGCTCCGTGCTAATATCATGGAGCCTGGTTGGGATTTTCTCTGTTTCTTTCTCTGCCCCTTCCCTACTCGCACATGCTCACTCTCTCTCAAAATAAATGTAAAAGATTAAAAAAACACTTTAAAATGCATACGTATTGACCACAAAATACAAAACAATAAATGATTAATTCCTGTATTAGTGAGGGCTCTCCAGAGACACAGAACCAATGGGAGATGTATATAATATAGAAAAACTCATTTGAAGGGATTGGCACACGTAATTATGGAGACTGAAAAATCTACAGGTTGGAGAACCGGGAAGCCTGTAGTTCAAGTCCTGAGAGATGGAGAGTGTTCAGAAGCAGATGTGCTGAGGGTTTGACCCAGCTCAAGGAGTCAGGCTGAGAACAAGTCAACCTTCCTCTGCCTCTAGTGACTGGATGCTGGCCCACGCTGGAGAGAGTCACTGCCTTTACTCAGCCCACCAATTCAAACATTAATCTCGTCTAGAATCGCCCTTTCTAGACGACACACACAGAAATAATGTCTAACTAGTTATGTGGGTGTCTCGTAGCCCAAACTGACACATAAAAGGAACCATCACAGTCCCAAATCGGAAAAATAAAAAGGAAAACAACAGGGGAGCATTGTAATAACCTATAAACATTTACTATTATAATATAAGGGAAATTAATATTATCTATATGGGCAAACTCAGATCTGACTGGACAGATGGTAAAAGCATAGAGCAGATGGTTTGCACAAGGGAAAATACAAATAGTGAACTGACGCTGGGAAGGCTGTTTAGCTTCCCTAATAATTAAAGAATTGCAAATTACAATAACCTAATATACAATTTTATACATATTAAATTATTAATGGCAGGTTTTTTAAACCAAAGTTAATTGTCCTTTGGGGACTCAGGTATACTCGTACACTGAGTATTAGTACGTGGCATCATTTTTCCGGAAAGAAATCTGACAACATGAATGAAGATCACCGAACTTCGGCACATCTGCTTTAGAGAGCAAATCCTATGGAGAGAGTTCAAGAAGGGGAAGTACCCAATTTTTGCAAAGGTGTTTATAGCTATGCTTTTCACAATAGTAGAAGAGGCTAAAATCATCCACAGCCAGGAAATGGCTGCAGAAATCTTGACACATACAGTGAAACATTATATAGCCATTAAAACATCAAATATGAAGATTATCTGGGTTTATGGCATGATCTCTGTGAAATAATGTCGAGGGGAAAGGTAGAAAACAAAATAGGTGATACCCAAGAATAATAACATGTAAATGCATGCGCTGTGAAACCGTGTTCTGAAGCATAAAATTTTGGAGAAGATACTGTTTTTGGTGAAAAGATACAGTTTTTGGACTTTCAAAGGTTTTTCTTCTTAATTTTGCAAATGCTCATATTCCTTTTGGATAAATTAGAAAATAGAGGTGTGCAAAAAAATTCTTAAGCACTATCTCAGAAATCTTACTGGTAATACGTGGTATATATTCTTTTAATCTTTTTCATATATACTTTGTTTAATATGTTTTTTTTTTAATTTTTTTTTCAACGTTTTTTATTTATTTTTGGGACAGAGAGAGACAAAGCATGAACGGGAGAGGGGCAGAGAGAGAGGGAGACACAGAATCGGAAACAGGCTCCAGGCTCCGAGCCATCAGCCCAGAGCCTGACGCGGGGCTCGAACTCACGGACCGCGAGATCGTGACCTGGCTGAAGTCGGACGCTTAAACGACTGCGCCACCCAGGCGCCCCTGGTTAATATGTTTTAAATACTTCCCTTTCTCCTCGACCTGTACTCTGATTTTTCATTAAAGAATAAACTCCTCCCCAACCTGAGTAACTGTACCGCCCACCCCATTCTCAGTTACATCATTTGGATAGGATGGGTTTAGAGCAAGGTTTCTCAACCTCAGAACTTCAGACATTTGGAGACAAATAATCCATTGATGTGTGTTGGAGGGAGGGTGGGAAACCCTTATGCAATGAATGCATTGCACAGTTTTTAGTAGCATTCCTGGCCTCTTACCCACTAGAGGCCGGTAGCATCCTCCTCCAGTTGTGACATTGACAAATGTCCCCTGGGGGCAGATTCACCCTCGGTTGGGCACCATTCTCGGGGTTACAAATAACTGCATCCTAAAACCCTTTAAACTATTGTTTAGGGTCTTTTTCAATCTCACATAAGAAGTGTCATATTGTTGGTACGCTTTGACAACTTGATGTTATCATTCAGTATTTTATTTTTTAAAGATGTATTGAGATAGACGAATATAGATTTAGTTCATTCCTTCAACTGCTGTATAGAATATATTGTACCAATAAACCAGAGGATATTCGTTATTCTACTTAGAGAACATAGGATGTTTTCATTCTTCAGCTATTACAAACCATGCTACCATGCTACGAGTGCATAACTTTGTACAAACCCTGTTCGTGTGGGATTTCTCTAGTCTAGACATCTAGAAGTGAAATTGCTAGACGGAAGAACAAGGCACCTTCAGCTTTTTCAGGCCTTCCGTATCGCTCTTCAGAGCGGTGGTACCAACGTGTACCAGCCCCTGTTTCCCCACATCTTCGTCAACATTTAGTATTACGAGATTTACTAATTTTTCCCAATGTAATGGGTACAAAATGGGGTTTCATTAATTTTTAATCTTCATTTCCTGGGTTGTTAATGGGGTTGAGAATCTTTTCAGACCTTTACTACCCACTGACTTTCTTCTGTCTGTGAATTGGGTGCGTTCTGGTCTCTTTTTCTTTTAGATTGTTTTTCCTTCTATTAAAGCTCGTTAGAATTCTTTGTAATTAGGCATACCGATTTGTTTTGTGATTGTACGGGTTTCAATCGTTTTCTCCCCTAATGTGAATTGGATGTTTACTTTGCTCATATCTTTTGTACAGAAGTTTTCACTTTTAAGTAGTCAAATGATCTACCTATACCTTTAAGTTTGTTTATATCCTCTTATGTGTTTATCCCCTTATGTTCATGGGTTGGGTGGGTCTAATATTCCACAAACAGTATACACGGTTGCAGTCATACTGTATGTACCCTGTTCCACTTGCTTTTCTTATATTTTGTTTTCAAATTTTACCTGTATGGCTTTTAAAAATCTATCTTATTTTTTTGAATGGATCTTTTGTAATAATGACATTCTCTTATGTTATCTTCTGAAGCTGAAAATTTTATTTTTCCCATTTGAGTTTTTGGCCCTCTTGAAATTAACTTTTGCGTATGAAGTAAGGGTCTAATTTTGTCTTTTTCTACATGGAAAGTCAATTGTCAGAACTACTTATAAATGTTCATTTTTTTTTAAGTGTATTTATTGGTCGTGAGAGAGAGAGAGAGAGAGCATGAGCAGGGGAGGGGCAGAGACAGAGAATCCCAAGCAGGTTCCACACTGTCAGTGTGGAGCCCAGTGCGGGCTCCTACTTAACGATGCGTGAGATCATGACCCACGATGAAACCAAGAGTCAACCGCTTAACCGACTGAGCCACCCAGGCGCCCCTAAATGTTCATTTATTAAACCATTTATTTAAGAGTCTGTTCTGTTCCACTGGCCTCTATGTTTATCTCTATACCAATATCACACTGTTTCAACACTATCATTTTATTTTGTTCAATACTATAATTTTATATTAAGCTTGAATTTAGCAAATATAAATCTCCTTTCTTCAAAAATGTATTGGCTATTCTTGGCTTTTTGTTCATCTAAGTAAAATACAGAATCGCCTTCCATGTATTTAGCTGCATGAAAATAACTCTGTTGGAATGTTGGTTGGAGTTGCATTGAATGTATAAACTAAGGGGTCGACATTTCTATTTTTGATAATGTTGGTAAAAGTAACGTAGCTCTTCATTTATTTAGGTTTTCTTTTGTATTTTTCCATAGTCTTTTGTTACTCTCAGTAGAAGTGTTGCCATACTTTGTTTGCTACAAGAAACTTGGTAGCTTTGGTGGCTATTGTATGTTTAATTACATATTCTCATTATTTACTGTTTGTATATTTGAATGTAATTTTGGCATATCAATATTTTACCCAGTAGTCTTTCCAAACGTTCTTCTTATATTCAATAGTTTGTCTTAAAGTTTCTCGAATTGTCTATGAAAACAATCTTATAGTTATATCATCTTTCTTTCTTTCTAGTCTTTATATCTTTAGTTTCTTATTGTGCTGGTTTAGACCTTCATAAATGTTGGACAGATATATTGACAGCAGGCGCCCTTTTTTGTTCTGGCTCTAGAAGAAATGCTTCTGACATTTCTCCAGTGTACATGACGTTTGTTGTGAATTTTTGGTAATCTTTACTAGGATGGAAATGCTCCTTTCTATCCCTAGGATACTAAGAGTTTTTATCCTGAATGAGTGTTGACTTTTATTTGTTGGCTTTCCTGTATCTAGTGAGATGATCATGTGGCCTTTCTTTTTTACTATGTTCATAGTACCGTATATTACAGTTAATATTACAGTAATAGTTTTTCTACCAGGAGCAAACCATTGTTGAAATCTTGAGATCAGCTCAGCTTGGTCGTGACGTATTTTTTACACATTGTTAGATTGCCAATATTTTATTTAGGATTTTCACATTTATATTCAAAATTGAGTTTACTTTGTTGTCATCCTTTCTCGTGGCGTCGTTGGCTGGTTTTAACATCAAATTTATGATAGCCTCACCAAATAAGTCTAGAAGCTTTTATGTATATTGCTCAAAATCAATCGATGTAGCTATGTGTCATAATTTTAATGGCTTCCCTGTTATTTGGATGTATCATAATTTATTTATAAATTGAAGAAGACACCATGTGTAGTTTGTCAGTAATTTTAATTGTGAGGATGGTAAATAATTAATAAAACCAATTTTAAAATAATCTGTTATTTTCCTTTATAAGATTTTTTACATTAAACAAATTTTAACGTTTTATTTTTTGAGAGACAGAGAGAGACAGAGTGTGAGCAGGGGAGGGGCAGAGAGAGAGGGAGTCACAGAATCCGAAACAGGCTCCAGGCTCAGAGCTGTCAGCACAGAGCCCGATGCAACTCTCGGACCCACGAATGCAAGACCATGACCTGAGCCGAAGCTCAACGGACTGAGCCACTCAGGCGCCCCAATAATCTGTGATTTTCCTGACTTCTCTGGTTCTGCCCCCATATCGTAAAAATTTCCTGGCCAAATTGGTGTGACTGGCACTTACTTTTTCACTGAGGTTCAGTTCTCCCTCTGGAGGGAGAGGACTGGCATCATTTCAGATGGCTTGTGTTGGTCCAGGGAACTGTGGGTTGGCCTTTGATCTCCTGGTCCATCTTGTCTCTATCCCCAGACTATGCTGATTTCATTTTTTTTCCCTGTGAAAACGCGAAGGCTTTCTTTGCCTTCTGTGCTCCTCAGAATCCTCCACTTGCTGAACCTAATCTAAATTCGCTTCTATGCTCTTCAAGGGAGCCAGCCCTTACCTGACACTCTAGAATGATCCAGAGAACTGAATTCTGACTCAGAGTGATTTCCCTGTTAGTCCTTCCTTCCACTCCCTTTCCTTTTTATGAGCATTCCTGTTTATCCATATACATTACAGTTTTAGGACAGTTTCCACTGTTTGTTGTTGTTGTTGCTGTTTGTTTGTTGTTGTAGCTTTACAAGTACTCAAACCAGTCCTTAAAACCTAAGTATCACCCTTCCGGGGCAGAAGAATATTTCAGCAAGGAGGGAGGTCTAGATTTTCCTCCCATTGCATTTTAATTGGGTCAACCGAACAAGGCTTTCAGAGGAAACATCATTGTGCCTTTGAGCACCTTCGGCAACTCCTTCAAAATCATGGTGGCAAATCTCTGAACATATTTCCCGGGGCTGGTGAATCTCCTCTCTCCAGATGGCTCACCACAACAAGCTAATCCCACTTCATGTTACTGGTAATTGCATTATCCCATGAGAAGGAAATTGTATGAGATCCGTGAACATTTGATGTATGGATATTTCTAAACAGCCTGACTTGGAAAAGATTAAAACAGCCTTGTATTCCCAATCCCTCAGACCTCCTCACGGGCAGGACCCAGATTTTAATCTGCTCCAGGTGGCAAAATTCAGGAAGGCTTATAGCTCTCGGCATCTTCAATTAATGCCAAGTGTAATCATAGTTGGCAGAGTTCAGGGTGTTCTGGCACATTTAAGGGATGGGCATAGAACCTCTCTGCCAAGTCCTCAGACTACTATCTTTTGGATTGCACTTTTCATAATCAAAAGCTCCTGTGATTAATGAGCTCCAGGCAATGGGTAATCCCCTACACTTAAAAAATCAGAACCATGGGGGGAAAAAAAAAACAAACTAAGAACAAATTATTCCACACAGCCCTGGGTTTCTCAACCTCCGAAGCTTTGTGCAAAGCCTCTCTTGTAGGACCTTTGCCATGCAGACAGCTGAGCCTGATTGAGTTGTGTTATGTCTGAGTGTGAGCGAGGTTGTCTGCTGTTCCACATCCATGCGTGTATCTGTTTTAGTTTTGCTCATGAGCTCAGGGGCGTCTGGATTTGGCCACATTTAAAAGCAAAACAAAAGCATCAAAACGTTGGATTTGGGAAATAATCGCATAGCTGGACTCGCCTTTGCCTGTTGATTGGCTTTTGGTCTGCGGCGACCTGAGTCGGGATGTTCCCAGAGCTCGTGATAGGGACGACTCGACATCACCTTCAGCAAGTCATAAAAGTCCAATTTACACTCCAGGACTGAAGTTCTACCCCAGGAAAAATTAGGAGCTGAGTAAATGCTTTTCCTTAATTTGATGGCCATGGGGAAGTTTTAAAACGTGAAGCATCTTGAATTCCACCAGGAAATCAAGGAGAGCAGTCACCAAGCCGATGAAAGGGTCTGGTGCTTGTGTTTAACGCCTCTTTAGAAATACTACCAAGATCATGGAGTAAAAACCACCTTTAGAAACTGTAATAGACTTAAAACATTCTTGACGCAGCTGCTGTCTTGGCTTTTATGACTCTCCAGAGGTCACGAAGGAGCGAGAAAACAGTGTTCTTGCGGTTCGAGTAAAGTTAAAAACAAAACCTTAGTCATTGGCGCATCCTTCAATTTTGTAAATAACTAAAGTTTGTACTTAAATTAGATTTTATTAGTCATTGTAAAATGGTGCATTGACTTCATTACACATTGCTTTTAAAAGCTGGAGAAACGGGCTCCTAATTCTGTTTTATCACACATGACATAAAAGTCTTTGTGACGACTTAGTCTCATGAGACTCCCCACCAGTTGGGTGCCTTGTAAATCTCCCGTTCCACACTTAATAGATGGAGATAACAAAGTACGCGGAGGTCAAGTTGCTCGTGTTGGAGCAGCAGCGGTGATGGAATGAAATCCGAGGCGTTATCTGCAAAGAAAGAACTTGCCTCGATACGTGAAACCCGGAGCCCTCCGCTGTGTTGGCAGAGAAGGGCTGGAGGAGGGCTGTCTCCCAAACCGAAGAGGGTGAGTCCGCACAAGCGTCTCAGTTCTCTCCCGTTGGACACTGGCTGCCCCTTCAAAGCCACCAGTGTCCCGCGTCCTGCGCTGCTGTGAACAACAGGAGAACGTACTGGATTCCTCCTCAGCACAGCCCGGGCAGAATGACGATTTCTACAGAACGTGAGTAAATGCAAAAGGAAAATCAAAGGAAACAAACAGAATGAAGCCTCTTCCATTCTGTTATTCTCTCCCCTAAGCTGATTTCACTGTGCCCAAACTCTTCCTCCCCCCGGCTTCCCTTCCAATGTGCCCTGTGTAACTCATTCTACCATAAACAAACTCCTGCTTTGAGGCTCGGGTTACTTAACGTCTACAATACCCATGACCTGTTCCTCAGTCCTGCCATCTGTCAACCTTCAGGTCACTCTCCCCCATTCACTGAGGACATTTGCACCTGGCTCTTTGTGTTTCTCTCCAGCCCAACTGCTGGGTGATCTCAGAGTTCACGTAGAGGACTGTTTGACACCCTAATGGCAGGTCTGTGCGGCTCCAAGTTTAATATCTTCCGCTGCCTCCTGCAGGCAGCTGGAGCATCAGAATCATTAAGCCAGGCAACTTAAATAAAAGGTGACAACCAGAGCTTTTCATCTCCAGCAGCCACAGTAGAACTCCCGGACACAGAATCAGAAATCCCTCGATTATTGGGGGAATAGCTCTTAGTCTTAAGATATATTTTGTCTGAGGCAGGGCAGATTCCCAAGCTTCTTATTGAAATTGTTAGGAAAGAAGCTCCTATAACTTTCTTTGGTGTACTAGAGAGTCCATAGGAATTATTAGAAACTCACTCGTACTAATTCAATATTAGAATTAATTAGTATGTAATTATCATAGATGTAACTATTGATTTTGTGTGCTGCTCTCTTTACGTGGTTTCGTGAACCTAACAATGTTTCCAAGGGCTTTTCCCACCGGAACTGAGCTACCCCCAGGAACCATTACACTTGGCAGAGGGAGAGTTATTTGTTTTCCAATTATCCAATTTTTTTTGTTTGTTTCATTTTTATCTCCTTCTCCAATTTTTTTAATTCAGTTTTTTGTTTGTGTGTTTCTTTGGTACCGATCTTTCTTCCCATGCTGGCTTTTCAGGTTATACCTCTCTGTTTTATGGTTTTTTTTTTTTTTATGTTTATTTATTTTTGAGACAGAGAGAGACAAAGCATGAACAGGGGAGGGGCACAGAGAGAGGGAGACACAGAATCGGAAGCGGGCTCCAGGCTCCGAGCCATCAGCCCAGAGCCCGACGCGGGGCTCGAACTCACGGACCGCGAGATCGTGACCTGAGCCGAAGTCGGACGCTCAACCGACTGAGCCACCCAGGCGCCCCTCTGTTTTATGTTTTAATGGTTGCCCTAGACATGGCCATATACATCCTTATCACCGGGTATTATATACACCAGCTGATTTTAAGATTCGAATTTCAGCATTTTGACTATGATGTATATGGGTGTCTTTACCACTATGTTTGTTCTATATGAGGTTTGTTGAGATTCTTGACACTTTGGGTTGAACTTTCTCCACAAGATCAGAATTTTTTCAGCCATTGTGTCTTCAAATGTTTTTTCCTGTCTCAATCTCTCACTTTCTTCTTCTTTTTCGGCTCTCATTATATGTATATGAGATAACTTGATGCATTCCCCAGGTCACTGAGGCTCTGTTTAAGTTAACTTAAAAAGTCCTTTTTTCTCAGGGCACCTGGGTGGTTCAGTCAGTTAGGCATCTGACTCTTGATTTCTGCTCAGGTCACGATCTCACGGTTTGTGAGTTTGAGCCCCATGTCGGGCTCCGTGCTGGCAATGCAGAGCCTGCTTGGGATTCTCTCTCTGTGTCTCTCCCTTTCTCTCTCTCTCCCTCCCATGTGCTTACTTGCTCTCTCTCTCTCTCTCAAAATAAATAAATAAACTTAAAATAAAATCCTTCTTTCTCTCTGTGCTTCTGCTTTGAAAATTTCTATTATCCTGTGTTCAAGTTCATTGGCTTTTTCTTGTGCAGTGTCTAGTCTGCTGTTAAACCTATACAGTTTATAGTATAAAATCATATTATGTTATATTTATTATATTATAGTTACATTTAGATTTGGATATCTTCTTTTTCAGATCGATTATTTCCATTTGGCTTCTTTTTATTATAGTTTTCATTTTTAGGCCGAGATTCCATATCTGTATCTTGTGTTCATCTTTTCGTGTTCATAAATTTTGAACAAATTTATAATACCTGTTCTCGTAATTCCAGCATGGCCATCTCTGGGTCTGTCCCTATTAACTTTTTATTCCTCCCAGTTATGAGTCACTTTTCTCTGCCGCATCCACATCTAGTGATTTTTTTTTTTATTACGTACTTTGAAAATGCTACTTAGCGATGAATTTTGATGTTTTTCTTTAAAGAGTGGTGGGTTCACTTCTGGCATTCAGTTGGTCTACAGATGGATCAGTTCGATCCTGCTGAGACTTGTTTTAGGCTCTGTTAGGGCAGGGGTCGCGCTGCCCTTGCTCTAGATGTGGCCTTTCTAAGCTCTCGGCTCAATGTTCAGGAAGTTCTCTCCCCCCTGGGTGGTTGGAACTCCAAAATCTTCCAGCCCTGCATGGCGGATGGTGACTCTGTCCTGCTCAGACAGGGTCTCTGCCCCCCCAAGCTCTCACCCTGCACATATGCGGCATAGACCACAGCCAAAAACTCAAGAGGACCCTTTGAAGATCCAAGATTTCTGGAGCCGCTTCTCCGTGAAGCTCCCTCCTCTATCGCATTTTATCCACCCATCTCCACTTTAACGTCCTTGAACCTGACCTCTGCTTCCTCAGCCCAGTGACACCATTCCTGCTGTTTGGGTTCCATTTGCTGTGCCATAGTTTGGAAGGTGCCATCGGGCAGATTGCAAGGTGAATGCGCAGTTTCCTTTCTTTCAAAGATCACGATTTTGTGGTGTGTCCATTGTCCACTGCCTGAAATTGTTGCCCTGCATATTTTGTTCAGTTTGACAGTTTTTGTGTTAGAAGGGCCACTCTGATTCTTGTTAGCTCATCGTGACCAGAACCAAAAATCAGCTCAGGGGTTTTGAGAAATACAAACCTTCGTGTTCGGGGGGGAAGGAATCCTATGTTTTCGTAGGTTCATTCATCTTCCTGAGGTGGTGCTGAATAAATGCGTCGATGGCTCTTTCGGTTTTGGCCCCTTTCTTCTTCTCTATATCCAGTTCCTTCTTTTGCTAACTCTCGCTAGTAAGAGGGACTTGAGATTTGCTTCTATGCCGAATGGAACTTTGGCAGCTACAGAAAAGTTATATGTGGCAGTAAGTCTGTCTACACTAGAATTTTGCTTAAGAGAAATCAGAGAGGGATTGATGCAACACAGAACATATAAACGTCTAGGTTTACAAAGCCCAGGTCAACGTAGCCGGCAGAAAACTTGCTTGCCTTATTTCCTTCCTAGTTCCATGCTTATGTCCGTATGAACATGTTCTGATTTCACCCCGTTCAAGAGTAGTCATCAGGGGCGCCTGGGTGGCGCAGTCGGTTAAGCGTCCGACTTCAGCCAGGCCACGATCTCGCGGTCCGTGAGTTCGAGCCCCGCGTCAGGCTCTGGGCTGATGGCTCGGAGCCTGGAGCCTGTTTCCGATTCTGTGTCTCCCTCTCTCTCTGCCCCTCCCCCGTTCATGCTCTGTCTCTCTCTGTCCCAAAAATAAATAAAAAACGTTGAAAAAAAAAAAATTAAAAAAAAAAAAAAAAGAGTAGTCATCAAACTCTGACTTTTTCTTAGACAAGGCCGAGGAACACCAGGTCAAGCTTCCTGACTGTCCCAAGCCTTCCAGTTCACTTTCCAATCTAGGGAAGTGCCTTGATCTCAAGCAGGTAGCCGGACTTTGTGGTCTACGCTCTGAATTTAGTCATGGTCAAAGTGAAACCCACCCTCAAACCTATCCACCCTACCCACCCCCCACCCCCCCCCCACAGCCAAGCTAGGGAGTAGTCAATCCGCTACAGTTCATGAAATAATGTTTTGTTTTGTTTTTGTTTTGAGAGAGAGAGAGAGACAGAGCGTGAGCAGGGGGAGGGGCCAGAGAGAGAGGAAGACACAGAATCTGAAACAGGCTCCAGGCTCCGAGCCGTCAGCACAGAGCCCGACGCGGGGCTCGAACTCGTGAACCACGAGATCACGACCCGAGTCACCTGAAATAATGTTTTAAAGATGCAATAACCTGAACTTTTAAAATTAAACACTCGAACCCATAGTATAGTCCCAACATTGTGCAAGAATCGGGTTGAATGGTAGAGTTGAGGTGTCTTTAGAAGTCACCAGATTCAACTTCTCCATTTCCATTTTAGTCAAATGAGGGCCAGAGAGGCTGATGTTGTCCCCAGTTTCATACATCGAAAGGATCAGGGGGCGCCTGGGTGGCTCAGTCGATTGAGCGTCCGACTTTCAGCTCAGGTCACGATCTCGCGGTTTGTGGGTTCAAGCCCCACGTGGGGCTCTGTGCTGACCGCTGAGAGCCTGGAGCCTGCTTCGGATTCTGTGTCTCCTTCTCTCTCTCTGCCCCTCCCCCACTTGTGCTCTGTCTCTCAAAAATAAAGGTAAAAAAAAATTTTTTAAATAATAATAAAGGATCAGAAACAGATTGACAGCTTGCATTTTCTAACCGTTAGTGGAGACTTCTGATGCTTCACAATGCAAATGAAAGACTCCCCTATTCTGGTTCCCTTGTCTTATTAGATCTGTTTTTCAGTAAGTTCTATTCACCGGAGAACTCTGTAGGAGGGCCATGGTGAAATAGAAGTAGCTAAAATGATCCTATCTCTTTTATCTTGAATATATCTGTGCATTCTTTCTTAATTCTTGTTTCATTGCTCCTTTAGAGCCCATGTTTTAATTGGACATATTTATTTTTGTTATAATGAAGGCATACATTTTATTTAAAAGTAGCCATCTTAACAGCTGAATCAGCGGTCCGTTGCAGCCAATTTTGATTATATTTTACCTCACTTCTCTTTACTTACCGAGATCTTTCTGGGGTTTGGATGGCTGGATTGCAAACCAAAAAGCAGAACATCATACGCCATTTCTCTGAAAGCCAAGTTCACCTAAATCGAATAATTATCCACACAGGGTATCATCTATTTGTATGCCTTTATAAATAAATAACCTTCCTTTGAATAAAAATCATTTGCTTCTTGATTGCTTATTATTCATAATGTGGCCGAACTTCAATATGTTCAAATTATGACTTAAAGAGGCATCATCCCTAAGCTGTCAGTCTTATAATTGCTACCTCATTGAGGGACTTAACGCAGTGAGTATTTAATAAGTGCTTGCAACAAGTCATAAAAGAGGGGCACCTGGGTGGCTCAGCACATTAGGCGGCCGACTTTCGATTTCAGCTAACATTACGATCTCACGGTTCGCGGGATCGATCCCCACGTCGGGATCTGTGCTGACAGTGCAGAGCCTGCTTGGGATTCTCTTTCTTCATTTCTCTCTGCCCCTCCCCTGCTCTCTCTCTCTCTCTCTCTCTGTCTCTCAATCAAAATAAAGAAATAAACATTTTTTTTAAAGTCATAAAATAGAGGACATGATATTATTTCTGTCTTCGTGATGTCTCTCCGCAAGCTGGGCAGTCAAGATGTAGACCCACGTGAATGGAAACATCGTTGGGGAGAAACCGGGTAAATTAGGGGTAGTTTTACAGAGGCGACAGTGAACGTGGGTATGGAAGGAGAGAATCTGCGAAGCTGGGGGACAAAAAAGCACCCAAAGCGAGAGTAGGCCAGCAACCAGAAATAGAGAGAGAGCAGGCGGGCTATTTGTGAGGCCACAGTCTCTGAGAAAGTAAATAAGACCCACTATTGTCTGACAGTCCTGGGAATCCAAGCGCTCTACCTGTGGACCTACTTGATCCTATTTAACTCCCCTGAAGACGAGGTATTAGTTGTCACCTGACTTCAGCAGGAAATGGATGTCATTCCCGCCCCTCTGTCACAGATGAAGAGGTTGAAGTTCGCAGAGGGAAGCGACGGGCTGCAGGTGCCACGGCCAATGGCCATGGGGAAGAGGCGGCAGAATTTGAGATCCAAACGCCTCGTTCCATGGCATGTGCCCGAACCACTGAGCTCTCACACGGCTTCTACGAGCGGGGGGTCGGAGATGGCCGGAGCCATATGTTTGTATCTATTCTTGCGAACCGTGTGAGACCCTGGGACCGCTTCCGGTGGAGTGGTGTGCAAATTTCACTAAGTGCTGCTTTTCCCTGCCTCGCAGACCAGAAGGCGGCGAAGACTTGTGCCCACTTAACACGACATTTCAGTTTCCGCTCGGAGTGGACGTCCTTGGACCAGCCTCACTGCAGGCCCTCGCCTCAGGTCTGCCCTGTGACCCACGTTATTTTTTCCTTGAGAGAGAGAGAGAGAGAGAGAGAGAGAGAGGGAGGGCACAAGTGAAAGGCGCCCATGACCTATGTTATTTTAAGATTACTATTTAGTTGTAGGTGAATTCTTGTCATAGCCATGATTATTATAGCTTCCAATTTCGAGTTTCTAACTACCATCGCAGCGGGGAGGTGAGACGGGGAACAGGTCTTTAAGAAGTCAAGTAGAAGGAGTGATGGGCATCGGAGGCCTGAAGGAAAACCCTCACCAAATCCTGGGGTTGCACCTGCTACGTGAAAAGTACTTTTGCTGGCATTACATTTCTAGTTTAAAGTACATATTTACATTTTGATTAATATGTGCTGAAAATCATTTCTGCTGAAATGTCAGACTGCCTTGTAGCGGAGTCTGAGTGCCCCCAGCAACACTCTGCTGTTCTCTTATTATTATTATTATTTAAATGTTTATTTATTTTTGAGAGAGAGAGAAAGCATGAGTGAGGGAGGGGCAGACAGACAGGGAAACACAGAATCCGAAGCAGGCTTCAGGCTCCAAGCTGTCAGCACAGAGCTCGACGCGGGGCTCGAACCCACAAACCGCGAGATCATGATCTGAACTGAAGTTGGACGTTTAACTGACTGAGCCACCCCCGTGCCCCAGAACTCTGCTGTTCTGCTCTATTCTTTTATGATAAAGAATAAACCCTGATACATAATCACATCTGAATTTCTACCTGTTTTGCAGATATGTCGTGTGTGTGTGTGTGTGTGTGTGTGTGTAAACATTGAACGTTCAGATGGGATATCTAAGGATAATGAGATTCTCAACACATAATATCACCATAGCAACCAGTATTTCATTAGTCTCCGAACGACAATAGATTGGTTAATGCTTTAATCCACCAAAATTGTGGATATTCACTCATGGAACTAAAATATTCTTACTACTTATTATATGCAAGAGTAAGGAGACTTTTTCTATTGGAAAGTATAAAATAAGAGTATCCTGGGACTAATAACAAGTCAACAACATTTTTTGGGTTCCACACAGTGCTGAGACAGATATTTACATTTAATAGCTGATATAAAATGTTTGCACTAACTCTGGCTTGTTAGACTAGCTCTTCAATGGAAAGTTCTGTTATTTCATTTTCTAACTAGACTGAGCCATGGACCATCTATGTAAGTCAAAGTTTTTAACATACCACATACACACACACACATACACACACACACCCCAGACAGAGAGAGAGAGAGAGAGAGAGAAGGAGCACTAATGAAAAGCTTCAGTCATGCATGCATATTCATTAATTTCTCCCTGAGGAACACTCCATCAATCTTTACATACTAATGCCTGACAGGCCAAGCTGGTTGAAAGTTCTCTTCCAGCCACAAAGTAATATTTTCCTGTGTTGTAAGACATGATGCATAAGGAACTTTCTTTTGTAAGGCTAAGAGATAGTGTGGTCCCCAAATAATGAAAGAGAAAACCACAGCACTTGCAGAGTCATAAACAATGGAAATCTGGAAGGTGACGTGAACCAATGTGTTTCCTTTTCTTCTTGGGAGTGAACTTTTCAGGAGCTCCTCTGTCTGAAAGAAGCGAAACAACATTCTAGTTCTTTCCCTGAGGACTCTTATTTTACTCTGCTTCTCGCTCAGATCAAATGCCTTTCCAGAATTGGACTTAAGCAAACTCCGCCTTCTTTTTCATTTCTTTAACTTAATTCTCGCTTTTTTTCTAAGATAGTCATTTATAGAAATGGCAGTACCTTGCCTCTGATCCCCTGTGGGAAACTTAACAAATAGGACCAAAGAGCGGTGAGAGAATTCTTAGGGACACTTGACATGAATCCTCTAGAGTCGGGGGTATGCAAGCACATGGGGGCTGTTGCCAATGTTTGGCCCAGTGTCCAGTGGGGTGTTCTGGCCCAGCAAGTCTTGAACCATGAGAGTGGCCTGGGGAGAGGTGGGGTACAATCCCAACCTAACCAACTTCTCTGTGCTCCTTGAGAGATGGGCATGGATTCTGCCTAAGCCATCATTAGGAGAAGGGAAAAACCCATTGGACAAAGCTCCATGACGGCTGCGGTTGGAGAAAAACAATGTCTGTGTCCTCAAAGAGCTGAAATTCTTTGGTAAATCATTTGCATACGCAATTCATTTTAGAAAGATTGCCATCTGAGGTTGGGTGGGTTCTCTTTGTTTTTAAGTTTGAGACTTTAAAGAAGCCAGCTAACTCTATCCAGAAAATGAATGTATGAGTTGCTAGAATTTTTTTTCCCAATTATATATACAGTATTAGTATACTTCTTATTTCATCCTTTGTCTTCAAAAAAATAGAGGGAAATCACTTTAATCAGGGATGGATATTGTCATAAGTGGAAGGAACTCTTTCAATAGAAGACATCTTTCTTTTTTAATTCTTTTTTTTTTTTCTTTTAAGAGAGAGAAAGAGTACGTGTGAGCAGGGGAGAGGGGAGAAGGGGGAAAGAGAGAGAATCCCAAGTCAGGCATTACGCTCAGTGCCGAGCCCAATGTGGGGTTCAATCCCAAGATCCTGGGACCATGACCTGAGCCAAAATCAAGAGTTGGATGTCCAACGAACTGAGCCACCCTGGCACAGTTTTAAGTATGAAGAAAGCATCACTTCTACTTGGAACAGCAGTTTTCCCAGATGGCAGCCTCATGACGAAATGCACTCATGTATCTTTACAAACTTGAGCCACTGAGGACCCCTCAACCTGGAGGACTTGTCCCCAGGTGTCACGAGAGTGGGAAGCAGAGGTGATGAAAAACTTACAGAATGAGAGACAAGAGAACAAGAGACAAAAGTCTTCTTTTGTTTTGTACAAGTTCCTTTGTTTTAATACAGAGATTAACTTGAGCAGCCCCATACCCACCACCAAGACCAGAGTGAAAATAAACAAATTTCAATCATGTTAGCCTATGAATTACAAGTCTGAGCCTCTGTTTTTGACGGTCATTTGGTAAAATTTTCACCTTGGCTTTGTGACTCTTCTCACAATCTGTACTTTATCCTTATCCCATCTGTATTTGGGATTAAAAACAATCTTTTAGGGGCGCCTGGGTGACTCAGTCAGTTGCGCCTCTGACTTTGGCTCGGCTCATGACCTAGTGGCTCATGTGTTCGAGCCCCACGTTGGGCTCTCTGCTGCTTTGGATCCTCTCTCTCTTCACAAATGAACGTTACAAAAATAAAATAAAAACAAATTTTTATTATATTGAACCTTTTAAAAAATAAGCAATTGACATCATCTCTCTGTGGCTTTAGGAGCAAAGTGTAATGCCTTTTAAAAGCTGAGTATACCAAATAAAATTATATTCATTGCCAATGCTCTGCCTTAGACTTGGCTAGGTGTGCAGAGCTTTCTTGGGATGCATGTCGGGCTGTACGATGGAGAAAGGATGGTGAGAAAGGACGATGGAGTGAGTTGAGCAAAAAGCAGAAACTGGGACAAATGAACACATGAATGGGTTTTTCAGGTCAATCACTGATTTGGTCAAGAGTTTGAACTTGAGAGGGGCTGGAATAAATCAGGGACTGCTCACAGCTCTCCGGGACATAGGCTGGTTTTGAATTCAGAATGTGTGTCGAATGTGTATGGAGAGGGTATCAGTGTGGACCCACAGACTCAGAAGGACATGTGGGAAGGCAGGCATGACCTTTATGGCCAGGAAGTCTAAAGCAATAATAAGGAAAACATGAGGGGCGCCTGGGTGGCTCAGTCAGCTGAGCATCTGGCTTCAGCTCAGGTCATGATCTCACAGTCCGTGAGTTTGAGCCCCGCATCGGGCTCTGTGCTGACAGTTCAGAGCCTGGAGCCTGCTTCAGATTCTGTGTCTCCCTCTCTCTCTGCCCCTCCCCTGTTCATGCTCCGTCTCAAAAATAAATAAACGTTAAAAAAAATTTTTTTTTAATTGGGGAAAGTCTTTCTTCTGATAAACTGGTATGTTTTCTTTTGCTAGACAACATGAATTTTGCATTTCTCCTCTTTTTCTTTGGCTGCTGAAAAGCCCAGGGCCCAATTTCTGGCCTAGTCTCCCATTCTGGAAATTGCCTGGGACTTTCTGGTCATATCTTCCAATTCCACCCATATAGTCCCTCAGCTTGACTTTTAATTCACATCCTCTAATTTTTTTTGTTGTTGCAAAAGTAGAATTTATTTTCCAAATTTTTATTTAAATTCTAGTTAGTTAACACATAGTGTAATATTGGCTTCAGGAGTAGAATTTAGTGATTCATCACTTACATCACATTCTCTAATTTAAAGTGACATGCAGGGGTTCCCCGGGTGGTTCAGTCAGTTAAGCGGGTGACTCCTGGTTTTGCTCAGGTCATGATCGCACGGTTCGTGAGTTCGAGCCCCGCATCGGGCTCTGCGCTGGCAGCGTGGAGCCTACTTGGGATCCCCTTCCTCCCTCTCTCTCTGCCCCTGTTCCACTCATGTGTGCTCACTCTCTTTCTCTCAAAATAAGCTTTTTTTTTTTTTTTTTTGAAAAAAGTGGCATGCAGATCCTAAGCCTTTCCAAATTATTTGTAGAACAAGGCGGCATGGAAATATATAAACAGCAAAAGAAAGCACACACGTCACGTTTGACAGTTTTAGGGTTCCAGAGACAGAACTATCACCCTGATTCCTACGAAACAACACCTAACTCTCTGCCTTTTTACCACCACGCGGGTGAATAACAAGCTCGAATGGAGCGATGTCGCAAAGCATTCAAGCGCCAGTCCCTGACAAATATTTCATTATAACAGCTGTTCTTTATTGAGTGCCCTGAGCGCAAGGCTGCCCTGTGTAGACGCCAAAAGATGCAATCAGGGTCTTCCGATTCGGATGGGAAGTGTGGCCCTTTGTCTTCAATGCTGAGGAAATTCCCACTGGGAAGAGCTGTAAGTCCAGACTTTCCAAACAAGCAGCCTATGCGCGGAAGGAACACCCTCGTCGTACGGTTGCTTTGTCTGCAGACCCCGCACCTTTCCAACCTCCTGCCTCCAGTTCCCACCCCTGTTCCCAGCTCCTGTCCAGTCTTTGCTCCGTGAGGTCTCCTTTCCTGGCATGCCTCCTTCTTCTTCTTCCAGCTCACAGTGCTGAAGTGCAGGACCCCGTACCTCATGACCTCATTAGACCGTGACACACACAGTCTGGAAACTCAAGGAAACTGTGGCCATCACTCTCGAAAACCCCAGGCTCACCATCATATATAAAGAAAGCACACGATGTAATCAAATATGCCGAACGATGTCAAGCTTAGTTGTGAAACTGCAAGACAGAACTTGCAACAGACATCAAAATTTACAACTGAATATTTACAAGCCTAGGATGTGTTCATTCTCTCGGGGTTTTTTGTTTTGTTTTTAAACAGTCTCATCATGAAGAGTCCTACCCAGGCAGTTATAGAGGTGGCCCTTGCTTTGTGGCCGCCATCATGGACTATGACCGTGGAAAATAATCATTGAATGAACATGGACTGGGGCTAAGCTCTTCGCTGAGGGTGTCAAACCTTCCAGGCTGTGACTTCATGAGGCTCACGGTTGACGGCATCTTTCTGGCACAAAGGATTGAGCTAAAACTGCGCTCTGAGTATATAATTACACATTAATTACACATTAATTACACATATAATTATACGTTAGCTCGTTTGTATTATCAAGCTACAAATCTACAGGGCTTGGGGCCAGTGAGTCAATGGAGAGTCATTTCGATAGAGATATGGGTAGAATTTGCTATCTCTTTTCCAATTTAAAAATCCTGTGCTACGGGCTCCCGGGTGGCTTGGTTGGTTGAGAATCCCACTCCTGATTTTGGCTCAGGTCATGATGCCAGGATCATGGGATCGAGCCCCACATCGGGCTCTGTGCTGAGCGTGGAGCCTGTTTAAGAGTCTCTCTCTCTCTCTCTCTCTCCCTCTGCCCCTCTCCCCTGCTCATACGTGGTCTTTCTCTCTCTCTCAAAAAAAAAAAAAAAATCCTGTGCTAAAGTGGGCAGTTTAGAAAATAAAGCTATTGTCTACGTCTAAATCTCCTTCCTTGCTTTTGAATTGCTGCATTTAGATCTTAACTCTTTGCTTTTCATTCTTTGTCCCAGATATCTTAGAGATTCTGCTGACTGGGAAAATATTCGGTGTATAGAAAAGGAGAGAAAACAGTTGAGTGTGACTTTATTTGGCTCAAATGCCCTCAATGTGGTGACAGTTGTTACTGGAAGGCAACCTATTTCAGAATCTAGTATTTTCCTTATTCCCAGTGATAATCTCTCTGGGGCACGAAGAAGGCTAACAATGGAAACTCCCATAGGTTATAAATGAGGGGTCTCTAGAAATTCTCAAAACTGCCTATCTCCTTCGGTTATAAACCAAGATGGCAATTACCTTCTCAGGAGAGAGTAGTATCCGCTGTGTGCCTTGGTATGCAAAAGTTGGGAAACAAAAGCTAGCCCAAGTGGAAGATTTCTTTAGATTCTAGGTCAGTGGTTCTCAAAGGGTGGCCCCAGACTGGCAGAGTCAGTAGACCCTGGGAACTTGCTGCAAATGCAGATTCTCAGGCCTGACCCCAGACCTACTGAATCGGGCCCTCTGAGAGTGGGGCCGGTCGCGAGCAGAATGCAGGCAGTTCTGATGCCCGCTGAAGTCTGAGACCACCGCTCTCTCAGTCTAGTGGGAGAACGAGGGCCTTAAGTAGAATCATGCCGTGTGAGCAATGAACACAGTTTAGCTTCCTGTGTCAGAGGCATGCCCTGGTTTAGCTAATGCAAGGTGGTAGTTAATGACGGGAACATTAAAGATTGCTTTTCTTTTAAAGTGGCTTGTGGTTTGGGGGGCATTGCTCCTTAGCCCGGTTAATGGTGTAATTACTTGACTGTTTACAATTGGACAATGATGTCAACAAATTGGGTAGTTGGTAGCTAGTCTTCTGGAGAGTTGTCTGAATGTGGGCAGAGCCCACAGCTGGTTACCCAACCATGACCAAGGGCGCAATGGAGAAAAAGAAAAAACTAGGTCTACGCGGGGTGCATTATTTCTTGAGTTGCAATCAACGGACACTGCAGACAGCAGTGTTTTAGCACTCGAATTACCAATCCTTGCCTCCTCTCTCTTTTTCCATGTGTTTGAGACACAGCCTCGATGGCTCTCGTCTTAAATGTACATGCGGGTCTGCATTGTTTTTCTTTTTTTTTTTAATGTTTATTTATTTTTGAGAGAGACAGGGATAGAATGCGAGTGGGTTAGGGGCAGAGAGAGAGGGAGACACAGAATCCGAGGCAGGCTCCGGGCTCCGAGCTGTCAGCACAGAGCCCGACGCGGGGCTCGAACCCACGAGCCGTGAGATCGTGACCTGAGCCGAAGTCGGACGCCCAATCGACCGAGCCACCCAGACGCCCCATGGTCTGCGTTTTACAATGGTTTCTATGAAACTGACAAGAACTTTATATCAGAATGTGCCATTAAAAGAGCAGCGCTGGCCTCAGCGTTCTTAAGAGATCTTTCTGGGTTTAAACCACTAGGAATGGCCAGGAGAGTGTATATACTCGGCCCGACCAGGAGAGAGTCTTTTCCTTTCATTGAGCTTTCTTCGGATAATGAGATGGGTAACTACTGAGGAAAAGGTTGGCCAGAGTATAGGAGTCCCTGCCCACCTGCCCCCAGTTCCTCCCTGTGCCTCAAGCAGCCGTCACCACCATATCCTAACCGTGCCCTGTTCTTCCTCTGGAACACGTGTGGGAATTGTTCTTTCTCGGGAAATGTCATTATGTATTCCTCCTAACTTCCCTGCTATCACTGTAAGACCCGGGGACCTCAAATCAAATCAGTTCGCACAAGGTAGGAATTAGCATGTGTCAAATAAGACCAAGGGGTAATCACTGCCTGCGTGAACCTGTTAAAAAAACAGTCGCACTGGTCACATATTTATGTCCTGCCAATTGTCAGGAACCTCCACGTGTCTACTAATGTTACCTAAATGGAAATACCATTCCCAGCTGACTGTGAACTTGAGCCTGTAGCTGAGGAGAGGTCTCTCCAATCTCCCAGAACAAGCAGACAGTTATTAATGGAGAGGTTCTCCGAGCTTATGTATGTACTGAGATCTGTTAAAATTGCATTTGCCCCGGATAGCATGAATGATTGATACACGAACATATCAGTTGGCTAAACACAAGCTTTATGATTTCATGATGATGTCTCCTAGAGTCCCAGGTTATGACAAGCTGGCTTTAAAAGTTACCAGTTAGGGGACCCTGGGTGGCTCAGTCGGTTGAGCGTCTGTCTGACTTCGGCTCAGGTCATGATCTCAGGGTTCGTGGGTTTGAGCCCCACATCGGGCTCTGTGCTGACAGCTCAGAGCCTGGAGCCTGCTTCGGATTCTGTGTCTCCGGCTCTCTCCGCCCCTCCCCCACTCGCACTCTGTCTCTCTCAAACATGAATACACATTTAAAAAAAAATTTAAGTTACAGGTTACAGCAATATGCTTCGATCCTGGGCTAACTGTGCAGGAGGGATTTTTTCAGTGGGAACAATCTGCCATTTAAAGAGAATGGGGCGGGGACGCCTGGGTGGCTCAGTGGGTCAAGTGTCTTGACTCTCGACTTGGGCTCAGGTCATGGTCTCACGCAGGGGTTGGTGGGTTCGAACCCGCGTGGGCTCCGTGCTGATAGCGTGGCACCTGCTTAGGATTCCGTCTCCCTCTCTCTGTCTGCCCCTCTCCTGCTTGTGCGTGCCGGCGCGCGCTCTCTTCCAAAATAAATAAATAAACTTTAAAAAATATAAAGAGAACGGGGTCTCAGCAATGGAGAGAGCAGAGTCTGGGGCCGGGAGTCCTCTGGGACCTCCGGAGGTGGGTGTGGGGCCTGGCACAGTGTGGTTCCGCAAAGGGGGTGTGTTAAGCTCAGAACAGAGAAATGTTCCCTATCGGGGTCGGGTCGTAGGTACTGCGTGGGGTGGGCAACCGCGGGCGGGGAAGCGGGATGCCCAGCGAACAGTGACCGGCTCGCTTGCACACACACACACCCCCCGCCCCCCCCCCCCCCGAAGGGCACCCTCCGCGCCCCTGCCCTCACATCTGGGTGTAAACCAGCAGGCTCGCAGCGCCCAGGAGTCAAACCCCAGCCACCGCCGGACCCACGTGACTCGGGCCCGTGGCTCCTTCCAGGCGCTTCCCCGCATCGCGCTTTGGCTCCGCGGCGTTTCGCTGTGTTTTCGTGCTGGGGAGCCTTCCCAGGTGCCCTGGACAAACGGAAGGCTGCAGGAAAGCGCGCGAGCTCCCGGCCTGACAACTTTCCGCTTTGCGCCGTGTACCTTCTTAGGAAACTGTTTTGGCGCGGGAGGGAGCAGAGGTGGTTTTGTCGTGGGATTAGAACGGGATCCGTGTCCTCTGAACCTTCTTTCCCCGGAGGGGAAGGCGTCTTTCCCCTCGGGAGAGCGAGGTTGTGGTGTCTGCGGGGTTGGCGTAACTAAGGGCCCACTAGGGGGCGCCCAGCGCCTCGGAATGGCTCACCTTTCTGCAAGGAGCCGCCGGCTGCCAGCCCCGGTGTTGGGATGCCCCCCACTCCCCCTCCCCCCCAAGGCTCTGGAACTGTTCCTGGAAGGCCTTCATCTGGCGGTGAATGGGTTTGACAGAGAAGAGCCCCGCCAGCCCGCGGATGGGAGGGTCAGGAGGGGGATCAGGGAGAAGGGAGTGGTAGCTGGCGAGCTAGTGAGGGGGAAAGGACAGGAGGAGGAGGAGGAGGAGGAGGAGGGAGAGGAGGAGAGGGGGGGAGAGGACAAAGGAGGGGAAAGGAGGGAAGGCTGCATGCTGTGGGACTGGGGAGCTCCAGGGCCATTGGGATATGGTGTTTTTGTGGAGCGAATGGAGGGGCAGTGGGGGCGGGGAGGTTCAGGGAAGGAGCCAGGGTTGGCCTTAATTAGGGGAGCCAGATGTCTCCAGGCCCAGGGGTTGTGGGCATCCGGTGGGCCTGGCCGTCTGCGCCTCTCAGGTCCTCCCAGGCCCCTGGTCAACCGCAACCTCACGATTTTTCTCTTGCCTTGGAGTCACGTGTCTTCCTCACATCCTCTTTCGGGAAAACAGCCATGATCCATTTCGCCTTCAGGGCCGGACCTGATGGAAGCAGGAGGTGATGATGGTGCGGAAGGCCAGTTCTGCAGTGGCTTCCAGTCTTTTGGAGTCCCACGTTGTGACTGACAATTTGGAACCGTGAGCTCATGAAAGAGGAAGGAACTTTTCCTGTTGGAAGGTGTTTCAGACAAACAAATCGCGGCTGGCATTGACGGGGCTCTTGCTACCCTCTGGGAACGGGTGTAAACACCTGGAAAGGACCCTGCCGTGTAATCCTCAGAGCAATCTGATGAACCAGCATTCTAGTTACCTGGGTTTACCAAAGTGAAACGACTCGGCCAAGGTCACACTGCCAGCACGGGTGGAGCCACATTACGACCCCATACAGTCTGACTCCTACCTCCCTTAGGTATCTTTCCTAAAATCAAATTCAGAGAAGTGACAAAACTGGAACTCGGATTCAGAATCCCCACCTCCAAACCCTGTGGTGCCCTTTTGTCACCGTTCCCAAATCCTCCTGTCTCAGGACCCCTTTATATTCTAATATTTTTTAAGTATTTATTTATTTTTGGGAGCGTGCAAGCAGGGGAAGGGCAGACAGAGAGGGGGACAGAGGATCTGAGGCGGGCTCTGCACTGACAGCAACGAGCCCAACGTGGGGCTTGAACTCACCAACCTCGAGATCAGGACCTGAGGCAAAGTTGGACACTCAACCAACTGAGCCCCCCGGGTGCCCCTACATTCTATTATGAAGGACACCGAAGAGTATTGTTTCTGTAGGAAATATCTATTATGATTTACCGTATTAGAAATTAAAACGGGGCGCCTGGGTGGCTCAGTCGGCTAAGCGTCCGACTTCGGCTCAGGTCATGATCTCGCAGTTCCTGAGTTCGAGCCCCATGTCAGGCTCTGTGCTGACAGCTCAGAGCCCGGAGCCTGCTTCGGGTTGTGTGTCTCCCTTTTTCCCTGCCCCCTGCCCACTCACACTCTGTCTCTCAAAAATAAAAATATTTTTAAAAAACATTAAAAAAAGAAATTAAAACTGAGGAAGTTAAATGTCTGTTAATACATTAAAAATAACAGCAATAAACCCACTCTGTGTTCATAAGTAACACATTTTTATGAAAAAAAACTATTTTCCAAAATAATAAAAAATGAACGAGGGGCGCCTGGGTGGCGCAGTCGGTTAAGCGTCCGACTTCAGCCAGGTCACGATCTCGCGGTCCGTGAGTTCGAGCCCCGCGTCAGGCTCTGGGCTGATGGCTCGGAGCCTGGAGCCTGTTTCCGATTCTGTGTCTCCCTCTCTCTCTGCCCCTCCCCCGTTCATGCTCTGTCTCTCTCTGTCCCAAAAAAACAAAAAAAAAAAAAAAAAAAAAAAAGTTGAAAAAAAAAAATGAACGAGAAAAAGTTCCAATTTTCTACTCAATGAAAATGTAATATTATTTGATACAGAAAAGCACAAAGAAAAGTAGAAACGAAAATCACCTGAAATCCCACTACCTAAGAGAACCACTGTGAATATTTTTGTATATTGGTCCAGCCTCCTAGAAAAACTGTATCTCCCAGATGTTGTGCCTTCCAGACACTAAAATAGTAACCTTAAATTGTAGCAATTTACAAATTCCTGCGAAATTAGTGTAGGAGACCTCGAGGCTCAGCTAAGACCTGGAGGGGAAAGTGAGAGACACTTGACCACATATTTCTAGATGGAATCAAGGACCCTCCCCTCCCCCCGCCCCCCCACCATTCATTATCCAAGTAACCCTGGGCTTGGACAAGTTCTCCAAATTTCCAGCCTCAGGTTTCATCTCTAAAAGGAAAATAATAATAGCATCTTCAAAGGATTGTAGAGAGAATTAAATGAGCTGTGAATGTGACTAGTTGGAACAGTACCTGGAAAGTAAGTATTCAAAATATTATGCTTCCCATTTAAAATGAGTTCTCAGCCCCCTTTATATTCCTTAGTAAATCATATGCCCCCTTTGGCTTTAATATCTATTGTATATTGTTACGTTTAATCTTAAATAATCAGGCAATTCTGGAGACAGAGATAACATCTAACCTCGTACAATGTTCAACTTCAGAAGATCGTGATTTCTATTCGAACTATTATCATTTGAGGTTGTCTTCCCATACCCAGAGTTTCTGATAAAGTCGTAGCTGCTGTGGATCCTCGGGTTGGGCAGAGAAAACTCTGTTTCTCCTATGATGAATCTGTTACATGTGATATGTAATCTCTGTGTACAGGAAGGGGGATAGCACTTGCTTAGCACGGAATACTGAATGCATGTTCATTAAATGGATACGTTAACGGACTTGATCTAGCCCGTGGCTCGATGAGCAGCTTTCTTCGGACGCTGGAGATCATCTAAGTGTCAGAGGACACATCACAAGGCCAGGACACCGCTGCTGTGGAGAAGCTGTCTTCTTTGCAAGGTGTGCATTCAGCGTGGGTGATGCCGGGGGAGTGGAACACCTTCCGTAAACAATCCGTACACCTTGGCAGGCTGGCGAAGATTCCTGCTTGTGACCTACCCGTGAGATGGGGAAAGAGAAAGCGGGTTTCCCAAGGGTCAGTTACTCTACCTACCAGGGCAAGTAACCATTTTTGGCTCTGGGATATGGACGCACACAGTAGATCTCAAAGTTTTGAGTGACGTCCCCACACATTCCATCATTAGCAAGCCGGTCTCTCTCCCTGAGCACATAGTGTGATACCGCGTATCCTTGTCCCCAGACCGTTCCCCCCCCTCTACATTCACTCCTTTCGCCCTGTGACTTTGCGATTTTTTCCACCAAAGGAGCAGAGTACATTCCCCAACCGCTCGACCTTGTGTTTGCCCATGGAACTTGTCTTGGCCAAAAGAGTGGGGTACAAGTGAGCGTGCAAGTTCTGGACCGAATCTGAAGACACCTTGGGTGTTTCCGCGTGCGGCTCTCGTGAGGTAGCCGTTTCCCGGAGAAGCACAGGCTTGGGCAGGCCCTCTGGGCTGAGAAGGGGCTGAGGGCCACAGAGCACAGCCAGCCCAGGGGAGGCCCGCCTAGATCAGCCGACCTCAGCATGCCCACCGGCCTGTCAGCTCAGTAAGTGCTCAAAGTTATATGCGGCTAGGATTTATAGTTGCTGGTTACACAGCAATCGCTCAATGAAACAACAGCTCATCGTGAGGCTGGAGTAAAGAAGGCGGATGTGAAAGTAAAGGGAGCGTCCATTCTCTCCACTGGTGGAGGGTGGAAGGTCAGAGAATAAGTAAGATGAGAAGGTCAAATGCCAAGCTTCGTGTTCTTGCAGCTCTTGAGTAGGAGGGACAGGGTAGGCAAGAGGCGTTCTGTTCATTTTGGAAAACCTGAGCACATCAGGAACCAGCGGCCCGTTTTCCTGGGTACAGGATGGAGGAGGCTGTAAGCCTCCAAAGGACGCCTGCATTTTGCTCAACACCCTGCCAGGGAGCTGCCGTGCAGCTTTGGAGGTGGGGGGACGTGTGTCTGGGCCAGTGGCCATAGCACTTAGTGCTTCTGGCTTTGTCCAATCTTTTTTTTTTTTTTTTTTTAACTTTTGTATTGTTCATTCATTTTTGAGAGACTTGGAGATGCAGAGCATGAGTGGGGGAGGGGCAGAGAGACGGAGGCCCAGAATCCGAAGCAGGCTCCGACCTGTCAGCACAGAGCCCGACGCGGGGCTCGAACTCACGAGCTGCAAGATCATGACCTGCGCCGAACTTGGATGCTCAGCCGACAGAGCCACTCAGGCACCCCAAAGCTTTGCCCAGTCTTTACAGAGTTTGTGGGGGGATCTAGAACCTACTGCATGCTCCAGCAAGAGGGGCTGGAGGGCTCAATGGCTGACAGAGGCTTGGAACAGAGAAGCCAGAGAACACATGGAATTTGTGGCCAGAGGCTAATGGTTGTGACCACGGTGACAGCTTAGTGTCCCCACCCCCCCTTCCTTGAAAGGCAGGCCAGGAGCCTGCCGTTCTCCATGATCGATCTCACAGACCCAGTGGCTCTGTGGACCACTGACCCCCCGGATGTCATCTTGGGGAGAAGTGGGACGGGAGGGGATGTGGAAGCGAAATCTGTCACGTCAAGCATTTAATTGAAAGATGCTGGGATTTGGCGCCCCCCCCCCCCCGCCCCCCAAAGAGACATCAAATGGCAAGTGGCAAATCTCAGTTTTCTCCTTGCTGCTCTGGGTATTGGGGCGAGTGCTCTTCCGAAGTTCAAACCCACTCCCGAGCGTGGTTTATTCTTTCTTAGAAGCTCTTTCTTTACGATATTGTTTTCTCCAAACGGTAACAAATGTCAGGTTTTAGTTTACAAAGAGCGTCGAAAATGCCGTCACCCATCTAAGACCCCAGCACACAAACATCTGCTCGCCAGGACCAGTCGAAACGTCTTCCTTCAGCTGTTGGCTGTCAGCAGCTCTTTGCAGGCTGGGTCAAGTTGGACAGGAACAATTGTAAGGGCGGGCCGCGAGGTATTACCCATATGCCATGTAACCCAAACCGTATTTTCACGGCAGAGAGAACAGAAGCAGGACTCCAAGTGGATTTCAGACCCGTTCCTGATTCTCATGCCCGTGTCCCATATCCAGTTTCCCCGCCTCGTTTTACGTTTCAACAAAAGGCAGCGCCTTGCAATCCCAGAGTGTATTTGGCCAGTGTCATCGGGCTGATTTGTGGTGGTAGCGATGTGTTCATGGGGCCCCAGCCGCTATCCAATACCACCCCCAACGTAAACCTCTTCCTGGGGGCCGAAAGAGGAGCTGAGCCTTTTCGGCCAGTTTACCTTTCATTTTCTGAGGCCTTCCAGTGGCTTGATTGCAGCTGGATGTGCTCTCAGAGCAGAGGAGATGTTCTGGGAAAGAAGAGATTTCCCGGGTGGCGCAGCCCGGCTGGGGGCAGCGAGAGCTGGAGCCTTCCCGGGAGCGGGGGGGGGGGGGGGGGGGGGGGGGGGGGGGGGGAGGGGGGGAACAGTGAGCCTCCGCGTCCCAGCTTGGCCGCCCACGGAGCCCAGGGGCTCAGGACGTGAAAGAATCCTGGGTTTGATTGGCTGCTCCAGGAAGAGCCTCACACAACAAAATCACCTCATACAACACAATTACCTTTCCACTCCTACGTGTTTTATTTGCCCAGCCAAGCACCCTTCCCCAGGCATTTATTAAGCATGAGGCAGACACCGTGCTCAGAACTCAGGACCCGTGAGCCGGTTATCCCTTCAGAAATAGCTTTCAGGCAAAATGAGATGGTTGATGATTAGCCGCAACCCTTCCCTCTTGACTTGTGCTTCTTGACTTGTGATCAGCTCTCGTTTGAAAACTAGTTTTGTGACTTTCAAACTGATGCCCGGGGTTCACAGGTCATGAGTAGAGTGCTTGCTGTGTGTTCCAAATACACTTGAGGGCTGAAGGGATTTGTGGGAAACGTAGCTTCTACTTCTTTAAAAAATATATTTTTTAATGTTTAGTTTGGAGACAGAGAGAGAGAGAGAGAGAGAGAGACAGAGTGTGAACAGGGGAGGGGCAGAGAGAGAGAGAGAGAGAGGGAGACACAGAATCCAAAGCAGGTTCCAGGCTCTAAGCTGTCAGCACAGAGCCCGACGCGGGACTCGAACCCAGGAACCGTGAGATGGTGACCTGAGCCGAAGTCAGATGCTTGACCAGCCACCCAGGAGCCCCAAAACTATTCTTTTTTTTTTTTTTAATGTTTATTTATTTTTGAGAGAGACGGACAGACAGAGCATGAGCAGGGAGAAGGGCAGAAACAGAGGGAGACACAGAATCTGAAGCAGGCTCCAGGCTCTGAGCTGTCAGCGCAGAGCCCGATGCGGGGCTCGAACCTGCAAACCATGAGATCATGACCTGAGCTGAAGTCGGACGCTTAACCAATTTAACTACTGAGCCAGGCGCCCCTGTAGTTTCTACTTTTGATGCTTCCTTCCCCTCGATAACTGGGAAGAAGTTACAACTGGCAAGCGGGAGTCTCCCCAACTGGGAAAGAGATTGCTGGAGGTGGGGGTGGGGAACAAGGCCCAGGTCCTGGCACCCGGGCTTCCCAGGAGGCATTTGGATGACTTACAGCGAGGGGTACCCAGCAGCCAGTGGATGGCTGCAAATTTATCTCCCTGAACCACGGCCTCCCCATCTGTTCCAGCCTCTAATTACAAATGCAAAAAATAGCTAATTTGCAATGGCATCATAAAAAGGGAAAATATAAATGATTTAAGAGCTACTCTACACTATGCTGTTCATGTTTTACACACTCCAGGCAGAGAGAAATCGTTCTCTTCCCACGTCGCAAGAGTGCCCTCACATCAGCCAGTTTCTGATTCGGCCAGACAGTGGGAGTATTCCCATGAAGTTGCCAGGAGGAGGGAGGGGTCCCAGGACAGGACATTCCCCAGGGGATTCTGCCAAGGAGGCGGCGGGTCACTGGGGATACTGCTCAAGTCCAGGAATCCATCCTGATTTCTGGATTATTTGAACTCCTTGGGGAAATCTATAATGTGGACACAGTCCTAGGAGTCTAACTATGATCACTATAAATTATTTTTGTAACTGTACCAGTGATGGAATAAGGAGGGTTTATCATGAATCATTGTGGTAAAAAGATTTAGAAAGGTGACACTCAGTGGTTATGTAAAAACCTCCCCGAGGGGCGCCTGGGTGGCTCAGTCGGTTAAGCGGCCGACTTCGGCTCAGGTCATGATCTCGCAGTTTGTGAGTTCGAGCCCCGCGTCGGGCTCTGTGCTGACAGCTCAGAGCCTGGATCCTGTTTCAGATTCTGTGTCTGCCTCTCTCTGACCCTCCCCCTTTCATGCTCTGTCTCTATCTCAAAAAAAAAAAAAAAAAATTAAAAAAAACAAAAACAAAAAATAAAAAACCTCCCCGATCTGAGGTTCTCTCTTCGCTTCTCTTAGGTGTGGATGGACCTGCCTCCCAGGTGTCTGTGGCCGTCCTGTGGACTCCCATGTGACAGTGCTTGGTAAGCCAGAAAGACCTGGTCTGGCCTTTTCATCTCACAGGTAAGACACGAGTCCTCTGCAGAGCATAGACAAGAGCCTCACCCTTGCACTTGGGCCCAGCACTGACCTCCTCACCCTCGGTGCATTCGACACTCTCTTGGCACCCAGGGCTGGGCTGACTCCTGGGGGAGGGGACTGGGGCCTGGAGACAGGATCTGGTGGAGGCCACAAAAAAGAAGACATTTTCTTTGCTCTTGAGGGGCCAGTTGGTCAGGTTTCGCACCTCCCTCAGGAATGGAAAGCCAACTTCCCTGGGAGTGCGGAGACCTGTATTTGGGACGAGCATTGCCAGGAACTTCTTAAAAACCTTTAGCGAATCACTTTGCTTCTCTGAGTCTTAGTTTTCCCCCGTAAAATAAGAAGGTTGAACAAGATGGTCTCTAGGAATTCTTCAAGCTTTAAATCTCTCTTGTCATTATTGAGTCTAACTAGGGCAGTGGCTTTTATCAAGTGTAGATTTGAAATACTCATTTTCTCTGGCACGCTTTGGTTGCCTTAAAGATGTTATGGTTCGTCACTTCCTTTTTTTTTAATGTTTATTCATTTTTGAGAGAGAGAGAGAGAGAGAGAGAGAGACAGTGTGAGTGGGGGAGGGGCAGAGAGAGAGGGAGACACAGAATCCGAAACAGGCTCCAGGATCTGCCTGTCAGCACAGAGCCCGACGCGGGGGCTCGAACCCACGAACCTCGAGATCATGACCTGAGCCAAAGTCGGACACTTAGCCAACTGAGCCACCCAGGCGCCCCGACGTCATTTCCTTCTTTAACGATGGCATATGTGCAGTCGGAAGGTAATATATAGAAGTTCTTTCAGAAAGAATAAAAACAGAGTATCAATGGACTATTCATATACATAAGGTCTAAATAAGCTTTAAGTACTCAGCTATTTGGGTTGCTAGGAAAAAATCATTCTGGCATTTGTTAAAAGGATAAGAAAAGGTTTATTGGGGACTATTGCAAGGTGTCAAGGCTATCGCTGAGAGGTAGGGGAGAGAAAATCAGGCTGAACTCCAAATACAGTAAAGACAGCTAGAGATTTTATAGCCAAGGAACAGAGTGGGGTGGGGGGGAGTCAATGGATGGCAAATCACTAAGAAGAGACATCAAGGGTAGGGGTGGTAAAAAGCAAAATTCAATTGCATAACTTTTAAAGATCTTATTGGCTTAATGCAACGATCCATGAATCACATCGCATCCCATCTAGCAGACAGAAACAATCTCCAAGGAGTTGTACAGAATGAAGACTCTCACAGGTTTAGTGACGTGAGTCTTAGCACAAGCAACTCCATTTTGGACCTATTGTCTTGTGTTTAAGAAGGGATTCTTGCTAAACCCATTTGACCGGATGCTCGATGCAGGCAAGATACCAAGGATGGGAGAATCCTTACCAAACCGACTCGGCAGGATTTTTTGCTACAACTGGACGAGGCAGGTCAAAGACAAGGTCCAAGGATGAGACTTACTTAAAAGAGGGAGCGGAGGATCCTGTCCCAAGTTTGGTCAAGGAAAGAATCTTCGTCAGTGGGAGCAGATCTATTTTCTAGGACGGTGGAACCCTTTCTGGGTGAATTTTTAGTATGATTGTTGGATAACAGGTTCTTCATAGTTGTTTTATGAATGAATTAAATGATGGAGGAGGGGAGGACGGTATAGAGGAAAGATAGGTTCCGCTTGGGTTACAGAGGCACAGTCCTCCGATCACCAGTGTGGTTGACACTCATCTTGGCTGGGGAGCTTCGTATCTTGGGGAGAAACTGAGTCAACTGCCTCTAAAAATAGCTGCCATTACATTATGTTTACCATGGAGAGATAACTGCTAGACTATTTCTTGGATTTCTCATAATCCCCTCAGTTTGTATAGAAAAAAGGTTTTAATAACCCGGTGTACTATTGATTGGTGTTCGGAACGTGCTAATATCACGGTGTAGACACATAACACATTGTCTACACCGCATGCTTCTACACCCTGCCCTCTTTGTTACTGTTCCACCCCCACGCACCACTGGGGATCCCTGGTTCTGGGAGAACAATGCAAAAAGGTGAACAAGTCTTTTGGGTCCCAATGCATGATTTTAATTCAAGATTTAAAAGCACAAATAATTTTGAGAGAGAGATTTTGAACTAAGAGGACAAGAAAGTGGGTAACCTGTGTGCTCCATTCAAGTTATGAGGCTGGTTTGGACTCAGGATTAGGAAGGCAGGCACACTGGCCCTGCCTTGCCGGAGTTTTTGGTGAATGTGGGAGTGCTGCCCCTCTGACACCACTGGTGCGTGAGAGAACATTCCGAACAGAAGATCCATTGGCACAAGTAGAAAACCAAGTCAGAGCATAAAACACCACCACAGACTTAAGAAAAATGTCCCCTTCTATTTGGCGTTCCTGGGGGTTTCAAAACCTTCCAGAAGGAAAACAGAAAGAAAAACAAATGGCAAAACAAAAGAAACAGAGCATCCTCCCGAGAAGGGAGAAGGAAAAATGTTTCCCACTCCCCTCAAATATATAGAGAATGGAGAAAATCAAGAAAACCAAAAAGCTTTTTGCTTTTCATTTGTATGTATGAACACTTTGTCGTTTCCAGGGGAAGAAAGCAGTGTGCAAATTGTGTTCGCAGATTGATTTTGCTGAATAGATGCAGCTTCATTTTATTCAATCAGAGAATAATTCTTTTCAATTATCACCCTATTTGAAAACAATGTATTTTTAGCCATCGAACAGAACCTTTGGAGCTGTGACTGAGTGCTTCTTTGCAGCGGTCTGTGAGTTTTGATGTTTGAGTTTTCTCCTATTCAGGCACACAGACTTTGGAGCCTGAGTGAAAAGGCGTCCCTAGGCTGTAAATGGCATAGAAACAAAAGTGAGCTGTTTGCTGCTCATGGTCAAACCAACTTCGAGAGACCGGTCTCTGGTTCATCTGGACACGACGAATCCAACTCAAGCGGATTCTAGAAATGACTTTGAACATAAATTGTACTCCAGTTGTTTCCATCAAAACCGTTCCCTGTTCCTGGGCTCCTAGAATTCCGACTTAGCATTTCCATAACACCTCGGTGAATTTGAGGGCTTTCTGGGTAATTAGCATGCAAATGTGCATTTCAATGCAAGATCTAGACAAGCTTTCACTCTCCTGCTGAGGGATTGATTTTGTTAGAGGGCCCGAGAAGGTGTGTTTTTCATTTAGACATGCTTGTGTGACTGCGGAAACACAACGGGTAAATTCCACGTAGGCTGTAATGGATAAGGAACCTTATGAGAAATGAGATATATCCCCACAGCAAGTGAAAAACATCCGTGCCCTGTACTGGTCTGCATATACTGGCTGAAAGATGAGGCATCAAGGAGTGTTCATTTCCAGCAATTCCTGCTTTTTCTGGATTTAAAATGTTGTTGCAAAGGGGCTTTAAAGAAAGCTTCAGTCATTAACTGCAAAATAACTGTATTAGAGGACTTTATTAAGTCTCTCAATCTGACTTCATTTATTATTTCTAAGAATGACTCCCGTAGGAGTGAGGGAGCAAAGCCTTTGTTCGATCTTCTTTTCCTCCCAGGAAGGAGCCCCACCAGAGAGAAGTCTGTAAAGGTTTTCCCCGGGGACAGTCAGGAGAGTGGATTGTCATTCTCTCTGGCAAACGTCTCCGCCTGGAGCGCCTAAATTGTCTATCTTTAAGATCAGATTTCCAAGTTTTTCGTTTTCTTTCTTTTTCTTTCTTTCTTTCTTTTTCTTTCGTTCTTTCTTTCTTTCTTTCTCTTTCTCTCTCTTCTTCTTCTCTTTCTTTCTTTCTCTCTCTCTTTCTTTCTCTTTCTCTCTCTTTTTCTTCTCCTTCTTTTTGTAGTGGAATGTTCTTTTCTGCCTGGGTGGACATTTTGTGGGTGGTATGGCACATCCTGCAGTGTCTGGAATAAGACTGAGCGGGGAGGACTCAGCATGTCAGGCATCAGGGCAGCTCGAAGCTTCTGGAGCCATCTTGTGGCAAGACAGTGAGTGGTTGCCGGACATTTGCACTCCCCGCCTTTTGAAGGAGGGAAAGATGAATTGGCCCCCCGGTGGTGGGGAGGGGAGGGAAGCTTTGTCCTTGAATGGGTGGTGATGGGGCCAGAGGATGAAAATGCACAGCTTTGTAGCACCCAGGATTATGGGTATACCATTTTTTGTAAGCCTGTAAGGGGGCAAAATATTAACAGAGGTTAGTTACCCCTGGTCACGGGACTGTGAGTGACAGTTGCTTCTTTATATATTTGTCTAACCTCTTAACAAGTCTCCACAATGAGACTGTATTACTTTCAGAATCCTGAGACACTAATTACAAAAAAACATTTTTTTAATGTTGGTTTATTTTTGAGAGAGAGGGAGAGACAGAGCGCGAGCTGGGGAAGGGACAGAGAGAGAGAGGGAGACCCAGAATCCAGAGCAGGCTCCAGGCTCTGAGCCGTCAGCACAGACTCCGACACGGGGCTCGAACCCACGGACCGTGAGATCATGACCTGAGCCGAAGTCGGACGCTTAACCGACTGAGCCACCCCGGTACCTGCTAATCATTTTTAAACTCCCCATGCAGGAGAAGGTCGCGAGAGATCACGGAGCTGACCATAGCGGGAAGGCACCAAAGCAAGAACTCAGCCCCATTTGGGCTGGAACCCCTCCTGAGGCCTCACGAACCCTGACCTGGCAGCCGCAGCGTGGCAGGAGCGGGGGGCATCTGCTCCCCATGTAGGAGATCTCCATTCTCCGAAAGGTGCTCCAAAGGGGCCCTGCCTCTGCTCCCCTTCGTCACCTCGCGGGGCTGTGGGGCCTGCATTCACTGAGAGCTGCCCTTGACTGTGGTACCAGCTTCTAGCGCGTTGATTTATGGAGCTATTTGGTGTCAGGTAATTGCCCATCAATATCCTATTTATCACCCAGCTTGTCACGGGTTGTGGCTGCTATTCCACAAAGCCAAGGCCTTTGAGAAGGGGCCAGTGGCTCAAAGCACAGGAAGAGGAGGCAGGAAACGTACCATGGCCAAGTTCTTTTCTCCCCACTTTGCTTATTGCCGGGCTTTCCCTTGAACAAGGGGAGGGACAATGGCAGGTGTCCAGGGCACGGAGCTGCTGACTGTAGCACGACTTCTGGACGCCAGAAGGATCCCTCTTGTTCCAGCCCTTCTCCCCCAGTGTCCTTCCTAAATAGCTGTGATCTATGTTGGATAGGAACAAAATCTGCATATTCAGTAGGCCATTAAGGTTTTTAAAAAGTACAGATTAATAGGCTGGAAAGAAATCTATCAAAACACAAATACTCTTCTTTTTTTTTTTTTTTAATTTTTTTTTTTCAACGTTTTTTATTTATTTTTGGGACAGAGAGAGACATAGCATGAACGGGGGAGGGGCAGAGAGAGAGGGAGACACAGAACCGGAAACAGGCTCCAGGCTCCGAGCCATCAGCCCAGAGCCTGATGCGGGGCTCGAACTCACGGACCGCGAGATCGTGACCTGGCTGAAGTCGGACGCTTAACCGACTGCGCCACCCAGGCGCCCCACAAATACTCTTCTTGATAGAAAACTTCTTTGCTCCGTTTTCCGTATCCCCTATCACGAGCACGAGAACAAAGGAATGCACTTGAGGACATTCACTGAGACTTGAACTCCCACAATTAAGGAGTCACTCATTTGGCCTCAAGTTTTTTGTACCTTTAAAATGCAGATTCTGGGGCACCTGGGTGGCTCAGGTGGTTAAGCTTTTGACTTCGGCTCAGGTCATGATCTTGCCGTTCATGGGTGCCAGCCCTGCATCGGGCTCTGTGCTGACGGCTCGGAGCCTGGAGCCTCCTTTGGATTCTGTGTCTCCCTCTCTCTCTGCCCCTCTCCCGCTCACACTCTGTCTTTCTCTCTCTCAAAAATAAATCAACATTAAAAAAAAAAAAAAAGTAAAACAATGCAGATTCTGAAGAGTTCATCATTCTAGAAAGAAGGCTTTGGAATTAATGGGCCTCCAGAGAGCAGCCTCTGATGAACCTGAGGGTGTGTGGGGGTGGAGGGGGGTGTGCTGGGAGAAAAGGGTGGAAACTGGGCTGGGAAACCAGCTTTTGCCCCCATGAGGTTTGCCACAGGTGCACCTGGTGAGCCAGCACACTGGGAATCTCAAGTACAGACGTGAGGACCCTCCCTGCTTTGCAGGACCGAATTGCTGGAAAGCCCAGCTGTCGTCTGCAGCCCTGGAGATCAGGAAACCCTGGACCTTCCGGGCCCTCCCTTGCCCTTGAGTTTCAAGGGCTCTGCCCAGACGCCCTTGCCTCCTCCCACCCGGGGCTCTGCAGGGGGAGCAAAGGAAGCAGGAGCTCGGGTTATTTCACAACAGAAAGTTCCCGGCTCCTAACACTGAGTGATTAAAAGTGATTTTTCTTTTAAGAAAAAAGAAGCCTTTTATCATACTCCTAGGGCTGTCAGAAACCATTCGGGTAGATTTTCCTAGTCTTGTTTTTTCAGATGCAGAAGTGGGAGGGAGTAGCTGTCCTCACCCCAACTCGCCCTTATACACCCCCGGGGAGGAGAGAGAGGTTTTCAGGTTCGGTCAGGGAGGCGATTTGCGCCACGGTTCTCCTTCCACCCAGGGCGGCCCGCACTGAATGAAAGGAGGCTGTGGATTGTTTCAATCCGCAGATTCCCCTTTATACGGATTATGTCTGAAAATCTGGGTCCCCAGGCATGGTGTGAAGGGGCTGAGGAGAGCGGACATTCACCGGGTTCATTCTCTGTGCCAGGCACCGTTGTTGACAGCTTTGTGTTTATTCATCTGTTCGATTCTCACAACAACCTGATGAGCAGGGATTATTGTCATTGCCATTTTCTGGGCAAAGAAACTGAGAGCCAGAGTCGCCTGCCCAAGACCACTCAGTAGCAGAGCTAGGCAATGAACCTGATGACCACGGTATCAGCCGATGCCCTGACACACATCTCCCACGATGGTCATTTCGGATTTTGCTTACAGCTGTGCATAAAACTTTAAAAAATTATAATGAGATACCTTTCCAGGCGTTATGCTAATCATAACGTGCTCACAATTTACATCCATAATTAGGAGACTGGGGAGTGAGTGACCCTATTGCTCCAAAAGGGAGGGTACAGATATTACTCCCTGTGGAAACCACATACCCAAGTCCCAAGAATTAAACTAGCATACCAACGGGCACTGGGAGCCCATCATCTAAATATTCTCAGGGTCCAAGGATTTCAGTGATTACGTGTCTCAATGGCATGAGTCTAAAAAGACAAGGAGGGGTGGCTGGGTGACTTAGTCGGTTGGGTGCCCGACTACTGACTTGGGCTCAGGTCGTGATCTTACCGTTCATGAGATCGAGCTCCGTGTCGGGTCAACAGCGCAGAGCCTGCTTGGGATTCTTCTCTCTCTCTCTCTCTCTCTCTCTCTCTCTCTCTCCTCTCTCTCTCTCTCTCTCAAAATAAATAACCATTTAAAAACAAATAAACAAAAAGACGAGGAGATGAGTCAACCAACTCAAGCCTGCCCCGGTTCAGTGCAGGGGAGGGAAAGGTCTTTGTCCATCTACCCTCGTAGGTTCTCTGGCTGGAGCTCCGTAGATGGGACTCACAAAATTCTCGTTCACCAGACAAAAGGACACAAATGTATTTAACATAGGCTTTACATGACCCAGGAGCCTTCATAAGAAAAAGAAGACCCGAGAAAGGTGAACCCTGTGTGTTTTTACACTGGGCTTGGAGGATGGTGGAAAGTTGTGGGAGAACACAGTAGGACAAAAAGATACGAGCTAGGGGCGCCTGGGTGGCGCAGTCGGTTAAGCGTCCGACTTCAGCCAGGTCACGATCTCGCGGTCCGTGAGTTCGAGCCCCGCGTCAGGCTCTGGGCTGACGGCTCGGAGCCTGGAGCCTGTTTCCGATTCTGTGTCTCCCTCTCTCTCTGCCCCTCCCCCGTTCATGCTCTGTCTCTCTCTGCCCCAAAAATAAATAAAAAACGTTAAAAAAAAAAATTAGAAAAAAAAAAAAAAAAGATACGAGCTAATTGCAGTCAACTTGGAGGAAACTTAGCGAGTCCTCTTTGTTTGAATTCCTCTCAGCGCCCTGTTCAGTCTTTGGAGATGAGGATGTTCCTTTCCTCTGGGTATAGGGAGGGCACCTCTCATGTGAGGGTCTCATGACCTGTTTTGGGGGCCACCGGGGAGGTCGGGGAGACCTTCCCGCACCTGCCGTTACTCAAATTCCGTCAGCTAAAAATTTTCAGTATGCCAAGTTGCCATGAACCCTGTCATCAGCAAACAACAAAACTGGAATAACAAAATGTTAAAGCCGATGGCACCTTGCAACCTAGGCATTCAGCGTAGCGTGGGTGACAAATTTCTTAGACAACTTATTTCTTATATTTTTTAAATTGTCTCCTTATGGAAACGAATCTGTTCATTAAAAAAAAAAAAGTTTGGGGGAGCCTGGCTGGTTCTGTCCGTAAAGCATGCAACTCATGACCTCTGGGGGGGGTGGGGGCGGGGGCGTGAGTTCAAGCCCCATGTTAACTGTAGAGCGTACTTAACGAAAAAAGTTCCGTTCTTTTGTTTCTCTTTAACTTTGAGGAACGGTAACTTGCAAATCTCTGCTTGGATTAATGTCTTCATACCCACACTTAACCCTTGACATTGAAACCTGAGCTGAGGGAACACTTTGGAACACTTGCTAAAGATCCACTCTGACCTTCTCTGTGGAATTTTCTAGTTCGTAGCTGACCTCTGCGGGTTCTTGTGTCCTTTTTACGTGGTGTCTTCGACAGAGATGCCAACTGTACGTGAAAAATGATAACGGAACATGTCCTGGGGGAGGCTACTCTCCGAGTGTCCTCTCCCAGGCTCCGAGGCTCGGCCAGCGACAAGCTAAGGCAAGATTTGGTTTCTTCCCTGGAGTGATTTACTTTACGGCTCTGGACTATGTTCCCAGCCAGACGCCATCCCCCAGATGGGGGGATAGAGAGCCCAGGCCTTTGGGACTCTGTCAATAATGGAACGATGAACCCCCGACTAAGCCTAAAAGGAATCGGATGGCTAGTATTTAAGAGATATACCAAAGCCTTCCTCGTTTCTCCATTTGCTTTCTATGGGATTTCATATCTGTGAGCATAGTCTCTGAATGGCGCCACATGGCAATCCTGAGTCCCAGGGCACTCATTGAGTAAAGAACATGAGCAAGAAGGGAGCGTTTGAGTTATCCCATAAATGTTTTTAACTCACCAGTAATGTCTACGTAGCTAGTAATCATGGCTCCCGGGCATGGACAGGGCTTTCCTGATGCTAAATTTTGTGCTAATCCCTAAAGCCTGCTAGGGTGGGTTCCATATTATTACCTCTGAGTGGGGCACTGATGTCCCTCTCTGGCAATTCTGAGCTCCCTTTTTACTTTTTATTTTATGATTGTCCTACTTAGCTAGGGAAAATTCAAACTGAATAAGGAAAATCTCATCTCATTCAGCCAAGTTTTCTCTCTCATCCTAATTCTTAAAGGAATAAATAATTGCATAGAAGGGATACAAGTCAAGCTTTCTGTTCTGTAAGCGTCTATCATATGTACCTCTCTTTCCTCATTTCTCTTATGCATATTAACAAAGTTAAAAGAGATTAAAGATTTTTTTTTCTGGGAAGCAAATAAACGAAATCGCTCAGTGATTTAGCAGATAAATGACTTGATAATATAGATATAAATGCATTCATCTGGGTTTTTCAAGGTTTTTTTTCCTCTAAAAGTAAAGACTATGGAATATCAAAAAGGAAAGACAGACATTAAGATTTTTCAAAGAAAGGAACCTATAAATAACTAATTGGACGATCACTTGATTTGTATGTCAGATGTGTAAGTACTTAGAGAGAACACTGTTTGGTTCAGCTGTTCTCATCAGTATGATTAATGACTACTTAAAAGTGCTTGATTCCATTTGTATGCCAGCTGTTGTGTAAAACAAACTGGGACTTTCTCAAGATAATCAGAGTCCGACTGTCTGCAGGATTTGGGGGCTGATACCTAGGAGCTGGAAAAGGAAATTGATGGCGCTCAGCTCATGGCCCTGAGGTCAGACCCAGACACTCGCGCCTGAAATAGACCCAAAGCAGATGCCGATTACTGGGGACGTGTAAGAACAAGGGCCTTCTCCTGTGCAGGTTTCCGATGACGGAAAGATCTGAGCCAATCTGGAGCTCTACGCACGGTTAGCAAGTTAACAAGGACCTGAGTGGTCCTCACGACGCAAACGGTACGTTGGAAGGGAAACGTGCGAGATGAGTCACTCACAGTCGCAGACGAGCTGGGCCAAGCAGCAATACAAAGTCATTAAGCCGTGGGAGCCACGCTCTGTTCTCGCCTAACGAAGCAGCCACGACAGGTTGCATCCTGCGGATAGGCAAGGGGCGGGTTACGTGGGGATGCACGCATGCGCGATGAGGGTGGTGTGGGGGCGTCCGCTCCAAAGACCGCGAGCCTTTCTGAATTTTCACTTCCTGTTGCACAACTTCACAAGCGGCTGTGCGGTCATTGCCTCCCCTACCCCGAAGGGGAGAAGGCGTTTTACCTGGAAATGAGAGTACTCCTCCTGACCGCACCGCTACTTTCGAAAGTATCCAGGGGAAAATGAAAACGGGTGAAAAGCCCATTTTTAGTTTTTAAAGTCAGCTCGTTTCAGGCATCAAGACAGTCAACAAATACCGCTCAACTCATCTCGTGCTAGTAAATCTGCCAGTAAGGTGTCTGTCAGACGCGAAATAATGTCCCGTTTCGTTGGGAGAGATCAAAGCATAATAGCTAACAGTTGTCTGCTTACCGTGTTTGGCCCTGCACTGTGCAAGTTACAGGCACTTTCTTATTATTTCTTCCGCAGGGCAACCTGGTGAGGTCGCTGGTGTTATTACATCCTCATTTAAAATTTTTTTAAGTTTATTTATTTTGAGAGAGAGAGAGGCGGAGCATACAATCGAGGAGGGGCAGAGAGAGAGAGGGAGAGAGAGAGAGAGAATCCCAAGCAGCCTCCACAGCACTGTCGGGGCAGAGCCTGCTGTGGGGCTCGAACTCATGAAACCTTGAGATCATGACCTGTGCCCAGACCAAGAGTCGGGTGCTTAACCGACTGTGTCACCCAGGCGTCCCTATTACATCCTCGTTTTAAAGACAAGAAGACCAAAACATTTGCTCAACATCCCACAGTTGAGAATGGTAGGAGGAGGGCTCACACCCAAGTTCCTCAGACTCCCAAGTTTCTCTGTTGCTCGGAAACAGCACCTGATGTTTACTTGCTTTACGAAAATGGGCCCAGGCAGTGAGCGTGCGGGGAAACGCCAGAGTGAGTGCCAAAGACAGCGTTAGAGAGGTCATCAGAAGAGCAAAAGGCATCCGGGGAAGCTCAGGGGAGAAAGTGAGGCTTCTCTGAATTTGAACTTGTAAACAAAAGATTAGGGGGGATGATACGGAGGATAACTACCACACTCTCTCACCAACACTCCTTTAGAAAGAAAATTGGACTCAAGAGTCATCGAGCTGATATATAAGTCATTGAGCTGATATACAATTACGGATACATAATAAAGTTTTATTTATGTAAAATGTTATAAAGAGGTGTATCTCAGGGTGTCTGAGTGGCTCAGTCGGTTAAGTGTCCGACTCTTGGTTTTGGCTCGGGTCACGGTCTCACGGTTCGCGAGTTCGAGCCCCGCATCGGGCTCTGTGCTAACAGTGCAGAGCCTGCTTGAAATTCTCTCTCTCCCTCTCTCTCTCTCTCTGCCTCTCTTTCTCTCTCTCTGCCCCTCCCCCATTCGCACTCTTTCTCTCAAAAACAAATAAATATACTTAAAAAAATTAAAAAATATATATATATATATAACTATAGAGATAATGGCTAGGGTAGGTTTCCATAACCATGTGTCGACTATCTCTCTATTTTATAGATAAGAAATTCCATAACGCCTTTTATACCATAAGAATTGATCAAGTGCCTGGGAGAGAATTCTCCGTGACTCTCCTTTGTTTCTGCATGTCTTACACTCAGAGGCTTCCTGACTGCCTTTGTTCTGCCTTGACTCTCTTTTCAAGGATGTTGGCACACAGCCTGGGAAGATAGAGATAGTGTCTCCCTCTGGTGAAAGGGCGGCTATGCTTACTGCCCATTGTAAAAGACTGGGTTCTGTAAGAGCAAGGTCCCTCTCCCGATGCACAATCCACTGCACTTGCTGGCATGCGTCTGGGTCTATCCAGGTCGTCCCCACGAGACTTGGGAGCAGAGAGAACGGACACACTGTGCTTGGCTCATGCTGCTTGCTGTGCGGTGAGTAACGAAGTCCTTTGTCTTTGACCCAGGAGTCTCATGTCTGATGCCAGCAGCCAAGAAACTGTGGCAGTTAGCTTGCCCCTGGAGTAAACCCTCAGACCCTTCACCCTCCAGAAGTTAGGAACATTTCTTTCCTAGACGGGTCACGTTTGTCCTCATCCTTGTAGAAAAATAAGGCCACTGCTCTGGGGTCCATTGGATTAACATCAAGTAGGTCCATCTTACAGCCTAAAGAAACCAAGGAAGACAAAATGCCAGCGTGAGAGTCTCCCTTAAATTTTTAGCCAGGTGCTCGGAGACTAAGTGAGGTAAAGCACAACTGCTTGCCTGTCCATACCCTCAAAATGCACTGGAAGTAAGGGTTGACGGACCGGCCCAGGAGCCAAATAGAATAAAGAATTCCCTCAAAATGTGCTAAAGGAAGAGGCGTGAACAGAACACTGTGTGAGCAGTGTGAGGAAAACGAGCTATAAACACACCCACATACACACATGCACGCACACGCGGGCGTGTACTCCCATATCCACACTCCTTCCTGCCCCTAATCACACACACATCGGTCATTCGCACCATGGTCGCCTTTCAACTGAACAGCGGGATTATTAGGCACATACTATTGGGAGCATAGCCTCTGGAAACAAATCAGGTTCAAATTTAAAACTTTGCTGCTTCTTAGCCGAGTGATTTTTGGATAAGTTACTTAGCTTCTCTTGACACATAGGAAACAATATGCACATATTTGTTATTGTGTCTCCCCATTTTCCAAAAGAGTAAACTGAGGAACAGAGAGGTTGAGTAACTTTGTCCAGGTCACACAGGTAGAAAAAGACGCACAACTTAACTTCAGCTCTGACCCTAAAATCTAGGCCTTTACCCCCGCTATTATATTGCTTCTCGATAATAAGGGCCTATTGAATTCATTAGTAAAATCACAGCAGAATTTCTTTACCCTTTCCAACAATACTTAATATTTTAAAAATGGTTATTTGTGGGTTGTTTATTGGCAGATCAGTACAGGTCTCCTGTACTGCCTGAGTTCCGTGAGAGCCTTATTTGAATTCATTATATTAATATATTCCCAGCTCACACTTTGATGGCTGTCTTTTGAAGTCAGGTCCACTTTTATTATTAAAATAATATATATTCAGGGTTTTAAGAGTATAAGCCCAAGCAAAGCTTTTGCTAGTTATCAATATAAAAATATTCAGGTAACTTTAAAGAATAGTACTTTTAAATACTAAATTGTAGATAAGTGATTTGTTACTATTGTATTGCTTTAAGATTACACCCCAAACAGTGATATTTTCCATGTAATTTTCGTAGAGGCTGTTTATCCTACCTTATTAGTGCTGAGTTAGGAAAAGAAAGAAACAACTAATATATGTATTACAGCGTTTCTTTGAAGAGTTCTAAAGGAGGGGCGCCTGGGTGGCTCAGTGGGTGAAACGTCCGACCTCGGCTCAGGTCATGATCTCACGGTCCGGGAGTTCAGCCCGCATCGGGCTCTGTGCTGATGGCTCAGAGCCTGGAGCCTGCTTTGGATTCTGTTGTCTCCCTCTCTCTCTGCCCCTCTCCTAGTCATGCTCTGTCTCTTTCTCTCTGTGTCTCTGTGTCTCTGTGTCTCTCTTTCTCTCAAAAATAAAAGCATTAAAAAATTTAAAATAAATGGAGAGTTCTAAAGGAAAACACACCATCTCCTGATGCATCGTATCTCCAGATTACACCTTCTGCAGAGGAATATCGCGGTGATAATCTTGTTGAGAAACAAGTTACCATATTTGAAGAATTCTGTGGCAATAAAAAGAAAAGGTCAGTATCCATTTGACTTCGCGTAGTATTTTGAGCATCCGGAAAAGTATTTTTCGTGGACGACAATGGTGCTTCTTTGACAAGGAATTAGTGCATTTGAAATCTGATGTGTATTTCATAAAAGTGCAGTGTAGACTCGAATCCTCATTTAGGATACCTGCTCAAGAGCCGGGGAGGGAAGCCTGGGGAGAGGATTCTATTTACCTGTCCATTTCTGTATTCAATTAATAGCTGCTTTTAAAAGTTAGGTATTAATTTTAATGAAATGGTTTGACCTCCAGAAGAGAACAACACACTACTTTATAATACATTGTTCTGAAACCTCACAACCACAACACCTGCGGGGTATTCACAGCTTTTAAGTGACAGAGTAGGATTCCAACTCACATCTCCTTGGTTCCAGATATTTCCCCATGTTTCCTGGGTCTAGTTCTGACCAAATAACCTGTTATTTCAGCCCAAAGCACCTAATTCCCGAAAGAGATCCTCAGCACTTTCTGCCCCCACTGCAGTGGCTTAGACAGTCATGTGTTCCGGGTCATACTGCTATAAAGCAGAGGGCTGCTGTCAGCGTGGGTCCTTGGGTGACTGTGTGAAAACAGAGCCTCCTTTACTGACCTGTGTTTGACATGTAATACGACAAAGGACAGGCTACTGAGATCTGGCGATTGTTTATTACCACTGTATGGATGTCCCTACTTAAACACCGTTGTCTTTGACTATTCTCCAAGTGGATTATCTTTTGCTCATTGGTTTATAGAAGCTCTTTGTTTGTTAAGGACACTGACATGATGTCTGATACATATGCTGCAAATATTTTACTCCCTGACTATGATTTTGCTTACATTTTATTTTGCTGAACAGAAATATTTTTGCTGGTGCTGTATTTTTCTACACAGGAATTTGAAAGATTTACGGAGCCAAACTTGTCAGATATTTTCTTCTGTGGCTTCTCATTTATCTGTCATTATAGAAAGGATCTTCCCTTGGGAAAATTATTCCCGTTGTCACTTACTGAATAGGCTATCACTGTGCCTTGTTCCTGGCAGAAAAGCGATTTTTATCAATACTAAATCCATATATATATATACATATTATATACATATATATGTATATATATATATGTATATAATATGTATCTGTGTCTGTACTGTTAATATTTTTCTATTTTTATGTCCATACCATACTAATTTATTACTGCCTTTTTTTTTTTTTAACGTTTATTTATTTTTGAGACAGAGAGAGACAGAGCATGAACAGGGGAGGGGCAGAGAGAGAGAGGGAGACACAGAATCTGAGCCATCAGCCCAGAGCCCGACGCGGGGCTCGAACTCACGGACCGTGAGATCGTGACCTGAGCTGAAGTCGGATGCTTAACCGACTGAGCCACCCAGGCGCCCCTATTACTGCCTTTTAATATATGTCCTGGTATATGATGAAGCCAATTCTTTGTTTTCTTACTTTCAAATATTATTGGCATGCATATGCATTCATTCTTCCAGATAAAGTTTACTATTTGTCAGTTTCCAGAAAAGGAAATGTGTCGGGATTCTGAATGAGATCCTAAATGCATATATTAATATGGGAAGCATTAAAATCTTTGTACTGCTGAGTTTCCATCAAGGAAAATGGTGTGTATCTTCATTAATTCAGATCTCGTTAAAATTTTACAGTTTTTCTTATGTATTTCTTATTAAATCTATTTCTAGGTATTTTATGCTGTGTGTGGCTATTGTGAATGTATTGTCTCGTGGTAACACAAAATAGATAAACTTCAAAGGACTGTCTGAAAATATAATTGAAACTCATTCCTGTTCAGTAATTACCTAGAGCCTCGCTGAGAGAGACGTTATACACAAATGTTTCAAAGATGAAAAAAAGGGGAGAGGGGGGTAACCCTTGGCCTGTACCAGGCTGGAAAATGTAATGTCTACCTGGACTGTAGCACAGGGACTCTGAATGGAATCCATTTTGATGTTAGGCCATCGCCTACGAAAACCCTTTTCAGAACTTACTAGGAGGTTGTTTTTCAAAGATGTTATTTTCTATATTACATTTGTCATCTGTATGAAACTCCCAAAGAGGAAATTCCCTGGTCTTTGTTCCTCCTGAGAAACCGCTTTGTGCTTTTAGCGAGCGGACCCTATTATAAATCATGTAACTGATAGCATTTCCCTCTGCATTGTCTGCTGGAGAGCTTAGCGTCAAATTTTCACCCACTGCTAACAAATGCATGGGATTTTCATGGATGCATTTGAATTCTAAGCTTATTCCTGGCCCTGGTGAACTTTCTTTCCGACACTTAGGCCTGTTTTTCATTTATTTTTACCTTGTTACATCTTACATATCTCTGTAATCCACTTTAAATGCGTTCTGGATCAAAACAGGCTTGAAAATGCTTAGACGGGTTTGCATCCTATAATCTATGCTTCAGTTCATGAAATTGCATGATAAATGTAATTGCCCCACCATTTGATATAAAGAGCTTTATTCTGAAATAAGGAAATACAAATTCTTTGAAGTTACACATCGGTTCATACAGAATCATCTCAGCCTTCACTTCTAAAATCAAGCTGACTTTTAAAAACCTTCGAGTAAAACGGTTACAATAAACTTGAGACTCAAAGCCAGACTAAGATATATATATTTGATGAGAGTCATCCCATTACTAGTTTTTATTCATCATTTGAAATGGGTGTCTGTTCCCCATTTTGTTCTGAATACCGAAAACACAATTTCTGACAAAGATTTACTCGATTTCTACATTTAAAAGTTTCTAAAGAAAGAATTTTTAAGCTAAATACATTTAAAATACTCTTTTCGTGACCCAGCATTAAAACGTGTAAAAGGAAATCAGAATTGTTTTGAACTGGAGGTATAGTTTCAAGTAATCCAAGACAGGACAGAAGACAAACAGTTCACGGGAACAGGTTTGAGAAAGATTTTTGGGTCAGTGAAGGATATTAAATGGTGTTATTGACAGAAATACACTTTAAAAAACACGAACGCAAATTTTTAGAAAGGAATTTATAGTACTAAAATCAATCTAGAAATGTTCGAACTATCAATAATCCTACTTTACAAAAGTGGGACAAGGTGACGGAAGACACTGAACACCATTGAGTGTATTTAGCCAAGTGTCCCTGAAGCATTCTGGGCATGAAGGATGACAGTCATGAGGCCACGGTATTGTCCCGGGAACAGCAGCTGGGTGGTTTTACACATGATTCCCAAAGGGCACAGAGGCTCCTTAGGAAACAGTGGAGAGGATTAATTTTGACAATAATAAACTTTACATGAGGGCCAGGGAGCATAAAATGATCCAATCAGACCGAACTCTTGCCAAGAGACTGAAATCAGAAACACGACCAAGTTCAATCCCAGTGTCCTCATTCCTACGCAGACAGAAAGAACATTTCTCATACTTTTATTTAAAGACATAAAACCAATTGGTGAACTTCAGCGAAAGCGTATCTAGTGAACTTCTCTCCCGTGAACCCCCGTTTGGTCATTTGATCGTTTAGAGGTATCTGTAAAGATCTGCCTCTCTACTCCTTAACTTCATCAGCCCGCCTGGATGGAACATGAGGTCAACTATGGAGACCTCAGGAGGAGGGAGAGCCCCGATCAGTCCCTTACGAGATTCATTCATCAACTGAACTTCATTCCAAGCTCTGCCATACTCCCCACGAACCAGAGAGCAGCCGATGCCAATTTTATCAGCCAGAGCCTGTGGGAGAAAACACAAGATCGACCAAAAGTGAGGAGGGAGAGGAGGGGAGAAAAAAAAAAAATCCCGAGCTCTAAGACCCGTCTCGTTGAAGGGGAAATCTACGACTCTTGCAAAGAAGTGCTTAGAAAGGAGGCTGGAAGAAAAAAAAACCCCAAAAACACGTGGAGTATTGTGATAGGAACCAATAAAATGTGACAAGTTCCCCTCTTCCTCGAGATCCTGTAGCCTCAAAAATCTCTGTGTAGGTCCTGCTGGGAAGTGACATTTTTCAGGCAGTTACACGGCATTGTATCAGGACAAGATTGATAACGTCATTGGAGAAAAGCTATTCCGCGGGTTTTCAACACTAGTGCATCTATCAATCTTTCCATGCTTCTAGGCTGCTCTGGGGGTGTGATATGCAGTGGGATTGAATGGAGGGAGCAAATTGGTGGGAACCTATTTCTTGCCGATTTGTTCTGTGCGATGGAAATCGTGCGGTGAGCAGGAGGAGCTGGCTGGCCGGGGACGGTCCTGCTCTGCTGGGGCTGCCTGCTGCCACTTCCTGAGTTGTGTAATGTTCCTTGGAAATGGTCTCTTCAGTTCGTCCTGGTTTTGAGGTTATTTACAAAGTACCTTCAAAATAATCTGGAAACTGGGGCGCCCGGGTGACTCAGTCGGTGAAGCATCCGATTCTTGACCAGGTCACGATCTCACCGTAAGGTGGGTACGAGCCCCACGTTGGACCCTGTGCTGACGGCTCAGAGCCTGGAGCCTGTTTCAGAGTCTGTGTCTCCCTCTCTCTCTGCTCCTCCCCTGCTCACACTCTCCACCTCTCTCTCTGTCTCTCTCAAATTAATAAGCAAACGTTAAAAAATAATAATCTGGAAACTTCTTTGCCACATCATGATGGATTGAGAGAGCTGGCTCAGACTTGCCTGGGTTTGAATTTCGGCTCAGCCGCTCCCTGGCTGCTGTCACCGCAAACAAAGGGCTCAGCCTCTCTGTGCCTCCGTTTCTTCGTCTGGGAAATGAGGATAACCGTAGAGCCTCCTGCTTAGCAGGTGATAAGGATGAAGTGGATTAAAACGTGTCAAGTGCTTCGGGCTGTGAGCCCCGCACAGAGCAGGTGCTCAATAAATGCTCCTAGCCAGAGGAGGCAGGAATCGCGTTGTTTTAATCACCTGTTTATATATTCATGTGACTTACTGATTACGTACTGTGTCGTGATGGCACCAGGCAGTCTTGGGTGGACCAAGACGATTAAGACATGGTCGTCATTTTTCAGGCCGTACCTCCTATCTAGGCTGAGCCTGCCTGGTAAACAGTCAACTCTCACATAACAGTATCCAAATGTATGGCACTCTGTGGTATTGTCATTTATGATACGAAATACACGTTTGGTCTTCGTCCGTTTCCGCACAGAACTCCTAAACCCTTGGGATTTCCTAAGTGATGAGCGCCATAAAAGTGTCTTTTCTTAATGAGGTGGCTTTTGGACCACCCCCAAGGGTGGGGATGGTTTGGCAGGCGAACCAATCTTGCGACTGGAGGGTTAGAACTTTCAGCTCCACCTCCTGACCTCTGGGGAGGGGAGGGGGTTGCAGGTTGAATCAGTCCCCGGTGGCCAATGACTTCATCAATCATGACTATGTAATGAAGCCTCTATAAAAATCCAAAAGGAGAGGTTCTGGAGAAGTGCCGGGTTGGTGACCACATGGAGATTCGGGGAGAATGGTGTGCCTGGAGGGGACACGGAGGCTCCAAGCCCTCTCCCCATACCATTCCTTTTTTAATTTTTTTAAAATGTTTTTATTTATTTTTGAGACAGAGAGAGACAAAGCATGAGCGGGGGAGGGGCAGAGAGAGAGGGAGACACAGAAGCCAAAGCAGGCTCCAGGCTCCGAGCTGTCAGCACAGAGCCCGACGCAGGGCTCAAACCCACGAACTGCGAGATCATGACCTGAGCCGAAGTCGGATGCTCAACCGACTGAGCCACCCAGGCGCCCCAACCCCATACCATTCTTCATGCAATTCTTCCATCTGGCTGTTCCTGAGTTACATCCTTTTCTAACAAACTGCCGATCAAGTCAGGAAAAGGTGTCTGAGTTCTGGGAGCCGCTCTAACAAATTAATCAACCCTGAGGGGGCTGTGTCCAGGGGAACCTCCAATCTGTTGGTCAGAGGCACAGATGACAACCTGGGCTTGTGACTGGTGGCTGAAACGTGTGTGGCCGGGAGGGGACAGTCTTGTAGGGCTGAGCCCTTAACCTGTGGGATCTGACATCATCTCCAGGCAGGTAGTGTCAGAATTGAGTTGAACTGACCCAGCTGAGGTCGGAGGATTACCTGAATGTATAGAAACTCCCCACCCCGATCCCCGCCACCCCTCCCCCATTGGAATTGGTACCAAAATCATCTTACACTCACTGTCTTCCGGGGTAGAGAGCCAAAAATAAACATGGTTTCCAAAATAATGGTTACTGACCTCTTAAACTCCATGGCAAGGCACTTTAAATCATCACAATAATCCTGTGAAATAGATACTATTGCATTTCCCATTTTATGGAGGGTAAAACCAAGGTCAGATAATTTTCCCCAAGGAGGTCACAGTAAGTGGTGACCTAACATGGAAGGCAGGGGATCAGTCTCCAGAGTCTGAGTCCTAACCTCAGGGTGACGCTGCCTCCCACTGAGCTGAATGAGTTCTCATCTGAAAGTCTGGGTTTTCTTTGTGAGGTGGGAAACAATGAAAAGTGTTAGTAGGAGGAAAGACAGATGTGGGGCACAGCTGCTGAGGAAAAAAGAGAAAAGCCTGTGACCAGGAGATGGAAAAGGGTGACACCTGAATGTCCACCTGAGTTGGGCACCCTGAGGTGGCTGTGGCGTCCCCCCACTGTCCTGTGCCACAGCCTGGGTGGCACCATGGAAAGGGCAAGCCATCAGACTGGCCCAGGGTGGACTGGCGAGGCAGGGGAGAGGAAGGATGGGGTCAAGAAGATGAGGGAAGTTAGTGAGCGAATTCTAAGGTCCATGGATGATTTCTCTAGGCTCCTAGGGGTGGGAAAGTGAAACCAAAAAGGAGGCAACAAACTGGAAGAAAATGGAGGAGATGAAGAGTATTCAGAGGAGTGAATGATTTACGGAGGTAGAGGGTAAGAGATTTTATCAGTGGGTATTTATCAGTGGTTGGGATGTCAGTGGTGGGAAAGATCAGGATAATGAATTGGGTGACTCAACCGAGGTGTGAGGGTAATGGATCCGGTTTGGCATAATGCTACGGACTGAATGTTTATGTCTCCTCCGCCCCAACTCATTTGTTGAAGCCTTGACCCCCAGTGTGATGGTATTGGGAGGGCTTGTAGGAGGAGGAAGAGACCAGAGCCCCCGGTCCGTCCATCCTGTGAGGGCAAAGGAAGAAAGTGGCCACTGGAAACCAGGAAGAGGGTCCTCACCAGACGCTGGCTCCGTTCTCACCTTGAGCTGAGACTTCTCAGCCTCCATTATCGTGAGAAATAACTATTTATTGGTTAGGCCCCCCCAATGTACAGTATTTTGTTTGAGCAGATGATCACACTAATACAGTGCCTGTGAGACACTCAGGTGCAGCCTGGAGGGTAAACAGGCACACGGATGTGGGATCAGGAGAGGTTTGTGGGACAGAGGGAAGAATCTGGACACCCGCGGCATTTCGTTAGTATTTAAGGCCACGTGAGAGCATGACCTCACCATATGAAGCACATAGAGTGAGAAGGGAGAAGAGTCTGTGTCGGAACGTTGCGGGACCCCAACACTTAAAAGAGCGTTGGAGGAAAGAGGTCACCAGAGGAGACTGAGATGAGGTGGAGAGAGAGAACAAAAGTTACTCAAGAAGAGTGCTGTCAGGGAATAAGAAGGACGAGTGACAAAGTCTTTGACATACCAAGTAAGACAGACAATAGATTCCTGTGGTTCTTCCTGAGAGGGAGCCAAGGCGAGAGACCGCAGTGGCCTGAAGGAGAAGAATGAGGTGAGCCAAAGAGGGACAAGGTACCGAGATGACTCTGAATTTTGACCAAGACTGAGAATTATCTAGATAGAAAAAATATGGTAGGTTTGATTCAGATCGACACGGGTTCAGAGTTGAGCTGTGCCTCTCGCTGACCTTGGGTAAATCCCCTCTCTCAGTTCAGTTTTCTTGTCTTTCAAACAAGGATAGTAATTTCGACTTTTGGTATTTTTCAGAGTTTTCACAATTGCATTAATCAAGTGTCTGTCACGTAGCTCAAAATGATGGTGGTCATGATGATAGGAGCTACAGGAATAGTTGTAGTTATTACGAGAAAAGATTTATATTTCCTCTTTAAATATTGTAGACTTAAGTTTAGATTTTAAAGGAGAAACAGAGAGAGAAAGAGATTCAAGGCAGAAGAGAAGAATTTGCTAGAGCAAGAAACCCAAGAAAATAAGGAAGATTGGGGAGCACAAGGGGAGCTCCGTTGGTTAAGTGTCCCGTTCTCTCTCGGTTTTGGCTTGGGTCATGATCTCACAGTTTGTGGGTTCAAGCCCCGAGTTGGGCTCTACACTGATGGAGTGGAGCCCGCTTGGGTTCTCCCTCTCCCATTCTCTCTGCCCCTCCCTCACACGCTCTCCCTCGCGCGCTCTCTCTCTCTCTCTCAAAATAAATAAAACTTAAGGAAAAAAAGAAACTGGGGAAAGTTGGCACGCCAATTATATATAGAATTAGCTTGGAACTGGAGGCAAGATACACATGGATGTAAAGAGGTTTGTAGGTATTTGGGAGGAAGTAGGAATTGTATACATTCAGTCTACAGTTCAGAAACCATTTTTGCAGCTCTTAGTATATTCCAGATGCTTGATACAGTGGAGGGAAAAAAAATTACCCCCTCTTTCTTGAACCTGACCCTTCTCTCGTGTCCCCCTCAGTGAACGATGCCAACATTAACGGTTGCCCTGCCCAGAGCCTGAAAATCTTGTTCTTCTCATGCAGTCCCTCACACCGCACCTAGGCAGACGCCAATTGCTTTCCGTTTAGCTCTTAAATCTCTCTGTACGTATATACATATATACACATATACATGTGTTTTTAATTTATTTTTTATTTTTTAAATTTTTTTTTAACGTTTATTTATTTTTGAGACAGAGCATGAACAGGGGAGGAGCAGAGACAGAGGGAGACACAGAATCTGAAACAGGCTCCAGGCTCTGAGCTGTCAGCACAGAGCCCGACACGGGGCTCGAATTCACGGACCGCGAGATCATGACCTGAGCCGAAGTCGGACGCTTAACCGACCAAGCCACCCAGGTGCCCCTATATATGTATTTTTAAAATCATGCTCTCCCCTTAACAGCTTTCGGTGGCCACTCACAGATTTTAGGATCAAGTGCAAATTCACATGGAGCTTTATAATCCGGCCCTTTAGCTGCATCTGACCCGTCCTCTTTCCTTTTTCCAGACCAACTATGCTACATTCCTCAAGTCGACCAGGGACTCTCATTCCTGTCATCTTGTATAAAATGTTTGCTTTGTTTAGAATGTTCTTGTCTTCCTTCTTTACCCGATGAAATCCTATGTATTCTCTAATACTCAGGCTACACATCACTTCCTCCCCTGAAGCTTTCCCTGACATCACCTGAGAACCCACAAGTCTAGCCCTTGTGTGTATGCAGGGGCTATCGCTTTAAGAGATCCATATTCCCAGACCTTAGAAGAGCCCTTGACCTGTAGCAGGTGTATGATAAATATTGAATGAATATGCTTCCGGTAGTCTGGCAAATATATACGTGTGTGCGTGTGTGTGTGTGTGTGTGTACACACACACACACACACACACACACAAATAAGTAAATCTAAGTGGCAGGATTAATATTAGCCAGTTAAATGTTAGCAAGTGGCTCACACTATTATGAGAAAGACAAACATTTTTACCTAAAGGCAAATGAGGCAAAATATCTCAAATACCTTGAAAAGCAAAGCTCGATGATAGAAGATTCCTTTTTTGATCTGTCCAATTGGCACAACATTGGATTTAAGTTGAAATTTTAGCTCACTGATATGGAGTTCCCAGCTGAAATGATGGAGTTTCTCCTTTGACATTTTACCACCCATTTTTTCTGCCACGTACCTGTGTCAATGACATTGAGATCCAATCAATCGAGTTTCACATCCCATTTTAGGTGCTTTGAGTGTAACTCTACGTACAGTTGTATGTGTAAAAGCTGCATTTCCTCTGGCTTTCTTATTTGCTTTACTTTTTAAACTTACTACAAGTGCGTTAACATTAGGCTCACTCTATTCAAACTATCATATAGAGACTGACACTCTCACAATTTCATTCAACACAAAGGAAGAAATGAATGCTAATCTTTGCAATATTTATAAGAAGAAACAAATCATATCACACAAAGTTCCTATCAACACAGTTTTAAAGCTTTATCTTGCCCTTGAAAAAATATTCATAAGTGCTTCAATCTGAAATCCAAGGCATCGTGCTAACATACACGGTCCTTCTTTTAACGAATTTGAACTTAGAGATAACGTGCACACATTGGAAATTTTTCCTTTGGATTCCCAAATATTTTCAAGTTTTCTAATTTTTCCCTGTTAAATTTTATTATTTTGGGGGGCGCCTGGGTGGCTCAGTCGGTCAAGCGTCTGACTCTTGGTTTTTTGCTCAGGTCACGGTCCCACAGTTCATGGGTTTGAGCCTTGCATTGGGCTCTGAGCACTGACAGCGCAGAGCCTGCTTGGGATTCTGTCTCTCTCTCCCTCCCTCTCTCTACCCCTGCCCTGGTGGGGCTCTCTCTCTCTCTCTCTCTCAAAATAAAAACATAAACTTAAAAATATAGATATATTTGATCAAATTTTTTTTTTGATTTAGAGAAAGATGGCGTTTAGGTAACACTAAAGTGAGAGGAAGAGAGGAAGAAGGCAGAAGGAAAAATAAGTTGGGTGAGGAGTTGGAATGGATGTGCCCCGGGGGTTTCTCCTCATTGGAGGCTCTCCCTGAAGAGGTCAGTAAACACGTGTACAAAAATCCTCTGTCAACTAAGGCTATACTGCATCTTGGAGTAGAGGCAGAGTTGCACATTTTAAGAAAAACTTTCGTCTTGCCCTACAGAGAACCAAGCAAGGAAGAACAGCGGCCAAATACAGGAGGAAAGGTGGGGGAGAAAGCTGTCACACGACCCAGCCAGGCAGACCGTGATCAATGCTGGGGACCAACAGCTCGGGGGCAAATCTAAGCATCCCCGTCTTGGTGCGGGCTCAGGTTTAAAAAAAAAAAAAAAACAACGAAAAACCCACAATTATTTGGGAATGATGAAAAGTATTCCCGATAGGAACAAAGCACGAGGACGTTTGGCAAATGCTGAAATGAGCTAGATCAGAGTTCTGCTTGAGTCATCACTTCTCAAGGACACCCGACAAACGCCAGCAGCCAAAAATGCTCTCTTCCGGTTCTGGCTGACGAGAAGTCAATGATCTGGCGGCTGTTGTTTCTTGCGGTTGTCACATCCAGGTTTGATGAGTGCAGTGCACTTCAACTTGGAGAGGGTACAAGCTCCCGCGGAGGCCCCAGCTGTTGCAGGATCCACCTGCTCACCTAACTCACCTGCTCCTTCTTGGTGCCAGTGGCGAAGGCCACCCTCCACTTGAAGTGATTCCTAACCCCTCACAGCTACCACGTCAAGTTCTCAGGTTTCTCTTAGCGGACTCACACTAAATGCTCCAATTAAGAAGGCAGGACCAGGGGCGCCCGGATGGCTCAGTCGGTTGGGCGTCCGACTTCGGCTCAGGTCACAATCTCACAGTTCGTGAGTTCGAGCCCCACGTCAGGCTCCGTGCTGACAGCTCGGAGCCTGGAGCCTGCCTCGGATTCTGTGTCTCCCTTGATCTCTGCCCCCTCCCCGCTCCTGCTCTGTGTCTCTTTTTCTCTCAAAAATAAATGAACATTAAAAAAAATTTTTTTAAGGAAAAGAAGGCAGCCTCACTGACGTCTGCAGGGTGTTGAGCCTGCCCAAATAGCCATCCCTCAGAACACTCACACCCCCACGTTAGAGCAACGTGCGGTGCAAAACATCAGACATAGGACATAAAAATCAGCGATGGTTGTTTGTATTAGAACATAATTTTTGAGTCTACAAGTAATTCACAATATGATTCCTTTAAATTGTGAGCACCCCATCTACCTACGGAGTCATTTAATTTTCACACTTGATTCATTCCTTAGGATCACATTGAAGGATGGCTTTAGTGGTTTCGCTGGAGAAAATGACAAAAGCAAAAGCATTTTTCTTGAAGCAATTTCCAGCTCCTAGCTCTGATTCTTGGTGGAAATAGGACGTAAAATAGAAATGGAGCGTTTTTTCAATTGATTGTGTTTCTGCTTCAGAGTCAGCGGTGGGGTGCAGTTATTATGACGGAGTCACCTGAAAACTGGCTTAAAACATGCAAACCGCTAACATCAGAAACTTTTTCTCAGAAACTGAAAATGTGCATGAACAGACAGAGACAGCTGACTTACCTTGCAAGGACCTCAATCTGTTCCTTAATATTGGTTATGGGAAATATTGATTTGGTCACTTCATACACGTAAACACGGAAGTCAGGGTCGAAGGGAGGATACCATTCTTTCTCGGGGCTTCCTTCTCCCATCAATTTTGGTAATGTCGAAACCTCTTCTTCCTCCTTCACTCTTTCCTCCTCTTTTTTCCCTCGGCCTTTCCTTTGAGAGTACACAGCAGCAATCAACGTCACAAAATGAACCACACCAACTGTGCTCTGAGTAATCTAAAGAACCCCACAGAAATAGATTATTTTAAACCTCAATGACCATATCATATGCCATTTTCAAATTTTCTTTTTTTTTTTAAATTTTTTTTTCAACGTTTTTTATTTATTTTTGGACAGAGAGAGACAGAGCATGAACAGGGGAGGGGCAGAGAGAGAGAGGGAGACACAGAATCTGAGCCATCAGCCCAGAGCCCGACGCGGGGCTCGAACTCACGGACCGCGAGATCGTGACCTGGCTGAAGTCGGACGCTTAACCGACTGCGCCACCCAGGCGCCCCAGCCATTTTCAAATTTTCGATGACGGTGATGGAGCGTTATAGCCTCTACATTATGCAGAAGAAATTAACTTTCAAGGTAACACTGCCTGATTGGTACATACGAAAATCGTACGTTGGTCTTCCGTATAATTGCTTAGCAAGACGTCTGGTGCACAGTAGGTATGCAAGAAGCATTTATTGAATTGGGAGAAAATAGGTTGCTTCCTCAGGGAGTTGAAGCCAGTCTTACATCATCTCTTGCTTCAGTTGGGCCCTTCAGCAAGAAGAGTTTGGATCACCATTTTTAAGAAAAATTCCCCGGGGGTACCTGGGTGGCCCAGTCCCTTAAGCGTCCGACTTCGGCTCAGGTCATGATCTCACGGTTTGTGAGTTTGAGCCCCGCGTAGGATTCTGTGCTGACAGCTCAGAGCTTGGAGCCTGCTTTGGATTCTACGTCTCCCTCTCTCTCTCTGCCCCTCCCCTGTTCACACTCCCGTGTGTGTGTCTCTCTCTCAAAAGTAAATAAACTTAAAAATTTTTTTTTTTAAATTACCCAAAACATGGAAAAAAGCAAACCAAAATACGGATAGCACAGAATTTCCATGTCATGCAGGGGTGAAGACTTACCTGAAGTTTATCTAAAGAAATGTACTTAGTTCTGCACTTACGAAAACTGAAATGTACTTAATAAACAGTAAAGATACTGCTTAATTAAAATCTACTCTTAATTAATAGTTTCAACCCGAGAGAATTTGCTAGTTAACATGTGTAGCAGAGACGCAAAGGATTCCTGTCGGTGGAAAAGGCATTGCCAGCGGTCACAGTTGATTGTCCTGGAGGCCGTTAACCAGTTTTTAAAACGCAATTCTTTGTGTTCCTTCACTGGGGAATGTCTTTACCTCCCCCTCTTCATTGTTAAAGGACAGTTTCGCCCGAGAGAGATCACGTGGTGGATGCCTTTGGCAGTTGAGACACGTTGTGCCACTTCCTTGTGGCCTCCGAGAAATGCACCGGCACTCAAATTGGAATTTCCCGATATGAATTCAGATCCCACGATTCAGGGGCACTTCCTCGGGTGGAGCTACGTCACGAGAAAATTGCAGCCCTTGTTATGCTAGCAGAACCGGAGGGGGGGACGAGGAAACCTCCATGTGAACTTCTATAGCCTTTGCTTACGTCTATTTTTTTCCTGCTGTTCCTGCATTGTATCTTTTACTAAAATAAACCTTAGCCATAATTATTATATTATATTATATTATATTATATTATATTATATTATATTATATTTAACATATATTATATTTAACATATATTATATTTAACATATAATAAATTTAACATATATTATATATAGACAATATATTACATATTATGTATTACATATTATATATTACATATTATGTATTACATATCACATCACATATCACATATCACAATCACATATCATATATCATATATTATATATAGACAATATATTACATATTATGTATTACATATTATATATTACATATCACATCACATATCACATTATCACATATCATATATCATATATTATATATAGACACACACAGACACACACCCATCCCCTAGCTAAGAAAATGGGGCCCGGCCAGGTGAAGCTCCTAAGTTGTGTCTTTGCAACTGTTTTGCGTTTTGTTCCACTAGCAGTAAATTAGAAGCAGGAATTACCTTTAAATATTTCTCGAAGTACAGGATGAAGGGGGGGGGGGGTAACCAAAGGCCATGTGAGTTTTCTCTTTAATTCATTTGGAGGAAGAAATACAAAAAATAATCTTATTAATTGCTTTTGGAGCATTACACAAAACTCTATAATCACCACAAGTACCCAACGTTTTGTATTTTTTAATTCAATATTCTATGTACTGCAGCTAAGCAGAGTCTAAAATGTACTCCTCATATATTATGATAAAATTTCTAAGCAAAAATTAATATTTCCAGCTCTATCATCTGAATAGCTTTCTTGGGGCGCCTGGATGGTTCAATTGGTTAAGCGTTGGACTTTGGCTCAGGTCATGATCTCACGGTTTGTGGGTTTGAGCCCCACGTCCGGCTCTGTGCTGACAGCTCAGAGCCTGGAGTCCGCTGCAGATTCTGTGTCTCCCTCTCTCTCTCTCTCTCTCTCTCTCTCTCTCTCTCTCTCTGCCCTTCTCACGCTTGCACTGTCTCTCTCTTAAAAACAAATAACGCTTAAAACTTTTTTGAACACATTTCTTCTTTTGCAAGACAAATAAATAGAACATCTTCACATACATAGTAAGATTTTAGTAAATTGGGAGCCACCACAAGAAAGGTCAATTAGAATGGTGAAAAACATATTTAGATTTACCTGCTCCTAAAGTTACAGGGTAGAGCTTTATAAGATTGGACAGCTTGACTCAGAGCACCTATAACACAAAGCAGGTGTATTTCTGAGTGTGCTGAGGTGCGAGAGGAGAATCATTTGGTACGTAGCAGACGAGAGCCAGCATGCAGGACTTAGCACATCATGGAGGGCAATCCTATTGAGTGATTAAAAAGGGATAATTTACAGGAGCCTCTGAACTGTAGTTTCCTGCTGCTACAAACAGCAGTACTTCATTTGGACCTCTTTCCCATGAAGCCTGCCTGGGTATGTCAATAAGGGCTTCAATACTTAAATGGATTTTATTTCTTCTTCTTCTTCTTCTTCTTCTTCTTCTTCTTCTTCTTTTTTAAACATTTGTTTATTTTTGAGAGACAGAGAGAGACAGAGCGCAAGCAGGGGAGGGGCAGAGAGAGAGAGGGAGACACAGAGTCTGAAGCAGGCTCCGGGCTCTGCACTGACAGGCTGACAGCAGTGAGCCTGATGTGGGGCTCAAACCTACGAACCGTAAGATCATGAACCATGAGATCATGCCCTGAGCTGAAGTCGGACGCTTAACCGACTGAGCCACCCAGGCACCCCAAATGAATTCCATTTTTAAATCACTATGGAGACAAGTGCTAAGAAATTACAAAATTAACTCTCGTAAAATTAACTCTCAGAAAGAACACCGATTTGCGATTAAAGATAGTGGAACTTTTACCTTTCTTACCAAGACTTTAGCAAAACTACCTCAGAAAACAGAGAGTTACTATGGAAATCCAAAGCAATAAGGATATTTTCTATGTTCATCGGTGGATGAGAAGGCAGATAGCTAAACAGAAAGAGACATTTGTCTGGCTCCAAACTGTGTACTGACATTTTCAAAGTTTAATCACTTGCTCCTTTTTGATTCCATCAACTATTTGGACATATAAGTTATAAGGCAAGGCTGCTGGGAGAAACGGAAGTCATGAAGCTGGCCCACGTGGGGTTTCAATTTAGGCAGGAAGATTTTGGTCTATGAAAAATTATCACAATACCAGGTAGTATTCGATAAATTCCACATGAGTGGTAAAAATAAGAAATTCAAGATGTTCCAGAAATCTATCCCAGTTGGGTGTCCTGTTCCCCCCAGTCTATTCCAAAAAGATGAGGAGAGAGTATTGTATAAAGTGGACACAGAATGTATTCCGGGTTTAGAAGGATGTATGTGTGCATACGTGTGTGTGTGTGCGTGTGTGTGGTTTATTTTCTTATTTGTCAGTGTCCCCAGTAGGATGTAAGTTCTATGAAAACAAAGGTTTATGTTCACTGCTGTATCTCTAATGTGGGAACAACTCCTGATACCTAACACAATAAGTATTTGCTGAACGAATGAAAAAATTCAAGAAAAGAAGGTGAGAAGGTATTTAAGCGTGATTAAGATGTTAAATGTGATTAAGAAACAATATCTATTTCTGAAAGACTTTTGCAGTTAGTCAAGATTTGGGAGGAAGGGGGAAAAATGGCTAAGCGAAGGTTAAAAAAAAAAAGCAGTTGAGGGAAATTCTTCAAAAAATAACAATGTTTTAGGAAGTCGTTATGATGAGGATCAAGATTGAGCGGCAGAAATGTTTAAGTATATGTTGTAAATTTCTAAAAGACTCCAGAGATGAACAGACTGGAAGGAAACAAAATAGAGACAGGAAAGCAATAAACTTTTAAGTGTGTATCATAAACTCATGTGCAATCAACTTAAATATTTATGAAACCTGGTCTGAATACAAAAATATGCTACAGATAGAACTTCTGATACACTCACAAATAGGTACAGTAAGTGTTTATTGGGAGGGGAATGGTCTTTATAAAGAAAAGCTTTAGAGGGCATATTAGGTTTGTTGGATTCAGTGAAGGCTAGGAAAGTATCAAGATGGCGGCTGGATAAAGGCGAAACCAATCACGTCTCCTATGAGTGTTTTGCTGTGAAGGAGGGAACAGCTGAACGCTTCACACAGAAGAGCAATATAGTTGCTAGTCACCCAGCGAGAGACTGTCGCTTAAGGATTTTAATTTACATGGTATATGGTGATAATATTATTGAGGAGAAAGAGACAAATCATACTTCCCCTGTCTGTATTGGGCCACCACACACATAACTGGTTTGCCCATTTCCTGTCCCCTCTCTTCCTTTCAAGACTTTGGCCACTTTGTGGTTCTAGATGTCTCGTCATTGTCGGCAGTACCTCTCAGTAACTTTTTGTTAACATCGCACATTCTCTACGACATTATCAGATGGGTAGTTAAAATGTGTTACTCTATCGTCAGGGGTCCAAAGTTCTCATAGGAACAAGACAAGAAGGGCTTACCAAAAGAGAGACAACAGGGCAACGCGATTACGACCAATCTATCCCCCCAGTGGACCCAGGAATAAGGAGGGGAAAAGGACTGGACGTATATGGATCACTTAAGTATGCCAGGCAATGGTTTAGGCACTCAACAAGCACTGTTTCACTTACTCTTACAGCACCTCTGCGAGGAAGGAATCATCACTTCCATTTTAGAGATGAGAAAACCAAGGACCAGTGTTGACCGAATCCAAATGTAGGTTCTCCTGTATGCTAACAACCTGTCTGAATGTTAGGAGCACGTCAGGGCTTATCTCTCAGTGGGGAGTAAGAGGCAAGAGTATGCAGAGACAAGGAGGAGACCGGAAATGGTGTGAGAAGAAATAATGATCCTCACTTGTTTATACTTATTCTCCCCGGGGCATATTGCCAGGGAGTCAAACCGCTATTCCTTTCAACAACAAGCCTTCGATATTTGAAAGAATTTGTGGGGCGCCTGGGTGGTTCAGTCAGTTAAGCGGCCGACTCCGGCTCAGGTCATGATCTTTCAGTCCATGAGTTCGAGCCCCGCGTCGGGCTCTGTGCTGACGGCTCAGAGCCTGGAGCCTGTTTCCGATTCTGTGTCTCCCTCTCTCTGACCCTCCCCCGTTCATGCTCTGTCTCTCTCTGTCTCAAAAATAAATAAACATTAAAAAAAAAAAAAAAGAATTTGTATTTAATCTATAAATTTTTTTTGGTTATTATTTTTTATTTTTATTTTTTCAGGAGTTTGCCATGCCTACACAATTGCTGTTTGGACTGCATCTGGAGGATGATAGGAAACCGTTGTTTTGGGCAGAGTAATATGATCAGCCTTTCAGTTTGGGAAGTTAATTCAGTGGGGGCGGGGGTGGTCGCATGGAGGATGGGTTTATGGAGGGCTAAATAAAATGCAGGAGGATCTTACAACAAGGGGGTTAGTGTGCTGAGATATAATACAAAGGCCTGAAGAGGGGAGGTAAAGGTGAAACCGAAGGGAAACAATGACTTAAGAGGCACTGAAGACATCGAGTGCGTAGGGCTGAGGCGCATTCAGTGAAGGGGAGTAAGGAGAAGAAGGATTTTTTTTTTTTTTTCAACATTTTTTATTTATTTTTGGGACAGAGAGAGACAGAGCATGAACGGGGGAGGGGCAGAGAGAGAGGGAGACACAGAATCGGAAACAGGCTCCAGGCTCCGAGCCATCGGCCCAGAGCCTGACGCGGGGCTCGAACTCACGGACCGCGAGATCGTGACCTGGCTGAAGTCGGACGCTTAACCGACTGCGCCACCCAGGCGCCCCAGGAGAAGAAGGATTTTAAGACGATGCCAAAGCTTGAGCAATTGCGTGGGAGTTAACATTCATCAGCATTGGGAACAGAGGAGGAGAAGGAGGTTTGGGAGTTGGGGGAACAATGAGTTTCGTTAGAAACGCACTGTTTCCAGGCCAGCAGGATAGAGAAGCCAGGACTCAGGAAAGGGGCACATAAATGTCAACGGTAGCTCTATTTAAAAAAAAAAAAAATTTTTTTTTTTAATTAATAAAAAAAAAGAACCAGACGGGGCTGTAAGAAAAATAAGATAGTGCGAAAGAGCCAAGAACAGCAGAATCAGCAAAGATTTAAGCTGGCGCGATATCAGAGATATCAGAGGGAAGATACACTTTGATTGATGATGATAGGTACAGTATACGCATAACGGTCACTCATCAGACAAGTGCCTACCCTCCCCGATCAAGGGGGCAGAAAGCTGATTTTTCCCTAGGGCCATGGCTGGGTAGACCAAAGGGAGACACCTGCCCCAAAGCCAGCCAATGCTTTGGCCACTGAAGAGAAGGTGGTCCCTCTTACAAATTTGCACCTGATAGTTGTTGGGCTTTAGAATGGAAAGTTTGCTTGGAACTGGAGCCAGGTCTGTCCCATGGCAAACGAAAGTCACATACGCTACAGTTACGGGTGAGGCAATAACCAAAAGAGGGTCAAGGAGGATAACAAAGGGTCTGTAAATAAGATACCACGCACGTGGAGAGAGGGAGAGAGAGAAAGAGAGGAAGAAAGCCAGAGAGAGCCTACAGTTACGGACTTCATCCCAGCTCCTGTCATTTTGGGGATGGCTGCATTTCCCACATTGGACCCTGGAGATTCCTCTACGTCCCTGCAAGGGTTGAGTGGATTTGGGCTCCTTGTAACTGTTTCGCACAACAGTACTAGCATTTGTTGAGTGTTTACTTTGTGCCAGGCACTGCTCTATGGACTGTTCATGTGCTAATTTATTTAATCGTCACAACAGCCTAGGTTACGCCCGCCCGTTTCACCGATGAGGGGACTCGGGCAAAGAGAAGGTAGCCAATTTGTTCAAGACACACGGCTTAGGCGGGTGGACCTTGTCAAAAATAACCCTTTCCTATCAATTTCAGATTTCTGTTCTCTTGAATAAACACGGAGGCCTACGTGTGCCAACCAAGCGCTAGGCTAAACACTGGGGATGAAAGGGGAAATACTCCCATCAGCCTATGTTCTTGTCCTCAAGGAGCTGCCTGTGCAGTAGAGGTGAGGCTGAGAAGCCTAAGGAGGAAAGGAAAGCCGGGAAGAAAAGCGAGGGGGAAAAAAGGGAGGGGAGGAGAGGGAAGGGCAAAAAGTATCAGGCCTAGAACGACAGGCGCAGATTAGAAGCAGAGATGAGAAGAATGAGCCACGGAGACTCACAGTAGAGAATGAAGTCCGAAACAGAAAATAAACAGCTCTGAGGTCTGAGGAAGAGAGCAAACCGCTGTCTGCACCTTGGGAGACCTTCGGGGGCAGTCCCCGTTTAGAAAGCGGATGCTGGACATGTGTGCTAGATGGCCTCCAATACCACAGTGGTTCTGAAGGGCTTAAGTCAACAATAATTAAAGGGTCACGGAGCGTGGCAAGAGGTCCACGTGGGTTTTTGAGGAATCCAGGAAAGTGCTCATTAGGGAAATAATATGTTTAAAAATACGTACACATACCGAAAGCATGTTTAAAACATGCCAGGCCTAAAAAGCATGAAACCACACTGTAATCGTTCCATCATGTAAACACTTGGTCCTATGTCCCTCTCCCCCCTCTCGCTGCCTCCTGAAGGTCAGAGGTTTCTCTGGGTGAGCTGGATGGGGAGGGGAGGTGGAGGCATAAGGCAGAGAGAGAGGAAGACAGAGAGAGAGAGAGGGAGAGAGAACCACACGCCAGCGTGTGTGGCTCACCACCCACAAAGGCAGCCAGGGGGGAGGGCACAGGGTTCATTTTACATCGATCTCTACGCCGGGTTGGACTTGTAAATGAGTCACTAGGACTGCTGTTTCTGTGGTCGTTTTTGAATTAAAGTGCCGGTAGGACTGTATAGTGATCAAAGTGACCCGAGTTCTCACCCAGAGGCAGAAGAAGAAATTCCCTCCGGTTAAGTTTTAAAGAGGTTGCAAGAGACAAAAACGAAGTAAGTTACTTTTTAATTACAGCTCATGAGTCTCGCTTCGCGCAACATGCCGATTCCAGAAGCAAAGCTTCCTATTTAAAAGCCACCCCTTCCATTCCCCAACTCTGCTGGGGAGTCAAAGCCTGACATGATCACAATCAGGAAGAGAATGTAATCACACATCTCCTACCTTGATCCTCTTTCTTTTGTGGTGCCTTTGCTAAGAGCAGTATTTCGTCCAGAAGGAGGCTCGGATTTCTCTTCTGTGGGAGATCCAAATCCGGTACTAAAATGATAACTATTTTTTCTGATTGTATGAAAAAACTCACGATCGATTTCAGTCACATGAAAAATAAGAAAACATTACATGTGCAAGGCGTCTCATAAGTTAGAAGGCATTTGTCACTGCCGTGACATGCCGCGATCCCTTTCCCGTCAAGGCAGGGGTGAAGCAGGGCACGAGGCACTCTTCCATCTACAAATAGTAACACAAAGCCTGCCCACGGCCACTGTGTCCCGTGGTCCAGAGCTCAGTGTATGTTCATGGCACACAGGACGTAAAGCCAGTCTCACTAGCTACTTTTCCAGAGATGTTTTCCGTGGCAATTTGAAAAAGCAATTACGAGGGGCACCTGGGTGGCTCAGTCGGTTAGGCATCCGACTCTTGATTTCGGCTCAGGTCGTGAGCCTGGCTCACAGTTCGTGAGTTCGAGCCCTGCATCTGGCTCTGCACTGACAGTGCAAGCCTGCTTGGGATTCTCTGTCTCCCTCTCTCGGCCCCTCCCCTGCTTGCTCTCTATCTCTCTCTCTCAAAATAAATAAACATTAAAAAAAATTTTTTAAGCAATGATGAAATTATATTACTATAAGGATGAAAAGAATTACGTTGCCAAGATCTAAAACCCAAATTTTTTTTTTTTTTTTTTTTTACTCCCACATTGAGGGGAGAATTGAGTCCAGACAAAATACCATTTTCTTACTTGGTCTTTTCTTTGCTTGCTCTTCTAAAGGAAGACGAAGAAGAAATGCTCCGACCATAACCAACATCTGATGATTTATCTTCCGTAGATGGAGGCGGAGAACTAAAATTTTACATATTTGAAATTATACACAAGTTAAAATACTTGATTTGTCAATATTGGATCTGCCTACAAAAGACAGGGGTTTTTTTTGTTTTTGTTTTTGTTTTTGAAAATCATATTTGGAGCTGACTTTTAACAGTGACCTAATAAACGCATAAAGGTAAGACAAAGAATATTGTAAAGGTTTTCATGAACTGGAACAGGAAATATTTTTATAAAATGTGTCCAATAAAATATGTAGATATATATAGGTATCCGTGACCATTTTTTAAAATTCTGAAGCTTGCATTTTTAGCTTTATTATTTACTTCTTATTTTATATTTTTTAAAAGCCCCGGGCAGCATTATAGTCCTGCATACAGTTCTGGAGCCCTGTAAACACAACTCGCTTTGGTTTGCTCCTGTCTATTTATACTTTCTTCAATTAACTTCATGTTACCGGGAAGGGAATAGGCACTGACTACGGAAATACATCTGGAATTGAGTGGGAAAACCACGTTGGTGGTGATTTCCATGGTCTTTACTAGGTCAGGCTACAACTTTACGGACCAGTGTTGATTTTCAGGGTGACGCTAAATACAGGGGACAAAAAGGTGCCATCCTGCGAATCTTTACATATTCACGTGATGATGGACAAACAAAAACCATTATGCTTCCCTGCATCCGTCCACCCCCGCGAGACTCACACATCAGATGGTTTACTGTTCACTAAAAGTACAGCACGTTGATCACTTGGTTCTTGTAAGCAGAGATCCTTCAAAGGCAAAAGTTTGGTGCCAGGATTTATCTGTAGATAATTTAAGAACTGATCACTCTGGGAGAATCTGTTGTCTGTCAGAGTAACTAATTACTAAAGAGATCACTAAAAATATTGCAAGGCTATCTAAAAATAGGCTAGACAAAGTCCTATATTAGCAATTTTACCAGCCTGGTGAGGCGGGTTAGACCACACCATTTTCTGAGGTCTTTTTCCAATCATACTATAATTAGATCCCTCTCTCATCCAAGACACTTTTTAGGATCCTTTAAAGACCAGACAGGGGCGCCTGGGTGGCTCAGTCGGTTGGGCGTCCGACTTCGGCTCAGGTCACGATCTCGCGGTCCGAGAGTTCGAGCCCCGCGTCGGGCTCTGGGCTGATGGCTCAGAGCCTGGAGCCTGCTTCCGATTCTGTGTCTCCCTCTCTCTCTGCCCCTCCCCCGTTCATGCTCTGTCTCTCTCTGTCTCAAAAATAAATAAAACGTTAAAAAAAAAAAAAAAAATTAAAGACCAGACAGATCATGGGGCGTCGTGGTGGTTCAGTTGGTTAAGTGTCCGACCTTGGCCCACATCATGATCTCATGGTTCGGGGGTTTGAGCCCCGCATCGAGCTCTGTGCTGATGGCTCAGAGCCCGGAGCCTGCTTCCGATTCTCTGTCTCCTTCTCTCTCTGCCTCTCCCCCACTCATGCTCTGTCTCTCTCTCTTTCTCTCAGAAAGCAAACAAAAGCATATATATATCAGACAGATCATGTCATTTTTCTGCCCAGAACTCTGTCTGCCAAGTTTTCCCACTTCATTCAAAGTAAAAGCCAGAATCCTCCCAATGGTCTACAAGACTTAACATGATCTGGTCTCTCTGTATCTCTCTGATTTAGTCCTCACTATCGTGCTCCTTGGTTCATTCAGCTCTATACCGACCTTCCTGTTTTCCAAATCTGCCAAGCATGTTTACACCTTATGGCTTCTGTACAAGCTGTTTCTTCTGCCTGGAAAGCCCTTCCCCGAGCCATCTCCATGGCTCAGTCCCTCACCTTGTAGTTTTTGCTCAAGTATGGCCCTCCCTGTGAGGCCCTACCTGATCACGATTTCTAAAATCGTGAACATCAACCCCCAGCAACCCCCAGCACTGCCTCTGATCTATTTTTGCCCCCAATGCTCTGATCATTTTGATCGTGTGATATAATTTATTTATTTGTTATGTTTCCTATTTATTGACACTTTCCTCTTACCGGTGCCACGGAAGTAGAGATATGTCTCTTTTATTCACTGACTATTCCAACCTACAATATTAGAAGCTTAATATTTACTGAATGAATGAATCAGAGAATTCTCCTTTATTTTTAAAATAAATTTTTTTGAATGTTTATTTATTTTTGAGAGAGAGAGAGAGAGAGAGAGAGACAGAGCATGAGCAGAGGAGGGACAGAGAGAGAGGGAGACACAGAATCTGAAACAGGCTCCAGGCTCCGAGCTGTCAGCACAGAGCCCGTCGCGGCGCTCAAACTCGTGAACCGCGAGATCATGATCTGAGCCGAAGTCGGACGCTCAACCAACGGAGCCACCCGGGCACCCCAGAGAATTTCCTTTATAAAAAATATTGTTTCATTAAATTTTTTTAAAACTCATGAGCAAATACATTTTCTCACAGTTTTATCTGATCCATGGCAACATTTTCCTGGTAAGTGTTCTCTGTTGGTTTTTCTGCCCATTTCCTCATTTTTCTCAAAGCATCTTTGCACTAATAATGTGCTAGGGGAAGTCAGAAGGAGGATCAAGAGTCCAGTTTTAGGCTAGCCATTTTCATTATTCGAAATGCCTCTAGGGGCACCTGCCTGGCTCAGCCGGTAAAGCACGTGACTCTTTACCTCAGGAGCATGAGTTCGAGCCTCACATTGTAAAGATTACTTTAAAAATAGGGGTGCCTGGGTGGCTTACTTGGTTGAGTGTCCAGCTCTTGGTTTCAGCTCAGGTCATGATCCCATAGTTTGTGAGTTCAAGCCCCATATCGGGCTCTGTGAAGGCGGCGTGGAGCCTGCTTGGGATTCTCTCTCCCCTCTCTCTCTGCCCTTACCCCACTTGTGTTGTCTCTCAAAATAAATAAGCTTAAAATAATTAAAAATTAAATAAAATAATAAAATAAAATAAAATAAAATAAAATAAAATAAAATACGACTGACTCTAGATTTCTGTTCAGGTCGTGATCTCATGGTTCGTGAGTTCAAACCCCGTATCAGGCTCTGCACTGATGGGATTCTGTCTCCCCTTCTCTCTGGCCCTCTCCTGTTTGCTCCCCTCCCTACAAAATAAATAAACTTTGTAAAAAATTTAATAAAATAAAATAAAAAATTTTAATGTCTCTAGAACTGTTAGCATGGCAGAGTGTTTCTTGCAAATACGGCTCGGCTCTGTGATTCCTTCATGGCCCTGTCTCCTCTGCCTTTCTGAACCACCCTGATCCAAGAAGGCTTCCGCTGCCTGCCTTGCTCATCCCAGGTGCTCGGGTCCTGCACCTGCCCGGCAAACACAGCATTTGGCTTGTGCACCCCTGAGCTCTCCCATCACCTGAGGCAGTATGGATTGCTGGTGGTGCCTTCTGAGGCCTGCCGCCGCTGGCTCCCTCGTCCCCCTCTGGGCTTATTTTTTCCCCTTTTCATTTTTCTCCTGTACCCCTTCTGCTTGATCTCAGGGAATTTCAGTAACTCCTACTTTTATTTTTTGTAATTTTAGAGAGAAAGAGAGAGAGTGCCAGCACACACACAGGTGCAAGAGGGGGGCGGGGGGGAAGGAGAGGGAATCCAAGGAGCCTCCACACTCAGCACGGAGCCTGACGCGGGGCTCAATCCCATGACCCTGGGATCATGCATGAGCTGAACACAAACCAAGAGGACAATGCTCAGCTGCCTGAGCCACCCGGCACCCCCTTATGTTTTTTTTTTTTTTTAAGTCTGTGGATCATATCTGCTTCCTAGGTTTGCTTAATATGGGATTTGTAGATTTAAAAAAGTTCCCCTATTCTCCTCATTGCTGTTGGTCTCCAGAAGAAAGGAAGATGCTAACTTAAGCCACAATGCCAGAAAGTCCTCAAGATTCTAATTTTCAGCTTCCCATTTCTCTGGACGTCCACACTGCATTACACTGTATATTGGTTTTAAAATCAGAATCAGAAATGCAGCTTAAATAACATTCCTCTATATTACATTTTAAAATCTGGTAATACACTTTGGTTAATTTCAGTTAGATTATGACTAATAAAACAAGGGGTACCTGAGAGGCTCAGTCGGTTAAGCCTCTGACTTCAGCTCAGGTCCTGATCTCAAGGTTTATGTGTTCGAGCCCCGCGTCGGGCTCTGTGCGGACAGCTCGGAGCCTGGAGCCTGCTTCGGATTCTGTGTCTCCCTCTCTCTCTACCCCTCCCCCACTCACGCTCTGTGTCTCTAACTCTCAAAAATGAATAAACGTTAAAAAAATTTTTTTTAATTAAAGCAAAACACTTATACTTCTATACTGATCGCTGAGCTGAGCCCTGGAAATAACAGAACCCCCAAACAGAAAGTGCTCCTTCTTTTATATTTTCTCTGAAACTCGAGAGTAGCATCAGCAAGCTGGTTTCTGCTACAGGTAATCAGATTCTAGGTAAAACTGTACATAAATGCAAAATCTTATAGCAGACAGAGTTAAGAGTAAAGCTCTGATTCCCAAGTTTCTGTCTATAAAAATATACATTCTGCTAGGTGGTTATAAAATTGCAATGTAATGGCATCGTGACTAAAGAAACGATCGCACATACTGAAATACAAATTAGTGCTGTCACTTACCCGACCGTAATCATAGAATCCGTCACTAATTATGTTACTTGATGACAAGTAGCCAGTCAGGCTATATTTCAGAGACAGGTTGTTGTTGAGCAATTTGTTATAAGCTGCCTCACTGAATTTATTTTTTCGACTTACTGATAGATTAACTTCTTCAAGGATATCTAAAGCCCTGTCAATAAAAGAAAAGAGCATTATTTGCTCTAAACAAGCAATCCAACATTAAATTCCCATGTATATCCGTAGCTAAGACCCTGAGTGAAGAATTGAGATGGAAAGGTTAAAGACACCTCACCCTTTTTTTCTATTTATTTCTGTTTTAATGTTTGTTTTTTGAGAGAGGGACAGAGCATGAGTGGGGGAGGGGCAGAGGAAGAGGGGGACACACAGAATCCGAAACAGGCTCCAGGCTCCGAGCTGTCAGCACAGAGCCCGATGTGGGGCTCGAACACACAAACCTTGAGATCATGACCTGAGCTGAAGTCGGACGCTTAACCGACTGAGCCCCCCAGGCTGCCCCGACATCTCACCCTTTTAGATAAAGTAATGTACACAAATATAAATAAAGATGGTTAGAAATGGGGAAACCTGTCAGTGGAACCTTAAAAAGCCTGTTTGTCGGTTTGGTTAAATGCAGAATTCTGAGGCGGTCACGGCTCACGCATTTTATTTTGGCTTCCAACGTGGAGAGACAGGGGCGCCTGGGCGGCTCAGTCCAGTAAGAAACGGACTCTTGGTTTGCTCTTAAGTCATGACCTCACGGGTTGGTGAGTTCGAGCCCGGCGTCAGGCTCTGCACCGACGGCGGCGAGGAGCCTGCTCGGGATCCTCTGTCTCCCCCTCTCTCAAAATAAATAAATAAACTTAAAAAGAAAAAGAAACTTAAAAAAAAAAAAAAAAGTAGCCAGGCAGAGGTGTCGTTTCTCGATTGCAGAGTGGAAGAGAGGTGTTTATCAGGATGAAAAATGGACAGGGAGACAGTCAAGCTGGTTTTGTCGCGGAGGGGGGGCGGGGAGGGAGGTCTCCAGGGGTTGGGAGGAGCCCAGATGATCCTGCTCCAACCAGGCGGTCCTTTCTGGGAGGCCCAGCCCAGCTCCCCAGGGCCCTGCCTGCCCTTCCTTGGGCCTGAAGACTGTCCGCCTTCCTCCTCTGCTCTCCATCTGAGCCAGAAACTCGAGGCAGCCCCACTCACCCGAGCTTGCAAAGTTCGACAGCCGTGAGCTCGTCGTTGGCGCAGACCATCACGGCCCAGCTGGCGTGCCTTCTTACTTCATCATTCTTCGAGCGCAGGAGCTCGACCAGCGGCTCCAGGCCACCCGAATTCCTTAACTAAAAGTAGAAACTGCAAGTGTACACGTTGGGAGGACACAATATAAACATTCGTGGGGTTTTTTGTTTGTTTGTTTTTGTAATCGCCTTGTTTGGTGGTGAAGAGATTTTGACTATGTACGAGCATGTTAGGATCTGTGCGTAATTGGAATTTTTACAGCCCGGGGTGAAAGATCTCCTGTAAAACCTTATAGACAGGAGCCCAGATTTCTGTGCACGGTCAAGAGGAGGCCCCCAGGGAAATCATGGAGGGAGGGCGTCCTGATCTTTGGTGGGAGGGAGACTGGGCGGACAGCCTATTATCTCGGCGCCCTACTTTCATTCACTCTGCTCCTCAACCTGAATGTTCACGTGGCCCTGGGGGAGGCAGGATGATGGTCCCCCAGAGGTGTCCTCTTCCCTGGAAGGGATTTTGCAGATGTGACAAGCTAACAATTTTGAGATGGGGAGATTGTCCCCGATCAACAGGTGGGCCCAATTTAACTACAAGGGTCTTTAGAGGATGGAGAGGAGGGTGCCCGGAGGCAAGAAAGGGGGTGTGGAGAAGCAGCGATTGGACAAATACCCTTTGAAGACGCAGGAAGGGGCCACAGCCCAGGGATGGAGGTGTATGGTAAAAGCTAGAAAGGGCCAGGAGACACATTCCCCCCCAGAGTCTCCCAAAGGAACACGCCCCTGCCAACACCTTGATTTTAACCCTTAAGACCCGGTTTCGGCTTCTGGCTTTCTAAACTGTAAGATGATAGGTTTATATTACTTTAAGCCACAACGTGGTGGTTACAGCGGCAAGAGGAAACTAACACGGTCCCTAAGGCTGGGCAGGGGGAACTGATACACTACGTGCCACCGTATACTACCACCAGACCATCAGTGTGGCCAGGGCAGTGTTGTAGCAATTCCCTAGAAAAAGAGCAATTTTTGTTATCACTGCACAGCGTCTTTTCGTCATTTCTCCAAAAAGTGAAAAAGAGACGAAGAAAAGAATAGAATGAAAATCGGGCAGAACTAAGCACGGTATTAAAGGAAATTCAGGTACTAAAGGTAATTACTCATGTATAGAATTAGTCCAAGGAGGGAAAAAAAAAAAAAAAAAAAAAAAAGATCGGACAGAGCTCTTATCTACTGCCTGAAATGCAATATTGCATTATCTGAGCCTAGAAGACCGAAGAAAAAGAATAGTCTGTCAGTTTCTATGTGCAGTAGCTGAAGACGAGAGCCCTTGTGGGAGAAGAGCTACTTGATTCGGTCATTTTCGGTCAGTGTCCAGGGGTAGTTTCCTCTAAGAGATGATACTTTAGCACGTGCAACATGCACAGCTTGGAAAAGTTTCCCTGAAGCATCTCACGCAAGTCAAACTTTGGAACATCTTTACTTCCGAGTATAACACACGACGGTCTACGTCCGTGTGTTCTTTCGGCAAAGATCTCATTTATGAATTCCTACATTCGTTTCCTCATTCATTCAACTACTGCTTATTAAGCATGCCCTCTGCGTCAGATATATGTTAATGACATCGACAACAGGAAAGAAAAACTCTCAGTTCCCTTCCCCACAGCCTCGAGGAGCTTATAGTCTTTCACACAGGAACCATAGATGGGCAACAGACAAGGGAAGCATGCATGGGGGTAACGGGAACAATAGCAGAGGATATTCCCGGGTTCGAGGGCTGTCATGGAAGGCAGGATGCCGGAGATGGGTTTTGCGGGAAAAGCAGGATTTTAGCAGGCGGACAAAAGTGACACTGGTTTCCCAAAGGGAGAAATCAAAGAGGTGAAACTAGGAGAGCAGAGCATATGGACAGAATTACAAATGGAATGGTATTTCTGGAGTATGGAGTTCCGCCTGGGAAGAGGCGTTAGGCGCAGGTGGGTAGGTGCGGGTCAGTGACAGCCGTTGCGCATCCCGCGAAGCCGCTGAACTTTTTCCCCGCGGGGCGGCGGGGACTTGCAATGAGGCGATGAGGGTCACAAATTTGAAAGATCAGCCTGGAGGCAGTGTGGGAAGCAGAAGCCCGGAGCGGGGGGAAGCGGTAGACTGATCTGCGGTATTCCAGGAAATGGATGGACTATTCTGCAGACCGCATGGAGGTGTGACCAATATGCTTTTATCGTTCTGTTGCCGAAGCCCAGCATAGTACCCGGCACACAGTAGACATAAAATAAATATTCGGTAATCTTAGCGCCTTGATGGATGAATACAAATGAACCGAATCAATGGGAACAAAGACACAGGATAGAATAGATACCTAAGGGACCGAGGAGAAAAGATTTGTTAGTTGTCTGGGCAGGGAGCACAGTGCAGCAGCTTGGGGTCCAGATCGCATCCCTGATCTTCCAACTTACGAACTCTGCTTTGAGCCCACTACGTCTTTAAGCCTCGTTTTCCACATCTGTAAAATGGGGATTACGAATCAGCCTGTCATGAGGGAGGCTAAATGTCTGTGCTAAATGAGCATAGTGCCCACCGCATATCAAGTGTTAGCTGTTGTTATTTATATTATTAGCAGGAGAGGAACAAAGTCTTAGGCTGTTTGAGTGCCAGGTGACAAGCAAATATGGGAGAAGCAAGAGAAAAATAAATATGATCCACTTGTAAAAAAATGAAATTCTAGGTTTCAAAACTTTGAAATATACAAAAAACACAAGAGTGTGTGGAATTCATATGTACGATATAAAGCGTCATAGTAAAGGCACACCTGTCTAACGCTCAGCTTAAGGAATGACACTTTCAAATGACCTTGAGCCCCTGTTTGCTCCTCTGAAGTGCATCCACTCCCTTGAGCCCCCAGGAGGATTTCTTGCATTGGGGGTTAATCATTCTCTAGCTTGTCTGTATAGTTTTAACTTACGTGTCTGTTTACCTAAACAACGTATTGCTTAGATCTGTATATTTCCGAATGCCACATAAATAGCATCTGGAACGTGTATCCTTTTGCAATTTGATTTTGCTCGGCATTGTGCTTGAGATGCATCCCTGTTGCTGTCTGTAACTACAGGTCATTCATTCTCACTGATGTGAAATTCCGTTTTGTGAATATACCACAAATTTATTTGACCATTCTCTTCAAAACTGGACAACTGGTGTGTTTCCCGTCGTGTAGATACTATAAACAATGCTTCCTGGCGCCTAGATACTGCCGATTTGTTTTCCAAAGTATTGCCCCGATGTAGCAGATTTTGGTCTTTGTGGAGTAGTTTTAAGTTCACAGCAAAACTGAGCCGCGGGACGGAGATTTCCCACACTCGCCGCCCCCACACGTGCGGCTTCCCCATTATCAAGTCCCCTACCGGATTGGGACATTGGTTACCACCGGCGAACATACACTGACGCGTTATTATCACCCAGAGTCCATGGTTGAAGGGTTGCACCACTTTTGAAGGACCTAAAGGATGGGTAGGTTCGAGCCCTTGAAAGTGTTTCAGAGTAATCCACCGATGGGTGGAAAAATGAGAGACTCCAGGTCAGCAAAAGCTCTCACCTCTGTCCGGGCCTCCACATCGCACGCAGTTGCGGCCACGGTGAGAGCCGCTTTGCTCTGCACGACCGTGTTCGCGGAACGCAGCGGGCCCAGGAGGGCGCTCGTGACGCCGTGGCTCTGGAGGCCCGCGCGCAGAGGCTCCTGCATTGCCACGTTCGCTAACACTGTAGCCGCGTTGGCGACGGCTCCGTCCCGTCTGCTCGACAGGATGTTTACTAACGGCTCAACACCGTCAGCTTCAGCAACAGCCCTGGGGAAGCGGAGGAGAAATGAGCGTCATTCATCCGAGTTCAGGACGGTGTCTTTGGCATGTACACCTGAACCTCTGCCGCAACTGAGTCCTGATCAAACCGTTTGGGAAAGAAATTAATTTGCGCTGCGCTGAACCCGGCATGGAGGTGCTAGTGATGTCGGGAAAATGTCGGTTAAGAATGAATTTCAATTACCCCTTTCCTACTTCTGCAGCTTGTAGTTAGAGAAAAAGGCATGACGACATCTTAGAAATCCTCTTACCACTGTTCATTTTTTAACTCAGTGATACTTGTAAGATCAGGAAGTTCTATTCGGAGAAAGTCGATCAAGATATTCCCATCCGGTAGGAAAGCAAAGCTTTTAATTTTTAATTTTTTTAATGTTTATTGATCTTTGAAAGAGAGAGAGAGAGAGAGAGAGTGGGGAAGGTCAGAGAGAGAGGGAGACACAGAATCCGAAGCAGGATCCAGGCTCTGAGCTGTCAGCACAGAGCCCGATGTGGGGCTCAAACTCATGAAGCATGAGATCATGACCTGAGCTGAAGTCAGATGCTCCAATGACTGACTCACCCAGGTGCCCCGCAAAGCTTTAAATAGTAAGAATGGTCTCAGGGTCCATGGGTTCGAGCCCCGCCTCGGGCTCTGTGCTGACAGCTCGGAGCCTGGAGCCTGCTTCGGATTCTGTGTCTTCCTCTCTCTCCGCCCCTCCCCTGCTCACGCCCTGTCTCTCTTTCAAAAATAAACATGAAAAAAAATGAAAAATAAATAAATAGTAGGAATGAGTGTGGAGGGAATGCTCCTGGTTTAAGTTAAGATTCTTTAGTTCATCTTCCCCGTATTTAAATGAGGCTGTTAATTGTGGGCAGAGGGTAACACATTTGGAGCCAGCAACACATTTTGGAGGTGAATGTTGCTTTTACAGATAAAACATCAAAGATCAAAGTCATACTCCTGATATGATAACTACTAACTACTGTCAGTAATGTTGGCATATTCAGTTGGTAAATTTCCTATTTCTGCTATAAAGAGACCACAGTCATCCGTAAGGATATTAACAGTCTGACAAGTAATAAGCCGAAATCTCTTTTTAAGAACGCCATACTTTCTATAGTCCTTGCTTTCTAATTACTTAAAAAGCTCATAAAGGAGCAAAAATAAAAAAAGAAATCATTTTAACAAGTGGACGATGATTTAATTATGCTCCTTACTATTTGGAACTGCTTCAGACGAGAGATGTTCCAAACAATAAGATACAGAGCATCCTAGTTTCAACGGAAGACCCCGAATTCTTGTTAAAAATCCGCTTGCATCATCGTGGGAATGGAGGTAATCAAGACAACAAAAAACATACCTGAGACTTCAATAATATGAACATCTCTTTAAGCTTTATATTTGACACATTCCACTTAGGATCATATTAAGAACCAAAAGTGGAAGGAAAAAAAAAAAGTGAGGCTATATGATTCAGCCCACCACCCTGTATTCTGATGAATTAAATTTAGTTTGATCGTCACTTAAATTTGCTGATTGTGAAGAAGTGACAACCTCAAGAATAGGAGTTATCCGGGCGCCTGGGTGACTCAGTCAGTTAAGCATCCGGCTCTTGGTTTGGGCTCAGGTCAAGGTCATGATCTCACAGATTGTGAGTTTGAGCCCTGTGTCGGGTTCTGTGCTGACAGTGTGGATCTTGCTTGGGATTTTTCTCCCTCTCTCTCTGCCCCTCCCTAGCTTGCTCTCTCTCTCTCTCTTTCTCTCTCTCTCTCTCTCTTCCAATAAATAAATATTTTAAAAAACTAAAAAAAAAAAAAAAAAAAAAGAATAGAAGTTATCACAATTGCCCAAGAGAGTACAGAATGTAAATGAAATATCACTGAGGAAAAAAGAAGCTATGATTGTCACACAGACCAGCTCAGAGGTGGACGGAACCGACAGCAACTAGGTGGGGACAAAATGACTAAGGCTCTGGAGAAGGCCAGGTCGGTTGGTACTAACCCTCAAGGCACCTCCCACCCTTGGTGTGAATAAATCCATCCGGGAAACACACCATATTGATACGAAGGCAAAGTCAAGAGTGTCTGTTTCCACTTTTACCCATGCTCTAGTCCTTGGTACATATTTAATCCTTCTTGTGGTGTCTCCCATTCTTTCTTACTGCCAGCAAGCATTTGAAATTACGCATATTTTCTACTCATTAGAGACGTAAACCTGCTCCAAACTCATTTTATTTCTCTGACTCGTTTTCCAGGCACCTAATGCAATCGATCAGTCCCTTCAGCCGAATTGCTTTGTAGTTTTTAATCATTGCAAACTATGCCTTGGTGAGAATGCACAATTCCTTTGCCACTTGGTGATTTTTCCTTTGACGGGATTCACCTTTTAAAACATCCCGGAGAATAAAGGAGGAGCCGACAGTGGAGGTATTTCAATGGCAACCGAGACAGAAGGTACGAGTATTTTAGGCAAACGCATACCAGTCAATTCTCAAGGGCTTTGTCTTTTGTATGGAAAATTTAAGTAAATACATAGGATCACACTCCATCGTTTTGATTTCTCTTATTTGTTTAAAAAAAAAAAAAAGGGCTACGAGATACAGGAATTTTCATCAGATGTACCTCTGCCCACAGCCTTTGTGTTTCATTTTGGCTCCTTCCTTTTTCCTGGACAAAGGCATATGTTGCCTTGGTTCCTTTGTATCGCTATCTTCTGCTCTTTTCTGTGCTCTTTATGAGCCAGTAAAGAGAAGTACATAAAATCGTAGCTGTTTAAGAAACCAAAGATTCTAGTACTCAGTGGAATAGAGCTTTTACTAAATGGAACATAACTGCCAACGCTGAAAGACAAATCGCACGTGTGCAGCTGGGAGAACTACTTGCATTGTGGGTAGATCCCTGCCTGTAATGTGCTGTGTGCACTCCGTTCAAGTGTAAAAAGCGTAACCGAGATGAAATTATTATGGTGAAAAAAAAATCCAGCTTATTATTCTTACCTAAAACAAACAAACAAACAAACAAACAAACCCTAATTTCATTTATAGAAATAGAGCACAGAATTTATAGTTTTCTTAAAAAAAAAAAAAAAGAATGGCATTAATTTTGTGATTCAGACCCAATACGTTCTATTTTTCTGTGTCTAACGTGCACACAAGCTGAAGCCTGTCATATTTTAAAAACACATTTCCGTTTCCTAGATAGTCTATAGCATCCTCCAAATGAATGGGACGGAAGTCAAACTGCTTTGTTACAAAATCCAGAATTGTAGGGCCATATGTCATCATGATAATCCGAAAATATTTTGATTCTTACTATCATTAACCTCCACCAGTTGGAGTTTAATCAAGTAAGAGTTTAAAATGGGCATTAAAAAAACTAAAACTCAAATATGGGAATGTATAAAAACATCTGTTTGTATCACTTGATATATGTAAACAGAAGTGAAGTTCGACACGTCATGTGTATCCAATTTATTACCAAGTCCTGACTGGTTTCCTCCCCCATAATTCTCGAACCTCTCTCTTTTCTCCAGCTGTATCTCTCCGATCCAATCCAGTCCACATCCTCTCTTGTGAATTGATGTGCTCTTCTAAGCGGTCTCTCCTCTCCCCCTCCAATCCTTTCTCCAATTTACAGCTAAAGCGAGCTTTTAAAATAATAATCCAGGACACCTGGGTGGCTCAGTCGGTCAAGTGACCAACTTGGACTCGCATTATCATCTCCCGGTTCCTGAGTTCGAGCCCCCTGGGCTCGCTGCTGTCAGCGCAGAGCCTGCTTCGGATCCTCTGCCCCTCTCCCCTCCTCTCCCTCTGCCCCTCACCCACTCACACTATCTCTCTAAAAAATGAATGAACATTTAAAAATAAATAAGTAATCGGATTATTATAATTATACATATAGTAATATACATAATACATTAAATCAGAATCAGGTTATTTTTTTTTATTTTCTTTTTTAACGTTTATTTATTTTTGAGACAGAGAGAGACAGAGCATGAGTGGGGGAGGGTCAGTGAGAGAGGGAGACACAGAATCTGAAACAGGCTCCAGGCTCTGAACTGTCAGTACAGAGCCCGACACGGGGCTCGAACTCACGGACCGCGAGATCATGACCTGAGCCTAAGTCGGACACCTAACCGACTGAGCCACCAGGCGCCCCAGAATGAGGTTATTATAATTATATATACAGTGAAATATATAGTACATACAATCAGATGTCTCCCCTACTTAAAATGTTTCTGGTTTCCCATTGCTTAGGATGAAGTTCCAAATTTCTCACTTTGCCTCCAAGTCCCTGCAGGAGCCGACCTGCCTCCCCCACCGCCGCCCGAGGCCTCTCACCTCTTCCTGTGGCTCTGTGCTCTGGGCCTCGCTGGGGACCTGCATCACGCTACGGCCACCGGGCTCTGTCTCCCCTCTGGATGTTCCAGAACGCCGTTCTGACTTCCTATCAAACTCTTCCCCCGGAAAATTCCTATTCGCCTTGCCAAGTTCAACACAAATGCCTCTTCCTCTAGGAAGCATAACCCCCCAACTGGATCAGGGCTCTTTTCCACGTGAGCTTAAGATCATTTGTTTGCTAAACATAGAGACATTTTTTAAAATGATGTTTTGGCGCAAATGGTCACACAGAGCAGCAGCAATCTTGAAATACTATTTTATAGAAGCTTGTTGTGGGAAGGAGCTTAGCACAAAGTTTCTCGTTTAAATCCTGGAGCCCCGGGGCGCCTGGGTGGCTCAGTCGGTTGAGCGTCCGGCTTTGGCTCAGGGCACGATCTCACAGTTCGTGGGTTCGAGCCCCACATCGGGCTCTGTGTTGACAGCTTAGAGCCTGGAGCCTGCTTCAAATTCTGTGTCTCCCTCTCTCTCTGCTCCTCCCCTGCTCATGCTCTGTCTCTCTTTCTCCTTCAAAAATAAATAAAAACATTAAAAATAAAAATTTAAATCCTGGAGCCCCAAGATTTACGGGCATGGGCACTAAGAACATTGTGCTCAAATAAGTGTCTCTTTATGGCTCCCTGAAAATACTATGCTATTTCATGTCTGTGTCTTTGCACTCATGTTTTCTCTGCCCAAAAGGCAGGTCCCTATCCCTCCACACCTCTGCCTGGGGGACTGTAGCTCACCCTTCAAAACCTGCTCAACTGTCCCTTCCTGTGTGGAGTCGTTCTTGTCCGTTCTTGTCCATCGCTGCCTCCTTTTGTTATTCACTCCCTCCTCTTGCTATGTCTACACCTGGCTCCCCCTTCTTAGAGGCAGGGCTTGAGTCCTATTTATATCCCCAGGGCTGAGAAGATCAATATACCTAAACTGACTTGACTCAGCTCAGGGGGAGCAATGAAGAAAACCTCAGTAGGAGTCGCGAGAGGGTGAGGGGAAAATGCCCGGCTCAGCTTTAAGTTTGCAAGAAGGCATAGGACCCAACCAAGTTGAAGTCTCTGCTCATATCACCTACGGCTGCCCTCCCCACCCCCAATGCTACTCTAATTATTTCCGTGAAGTAATTATCATGTGGGGTTTAGCACATGGCATCTTACGCTTTAGACAACCTCTTAGGGATATATCCATTTCGTGTGCCAAAGGATGTCTACGTTTTGTCTTTGCAGACATCGTGGACCTGTTTACTCGGGTCCCATCATCAGATGACGCTATTTGGTACTTCTCAGAAAACCCTCGCTGCAGTTTGGAGGTTCACGTTTAACCCGTCTGCGAAGGCTGGTTACGTGAATCAAGGGTGACCTTGGGCAGTGCAGAAATCTGTTTAACAGAGCCCACATACAGGGTAATATGTGGAACCCGATGGAACAGATGGTGATATTGGCAATCAGAACCTTGTTTGTTAACAGTGATTACAACCATTCTCACCAGCGTGACTTTTCATATGTCTCTGCGAGGTTCGTCACACCAAGGAAGACATATTGGCAACAGACACACCGTGAGTGGTCAGGAGAGGTGCATATGCCACTGGCTCAGGGCTGGCGCGGTTAAGCCTTGCGGGCTCCCAGTGAGGCTGTACAGGTGCTTGGGGATGGGACGCTGGCCGTTATGAGACACGGGTCTCTCGGGTATCACAGCCAGATCTGGAATGCTGTGAACAGGATTCCTGACTCTGGTTCCTGCCAATTTTTCAACAAAAGTAATGATCCAAGAAGTCGAGCGTATTCGTGAAGTTGATCGATTTCTGAGCGCATGGAAAAGAACTAAGACCCCGCTGCAGCCCCACGGTGGCAGGAGAACGGGATACGTGCCCCAGCTCTGGCTGAGCTCCAGGGTAGACAAAAGTAGCCAAGAGAGTTCTCCTTTTAAAGAAATATTATTTAAAGAAGCTTATCAGCAGTAAGGGAGAGAATCACAATGAATTGTAGGCAAATGCTCAAAATGAAGGGTTTTTAAGCAACATACAATTTTTAAAATAAAACCCAGCCACAAAAACAAATGCACGACGTTTTACACTCCATAGCAAAATAGGAAAAACGCAAAAAAAATTTTTTAAAGGATGAGAAACCAAATTGCTTCTATCACGTTGGTGTATCTGAGTGGCATAATTTTGAGACCTTCAGAGTGTGCTTTTCTGCTCTAGTTGCTATGACATCATGGTTTCCAAAGAGATAATGGCTAGTTGCAAAGCACCTAGTAGAGGCTGACCCAGCACCTTCAAAACAGCATGCAGGTTTTTGTTACCAATTACGAGGCAGTCAACCAAAGTCTAGGGATTTCAAATGCAATTTTCTTACGAGTGACATGGAATCCTTATTGACCTATCTGTCCAATCACAATACTCCCTTCCATACATGCCACCTTCTGTTTCAAAAGCTGGAATGGCTGCCAATAATTAACTAGCTGCCATCAGGAAAGAACAACTGTCTTCCTTTTACATGGCTGACTTGTCTCCTGATAAAATAGGAATAATGGTCAAGGTGTTCGAATATTCACAATAAATGGCTTTTGCGGTTACCAAATGTTTCTGTTTAGCCTGGAAATCAGTCTCTTTGCATATCTGCACATGACAAGGGACGCAATCCCAAAGTAATTAGAGGTACCGTGTTGTTGGTTTTCTTAACTAAATCATAAGGACGCTGCGTGCTTTCGTGTGACAGCACTTGCTGGGGCTGCCTTATTCTCATCAGCTCTAATGTCACCTTCTTCTGGAGAGGCCATCTTTGACGAGCATTATGTCATTCCCTCGACCCCTTTCACAACCCTGGTGTCATGTGTGCCCCTCTCTCTGACATTGTGCTGTTTTATTTAACTGATGCTGTTATCACTTCTGAAATTACCTTCTTAAAGTTACTCGTCTATGGTCTCTGTCTCCCATCCAACACGTAAGTTTCACGACAGCAGTTTCGTGGAACCTTTGTTGTGTTCCCTACGGTATCCCTGCAGCTAAGAACAGACATAAAGAACACTTGGGTACCGGTGAGAGAATTACAAAAGAAACCTAAATTCGTAAGTAATAACCTCCTTCACCTTTGAGATAAAACAATAAAAGAGGTCAAGAACAATCCCATCCTTCCTAGTGGAAGCTTTGTTCCAAACGCCCTAGGATACTAGACAGAGGGTAATTATTCAGATACCCAAAATATAATAGGTAATCTAGGCTCACTTTTCTTTGTTTTATAGTTAAGAGAGAGAGAAAATTTAGAGAGACTAAGACTTAACCACCAGGCAAGTCAATCAACCAACACAGGATTAAAACTATGGTGGTCTGACTTATAGTCTATAACCTTTTATAACCATCGATCTCTGAAGCTTTAAAAAAGTACGGTGGGGTTTTTTTTCCAGGAAAAAGGAAAAAAAAAGCACCAAGATCTACCTGGTTCATTTCATCATTCCTCAGGGAATGAGAAATGAGGTGGGCCATGGGCCATTCTGATATGTAGCATAGTGGGAAATTCTTAGTGACCATTGGATATATTTTTTCCCTTTTCTTTATTCCCTTTATAGAAGGAGGGGGAAGAAGAGGAAGTGGAGGAGGGATAACAGGGAAAGGAAGCTGGGAGAAGAGGAAGGAGGGGAGGAAGGAAAGGAGGAAATGAAAGCTCATGCCTCCCAAGCGCCCTACTGGAGTTCAAGGAGTCATGGCCGTTCCAGTCTGGAAGAATTCAAAGAGATCAGGACAGCAAAGAAAAGCATTTCAGTGACGATCTGGAAAAATTCAGACTCAGACACTGAGCAGGAGGCAGAGAGAAAGAGCAGTTGCAGGAGTGCAGACTAGAAGTTTCCACTGTGGCAAACTCCCTAGGGATGTACAGAGCAGTCTGCCTCGGCGTAGCTCGACCCCACCGCCGTGACCCTGAGCAAAGACCGTGCCTCTGTTTCCTCATCTGCAACGTGGACCTAACAATTATCCCTGCCTCATGGCACTGCTTCGAGGATTTAGTAATATATTCCATTTCAGGAACTTAGCTTAATGCCTGGCCCAACTGTCATCACCACCATTGTCTACTCCTGTTCAGTGAGCCTCAGTGCAGGGATTTTCCCATATCCTGTCTCGATTTCTCGGACCACAGAAAAACACCATATTTCCAAATTTGCCTGTGTGTATGAAATTCTCATTTTCAAACAACTCTTCGGCTAAGTGGTCAAATCTCCAACACTTGCAGGGCTGGAGCTGGGACATTCTCGGGATCCCACCCAAGCCTTTCCCAGTTAGGTGCAGTCAATGATCAAGAAAAGCCATTTCCAGAAAAGAAGAAAACACACAGAAAATGATTAATATGAAACGTCAAGGATAAGTAAAAATGGAATTTATGTAGGTTTTAACTACTGCTTCAAACTGAGAGGGCAAGAGAAAAAAAATCGCACAATAATTTGATAGTTTTCTAGGAAAATCAGTACTGCTGGGAATTAAACTGGAAAGAGGTACCAGCAACTTTAAAATAAGGTTAATGCAAATGTTAGCGTCTGCTCTCTGGGTAATAAAAGCAGCATAGATAATTTTCTAATTGATCACTTCATGGGATTCACAGAGTTTCACAAAACTGGTAGCCGATAAAGTTTAAACCGTTTGTGAAAGTTGACTAGACAACAAGGAACACAAAATGGGGATATGGAATCAACTTGGTTTACTGCAAAATCCAACTTTTCATTCTTTCTTCAAATCCAGTATGATTTTTTTCCGGCCAGAGAAGGAATCAAGGTAGAAAAGAAAAGTATCCATTCAGTAAACTTGGATGGAAATAACACAAGAATAAATATTAAGGGGTGCCTGGGTGGCTCAGTCAGTTAAGTGTCCAACTTTGGTTTCAGCTCAGGTCATGATCTCATGGTTCCTGAGATCAAGCCCCATATTAGGCTCTGTGCTGTCAGCATGGAGGCTGCTTAGGATTCTCTCTCTTCCTCTCTCTCTCTCTCTGCCCCTTCCCCACTCGTGTTCTCTCTCTCAAAATAAATAAACTTTAAAAAAAAAGAAGAAATTTTAAGTTTACCTCAAAGACTCTTCCCATTTATTTCATCTGTTAACTTCAGAAGTCTTTTAAAATGGTAAATAACACATTGAGTTCTTTGAGGGATCAACCTTAATACAAAAGTTTAAAACATCCTTATGCACAAAACTGAATTTCCTAAAAGGTTATGAAACTAGCTTATTTATCTTGTAGGTCGCTCATATTGTGAGCATTCTAATTCAAAGGAGGTAGCATCTTACGACAAAGTGATACTAACAGGCATTTTAAAACAAAATATTCTTTTCCATGGTACACAGTCAAGAGCAAAAAATCAACTCTAGAGTAATTACGATAACGATGCGATTAACTGATGCTGTCCAAGCATATTATATTAATCCTGTGTGGTTATATAGCACGGCACATACTCAGCCACCAGAACTATGAATGTGTCAGAACATTTTTAAACGACTGCCCCTTACAAAGGACCAAAGACAAACTCAAGCATTAACACACTGTTAGTGGTAGAATATTCTCTCTTTAAAAGCAACACAATGAAATGCTTGCCAGATCACAATATTTTAATAATGTTTTAAGCTATTACTTTAGACACACCAGAGGGTGTTTCAAATTAAATTAATGTGTCTTCCACAAAAATACAGAGCAATCTTTCCGTTGCCAATGTTTTGCCCCTCCCCCAACTTCCTCCTTAAGTACCACTAGGGGTCAGTATAAAGACACGGTTCCCTTCACTGCTCGGCAGGGAAAACAGAGCCCTAGAAACACTTTCCCAGGGAAAAACCCTCACGCAATAAAGACAATAACTGTACAGCTGCAGCATTCTTAAGTCTATCTTAGACTGGACACATCGAGTCCATGACATGAGTTTGCATTTTTCATGAGACCGCATTTTAATTTTGTAAATCACAGTGGATTCGTTCTATAGTCAATGTTTCTTTAGTAACAAAGCAGTCACCGTGACAAGATTACCTCTTCTAAGTGAACCTGTGTGTATTGGGCACAAAGTATGCTCTAGAACAGACGTTAACATTTCAAAGGGTGGGGGGCGCCTGGGTGGCTCAGTCGGTTGAGCGGCAGACTTCAGCTCAGGTTCAAGCCCCGCGTCGAGCTCTGGCTCTGTCCTGATGACTCGGAGCCTGGGGCCTGCCTCGGATTCTGTGTCTCCCTCTCTCTCTGCCCCTCCCCCGCTCGCATTCTGTCTCTCTCTCTCTCTCTCTCTCTCTCTCTCTCTCTCTCTCGAAAGTAAATAAACATTAAAAAACATTTTTTTTTTTAATTTCAAAGGGTGGAATGACACAACTCCAGCCATCTCAAAGCCATACATCCCACCTCTTCCTGTAGAAGGGCAGAGATGGAGGTGAACTTTGTGGTGTTTTGCCAACTTTAAGAGAGACTGTTTTTTTTCCTTCAAAAGGACTCTCGTCATTCGGTGCAGCCCCACATGCACAACACAGGCCATTCTAAGAAACAGCGTTGGCCTATACTTGAGTCTACAAATAAAGAGGTATTTATAAAAATAAATATGTATTACCTTCTCCTCACTCTATTTAATGGGATGGGAATGGAAAAAAAAAAAAAGCTTTGAAAGTGCTTTTTATACACACTACAGAGATTTAATATTCCAAGAAGAAAATCACTTCGGGCCAGAATCTTCCCCGATAACGCCAATGCCAAATGACTGACAGGGAGTCGGGTCACTGTGAATAAATGAAGTCCTTTTCTTGAAGTTCTGTGTTAAGTTCTGTCCATGACATACCTTTTAAATGGTTTCTCTACACGTTACATGGCTTTCTTAGGCACGGTACTCCACGAATAATTCTGCTAGGCCTTAAAACTATTCAGTCAATGCTTTATTTCTCCGTTAGTGAAGAGTAATACGAAATGACAGGTTATCCACAGATAATAAAAAAAACATTCAAAAGTTCCCAAACTACTCAAACATACACCCGTACAACCTGGGGGCACTGTGGCTCTTTCTGGGATCCCTTTGGGGTATACTCCTTACTTATAGGTCACACAGCAGTAGAAGGGTCCCCACAGAAGAGCTCTTTGACCCTCGTGTCATGGAGACCAGCAGTGGCCCAGTAATCAATCATTTTGGGGGGGGAAGGGTGGGTAACCATTATATGTGCTGTCATTTAGAACTCTCTTAAGTCACTGCTGTTGTGGAAAGCCCAAGAAGGGGTACAAAAAATTAAAAAAAAAAAAAAAAAGAAAAAGAAATGGAGATAAGAAGTTCTCTAAGCTTAAGGGAAATCATCCAGTTCTTCACGGAGGTAACACAGAATAAGCAGGAAGAATCAGGAGTTAGTATGATCTGTGAACAAACAACGGAGACTAGATTGTGTTTTCTATGGCAAAACCAGTTATTACCTACTTATCTGTGGGTATTAATTGTATTATTACTTTTCATATTTTTTTAAATGTTTTTATTTATTTTTTGAGAGAGAGTGCAAGCGGGGGAGGGACAGAGAGAGAGGGGGACAGAGGATCCTAAGTGGGCTTTGTGATGACAGCGGAGAGCCGGATGCAGGACTCAAACCCACGAACTGTGGGACCATGACCTGAGCCAAGGTTGGAGGCTAAACCAACTGAGCCACCCAAGCGCCCCTACTCTTTGTATATTTATTTTATTCCTTGTCTTATTTCCTAAAATAACTGCATCGTTTGAAAGCTATCCTGCCAACAACCATACTATTTTCTAATCTTTTCCTCGTTTACTAATAGCCAAAATTCACTTCGTGTTGGAAAGGAAAACGAAAAACATGAAAGTCTTTTTAGTCTTCAGATAACTCAAAACCTCTAATTCTGATCAGATCCAACAGATGGCAGTGATGTTATAAATTAACAGTTTAAAATATTCTTGTAATGTGTGGACTCTGCTCCTCAGAAGAACGTCAACCACGAATAATAATTCCCTCACTATTTGCGTAAATCATGTACAACTTTAATATGAATAATTGGACAGGAGAGCGCAAGTAAAGATCACCTGAAATTTCGCTGAGATGCTATTTCCTGGATCAAAAATCAACAACTTTCTCCTTTCCAAGAAGTATTACAAATGGAGAATTGTCAGAAAGATTAGCAGTGAACGAAGCAAGGAGAGGTGCCCAAAGTGACTAAATGGGTTACCTTTTCATACAGAATTCATTATTGCTCTTAGGTTTCTATTTTCATCTATTTCTTCCTACAAGGGTTGTCTTAGCCTTCTCACTTTTTATTTATTCGCTTATAAATGATTTCACTTTTCTTTCTCCTTCTATCACTTTAAATAAGCAAATCTGGTTAAGGGTGCCTGGGTGGCCCGGTCGGTTAAGAGTCTGGCTCTTGGTTTCAGCTCAGGTCATGATCTCACGGACCTTGAGATTGAGGCCCACATCGGGCTCTGGGCTCACAGTTCAGAGCCTGTTTGGGATTCTCCCTCCCTTTCCCTCTCTCTCTATGCCACCCCCCAACATGCTCGCTCATGTTCTCTCTCTCTCTCTCAAAATAAATAAACATTAAATAAAATAAGTTAATCTGGCTGTTCTTGTCCTTTTTTTCCTATGCCTTCAAATTGTTATTTTTTTTAAATGTTTGTTTATTTTTGAGAGAGAGTGAGAGTGTACGAGTGGGGAATGGGTAGAGAGAGAGGGGGAACAGAGGATCTGAGGCAGGCACTACACTGTCAGCACAGAGCCCGACACAGGGCTTGAATTCGTCAATGGCAAGATCATGATGAGCCCGTCAGTCACTCAACCAACTGAGCCACCCAGGGGCCCCTCAAATTGTTAATTTTATTTGTGTTCATGGCCTTTCCATATTTTTATCCACTTTAAGTGATCTTTACCCTGCAGATAATAAAGAATGAAAAGTACAAATAGAAAAGTCTTAGAGGTAAGTTTCCACTGTTGCTTCTGTGGTCCAAATCATGTAAAAACACAACAATACAACCGATCACTTTCTGTTCTCAATTACGGGCATTGGTTGATGTCAGACCTTCTGGTTTTTCACTGTCCTTTCACTTTCCGTCGTGTTTTCGGTGTAAGTCCACTTTCCCCCCCAAATCCGTTGTTACATAAAGGAAATTACGCCAGCATTACGTGTAATCATAACATACCAGAGATCACTCAATGCATAAAACAGGCCTCCAATTCCAGAAGGTGCCCTGACTTTAAGAATTAGAAATCCAGGGACTCCTGGGTGGTTCAGTTGGTTGAGCATGTGACTCTCCGTTTCTGGTCAGGTCGTGATCTCACAGTTTGTGAGTTCGAACCCAACATCAGGCTCTGTCTGCACTGGCAGCAGAGAGCCTGCTTGGGATTCTCTTTCTCTCTCTCTCTCTTTCTACCCCTCCCCTGCTCTCTCTCAAAATAAATAAATAAACTTGAATAATAAAAAATTTTAAAAAATAATTAGAAATCCACTTTAGGCACATTGAGATATGAATGTCAGAGAAGAGGTTGTCTTCTAACAAACAAAATTAGTATTCACAATGCTTAATTGCAAATTTTTCTTTTTAAATTTTTTTTTCAACGTTTTTTATTTATTTTTGGGACAGAGAGAGACAGAGCATGAACGGGGGAGGGGCAGAGAGAGAGGGAGACACAGAATCGGAAACAGGCTCCAGGCTCCGAGCCATCAGCCCAGAGCCCGACGCGGGGCTCGAACTCACGGACCGCGAGATCGTGACCTGGCTGAAGTCGGACGCTTAACCGACTGCGCCACCCAGGCGCCCCGCAAATTTTTCTTTTTAATTAGGCTGGCAATTATCAGGTATCCGAACAGCTACCCAGTGCACCTGGAAGACATTAGCTCTGGGTTTTTGCCTTTTCTTACTACTTAGGTGTGGCAGAAAAGCAACATTCTTTCTACCCCCCAATCTCACCCCCCCACCCCCAGCAGCAGAGTCACAACTCAGGCCTTCCCCTTCCCCACGTGCCCCCCCATGCCCTCACGTGGCGCCCCCCCACCCCAGCAGCTAAGAAAAGTGATCCAAGGCCCTGCTTCTAAAACGTGATGCCAGAAATATTCACCAATGCAGAGTTTAAGCTAATATGTTTTTAAAGACAATCTGAGTAGAATACACTTTTGATTAAAAATAATCAATCATGGTTATTGTCTCTTCTGTTTTGGTTCTAATTAATGCTCTAGGAGGCTTGCTAGAAGGATGGGCAATGTGGTTTATTTGTTTTCATTCCTTTTGGTTGACTGTAGAATCTTTGCCAACTCCAGTCTTCAGCATTTGGCACAAATATGTCAAATCTGACTCCATTTCCTCCCCCAAAACATTCATTTTCAGTATCTTTTAGCTCAAAAAGTCCAACGTAAAAAGTATATAGGTCTCAAGAGAGACAGATATCCATAGCCATAAGAGATATCTCAAGAGACAACCATTTTCATTCACATCCCATTTCCCATACCAAACACATATTGGAAAAAATGATCAGAATGGACAGTATATAATAGGTTAAAGAAATACCTGCCATTAAAATTTTATAAAAATAAAAATAAATCACGAAAATAAAGAGACGCGTGGCATCATTTAGTCTTAGTTGACCTTTCTGTGTTGACAACATGGAACCATCGAGTCGGATGACAAAGTTCTGTGTAACAGATGACTGAATTGCAAGAGAAAGTCTGAAGGAGCCTCTTTCAGAAGCTACTTCACATCCTAATTTTCTATGATTTTGTATAAAACTGTGAAATTATATAAGCCAGGCAAACTCACATCAAATTAAGACATCTATACACTCTGGAGGCCTATTAAAGTATTTTAGATAATATATCAATCTAAATGCACCCAAGATAGAAGTGTTTCAATGTCACCGGTAAGACTTTTCACTGGCACCGCTATCCTGGAACAATGCTATTTTCAAATTGCTACTTATTATGACTCAATATTCTAGAAATTTGTGTACTTTCACATAGATAATGATGACCATGAATTTAGGAAATTGCTATGTCAAAGACTGTAGCTATTAAAGGAACACAGTTTTGTTCTGATGCTTATCCTATTTTGGCTGTATTTTAATCGGGCATTGTTAGATTTTTAGTCATTCCATTAAGATCTCATAAAATACTGTGTGGGAGTAGAGAAAGGGAAAGAAAGGGTAGGAAGGGTAAGAAATAGATTAAGTATATGATGGAGGTAGAGGAAGATCGATTTCAAGTTAGAAAAGACTAATCTCAGCCACAATGCCATAAAGCAATAATACACAAAAGTTAATAACTTACGTATCGTGATGGTGGATTTTATGTGTCAACTTGACTGGGCGAAACAATACCCAGATAGCTGGTAAAATATTATTTCTGAGTGCATATGTGAAGGTGTTTCTGGAAGAGGTTAGCATTTGAGTCAGGAGACTGAGTAAAGGTGGCCCTCACCAATGGGGGTGGGCATCGTCTAATCCGTTGAGGGTCCGAATGGAACGAAAAGGTGGCAGGGTGAATTGTTCTCTGCCTAAGCTGGAGCATTCATCTTTTCCAGCCTGGGACACTGGCTTCCCCGGCTCTCAGGCTTTCAGATTCACACTGAATTATACCAAGAGATCATCTTTCCTGGTTCCCCAGTTTACAGATGGCAGATGATGAAACTTCTTGGCCTCCATAATCACATAAGCCAGTTCCTATAATAAACCTTCTCATATCTATATATTATGTTCCATTGGTTCTGTTTCTCTAGAGAATCCTTAATAATAAACATACCAAATGAGATACAGGGAGGGTAAATAATTATTTTATTTATGAACGTTTCTTTCAAGAAGTTCTCGCTCTTTTATAAGGCAATCTTCTCTGGAGGAAAGAACACAGATTCCAGATTTAATTTCCAGCTCAGCCATTTTAATAAATGTGTGTACCCAGGAAAATTAGGTAACCTTACAGAGCCTCGGTTTCCTCATCTGCTGACAGATTATCTTGGTAATTGAAGTTTGTGCTGAATATAGATCACATACCACAGTGCTTAGAATATAGAGGGCACTCCTTTCCAATCTTTCCACATAGTGTTTACCCATAAATATACTGCTTTCCATTGACTTTTTAAAAAAATTTTTTTTTAATGTTTATTTTTGAGACAGAGAGAGACAGAATATGAATGAGGGAGGGACAGAGAGAGAGGGAGACACAGAATGGAAGCAGGCTCCAGGCTCTGAGCCATCAGCCCAGAGCCCAATGCGGGGCTCGAACTCACAGACCGCGAGATCGTGACCTGAGCTGAAGTCGGACGCTTACCCGACTGAGCCACCCAGGTGCCCCTCCACTGACTTTTTAAAATGTTTCTAGATTTACCTAATATTTATGTCCTTTTAAAATGGGTCTTGTAGGGGCGCCTGGGTGGCTCAGTCGGGTAAGTGTCCTACTGCAGCTCAGGTCATGATCTCACAGCTCGTGAGTTCTAGCCCCATGTTGGGCTCTGTGCCAACGGCTCAGCCTGGAGCCTGCTTGGGATTTGGATTCTGTGTCTCCCCCTCTCTCTCTCTCTCAAAAATAAACTCTAAGAAATAAATAAATAAAATGGATCTTTTAAATTTTCTCTAGATTAATCAAATGTTTCTACAAAGTTGCCTTTAATATTTCCAGCAGCCATCCCGTTTTGTTTCTTCTGGAATTGTCCACAAAAGTTAGACTGTGAGCTGAACCAGATGGTTCACCCATTTTCCCAATCAGCCCAGAAGAGTCAAGATTTTGTAGCATCTTTGAAAATCAGGGCCATCTGATGACTCTGACTTTCATAAGGATTCCTGAGGAGTAACCCAAGAGAGAACATCTGAAAGAATATGTAAATTGCCTGGAAAGCCAAAATATTAAAATGAGAACATCCTGGACTGTTAGATACCCCTAAACAAGTCAGCGTTGAGTTTCTCCTTACTTTGCATTAGCGGGATGGCATGTGGTTAGATTGGCCAGGGCCAGGGAGGCGGCCTCCCTCACTTCTTCACTGTCACTCTTCAGCAGCACGATTAACTGTGGAATCCCTACAGAAAAAGAGAGGGAAGATGTGGTTTTGTGAATACCCAGCTAAACTACAACTGGGGACCTAAAAATGTTCGAAATGGTTTTTTCTGCTTTGCTTACCCTGGTTATTGAAAAATTCCTTGCTGCCCGTATTCTCACACATTGCCGAGATCGCTTGGGAAGCAGCAATTTTAGTTCCGTCGTTTTCAGCACCCAAAAGGGCTACAAGGCATTTTTCAACCTCTTGTTCGTGAAAAAGTTTTCTATTCTCAGCTTTCATAAACCAAAAGGAAAAAAATTAATCAGGATTTTTGCCGCAAAAAACCATGCAAGGGTAACTACTTCCTCATCTAAAATGTGACAGGAGGTTCCAGCCGTTTCTTAGCCTCAGTCACAAACCTCTACACTAAATAAAATATTCCCCCACTCGACCTCTAGAACACAGTGACTATGCAAAGTGACTTATGAATATTAAAACTTAAGTTCCTGTTCCCTTGTATATCAGTACTAGGGCAAAGAAAATTCTACGATAAGAAAGAGGCAAGTTTCAGATTTAGCGAAAATTTATTTAACGCCTGTCATGCTGCCTGGCACCGTGCCGTGTTCACACAATGCTGTCTTCTCACTAAGGACAAAAACCCTGTTTGGGGCGCCTGGGTGACTCAGTCGGTGAAGCGCCTAATACTAGATTCGGGCTCTGGTCATGATCTCCCAGTTTATGAGTTCGAGCTCGCACGGGGCTCCGTGCTGGCAGGGTGGACCCTGCTTGGGATTCTCTCTCTCCCTCTCTCTGCCCCTCCCCAGCTCTGTCTGTCTCTTTCTCTCAAAGTAAATAAATAAAGGCTTTTTTTTTTTAGAAAGGACAAAACCCTGTTTATCTGATGTTTATTTTAAATACAAAACTCAACATTTGAAGAATGCCTAAGACATACAAACTGGCATGCTGGGTACTCAAGAGAAAAGGAGAGAAGTGGAGAAAGTAAAAATGAATAAAAGAGAATGAGCCCAAGTCTTCGGGATTTATAATCTTATATCAAAAAATCATAATCATTTTTATCTCAAGTTACAATAAATGCTGTTGCAGCAAAAATTACAATAAATATTTAATTGCCAAATTGCCATTGATATAACCTAAACATACATTAGCATGGTTTTTTTTTTATTTGAAAACAAATAAAATTGTGACTCTAAGAACATACCATGATATTCACCCCATTATGAAACACTTAATTAAAAATCAAAGTATTTTCAATGTTCTTTTTGTTCCCTACTGTTTTTCTCTTGATTTCCTTTCGTTTTTTTAAATAAATGACAACCTCATTACTATACTAAGCAAGCACTGCATTAAACTAAATTACAACGTTAAAACCTCATTTTTTTGTTTTGTGTTCTACAGCTATTTTTTAATTTTTATTTTTATTATTTTAATGTTTTTATTTTTAGAGAGAGAGAGACCGCACAAGTGGGGGAGCAGGGCAGAGAGACAGAGAGAGAGAGAGAGAGACAGAATCTTAAGACAGAATCTCCATGCTGTCAGGTCAGAGCCCGACGTGGGGCTTGATCTCACAAACCATGAGATCATGACCTGAGCCAAAATCAAGAGTCACATGATCAACCAACTGAGCCATCCAGGCATCCCGTAAGTTACTCTTTATTAAAGGCATGTACTAGAAAAAAGATATATTAAACTAAACTCAATTTTAATGCCGTAAGAGGAATCAGAGACTAGTTTGAAAAGAACCAGCTTACAAATAATTCTTTGCTAATTTGTTTACAGTCCTCCAAAAAGCGTTATCATAGGTTTGACTTTCCATTAATTACCCTTTGAAGTCAATTTACGTGGTTAAAATAGAAGAACGAGTAAGATATGCTCTTAGGATGCTGATATACGTAAGAGGAGACTATTCTGTTAGAATAAAAAATCTCCGCAAAAACCGCCTTACTAATTTCGATCGTATGTGACTTCTGCACGAGGAACTAATTCATCGTTTACATATATTACAACTAACTTGTGTTTCTAGGAATATTCTCAGAACTTATCATAACTGCTTGTCCACTTTAAAGTTAATAGAGGATTTCCGTCTTCTTTTAACCTTGAGTTTTTTCAAATTGCCCCCTTTTGCACAGAAGCGAAACCACACTCACATGTCACCACCTTTGCAATCACTTTTGGCCTTTGTTCATTCCAAACACAGCAACCTGGTCACAACTGGCACTGGCTACATCACTAACACTTCTGTTCATTTGTCTTAAACCAATTATGAACCATGTCCTGTAATCCTATCGTTTTAATCCCTTGCTCCTTTCACTTAAACTGAGGATTCAGGCAGGTCATGACTGTTTTACTTTTGTAAATGGTGCGATTAATACTTAAATCTCAAGTATGTGGCTTCTGAAAGGTTTTAAAATATATGTAGTCCTGATTAGTATTCCCTGAATAAAAAAGATCTGAAACTCTTCTAGAGTCTTTGACCTAAAATGCTTAGATTCATAATTAAGATTTCCCTGATAGCTCTAAATTCACTTTACTAAACAGAACACTCTGAGCGTAAATTCTACCAGGAAAATCAGCCAGAAGAATTAATTTGTCAAGACTAACTTTGGAGTATGTGGTTGTCGCATTCAAAAACCAGTATACAGGCAATTCTTGGAAATATTTTTTTTTTAAATAATCTAAATACCACGGGCAATTAGTTTCTCAGCCCTGCTGGGAGTGTTCTCAAAATCCAGCTGCGTTCACCAAACCTCAAAAGTGCTGACTGCAGTGTGGCCATAATAGATTTAAAAGATGAATTAACATATTAACCAAGTACCTTCACTGAATTGCTGCACCGAGAAGTAAAGTATTTATGTTTTAATTATACAGATAATAAAGATGGCAAGGTAATTATGCTACTAATAGAGTAATGTCCTTTAAAGATAACATTTGTGCAGTATCACTAAAATAAAAAGCGTGAGGCTTTGTAACTGGAAATAAATCTGCACGTAATGATGCTTTTCTTCGCCTGCTCTTGGGAAGTTGCTATGGCGCCACCTTTGCTCCTGCTGAGATGTTAATGTCAGTTCATAAACCTCCTGGCAACGTGGTAATTAACACCTTCCTCCTCCCGGTCCCAGGTCAAAAACTGACTGATCTAGGCTTTCGACTGTGGGGGCGCATGTTAAAAAGTACTCAACAAACAAAACTTAAAGAATGTGTATTAAGGGGCACCGGGTGGCTCAACGGGTTAAGCGTCCGTCCAACTTTGGCTCAGGTTATGATCACACGGTTGTGAGTTCGAGCCCCCCATTGGTCTCTGTGCTGAAGCTCAGAGTTCAGAGCCTGGGGCCTGCTTCGGATTCTGTGTCTCCCTCTCTCTGCCCCTCCCTTGCTCTCTCTCTCTCAAAAATAAATAAACATTAAAAAAAAATTTTTGTTAAAGAATATGTATTACGTGTCTGTGTGTTTTTGACGTGCAATGACGATGCATTCCCTAACTTACAAAACATTTTTGATGATGAAAAAGTAAGAAAGAAAGTTTTACGTGAATACTGATGGTTACGTTATTCTTAATAACAGGATAAGGAGCAATATTTGTGAAAACCTACTTATAAATGGAGTTTTCTAACTGTGCAAATATCTTCTCTCATTCAGTAGGTTGTCTTTTAGTCTTGGCGATTGTTCCTATGCTGTGCAGAAGCTTTTCATTTTGATGTAGTCCCAATAGCTTATTTTTGCGTTTGTTTCCCTTGCCTCGGGAGACATCTAGAAAAATGCGGCTACAGCTGATGTCAGAGAAATTACTGCCTGTGCTCTCTTCTGGGGTTTTCTAACTGTGGAAAATTATTTTGAGACTTCATGATTATTTACTTCCAATACAGAAATATTAGGAGAGAACTTTGTTATTCCTTAGTTAGTTTTTAGTTTTTCATTGTCACTAGTTAATATAAAATAAAGCATCCTAGATCTGGCTGGGTCTGGCAGAGAGAAGTCAAGGCAGGCAACATTTGGTATAAAAAGGGGTAGATAAGAAACACAGGTAGGGCTTGAAAAGAAGGCACAGTATAGAAGGGAGGCAGGGAAGAAGAGGTGCTTATTGTCGATCTGGCCAAGTAAACAGCGTAAGGAAGTAAATAAACAACAAATAGAAGAGATCATCAGGTAAACGATGCAGCTGTAGGATTTAGGAGTTGGGAAGTCGATGTCAAATCCTATAAGGACTGTTTTGGCAGAATGGGAGAAGCTGAAGTCGCATGCAGTCGGTCGAGGGATGGAGATGAGATGAAGAGGTGAAGTTATTTAAAATTAACTAGTCTTTCAAAGAAGTGGATTGAGAAGAAAAGGGGGGAAGAGGGGGCCGTGGGTCAGGGACAAGTCAGGAAGAAACAAATTTTGTAAACTACTCCTGGTCAATGAACAATTATGGGCTCCTCAGAATGTTCTAAATTTGTATCAGTTTCCTCCTATATAACCACTAGGACCAGGAGAAAATAGCACCCCAGTGTTGTAATGCCACATTAGTGGGAAAGCCTCATCATCATCCAAAACTGGGCTAAAGGACTCCATTGCCGTCTCAGTTGATGCGGTAAATAAGCAAGGGCATCCTGCAGGTCTTGTCTGATTATTGTAACTAGGCCTAGTTGATGAAAAAAAAAAAAACCATCAAAACATTAAAAACCACAATTAGGAATGAGTAATAGGTATGGAAGAAAGGGAACAGAGACAGGCTAAAACAATAAATATTCCTGGGGGAAAAAAAAACAGTAAATAAAACAAAAGTAATAACCAAAAGTATAATAGGAAAAAAGTTTCCTAAGTTAGAAAACAAAAAACAGATCCCAAACCACGATTCAGTAGATGACAAGACTTTTCTGTTTCAGGCAGAGAGAGAGGGTGGGTATGTGTCAGACACATTTTGACAAAGTTTTTTTTTAACTTATAGGATAAGGGATTCAGCACAAATACAAAAAGAAAATATTTTCTATAAAGAAGAATGGAAATCAGACTGCCCTTAGACTCAGACGCTACAAAAACAAGGTTCGTAGAAAATTGGAGAAAACGCTGTGATGTAACAGTTCCAGACCCAGCCAAACTGTCCTATGTGCTTTTTTCCTAAATAAAATCTTAAGAATGGGCATGTTTTATCATGAGAAATTTACAATGTACATTGAAGTGGATTCAATATGTAAATAACGATAAGTGTGGAAAAAATTGAGTGTATAATGGCAAAATGATCCATAAAAAAGAGAATTCTATAGATTTTTTAAAATGTATTTATGTATTCATTTTTTACAGAAAGAATGCATGGGGGAGAGAGGCAGAGGGAGAGAGAAAGAGAGAGAGAGAGAAAGAGAGAGAGAATCTCAAGCAGGCTCCACACTCAGCCTGGTGCGGAACTCGATCCCACAACCCGATCGCGACCTGAGCTGAAATCAAGAGTCAGATGCTCAACTCACTGAGCCACCCAGGTGCCCCCAAATTACATAGATTTTTAGAGAGGAGAATCTATAACCCCCCTATGAAATTTGCAAACATCAGGAAAGGGAAGAGTTATGGAAGCAAAAAAGTTAAATGTCTTCAATAACTATAGCCACTCTATCTTTAAAAAAGTCACTTAAAATTTCCTTTCATCTATATAACAAAAAAAGGAAGAAAGCAAAGAAGACAACATAGAAAAATGAAAAGCCGAAAACAGCAAACACGGTCAGGCAGAAGGTGAAACAAATACAATAGTTGTAGAAATAAACCTAACGATGGTTCATCCCCTTGCTTCTGGATCTAGTGAGTGATGGTTTCACAATATTGCTAATCTGTGGGGACCTCGCTATCCCTTGTTTGTTCCCTTAACCCTGACTGTACTTCTGAAAGTAGTCCCTTCATGTGTCTCTTTATTTAACTCATCTGGAGTTTCAAGGGCTGGTAATACACCTTTTTGTCTAGTCAACAAGCATCTATTCCCTTATTTTATTCATTGTTTACCTTTATCTTCTAGAACAGTGCCTTGCATATAGCAGGCATACAATAAATATTTGCTAAGTAGTAGGCAAAGAGATCCATAGATCATATACTAGGCCTCGGTGACAATGCAATATTATTTTCAAAGCAAAACTTGCATTTTTTAAACTACAAATCAAAAAAAAATGTTAGAATTTAAAATGGGAGACTTTGAACTCTGGCTCCTGCTGGAGAAATGGGATCTGGGGCTCACTGTAGGTTCACTCAAGGGTTGGCCCAGTTTGCTGATATGGTCAAAAGGCTGATTAAAATCCTTGCTTCAATAGCACTGCTAGGAATTTACCCAAGGGATACAGGAGTACTGATGCGTAGGGGCACTTGTACCCCGATGTTTATAGCAGCACTCTCAACAATAGCCAGATTGTGGAAAGAGCCTAAATGTCCATCAACTGATGAATGGATAAAGAAATTGTGGTTTATATACACAATGGAGTACTACGTGGCAATGAGAAAGAATGAAATATGGCCTTTTGTAGCAACGTGGATGGAACTGGAGAGTGTGATGCTAAGTGATGTAAGCCATACAGAGAAAGACAGATACCATATGGTTTCACTCTTATGTGGATCCTGAGAAACTTAACAGAAACCCATGGGGGAGGGGAAGGAAAAAAAAAAAAAGAGGTTAGAGTGGGAGAGAGCCAAAGCATAAGAGACTGTTAAAAACTGAGAACAAACTGAGGGTTGATGGGGGGTGGGAGGGAGGGGAGGGTGGGTGATGGGTACTGAGGAGGGCACCTTTTGGGATGAGCACTGGGTGTTGTATGGAAACCAATTTGACAATAAATTTCATATATTGAAAAAATTAAATTAAATTAAAAAAAGAAAAAAAAAGGTTTTGCACCCATAAAAAAAAAAAATCCTTGCTTCATAAAACTGAAATTGAAAATAATCCTACGATAACCAAATCTTTATATTACATAAAATGATGGTGCATGTTTCTAAAATGCTGTTCATAATATACATCACCCCACTTCAAAGAGGATATCATGAATAAGAGAAAATCCAGAAAAAGTAAGAGAATGATTACAGGATAGCATAAGGACATGATGTATGGGGAAAGGCTAACTGAAGATTCTTCCGTCCGGAAAAATAATGGTTAAAGGAAACATGAAAAAAAATCACAAATGGCATAGATGAAATCAATACAGATTTAGTCGTTTGATTCTAAAATAGTGAGGAGACACAATTTGGAACTGGGATGTAGTCATTTTAGAACTAACATAAGGAAGTAGATTCATAAAACATTAAGTGCCAGACGGGATTTAAAGCCTATCTGGTTGAGTTTCTTTGTATTACAAATAAAGAATGGATTTCACCAAATGGTGCTAGGAACACTGGATTTCCACACGCAAGAGAATGAAGTTGGACCCTACCACACCATACACAAAAGCAACTCAAAAATGGATCAAAGACCTAAACATAAGAGATAAAACTATAAAATTCTTACAAGAACACATAGGGGAAATTTTTCATGACATTGGATTTGTTAATGATTTTTTGGACATAACACCAACGGCATAGGAAACGAAAGAAAAACGAGATAAATTGGACTCCACCAGAATTAAAAACAGTGCATCAAAGGACACAATCAATAGTATGAAAAGGCAACCCACGGAACGGGAGAACATGTTTGCAAACCATACATCTGATAAGGAGTTAATATCCCGAATATAGAAAGAACTCCTACAACTCAATAACAACCTGGTTTAAAAAAAAAAATGGGCAAAGGATTTAAATAGGCCTTTCTCCAAAGAAAATAAGCACATGGAAAAAAAAAGCTCAACGTCACTGATCATTAGAGAAATACAAACTAAAACACAGTGAGACACCACTTCACACAAATGAGTATGGCTACTAACTAACTAACTAAATAAATAAATAAATAAAACAGCAAGTATGGGTGAGAATGTGGAGAATTGGAATGCTTGTGCCCTGTTGGCGGGTGTGTACAATGGGTGCAGCTGCTGTGGAAAACAGTATGCAGTTCCTCAACATATTTAACACAGAATTACCATATGATCCAGCAATTCCAGTCATGAGTATATACCCGAAATAACTGGAAAGCAGGGACTTGAAAAGCTATTTGTATATGTATGTTCATAGCGGCATCATTCACACTAGCCAAACAGTACAAGAAACCCAAGTGTCCATTAACAGATGAACAGGTCAACAAAATGTGATGTATACATACAGAATACTATGTAGCCTTAAAAGGGAAGGAAGTTCTTTTTTTTTTTTTTTTACATTTATTCATTTTTGAGAGACAGAGCACAAGCAGGGGAGGGGGAGAGAGAGAGGGAGGCACAGAATCCGAAGCGGGTTCCAGGCTCCCAGCGGTCAGCACAGAGCCCGACGCGGGGCTCGGACTCACAAACCACGAGATCATGACCTGAGCCGAAGTCCGATGCACAACTGACTGAGCCACCCAGGCGCTCCAAAGGGGAAGGAAGCTCTGATGCATGCTGGAACATGGAGGAACCTGAGATGGGTCACGCCAAGTGAAATAAGCCAGTCACCAAAGGACTAGTATTTTACAGTTCCACTTGTATCAGTACTTAGAATAGTCAAAATCACAGAAACAGAAAGGGTGGTGGTTGGTGGGGACTACAGGGAGGGAGAAGTGGGGAGTTCTTGCTTCATGGGTACAAGCTGTCTGTTCTGCAAGACGAAAAGAGCTCTGGAGATGGACGGTGGAGACGGCGGCCCAACAGCGTGAATGTACTTGATACCGCTGAGCTTAAAAATGGTTAAGACGCTAAATTTAACATTATGTATATCTTGCTACCATTTTTTTTTTTTTTAAAGAATAGAACTCATTTCCTTTCCTTTAATCAACACCAGCTTCTCTTCTTGAGTTCCCCATTTCTGTGAATGGCACCATTCTACTCCCAGCTGTCCTAGCCAGAAACCTGGTCTTGTCCTTGACATCACCTTCTTCCTCCTCCAACCCATGTGGTCACTCATCGAACACTTATGGACCCTCCCGATGTGCCAAGCACTGTCATGGGGGTTGTCCTTGCAAATGTCTGTTTCAGGAAACTTTCACCTTCCACCTAGATGACCACAGCAGTCCTCTTCCTGGTCTTTCTGGGTCCGGTCCAGCACACTTCGAATCTCTCCCCCACTTTGCAGCAAGAGAGCTCTTTCTTTTAAAAGTGAGCATCTGCAATGGTCCCTCACCTTTCTAAGCCACTTCAATGGCTCTTTGTTGCCATCAAAATAAGGTCCAAAGTCCTTACTTGGCTTCTATCGCGCATTAGCATCTGGCTCCTCATTACTTCCACAGCCATCACTTTCAATTTTCTGCTGCATTCTATTCACTAGCCGTTCTGAAAACTTTCAGTTCTAGAACTTACCATGCTCTGTCCCTCCTCTGGCCTTTATACCCTGTTCCTTCTCCTTAGAGCACTGGTGATCCTTCCCCATCCCATCGGGACCTTCTTTGCCCAGACAATTTCTATTATTTACTTTATGTCGTGGCTGGTAAATTACTTATGTCGGGAAAACCTATCTGATCCAACCTGACTTTAGGTGGCCCTCCCAGGTGATCCTGTCCTTCCACCATCAAGCACAGTGTGATCACCTGCTTCCTTGCCCCTTCTGGGTTTATTGACCCAAAGTGGGGGGGCTCAAGAAATAATTAGTAAATGAATTAGTAAATAGGTCCAGAGAGGCTGTGGTTCATTCATAGTTACAACTTAGGTCATTGCACTGCAGGTAGCGGGACCAGTGGTAAAACCAGACCACCAGGGACTCTCCACCCAGGGCTCTTCCCACTGCTACGTCACACGATGGGTCATAAATTCATGAAACTCACGATCCCAAGAGGGGCTGTGACCGGCTTTAAATGGTCCAACCACACAAAAGAGAAGTCGCAAAAATTTTGGCTTGGATATCGTCTGTCTCTTGCCATCGTCCTCTCTTTCGGTCTCAGACAGCTAAGAAGACCTGGGATAGCTGGAAAACAGAACTGACCAGGCACAATAAGGTCGAAGTTCCATTTGATAGAACACCGAGCCAAGCAACTTCTGCCAACATTAAAAACCTTGATTTTACAACCTGTCTAGATTTGGCATTCATAACGCAACTCACAAGTCCCCTCCATATTAACTCCGTACCGGACGGTGACATTCGGCTTACTGCTGTGAAACTCTGCCTTGAAGAACTCAGTATGGATTGAAAAGGAAGTGGGTCCCATAATATACACATAGGCATATATATGTACAGATGTGGGTGTCTATGTTTAGAAACAAATCATTTAAACTAGTCAAAACTGTCATCATTTAGAAGAGGAGTGATGTGGAAGGAGGAAAATAAAATCACATCTTTTATTAAATAAAATACTCCAAATATACATAAATTAAAACTATAATTTCATCTTCAGTGCTTGTGATGTAATTAATCTCTCATATTTTACAGATTTATGCCAACATAGCTTGCCACTGAAATGAAAATTGTATTATGTATACAGTGTGAGCATATTATTTTTCCCAGCCATATCACATGGCTATATCACTGCCTGCCTCCAGCTGAAGTTGAAATTACGGTACAGATATCATTCCGAACGTGGGTATATTGAAACAACGCTTTTCAGGATCACAAGCAAGGCATGGATTCTGTAAAATTTCAGAATCAAGGGGAAATAAAGGCTTAACTTAGGAATGAATTGCTTTAAAAAAAAGATGCATAATTAAATCATATTGAGTTAACTATGTCCCTGACAAAGCAATTTCTACTTTTACTAATTGGCATTGAGATGAATCTTGACCTTAAATAGTAAGCACTATTCTCCAACGTTCATTTAAAAGCCGACAAATACTGGGGTGCCCGGTTGGCTCAGTTGGTTAGGCGTCCCACTCTTGATTTCGGCTCAGGTCATGATCTCATAGTTCATGAGATCAAGCCCCGCGTCGGCACAGAGCCTCCTTGGGATTCTTTCTCTCCCTGTCTCTCTGCCTCTCCCCCACACGTGCACGCACGCACACGCTTTCCCTCTCTCTCACAAGAAATAAACTTTAAAAATTAATTAAAAGCAGACAAATACTCTAGTGCTTGTTAGTACTAATCAAAGCCAAGAATACAAGAGGAAGCATGTGTGCTTAGTTTATATAAAATGAGACATACGATCATAAGCTGCTTTAGTAATTGCTTTTGCTGCATTCTTCTGAATATCAGGAATTGTAGAATTTTCTGCAAAGGACAGGAGCTTCTTAAGACCCCCGGTCTGCTGAATCAGCACCAAAGCATCCATATCTTCAAGGCAATTGGCTATCACGGAAAGCGCTTCTATATGAAGGTCATTCAATTCCTAATAATAAAAGCAAATGCAACTTCAGAAAATTGTAGTGAAAGAAATTGACACTTCCCAAATTTTACTACAAGACGAAGGTCAGTCAGAACATAACCTTGTTAACGTTGTTGTGACAGATGCCCAAGGAAGCAGTTCTGTTTAATTATCATAACATCACTCTCCCTCACAGTTTGCCCCATCTCTTCTCGCTCCCCCTGCTCCAAAATGTTTCACAGACACAGGATCATTTTTTCACAGATAAAGACGCTTGCAGCAATAGTAGCCCAGTGGAGTTGCTCATACAACCTCGTACCGCCAACGACTTTAAAATCCGAAGAAAATATTCTTTGAAAAAGCAGACAGGAGCTGAAGGAAAGCATATTCCCTAAAATCTCCAGCCGGTCGAGGGAAGTGTTGTAAGTCTGTGACTTCTTGCCTCCACTATCATGGGCTCCAACACAGCATTGTTTCTGGTCAGGGAGCTCTCTTCACAGCAAACCAAGGGTGACAGTGGGTCCATGCCCACATCCCACCATCCCGAAGCAGCTGGCTCAACAGAGTGGCCTTTTGAAGACGGTTACGGTGCCAGTGAAGTGGGTGGCGATACCTGGCAGGGCCGGGGCACGGTTCTCCACTTTATACACGTTCTGAGTCAGTGGCCAATATACGGTGCTGGATCTCCCATAGCCAGTGATGGTGGGTCGAGGAATCAGGGGGTGGAAACGGGTGTCGTAGCATTGTTACCCCCTAGTGGCCCATTAGCCATATCTTTGCTTGCTCTCTCCCGGAACTCATGCTCTGTTGGCCTAGAGGTCTTAGTTCCAAAGGAGAGAACGCTTCCGCCAAGAGGCACGACAATGATTCCACTGGACTAGAAGGTAAAACTTCCCCCAGCCACTTTGGCCTCCCCATGCCTCCACATAAGCAGGCAATGAAGGAAGTTACCGGGCTGCTAGGGTGGCTGATCCCAACTACCAAGGGGAAACTGGACTGCTACTCCACACCAGAGTGTATCCGGAATACAGGAAGAAGAGTATATCTGGAATACAGGAAGAAGAGTATATCTGGAATACAGGAAGAAGAGTATATCTGGAATACAGGAAGAAGAGTATATCTGGAATACAGGAAGAAGAGTATATCTGGAATACAGGAAGAAGAGTATATCTGGAATACAGGAAGAAGAGTATATCTGGAATACAGGAAGAAGAGTATATCTGGAATACAGGAAGTCCTTCGGGTATCTCTTAGTATTAGCATGCTCTGTGAATAAGGTTGAAAGAAAACTACAATAACCTAATCCAAGCAGGCCTCCTGAATGGCCCAGACCCTCAGGTATGAAGATATGGATCACCCCACCGGGTGAAAAACCACATCCGGTTGAAGTGCTTGCTGAAGGAAAAGGAAATGTGGAATGGGTATTGGAGGAAGCTAGTTCTCCATACCAACTACCACCCTGTGGCCACTTGTGGACAAGAGGGTTGTAACCGCCATGAGTATTTCTTCCTTATTTTGTTATGAGTGTGTGTGTGTGTGTGTGTGAAATAGTGTGGGTATTTTTTCCCTCTCTTATCCCCTCAGGCAACATAAGATGTATTGACTTTACAAGTTAGTGGTTATTCTTAATTTTACTTCATAGTATTTAAGTTACAGGGTATCAAGGAGAAGACTAAATATCCCCCAAGGACATTGAATCCTCTTCTGGGGAAAGGGTTAGTATATTCCGGTTGTACACAGGATAGTTACATCATGCGAGGCATGCAAGGACCTTGCTATTGCCTGGATTTTGAGATTAAGTAGGATTTAAGGAGATATGTATGGATGCCAAATTGACTCGTGATGATTCATTTTCATGTTGTAACTTGGCTAGGCCACAGTATCCAGATATTTGGTTAAACATTATTCTAGATGCTTCCATGAAGGTATTTCTCCAGATGAACATACTATATAAATCAGTAGACTAAGTAAAGCAGATGATTCTCCACAATGGGGAGTAAATAACCCTTCCTGCTTTATCCTAGAGAAAACTATGGCTGATAAAGCCTAAAAGACTAATTCTAGGTATTTCAGGAAATCATGAAGAAGATCCTAAACAAGAATTTAAAAATCTTAAATTTCTAAACCAGAAGAATAAAATTATTTTATTTTTTTAATTTTAATTCATTTAGAGAGCAAGTAGGGGAGGGGCAGAGAGAGAAGGAGACAGGATCCCCAGCAGGCTCTGCACTGTCAGCATGGAGCCCGATGCGGGTCTTGAACTCACAAACCATGAGATCCTGACCTGAGCTGAAGCCAAGAGTCAGACGCTTAACCAATGAGCCAACCAGGTGCCCCTCAAAAAAAGTCTTTTTTTTTTTTTTTTTAACAGTTTGGCTGCTTCTTTTTTTTTTTAATTTTTTTTTTAATGTTTATTTATTTTTGAGACAGAGAGAGACAGAGCATGAACGGGGGAGGGGCAGAGAGAGAGGGAGACACAGAATCTGAAACAGGCTCCAGGCTCTGAGCGGTCAGCACAGAGCCTGACGCACGGGGCTCAAACTCACGGACTGTGAGATCATGACCTGAGCCGAAGTCGGACGCTTAACCGACCGAGCCACCCAGGCGCCCCGAAAAAGTCTTTTGTAATGGCCCCTATCATTAATCTGATTTAACCATGCTGATAAACAATGTAGCAATAAACAAATTAATTAATCCATTTTACTGAACACTATGCCTAAATATAATAAAATTTTATTTTAAAAAGCATTCTACATTCGGATTTTATAGCAACATGTAGGAGAGATACATTTCCTCATAGAAAGTTGAATGAAAGTTTCAAATACCTTAGTTTCTAGGATTTTGATAAGGTGGTCCACTCCTTGATTGTCTCTCAGCGTTGTTCGTGCCTCCTTATCATTTGTAATAATACCTAAGGTTTTGAGAGCCAACAGCTGAATAACTGGATATTCTGACTTCAAGAGATCTAATATAGGGGGGATTGCATTTAGTTCTTGAAGTGCAGCTCGACACTGAAAATCCTGCCATGAGATACAAATCATCAAACAAGTAAAATTTAAAGCAAAATATAGTCAGTCACAAGAATGGAGAACCTCTATGGTCTAACAAAGGACATTGTAAGTTTTAAATTTCCCATCTTTTATTCCAGATTCCCTTCCAAAGTCACTCACACAGTAAGTAAGAAAAACTCTCCATCGACAACACCTAAATATTCATTTTAACTATGCAGACATTGTCAATAACAGGAAGTAGATATGATCTATGATTTTTGCAGTACCTATTGTTTCTTTATTATCCAGCAAAGTCCTTTCGTTACTAACAGCACTACAGTAAATCTGCGCATAATCAGATTCTTTTCACACTCTATACCCTGTTTCAAATAGTATTTGATAAAATGAAATGATGCCATCAATTCCTTATTATCTTCATCCAAATGGATTATTTATGAAATGCTTACATGCACACAGTGCTGCTGGCAGGCCCTGTGCACGCAAATTTATACCAGGTTGAGTTCAGACACATGACCTTTATACAAGACGTTTATAATATCAAGGGGTCGTTAGAGTCTAGGTGAGTTGCTCTGCCCTGTGTGTCTGCGATTCTGTGTATGTGAGTGGTGGGGAGAGGGCTAGTTGGGGTGAGCAGTGGAGAAAACCAAGCAAAAAGTCATGAAGAGCCCCCAAACTCTGACTACTAATCATGACACTTAAAATCAAAATATCATAAATGTCAAATAGTATTAAGGTGGAAAAGGTCCCATTAACAGCTTAGCTTTTCTCTATCCATCCTTCAGTGCATGCTTCCTACAAGCATAAAAACTGTAGAAAGTTGTTTGCTGTGGGTTGAATTGTGTCCCCCCAAAATGTATGTTGAACTCCTAACCCTCGGTATCTCAAAACATGACCTTATGTAGAAACAGGGCCAGTAGAGATGTTATTAGTTAAGATAATGTCATAGTGTAGCAGGGTGGGTACTTAGTGGTGTCCTTAGAGGACTGGGGTCTTTAAAAGAAGAGGAAGCATGGGGTGCCCTGGTGGCTCAGTTGGTTGAGTGTCCGACGTTGGCTCAGGTCATGATCTCAGTTTGTGAGTTCGAGCCCCGTGTTGGGGCTCAGAGCCTGCAGCCTGCTTCGGATTCTGTGTCTCCCTCTCTCTCTGCCCCTCCCCTGCTCACTCTCTGTCTCACTCTCTCTCAAAAAGAAATAAACATTAAAAAAAAATTTTTTTTTAATAAATAAGAGGAAGCACAACAGAGGGAGAGATTGCAATGATGGCAGCTGTACATCAATGACCGCCAGGGATTGATGGCCACCACCAGAAGCTAGGAAGAGGCCGGGAGGATGCTTCCCAGAGCGGCCGTGGGGGCAGGGCCCTGCTGACACCTCGAGGTCGGACCTCCAGCCTCCAGCACTGAGAGAAATTCCTGTTGTTTTAAGCCAACGTGTCTGGGGTAGTTTGTTAGGCGGGCAGAGGAAATTAACATGCTGTTATTCACCAGTACTTCTGTTGTGAAGAATAGTGAAGGCAAGTCTTTTCATTTCTCTTTGATTAAAAAATTATAGGGAAGTAAGAGCTATGAGGAGTCTTGGGATGAAAGATACTAACCCACTGACTGCGTTATTTAGGCCTGTGGAATAAGAGAAGGGGACAGTGGAGCAGGGAGGAGCCAGGGTAGAGGCCAGTGAGTGCCCAGCCTGGGGCAATGACTTCTGAGGCCGGGAATGCTCTTGCCGCCTTCGGGCATAGCCCGTTTGTCTCTCTTTCTATATAATTTGTCTCGATACTCCACCTCTTGGTGAACTCTCTTTTACCTTCACTTCACTATCTCTTCCTTTTATATTCTACTGCTAGCTCTTTCAAATGGCATTTTGGTATTTTCAGTTGATCTAAGCAAAGCTAATCAAATGTGTGTGCGAATTGTTCAGGAACCTGAGCAGCAAAAGAGACAGAGAAGGCTGTTCAAAGTGTCAGGAAGCTGACCTGCTGTGGGGGGGCGGTGCCTTGAGGGGCTGCCGGAGGGGTGGGGACACAGGACAGCACAGGTAGAAGAGGCCAAGGCAGGCTGTTTCTTTCCATAACAAAGGAAAAACAGTTCAGTGACAAAGCACCTTGCAATTATGGACAATGAGCTCTGTTCAGCATACTCAACTCATTGGGTCTTCACCAATAAATAAGTCTAATCCAAAAATCTTGGTACACTGAATACGGCATGCATTGCATCCAATGTGCTTAGATCACCAGGGTTAGGTCAATAAGTCTGCATGGGTGAAACCTCGTTCAATGTATTAGATTCCACGTTTCAAGAAGAAATACATTTATCTACTTTCATCCTGCCTTAATTTGCAAGCCATTCTATTCTTTGAAAATTTACATACACTTCTAAAATGCCCTTTCATAGACCTGTACTCTGAAAACAATGAAACATTGAAGGAAATTGAAGACAACACAAAGAAACGGAAAGATATTCCATGCGCATGTATTAGAAGAACAAATACTGTTAAAATGCCTATACTACCCAAAGCAATCTCTACATTTAATGCAATCCTTATCAAAATGCCAACAACATTCTAGAACAGACAATCCTAAAATTTGTATGGAACCACATAAGACCCCAAATAGCCAAAGCAATCGTGTAAAAGAAAAACAAGATGGGAGGAACCACCACTCCAGGCTTCAACGTATATACAAAGCTGTAGTAATCGAATAGGATGGTAACTGACACAAAAGTAGACACCCAGATCAATGGAACAGCATAGAAAACCCAGAAATAAACCCACAATTGTATGGTCAATTCATCTTTGGCAAAGGATGCAAAAACATCCAAGGGGAGAGAGAGTCTTTTCAATAAATGATGTTGGGAAAACTGGACAGTAACATGCAAAAGAATGAAACTGGGCCACGTTCTTACACCATACACAAAAATAAACTCAAAATGGATTAAGGACCTAAATGTGAGACAGGAAACCATAAAAATCTCTGAATAGAGCACAGGCAATTATTTCTCTGACACTGGCCATAGCAACACCTTTCCAGATATGGCTCCTGAGGCAAGGGAAACAAAAGCAAAAATAAACTATTGAGACCACATCAAAATAAAAAGTTTATACAAGCAAAGGAAACAATCAACAAAACTGAAAGGTAACCTTCCGAATAGGAGAAGGTATTTGCAAATGGCATATCCAGTAAAGGGTTAGTATCCAAAATACAGTATATAAAGAACTCATACAATTCAACACCCAAAAAACAAATAATCCAATTAAACATGGGTAGAAGTATGAACAGACACTTCTCCAAAGAAGACATCCAGATGGCCAACAGACACATGAAAAGATGCTCAACGTCACTCACCATCAAGGAAGTGCAAATCAAAACTACAATGAGCTATCACCTCACACCTGCCAGAACAGCTAAAATCAACAACACAAGAAACAACAGGTGTCAGCAAAGATGTGGAGAAAAAAGAACCCTTCTCTGTTGGTGGGAATGCAAACTGGTGCAGCCACTGTGGAAGGGAGTCTGGAGGTTCCTCAAAAAGTTAAAAAAACAGAACTACTCTCTGATGCAGTAATTGCACTCCTGGATATTTACTCCAAATATTCAAAAACCCCAATTTATAAAGGGATACATGCATTCCTATGTTTATTGCAGCATTATGTCTAATAACCAACTTATTGAAGCAGTCCATTCACCTGTCGATGGAGATATAAATAATGAGATATTATTCAGTCAAAAAAAGAATGAAGTCTTGCCATAATGCAACAACACGGATGGAGTTAGAGCATTACACTAAGCAAAATAAGTCAGTCCGAGAAAGACAAATACCGTACGATTTAAGAATTTAAGAAACAAAACAAATGAACAAAGGCAAAAAAGAGAGACAGAGAGAGACAGAAAGAGAGAGAGAGAGAGAAACCGAGAAACAGATTCTTAACTATAGCGAACTGATGGTTACCAAAGGGGAGGTGGGTGGGGAGTGGGTGAACTAGGGGATGGGGATTAAAGAGTTCACTTTTGGTGATGAGCCCGGAATACGTGTATCATTGCTCAATCACTAAATTGTATACCTTGAAACTAGTATAAAACTGTACGTTAACTGCACTGGAATTAAAATGAAAAACTGAATAAAAAAAAGAAAATGCCCTTTCATGGGACACAACTGCTTATAAAATGTGAAAGTTCAAAGGTATCTACACTCAACCTCCATTCTTTTTTTTCCCCCAAGCGATAACTCCTAAATAGTACCAGAAAAAAAAAAAAAAAAAAAAGTGAATCAAAACTGAGGAGTTTTTAACACCTTTGAGCCTTTTTTATTGGGCAGATCAATTCTATAAATAGCTTTGGTCAAAACCCGCTTTTAGAAATCACCCTCACCTGGGTCAAGTTGTAAATGCACTCAACGGAGTTCTTCTTCACATCAGGGTCTGGGCTGGCCAGCAGTCTGACGAGTGGCTCTAACCCGCCGTGCTCCAATATCTGCACTTTGCTGGTATACTCCGCAGACATGTTCGCCAGGCAAAGACTGGCGAACTCATGAATCACCACTTCCTCTGCACATCAAAGATAAACAACACAAGTGTCCGCAACCACTACTTTAAAACACGTTTTGAAAACCAAAGCTTCACGAATCCTAACTTTGGTGAGAGCCCCTCTTGGCTTGAAAGACCTTAAGGACAATTCGCAGTTGATATTACATAGGCTATTTCCGAGGAGTAGTTTAATGAAATGCGAAAAACAAACCAGTCCCATTTTTGAAACAGATGCGGGATGCAAAACTACCTTCTGGAGCAAGCTGAGCGATGACGGAATTCATGACATCTAGTTCCCTTAACAATTTTTTAACATCGTCTGCAAAAGAAGAAACAGCGTATTAATGTTTATTATTATCAATAACAGCGAGGTTGTTTAAACAGTCCCTTATGAGATAGGCTTTATTATTACCTAATTTTACAAATAAAGAAACTGAGGCTCAAAATCAGCAAGTCAGTGGTGAGACCAGGTAGCACGGTCAGGTCTGTCGGACCCTAGACGGACTCTAGCCCCTCTCCTTGATCACCGAAATATACTACCTTCCGACAACACTAGAAAAGATAACCAGAAAAGTGCCAAGTGTACCTAGAACACTAATCAGTAAAGCCGAGTTACTGCGCCCTACATTTGTTTACCGTATAGTAGAAATTCCTTTTGGTGTTGTTTTGTTGGAAAGGGTATTTTTAAATTTTGATTTTAAGAAAACTTGTGCAGAATGCAAGTAAGAATTATCCTCAGCCTTTTCGATTACTATATCTTGGTTGTGTTCCATTTGATTATCAGAGATGCCAAAAATGATTAAAGACAAGTATATTGATTTGTTTAAAGTTCACTTCTGTACTAGTCACGTGAGCCTAATTAAGGCCGGGCAGACACGCCCCTACTTCTCTGCTGCCATCCTTAACCGTGTTTTCTGAGAAATAAGGCATAAGAGGGGCGCCTGGGTGGCTCAGTCGGTTAAGCGGCCGACTTCAGCCCAGGTCATGATCTCACGGTCCGTGAGTTTGAGCCCCGCGTCGGGCTCTGTGCTGATGGCTCAGAGCCTGGAGCCTGTTTCAGATTCTATGTCTCCCTCTCTCTGACCCTCCCCCGTTCATGCTTTGTCTCTCTCTGTCTCAAAAATAAATAAACGCTAAAAAAAAAAAAAAAAAAAAAAAAAAAAAGAAATAAGGCATAAGAAATAAGGTACTCATTTAGTTTTTGCAGTGGTTCTTGGTCAGTTATCTTTGTAAGCCGAAATTAGCATCATTAGGATTTTGGAAAATTTCACTTCATGGCAGAGAGTCTCTGGATGGATTTTTCCTCATTAACCACTGGGTAGACTTGACTTTTATTGGACACCTTTTGCTCTGTTTCTGTTCAAAATGGCAGAAGAGGGCCAGCAAACTTATCACTGGCTTATATGTATGTGAATAAGCTCGAAGTACAAAAGAATAGTAGAGATTCTGGAAAGGGTAGCGTCCCAAAGTGGAGGGCATTATTTTACAGTCAACACAGGTTCAAAAAACGGGGGCGCCTGGGTGGTTTCGTCGGGTGAGTGTCCAACTCTTGATTTCTGCCATGATCCTAGGGTCATGGGATCCAGTTATCCAGCCCCGGGAGATTCTCTCCCTCTCTCCCTGTCCCTCTCCCTGGCTCATGCTTTCTCTTGCTCTCTCTCTCTAAAATTAAAAAAAAAAAAAAAAAAAAAAAAAAAAAGTATACCTTGACAGGGAATTAACCAAGTGAAGGCATCCTACTCAGATCTTTCCAAGTGTGCTGGTGCACCTTCTAGAAAACTTGTGTTCTTGGTATTCCTGCTCTGAGGAGTCCAGTGTCTGTATTTCCAAATGAGAAGGCCACACCCATCTATTTTTACATGCTTGATGCAAAATATTTCTGGGCTTTTAGATCTCCAGTTCATTCTCCATTTGGTATCCAAAAGAACCTTCCATATATTTCCAAAGTTTCTGCTGCAACACTGACCATGAGGTCAAGAACACCGATGCTCCATGTGCCCTCTGCTTCTCTCATTTCCCTGCAGGAAGGAAATGCTCCCGCAGGCCGAGGCCGCCTGGCTGGGCCCGTATGTGACACCTCACGTTCTTCTGCCCTAACAACTCAAAAGTCTTCATCACAGAAACCTGTGCCATGAAATTCCCTTCTAGATTGGAAGTTAGCCAAATCTGTCCAGTAACAGATGCAGTAGAGCTCTTCGCTAAACCATTTTTCTCTTGGCTCAGCGGAGGGCTCAGATTCTGTGGCAGTGCCTATAAATCGGTGGCATAGCGGATCAGTTTGTTATTCTGCTTTTTGACACCAAATTGTCCCTAAAGGATCTTTCTTTTCCTGAGGGTAAGTCAGCAAAACATAACGGAAAAGTGCCTATTTTCATCACTTGAAAGAACAATATCGATCTCTGCCCCCTTCTTTCTCCACAGAGAACACGCTCATATAGGGCAACTGAATAGAAACTCTACCTATTGTGGTTGGTCCACGCAAATATGTTCTAGCTGGGGGCGCCTGGGTGGCACGGTTGGCTAAGCGTCTGACTCTTGATCTCGGCTCAGGTCATGATTTCACAGTTTGTGAGTTCAAGCCCCGCATCGGGCTCCGCGCTGATGGCGTGGAGCCTGCTTGGGATTCTGTCGCTCCTCTCTGCTCCTCCCCCACTTGTGCTGTCTCTCTCTCAAAATAAATAAATACATTTTTGAAAATTTGCTTTAAATATGTTCCAGCTAAACTCTAGGACACATACAATTTTAGGTTGTTCAGAACTGCCAACACCTTCACTTCCTGGAGTAACTTCATGCAATCTGGCTTTTTTTAAAAAACATTTTTTTAATGTTTTTACTTAGTTTTGAGAGCGAGAGAGAGCAAGCAGGGGAGGGGCAGAGACAGAGGGAGACACGGAATCTGAAGCCGGCTCCAGGCTCTGAGGTGTCAGCACAGAGCCCGACATGGGGCTCAAACACACAAACGGCAAGATCGTGACCTGAGCTGAAGTCAGAGGCTTAACCGACTGAGCCACCCAGACATCCCGTGCAATCTGTTGTAACTGCATTCTTATTTATACTTTCTGGTTGCCTAATATGAACCATCCAATTTATTTTTGACCTTATATACTCTTTTACATCAACCTTTTCTTAAGATGGCAAGCTCTTCAGATCGCCATAAGTAATGTAAAATCTGGGCTTCAAGGATGGCAATGAACTCTCTCTTTAGCTGACTTCATTAAATGAGCCTCTGTTATACGGCCTCATCAAACTAAATACAAACCGGGGAGGGGGGGGTGCGTAAGAGACAGCAACTCCATTTTGATTAAAAGGTTTAACACAGTAATTTAAATGCTTGTCTTGAATGACACAGGATTAGCATAGGCTCATAACTCAATCACTTTAGAAAAAAGACAAAGAAGAAAAATCAAGAATGTGTTTGCTCTCACAGCAATCCTTTTAGCACCAGGCATTCTGTTGGAACATCGTACTGGTCCATCCACTATGAACATAGTGAAAGCACTGAGTATGTGAAAGGCATGTGAAGATACAAATCTCTAAAGAAAAAGCGGTTATTTTAAGACAGTCTAAAGATGATTTAACCATGCGGCACCAGAGGTGCGTTTGTTTACAAATTAGTCTGGAAACACGCCTTTTCATTTAAAAAAATTTCTTTAACGTTTATTCATTTTTGAGAGACAGAGTGTGAGTGGGGGAGGGGCAGAGAGAGAGGGAGACACAGCATCCGAAGGAGGCTCCAGGCTCTGAGCTGTCAGCACAGAGCCCGAGGCGGGGCTCGAACTCACGGACTGTGAGATCATGACCCGAGCCGAAGTCAGATGCTTAACCGACTGAGCCACCCAGGTGCCCCAGGCCTTTTCATTTAGAGTGAATGACTAGCTTAGTCGCCTTGGACATGGATGGACAGTGAAGCAAAAGCTATTCATGTATTGGCTGTACTGACAAAGCAGGAACACGAGCCATTGAGGACGCCAAGCAGGTTATCGTGTCATCAGATCGTTCACGTAGAAAATGAATCAATTCCCATAAATGCCTTGATTTTTTTTTTTTTTTTTACCCAATTCGTGGAATCAAAAGAAAGCTCTTGGTCAGGGGGCGGGAGGGTTCATTCATCATATCTAAGACCCACGGGCTCGCTGGAAACCGCCAAGACAGCAAAACTCTTTCCAGTGTTATGCTTCGTGGTACCAGATTGCACCCCAGCACTGGTCGCAGCCCAGCCACCCGGCTCCCAGGGGGTGGCTCGACAGGTCTGAGAGCCATCACACTGAGCACTCAAACGCAACGGTCATTCTCAATATTTTAGGGTCACAGACTCTTTTGGAAACTCGTGAAATGCAACATACAAACCCTGCTCGGGAAAATGTGGCAAACCAATTTGGAGGGCTTCACAGATTATAAGCTCCTCGTGTATTGGAAGGTGCAAATTCTAAATAAAATGAATACGAGAAATCAAGAACAAAAGTAAATAGGAAAAAAAAGTCATAGAAACCTAGACACTAAGTTAGAAGGCAGAAGTCTCAGCAGAAAATTATAACTTTCCTTTCCAAAGGACACGCATTCTCCCCCAGAATCATGTAGTAGGAGAACCTGAGTTAGCATGTGCACTCATGTTACGGATCAGAGAATACTTGATGAATACAAGTCCACTAAAGCCAGAGAGTAGAGTTCTAATTCTAGCTCTGATCTGATTTCTTCTATGAACCACCCGCATGAATGCACAAGGAACCTAATCCTTTCAGAGCTCTTTTCTATTTTTAAAACGAGGAGTTGCATAAGAGGTGTTACAAAGCACCCCCGCTTCTCAAATCCCGTGGCGTGTAAACGGAATAAAACGTAAGAAAAATTTTCATGTTCCCTTTTTTGATTATGAATACTTTCAAGGTGGCTCATTCAACATGGCGGAATTAGTACACAGACAGCCCCTGAGACAAATTCCTGAAGGCCCCACAATACAAATGATTACTACCTTGTTTAACTTCTCTGTACCTCAGTTGCCGCACATATAAAGGGAATGACCATAGCACCGACCTCATTAAATGACTGAACGTACAAATAGCATGTAGGACAGCGCCTGGCACATTGCAAATGCTGTGTGAGTGTTGACTAATGTTACCAAAATCTGGGTTGGTAGAGCACCCACTCCCCCACGACTGTCCTCATCCTGCAGCCAGAAATACCCCCAGAGCCCCTGCCTTCCAGAACAGCCACCATTAGAGCTCCCGTACTTGCCTCCAGATTCCCTTCCACTAACAGCCCCAGCGGGGCCCCATCAGCCCCCCAGAACTGCAGGCAGTGTTCACGCAGTCTTGGCGGCGTTGGCTGTAAGGGCACAGATGTCACCTAAAACTCTCCTTCCCCGTCACTTCCCATCTTCCTGTCTGTGACATTAATGCCACCGTCCCTGCTGGACAGCGTGGAATAAGGAGCCCCCCTTCCTCTCCCGTCCTGTCTCACCCAGGGTTCAGGAAAGTGAGGGTGGGGGGGAGTCAGGAAGTTGAGGGAGGAAACTGAGCTTGTGCTTTTGCTGAGACTGGTGAGGGGGGGAAGTATGATAACTTTAGCCGCATGCCATGAGACAGACAGATACGTTTATTCCTAACTGCCTGGGTTTTCGGTTTAGAGTTCATTCAGTCTTCACCAAGAATGTCATGTTTTATTATAAAGTCACAAGGCCTTTAGTGGCTAACTCAGAAACCTACCATTATAACATGAAAATGACTTTCAAGTGACACAGGCATCCTGTTCATTAATCAGGGACTGCCTTTATTGGCAGAGTTTTCGTCAAACCAGTATTCTAAAAGACATGATAGCATATTTTAACTAATACTATCATTTCACCATATTAAACATATGAAAATATTCAAGCCATAGGTCTGATTTAAGAAATAAATACGTGTCTAAAATTATTTTTGGCAAAATATATTTTGCAGTTTCAAAAAAATAAATGTATCAAACCTCTTCGTCCTGGGTTACTTTCACTATGAAATACATACGAAGTGTAGCTTACATATGGGCGGACAAATTACGTCACGCTAACTCCAGAAAAGAGCTATTTTAAGAGACAATGAGTGCCCTTCAACTTGTTAGACTCAAACCTACCACGTCACCAACTCTGAGAGTTTTACATGGATACATTTGCATGTGTTTTTATATTTTAAAAATATCTCGGGGCTCCTGGGTGCCTCAGTCTGTTAAGCATCTGACTTTGGCTCAGCTCATGATCTTTCAGTTCATGAGTTCAAGCCCTGCAACAGGCTCTGTGCTTTCAGTGAAAAGCCTGCTTCCGATCATCTGTCTTCCACTCTCTCTGCCCCTCCCCCACCTCAAAAATAAACAGTAAAATCAAGAAGAAAAATATGTTCTTAAAATATGAAATCATAATCTGTTGTATTATATTTATTTAACTTTTCGTTAACATCAAAGTCAGTTCAAATAAAATTAAAAACAAACCCCTTAAAGTTAAATTTTAAAAAAGGATAATGCATTACATGAGGTTATGAGATTATTTCTGAGAGTTGATACTTACTATTAGAAGCCAGGATTCCAAATATCATGGTAGCATTTCTTCTTACAATTTTGTCTTCGTGGGTGAGCAGCTTGGTTAAAGGTTCCACAGCTCCAAGTTCAAGGAGGGTAGCTTTGTTTTCTTCACCTGATATCACAGGTAAAATCAAATCATGCATGGATATGATCAGTCTCATCAAAACTCTCCCTCGTGCCATTTTAATTTCTTATTTGCTGTTTGCCTTTCACATTCCTCTTTGCTTCCGCATATACATACACTTTATTTCCGCATATATCTCGGAATAAACTTTAGAGCGCAGGGATCCTCGACATTTGCTGCTTTCCTTCCTCCTGATGCTTATTTCAAGAGCTGGCTTCCTCTTGTCATTCAGTTCTCAGTTCACACTGCACCTGCTCAGAGGGTCTCCCCTGACCACCCTATCTAATGTTACCACTACGTCCAAGCCTTTCTTCCTCTTCCCTGGTCTATTTTCTTCATACCACTTAGCCATCTCCTTGCCTCGTTTGCCTGTTCCACTACAACTTAATTTTCCACGAGGACAGATACCCTTTCTATTCTATTCTCTCGTATCCTCAGCGCCTAGCATAGCGCCGGTCATGTACTGGCATAATTAATCATGAGACTTCATTAACATACACGGACCCCACTTCAAGTCAAAGTGGGATGGTGGGGTGAGTTCAGGGAGCTCGTTTTTCACCCACTGGGGTTACAGCACCTATTTTGTCATCCAAGATGTGTCTGCAGCAAGCATGAAGGTTCACACACAGAGGGGAGCCGCCAGGGTAACTGGGGACTCCTTAGCTGTGGCAAGAAACCCCAGAAGGCCACGTAATGCCAGAGTCTTGCTGAACTATAGAAGCAATTTAGCTATATCTTGATGAGTGGGATATCATTCTACAAAGTCAGGAACAACGTTTAGGTCCTGAGTAATTTCAGCTTTTTAATTTCATGGGCTACGAAAACATAGATCTCACTTTCAAAATTAATTTGAGATATAACAAAGTCCCTTTCACTTGTCTTGCCTCAGTTTTCTCATAAAATTAGAGTCTTTTATATTTTAAGTTATAGGTCCATATTCTGATAACACACAGACTATATCTTCCTAATGAAATTGCCCTGTCTCTAAATGGTCAGATTTGTCGCCTGCTAAGAACATGTTGAAATATGCATTGTTGACTATCACAAACTTCTCTTCAAATCTTCCAATATTTGCATCTTTTTTTTAATTTTTTTTTTTTCAACGTTTTTTTATTTATTTTTGGGACAGAGAGAGACAGAGCATGAACGGGGGAGGGGCAGAGAGAGAGGGAGACACAGAATCGGAAACAGGCTCCAGGCTCTGAGCCGTCAGCCCAGAGCCTGACGCGGGGCTCGAACTCACGGACCGCGAGATCGTGACCTGGCTGAAGTCGGACGCTTAACCGACTGCGCCACCCAGGCGCCCCCAATATTTGCATCTTAAGGAAATTCTAAAACTTAATTTCTTAGATGAAAACATTTTGTCAAATGAATCTTTAATACAAATTTTAAGATGCTTATGCTTAAATAAAAAAGATATTTTATATGTCATATTGTCATAAAAATTAAGTTTGTCTTTAAATTTTTGTTCTGAGAATTTTATTACATAACTTGAATTATTTCTTCATCAAGATACATTTCTTCTCAGTTTATAAACAATGCTGTGTATTATAATTTTATGACCAGCAAAAGAGGATTTGCAAAATTAATAGCTTGTGTAATCTTTACATCTATTTTTATTCTTTTTTGACAGTGTTTATGAGGCATCATTGACATACAATAGACTGTAGAAACTTAAAGAGAACAATTTGATAAATCTTGACCCATGTTTAACACCCATGAAACCAAACAGCACCATTAAGGAAAAAAAAAAAAAAACATATCTAACAGCCCCAAAAGTTTCCTCTTGACACTTTGTGACCTCTTCCTCCTGTTACTATACATTATTTGGCATTTCCCAGAACTCTAGATAATCATAGAGTATGAATTTGTTATTGTCTGGTTTTGCTCAGTCTGATGATTTTGAGATGAATCCACGTTGTAGCACGTACCATAGTTCATCATTTTTATTGCTGAGTACTACACCATCATATGGATATACCACACTTTGGCTGCATCATCTGATAGATGTACATTTAACTTTTTCAGAAACTACCAAACTGTTTTCCAAGGTGATGGTACCATTTTACGTCCTCATAAGCAATGTACGAGGGTTCCGATTTCTCCATATCCTTGCCACTAGTTCTGTCGATCTTTCTGATTAGAGTAATCCCGGTGGCTGTGAAACAGTATCTCATCATGGTTTTAATTTGTATTTCCCGCATGACTAATGATGTTGAGCCAAAGGCACTTTTTTGCCATCCATATGGCCCTTTAACCACGTGGCTATTCAAATCTCTGGCTCATATGTATGTTTAAACTTGGTTTACTTTATTACTGAGTTTTGAGAGTTCTGGACACAAGTCCTTTATCAGATATATGATTGACAAAGATTTTCTCGCGATCTATAGCCTATCTTTAAAAAGAAGATTACTAGACCTTTTTTTGAGCAGTTTTAGGTTTATAAAAAAAAAAATGAACGAAACATACAGAGTTCGCATACTCTCCATCTCTCTTCCCTCCCCCACTTCCCTAATTACTAACATCATGCATTCGTGTGGCACATTTGTTACCATTGATGAACCGATATTGATACGTTGCTATTAACTAGAGTTGACAATGTACATTACAGTTCACTGAGTGTGTGGTACAACTCTATGGGTTCTGAGAAATGCGTAAGATTATGTTTAGCTTTCCGAGAAACTACCAAATGGTCTTCCCAAGTGGCTGTACTATTTTGGATTTCCACCAGCAATAAATGAAAGTTCCTGTTGTTCCACATCTTCACCAGCACTTCACGCTGCCATGAATTCATGCTGTTTAGAATTTTAGCCGTTCTTCTAATAGGTGTGTGGGGATATTTCACTCTTGCTTTAACTTCCTGGTTAACATACGACACCTTTTCACACACTTACTTGCCATCTGTGTATCTTTTTTTGGTTAGGTGTGTGGGTTCAGGGTAAATTTGATAACATCCGGTCAACTGTCCTCTTATGGATTATGTTTTAGTGTCATACCGAAGAAATTTTTGGCTAACCCAAAGTCAGAAAGGTTTTCTCCTATGTGTTCTAGAAGTTTTATAGTTTTAAGTTTTATGTGGATATCTCATTCTAAAACCATTTGTTAAAAAGACTGACTTTTTCTACTGTATTGCTTTTGTACCTTGGTAGAAAAATTGTCCATATATATGTGGGCCCATGTATGGCTTCTTTATTCTGCTTCTTTGATCTATTTGTTTATCTTTGTGCCAATAACGCTATCTTACTTACTGTAGCTTTATAATAGTCTTAAATCAGGAAGAGTATGTTCTCAAGGTTGCTACTTTTTCAAGATTGTTTTCACTTTCAGGGTGTCTGGGTGGCTCAGTTGGCTAAGCATCTGACCTCGGCTCAGGTCATGATCTCACTGCTTGTGAATTTGAGCTCTGCATCAGGCTCTGGGCTGAAGCCTGCTTCAGATTCTGTCTCTCTGTCCCTCCCCTGCTTGTGCTCTCTCTCTCTCTCTCGAATAAAAATAACGCAAAAAAAATTTTTTTTAAAGATTGTTTTGACTTTTACTAGAAGCTTTGCATTTCCATATGAATTTTAGAATAAGCTGGTCAATTTCTACAAAAAAATTGCTCAGATTTTGGTAGGAATTGCATTAAATACATAGATCAATTTGGGGAAAAATGACATCTTAACAATTGACATCTTTCACGCCCTTAATACAGTATCTCTTTCCATTCATTTAGAACTTCTTTAATTTCTTCCAGAAATATTTTATAGTTTTCAGTGTACAGATTTTTTCCCACCTTTTGTCAGATTCATCCTATGATCTCATACTTTTCGGTGCTATTGTAAATAGTGTTAAATTTCATGTTGATTTCCAATTGGAAACCTGGAATTGGAACTTTGCTAAACTTCCAATTGGAACTTTGCTAATGTATTATTTCTAGTAGCTTTTTTGTAGATTCAATAGACTTTTCTATATAAAAGATGATATCATAGTCTATAAATCAAATATAGTTTTGCTTCATCTTTTCCAATCTGGATGCCTTTTGTTTCTTTTTCTTACCTGATTGCATTAATTAGAACTTCCCATACAGCCAAGAGCAGACATGTTTCTCTTGTTCCTGATCTTAGGGGGAAAGCATTCAGCCTTTCACTATTAAGTGTTAGTTGACCATAGAGGAAGTCTGTAACTACTCCTACTTTGCTGAGATATTTTATCAGGAGGAGACACTGGACTTTATAAAGATAATTCTTTGCATTTATTCAGATCATAATATGGTTTTTCTTTTTTTAAATACAGTCTATTCATATCCCAATGCTGCTATAACAAATTACCAAAAACTTAGTGGCTTAAAACACAAATATATTATCTATGGTCTGGAAGTCAGGAGTATGTAGTTGGCCAAGTGGGCTAAATTTGAGATGCGGACAGGATTATGTTCCTTTTTGAAGTATTAGGCAAGAACCCATTCTCATTTCTTCCCATGAACATTCCTTGGCTAATGAGCATCTTCTATTTTTAAAGCCAGCAATCACATCACTCTGATCTCTGCTTCTACTGTCACATCTTTTCCTCTGACTCTGACTCTCTTGTCTCCTTCTGCCACCTATAAGGACCCTCGCAATTATGTAGGCCCCACCTGGATAATCCAAGATATTTTCCTCTTCTCAAGATCAGCTGATTAGCAACCTTAAATATATCTACAACCTTATTTCGCCTTTGCCATGTAACATAACATATTCACAACTTCCAGGGATTAGGGGAGTTATTATTCTGCCTACCACACATAGTAAAATACCTTGATTGATTTTCAAATGTTAAAGCAACCTTGCAATTTGGGAATAAATCTCGTTGGTCATGATCTTTATCTATATCTATATCTATATCTATATCTATATCTATATCTATACCTATACCTATACCTATATCTATATCTATATCTATATCTATATCTATATCTATATCTATATCTATGAGGTATATTAACCTGCAGATTTATTTTCCTATAATGACTTTGTCTGTTTGGGGTATCAGGGTAATAGTGACTTCCCAGAATGAATAGGGGATTATTCCATCTTTCTCAATTTTCTGCAAGAGTTTATATATAACTGGTAGTACCTCTTCTTTAAGTAGTTGGTAGAATTCAGCAGCGAAAATATTTGGACCTGGAGCTTTTTTTGTGAGACAGTTTTGAACTACAAATTTTAATTTCTGTAATAGATATAGGGATATTCAGGCTATCTATACTTTCTTTAGTGAACTATGGGAGTTTATGTCTTAAAATAAATTTGCCTACTTCATCTAAGTTGTAGAATTTATTGGCATTAAATTGTTCATAATGTTAATATTATCCTTTTAATATCTGTAGGATCCAGAGTGATGTCCCCTCTTTCATTCCTGTATTGATAATTTGCCTTCTCTCTTTTTAGTAATCTGGCTCAAGAGTCATACACACACACACACACACACATATTTCACTTGTTTATTTTATAATAGAAAGTTCATACCTCTTAATGCCCTTTACCTACTTTACTCATCTCTCCACCCACCTCCCCTCTGACAACTACCAGCTTGTTCTCTGCATTTAAGACTCTGTTTCATTATTATTGACCTTCTCAAAAAACCAGCTTTTCGTTTCGTTACTTTTGTCCATTATTCTGTTTTCTATTTCATTGATTTCTGCTCATACATCCTTATTACTAATAATTGGGTTTAATTTGCTTTTCTTTTTCTAGTTTCTTAAAGTGGAAGTTGAAGTCATCGATTTGAGACTTTATTTTCTTTCTTTTGTTAATGTTTATTTATTTATCTGAGAGAGGAAGAGAGGCAGAGAGAGAGAGGGGGAGAGAGAGACTCTCAAGCAGGCTCCATGATCAGCATGAAGCCAAATACGAGGCTCAGTCTCATGACTGTATGTTCACAACCTGAGCCAGTATCAAGAGTTGGGTGCTTAACTGACTGAACCACCCAGATGCCCCAAGACCTTATTTTCTGGCTGGCATTTAGTACAATAAATTTCTCTCTAAATACTCTTCTAGTAGCATCCCACAAATTTGTGTATGTTGTGTTTTCATTTTCAATTTGGATTTTCCTTTTGAATTCTTTCAATCACAGATTATTTAGAAGTGTGCAGTTTACTTTCTAACTATTTAAGGATTGTCCAGAGTCCTTTGTGTAATTGATTTTTAATTTAATTCTTATTGTGGTCTGACATATATTTTATATGATTGGAATCCTTTTAAATTCATTCAGGCTTAAAAAGAAATTTATTAAGGCTTGTATTATGGCTCAGAATATTGCCTACTTTCATAAATGTTCCTCTGTGCATTTGAAAAGAATGTACATTCTGCTTGGAGTATTCTATAAATATCCATTAGGTTAAATTCATTTGTATTGCTCTTCAAATCTTTTATATCCTTACAGATTTTCTATCCACTTGTTCTTTCATTTATTAAGAGGTTATCAAAATCCTCAGCTATACTTGTGGATGTTTATTTCTCCCTGCATTTCTAACTTCATGTATTTAGAAGGTATGACATTAACGACATAACTGCTCAGGTTTTTTTTCATAGCTTCTTGATTAATTGACTCTTTCCTTATTTTTATAAAATGAGATTTTTTATCTGATACTCTTCTTTTTGCTGTTTATTTTTCTGATAATTAATACAGCCACTCCAGCTTTCTTTTGATTAGTGCTAACATAGGATATCTTTTTTTTTTTTTTTTTTTTTTTTTTTTTTTTTTTTTTTAGAAAGGCCGACTGCCAGTGCAGTGCCTCATTTGGATGTGTCTGGAGTCTTGGAAGCTTGACTACCCTACGTTCTCCTACAAATGGACCTTGAGAGCTTGTTTACAGGTTCCAGGAGGGGAACACGGCTAATCGTATACCCTCGACCAAAGAACGGTCCTCTTCTATAGGGGAAGGTCGTCCTCTTCGACCGAGCTCACAGCTTCCGGAGGGGACGCACGTGGAGCGGTGAGGCAGGAAGGGGACACCCGCCTAGCCAGCCAGATCAGCCGAATCAACCGTGGCGATCGATGGGGTGACAGATGTCGCAGCCAGATCACCCTCACGTCCCAGATACCTTTTTTTTTCATCCTCTTACTATCGTTATCTGTGTCATTATATTCTAAGTGCATTTCTTGAAGGCAGCATGTAGTCTGATCTTGCTTTTTATCCAATGTAACACTCTCACGCTGTTGACTAAGGTGCTCAGACATTCACATTTAGTTCGGTCATCTGTTTAAGGTTTAAGTCTACCATCTATTTGTTTTTTGTGTCTCATTCTTTGTTTTACTCCTCTTCCTTTCTGCCTTCTTTTTATGAATTGAAGATTATTGTTATGATTCCGTTTTGTTTCCTTTGTTGGCTTATTTGATATTACCCTTTATTTTGTTACTTTAGTGTTGTATTGGGGTCTGTAGTATACATCCTTATCACAGTCTACTTTCAAGTGGTGATATCCCACTTGACATACGGTAGAGGAATCTTATAATAGTATACTTCCATTTTTCCCTTTTCTCCCTTGGTTCTGTTGTTGTCATATACTTTATTTATACAAATGTGTCATGCTGCACAGTATATGATTATTATTTTTGTTTGAAATAACCAATTTGAGGGGCTCCTGGGTGGCTCAGGTGGTTAAGCATCCGACTTCAGCTCAGGTCATGATCTCAAGGTTTTCGTGAGTTTGAGCCCCACGTCAGGCTCTGTGCTGACAGCTTGGAACCCGGAACCTGCTTTGGATTCTGTGTTTCCTTCTCTCTCTCTCTCAATCTCTCTCTCTCTCTCTGCCCCTCCCCTATTCCTGCTCTGTTTCTCTCTCTCTCTCTCTCTCTCTCACTCGCTCTCTCTCTCACTGTCTTTCTCTCTCTCTCTCTCAAAATTAAAATAAACATTAAATGTTTCATTAAATTTTTTTCAATAACCAATTTGATTTTTAAGTGACTTAAATAATAAGGAAAAACTTTATATGCTAAATTTCTAGTGTTCTACCTTTATTGTTATTATAGTGTGTAGATCCACATTTCCATCTGGTGTCATCTTCCTGAAGGACCTACTTTACCATAATTAGTAGTGTGGTTCTGCTTGCAATAAACTACTTTGGCTCTTGAATGTCTGAAAAAGACTTTATTTCACTTATGTTTTTCAAAGGTATTTTTGCTGGGAATAGAATTCTAGGTTTAAAGTTTTTTTTTTCTTTCTTTTTATTTAGTCTTTCTTTTTCTTTCTTTATTTTTTCAGCTTTAGTTAAAGATGTCTCTCCACTGACTTCTTGCTTGCATAATTCGGATGATAAATCTATTGTCATCCTTATTTTTGTTTCTCTGAATGTAATGTGTTTTTTCCTCTGACTGCTTTTAAGATTTTCTCTTTATTACTCTTTTTAAGCAATTTTGTTTTGTTAGACCTTAGTATATCATTTTCTTCATATTCATTGTGCTTGGGCTTTTATGAGCTTCTTGGATCTAGAAGGTTAGAGTTTTCATTAAATTAGAGGAATTGGGAACTATTATTTATTCTCATTCTTTTTCTGTCCCTCTCACATTTTTTTCAAAGGCTCCGGTTACACATACATTGTGTCAGTTTTGATTTACTGATGATTTAGATCCTCATTATGGGTCGAATTTTCTTGCTTCTTTTCATGCCCGGTAATTTTTTATTGGATGCCCGACACTGTGAATTTTACCTAGTCGGTAAATGGTTATTTTTATATTCTTCAAATTTGTTTTGGGACACAATTATCTGGAAACAATTTGATCCCTTCAGGTCTTGCTTTTTAAATATTCATTAGATAGTACTAGAACAGAGTTCGATCTAGCACTAATTATTTCTAACTATTGAAGTAAGACCCTTGTGTATGTTCCATACAATCGTCCATGAATCCTTGCAGTTTTCCAGTCTGGCTGATGGGGAACGGGCCCTACTTGTGGCCCTGTGTGAGCACCAGGCACCGTTAGCTCTGATCCTGTTAGGTCCTTTGTCCGACTTCAAATAGTTCCCATACGTGTACACCCTGATCAGTCTTGAGTTGGACCCTTTACCAATCTCCAGTTCGCTTTCTATGCAACTCTTTCCTCTCTGTTACCGTCCTGAAAACTCTTGCTTCCTTTGTCTCCCTTAGCTTTCAGATCTGTCTTCTCAACTCCGTGTCTATCAGACTCTGTACAGGTTAACCCTTCCTGTGATGTGGTCTGGATAGTCTCTGAAATCAATAAGCTGATGTAATCATAGAGTTTATTTCCTTCATTTCCTGTCTCTCAATGGTCACTGTCCTTCATCGCCTAATACTCAGTGTTTGGCCAACTGTTATTTCGTATGTTTTTGTTTTCTCCCTTGTTTCAATTGGGAAAGTAAATTTGACCCCTTACTCCTTCATAGCCGGGGGAAAAGTCCCATCATTTATCTTTAAAAAATAGAAAATACTGCTAGTATAAAACACCAGACTTAACAATATTTTCTGTGTTGATTTCACATAATCTGCCTGTTTCTTTACCTCATGTCATACGCAAAGCGATGGTATTTGATGAGTCTGTATGGCTGAGTGAGACTCATGCTGCCGTAACTGCATGATCCAGTCTCCCTGAAATCTAGCCCAGAATTCCACGCAATTACTCATGAACCATTTCTGCCAGACGCAATGATTCTGGTTTTTATCTGGATTCCCAACGATGACTAGAGTGGTATAGCAAGGAGAATATTTCACTATTTGCTAACAGAATGATTTGTTGTTCTCTCCGACAAGTCCCAAAAATAATGTTTAAAGTATCATTTCCTTAAAAATCAAATTGCTCCCTTCTTAGTTTAAAAGTTTTTGTTTGTTTGTTTGTTTGTTTGTTTTTAATTACAAAGTTACACTAAACTCTTCAAGTATTCTCAGTACCAGACTGGGTAGTTCAGTCGGTTAAGCATCGGACTCCTGATTTGGCTCAGGTCATGATCTCATGGTTCATGAGATCCAACTCCATGTTGGGTTCTGCGCTGACAGCATGGAGCCTGCTTGGGATTCTCTCTCCCCTCTCTCTCTCTACCCCTACCCCTTGCTTGCACACTGCCCCTCCCCCCCCCCAAAAATAAAGAAACTTAAAAAACTTACACAGTATAATAAAAGTCTCAGTTTATCACCACTTGGAATGAACTAAAATATAATCATCATTTGCGTTTATAAACCCTCTATGAATAAACCTTGCAATAGAATCTAACCTGTAACATTTACAGTGTTTAAATAAACTTTAGTTTTTTACGACAGTTTTAGTTTTACAGAAAAATGGCGAGGATAGTATAGTTACCACATATCCCATACCCATTTTTCCATTATTAACATTTTACATTAGTAGGTACATTTGTCACAATTAATGAACTAATATGGATACGTTACTATTAGTTAAAGTCTATGTTTATTCAGATCTCCTTACTTCTAGTCTAATGTTCCTTCTCGGTTCCAGGATCCTACCCTGGGTCTCCTATGACATTCAGTCATCGTATTTCCTTAGCTCCTCTTGGCTATGAGAGTTCCTCAGACTTTTCTTGTTTTTGACGGCAGTGACCATTTTGAGGAGTACTGGTTAGGTATTTGTAGAGTGTCCCTGACTTGGAACTGTTCTGATTTGAGGGTTATAAATTTTGGGGGAAAAAATAACGGAAGGGCCACTTTCATTACATCGTGTCGAGATCACCTATTATCAATATGACTTATCACTGTTGATGCTGATTTTGATCACCTGGCTGAGATAGTGTTTGTCAAGTTTCTCCACTGTCAACTTACTGTTTCTTCCCTGCTTCCATATTGCAGAGAAAATTCCAATTCTTCTCTGGAAAGAAGTCACTATGCCAAGCTCATACCTAAAGAGTGAAAAGTTATATTCTGCCTCCTTGAGGGCAGAGTGCATAAATCACTTGGAATTCTTCTGCGTGGGAGATTTGCCTCTTCTCTCCCAATTATTTACTTATTCAATTATTTATTTTTATCAGTATAGGCTCATAAACATTTCCTTATGCTTTGGGTTATAATCCAATACGACTTTATTTTGCTGTTCAAATCGTGCCAGCTTTGACCATTGGGAGCTCTTTCAGCTCCTGTGACTTACAATCTTTTAGACTACAATCAAACCTTCAATATGACTCTTCTATGCAGCGACTAAATTACTCCTTGAGATTAAGTTAGGCACTTAGGGAGATATATTACTTTCAGGTAATGCATTAAGTGATATTCTGGTTGTCTGAAAGAATTCATCTGGCAAGAAGTGAATTAAAGACTAAGGAGAGTGCCCATTATGTAGTAAATATTTTAGGAAACTAATGAAATAGAAAAATAAACTGAAAAAGCCAAACCTTTTAAAGCAAATCTATAAATGGCTTCACATGCTTTAGCCAAAATTTCTTCTTCTGGAGAATTAAGCATTAACACCACAGTTGCTGCTTTTTTGCTTTCAATCGTTAGTGGATCAAACTGAAATGTAGAGAGAAAACGATCAGGTTCACATATGAGCCTTAAAAATCACACCAAAAAAGGGAATGGCGCCTAGAAACTTGAAGAGAACATAACCATACAAAAAGGATGTGGTCACTGCCCACTAAGTGCATTGTAAAGTTTTTATTTAAAAAAAAAAACATCACTGATAGAGATGCGGTTGCCAATGTTGGTGGCTTTGGAATTCCTGGGGTGATGGCAGGAGGAGCAGAGTATTTTGGAATCTGACAGATCTAATTTTGCAACTGAGCCGTGTGGAATCCAAAGTTACTTAAGCTGCAAGAGTTTCACACGGTTTCCCATTCTGTATAAACAGCATAATCATACCTCTCTCCTCAAAGGAGCAAGGAGAGGATTAGAGATCATGTGTGTAAAGCATTTAGTACATTGTCTGCACATAATAGAAGGTCATTAAATAACATATATTGGCATAATTCTTAGTCAATACACAAGAAGCCTTTAGTACCTGTATATATTTGATGCCCTGACAGTCTCCAGAATTAGTACCTGCTTCTAATCACTACTCTTCCTGAGAAAGCAGAAATTACATACGTGAAATCACTAAAAAGCAATAGAAAACTGCACATAACACAGTGTAAGACCGGACAAAAGCTGAAACAGGGCAAATGGTAATAAGCCATAAGGAAAAAGTAGGGGCGCCCAGGTGACTCAGTCGGTTGGACGTCCGACTTCAGCTCAGGTCATGATCTCACGGTCAGTGAGTTCGAGCCCCGCATCGAGCTCTCGGCTGACAGCTGAGAGCCTGGAGCCTGCTTTGGAGTCTGTGTCTCCTTCTCTCTCTCTGCCCCTCCTGCCACTCGCACTCACTCTCTCTCTCTCAAAAATAAAATAAAAACGCTAAAAAAAAAAAGAAAGTATAGAGCTCTAGGAAGACCTATATCCCGCTCTGAGATGTTCAGAATTCGTGGGTAGCCAAAATACACAATAACAAATGCATGACTCCTGTGGGTTTTCTTTGGTCAAGGAGAAAACAAATTGTTACGCTATTTTTCTTCCATTTCCAGAGACTGGTGAAGGTGGGTGTTCTGCTTATGTTAAAGACAAAAAATTGAATTTCAAAGCTTTAGCTGGCTCTTTGCGTTGGTCCCTTTCTAAATGAACATCTTATTGTGTCTGGAGATATAACAAACATTGGTGTTCAGTTTCAGGCAGAGAATGGAGAGACAGATTACTCTGAGTAAGGAGGTGTAATTGTGTGAGGCTGGAAGAGTACAGAAGACAGAGAAGGTAGCAGTAAGCTGTGACCTAAAAGGGCACAGCTGGGATAAAAATAGCCCTCGCAGGGGAAATGGCCATTGGATTTGGGGACAGCGTTATCTAACATCCAAATTAAAGCCACTGTTTGTATATGTCTAACTCTCTACCAGAAACTGTGAGAGTTACAAAAGTCATGGTGTTTCTTCTCAAGCCTCTTAGACTCTTTCTGGGGAGACAAATCTTCGTTGAAAGTCTGCCACAAGCACCAAGCTTATAGTACTTGTGGGTTTCCAGTGACGTGAACCAATGGGACAAGATGGCCTCTTGCAGAGCAGAGAGCAGTGGCGGAGACACTGGCTCCAACACTGATCGGGAGAGCACAGCGACCTGGAAACCCAGAGAAATTTTAAGGGAGGAAAGCATTTGGGGATTGAGGCTTGAAAATCAGCAGGCATTCACAAACCCAACAAGTACATTAACTATATACTTAAAGAAATTACTTGGTAAATGCTCCAGCCGACACTGGGGAAGACAAGATATAAAAACAATAGTACTATCTCAATAAATACAATGAGATATATAGTAAAATTGAATGATAATGATGTTGTGAATCATGATGTAATTCTTAAGGATTTCTGAAGTAGTGATAACACATTATAAGGGAAAAAAATAATTTGGAATTAAAATTCTAGATTTTTCTCAAGAAAGCTCAGGTAAAGGAAACCAGATTGTTTTGGTAAAGAGAACTGGGTTATTGCCTAGTTATTATTTATTTTTTCCTTAATATAAAAAAACACGTCTAAATATGTGTGTTTAATAGGCTACAGAAAAATAGTAAAAGTTCCAATTTACCAAAAGGACAAGGTTACAAAAGAAAGTTGCTCAATTCAGAAAAAGGGAAGAAAAAACAAGAGAAACACAACATGAAAATATAGCAAAGAAAAACCAAAAACCTAAAAATGATAGGAATAAAACCAAATATTATCAGTGGTCAAAATAAACATCTGTAAGGCAAATAGATCTCAGTAACTAAGATTGTCAGCTTGTCAAAATTTGTTGTTTGTGTAGTGATATATACGTCTTCCACTTGATCTTACAGAATACAAATTCAGATCTATCTCTCTAAGACACAGAACATTCTTATCACTTCTGAATATTTCCCTTACGCTCCTTACCCCTCCAAAAACACCCCCAGAAAGATAACCATTCTGACTTTTAAAATCATCCTTTAGTAGGGGCGCCTGGGTGGCTCAGTCGGTTAAGCGACCGACTTCAGCTCAGGTCACGATCTCGCGGTCTGCGGGTTCGAGCCCCGCGTCGGGCTCTGGGCTGACGGCTCGGAGCCTGGAGCCTGCTTCCGATTCTGTGTTTCCCTCTCTGTCTGCCCCTCCCCCATTCATGCTGTGTCTCTCTCTGTCTCAAAAATAAATAAACGTTAAAAAAAATTTAAAAAAAATAAATAAAATCATCCTTTAGTAAAAAAGTAAATAAATAATAAAATAAAATCGTCCGTTAGTTTTTCCCGTTCTTCAACTTTGTGTAAATAGGCTCATATAACATGTATTCTTTCATGTCCGCCCTCTTTAGCTCAGCACAATGTCTCTGAGATTCAGTCACATTTTTGTATTACTAAGTCATACTTCCTATGGCTACATCTTATTCCATTTTATGAATATACCAGTTTACGTTCTTGTCTTTCAGCTGGAGGCTACCATGAACAAAGCTGCAATGAATATTCTTGCACACGTCTTTTTATGGATATATGCCCTCATTTCCCTTGGGCATATACCTAGGAATGGACTTGATGAGTCATAGGGTAGACACGCGTTTACCTTTCATAGACACTGTTGAACAGTTTTCTAAAGTACTTTTATCAATTTTCATTCTCACTAGTTAAAGATAAAGAGTCCCAGTTGTTCTACCTCCTCACCAATCCTTGGTATTATTTTTATTTGCTTTTTTTTTCTTTATTTGCTTTTTCCACTTTATTTCTTATCTTGCTTAGATTATGATCTATTGTGGTTTTTTTTGTTTTTTTTTTTTATGATCTATTGTTTTAATAACACTCCTGCCAAACCCTAAATAAACTTTTTTTTCATCCTTCTGTCTTGTCATCAAATCAATTCTAGAATATGGACAAACACTAGAATTTTCTTTCTTTGCATTTGTACCCCGACATCCAAGCATTCTTGGAGAATGTTAAGCTACAGGGAAAATTAGTATTGCTGTAAATTCAAGATCAATAATTTCACAAGAGTCTCAAACCTGTCTATATCTTCTTCTGTTACTTTAGAGAAAATGTTTCTCCTACTATCTAAGCCCAGTATCTAATGTGTGCTTTGGATTTTTAACCCATTCACCTTTAATTCTCTCATTGATTCAATAAACACTCATTCAACCCTAATAATGCCACACACTCAGAACAGCATACTAAACATGATAATCAAGTCCCCTATTCTCATAGAACTTACTCATTGTCAGTTACGTCATACCATTAATCATCCTTTTCTTCTCTTGAGTAGTCAACTTCTTCCTAACAATTGGATTATTCCCATTACTTCGGAGTCCACTTTGCAGAGAGCCAATTTAGATTCAATAAAATGCACCTAAGTTTAAGTGTGATGAGTTTTAATAAATGTATAGGTACCTCTAAGTAACCCCCTCCAAACAATATGTGGAACTTTCCATTACCCCAAAATATTCTCTCCTGCCTCTCTGCAGCTGATTCCCTTTCCCATATCTCCTCTAGGCAACCACTGATCTGCATCCTTTCACCGTAGGGTTAACTTCAACTCTTTAAATATGAAATTATTGCACAGGTACCCCTTACGTATGGCCCCTTTCACTTGGCAGAATGATTATGAGATTCATCCGTATTATTCCACGTATCCGTGGTTCATTCCTTTTTACTGATGAGTAGTATCTCATTGTATGAACATAACAATTTGTTTATCTGTTCAGTTAGTGATAGACCTTTGGGTTATTTCACTTGGGACCATTATGAATGAAAGCTGCAATGTGCTTTTCCATGTAAGTCTTCTTGTAGATGTATATTTTCATTTCTCTTGAGTGAATACCTAGGAGTAGAATTTCTGGCTTGACTGGTAGTACAGGTTTAACTTTCCAAAAAAATAAGGTTTTTCCAAAGTAGTTTTACTATCTTGGCTCCCACTAGCAATGCATCTGTATCCAACATAGTATATCTCTTCGCTTATTTAGGTCCTCCTTAATTTGTCTTGGTAATGTTTTATAGTTTTCAGCATATAGGCACTGCATTTATTTTGTTAAACTTATCTCTGAATATTTTGTGGTTTCTGATGCTATGGCAAATGAGATCTTTTTTTCTTCATCTATTTTAAACAAGTATCATTAGGTAAACAATATTTAGGACCATTTTTCCTCTTACAAATGAACCTTTTCATTATGATGATATGGGTCTCTTTTTCTCTGGTAATATTATTTGCCCTGTTATATAATTCATCTAGTATTAATATAGGCACTCCAGCTTTCTTATGATTTTAGTTTGCAGTATATCTCTTTCCATATGTTGACTTTTAACCCAGCTATATCTTTATATTTAAAGATTTCTTATAGACAGCTTACAGTTTGGATCTTGTTTTTTTATTCAGTTTGACAATCTCTCACTTAAAAAAATTTTTTTTAATATTTATTTTTGAAGGAGAGATAGACAGAACATGAGCAGGGGAGGGGCAAAGAGAGAGAGAGACACAGAATCCAGAGCAGGTTCCAGGGACTTGAACTCATGAATTGTGAGATCATGACCTGAGCCAAAACCGAGAGACTGACGCTCAATCAGCTGAGCCACCCAGGTGGCCCTGTTTTCTCCTTTTCTGATTTGTTCCCTGGTTCCTTTTTCCGTCTTCTTTCGGACAATTGGATTTTTTATCCAATTTTATCCAATTTTATCTCCTATACTGGTTTATCAACTGAGTTTTCTTCTGAATATGAGTCACATTTTTCTTTGCATATATGATAATTTTTACTGGCAAGTGAACATTGTAAAAATTATGTTGTTGAGTGTCTGGATTGTATTGGGGGCCTTCTCTTTTTTTTATTTTCGTTACGTTTATTTATTTTTGAGAGAGAGAGGCAGAGTGTGAGCAGGGGAGGGGCAGAGAAAGAGAGGGAGACACAGAATCCGAAGAAGTCTCCAGGCTCTGAGCTGTCAGCACAGAGCCCAATGTAGGGCTCAAACTCGTGAACCCCAAGATCATGACCTGAGCTTAAGTCAGACGCTTAACCAATTGAGTTACCCAGGCACCCCTGGGGGTCCTTCTCTTAAGGGATGTCGAATTTTGTTCTGCTAGACAGTTGTCTTATTTATGGTTCAGCTTTATCTATGTAAGGCCTATTTGAAAACATTATTCCAGCAGATCTGAGGAAGCCGTTGCTCTAGGGCTGGGTTAGACATACTACAACTAAGGCATGACCCTGCTGGGGGCTCTACTTAATGTCCCAGATGTTCAACAAGATCTCTCCAATCTTTTGGATCAAAATTAGAATGTCCTCCAGACGGGTCTGAATCTTAACCTTATTCTTGTAGCTCTCTGATTGTTGTTCGTGCCTGTTCTTTGTCATGAACATGAGTTTCACCCTGTGCAGCTTAGACTTCAAAGAATCAAGGGAATCATTAACTAAATTTCTGGAGCTATTTTCCTATATATTTCCCTCCTCTCTGGCACTCTGCAAACTTCCACCACCTTAGCCTCTCTACACTCTGACGTCTCAAAACTCTCTTATTTTAAAACAAAAGTAACATTTCCCTAGATGTTAATCATCTTCCAGGTGCTATCTTAGCTCTCCTTCCCTTCCACAGTCAAAAATCTTATGAGCTATTGGGGCTCCTGGGTGGCTCAGTCAGTTGAGCGTCTGGCTTCAGCTCAGGTCATGATCTCACATTTTCTGGGTTCGAGCCCTGCGCCGGGCTCTGTGCTGACAGCTCAAGCCTGGATCCTGCTTCGGATTCTTTTGTCTCCTTCTCTCTGCCCTTCCCCTGCTCGCACTCTCTCTCTCAAAAATAAACATTAAAAAAAAAAAAAAAAAAAAAAAAACTATGAAAAAATTCTTAGGAACTATTGATTTCCCTCCATTTTCTCCCCCTCATACTTCCTGCTAAACATCTCCACTCTGACTTTCATCCTCATTGGTTCACCAAAATATTTCTAAGACCATCAACAGTGAACACCATGTTACTTATCACTTCTTGACATTTTAATCTCATTTCTAGAGAATTAAAATAACAAACAATGCTTGAAACTGTAGAAGCTTATGGCTTACTTGAATTGCCAGGCCTGCATCTTTCTGGATGAGTTTTTTATTGTTTTTCATGATAGTTTGGGTATTAAAAATCCTTGGTGGGAGTGCCTGGGTGGCTCAGTCAGTTGAGCGACCGACTTCAGCTCAGGTCATGATCTCACAGCTCGAGAGTTCGAGCCCCACGTCGGGCTCTGTGCTGACAGCTTGGAGCCTGGAGCCTGCTTCGGATTCTGTGTCTCCCTCTCTCTCTGCCCCTAACCCACTCGCATTCTGTCTCTCTCTCAAAAATAATAAATATTAAAAAAAAAAAAAATCCTTGGGGTGTTGTTGTGGTTGTGGCAGTTGTTGCTTTGAAGGTTTTGTTTTGTTTTGTTTTGTTTCACGGCTATATTCCTCTGAACTTCTCTGTAACAGCACTTAATGCATTGCGTTGTTTCTTGGGTTTATGTGTCTTCTTCAGTATGTTTACCGTCATTTCCTGGGTTGCACAAGCCCAAAACCTGGAACCATCTCCCACCTCCTCTCCTCTCACACCCCACATGCAATCCATCAGCAAATCCTGTCATTTCTGCCTTCATTATGGCTGCTTACTCAGGCCACCGGGCTGCATAGCTCATCGCTCCTCCGTAATAGCCTCCATATTGGTCTTCCAGTTTCCACTTTTCCCGTCGTAGCTAGAATGATCTTAATGTTTTTCGTTTCAAATATAAATGAGATGTCACTAATCCTCTACTTGTAACCCTCCAATGGATTCCCCTTTTTGCACATTAGGAAAACATCCAACCTCCTTAATATAGCGGAAAAGGCCGTGATCACCACCAGCCTCCCACCTTTAATCCCTATCTCCTGCTCCCTGCTTTCTAGTCTCCAGTCACATCAACCTTCTTGGTATTCCCCAAGTATACTAAGTAAGGTCTTAGTATGGCTACAGTGCTCTCTAGCTAGGGTGCTCTCTCCCAGATGTTTGCAAAGCAGACTTCCTCATTCCATTTGTCTTTCTTAAATGTGACCCCACTGAGAAAGCTTGCCCTGACCTGGATTCTATTTAAAGTAGCCCCATCCCTCCCCATCCTTATATCCTACTTTATTTTTCCCCATTGATCTTATTACTACCTGAATTATATTATTATTTGTTAATTGACTGCTTCCCCTAACTAGCATATAAGCTATGAACTTTGTTTTGCTCCCATGTATATGCCCAGGAGGTAGAAAAACACTTGTACGTGGCATTCACTCAATATTTGTCTAATAAGTGAATGAATTTCTTCAGGCAAAGGACTGTGTAATTTCTCTACCGCCATTACTTAGAATAAACCTAGGATGTGGAAATACTCAATAAATGTTTATAAAGACGTGCATGAAAATACCTCTGGAAACTTCTGTGTTATGCTTGTGGCCTGAAAGGGCTTTAACCGTGTACTGTCTCTTGATGTCAGAAAAGAAGGTTCTAAACCTGAGGTTCGTGGAGCCATCCATGGGCTTCAGGGATATATCCTTCCACTAAAATTGTATGTAAAACTTTTGGTGGGCATTTTTGTGGGGAGGGAGTCCACAGTGGCCATCCCACCCTCATAGGGCTCCCTGACCGCACCCCCCTACCCAATCCTTGAGAATCACAGCCTTAAATCCTCTTTGCCGCCCACAACAGTTTCCCTGGCATTCTGCTGGCTGTCTTCTCTATCCACCCCCACTCAGGACAAAGTTCTCTTCCACTTCAGAACTTGCACTTCAGAGACCACTGATAGTTCAATATTTTTAAAGCTGATGTTATAAGCATGTGAATAAATATGCTCTGTTAAAACATACTTATGTCACGATCTCCACACAGTGACTGCAGTTGTCAAAGGAGTACCTGAAAATATACTTAAACCAAACCCATCGTAAAGATTTGTAACCCTTCTTCAGTGGTGGAGAAAACACTTTGGTATTTTGACCTATCTTCTGGTCGTCGTTAAGAAAAAGGTAATATTAGGTACAAGAGGCTTGAAGGGAAGGTTCAGACTGTGAGAGTTACAGTCTAAAGAGCTGTTAAAGGAGGAGAAATACCAATATTTGGCAGAGAGCGGAGAAAACTTGGCATGACATCTGTTTCTCCTATAGAGCCTACAGCATTATAGTAATTTTTTATTTAAAAAGGTGCTGAGAATCAAATGATAGCTAGAACAGAATGCCACACAACTAAATAAATAATACTGTGCTGTAATTACATAGCCCATCTGCTTTCCCGTGAGGAACTCACAGTCACTCACCAGCAAGCTGGTTGTGAAATTATAATTTCACGCTGTATACAAAACAAATGATGAACCAAAGTTATTTACAGAAAGGGTGAAATAAAGGGGAAGCATTTTGGCTAAACTCTGAATTTTAAGTTCAGTCAATCAGCGCAGCCATAGTCTTACAGAGATACTTTTACATCTCTGTTAAGGGCACAAGACCTTCTAGAACAATGCTGTCCAGCACAAAGTTCAACACTGCAAATGTTCTGATTCTGCTTTGCCCAATATAGCAGTCACAGCCGCATGTGGCCTTTGAGCACTTGAAGTGTAAGGTGACTGAGGTGCTGAATGCTTCGTTTTATTTTTAGTTGTTAATTTCAATTACTATGCCTTTAATCATCATTAATTTAAATTTAAATAACCGCAGGTGACTAGTGACTGCTACATTAGGCCGGGCCTAAAAGAATACAAAGTTGTAAAGTTGAACTCAGTGAAAATAGATAAATCATGATAGTCTCGTAATTTTTATGGTACCAAGAAGGGCAAAGAAAAGGCTTTTTTGATGGCTATTGGAGCGTGTTTGCTACGTCATTGGTCTCAGATCAGGGGGAAACCAATTATACATGAAAAGAGAGACAGATTAACAGAAATGGACTGTCTCACTCTAGTAGGGACTTTTAGTAGACAGCATCTAGACATCAGTTAAAATCCAGTAAAAAGGGTAAAGGTTAAAATGAAAACAGCTAAAATGGCCTCTAGGTTTCTTTACAACTTGAATTAAACTTTTAGAGCAAGGTAAGCAAGATTTTTTAGAATATGGTTTTGTGCACGTTTAATTTATACTAATTTTTATTAAATCATGACTTTCTAAAATCTGTGCTGTAGGAGAAACGTCGGAAAATTAATTCCCATGAAGCTTCATTTCTGAAATAAGTCCAGGCAGTTCTGGCAGCCCGTGACAACGCGTTAAGGGTTGCATTCTGAGGTTGACAGGAGCGTCCGGGGAAGACAAGTCACTGGAGACATCCCACTCTTCCAAGGAACTGGGTTTGGTCACCCACGTGAGGAAGCAGATCCTGCTGTCGCCTGATGCTCTGACTCAACACTCAGCGAGCTTAGCTCCCCCCATTTGCACCTAACTATGGACAGAAGGTGCAGAACCATTAACGTAAATACATAAACGTTCAGTTAACTTGACAGTGAGATTCCAGAACCAGGTCACAGTCCCTTGTGAGTTTAGATACTGTGGATTTAGTCTGCTGAAACTCAGTTGCCTCTGAAATATCAAGGAAATGAAAATTCCATGCTCATGAACTTGAAAACCTGACCATGAAGCATGAGGGCCACACCCCAGGCCACCAGGAACTTTAGTGGCCAGCTGGTCTTCCACAGCTGATCTCCCTGCCTCCTTGGACAATGCGCAAAACTTCTCAAGTTTTGTGGGATGATCCACAGTACCCTCAATTACATCACGAAGAATAACAACTTACCAAGTTCTCATCTAGTGCCAAGCGCTGTTCTAAGCATCTCATGTTTACCTAAGCTTGCCTCCCCACTGTGAATAGATGTGAAGTGGTTGTCGTTATATCCTCACTGGGGTATACAGAGTTCGGGAACTTGGCCTCCAGATGGAGTGAGGATTCAGTCTCTGGCAGTATAATTCCAGAGCCTGGATCCTTAGTCCCTAAATACCTTGCCTTATAGTAAATATTGCTTTCTAAGGTTGTTTCTATTAGTAATTCTCTTATGCAATCATTCCATAGAAAGTTTTCCTTTTGTTAAAGCATCACAAACAACCTTTCAGCCAGACGTGGAAATGTTTGGGGAGGTAGATTATAGTTGCATCGGTCGTTCAAGCTGTTATCTTCCCCGCCTCTAAGCATCTTCTTAGCGAGTGGTCGCTTTCACGAGAAGGAATGGAGGTCAATAAACCACACGGGCGTATATTAAATGTATGTTTTGACGATTCGAAAATTAAGAAAAGCAAGGGGAGCTTTTTGTTTTAACCATATAACTGAACATTCTTCTTTCTGTCCCCATTACCCATTTTAACGAGTATACAAAAGACTAATAGCAACACGAATCTTTGGAAATACGAAGCAAGTTGTTATTAGTTGGCACAGGAAAGTTAATTTTTTAAAGCAGTTATATATCCATCTTTGGAATGTGGTTTTCTTTTATACTCTGTACAAGAACCCTTTCATTGACTTTGAAGAGGTATACCTTGGCACAAATGCCAAGTTCAGACAGTTGACATTGTGGTATACTGTTTTGAAGTATTTGAATTCACAAGATAGAAAGTGGTTACATAGTTAACACTAATCTGCCAGCTTTATTAACATATAGTCAGAGTAAGAGAAGTATGGAAGGACTAAGAGGAAAGGCCATGGTCAAGGCCCATTGGTAATTGTTATATATGTCCTTTTTTTTTGGATCACTCTACTTTTTTAAAAAGCATAATTAACATACGGTGTTATACTAGCTTACGGTGTACAATGTAATGATTCAACAATTCTATCCATTTTTCAGTACTCATCACAGTAAGTATACTCTTTTTTAATGTTTATTTTTGAGAGAGAGAGAGAAAGTGGGAACAGGGGAAGGGCAGAAAGAGAGGGAGACACAGAACCTGAAGCAGGTTCCAGGCTCCGAGCTGTCAGCACACAGCCCAGCACGGGGCTCGAACTCACGAACGTCAAGATCACGACCTGAGCCGAAGTCAGACGCTTGACTGAGTCACCCAGGCGCCCCACTATAAGTAGACTCTTAATCTCTCCCATTCCCCACCTATCTCCCCTCTGGCAACCACTAACTAGTTTGTTCCCTGTATTTAAAGTCTGTTTGTTGTTGTTGTTTATCTCTTTTTTTCCTTAAATTCCACTTTTGACTGAAATCAGGGTATTTATTTTTCTCTGTCTGACTTACTTCCTGTAGCATTATACCCTCTAGCTCCATCCATATTGTTGCAAACAGCAAGACCACATCCTCTTTATGTCTAGGTAATATTCCATTGTGTATATATATATATATATATATATACACCACATCTTCTCTACCCATTCATCTATGGATGGATACTTAGTGCAATCCCTATCAAAATACCAACAACATTTGTCACAGAACTAGAACAAATAATACTAAAATTTGTATGGAACCACACAATATCCCAAATAGCCAAAGCAACCTTGAGAAGTTAGAACAAAGCTGGAGGTATCGCAATCCCAGATTTCAAGACGTACTGCAAAGCGGTCGTCATCGAAACAGTATGATTCTGGCACAGAAGTAAGACACATAGATCAATGGAACATAATAGAGAGCCCGGAAATGAACCCATGCTTACACGGTCTCACAAACCATGAAACTGGACCACTTTCTTACACCGTACACAGAAATAAGCCCAAAATGGATGAAAAGATGCAACTATGAGACCTAAAAGCATAAAACTCCAAGAAGAAAATATGGACAGCAATTTCTTTGACATTGGCCATTATACATGCTTTGGCTGTCCCTAAGGCTCTCGTGAACTGAGAAAGAAGAGCTAGTTTTCTGTTAACGCTAGGTTTAAAACTGTTTCTCAAGTCCTTGATTGTGCCCCCCAAGGACTGGAATACAGAGGACAAGCCAGCAAAACATTACAAAATTACAGAAAGTGTATTAGACAAATATATCTATTGTTTAACGGTCCCTTAATTCTAATTTTAATCAGAAAATGTTTGTCATCGGGGCGCCTGGGTGGCTCAGTCGGTTGGGCGGCCGACTTCGGCTCAGGTCATGATCTCGCGGTCCGTGGGTTCGAGCCCCGCGTCAGGCTCTGGGCTGACGGCTCAGAGCCTGGAGCCTGTTTCCGATTCGGTGTCTCCCTCTCTCTGACCCTCCCCCGTTCATGCTCTGTCTCTATCTCAAAAATAAATAAACGTTAAAAAAATTTTTTTTTAAAAAAAAAGAAAATGTTTGTCATCAAGTACTGTGTTCATTAGTCCACTTTCCGGTAATAAGATGTCAATAACGATATTGACCGGGGAAAATGGCTGGCTCAGTCGGGGTTGTGAGTTCGAGCCCCATGCTGGGTGTAGGGATTACTTAAAAATAAAATCTTTTTTCTAAAAATGCTATTTTGCAGCAAAAAGGGATAATTCAAACTTAAGTGGCAATGAAAAAAAAAAAAAAGAGAATTTGGAACATTTTAGGAGGATGTCCAAAAGAGAGCAAATGGAATGATGAAACTGTACCGTGAACCACAATGGCCATCTATCTCTGCAAAGTGTTCCTAGTCCTGAGCAGACAGATGCTTCTCCTTCATCTCGTTTTATTTTTTTAAGTTTATTTATTTTGAGAGAGAGAGTGCACAGAAGCAGTGGAGAGGGAGAGGGAGGGCGAGAATCCCAAGCCAGCTCCGCAGTATCAGCACAAAGCCCAGTGCAGGGCCAGATCTCAGGAACCGTGAGATCATGACCTGAGCCGAACTCAAGAGTCAGACGGTTAACCGACTGAGCCACCCAGGTGCCCCCAGACAGATACTTCTGGAGTCTTCGTTCCCAACTGTACTGAAGGATCAAACATAGGAAGTTACATAGGTGTGTGTCTGTGTGGGTCTGTGTATCAGAGTCGAAAGGAGACCCGCAACATTAGGTCTTATTTACTAGCGTTAACTATGTGCCAGGCGCTGAGAACGTGATGAGCTTTACTTCCTTTTAATTCACACAACAACCAAAACGAGTTGGGCCTCACAATTCACACTGAAGAAATTTCAAACAAGAACTGAAAGAACATGGCCGCGTTTGGCAACACTGTGCCAAATAACACAGGTCAGGAGACGCAGAGCTGGGACCTAGCTCACATTTGTAACCGCAAAGCTCCGGTGCTGTTGGAAAGACCCTGCACTAAGCCCAGCTTCCTTCAAACTATAAAATCCCTGTGAGTCTACTGACGGACCATAAACACTTTTTTTCAGTCACATTTTATTTGAAGAAAATCACACCAAATGTCTGTTTCAAAATGAGTTTCTTTTCGCCCTTAAAGATTTTTCATCTCTTCGTTTATTTTAATGTTTGTTTATTTTTGAGGGAGCGGGAGACGGGCAGAGAGAGAGGGAGACACAGAATCCAAAATAGCCTCCAGGCTCCGAGCTGTCAGCACAGAGCCCAACTTAGGGGCTCGACCTCGCGAACCGTGAGATCATGACCTGAGCCGAAGTCGGACGCTCAACTGCCTGAGCCACCCAGGTGCCCCTAAGATTTGATTTTTGAGTAATCTCTATACCCAACGTGGGGCTCGAATTCGCAACCCCAAGATCCAGAGTCACACGCTCCACCGGCTGAGCCAGGCAGGTGTCCCTCAAAATAAGTTTCTAATCTGAAAACTGTCCAAGTTCATTTTTTATTTTTAACATCATCTTTTGGTAATTCATAAACCTTAGAGAAATAAGATAAAAACATACTTTTAAAAAGAGAGACATGGGGCGCCTGAGTGGCTCAGTTGGTTGGGTGTCCGACTTCGGCTCAGGTCATGATCTCGCTGCTAGTGAGTTCGAGCCCCGCGTCGGGCTCTGTGCTGACAGCTCAGAGCCTGGAGACTGTTTCAGATTCTGTGTCTCCGTCTGTCTCTGACCCTCCCCCGTTCATACTCTGTCTCTCTCTGTCTCAAAAATAAATAAACGTTAAAAAAAAATTTTTTTTTTAAATAAAAAGAGAGACAGGGCTTTGTGTTTTAGGCAATGTATTAGTCAAACATCTGGAACAGAGAAAGATGATGAACCCAGACTTTTCTCTCCATAGAACTGGAAAATACGAGCCTTCTGATGTTCAAATGGTCATCTTCAGACAACCCCATATACAGAGCTAAGAGCTATAGCATAAACTCCTAGTTATTTTGGAAAACGCACTCGGATAATTAACATAAACGAGGGACCAGCAAATATCAATTTAAAATATTTAAAAGAACAAACCAAAACTGTTTGGTCATTAACCAGGCCCATAAACACGCCCTCCACATCCTGGAAAAGCTAATAATTACTCTCTAATTGTGCTGATTATGTAATGACAACGTTGTAAATGTTTGTTTATATAATGTTAGATTTCTCTAACTAATCTTATCATTAGTCAGACCTTGGACTTCTGCCAATGTGTACTCATGTATATGCTGGTACATGCCAAACAGTTGGAACAATTTATTTTTAAAACTGGTTGTTAACGTGCTACTAGTCTTAAAATCAGAAACTTACCACATCCTGAGGAGGGGGTTCTGCTTCCTTCTTCACCTTTTTACCCATTCTGGAAAAAGATGCAGTAATTAGTTAAAGTGCCATTTGTACCTTGTATATGCACAAATCTCTCAGTTACCTGTGGATGCCCTTCGAAGGAGATTTATTTCCTCACTGCAATTTTACCTAAAAAAGAGATGATGTGACATAGGTAGAAATGGTCGTACGTGTACAAATACGTTACCTGCAGTCGTATTTCAAACGCCACAGTTTTTTTAAATTTTTTTTTTTTTCAACGTTTTTTATTTTTGGGACAGAGAGAGACAGAGCATGAACGGGGGAGGTGCAGAGAGAGAGGGAGACACAGAATCGGAAACAGGCTCCAGGCTCCGAGCCATCAGCCCAGAGCCTGACGCGGGGCTCGAACTCATGGACCGCGAGATCGTGACCTGGCTGAAGTCGGACGCTTAACCGACTGCGCCACCCAGGCGCCCCATCAAACGCCACAGTTTTTAAGGAACTCACTGTTAAGATTGTTGGGCATCAGTCCTGGCTTCCAGCTTGTAAGGAAGAGAACACACCCAGGACATAACTTTTACTTACATAACGGGAAACAGTTTACCATGCATATAGCTCACTGATGGGGTGCTTAGGAGACTAAATCCAATTTACTTTTGAGAGCTCCAAGAATGTTCTGCCACAAAGGGGTGGATTTTTGTCTGCTTTCCTGCACTGATCTATCCCAACAGTATCTGGTACATGGTAGGTATTCGATATGTATAAAAGTCATTAACTCTGTTTTTCCTGGGAGTATCATTTTGTGACTGATACCCAAGACAAGGCAACTCCAAATTAATGTTGGTGTCATTTTCCCAGATAACCAAAAATTTTCTCTAATATAATCCATAGCTCAATAAAAAAAAAAAAAAAAGTAATTGAGAATCTGAAGAGATGTATTCTGGAGAAGTTGGGGTTACTGCTTACAAGACCTGTTTCTACCTGCCCTCGTATGTCCATAACTGTGCAGACAAAAAGTCAAAGGATTGGTACTGATAGTTGACAAACCACAGAGCAGTAACCCCATCTGGGTACAGAGGACTTTCCAAGATGTTGGGGACTGTTAGAATAAATAACTCTAGAAACCTTTCGAGTTTTCTCCAATGGGGGGTTATGTTTGGCATTTGGGCAATCTCAGATGCTACAAACCTGTCTCAGGGAAATAAGTACAGTTTCCAGAAAATTCTGGGAAGTCAAAAATCTTTGGTGAGAATCTACAATGTCAGGATTGGTTCAGATGGTCTCTCAAGGGACAAAAGCAACTCTCAGCATTAGAGGCACTAACCAGAATTTATCACATGTTTTAAAACGCCACATGTTCATAGAAACTCCTAGGGGCTTCTGAAAGACATCCAGATCCCTCAGTTCAGGTCACATAAATTTCCAGATCTTTAAGGGTCTGGGCAAGCTTACACTGTGATGCCCTCCCTCACATCCAGTATATTAAAACATTAAAATGTACCCACATTCCCCATTAAATACGATTTTCATCACATAAAGTTTTGAAATCAAGCATTTGAAATTATTCAGCAGGTTGTATACCTCAAACTTCTTGCAAAATGAGAAAACTGTTTTCAAATATAATTTAATATTAAACCATTTACATTAATTTTTCAAGTTTCTCTTCAGATTTTAGAGGCAACACTTTTTTCAAAACTCAAACATCTTTCATAGGTGTTTGAAAAGCACACAGACCCTAGATTTTGTGTTTACGATATTCCAGGCAGATGGACAGAAACCATTCTGGACAAATGCAAATCTATCTTGCGATTAATCTCTAGGAAAAAGAAATTTTAGAGCGCTTCGTAATCGACTCCAAGGTAGAGCAGCCTTTGATTTACAGAAGAACTCCTTATGAATAATGTTTAAGAAGAACTGAATTATACTTGCATTAAATTACTGTACATCATCTGATTTTCACTCAGGAACTGATTTTTTCCCATTTCAGGATAGTGGCTTTGAGTAACTGCATACTGAAGAGTACAGAGGTTAGAATTGCCTTAACACAGGACGACAGCAATGGAGTCGATCCCAGGCAGTACCGTAAAGTAGGAAGCATTTAGTTTGTGTTTTTATTACCAAATTGAGTATAGTAGTTAATGGGGGACAAAGTATTTAGCTGACATAGATCAGGGGCGATGAGCCTCAAAGACGACCGTAAGGTGTTTTTTTTTAACGTTGTAAATTCAACATTTCACTTAAAATCAACATGATACAACCACATTATCTTATGTTAGTTTATTCTTTAAAGATTTGTTTGCCTCTAAAGCTCCAGAGACGCCACATTAAGAAAACAAATCCCGGGGCGCCTGGGTGGCTCAGTCAGTTAAGCATCTGACTTTGGCTCAGGTCATGATCTCTCAAGTCTGTGGGTTCGAGAGAACCCGCATGGCCCTCTGTGCTGACAGCTCAGAGCCTGGAGCCTGCTCCGGATTTTGTGTCTCCCACTCTCCCCGCCCCTCCCCTGTTCACACTCCGTCTCTCTCTCCTTCAAAAATAAACAAACACTTTAAAAATTAAAAAAAAAAAAAATCCCTTTGACTTTTTGAAGCACACCTGCTTTCCTTGGCTATTTTACCACCCTTCCCAGTGATGTTTTCGATTGTGCTGAAATATACACAACATAAAATTTACCATTTTAACACTGCTTAACTGTATAGTTCTGTGTCTACTGTCCACTTATACAGAATACATTTCATTACAGAAAATTTGGAAAACAAGGAAGGGCACATGGAATAAAAAAAAAAAAATCACTCAGGAATAAACTCAGGGAGATTAGCACTGTTTCAGGATAGTTCCTTTTTGTGTGTTTTCTATAGGGATTTTACCATGCTACATGGGTTTCGCTCTCCTATTCTCAACTTCCTTTCCTGGAACCCTTTGCCTACCATATTCTTCTTCTTCTTCTTCTTTTTTTTCTGATATAATTTATTGTCAAACTGGCTAACATACCGGCTGTACAGTGTGCTCTTGGTTTTGGGGGTAGATTCTCGTGCTTCGTCACTTATAGACAACACCCAGGGCTCATCCCCACAAGTGCCCTCCTTTCCTACTGCGTTTTTACACTAATGGACAGGTTCGTGAAATCTCTGTCTCCATTCATTGCTCCAATCATCTCCAGTGAATCAGCATATCATGTCATTTAAAATACTATTGTCAAATCCACTATGTATCTAGACCGTCCCCTATTGTTGAACATTTGTTTCTCATTTCCTGAAATTATGGATAAGGCTGCAATGAACCTCCTCAGACATAAAATGTTCATCCACGTCCTCAACTGCTTCTTTAGGAGAAAGGCAAATAACTGGATGAAAAGGCATGAACTTCACCGCACTGAGTACAAAAACAAATCTGCTTTAAATGGGCACCTCCTCCGTCATTAGAAAGGAGCCACGCTTTCCCCCCACAAATTTGTCGACCGTTTGTACTTCTTTGTGAGCTTTCAGCCTGTGCGATCTTAAATGTTTTCTGAGGAGGAGCCTTATTTTAAAAACTGTGAGGGAAGGGGGAAGACTACAGCCAGTGGGGACTCGTTTCCTGAGTTGCTGGGAGGCACGGAACGGAATCTTAGACTCTCAGATCCCCTCTCGGGGCCTGTTTTGTCACCTGTTAAACGGAAGGAGGCCAGGATTCTTAGGAAACCCACCCGGATCCCCGACTGATACTGGGCGCACAGGGCAGGGACCGACAACCCCCAACGAGGCATTCGTTCCGTCGGTTGTCCCAGAGGTCCCCACGCGCTGGGCACCTCCCCCTTGCCCAAATTCTGCGGGGACCTCGGCCCCGGACCCCTCCAAACCGCGGGAGTAGCCGCGCAGCCGCACGCCCGCCTTTACCTGCCGGCAGATCCCGCCGAGCTGCGGCCCCTCGCGCCGGGAGAACCGCACCCGCCGCCTCCCGCGCGCGCCTCCGAGGCCACTGTTGCTCTTGGTTGCTAGGCGACACCGGCCGCGCCTGCGCGCGCCTCGGCCCTGAAAGCTCGCGCTGGGCTGCGCGCGCGCCCCCCGTCCCGCCTTGGGTGAGCGGTCTGCAGCGAAGGCGCCTTGAGCTCCGAGTCCAGAGCTTTGCGCGGGGTGGACACGGGAACCCTGCTCTTCGCGGCCAGTCCGGGTGAACACTGGAAATCAGCAGGCAGTCCAGCCTCAGCCTCTGGCCCGCGGACCGGCTCTGGATTCGCGTACTCTGGGATGCTAGCGCTTTCTCCCAAAGACAGGCCCCAGCCGGAATCTGCGCGGATGGCTGCCACATCACCGTCCCCTGTCCAGGCTCCCCTAAGCCGCACTCCTGCGTGGCCCACTTTCCAGGCCCTAGGGTGTCCGGTCTGTCCTCACGGCACTTGTGTTGGCCCGTCAAAATCTCCCCCTCTTCCACCTTTCTTTCCTCTTTATGCCACCCTTCCCAACGGCCTAAGACCTCAGTTTCCCTTCTTCGTCCTCCACCCTCCTCCACTCCAATCAGCAGTTAGGTCAACGGGCCCTCCTCATTTTGTCTCCTAATGTATTCCTCCTCTTTAATCCTTACGGTCACCCCAATCCGGGCCACCATTTTTGGCGTCTGATGGCTTCGGTTCCTCTCTGCCTCCTATTCCTGCATCGATACGAGACACCATACCAGAGGCAGATCAGCCTTCCAGAACTTCTCATTCTAGACGTGTCACTCCCCTATTCAAACTTCAGTCGGCTTCCTAAAAATAAAGTCTGAACTCCTTAGCCTGGTATGCAAAACCGTCTGCCCATTCCCTATTTGGACCGCCCACCTCTCTCCCCCAACACAAGCCCCAGCCAAGCCGACTGTCACCCCCAATTTTTCCATACTTTTCTCCTCTGGATTTCGCTCACTGTCCCTTCATCATTGCGTCTATTCCACAAATATTTATTAAGCACCTACTGTTTGCCAGGTCATCCGCAACTTGTGTAACCCCTGGAATACTCTTTTATTTCTACTTAACGAAGCCCAGCTCAAATGCCATGGTCATACAAGACCCTTTGATTGACTTTAGTAAAAAAAACAAAACAAAACAAAACTCTCCCTCTCCTGAATTCCTCTCATACTTTCCAAACTCCGTCCCTTGCCTGCCTCTGTCCGTCCCCCAGCCTTGGTCCTTTTTACTTGAACATATATGGCTGGATGAGTTTGGGCAAATGTTTACAGCTGTGTAACTGTTATCACAATGAAGATGTACAGCATTTCCACCCTCCCAAATTTCCTTCATGCCCCTTTGAAGTCAGACCTCGCCCTCCAACCCTCTTCTCCGGGAAAAACTGGTCTGTTTTCTCTCCCTATAATTTTGTATTTTTAAAATGTCTTATCGGTTGCACCATGCAGTATGCTACCTCTTGTGTCTGGCTTCTTTAATTTAGCTTTTAAGATTTGTTCATGGTGGCGCATATGTCAGGAGCTTGTCCCTTTCCGTCGCCGAGGACGACTGCACTACGCGGATATACAACATCCAATCACTGGTTGATGGACACTTGGGTTCTTTCCAGTTTGGGACTGTTATCAATAAATCTGCTCTAAACATTTATACACAGGTTTTTGTGTGAACATATGTTTCTCCTTCCTTGGGAAAATACCCAAGAATGGGATTTCTGGGTCTTATGCCATGTGTACGCTTGATGTTATGAGAACTTGCCAAACTGTTTTTCCAAAGGATCTATACTGTATTTGCATACTCACCACCAATGAGTGAGCCATCCAATTGCTTCCTATGTTCTACAGCACTTGGTATTGGCAGGCCTTTCCATTTTAGCCATTCTGGGAGCCCGGGTGGCTCAGTCAGTTGAGTATCCAACTTCGGCTCAGGTTGTGATCTCACGGTTTGTGGGTTCAAGTCCCATGTTGGAGCCTGTGCTGACAGCTCAGACCCTGAAGCCTGCTTCGGATTCTGTGTCTCCCTCTCTCTCTGCCCCTCCTCCCCTCATGCTCGCCCTCTCTCTCTCTGTCTCTCTGTCTCTGTCTCTGTCTCTCTCTCTCAAAAATAAATAGACGTTAAAAAATTTATAAATTTCAGCCATTCTGTTGGATGTGTAGTGGTGTATCCTTCTGGTTTTAATTTGTATTTCCTTCATGACTAATGATGAGCTCATTCTAGGTTTTTGTTAACCATTTCTATTACTTATTTTGTGAAGTATTTGTTCAAACATTTGTCCTACTCATAACGGGTTGTTTGTCTTATTACTATTGACTCATAATAGTCCTCTATATTTCTGGGGACAAGTCACTTATCATATATAACTTGGAAAAATTTTCTGCCCAGGTTCGTCATAGTGGAAAATTAAAATTAGAGACCATAAGTTAAACACGAGGCCTTCTCATTGCTACTGGGTTGGTCACTGCTTCTAGATCTTTTCAGAAACCTGGTGAAGCTATGAGTTCAGCACACATGATAAATGAGAAATCTACAGATCCAGACTGGTTACAAGAGATAAGATATCATCGTATGGCAGTCGTTGGAACTATCTCGTTCTCTGGCCATGGCTTAAAACTGAAATGTCTAAGGCTGTCATTTCCTGTCTCAGAACTACTAAATATAATTAGAAGGATTTCACCCATCTCACATCCCTGGTGGTGCTTTTGTCCACCACACTGTGCCATGTCAGTAGCAGCTTGGTCTGTCAAAATTGTCTCCAAAAGTTACTTCTCTCTAAGAGACCACATGTGAGTCCCATAAGACATCCTCTCAAGGTAAACAGATCTCGTCACTGTTTTCAGATCCACTCAGATTAAACAACCAGTTCCAGATTTATGTCTTTGAATTTCTGAGGTCAGCAACCACTTCTGGTACTAGTCATTGTATCATTTGAAGTTCTACTGCGGACAGCAAAATCTAGTCTAGTTGGCAGGGATTTAGAGATTTATAGGATTGTTGCAAGGGCTGGAGTGACAGGTTCTGGACTGAACTGACAGAGATGACTTTCAAAACAGTGTTGCAAAGCACTATTCACAATAACCCAGACGTGGAAACAAACTAAATGTCCACTGACAGATGAAAGGATAAAGAAAGTAAGTGTATACAATGGAATACTATTCAGCTATAAAGAAGAAGGAAATCCTGCCATTTGCGACAACGTGGATGGACCTCGAGGGCATTTTGCCAAGTGAAATAAGACAGAGAAAGACAAACACTGTATGATGCCACTTATATTTGAAATCTAAAAACGTTGAACTCACAGAAACAGAGTGGAATGGTGGTTGCCAGGGTTGAGGGGTCGGGAAAAATGGAGAGATGTTGGTCAAAGGGTACAGACATTCAGTTAGAAAATGCATAAGCTGCCGAGATCTAAGATAAAGCATGGTGACTGTAGTTAACAATAACTGTATTGTACACTTGAAAGTTGCTACGAGGACAAAGTTTCAATCTCACCACCACCACCACCACAATAAAATAGTAATTATGTGAAGTGAAGGATGTGTTCACTAACCTTGTGGTGATATTCATTTTGCAATATGTATATCTATCAAAACATCACGTGGTACACCTTATACTTAATACAATGCTGTATGTCAATTATACCTCGGTAAATCTGGGGCAAAACACTGCAGATGTGGCCATCCAAGAAAGCCAAGGAATCAGGAAGCTTAAATCACTTTCACGCAGAATAATGAGGATTTATCTCAAATTCACATTAATGCTCTTCATTAATTCTTTTAATCCTCAGCCTTTTTTTTTTTGTCATCGAAAAATTATCAAATGAAGCAACAATGCCTAGTACATCAGACCAGCTCCCTTCCACAAAGCTTATCTCTTCAAAGAGAAAAAGATTTGAACTTCTTAAAGCATCTGCAAGCTTAAATTTTTAAAAAGAAGACATTTTTTTTATGACGTCAGTTACACTTGTGTGAGATTAGACTCAATTTCATAGCTAAAGCCAGCTCACAGACCGAAGTATAGGATTATTCAATTTAATAGCCTGTGTTAAAATGGTCTATGTTTGGGGCAAGCAAAGTAAAGGCATAGAAAACACGTCACTTTTGAGTAGTGCCACAAATAGATGCATTTGTGACCTGTGAGTCGCCATGGAGCTAATGCTAATCTAGATATCAAAAATGATTGCTGAATCTCCAGGCATTACAAAGTGTGCCCAGTTAACAGATCCAGTTGGGCTACCTAACGAGAAATGCTACAGCAAAACATTGTTTATTCTGCAAAGAGGTACCAAAACAAAGCGCTTGAGATAAGCTACTTATAGTGCTGAGTCAATGTACCGAAACAAATAATATATATCAGGTACAACGCTTAGATGTGTGTATTGACGATTTCATTGTTAAGCTAATGTTGGTCCCCCCAAATCCCATCAAGGAAGGCCTTCGTGTTTCAATTACAAATGCAGAGAAATGTTGGCATAAAGATTTTCCATGGTTCTCTATTCCACATTAAATGATATTTTCAAAACGGTGAATTCAAGCCACTACAGTCACACTTGTTTAGAGCTTTATGCAAAAAATTGAGATCAGAAACATATACTACCAGTTCATACCCAAGAGGATGACCAAGGAAAAATTTCTTGAGTCTCTGAGCTGAAAGAGCCATTGAAATTGTGAGTGTAAGTGTGGGTGTAAATGATTCTTACTTTGCACATATGAGGGTTGGTATGGTGGCTTCAAAATGTGTTAACTAATATTGTTGAGCTTCTTAAAGAACTTGACCCAAGATTGGGAGGACCCCATGAAATAAATGAACGTGTAGTGTCAATATTGATGCGTTCAAAGAAAAATACCATGACTGATGTTTAGTAACTGTTAGAATTCGAACTCGAAATTATTAGTAAGACCAGTGGGGCAAGATCTTTATGCTGGAAGAAAAACTTCATGAAAACTTTGAAATATTTAGTATGAGAATATTTTAAAGGCTTCAAAATCCACTCATTATCACAAAACATTTCAATGTTGCGTTTGTCAAAGAGAAGGGACTTCCATTCTTTAAAAATGATAAACCTACAAAGGAAGATTTTTAGGTTTTTTTTTTCAATAATAGCTTTCTAAGACCTGCGAAGGTTTATTTATTTTGAGAGAGACAGAGACAGTGCAAGCAGGGGAGGGACAGAGGGAGAGAGAGACAGAGAGAGAGAGAGAGAGAGAGAGAGAGAGAGAATCCCAAGCAGGCTCTACACCATCAGCACAGAGCCCAACGTGGAGCTCAAATCCACATGACCACGAGATCATAACCTGAGCCAAAATCAAGAACCAGATGCCCAACCAACTGAGCCATCCAGGCACCCCCAAAGTAAGATTTTAAAAGACCAAAGATCAGGGGCACCTGAGTGTCTCAGTCAGCCAGTCAAGTAGCCGACTCTTGGTTTCTGCTCAGGTCATGATCTCATGGCTCATGAGATCGAACCCTGCATCGGTCTTCACATTGACAGGGAGGAGCCTGGTTGGGATTCTCTCTCTCCCTCTCTCTCTCTCTGCCCCTCCCCAACTCATGCTTTCTCTTTCTCTCTCTCTCTCTCTCTCTCTCTCTCTCTCTCTCTCAAAATAAATAAATAAACATTAAAAAAAAAAAAGATAAAGGGCAAGAAAACAGTTTCCATTCATGGAAGAAAAAGTGATAATCTGCTATTTGGTACCTCTGCTTCTGTAAACATAATTTCTGACCAAGGTAACTATGAAGAACGTGAAAGGTTCAGGTCAGGAATTACATGGAACGGTTTTGAGCTGCAAATCAGGTGTGTGTGTGTGTGTGTGTGTGTGTGTAAAATATTCTCAAGACCCAACTCCACTTTTCATGTAAAAGAGTGAAGCCATTTTATCTGTAAGTTTTTTACAAACTCGATATTCAATATTTTCAGCTAAGTTTTATTTTCTTGCCTTATCATCAATATGTAACATAAAGGGAATGCAATCATTTTTGCACAAAGCCCCATAGTGACTCCTCAAATGCCCTCAAGTTCACCTCAGGGGGACTTACAAATATTATCATTTCCTCATATGCCATGATGTGGAAACGTTTGAGAACTGCTCATCTAAAGACTTGCTGGCCGATAGAAGTTCTGGGTTGAATGTATAGGATTTTGTTTTCAACAGTCCTGGTCCAGGAATTTGCCACTGTCCACACCTGCAGAGATCACCAACTGTGCCTATTAGACAGTTTGTAACGAAAACCACGGTCACTTCCTCTAAACCAGTGGTCTTCCTTTCATGGTCTTAAGGCACTTGAGCAGCAAATTAGCTATCAGAATATTGCGGGTGAACGTGAACTAGGGACAGAGGAGATGAGACATCTAATGGATTCTCCTACCGTAGCGTAGACAATGCTTCTTTTGCATCTGGATAATTACTCGCCTCAGACTCACCATCTTTCTTCCCTGGATGCTGTTACAGTCTATGTGGTTATTTCCGTGGCTAGGAGACGTTTTGTCCCTTCATATTATGTGTGTTCAAAAATCAGTGTCCTGGGGCACTTGAGTGGCTCAGTCGGTTGAACAACCTGCTCTTGGTTTCGGCTCAGGTCGAGAGCTCACAGTTTGTGGGTTCGAGCCCCTTGTTGGGCTCTGTGCTGGCAGGGCGGAGCCTGCTTGGGATTCTCTCTCTCCCTCTCTCTCGGACCCTCTCCTGCTCTCTCTCGCTCTCTCTCTCAAAAATGGACAAACTTAAAAAAAAAAATCAGTGTCCTTAGGTGTTAGTTTTTACCCTCACGCACTACCCGTAAGGACTGTGGTGTTGGATGCTAATTAAAGCACATGACATTGTCAGCTCTCCCATGTTAACAACTTGAGAGTCTTAGCATAACAAACCTCATTTGATTCAGTGGATATATTCCACAAAACATGTGTTTGAAAAGGATTTTTGAAAACTAATTAGACTTTAAGAACATTAAGAGAGTTCACTATTTAGGGAAACCTGAAGATGAATCACCTTATACTGAAAAGGAAAAGAACCCGTCAGTACAAGAAAGCAATTATCTATTATAAGTCTGAATCTGTTTCAAGTGAGGGGGTACATTTGTATAATTTAGATAATTTCTCATTGTACGTTTCTTCTAATGTCGTCTTTGAATTCATTTCCATTCAAAGTGAATGAGTCATATGGCTGATTGTTGTAAATCAATTGAACTTGGTTGAAGATAAATAATAAAAATGTAACTTCTGTCTGTAACCTTCAAGTCAGTGTTCTCGATGAAAGAAAACCCATAAGCAGTGTGGTGACCTTCCGCCTTTCCTAGGGCCTAAACACACACAGTTTGCCAACACTTTACTGTAAATAGTTGCTGTTTTTCTCAAAAGTAGATTGCCACAAGACAGTTTCTTCCACCACATCGTGTTATTTAAGTTATCTGCTTTTTTGGCTGATGTTCAAGGGAGTTCTTTGCCTGTAAATCCTCTTTATCTCATGCTATGGTTGAAGTAAAACCTGGGCACAGTTTCAGTGCATTCGTCTTGTTGTACCAGGAGAGGAAAAAAAATTAAGGACCCCAGAGACTGATCCTGTTCTGCAAATGGTCATGAATCAGCGGGGGTCCCTGTTGGCTATTCAAAAGGGTAATACTCCTGAGCACCCACTGGGAAGGTCCGATCCCCTCACGGGAAAGGCAGCCACACCATTAAAAAGATCATTTAAAAGCCTGAGAGCTGGAGTTTCCAAGGAAACAATACCCATTGTGTACTTGACTCCAGGCCTTTAAAATCAGCCTCACTTAGTGGTCGGGGTCCATAGTCCCTTAGCTCTTAGTTTCGACTTGATAATCCTTTGACTCTGAACTCAGTTTCTGTAATTTGCACTATGGAGATACCAGCTTGTTTGCTAGAGGTTGTGAGGTTTAAAAGAAAATAGGATGCATCCCACTTAAAGAAAAAGATGGATTAAAGGTGTCTGAGACAATATATCCCTTTGAGATGACGTCTCATTCTGTGAAGGATGCCTTAGAATGACCTCTTTCACCACTAGCCAGCCCTCTACCTCATACGTGGAACCTATGTTCACAGTAGGAACTGTGATCTAAGCAACCCCTTGACATGAAGATTCCCTGGTTTGGCTTCTGACATTCAGCTTATTTAGAAGAAGAAGACGAAGACGAAGAAGAAGAAGGGGAAGAAGCTAAACAATTGTGTCTGTTTAACGATCTCAGTTGAAGGATCCCTTGAACTGAAAATAAGCGGGTTGATGTAAAATACAACTCAGATCAGAAACACCAAAATAAACTGTGTTGAATAAAATGGGACTGTTGGAGGTAAAAAGAATGGTTCTCTGATCTCCTCTTTTTTGCCTGTTATGGTGAGTGGAAAGGTAATCCAATAGCACATGGTATTATTGAGGCCGGGATCCTGGGTCAGATCTGGCCTTGACTTTCTTAACCGAAATGGGCCAAAGATTTTGGTTGGATCATGAGTGATAAATGATTACTGCTAGAAAAAGAGCTGAGCTCAAACTTTTTGAATGGCAGGTGGTGACTATCATCCCGACTCCGGAGGGTCCTCTGCGTCCTCCTTATTTGAAGGGCGGGGCCACCCTACACGGATCGGGTTCCAAGGCAGCATCATTCTAGGGACAGGTAGTTTAGTTTCTACACATTATTGGAGAGTGGTGTCTAATTTGGAACAGAGTTATCAGTCTTTGGTTTCCAAATTATTTTATTTTCCATCACTTATTTTAAGAAATGACAAGTAGGGACGCCTGGGTGGCTCAGTCTGTTGAGCGTCAGACTTCGGCCCAGGTCATGATCTCGCGGTCTGTGGGTTCGAGCCCCGCGTGGGGCTCTGTGCTGACAGCTTGGAGCCCGGAGCCTGTTTCGGATTCTGTGTCTCCCTCTCTCTCTGCCCCTCCCCTGTTCATGCTCTGTCTCTCTCTGTATCAAAAATAAATAAACATTAAGAAATGACAAGTAAGACCAGCTTAAAAAACAAATGAAAATTCTTACTTAAATTTAACTAGAGTTAGAGGTGTGTGGGTGGCCCCGCGGGTTAAGTATCCAACTCTTGATTTCCACTCAGATTCTCACAGTTCGTGAGTTTGAGCTCCACGTCGGGCTCTGAGCTGCCAGGGCAGAGGCTGCTTGGGATTCTCTCCCTCCCTCTCTCTGCCCCTCCCCTGCTCTCTCACTCTCAAAATAAATAAGTAAACTTTAAAAAAAAATAATAAAGTTTGATCTAAGTACTTGAACAACAGAAAAAAAGTAAGCAAAAGAAGATGGTAATAATCACCTATAGTATATTTTGAAATAAGTAGATGGGGAAAGATCCCCATCGCTTGTTAATATTTTCAAAAATTATAATGGATAGATATGTCTACAGTGAATGTCTTAATTACTAAATATTAAACAAATAATTTATAGTTTCAAGCAGAGTATAATCTATGACATTATAAGTGAAATTTTATAAATTCAAAAAAAAATGTAATTCACAAATCAGTAGCATTACCTAAAGTGTATCTTTAACTTTGTCTATACCTCAAACTTCAGGGCATTTGAAGGAGCTAATGATTTCTTGAACAGTTGATTGTAGGGCCTATTTTAACCATGATTCCTCTGTAAGAATCAAAAAATTAAGGAGGGAGAATATATTCTAAAATCTTTGTTTAATGCAAGACTGAGGCCAAACTCACGCAAAGATTAAGTCACAATACAAACCCATAAATACAATGAGTTTCTCTATCACATTAATCTAATTTAATTTTTCACCATGGAGCTGATATATTAAAATAAGGAAATCTTCCAAAAAGAAAATGATACTAAAATAGATTTTGTTTTCTTCCATTCCAAATAGGGTGACTTCTTCATTTCAAATTTAGTCTCTATCTCTTACAAACGCATGCCTATCTTTGCAGAAAAGAAAATGCAGGTCTACATATAATCCACTTATCATGTAATTTGATTCCACTGAAGTCATAGCATTCTACCTGGTACTTACCCTTGAGAAAAGTTAGCACAAACCAATGTTGCTCTAAGCATTCAAATTGTAACAGTAAGTAAAACAGTAGTGACTTTTTTTTAACTCATTAATATTGATCACAAACATTATATTTCATGTAGAACTTCTGGATTCTGTTTGTTACATTTTTGAGCATCTTAATAAAATACAATCCAAGTCCAAAGCTGTCATTCTAAGCTTGGCATTACTAACTGGGAATCAATGTGACTAGAACGTTACTATGCTTTATACTGTGTCAAAAGAATGTTGTTAAAGAGTATTACAGTTTTTGTAATGAGAAACATTTGCAATTTCTGTTTCCTAACTGTACAGTTTTTAATTAATTGGTTCACCAGAATAAATGACAGAAGAACACTCCAGATGTTTTATCACTCACTAGTTCTGAATACTACCATTTGTGATTTGAAGGTTCTTTTTTTTTTTTTTTTTTTTTTTTTAACGTTTATTTATTTTTGAGACAGAGAGAGACAGAGCATGAGTGGGGGAGGGTCAGAGAGAGAGGGAGACACAGAATGTGAAACAGGCTCCAGGCTCTGGGCAGTCAGCACAGAGCCCAACACGGGGCTCGAACTCACGGACTGCGAGATCATGACCTGAGCCGAAGTCGGACGCCCAACCGACTGAGCCACCCAGGCGCCCCTGATTTGAAGGTTCTAAGGGGGTCGTTCATGTAGCTGCAATCAAGATAAAACTCATCTTGAAAGCCAAAATCAAGAAAATGATCTATATCGGCTAAGATAATCAGCTGTCATTCGTTACTCTGGCCTGAATAGCAAGGTCACTGGATTCCATTTCCATAATCATTTGCCCGTGACTCGAGTAAAACGTCTAGTGTTTTGCAGATATGTAGCCGATTCAAATATTTAGATGCATATTTAAGCATGAGTATGGATGTGCTAGTGTTGTGAGCATTGAAAAAATTACTTGATGGCCAAAGCTACTCTACAGAGCACTGTTGTGCAGAACCAGGGACATTACTAAACAGAACAATTCGGCCAAGATAGAAAGAAAGAAAGGGCATACAAGTTAGAAGGGAAGAAGTGAAATTTTCTCTGTTCACAGATGTAGAAAACCCTAAAGACTCTGCTAAGAAGCTATTAAAACAAATAAATTCAGTAACGTTGCAGGATACAAAATCAATATACAAAAATCAGCTGCGTGTCTGTACCCTAACAATGAATTATCGGAAAGAGGAATTCGGCAAACAATCCCATTTACAACAGTATCAAAGAATAAAATACTCAGAAAAAAATTTAACCAGGAAGGGAAAGGTCTTGAAAACTATACCCTGAAAACTATGAAACACTGATGAAAGAAATTGAAGAAGTCACAAATAAATGGAAAGATATTCCATGTTCATGGACAGGAAAAATCAATACTGTTAAAGTATCCACACTATCCAAAGCAATCCACAGATTCAGTGCAATCCTTATTTAACTCTCAACAACATTTTTCACGTAAATAGAATAACAAATCCTAAAATTCTTACAGAACTACAAAAGAGCCCCTATAGCCAAAGCAATCCTGAGAAAGAAGAACAAAGCTGGAGGCATCACAATTCCTGATTTGAAACTGTATTATAAAGTTATAGTAATCAAAACGGTATGGTATTAGCATAAAAACAAATAGATAAGTGAAACAGAATAGAGAGCCCGGAAAACCATACACCATACACAAAAATCAACTCAAAATGGATTAAGATTTTGACGTATGACTTAAAGCTCTCAGAAGAAAACAGGGAGTAAGTTCCTTGACATTGGTCTTGGCCATGAATTTTTTTGCATTCGACAACAAAAGCAAAGGTAACAAAAGCAAAAATAAATAAGTGGAACTAAATCAAACTAAAAAGCTTCCGCACAGCAAAAGAAACTATCAACAAACTAAAAAAGCAACCTATGGAATGGGAGCAAATATTGGCAAATCACATATCCATTAAGGAGTTAATATCCAAAATATACAAGGAATCCATACACCTCAATAGCAAAATAAAATAAAATAAAATAAAATAAAATAAAAATAACCCAATTTAAAACTGGACAAAATACCTAAATAGACATTTTCCAAAGAAGACATACACATGGCCAACAGGTACATAAAAAGGTGCTCAACATCATTAATCATCAAGGAAATGCAAGTCAAAACCATGATGAGATATCACCTCCTACCTGTTAGGATGTCTACTATCAATAAAACAAGAGATAACAAATGCTGGCGAGGATTTGGAGAAATGGAAACCCTTGTACGTTTGGCAGAATGTATGTTGGCATAGCCACTATGAAAAACAGTATGGAAGTTCCTCAAAAAACTAAAAACATAACTACCATATGATCCAGCAATCCAACTTCTGGTTATTTAATCAAAGGAAATGAGATCATTATCTCAAAGAGATATTTGTACTCCCATGTCGATTGCAGCATTATTCACAACAGCCAAGATATAGGAACGACCTAAGTGTTCACTGACAGATGAATAAAGAAAATGTGATGCACACACGCATGCACACACATACACGCTGAAATTATTCAGCCTTTAAAAAAAGACAATAATCCTGCCATTTGCTACATCACGAATGAACCTGGAGGGCATTATGCTAATTGAAATAAGCCACACAGTGGAAGACACATATTGCATGGTACCCTTTACATGTGGAATTTTTCTTTAAGGTCAAACTCATAGGGGCACCTGGGTGGCTCAGTCAGTTGAGCATCCGACTTCGGCTCAGGTCAGGATCTCACGGTTCGTGGGTTCGAGCCCCACGTAGGGCTCACTGCTGTCAGTGCAGAGCCCCCGCTTTGGATCCTCTGCCCCCTCTCTCTCTGCCCTGCCTCCACTCATGTCCTCTCCCCCGCCCCTCAAAAATATATAAACATTAAAAAAAAATAAATTCAATTAAAACAAAAAAGAAGAAAGAGAGGAGGAAGGGGAGAAGCAAGAAGAAGAAAAAGAAGAAACTTGGATCTGGGCAGCCCAGACCCCGAATGCCCTACCAGGCTTACACAAGCACCGGTATATCCAGCTGGCTCCTTAAGTCAGAGTTCAGGGTCCCCAACTATGGGACAGTCTGGGGTGACAGGATGAATAACCACCCCTTCCACTGAGCCCACTCCATTGGCCGCTGAGACCACCAATGCCAGTGCTCTACTCCAGCCAGTGGAAAAAGAATTTAGTCCCTTGGAAACCTATGCATTTCAAAAACCAACCGGTCCCCACCTCTCTACCCACCCCTCCCACCACCCGAGTCGACAAAAATCTTTCCTGTTTTTCCCTCTGCAACGCAGGGGGATGGGAGGGGGAACAGAACTCGCATGTCTTTACTCACACTCCATCTCAGGAACTAGAAAATTAGTCCTTACACTAATAGTGTCAGAAGCAAAATTTTGATGATACCGAGAAGACTCTATTGACAAATACACATTTGATTCCTGAAATGTCTACCTCACTCTTCTATCCAGAATTTGGCCCTATTGTGCATTTCACAGAGCTCAAAGTAAGGCCCTCTTCCTCGGGAACATATAGTAAAGAATATAGTAATTAGAATATTTATACTAGTGTTTTATTTTTGTAAGCTTTTTTTATTTTAAAGCTATTAATGTTTCACAGATGTTTTCTACTTCGACTTCTGTGAATTGCATGGACAGGGGGCACCTGGGTGGCTCAGTCGGTTCAGGTCATGATCTCACAATTTATGGGTTCGAGCCCCGCATCGGGTTCTGTGCTGACAGCTCAGAGCCTGGAGCCTGCTTCGGATTCTGTGTGTGTGTGTGTGTGTGTGTGTGTGTGTGAGTGTGTGTCTGCCCCTCCCTGTTCACACTCTGTCTCTCTGTGTCTCTCAAAAATGAACAAATGTTAAAAAAAAAATTTTTTTTAATTACATGAACAGGTTAAAAAATAGATGTACTGTATTTACAAAAAGGGTAATTAGTGACTACAAAATCTTAGTCTTTTGTAAAAGCTGCCAGTAACTCCCCAATTCTCAGCCTCCATGATTCGATATAAAAGGAAGCAACAAATGACACTGTCTCGTTCAAGAGAGAAGGAAGAAGAAAGCAGGACAGCTCCAAGGAGTGGACGATACAAGCTGAATTTCAAGAAATGATTATATTTTAGCCAAAGACACAACGTGTGGATCTCATTTTGGGGAGAGGAAATAGTATTAACAAAATATATTTTGCAGACCGCAAGAAATTTACAATGACATGAGCTGACAGAGCCTGTGCGAAGGGACAGGAGATAAAGCTGAGAAAGGTAGAAAGGGACCTTATGCCCAAGGCATTTATGTAAAGCATTTTGAGTTTTATTCTGTAGACTTTGGGAAACCACTTTATAATATAAGCCAACTACTGAGGTTCATAAAGTTAAAATAGACCAATTTGCATCTAGGAAATTCTACACACAGATAGCTATCTTTATCTAGAGTATGATGGGAGCACTTTCTCATTCCACACAGGATGTCCCTTGCAACCCTCTTTGGGGAGGGATCATGAAGCAAAATCGAGGCTGGCGAGTTGTCCTTCCTAAAAGTATAAAAACTCAGACAGTGACCTGCCAAGTGATCAAAAACACCCCCGCCCAAATACTGCTGTGTCTCTTTTCCCAGATTAAAATCACATTGATGGGGCGCCTGGGTCGCTCAGTCGGCTGAGCGTCCGACTCCTAATTTCGGCTCAGGTCATGATGCCCAGGTCGTGGGATCAAGCCTGGCATCAGGCTCCGTGCGGAGCATGGAAACTGCCTAAGATTCTCTCTTGCGCTCTCTCTCTCTCTCCATCTATCTCTATCTCTCTCCCTCTGTCCCTCTCCCCCACTCGTGCTCTCTTTCTAAAATTAAAAATAGAAAGAAAGAGAAAAAAAGAAATGTTAAAAAAAAAAAAGAAAGCAGTTGTGGTGATGGAGTTAGGGGTGTAAACATTTTATGGTGGAATAAAAGTTACAAAGGAAAAGGCGAGGAAGTTGGACTGGGTCGGGGAAACCGTGGGATCACAGTGCAGACCAGGTAGAATCTACCACAAAAAAATGCAGGACTCGGAACCAAAGATTCCCCTCCAGGGAAGTCCTGCATTGGGCAGAAAGGACTAAGCCTTTGATCCATTGCCTTGTTCCTCATTGCCTAGGGGCCATCCTAAGAATGATGTGGTATCGACTCAAAGCTGAGGAAGATCCTGCTAAGCCCTCCCCTGGATGAAAGATACCCTGCAGAATCTTCCAGAAACAATGAATCTCGGGATCGTGAGAAATCTTTGTTGTTTTCTGTTGCTGAAACGTGAGATTCTCCCACAGGTGGATCCACAGTTTTCACCTCTTTTGGAAAATCGTTGGCTGTTACCTCTTCAAATCTGTTTCTGCCCCTCCTTCCCCCTCTGGCTTCTGACTGATACAAAGTATCTAGACCAGCGCCTAGTAATGGGTCCTTCGACTCACTGCTAGTAGATGCGATCACAGGGAGTGTAAATTCTGGGGGACTTTCATTCCCCGCTCTGTGCTCTTCCTCCCCCAGTGCAATTCCACTATTGTCTGTATACAACCCAGTGTTAATTTCCTAGCACTGTTGTGACACAGTAGCACAAACTGGGTGGCTTGACACAGAGAAATTTATTGGGTTCACGGTTCTGGAGGCCACAAGTCCAAAACCAAGACGTAGGCAAGGCCACGCTCTCTAGGAAGGCTCTGGAGAAAATCTTTTCTTTGCGTCTTCCTAGCTTCTGGGGATTGCTGGTAATCCTTCCCATTCCTTGGCTTATAGATGCATCATTCCAGTTTCTATCTCTGTCTTCACGTCGGCTTCTTCCCTGTGTGCGTCTGTGCTTCTGTCTTCATGGGGCCTTCTCCTCTCTGTGTGTCTGCACCCAAATTTCCTTCTTTTCACTAGGACACGAAGCATTGGATCAGGGCTCACTCTACTCTAGTATGACCTTACCTTAACTTGACTACCTCTGCAAAGATCCTATTCCCAAACAAATTGACACCACAAGTGTCAGAAATTAGGACTTCTGCACGCCTTTTTGGAGGACATAATTCAATACACAACAAACTGCGTTACCCTTATTTACATATATGTAAATTTCCCCTAGGGACCTGTTAGCTTCTTGAGAGCAGGAAATTTACCTTTAAAGCCTCAGTGTCCAACTTAGCATCTGAATTATATTTAGGTAAACGTATATAGACGCATCTCAATAAATGTCAAGTAAGAGCAATGTTCACATTGCGAAAGACCAATTTGGGGAAAACATGTAGGAGAAATAATAGAATATTAAATAAGTATTTTAATTTTGGGCTGTGAAAATAAGTCTTTATATAGTATGTCACTTCATATGCAATTTTTGGTCGTAGGTGACAGAAAAACCCAGCTCACTCCGTCTCAAAATAGCATGGAAACATATTGGCTCATGCATCTAAAATGTCCAGAGGTCGTTTCTTTTTCATGTGATTCATTGGCTCAATGATACAACCAAGAGAAAATGTAGATTTCTTCTTTGAACCATGACAGAATAACTGACACCAGACTAGCCATAAACAACTTGAAAACTGGACAACGTCTCTGAAACCAGTTTGTAGACACAGCAAAACAGTCGGGTCTGTGATACTTGAGAGAAATGAACCAACTAAGATCACATTGGTGATCACTGTTGGCATCTGACTAGAGGCGTTTTCCAGACTGCAGTCCAGTAAGGGGGAACCAGGCAGACTGCGATGTTCTCCCTGAACTGAAGACACTGGGATTGGAGTTTGGGAATGCTGAGGTGAATGGAATTTGTAGGGCAGGATGCTGGGGGAAATGGGAACTGGGCAGGGCAAGAGCTCAAGAAACAGGCAAATCCGCACAACAGTCGGTTTAGGTGTTTCGGCAGAATACTACGTTGCGCATGTGCGGTGCGAAACCCCATGAGGTCTCGCAAAGAGCCGTGAGCTGAAAAATTCCCAGAGCTCACATGCGGCTGGGGATGCTTGATTGTCCCATTAGAAAACTAGAATGGGGAGACCATATTGAAAACATGGAGCATTCAGTGGAGACCATAGAAGTATTGCAACTTAGTGCTAAAGCTAAGGCTACTGTAGACCCATCTTAACAAAGCTTATGAAGAAGCATCAAGGGGCACTTGGGTGGCTCAGTCAGTTAAGTATCCGACTTAGGCTCAGGTCATGATCTCCCAGTTTGTGAGTTCAAGCCCAGTGTCAGGCTCTGTGCTGACAGCTCAGAGCCTGAAGCTTGCTCGCCCCCTCTCTCTCTTCCCCTTCCCTGCTTGTGCATGCATGCACTCCCTCTCTCTCTCAAAATTAGATAAATACATGTTTTAAAAAAGCATCAAAAGGATAAACTGATCCACAGATAACCTGCCTTCCAGTCATAATAAAATTCAACACTCTTTAAAAGAAGTTTTTATAAAAATTCAGACACCCAACAACATAATATTCATAATTTCCATCATCCAATAAAAATTACTAGATATGCAAAAAATAAAAGCAGAATATGGTAGCTCATATCCAGGAAAAGACATGTGTTAATAAAAATAGACCCAGGGATGCCTGGCCGGCTCAGTCAGCAGCGCATGTGACTCTTGATCTTGGGGCTGTGAGTTCAAGCCCCACTTTGGGCATGGAGCCAACCTAAAATTTAAAAAAATAAAAAATAAGAAATAAAATGCAGAGACAATAGCTTCACAGAAACTGCTTAAATAGCTCTCACAATTATACAGGAATATACATGTAGATCCCTATACATCCCTATATAATCCAGCTCCCACAATTATTTATACATATATTAATTAGATTTTATATATGATATATAGCTTTATATATACTATATCCATATATAATATATATCCTTATAAAATATTTTTATATCCCTATATAATCCTTATATATAATATCCCTGTATTATGCACACAATATATATTATATACACATTCCTGTATATATTTCTACGTACAAAAAGATTTGTTCAGGGAATTGGTTTACCCACTTACACATATATGTGTATGTATATATCCACTTACGCAGTATATATATGTATGTACCTACTCACTTATACTATATATATATATATATATATATATATATATACACACCCCCTACTGGTTCTGTTTCTCTACTTCCCTAACTGATACACTGGAATACATCTATTAATTTATAAAAGTTCTTTTATAGCAATTACTCTTACATTTCCAGCTATGACTTAAAATTTGAACTTCTCAGGGCACCTGGGTGGCTCATTCGGTTAAGCCTCCAACTCTTGATTTCAGCTCAGGTCGTGATCTCACAGTTTGTGAGATTAGAGCCCTGCATAGGGCTCCATGGTGACAGCACGGAGCCTGCTTGGGATTCTCTCTCTCCCTCTCTCTCTGCCCCTCCCCTGCTCATGCATGCTCTCTCTCAAATAAATAAACTTAAAAAAAAATTAAAATTTGAACTTCTCTGCTTTCCATATTTTAGAATCTCATGGTTTTTGGTCTCCAACTGTCCCCCCCCCCACCCCCCCAAACAATTAGGAACTTACCAGTTTATTTTATTTAATCTTATTTCTAGGGTTTGAAAGTTATAGAATAAGGCTTTGGCCTGAGCCCAATCTGTTATCATGCACCAGAATTCTTTAGTTAGTTTGCAGGGGGGGATTATTTTGTTTTGTTTTAAGTAATCTCTATATCCAAGATGGGGCTCCAACTCACGACTCTGAGATCAAGAGTCACATACTCTACCCACTGAGCCAGCCAGGCACCCTAGTTAGTTTTTGTTTTATTTTTTATTTAAAAAAATTTTTTTTAATGTTTATTTATTTTTGAGACAGAGAGAGACAGCATGAACGGGGGAGGGTCAGAGAGAGAGGGAGACACAGAATCGGAAGCAGGTTCCAGGCTCTGAGCCATCAACCCAGAGCCCGACGCGGGGCTCGAACCCACGGACCGTGAGATCATGACCCGAGCCAAAGTCGGATGCTTAACTGACTGAGCCACCCAGGCGCCCCTGTTTTATTTTTTTAATAAAGTATCTGGAACCATTTTTTTTAAAGGCCTAGAAAAATGTCATCATTATAGCTAAGACTCCTCAGTTCGGACAGTATGGATTTGTGAAAGGTTTAAATATAGAAATGTTAAAGACACAAAGGGTGAAGACATAACTTTCCACATCTAAAAATCACTGACAGGTAGACTGGTATAATGTTAAATGCAAAGAACTTTCACATGTTCTCAAAAAGACACATGATAGAATTTCTACCTTTTTAGGGAGAAAGGGATCAAATATTCTACTTAACTGGTGAATACCTTCTTTCTGAGAAGGAAGTTCATTATTGGCTTTATCTTAATTTTTTCACGCCACACTAACATAAGCTTGGTTTCAGAAAAAAAAAAAAAAAACTCTCAAAAAACTACTGTGTATCAAAATTTGAACTTTTGGGGCACCTGGGTGGCTCAGTCGGTTGAGCAGCCGGCTTCAGCTCAGGTCATGATCTCACGGTTTGTGAGTTCAAGCCCCGCGTTGGGCTCTGCGCCGACAGCTCGGAGCTTGGCTCCTGCTTCGGATTCTGTGTCTTCCTCGCTCTCTGCCCCTCCCGCGCTCACACTCTGTCTCTCTCTCTCTCTCTCTCTCTCTCTCTCTGAAAAATAAGTAAACGTTAAAAAAAATTTTTTTTAATTTGACCTTTCAAATTCTTAAAACGTTAACTGCATTAACAAAACACTGACACCTAACAGAGTTCCTAAGTAAGTCTCCATTAGCATATCAATTCTTATGTAAATGATGCTTCTGAGTGCCGACAAAATGAATTCTAGCACAATTTAATTCTTAAATAAATTAAGTTGAATCATCTTTTTGTTCCCTTAATTGTCACTCACTTTTTGAATCCTTTATTTATGTTCTTTTTACACCATGGCTAACACTCGAAGGAATAAGGTATGTAAATCATTTTGCAAACTATAAATCACGGGAAAAGGTAAGGTAATGTATTGTAACCTTTGGTTTCACTAAGCCCTACTCTAGTGGTCGTTGTTTGGAAAGGTCTTCTCTCACTTGCACAACTGCTAACACTAATTTTTCCCTGTCAATATGCCTTTCACATTCTTAGGAGGAAATCCTCCCGGTGAAGTTTAAGTAGCCAAAGACGAGAGTAACCGAATTAAAGTGTGCTAATGGTATTTGAAGACTAAAACCGCTCCAAGCCCCAACTTGCTTTTTGTGTGCGTGGTCTTTGGCCTCATGTGTACAGTTAGGGAAGGAACCCAGATTATCTGTCCTGGGCACCAATCTACCAGCTCCAAGATGCTGTATAGTGATGAATTAACTTTACTCAAAGAGAGATTTGGCCTTTGTCCCTGCTCTTGGGAGTCGATCTTTGCACCCTTGGAATTTCCTGAAGAATTCCAATAAACGTGTTATGATTCACGACGGGCCCTCAGACCACACCTAACAGTTTCTGTTAACTAGATGACTCCTAGTGGGCACCTGGTAGGTTAATGCAAAACAAGAACTCCTTGCGGGGGTGGGGGGGCGCCTACGCCAATAGTTTTAAAGTGAGCACTGACCATACCATAAAGACTGAGCCACATAGTGCCCATCTTACCCCCCAGGAGGGGAGAGGGCGGTAGATGGAGCTTAGCCAGTGTGGGTGTGTTCAATCAGCCATGCCTACTTAACGAAACCCCGTTAAAATCTCTGCACAACCAACTCACTCAGGTGAGTAAGTTTGTTAGTTGACGACACTCCTTGTGGGTTCTGCCACCTAAAGACACCGGGAGAGTCATGCATCCTTGAGGACATGGCACTCGAAGTTGAAGTAGATAGATTTAAGATACGCAAGAGCCCGGGTGGCTCGGTCAGTTAAGTGACCAACTCTTGATTTCGGCTCAGGTCGTTTTCTCATGGTTTGTGAGATCGAACCCTGCATCAGGCTATATGCTCACAAGGCGGAGCCTGCTTGGGACGCTCGCTCTCTGTCCCTCCCCTGCCTTGTCTCTCTTTCAAAATATATAAATGAACTTATTTTTTAAAAAAGATTTTCAGGAGCTAGATTTAGTGGTTGGTTGGAACCTGGCTGATGTTGGGAATTGACATGAATAACTTGAGCCAGTTAGGATTTGGTGATTGACTGGAAGGAGTCATGGGTGACTCCCAGGTGTCAGACTTGGACAACGAGGGACACGGCGGTGCCATTCACCGAAGCAGAAAACACTGGAAGAGGACAGGTCTGTCAGGGTAACACCCCAAGCTCAACAGGACTTGCTGAATTCGATGTACCTATAAGCCATGTGTTTGGAGAGGTCTACTGGAAGCTCCATTTATGGGTCTGGAGCTCAGAGGAAAGGCCTGGGCCATATGTGTAGACATACAAGTTGTTGGTGTAATAGAAGGTATCTGAATTCATGAAAGTGATCAACTTACCTAAGAAGAATGTGCACAAAGAGCATGTTGTACACTTTTTTATTTTTATTGTATTTTATTGTATTTTATTGTATTTTATCTTATTTTATCTTATTTTATTTTATTATTTTATATCTACCCTGAGAGAGAAAGACAGAGAGAGAGAGAGAGCAGGCACATGTGTGTGTTAGTGGGAGAGGAGCAGAGAGAGAAGGAGAGAGAGAATCTCAAGCAGGTTTCTCACTGCCAGCGCAGAGCCCAGACTCCGGGCTCGATCTCAGAACCACGAGATTGTAACCTGAGCTGAAATCAAGAGTCGGACGCCCAAACACCTGAGCCACCCAGGTCCCCCTCACATCGTAGACTTTAAATATCTTACAATTTTATATTAAGTTAAGCCTCTACAAAGCTGAAATTTACAAAACAGTAACTTCAGATAACATTTTTTGCTTTGTGGTTCTCTTTTTTAGAGGGCGGGAAGATCTGTTTTCCACAGGAATATTCAGACTATACCAATTTATTTTATTCTTGAATGTTCTTTTTTTTTTAAGTTTATTTATTTTGAGAGAGAGAAAGAGAGAGTGCATGCATGCACATGAGCAGGGGAGGGGCAGAGAGAGAGGGATAGGAGAGAATCCCAAGCAGACTCCATGCCGTCAGCACAGAGCCCAAGGCAGGATCGATCTCACAAATCGAGCTGTGAGATCATGACCTGAGCCGAAGTCAAGAGTTGGAGATTAACCAATGGAGCCACCTAGGCTCCCTGTTCTTTTTTTTTTTTTTTCTTAAATATTTTATTTTTAAGCAATTTCTATACCCAATGTGGAGCTGAAACTCACAACCCCAAGACTAAGAGTCACATGCTCCACCAACTGAGCCAGGCAAGCGTCTCTTATTCCTGAATGTTCTAATGCTATTATTCGAAGAGTTTCCCAAAGGTACACAACCAGAAGTCCTGTGGGGAATTAAAAAGCTTCCACCCGTGGCTGGTCTACTGTTGCCAGCCCATTTCCCAACCCTGAAACTCCACAGTGATACAGTTTATCACCACATTCAGATTCGCCCGGGTTAAATCATATTCTGTGGCACAGAACAAGTGATATCATGTGAAATTCTCAGCCTCGTTCCCTCAACACCAATATTATACAATGATTTCAGTCTGTTCAGAATAGGGCATGACAAAATAGTCACTACGCTATGGAAAGACTGGATTTTAGCCAATATCATTTTCTGTCTTTAACGACTTAAATAGCTATATGGCCATCCAGCTCTCATTATGACCTTCATTTGTCAGGTGCTTGAAAATAGCCCAGACACCTTTTCTTCCAGAGAGGCACCCTCCTGGGAAGAATGAGCCAGAAAGAGAGAGAAGGAGAGACAGCTCACAGCGGGAGCAAGCAAGGCGTCCTATTTCCTGCGGGAGCCATTTTGATTTGTGTGTTGGGGAGATTGCTCTCTGCCTCAGAAGGGTCTTTAAGACGTGCAGCTCTCCCTTTCCAGGCCCAGGCCCCTGAAGGAATGGTCAGAGATGTGTGATTTCTTCTCCAGCTTGGCCATGTTTGTGTCCTTGCATTTGTGCTTAATCCTTTGCTCTGACCACTTCTGTGAGCCTCTGCACCCCAACCTGGCTCCAGAAAGACTTTGTATCGATAGACCTCAGAGATAGCCTTCCAAAAAATTTTTTTCAGGAAAAAAAATACATAAAATGCTAGGCTACTTGCTCTGCAAGACAAAACTTTGCCTGATCAAAATGTGTATCATCTCGGGGCACCTGGCTGGCTCAGTCAGTTAAGCATCTGACTTCTGCTCAGGTCATGATCTCACGGTTTGTGAGTTCAAACCCCGAGTCAGGGTCTGTGCTGACAGCTCAGAACTTGGGGCCTGCTTCAGATTCTGGGTCTCCCTCTCTCTCTCTGCCCCTCCACTGCTCACACTCTGTCTCTCTCAAGAATCAGAATAATAATAATAATAATAAACAGAAATAAATAAATAAATCACTGTATGTTTGAAACTAAATGAGAGCCAGGACAAATACAGAAACACCCAATTCTCTAAGTAGTCAGGGACAATTTTTTTCCCCCTAAGCCTCCTTTCCTGACATGATCCCATGAGAGTTTCTTCATATTTGTGAGGCTCCATAATCCAGGTTCCTAGCCATAGATGAAAATTCCCTGAGCACCAAAGGATTGGTTTTCAACACATCGGCAATATCCTCTTCTTGGTTATCTAAGTAGATCTACTTCAAGGAAAGAGGGCACGGAGAGCAAGGTCTTGATATTTGGGATATGAGAAAATCCAAGGGGACTGTGAGGAAACTTCTGTGGCTCTGTCAATACTCTATCTCTTGGTTTCTGGTTAAACAACTACATTTTTTATGAAAATTCACTCAAATGTACTTATGACCCGCGCATTTTCCTGTATGGTTTATACTTCAAAAGAAGTTCATATTTTGAAAAAATCCATTAACATAAAAAATCCATTCACATCATTCATCTCCCAAAAGCCTGATAAGCCAAGGACATCTAACTCATGCTGGATCCACCTAGAGCTGGGTTGTCGAATGTGGTGTGCACAAGCCACATGTGGCTGTTGAGAGCTTGAAGGGTGGCTGGTCCACACTGAGTTGTGCTGCAGGTTTACACCACACACTAAATTTTAAAGACACAGTATGAAAAACAGGTGAAGTATATTATGAATAATTTTATATCCACCACATGTTGAAATCATGTGTTTCAGATATATAGGGCAAAATAAAATACATTGTTAAAATTAGTCTCACCTGTTTCTTTTTGCTTGTTATATGGCTACTAGGAAATTAGATATTACACATGTGGCTCACACTATATTCTCTTGGACAGAATGGCCCTAGTGTCTCGAACTCTACCATTAGGCTGAGTGTGAGGTCGATGGTATAAACCCTGGCTTGACACACTCATACCTAACGTGGATATGCCCGTTCCCCGTGCAACAGCACAGAATACTTTATATGCTGGGGGAAAAGAACAATTATTTACCTTGATTTTTAAACTTGGGTTAAATACATACACATTATGCTTGATTTATTTTAATTAACACTCAGCTGAGTTGGGAATTAATAACAGCGAATGGTGTAAAATGTTGTGAAGTTAAAAATAGTCAAAGCAACGCTTCTAGAAAGGACCAACCGGGAGAGTCAGAATGCAGACAATCACGAGTCCAGACCACCCCAGCTAGGGAAATAGTACATCTTTTCTCTGGCTAAAAGTCTTCCCCCTTTGTCTAATATTTCTGCTTGCTGCGGGATGTTTTTTCAGGATTGATACTCGAGCTGTAGAAAACGTTCCTCCATCAGCGGAATCTGGCACAACAGCAGGCTCTTCAGATAGCAGGACCGGCAATTTTCAAATTCACTCTGGATTTGTTAAGTGGTTTGCAGCTGAGAAGCTAGATGAGCTGACTTTTCACTGCATGAATTCTAAAAATGCTTAGAGGCAAGCATCTTAAGAACTGCGATATTCTGTGGGCTATGTAATCAGTACATTATCAAAATATATGCACTTTTGATTATTACAGTGATCTAAAAATTGCTAATTATATAATAGCATGCCAACCAAAACATAATTACAGATAATACATTATTTGGTGTGGATTCCTGTTATTGGCAAACTCTGAAACTAGTTACATATTTTCCCTGAAAATTCGAAATTCATTCCAAAAGTGTTAGACTCAGTCAAAGCTAGAAAGAAGCATTTGAGTAGGCTCAGGAAAATCATAATCTTTTTCCATGACAGCCACTGGGGAAACATCTACCAATGGAAGTTTGACAAAATTGTGCACCATAAGCAAGGGTGAGGGGAGAATCTCTGTCATTCCATTCTTCCATTTGCAAAGGTTCTAATCCCCACCCTTAAGCTGACTATTCCATGGCACCGAGCTCACAGAACATTTGACATTTGTATATGTAATGCTATTTTTGCATTCGATAATCGTTGGAAAAATCGAAGTCTAAGCATCTATAGGACAAAATGTTCTTTGTAAGCAGCAACACAACCAAAGAAATTTCGTTGGATATTGCACTTGACTCAAAGATTGCTCTACCTGTGTTGTTATAAACCAGGTATTCAGAACCAAAAAAAAAAAAAAAAGTGGGAAATGAGGGGAAGGAAAAGGGAGAGACAGGTTGTCAAGGGGAGGAAGAGGAAAGAGAAAGAGAATGGAATGGTGCATCTTCTGGAAGTCATCAAAAGCACTGATTTAAGTTTACCTCCTGCTTGATCTAAACAGTATCCGTGCAAAGCTCACCCCAAACCTGGGAAATTTCTCTGACTGGAAAGAGCGAGTAGGTCAAGACCTCATGCTTTGTGGGACTGAGGCCCCACCTGGGCTTCTGGGCTCCAGTGTGGAGCGGACTTAGGATTCTCTCTCCCTCTCGCTCTCTCTGCCCCTCCCCCACTTGTGCGCACTCTCATTCTCTCTCAAAATAAACTTTAAAAAAATTTAAATACAATATATTGTCCTTCTAGCAAGCCCGAAGCCATCTCTTCCAGGCATTTGTTGGCCAGCTCCCCAGCATACATTCCTTTTTACCACCATTTCAGGAAGACCCCAACCTCCCCAGGATCAGGGTTTAGATGAGACTAACCCCACCCCCAACTCCAGGGTGGACGCTGATTGGCTGATCCTATTTCCCAGGCTAGGGTGTGCTCCTCAGGAATAGGCAGGAGATCCAATGGGCTCAGCGGGACACAAGAAGAGATGTTTGGGGGCTCTCTGTGAAGGAATTATGGGAGCTTCCCGTAAGGTGCTTGCTCTCTGCCTCTACAGACAGGAAACTAGCCGTCCCAGTTGTGGCTGGCGGCTATCCCAAAACTCTAATGACTAACCACTTTGAAAATAAAGTTGATTCCATGACACGCAGGGAGCAGACAACACTGGGTCCGTGGTGGTATCTTTGTTTCTTAAATCAACTGTCTTGAGATACCAATAACATAAGATAACATGCACCCATTTTAAATATGTATAAAGTTGATCATTTTGTTTTAACTTATTTTGAAATAACCTTGAACTTACAGAAAAGTTGCAGAGGGACTATATAGAGCCCCTGTGTACCTCCCCAGTCCCCTAATGTATCACCACCTCTCCAAGTTGTCACTGTCCACCTTCACATAATATGATACCACTGCACAGAGCATGGTTCATTCACCCCCTCCTATCCCTCTTCCGCGGTCATCGTACAACTTACTTCTACATGTAGTAAAAGCCACACATACATTCTCATTCGTTTTGACCTGCATAGTCAATTATTTGAAAAATAATTAAAAATGAGAAATAGAGGGGCGCCTGGGTGGCTCAGTCAGTTGAGCATCCGACTTCGGCTCAGGTCGTGATCTCACAGTTCATGGGTTCAAGCCCCGTTGGGCTCCTTGCTGACAGTTCGGAGCATGGAGCCTGCTTGGGATTCTGTGTCTCCCTCTCTCTGCCCCTCCCCTGCTCACGGTCTGTCTGTTTCTCTCTCTCTCTCTCAAAAATAAATAAGCACTAAAAAAATTATTTTACTGAGAAAAAGAGTCATTAACATTCACTAACATATTTACCATGTCCGCTATTCTTTGTTCCCTTATTTAGATCTGAGGTTTTAATCGGGGATCGTTTTTCATCAGCTGGAAGAACAAATTTTCTTTAACATTTTTGGTAGGGCAGTTTTGCCTGAACAATGTCTGTCCTTTTGTCCGTCCTTTTGAAGGATATTTTTGCTAGATATGGAATTCTAGGTTGATGTTTTTTAACTCTCTCATTACTTTCAGAACAGAAATATTCTGTGTTCCAGCTGATATTAAGAGACACCAGATAATACCAGAGAGGTGAGAAATCAGTGGTTATACTTTTTTCTTCCCGTGGGCAATTCTTCCCATCCCTTCTCCCCATAATGCTTTTAGTAGTCTATATTTATCATGGTTTCCCAACAGTGTGGTTATGGATTTTTTTTTTTTCAGTTGGTTTGGAAATTTGGAGGCGATTACTTCTTAAAACATCTTTTTCTTCAAGTGATTTTGTTTTCTCCTTTCTCCTCTCCATCTGTACTCCAGTTACATGTACCTGTAATTGATATTTATTGTCCTACTGGGTGCTAAGGTTCTTTTCATTTCTTTCATCTTTTTTCCTTCAGCTTGACCACCCACCGTTCTTCTGCAGTGTTTTCTTTTCTGCATGTCTAATCTGCTGCTAATCCCATCCAATGAAATGTTTATTTTAGATACTGTATTTCTCAATTCCAGAAAGTTCCTTTTTTTTTTTTTTTTAAGTAGGCTCCACACCCAGCATGGAGTCCAATGTGGGGCTTAAACTCATGACCCTGAGATCAAGATCTGAGCTGAGATTAAGAGTCAGACCCTTAACCAACTAAGCCACCCAGGTGCCCTTCCATTTTGTGGCTTTTAAATATCTTTTTTTCCTCCTCATTATGGTCTTGCTCTCCTTTAGATACTTGAACATTTTTATGGTAGTTGTTTTAAGGCTTTTTCTGCTGATTCCATCATTGCTGTCATGTTTGGGTCTTTTTTCTCTTTTTTTTCCATTTTTCTATATTGAGTAACCTTTTTATTTGATGCTGGATATTTTGAACATTATATCGTTGAGTATCTGAATTTTTTCTTCCTGTAAAAAACATGGAATTTTGTTTTGGCTGGCAGTTCAGTTACCCGCAAGTCAATTTGACCATTTTGAGGCTTGTTTATCAGCTTTTTTAGGATATCTAGAGCAGTCTTTAATCAAAAGCTAATTTAATCCTACTACTAAAACAAGAGGCTTCTCTCCACTGCCCAGGATGTTCAACTAGGTCTCTCAGTTCTGGCCAGTCAGGACCTGAATATCTTCTAGACCTGAATGGCCCTGGGAATGGCTCAGCATATGTAGCTGTTCTTTGCCTGTCTGTGGTATTTCACTTTACACGTATACAGCTTAGAATTCAGCCACAGACTCAAGACCACCCCTATGCAGGTTTCCACATTTCTGGAACTCCGTCTCTGCTGGTTCTCTGCTTGGTGTTACACACACACAGCCCCGACACACTCACCATGGCCTGAGAGAGCCCGCTAGCTCCAAATCATGCCAACTCAGCTATGTTGGGGAGCCTCAACCACAGCTGTGAAACAGACTACCTCTATGGCCACCCTGCCAATAGATGCCTCACTCCTGCCTCTCCCCTCAATTATGTCAATTCCAACTAAGTCTCATGCTGTAGGAACTTGAATCATACCAGGGACCCCAGTGGGGGAGAGACTCTAGTTTTTAGCTTTCCAGTCTCTGAGCTCAGGGAGGCACTTCAGAAGGAGATTGGTATGGATCCTCAGCAAGCCGACACGTATTTGCCACATAAAAGATTTCAAACCATGAAAAAAAATGAGTGAAACTCATTCAACATCCATGAGCAAACCACTCAGCTTACCAAATATTAAGGTCTGTCATATCTGCTTCAGATTATTTTCAAAGACATCAAATTTAACAGATACACTTAAAAGTTATTTTTACCCCCTTGTCGGGGCGCCTGGGTGGCTCAGTCGGTTAAGCATTGGACTTCGGCTCAGGTCACGATCTCACAGTTCGTGAGTTCGAGCCCCGCGTCGGGCTCTAGGCTGACAGCTCAGAGCTTGGAGCCTGCTTCACATTCTGTGTCTCCCTCTCTCTCTGCCCCTTCCCTGCTCATGCTCTGTCTCTCTCTGTCTCAAAAATAAATAAACATTTAAAAAAATTTTTTTAAGTTATTTTTACCCCCTTGTAGATTTCATTCCCTTCCCCAGTGATAATCACTATTTCGAATCTTCAGTTATTTTATCGATGCGTGCCAAGAAGATATGTCAAGAATACACAACGTACAAGCGTGACTAGTATTTCCAATGGCAAATTTCCATTCTTTCTTGGCAAACAAATATTTTTATGTGTAGGTAGCCCCTGTGATGGGCACCTTCTTTCAGTCTCCCGGTGGATAGACATTAGCTCTCCTCCAAGAAGAGGAAATTTGGGGGAAAGATCTTTCCATTTCTTCAGCTATGTCATTTCTCCCAGGACATGTGCTTCACTGCCCTTAGACCACAAAGGGGCAGCTGCCTCTGCCCAACACTGACTGAGTTGAATGGGATGGGCCTCCTCCTGCTATCCCCAGGTATCATCCCCCTGGGCCTGCCCAGAGAGTGAAGTGAATACATCCAGGAATCCATGAAGGGTGCAACAGTTCTAGACTGAAGGGATTTAAATACCTACAGAATTGGGATTTACTGGGACATGTGTCTGGGAGAGTGCCTTCACTTTGGGCCAACAAGGCCTCCATGAAAGTACTTAAACTCTCACCAACCACAAGAATCCTTTTTTTTTTTTTTCCCTGAATCTTCCCTACACACAAAAGATTTCTATTTTCCCATTAATATCATTTTGGCTTTGTTTCTTGCAAACGGATGCCCTGACGTTATTAGGCACAGACAGCATTCACACTTTCCCTGACCAGAGTTACTTCACAAGGGAGAACCTCAAATCCAAGTTACTTCACCAATTCTGAGAGAAAGAGGGAAGACAGGTAGATGGAATGGGAAGGAAAAATCTCAGTGCCCATACATCTCGCAAACACATCAACAACCGAGGCAAGAGGATGAACCACCTTATACTTGAGATATATCAAAATATATCAAGATATTTTTCCAATATGTGAATCACAGGAGTCTCTCCCTGTTTTTCCTTCTTTTCCAGTATAATTCTATAAAACATGTTGTGTCAAGTGACAACTCCCAACGGTGGATGATAGAGTATTTCTGTCAATAGGGAACTGTTATAGTATGGTCATGCTATACGGAGCTGGAGATATGATTCTAATTGCCCCATTTTTCTTTTACTTTCTTTTGTTCGGTGACATACTTATCTCCCCAGATCTGGTTTCTCTGTGGAAGGAACTGAAATTATGCTGGAGAGCGGTTTTCTCTACGTTTCTTTCTACCTTATCTTTGGAAGGGGCAATGGTTTGTCTACAAAAATTTGTTGTACCATTATTAAATTTTAGAAGCCAAGACCTACTATCTAATATGCATCACTTCTTTTCAGAACTACTTTATTCTTGAGAGCAAACAGAGAGAGAGAGAGAGAGAGTGTGTGTGTGTGTGTGTGTGCGAGAGCTGACCTAGGTCCCTGGCTAGCTTACAAAACCTAAATGATTTTTGTTTTCTTAATTTAAAAGACGGCAAAATGATTTTTCTTTTTTTAATTTATTTTTTTTTTTGTTTTTTTTTTTTTTGTTTTTTTTATTTTTGGGACAGAGAGAGACAGAGCATGAACGGGGAAGGGGCAGAGAGAGAGGGAGGCACAGAAGCGGAAACAGGCTCCAGGCTCTGAGCCATCAGCCCAGAGCCTGACGCGGGGCTCGAACTCACGGACCGCGAGATCGCGACCTGGCTGAAGTCGGACGCTTAACCAACTGCGCCACCCAGGCGCCCCTTCTTTTTTTAATTTAAAGGGAGGTGATTCATCTGAACATTGTCAGCAAATAAATGGTCACAGGCCATGTACCAAGAACTTTCTGAGAGTTGGGGAAATTCACTAGATAAGCACACAGATTGCAGAACGAGAAGACACTATTGACTGAACCCTGGCTCTTAAACTAAATAGATATGTAATTTGGGCACAACATTTTACCCCTGGGATTCTATTTTCTTATCTGTAAAAGGGGCTAAGAATGGGTCGTCACACATTTGTGAGGATCAGGTGATATAGATTTAGGATACACCTGGAACCTGGTATTCATTCATTCATTCATTCATTCTATGCAACCTCGTACTACCTACCTTTCTGAAGATATAGTTTGAAGAAAAATCTTACACTAATGCTTACAATGACTCATTTTAATCTTTTGAGGAAATAACTGATAAAAATAAATTGCCACAGAAATACAGGACACAGAATTTTAACTCCTTTCACCACTACTGTGGAAATAGATATCTCTTATAGTTGGCCAGAGAAACACTCACAAAATATTCAAAAACCTGTGAACAAGCCTGTGAAGTATTATTTTAAATGTTTCATTACCAACTTCTACCGCTCTTAACACGGGAAATAAACATGAAAAGAAAAAAAAAATCTTCTCATTCATAAACATTGGCCCAAAGACCCTCAATATTGAAAGCAGCAATAAATGTCATTGGAAGTTCTGTGGGACATCTTTCCCCACTGACTTCAATTCAGGGGAAAAATTTAGTATCATCCCTTAAATTTTGTTTCAGGCACATTCTATTTCTTTTTTTTTTTAATTTTTTTTTAATTTTTTTTAACGTTTTTTTATTTATTTTTGGGACAGAGAGAGACAGAGCATGAACGGGGGAGGGGCAGAGAGAGAGGGAGACACAGAATCGGAAACAGGCTCCAGGCTCCGAGCCATCGGCCCAGAGCCCGACGCGGGGCTCGAACTCACGGACCGCGAGATCGTGACCTGGCTGAAGTCGGACGCTTCACCGACTGCGCCACCCAGGCGCCCCTTTAATTTTTTTTTTAATGTTTGTTTATTTTTGAGACAGAGGGAAACACAGCGCGAGTAGGGGAGGGGCAGAGAGAGAGGGAGAGACAGAATCTGAAACAGGCTCCAGGCTCCGAGCTGTCAGCACAGAGCCCGATGCGGGGCTCGAACCCACGAACGGTGAGATCATGACCAGAGCCGAAGTCGGACGCTTAACGGACTGAGCCACCCAGGTGCCTCAGGCACATTCTATTTCAAGGTCATGTCACCTTGTGTTTAAGGCTGATGAAGCCCAAGTAACCATCAATAGTGGAGCAGTTAAATAAATTATAGGACAGTCACACAACCAATGCCTGAAGCGGAAAAGGACCCCTATGTGCTAATATGGGTAAGATCCCCCTCATGTTAAGTTAAAAAGCAAAGTGCAAAACAGGGTACAGCATGTAACCTTTTGTGTAAAAGGTGGGGGAGGGAGGCAGTATAAGAATATAAATCTATATTTGCTGTATGTATATAAAGTAATACTGTCAGGATACAAACAAGCTGTTCTATTTCCATTATGGAGGAAAAAAGGATGGTTAAACACAAAATGAGGAGTAACATTTTTTAATGTATATATTTTTATATCATTCTGATTTTCTTTAAGCTTATTTATTTTGAGAGAGAGAGAGAGCATGAGCAGGGGAGGGGCAGAGAGAGGGAGAGAGAGAGAGAGAGTCCCAAGCAGTCGGATGTAAAAACAATTAAACTATTGGGGTGCCTGGGTGGCTCAGTCGGTTGAGCGTCCGACTCTGGCTCAGGTCATGATCTCGCGGTTCTGGGGTTCGAGCCCCGCCTTGGGTTCTGTGCTGACAGCTCGGAGCCTGGAACCCGCTTCCGATTCTGTGTCTCCCCATCTCTCAGCCCCCCTCCTGCTCATGCTCTGTGTCTCTCTGTCTCTCAATAATAAATAAACGTTAAAAAAAATTTTTTTTAACAATTAAACTATGAATGAAGCCTGACGAAAACTCAAGGAAGCATAGGCAAAAAAGAGCGTTGGAGGAAGAAAAGGATGGCTACAAAAATGTATCAGCTTTCATCTGTGCTCCTTCAAATCTTTGCTTACACTTCCTCTCCTCTCGTCTCTCCCAGTCTATTAAAAGCGCAATCTGTACCCCTCCTTCTCCCCATATGATGCCCCTTCATTCAATTTTTCTATTCTATGTTTCGTGGCACTTACCGCCTTCCAACACACAGTATTTTTTTTTTTAATATCTAATTCCCATTTATTTAAAGTTCTGTCAGTCTGTGTATACTATTTATATTAAAAACACAGGAAGCTGGGGCTCCTGGCAAAAATATACATTTCGATTTTGGAGATTGTTCAGACACTGAGAAGAGCTGTATCCTCAGCACCGGATCTGGGGGGGGCGGTGGGGGGAGGTCAGGCACAGGGTCTCTCCCTCCACAGAGCTGGCTCAAAGGGAGCACCCCAACCCCAATCCTTGGCCAGCCAAGAGTGGGGGTGGGAGAGGGAAGAGTCTTGTCAGTAGAGAATGAGCCCAGGGCATGGAAGGCGGGGGCAGAAGGACGGGACCCAGGAAGCCTGGGCTTTCGCCTCAGGTCTTCCCCAACCTTCCTCAGAGACCCTCACCAGCCCCTCGCCCTTCCAGGTCTGTCTCTTTCCTGGAGAAGCAGCCCGGGTGGGCTCTCGGACTTCCTGCTCAGAGGCCGCATCCAAGCTGGGCTTCACCCCTCCTCCGAGGCTCAATACTTCCCCTGGGAGGAGCGGGACCGGCCGGCAAGGTCCCAGGTCACCAGAGGCTGCGTAGGGTAAGGCCAGTGACCAGCGAGCCAAACACAGGAAGGGGAGGGCGGCAGACCTGTTGGGACCAATGGACGTCACACTGAGTGGGATCAATGTGCTTCTGGCACCTCCCCCAGGAGCGGGTGTTGGGCTGGCTCAGCAGACCCCTGCCCACCAAGGGATCTGGCCCACCTCTGCCCATCCACCTGTAGGCCCCTCTGACCCATCTGTCTCAGGGAAGGGAGGGTAGGGTGAGGAGGGGTGTGGAACCGGGTAAAGTGAGTCAGTGCTCGTGCGTGTGGAGTGGCAGCAATGGGGAGTGTGAGTGGGGGGCATGGGCTTCAGCTGGGCTCCTGGCTGCATCTGCGGCCGGGCCCTGGCACACACAGTATTTTTAACCTACTTAAGTACGTAGGGAAAAAAAGAAAAGAAAAAAAGCCTGGGGCACCTGGGTGGCTCAGTCAGTTAAGCATCTGACTCTTGATTTCAGCTCAGGCCATGATCTCCTGGTTGTGAGGGCTCCACGCTGACAGTGTGGGGCCTGCTTGGGATTTTCTGTCTCTCTCTCTCTCTCTGCCCTCTCCCTTGCTCGGTCTCTAACTCTCTCTCTCAAAATAAATAAACATTTTAAAAAATGCTTAAATAAGAGACAATAAGCAAGCAAGTAAATAATATGCCAGGTGGTTATAAATGCTGTGAATGCCATTCAATGGGGGAGAAACACTCGTTATAACAAATGGTGCTGGGATACCTCGATAGCCACACGCAAAACAATGACGGTGGATTCCTATGTAACACTATGTTAAAAAGCGAACTCAATCTAGATGAAAGATTTAAATAATTTAGATTTGAAGAGATGTATCTCAGAATAAATAAACATTTTTTAAGCCCGGCATTTAGTAGGTGCTCAATAAATGTTTGTTGACCGAATGAGCTCATTATTGTCTCTACAGAAAGTCAGTGCTCTACAGAACCGAACAATAGAACGTTTTCCCTGCAGTGCTATCCCTGCCGCAGAAGACTGAGAATTTTCCTCACTTTGAATTCAGGGTTCTGGACACAAAAACATGATTTATTAAGCCGTTTGGGAATGGTTCAACCACAGGCAAGTTTGTAAATACATTCTGTGTGTTATCACGTGCCTCTACGGAAGTGGTGGTCGAACTTTCAAACAGAAACCTGTTCACCTGTTCCCTTATTTTTCATTCTATTTTCCTTTGTCCCCGTCATCTTCCTTTCTTCTTTCATCTCAACATCTATGGGTGTGGTCATTTACACGGCTTTATTCTTGTCATGGTTGGAGCCTCAACAACATGAAGTCGTAGAAAAGAAGGAGGGTGGGAAATCTGGATGGGCTTGGGGCTGGAGACTGAAGCCTTTCAAGAGAGCAGCCTTTTGCCCAAAAGAATGCAGCAAACTCCAGCTCGATTCCAAAAAGGTACAAGAACAAGAACTGTGACACCATAGCGGCAGAAGTCTAAAAGGAGAGTCATTCTTTTTTTTTTTTTTTTTAAGAGAGTCATTCTTGGGAGGGGAGTGTAGAAAATGTCCTTAATCACCGTTTTCCAAGATGTATCCCGCAGACCACAATTCTCCATAGTTATTAATAGATTTTATACGAGCAAAGAGGATTCTCTATATTCAAATCAGTTTGGGAAGCACTGAGATAGATAGTGTTTCTTTCATGCAAGACTGTCCTGAGCCTTTAAGATTCTACTATATGACGTGAATCTCCAAGAGCGAATTCTCTTTTGCAGCATTTCTCCATCTTTTGTTTGTTTGTTTGTTTGGAACCCATTTCTCTGCAGATCATCTTGCAGGACAAATCTTCCATCAAGCACGTTTTGGGAAAAGATGGAGGGGACTGGCTAGACCTGGGCACGGTCCCAAGTTTTCTGCCAGGCAGATCAAGTCAGAGCCAAAGGACCAAGGTGCCCAATCTCCCATGGAACGGCAGGACAGTAGAGCAGAGGAGCCCTGGCTTGGAAATCAGGGATGCCTGGCGACCAAACCACTTTCTAGATGGGTCGTTTGGGCAAGTCATCTAATCCTCTGCAATCTTGTGTTTCTTCACCTATGAAATGGGAATAATCGTGCCCCCCCCCCCATCAAGCGGTGGTGAGGAATTAAATGGGATACCATATAGAAAACATTTAGGAGAATGCCTAGCAGAGTGAAATTTCACCAGAGGAGAACAGTTGTCCTCAGGAGTTGGGGAAGTTTTCTATTTTCTTACTGTTGAACTTCTTTAGGCTGGCTCACCCTTCACGGTGTAGGGGAATTCTGCAACTCCATGGACACCTGCGTTTCCAAACTTCTCACTAGCCCTGCGGGTTCTTCAATTGCAGAAATTATTCCAGACCCAACCAGACAAGGACTCAGGCTGCTGCTTCCTCCTCCCCTGCCCTCCCCCTGCCCCGGCTCTGGCAGGAGAAGCCCAGGAACGGGTCCTGATGTTTCCTCATCGATATGTTTACATTAGCTAAGACTTTTATAGATTCATCGATATGTTTACATTAGCTAAGACTTTTATAAATTCTGTAGAGAAAATGTCAAGCTGTAAACACGAACCGTCCTGGGGTGGGCGGGCTTTTAGGCACAACGCTTTGGGGCCACAGGACATTAGGCCGCCTGACGCATCAAGGGACACTTAACGAACAGGAATCAGCAGCACCTCTTTACTACAGGTCAATTCTTACAAACAATAGCTTTCTTAGCCTGGTCTAAGAAAATTCTGCATGGGCCATGACAGTAGAACAAAGTATTTGATTTATACTCTTAGTTCGATCTAATGTATCCCGGACTGGCTGGTTCATTTTTAAATGTGTGTTTTATTCAGAAATACTTTCTTGCATATGTTTTTTTTGCTCATAATCAGATTGTTTGGAGCTGTCTAATAGGATCCCGGCATATGGCCCTTACCGATTGGCTGCTGCTTGCCGAAAACTTCCAAACATCTTGTCCAAGGCAAACACATGACTTCCTCTTACATTTGCTTGCGACAACTGACTTGAGTGCTTTTTAGAGAAAATCCTTAAAGGTTTCTCCTCTTCTCTGAAAGCGTCTTTATTTCTGGATTTCAAACGTATTTTCTTTTCATTCTTTTCACCATTTAAATCATGTAAAGTTTCTATGTAGAAAGAAGAAAGAGTCTTATCCAAATGAAATTACTTGGCCAGGAAAAAAAAAAAAAATCCACCTTGGGACCGAACCCTTCCCAAATGGTATTCGTCCCTTCATTGTTCCCTCACTCCACAAATATTTATTGAGTGCTGACTGTTGTAAGACATTACGTAAGATTCTGCGAGTGAAATAGAGATAAATTAGTCACCAGCCCTTTCTCCGGCAGGCCTAGGGGAGACAGGCCTGAGATACAAATGTTGGCAAGGACACTTACAAAGGAGTCATAAAGATGAGAAGAACAGGAGATAAAATGTCATCCACCTGTGACTCAGCCACAGAAGTTAACTCTTCCTCAGGGAGGATTTGGGCATGCTGAGCTGTATCCTTTCCAGAATTCTCTCTTTATATTCACGCTTCTTTCAGTCGATGCCTGCCGACGCCCTTACGCTGTGCAATGGTTGGGTTAAAAATTAGAACCGCATGATGGGTATTGAGCAGGGCACCTTTTGGGATGAGCACTGGGTGTTGTATGACAACCAATTTGACAATAAATTTCATATATTGAAAAAAAAAATTAGAACCACACATCCTAGGGGCCATAATCGACCCTGATGTATACAATATATACAAGAACTTAAAAAAAAAAAACAAAAACCAACTAATCTGGGTGTTGATTTTGAATCTAAAAGATTAAGTTCTTGTTGCCTACACATATTAACTTAGAAATAGCCCACTTTGGCATCGTCTACAAAGGCTTGACCTATGGTGCGAAACGCTAAGAAGTTAATTCCCTTAACACTGATAAAGGCCTGAAGGAAGGTGAGCAGGGCACATAGAAAATGCCCCTGCACAGACGAGAAGCCCCAGGAGTAGCAGATAACAACTCAGGCAGAAAATGTGTGCAAACAGATGCCCTCCAACACAGCACTGGCAAGAAAGAAACTCGGAGAACATTAGTCACTTCCTCACCGGAGGAGCGGGAAGGCCGGCGTCAGCCTGCTGGTGAACAGCAGAATTTAAAATAACCCTACTAAATTAGAGAAGTGGTCAGCATGCTTTTTTAAGTTCGCTGGAGATAAATGCAGGGTAGTACCTTCAAGAGAGGGAAACGAAGTATACAAATAGAAGGTGAGACGTGACTGGCTCCAGGCGAGGGTGGCTACACAAGGGCCAGCAATGAAAATAGATAAGCGACGGTCAGTCATAACACCGGCTCTGGAAACACCGCACAGGGTTCAGATGCACCAATACGTGTCCGGCAGAACCGTGAGATCACCCTCCTTTTATATTTGGTATTTGCCAAAACTTCCCCCAGGGCGCTGTGTCCGTTCCTGAGTTCCATGGTCAGAGGGACACCAAGAACTTGGGGAACATTCTGTCCTTACATTCAACGGGGCTTAGAAAATGGGACATATGCAAACAAGTGAGAGGCAGAGACGGTTCAGTCTGAAGAAGAGAAAGCCAAGAGGTGATTAGACTGGCGTCTTTAACTGGCAAGCTTGTGGACGTGTTTTTTATTCAGCTGTTCTGTTTTCAGCAGGGAGCAAACACACTTTTTAAGCTACAGTACAAATATTTGGGTTCAGCGTTAGGAGAATTGACTCCAATGGGGTTCGAACCGTCCTTTGGACAAATCCCTGCCCAAGTGGAAAGTCTCTGCTTGGAGGAAGGGTTTAGAGACGCGGCTGGGGGCCCTGCTCTTTTTCGTTGCAATTAGCTTGACGCTGAGACAGATTAGTAGCTGAGAGTTTCTTTCTTCTGGTGTTTAAGGCCTTTTGTTTTCACCCCTCTTCCTGGTCTACAGTTTGTAGTAGTCTGTCTCCTCTGTGGTCTAAAAATAACGGTTCTAGTGGGGGCCCTGATCTGGTGCCCTGCCCCCTACCGGCCTTCCCTTCCGCCTCTTCCAGAGAATCTCTTCCAGCTCCTCAGCCGACCTCCCTTAGCTCACCTTGCGCCGAAACCCAGGTCCCTCCAAGGACACTTCTTCCTTTGCCCTCACGTTTCTGCCCAGCCCCCATACAGGATAGGGAAGTTGGCTGCCACCTTGCCTCCTATTATCTCATCTTGCAAATAAAATAAAATAAAATAAAAATAAAATAAAATAAAAATAAAATAAAATAAATAAAATAAAAATAAATAAAATAAATAAAATAAAAGAATATAAAAATAATATAAAATTAAAATAAAATAAATAAAATTAAATTAAAATAAAATAAAATAAAATAAATTAAATAAAAATAAAAATAAATAAATAAATAAAATAAAATAAAAATAAAATAAAATAAAACTCAACTCCACTCTCTGAGCCTCGTGGTTTTCTGCCCTTCCCGCTTGACATTGTCGTCTATCAGACCCCTTGCCACTCCACCCCCTGTTACTCATCAAAGTCTCAGCATCTGGCCTCCAAGCTCCGCGACCGCCAGGAGCTTCAACGCACGCGTGACAATCACTTGGCAAAACGGGTCTCGCTGTCGGGCACGGCCTGCAGCTGCCTGCACGCCCAGGGTCACGGAGGCCACGACGCCTGCAGCCCCTTCTCCTTCCGGGGCTTGTTCGGCTCCTCCCTCTGAGAACACAGCCTTCAGCCTCTTGGCGACTTCCGGTCCAATGCTCCGCCGGGGCCTCAGGGCATTGACCTCCTGTCTTGACTTCCGGCCTCGTCCAACAGAGCCTATGGTTCAGCAACCGGGGGCGCTTCTGCCAACACTCGACAATCCCTTGCCCTTTCGGCTCTTTTGCTCCCCTTGTCTGGCGAAATCTTTCACCTGATGAGCCCAGGCCCCCAGTAGCTGAATCCTTAGAAGTAAGGCCACACAGTATGGAGCAGATTTGTTTCACTGTCAGTGCAGAAAAACGAGTAACACACTCTTTCCTTCCACAAAACCTATCCCCGGGCTTCTCCCCGCCTGTGCCGACAGCAGCCCTCGCACCACACACACACACACACACACACACACACACACTTTTGCCCCTCTGTCTCAGAAAATGTGCCTGCTGCAATTTGAAGAAAATTGAAGCCCTCACACAAGACCCTTCCCTTGTCTGGTTGCCAAACATTCATAGCCATCCCTCTCCTTGAGCTTGGGATCCCTTCCCAGCCTGTCATCTCGGGACCCTTACACTCTCTGGTAACTCCTCTCCCTCATATAGAATCTGTTTCTTAGGGGTGGGGGTGGGGGGGGCACCTGGGTGGCTCAGTCGGTTAAGCGTCTGACTTCAGCTCAGGTAGTGATCTCATGCTTGGTGAGTTCGAATCCCACATCCGGCTCTGTGCTGCCAGCTCAGAGCCTGGAGCCTGCTTGGGATCCTGGCTCCCTCTGGCTGCCCCTCCCCTGCCCTGGCTCCCTCTGGCTGCCCCTCCCCTGCTCCTGCTCTGTCTCTTTCTCAAAAAAAAAAAAAAAAAAAAAATTAGAATCTGTCTCTTAGTGGGGGGCACCTGGGGGACTCAGTCGGTTAAGCAGACTCTGGATTTCAGCCTCAGGTCATGATCTGTGAGTTCAAGCCCAGTGTCTGGTTCTGCACCGTCAGCCCAGAGCCTGCTTGGGATTTTCTCTCTCTCTCTCTCTCCCACTCGTGTTCTCTCTTTCTCTCCAAATACATCAATAAACTTAAAAAAAGAAAGGATCTCTTGGCAGATCCTTATCATAGTCAAAGTGCCTGAATGTTTTATCCTCACTGTCTTCCCCAAGCCCCACCTTCCACACCCTCCCCGACTCCTCATTCTGGCTTCGCCTCAATCCCCCATCAAAACTGGTCTTGCCAGGGTCACCACGACCTTTGTGGCGCTAGATTCAGCAGACACCGCGCTCGTGTCACTGCACGGCACGGGGGTGGGGGGGGGGGTACTTCACCCTGCGGATCCAGCCGCACTGTTGGAAACTCTTTCCTGGGCTTGGGTGATGCGGGACCCTGCTCTGGCCGCCACGTCTCCTCTGCGCGCCCACGCTCCTTATCCTCAGCCACTGCGTAGTCAACACCTGGTGCCAGGCCCTCTCTCGTCTTTTCCCCACGCTCTGTCCTCTTCCTATGCATTCTCATCAATTGCAGACTTACCCCCCCATGACTTCCAAACGCGCGTCTCCAGACCACACATTCCGGCCGAGCTTCAGACCCGGTTTCCCCCCTGCCGGCTTGCCTCCACGTGGACGGCTCCCAGCTATCCCTACAGTTCCAGAACTAACTTCCTGAACTTCCCACCCACCCATCCGTGGCTCCCTTCTACTTCCCTGATCTCAGCAGAAGCCACGCCCACCTTTTCCGTTACGTAAGCCAGACATCTAGGCCTCACCCTTCACTGCCCTTTCTCCCTCACCCCCATTCTGATCCGAACATCCAGTCTTGTTGATTTCGTCCGCTAGATACCTCCCAAATCCATTCTCCACCTAAGCCACCGCGGCCTCCTGTCCACATGACTCCAGGAGCCTCGTCCTGTAACAGCCCGGATCCCTGCACTATCCTTTCACTGGGCATTTTTCCACCACCACCTCCACTCAGGAGCCGGAGTGATCTTTTGGAAGCTGAATTCTGAGAACGCCGCCTTTCTGCTTAAAACCCTGCAACGGCTGCTATTGCTCTAAAACAAAGAAGAAACTCCGTATCCTGCTCCTTCAGACAGATGCCACGGTGGCCTCTCAGGTCACGATTCTTCATGCCACAGGGCCTTTGCTCACACAGTTACCTCTGTTTGAAATTGTCAGTTCCCGGGGCGCCTGGGTGGCTCAGTTGGTTAACCACTCGACTTCAGCTCAGGTCATGATCTCGCAGCCCGAGAGTTCAGGCCCCATGTTGGGGCTGTGTGTTGACAAAGCCTGGAGCCTCTCTGCCCCTCCCCTGCTCACACTCTGTCTCTGTCTCTCTCTCTCTCTCTCTCTCTCTCAAAATAAATAAACATTAAAAAAAAATTTTTTTAAGAAATTGTCAGTTTCTTAGTTACGACTTCTCGTGGCTCTGAGGCAAGGGTCCCTTCTATAAAATATCCTCTAGCTTGGTTTCAGCTTTGCAGTTGATGGAATGATTGTTTGACTATTGTCTTCTCCCCTAACTGGGGAAAGGGGGGAGGGGGCTCTGTGAACACAGGGACCACCGTTGGCATGTCTATTCATTGCGATGCCAGGGTTTGGCACAGAGTCAAGAGCAAGGTAGACAATCAGGAAACAGTTGCCTAAAGGAAGAAATGAATGACTGAATGCTCAGTATCATAAATATACATTTACCAGTTCATAACTTAATTCCTGGAAGAGGATAGTTTTCTTTGAAAATCAGCTCTTAACATAGAGAAGTAGCATGTAATAAATCTCTGTTCCTCTTAAAAAAAAAATCTAAATATTCTGCTTATCTACCCATATCAAGCCAGATTTTCCCTGGATGATAATATAATATTATTCCATTCACCGTGGATTTTGAAATGAAGGAAAACATTTTGGCTTTTGGATCGAAACTTTTGGTTTCTCTTCTTTATTTTCATGCACTGATTTGCATTTAAGCTTCGACTTCCCCTACTGAGCAGACTTTGCCTCCCACCAGAGGTCTTCCCGGATGAAAGTGCTGTGCGGGGCATTGGAGCTCAGCCACGCTGGTGACCCACGGTCATAGTAGCCCCATTGTCCAGGGCGGCGCCTGTTACCGTCAGAGCTCAGGGATCCTCAGCTCGGGTTCTGGTACACATTGTCCTCTCTGCTGTTCCTCGGATTCCTTGTTTCTCTCATTTTAAACTTGGCTTTGCAGTCTGAGTTTTTCCTTTTTTTTTTTTTTTTTTTTTTAATGTTTATTTAATTTTGAGAGAGAGAGTGAGCAGGGGTGGGGGAGGGTCAGAGAGAGAGGGAGACACAGAAACCGAAGCAGGCTCCGGGCTCTGAGCTGTCAGCACAGAGCCCAATGGGGGCTTGAACCCACAAACCCTGAGATCGTGACCCCAGCCGAAGTCGGACCCTCAACCGACTGAGCCACCCAGGCGCCCTGTGCAGTCTGAGTTATTCCTATGTTAACCTCACGTGCAACATGCTGTCTGCCCATGTCTCCTGAGGTTTTCTCTGATGCTTCACACGGAGCCATACTTTGGTCCCCACGTGGCGGCCAGACCCTCCCATTCTGTCCTCCAGGAAAGGCAGCGTCTTGAGTTCCCCTGCCCATCCACACACACCTGCTTGTTCCTCCTCCTCCTCCTCTCCCCTGCTTCGTGGCCCCAGGCTGCCGCAGAGCTCGCCCAAGCTCCCTGCCCCTGCCCAGCCACCTGAGGTCCCCACCCCCGCTCTCCCCACCAGCGACCACCAGTGTGATACAAGCCACCAGGTAGCACTTCACTGCCTCTCTTTGGGAAATCTCTACCTTGAAATACGTAGCGCCAACTCAACCTTCATTCTGATTTGTAGATGCGTAGAGTCGACACCCATTTGCAGAGGTAACCATTCACCGCTGTTTTCATTGAACGTGACGGTGTATCAGGCAGAGTGGACAGGGCCACAGTTCCATAGGAAGCCCCTACTCCCGCAGGCAGAGAGCCTCGCGGTGGCCTCCGATTGCGTCACACAGGATCTATCTGACTGCATTACCAAGACCTTACCTTCTTCCTCTGCAGTGAGTCGGGACAGTTTGCAATAGTTATCCTCCTGTGTGATCACATCTTTCTGAAGTGGAAAGTGGTATTCTTGTCGCACCAGCAATACAGCCCTGGATATTAGGATGCAAGTTACCTTCATCGGTATATTCTCTCTTTGGGGGAGGTTTACGAGGAGACAGGGGAAGACTTACCCTTCCAGAAAAACTTCCTCTTTGATAATATCCATGGGGAAATGGTCACCTGAAAAATCTAATGGTAGAAACGTCCAGGCTCAAGCATACAGTGACGTCTGATGTTAAATGTTGGCTTATACATTGATCTTCAGAATCAGGCACTATTTACGATTAAATGATTGCAACGTAATTATTAATCGTACAATGACGATTTGCTTTACAAAAGAAACATGATCCCTGAAAGTCCTTAGTTTTGTGTTCAATTTAATTAATGAATCTACTACATGTCCCCTAGATTGCTCATTTTACACTCTTGTTAAAGGAAGGTGGCCCGCTTGTCAGCAAGAATTACTTACAAATTGGCTAATTAATTACTTCCATCCTTCTGCAATGAGATTCACATGGAAATAGAAGAGGGCAGTCTAAGGACAGACCAAAAAACAAAAAAAAACCTGCATGGTATCACACTTCTTGTCATCAGCTCTAAAGAAATGTCTGTCTGGGGACATAGAGTCAGTAAAAGAACTGCTTGACTAATAAAGCAGATTACCCTCAGGAAAAAACATATATGAATGGAAAGTTCTATTACTTCTCTAATTCGAGTAAAGAAGATACAGTATCAAAAAGCAACTTTTAAACATTTAGTATAAAATGAACATCCACGGATATGAGCAGTGCCTACATGTAACAATCGAGAAAAAACAAAAACAGAACTGAATTAAAGACAATGTCTATGCAAGTTTTCTTAATATGTATTTAGCAGACAAAAACCACAAAACAACAATACATATATATTTTTTTATATATATACATGTTTATATATTTATATATATAAATACTTATATATATATTTATATGTACAAATATATAAACATGTATATATATTTGGATATATATTAAATTTATATTTAAATATATATATATTTAAATATAAATTTAATATATATTTATATTATATAATATAATATATTTAATATATATAAATTTAAATTATATATAAATATAAACTTATATACACATGTATATATTTATATATATAAATTTATAGATATATAGATATAGATATAGATATAGATATATATTGACCAGACAAAAATAATGGAAGGTTGAGGACTTTAAATTGTAATAGGCTACAAGGATTCAAAACAAGGTCTTACTGCTGACTTAATATAGCATTTTACTGAATACAGGGCCTCGTCCCTTGTTCTGAACTGTATCTAACTTAGCCTGCAATGGTAGATCTTGGACCTACACGGTTATGCCAGTGTTCCCCAAATCTCAGGGATGATGCCACCATATTGCATGATACAGGGCCACATGCCCTCCACCCAAATCCCCTTCAATTCACAGCCAGGTAGCTAAAACTTACACATTAAAATAAATCGAAAGTTATTGCTGATCTCTCTACTAACCTGTGCACTCCCATGGAGTCTCAGTTCCAAGTGGCCATGCCATAGACCTCTCTAATAATACATGTTATGTGAAAGATATCTTATTATCAGAGGTAACATGCAAAGTCCCTAGTTTGTCATCCACACAAAAGGGGTATCATGCTCTGAATCATACTTGCGATCTCATCTTGTGTCCTGCTCTCCCCGCTTGAATGAACCGCGAATAGATGTGATAACAGATTCGGCAATTTGTTGAAAAGTTGGTATCATACCACAGGTTAGGATAGGGGGCAGAACCCAGTTTTCACCTGCGGTTTCTGGAGTCAATCTCTTGCTTTAGACTCAAATTCTTGTATGTCTTGTGCTGATAATCATGCTGTGGCATATTTCGGAGGCATTCCTAAGATCAAGGTGCCTTTCCTAAGTTCAAGCAAGTTGGTAGAATTAAATACAAACAATATGGTGGGTGGACAAAGTGAACATGATTCTTATCTCTTGCCTGTTCTGTCCTCGCCCTCACAGATTGGAAGAACTTGGATCTGCTATAGTTTTCTTTTTTTAAGTTTATTTATTTATTTTGAGAGAGAGAGAGAGCATGAGCTGGGGAGGGGCAGAGAGAGAGGGAGAGAGAGAATCCCAAGCAGGCTCTATGCTCTCAGAGCAGAGCCCAACGCAGGGCTCCAACTCATGAACTGTGAGATCATGACCTGAACCGAAATCAGGAGTCAGACACAAAGCTGACTGAGCCACCAAGGCACCCCAGGATCTTCTACAGTATTTAACTAGATAGGTTAGCTAGGACTCCATGTCACTTCCTGTGAGTCCAATAGGAGAAAAAAATCAGGCCAGAATGCCTGATTTTTAAAATAGTAACTTTACACTATGGATGCCAGTTAGGGAATGATGGCTTTGGGGTTAGCAGCAAAGCAGGTATAATTCTGTCCTCGGTTCTAGGTCTTTCGTTCATTTGTTCATTCATGTCAAAGGAGCGAGGAAAATTAATAGCCTTTAAAGGGGCGCCCGGGTGGCTTAGTCGGTTGAGTGTCCGACTTTGGCTCAGGTCATGATCTCACGGCTTGTGAGTTCGAGCCCCGTGTCGGGCTCTGTGCTGACAGCGCAGAGCCTGGAGCCTGCTTCAGATTCTGTGTCTCCCTCTCTCTCTGCCCCTCCCCTACTTGTTCTCTCTCTCTCTCTCTCCCAAAAACAAACATTTTTAAAAATTTCATAGTTAGCCTTTATGAGTTTAAATGGCTCAATCTATAAAAATGTTGGAATAGTTATAAAATGAAATAGTACAAATGACAAATCTAATTCTTAAAGATAAGAAATATAACATGATACTGTTGATTCTGTTCATCCAAATGCCAGGTTATATCAACCCAAACCAGTAGAATCCCGCCAAATTTTTCATCTGACTCAAAAGCATGTAAGTAATTCTTTCCATTCAAGTATAATATAACTATTGACATTAAAATGAGAGAAAATAAGTCCAGGCATTTTTATTTGCAACTTAATGCTAATAGAAAAATAAGAAGCTATGTGTAATGAGCACTGTGGGTACCAACCGTATCCCCTCTAGGACTGATGCTTTTGTCCCCCAGCTGCTGGGAGTGTTGCCCCCTGAAGGCTCACCCTGGGTCCCTCCCCAGGAAGTGTCCTCAGCTAGAGTAGCTTCCTCATTCAAGGATGTGACTACATGACCCCTCTCCAGGACAGCCCGCATCCATGACTAGTTGATACAGGAGGATAAGTGCTAGCCACTGGCCGACTCTCCCACTCCCACCCCCCACAACTCAATTTGGAATGTTCTAGAAGGGCCATCCCAACCTCAGAGCTCCATGGGAGTTAGGCTGAGGCCACTGTTGCAACTGCATCACTGTTCGGCTTCTCTCAACCTAGTCCTATATTCCTCACACCCTTGGAGAGACTATTCCTGAGCACATTTTCTAGCAACCTTCTTACAGACAAATCTCCACCTGTTTCTTGGGGAGAATGACTAATAACGATATGTGACTTCCAAATCACTATGGGGTGTAAACACAAAGTAAACACAGTCCTCATAGTTAAAGTAAAATACAATAATGGAACAACAACAACAACAAAAACTTACAAAGAGTATTTTTTTTTTAACTGAGGGCATCAAACAAGCTAATGGATATACACGTATGTGTTAAAATCTCCTCTATTAGAAGACAGAGACGCCCCAGTGGATCAAAATAAAAATCCAACTGTGTCCTATTTCGTCAGTGTTATTTATTTCATAGATGTTGACTGAGGTCATCTCGACCTTTTAAAATTAAAATAAAATTGGCTCGAGCCTTTAGTTCTATGTCCTTAGGGAAGCACAGTGCCCTCCTGTGATATTTCTACAAATTCCTGGGCACTTACATTGCCTATGTGACTTCTGCTCACTTCTGGACCCTTGATCTCATTCATGATTCAGCTGTGGCTGTTTGCCACCCTCCATCCCTCACAGCCCCTAACTCAAGCCCTTTCCTTGATTCTTCCAAAACATTTCACACAAAGGAAAGGTGTGCAGTCTATTCTGTTGGGTTGGGGTAAGGGGGTGGGGCATTGTTTTAAATTACAGCAATACAGACAATTTAAAAATTGGATTCGATTTTCATGTCTTACAGTTTTTTGTTTTCTGGGGTTTTTTTTGTTTGTTTTTTGGGTTTTTGTTTTTGTTTTTGTTTTTTTTTTGAGAGAGAGAGAGGAGCAGAGAACCCAAAAAGGGACAGAGAGGGAGAGAGAGAGAAGCGGAGCTCACCTGAAGTGGGGCTCAAGCTCACAAACCATGAGATCATGACCTGAGCCAAAGTCCATTAACCACCTGAGCCACCCATGAGTCCCCTTAAAGTTCTTTGATGTCCAGAAGCAGGTCATCAGGGTGCTCTCCTGGACAAAGACAATTCCCTCTTTAAACAGAGCTCTAAGATGAACTAATAAAATATATTTCATCCTATTTATTATTTTTTAAAAAATTGAAAACTACTGGAAAGTCCAACAATAGTGAAGAGTTGCTGAGGTTACGGTGACTCCGTATGGTGCGAAAGTGGAGAGCCATTTTAATATTTCATTTTCAAATAATATGTAATGGTTGGCAAAATGTCCTCAGCATTATAAATAAAAATAGTCAGAAAAATAATTGGGTATACAATAATTGTATACACTTTGTGAACCAAAACATATATAAGTTCATGGACATTAATAAAAAAGATTGCAAGGAAATACACTAAATTGTTAACTGTAGTTTCTGGGTGGTGAGATTAATGATGGCATCTATTTTACCTTTAAACTTCTCTGAACTTTTTAATTTTTAAAGATGAATGCATGCTACTTTTAGAATGAGGCCAAATAGGGATATTTTGAAATATTTATTGGGAATTGACTGGAGGGATTTAAAATACCTAATTATCTTAGGGGGAGAAAAAGCAATCATTTATATTAAGTATTATATTAAGCTTCCAGCCTCTTAATTTTTTACCAGGATGAGAAATCAGGGCCTTCTGAGAAGGATGGCAGTATTTCCCATTGCTTTGCTGAGTATTTGCTGAAAGAGGGAGGGAGAGGGGGAAGGGAAGGGAGATAATGGAAGGGAGAGAAAGAGAGAGAAAGAGATTTACAACTGGAAAGTCATAAAAATTAGTTGATTGATTCTACGCTCTGAAATTCACAGACGGTAGGATTTTGCATTAAGTACAATTAATCTGTATTTGTAATACGATGATACAAAGTATCTCTATTATCACATGTGCAGTTTTTTTAATAAATTCTCTATCAAATATTGGTAATTTGGGGGGCGCCTGGGTGTCTCAGTTGGTTGAGTGTCTGTCTGACTTCTGATTTCAGCTCAGGTCATGATCTCATGGTCATGAGACAGAGCCCCACATCTGGCTCCACTCCCAGCTTAAGATTCTCTCTCTCCCTCTCCCTCTCCCTCTGCCCTCTCCCACTCACATGCTCTCTCTGTCTGTCTCTTTCCCAAAACACAAAACACAAAAATCAAATACTGGTAAATTGCAGAAGTAACGTGTTCTTTTTTAAACTACAAAACCATGAATATTTTTCTAAGAGAGCATGAAATCTACATTTTAGGGTCAGGTATATTTACAGTGTGATAATGGTCTCCTCTATGAAATGGTAATAGTCGTAACTATGTCACTGATAATTATCAACATAAGACCAAGAAAGTACCTCATTCTCCCTTTACTGCCAGCACAGCACTTTCCCTCTACATCATACATTTGCCCCTCTTTTCCCACTCCTCTACCCTCCCACCCACATCCCCCCAACCAATCCAAACCCCACTCACATTAAAGTGGATTCCCTGTAACATAACCATGGGACCATGGGCTAAGACAAACCATCCTGTTGCCCCAAGAACATGGAGGCACTGATTACCTCCATTGAGAAAGGCACTGGTTTCTAATTAACAAGCCAGTGTTCACTAAGAAAAAAAAGATGGGTAATGGGCTAAAACAGCTCTTACTAAGAAGTTTTGTCTTTCATAAAGTCTGAGGAACTGGAAAGCGGAAAAGCATTTTAGCTAATTGGCTTCAGATTCTCCTTTCATCCATTGGTTAAATCTATCAGAAATGAGAAAAGGATTTCTTGTTAGAGCATCTTCCGCGTTTGAAGCCAGCAACACCCTCTCTGTCGAGGCAGAGCTTGATTGGTGGGATGCAAAGGGGACTGTGTTTCCTGAAGGTGGGTTCGGTGCCACTTCAGGCAGAACCACCAAAGACCTTGTTAAAAGGCAGATCTCAGGATGTCCCCCAGAAATTCTGACTCAGAAAATCCAAGGTGAAGCCTGGGAATGCATATATTTTACAAGTGTCCTGGGGGTTCCTGGACCCGTGAAAAGTTGAGAACCATAGAGCAATGCTATTTGATGGTTTTAACAAACTCTTGGCAATTTATAAGTATGAGGGTCTGGTAAACTCCTAAGGCCCGTGGTTCCCTGGACCCACAAAATAGTGTTATCCTTTTGACAAAATACCTTGCTGTATGAACTACAGTCTTCTGAAAACTGGTGAAAAGGGGATGGGATTTCAAGACTTCATCTAATTTCTCTCCTTCCAGCGAGACTGAATTGAAATGTGGTGCCATCATGATTATACTTTCTGTTCCATTAGTTAAGAATCACTCATGATAATGGTAAATATTCCCAGAGCACATGGTTTAATGTATATTTTAATATATCGTTTGATGTGACTGTATAAATCACTAATCAAGATTATCTATGATTACTACACATGTATGTGTGTAGATATGTGTGGGCACATCAGCCTCTACACCGGTGGTAAGACCTGGACCCTAATTTTAAAAATCCTTTTTTCGGGGCACCTGAGTAACTCAGTTGGCTGAGCATACCGACTCTTGATTTTAGCTCAGGTCATGATCCCAGGGTTTGGATCGAGCCCTACGTCAGTCTCCATACTCAGCACAGAACCTTCTTAAAATCCTCTCTCTCCCTCTCTTTGCTCCTCTCCCCCACTCGCACTCTCTCTCTCTCTCTAAAATAAAAAAGAGAGAAAAAAAAAAGAAAAGGCGATTGTGACCATCATATTTTAAAAATATTTTTGGGGGCGCCTGGGTGGCGCAGTCGGTTAAGCATCCGACTTCAGCCAGGTCACGATCTCACGGTCCGTGAGTTCGAGCCCCGAGTCAGGTTCTGGGCTGATGGCTCGGAGCCTGGAGCCTGTTTCCGATTCTGTGTCTCACTCTCTCTGCCCCTCCCCCGTTCATGCTCTGTCTCTCTCTGTCCCAAAAATAAATAAAAAACGTTGAAAAAAAAATTAAAAAAATAAAAATAAAAATATTTTTTTCTGTGATTATAAACATAGTGCAGAGTTAGACAAAATGCAAACATACATCAAATATTTAAGAAAATTTAAATTTCATTTAAGAAAATGAAAATCTACCATAATCCCCCAAACAACCTAGATGTTTCTCAGTGTGTATATACATATGTGTGTATATCTTTTTTATACATATGGAGCATTCTTGGAACACTTTTTATGCATATGGAACATAATGGAATTCTATAAAATATAGTGTTATCTAAGTTGGCAATGGATGTTGAACATGTTTCCATGGTGGTACCTCCTTCTTTTTAATACCTGGATAGTATCCCAGTAAATGGCTGGATGTTGACTGTTTATTTAATCATTTTTGTAATTAGGTTCTTGTTCTTCCTTAGTCTTCAGATTTCGTCCCATTTGTCTCTTCCTCAAAATATCTTCCCTGACCCTTAAATTTCCTTTGTGTTCCTAATACACGCTCTCATTGTACCACAAGTCTTTCCACTGTTGTCTGAGCCAAGTCAAATTTTACCTGTACTTGTGTGACTATTCGATTCAAGTCTGATGCCTCTACTAGACTGTGAACGTCGTGAGTTCAGAGATGTGTCTATTTTTCCCCCACCGTATCCCCAGTGCCCAGCATCGTGTCTGGAAAATGGTAGGCTCTTAATAAATATCTTCCAAGCGAGCTAATTAATCTCTGCCCATTTCAAAAGCAGTTTCCGTGGGATAAATCTCTAAAGAAAATGTATTAGAAAACCTGAACCGAAAGGTATGAATACTGTTTTATTGTTAATAGCTTTTAGTTCATAATCATAAAAAGATTCATTATAGAAAAGCTTCACTCAGCTTTTTCAGATAAGGAATAGAATACATAAATATATAAGTATATATGAGTTAAAAATTAGTATTCATATTTTGGGGTTATGTACTAGAAATTTCTCCATAGAGGTGTACAATCAAAGAGTGCTAGGATCACCCCACTATAGAAAGAGATAAGGCCCCAGAAGCGGGGCGTTCAAAGCCCTCCACCATCCAACTCAACCTTCCCCTTTCAGCCTGCCTCCCAGTTTGTGGGCCACATAACCTGTAATTTAGTGGGGCCATATGTTCCCCTTTCCCCTGCCGCAATTCACATGTTCATACCTGGGATGGACTTCTCAGCCCTCCTGTCTTTTCACCACTAGATCAAATGTGATTTCCATCATAAAGCCTTCAGGATGCCCAGATTGGAATTAGTCCCTTTCTCGCTGGTGCTGGGAAACCCTTCCCTCCCAGTACTATTATTACTTACTGTGTGGGGACTAACATAGTTATTAGTAATGCTTGCCAATGTACCAGGCACTGTGCTAGGCTCAGGAGATCACTGTCTTTATAGACCTTTATTTAGTCTAAAGCAGGAGGAATGGAATGACAATAAATGTCTAATGAATATTACATTAGATATACCAATGATTTGAAATTAGGTTTCTGGGGTACCCACGTGGCTCAGTCAGTTAAACGTCCAACTCCTGATTTCGGTTCAGCTCATGGTCCCACTGTTCGTGAGATCAAGCCCCGATTGGGCTCGACAGCAAAGAACCCTGCTTGGGGATTCTCTCTCTCTCTCTCTCTCTGCCCCTCCCCTCACTCACTCTCTCTCAAAAATAAATAAATAAACTTAAAAAAAAATAAATTCAGGTTTAAGAAGTTTATTGCCCCCTCAAAATTTTATCTGCCAGTACGAGTAACTTCTGGAGAGTTGGAAAGTTTCGTTTGCAGCCATTATACTTCTGGGCTTTACTTAGGGGTTCAATTTAAGTGCCAGGCGAATGTGACTTCCTCATTCAGTGTTCTGTTTAAAATATCAGTGAGGACAGCTGGGTGGCTCAGCCGGTTAAGTGTCAGACTCTTGATTTCAGCTCAGGTCACTATCTCGAGGTTCCTGGGTTAGAGCCTGAGTCGGGCTCTGCACTGTTGGCACAGACATTCTCTGCTTGGGATTCTCTCTCTCACTCTCTCTCACTCTCTCAAAATAAATAAATTACATAAATAAATAAATAAAGGATCAATGCAGCAACCCTCCACTAAAACAGTAGAAAATGCTACCTCTACAAAGAAAACAGAGCAGGATTCGATCAGCTTAGGTTCCTTCTCACACCCGTCACTGGCGCCTGTCGCAAGTGGGTCCATCTTTGACTTTATCCTTAAACTTGATTAGAAAACGTACTTCTATCAAATTTCCCCGAGTGTTGCCCACGTTTCTGGGAATTCAGACCAAGTCTGGCAACGAGGGAAGGCTTCTCTTTTTTTTGGCAACAAGAAAAAAGACTTTGTGGTTTCTCACCGCTGCCAACGTCTTCCCACTTTTACAGCCAATAATTAGGCTATTTACCTTATTTAGGCTATCCGTGCTGGTGAATAAAATATATATTATCTTTATGGTAATATCCCATTTCCTCCGACCCTTTTGCCTCTCAACTCCTCACGCCAACTGCAGAGAACAACGTAACTAACCACATCCTCACACTGAGTAGAGAGGGCAAAACTTTTTTGTTCTTTTCGAATCCTGAAGCTTTCTGCACACCCAACTTCCCCTGTGCTCTCAAACCATTTCTTCTTTCCCGTTTGACAGAGAGGAGTTTCACTTTCTTTCTCTAGTAGTCAGTCCCCGCTTTATTTAGCCTTTTTCTTTTTACGAAGCCACTTCCCTTAGTAATTTCCTAATCATCTGCAATGTTTAAACTCCTCGTGATGCACACTTTCTTGCGAGCGTAGGGTCATCCGTCAAATCATTAAAGAATTTTCAGATGAATAAAAATATATTTAGAAGTGCTCCTGGATTTTAGATTTTCAAACGGAAATTTATCCCACTCGCCTCCCAAAACAAAGCAAAACTAAAAACCTGTACTGCTTGTTTTCTCCATTCTCACCACCCCCTGAAACATTATTAAATGTTAGACGCGGCCTTGGGGCGCCTGGGTGGCGCAGTCGGTTAAGCGTCCGACTTCAGCCAGGTCACGATCTCGCGGTCCGTGAGTTCGAGCCCCGCGTCGGGCTCTGGGCTGATGGCTCGGAGCCCGGAGCCTGTTTCCGATTCTGTGTCTCCCTCTCTCTCTGCCCCTCCCCCGTTCATGCTCGGTCTCTCTCTGTCCCAAAAATAAATAAAAAAAAAAAGTTGAAAAAAAAAAAAATGTTAGACGTGGCCCTAGTTTTTCGGTGATCCCTCAAGGAAACTGCTTTGATGCATTCATCTTTCATTCATTAATTCAATCAACACTGACAATGACTCTGAAGCAGGCGCTGGGATACACCATGGAGCTCACAGAGCAGCGGGAAGGGAGATTAAACCGAGCTTTGTGACAGCTGCCACGCTCAGCAGAATCTTAGATCCCTAAGCTAACTCTCTGCCAGACCCAACCAATAATCTGTTCTAGCCTTTTCCTCGCAACGTCACTGAGAATCATGACAGGCACCAGAAGAAAACAGTGCTGTTACTAATATGTTTGACACACAACATTTATGCAATTGATCTGTGAATCTCTTGAAATAATTTACAAAGAGAAAACTTGCCCCCCCCCCAAACTTTATATTCTAATATTTCTTACTTGAAAGTGTATTTCGGGGCTCCTGAGTGGCTCAATTGGTTAAGCGACCAACTTCGGCTCAGGTCACGATCTCACCATTCATGAGTTCAAGCCCAGCATCGGGCTCTATGCTGACAGCTCAGAGCCTGGAGCCTGCTTCGGAATCTGTGTCTCCCTTTCCCTCTGCCCCTCCCCTGCTCGCACCCTGTCTCTCTATTTCTCTGTCAAAAATAAACATTAAAAAAAAGAAAAAAAGAAAAGAAAGTATATTTCCTGGGGTGCCTGACTGGCTCAGTTGGAAGGGCATGTAACTCTTGATCTCAGGGTCATGAGTGCAAGCCCCATATTGGGTAGAGGTTACTTCAACAAATAAAACTATTTTTTTAAAGTGTATTTCCTGGGCACCTGGGTGGCTCAGTTGGTTAAGCATCTGACTTCGGCTCAGACCATGATCTCACAGTTCATGAGTTCGAACCCCACATCAGGCCCTGTGCTGACAATTCAGAGCCTGGACCCTGCTTTGGATTCCGTATCTCCCTCTCTCTCTGTGTCCCTCCCCTGCTCATGTTCTGTCTCTCTCTCTCAAAAATAATAAATAAAACATAAATAAATAAGTGTATTTCCTTTTATCATGTGGATTTACAAAATTTCATTCCATGGCTCCTATTCAATGAGTGAGGAGTGACTCACGTTTTTATAAAATAGGAAAAGATGGCCAAACGAGAAAACATTTCTTAGATGTGTAAAGCTTGGCGAAATGCCTGGAAACATTAACATCAGCCAAAAACATCAACCAAAACACCAACCAAAAGGATTTTCATGGTGAAAGAGTGACCTAGTGCCATAGAGCTATAGATCAAAGGAACTATTTTTAGTTTTTACAACGTTTATTGTTTGCTTTTTATAATTGTTTTAGTTTTATAAGTGTTAAGAGTTTTTATAATTATAATTTAATTTTTAGAAACGATCCATGAGCGAGCCCCTTTTGTGCAGTTGGAGACTCTAGTCCGAGCACTTCTGTCAGGAGCAGTGATCAAAAAAAAAAAAAGCCCGCAGAAAGATACCTCCTAAGAGATAGCAGTGCGTACCTGAGAAATGGGGAGCCGATAGGTATTCAGCTCTAAGCAGGTAGGAATAGCATGGAGAGCAACAATGACGGCCAGATATTTTATTCTTTAGAGGATGCTCAGCCATGATATTTATGGTTACATGATTACCATGTTCTACTCAGTTACTAAGTGCCTATGAGGGGGAGCTTTCTGACAGCAAATTAGTTGAACATTAAGATGGGAGGCATGCCTGGTACATTTTAGTCCTGCCCTAAGATGACTGACTCTTTGAATGTGTTCCCATTGTGTAAGCATTTCATTCTTAGTGCATTTTTCAAATTATATTTTGAAGGGAGAGTTCCGGAGTCTATTTTCCTGGACTGCAACCTCTGTCCCCCTTATTTGTTGTATCCCCAATACCCAGCAACGTGCCTGATAGACATTAGGTAGTTGATAAATGTTGATTGAATTAAATTTTCAAGTTGTATTAGTTGGTAATTTTCACAAAACGGCTCCATTAGATAAATGGAGATCCTGTGATAAAGAAAGGTTACTTTTGGGGGGTGGGGGGGCAAGGCAATAAAACATTAAGTCTTTGACTAAGGAGAAAGACCAAAATTACATCGAGACGTTCATCAAACCTCTATAGAAAGGTATTTTATTTTATTTTATTTGGATTACATTGTGTTGTTAAAGATCATAAGGTACTTTCAAAAATATAGAGTAAGATAAAATAATTAGTAATGCCAATAATTAGTAATACTTATAATAGTAAGTCCTGTTTAGACTATGGTGTTTACTCTTTTTTTTAATGTTTATTTTTTTTTTTAATTTTTTTTTTCAACGTTTTTTATTTATTTTTGGGACAGAGAGAGACAAAGCATGAACGGGGCAGGGGCAGAGAGAGAGGGAGACACAGAATCGGAAACAGGCTCCAGGCTCCGAGCCATCAGCCCAGAGCCTGACGCGGGGCTCGAACTCACGGACCGCGAGATCGTGACCTGGCTGAAGTCGGACACTTAACCGACTGCGCCACCCAGGCGCCCCATGTTTATTTATTTTTAAGAGAGAAAGAGATGGAGCACGAGTGGGGGAGGAGCAGAAAGAGAGAGGGAGACATAGAATCTGAAGCAGGCTCCAGGCTCCAAGCTGTCAGCGCAGAGCCTGATGCGGGACTCAAACTCACGAACTGGGAGATCATGACCTGAGCCGAAGTCGGACGCTTAACCGCCTGCTTAACCCAGGCGCCCCTATGGCGTTTACTCTTTAGATCACTTCCATATATATTTGGAAAGGCCTAACTATTTCTTAAATATTAAAACACAATGTAATAAATTAAGGCATTTATACTTTATTCTCTTTCCATCAAAAAATAGAGAGGGTAGTGTCTGCAAGAAGGGTGGAAAAGTTAGTGTAAAAATCTCTCGGTTCATATTTGAAAGCAGACATATCCTAGTTTGTTTTGTTCATTAAGTCCATGAAGCTCGACTCACAGATAATGAAGGCAAGTCACATGAGAACCTGGGTCCTCCGCGCCTTGTCAGGACCCTTCTAATTGTCGTATCTGGACAATCTTTACCCAGGTTCTGAATGGAGGGTGGAAGGTTTTGGCCCTGTGTCCAATGCACTAAACGCTCCATTTAATCTCTTACTCTAGGCTTCGGGAACCACAGGTCTGCAGGCTCAGTCGCTCCTGTACATTGACATAAGGAAACAGTAACAGGGGCGCCTGGGTGGCTCAGTCGGTTAAGCGTCTGACCTCAGCTCAGGTCACGATCTCGCGGTCCGTGAGTTGGAGCCCCGCGTCGGGCTCTGGGCTGATGGCTCAGACCTTGGAGCCTGCTTCTGATTCTGTGTCTCCCTCTCTCTCTGCCCCTCCCCCATTCATGCTCTGTCTCTCTGTCTCAAAAATAAACGTTAAAAAAAATTTTTAAAAGAAATAAAAAAAAGAAAAGAAACAGTAACAGCGGCACACATACATCATTTGTGTCCCAGGATACACGCCATGTTGGGACAACAGATCAACCTGCCGTCTAACAGACTCCTGACTATTATAATCCCCTCCTGCCTTCCACATCTGTGCCTTCTCTGTATTCACCAAGTGTCTGGGATTTGTGCAGATGATCTCGTTGTGTGCCTCTTCAGAAAGCCATACGTTTTATGGGAAAGAAACCAGGCTTAGACTGCAATAAATCCACCTTCATTACACATCAAAGCTTAGCGAATTCATCTAGTGCGTGTGTTATCTTGTGCCCCGTCTGCCAGAGCACACACTGAAGTCTTTTCTTTCAACCACGTGTGTTTAATGATGCATCCCCCTCCGTGTCCAGAAACTTCCTTTCGTCTTTAGAACGACAATCAGTATCCTGCCCATTTTGTCCCTGTGGCTTTTTCAACACGTCCTTCCAGTGGAGCCCAAACAAACAAAACAGAAAAAACCTTTCCAACGTACCATTTGAACTAGTCAGAGTTGGGAACAAATTGAGAGAAATATTCAAAGAAGATTGCGGCACATACACAAATATTTTCTCAACTTTCTTTAAAGGTAAGATACTTTACTTCTAGGGCCACCCGGGGTGGCTCAGTTTGTTAAGCGTCCGACTCTTGATTCCGGCTCAGGTCATGATCTCACGGTGCCTGGGATCGAGCCCCACATCGGGCTTCATGCTAATGGTGCAGACCCTGCTTAGGATTTTCTCTCTCCCTCTCTCTCCGCCCCTCCCTCGTGCAGGTGCGCTCTCTTTATCTCTCTCAAAAAATAAATAAACATTAAAAAAAAAGTACTTTACTTCTTGGCCTACACTGTGGGTGTAGACGAAGTGGTGTGCGTATACGTTTGTATGTATTTTAAAAAGCAGTAAACAGAAAATATTAATACAATGTGACCAAACATCCTGTGAAATCTACTTTGACTTTTCATTTAAAACAAACCAAAACAGGGGCGCCTGGGTGGCTTGGTCGGTTAAGCGTCCGACTTCGGCTCAGGCCGTGATCTCACGGTCCGTGAGTTCGAGCCCCGCGTCGGGCTCTGTGCTGACAGCTCAGAGCCTGGAGCCTGTTTTGGATTCTGTGTCTCCCTCTCTTTCTGCTCCTCCCCTGTTCATGCTCTGTCTCTCTCTGTCTCAAAAAAATAAGTAAACGTTAAAAAAAATAATAAAAAAAAAATAAAACAAACCAAAACAAAAAAAATCAACAATGCTTTTGTTTTCACAGAAGACACTAGAACCATCAGAAAGTATTTAGTCTGTTTTCGGTATGTCTTCTTCCAGCGACAGGGAACACCAAAATAAGGGTTCTTTCAGCCCAGACTATCACATCACGATGTATCTGCATCCTAAAGACCAGGGGCCTTTCGAAACAATCATTACATTGTCCTTCCAGCAATAATACACTGTAACACTTTGCAATTGTTTCCCTAGAGTCAGAGGGATCCATCCGGTGGTAGTAGCCACAGGCGAAACAGGCAGCAACACGGGTGTAAACACATCCTTTAGAGCTTCTCAAGGGGAAATGCAAAAATAGATAATGTAAGAACCACAGGACAAAGTCTTACAGGCTATTTTAACCAGGCTTGAGTTGTAGGTGGTACTTTCCAGAAAATTAGAATCAAATAAAATAGGTCCTTTCCCTCAAGAGTCTAAAATCTATGCCGCTAAAGCGTGTATGTATTCGGTCTCGCTCTAAACCGCCCGTTTATAGGAGCGCCGGGAGCTCCAAGATTCCTCGGTCCCCAAGGAGTGACAAAGTGGCCTGTTCAGAAACCCTCAGTGGCTTCATAGCAGTTCAAACACCACTTTGCTTCACCCCACGTTCGGATTCCCTTACTCCCGGCTCCTACCCCTTCATCAGGAGGATGGGGGTGAGATTCGACCTCTTTTCTCCTTCAGTTATGCGCTTGATTCGACCAAACGGAGGGGAAAGAGATGTTTTGAGGCGGGGGAAGAAACAGATGATGTGCAGACTTCGGGTCTATTTACAGTCATAGCCACTGAGCCAACGAAATCTGACATTGCTGACTGAAAAGAAATGACCTGTCAAATCTTCATTAGGCCCAGGATCCACAGAGTTCAGTGGGTGAGACCGTTATCATTCTGTAGGCCCGGTCATAGTGAGCCTCGGGTCTCTATACCCCTCCTCAGAAGAAACATAAGAGGGGCACCTGGCTGGCTCCGTTGGAGGAGGGTGCGACTCTTGATCTCGGAGTTGTCGGTTCGAGCCCCACTTTGGGTGGTAGAGATTATTTAAAAATAGAATCTTTAAAAAATTAAAGAACCAAGATAAAGGAATCACAGGTTGAGTCCTGGTACCTCATTTTTTACGTCCTGGTGCTAAGCTGTTGTTATACCTGCTGTGCTCGCATTCACCCACCAGGCTTAGACTGCAGTTTGTCCTGACGATAAGGGCCAGGGCAGAATCAGACTCAAGTCATGATGGTCCAGCCAAGGTAGGGACAGTCGTGTTCAGTTTTGTTTTGCTTTTTTTCAGTCGCTTCATCATTTTTGTCAGATCATTCGGATCACTATATGCTCAATTTAGAAAATTCCAAGAGTATACATAATTATAAAGAAGTAAAATAATGCCGCCACCTGGAGACAAAAGCCTGTTTTGTGTAGTACAGAATACTTTTTCCTGGTTAGTTTAGGAGCTTACTTACCATCAGCGGAATGGGTAGCAAATCTTTACAAAGCCATGGTGTTGTTTCTCTGGTTTCACCTGGACAGCACTGGAATGTGGTGGTATTTCTCTCAGGACATTGTAGCCATCTATTTTCTTGTCTGCCATGACTTGTTCTTGAGGGAGTGTCTATCACATAGTAGTTGTTCAATAAACACTTCCTTTTTTTTTTTTTTTTTTTTTTTAGTTTATTTATTTCGAGAGGGAGAGTGAGCAGGGGAGGGCCAGAGAGAGAGAAAGAGCGTGATAAAGAATACCCAGCAGGCCCCATGGCAACAGCACAGAGCCTGACACAGGGCTCGAGCCCACAAACTGTGAGATCATGACCTGAGCCAAGACCAAGAGTTGGACACGCAACTCGCTGAACCACCCAGGCGTCCCTCAATAAACATTTCTTAACGGAAGCAAATGAAATCAATCTAATCACCCAGCCATGGACTCCCAGGTAGACTTGGAAGCCAGAATCAAAAGTTTCGTTCTGGTTCACAGTTGTAGCCAAGAGCAAATCGAGTTTTATCTGCTAAGGAATATTTATTTTGCTTTCAAAGTACAACATCTACCCTCTTTTTTTTTTTTCAACTTTTTTTTTTTTTTTTTTAATTATTTTTGGGACAGAGAGAGACAGAGCATGAACGGGGGAGGGGCAGAGAGAGAGGGAGACACAGAATCGGAAACAGGCTCCAGGCTCCGAGCCATCAGCCCAGAGCCTGACGCGGGGCTCGAACTCACGGACCGCGAGATCGTGACCTGGCTGAAGTCGGACGCTTAACCGACTGCGCCACCCAGGCGCCCCTCATCTACCCTCTTAAACTTGAATTCGCTTCATGGAATTTTCCATCTCTGTCGATTCTGACATCTCATAAATGTCCAGGGAGAGAAAAAGAGAAAAAAAAAGTCACAGAATGATCGGTATTTAACAATTTCTAATTAGAGTATTTCCCATTGTCAGCACAGATATCTTATTTTCAAACTTTGTTCATAACTCCGGTGGGGGGAAAAAAAATCAAAGGCACATGGGATATATATGAGAGATCCAGACCTAAAAGGACAGGATGTGGGCTTAAAACTTGGCTCTGGCATTTTCTTTTCCCAACTTAAACGTCCTTTGGTGGGGGGCGGGGGGAGGCGGGGTGGGGGTGCTGGGTGGCTCGGTCAGTTAAGCATCCAACCCTTGACTTCAGCTCACGTCGTGATTTCACGGCTCGTGGGTTCAAGCCCCATGTCGGGTTGTGTACTGACAGTGTGAATGAAACCTGCTTCGGATTCTCTCTCTCTCCCTCTCTGTCTGCCCCTCCCCTGCCCATGCACTCTCTCTCTCTCTCTCTCTCTCTCTCTCAAATAAGTAAATAAACGTTTAAAAAAGTCGCCCTTGGTTTCTTCGTTGGTGAAATTAGTAAATATCCACAAATAGCTGACTGAATCACACTCCCTTGCTGGGATGAATCGGCAAAGACACACGATTCTTACTCTGAGACCTAAGACGTGGGTGGAAAAGTTTGAAACAGTGGTGAGCAGTCCCATCTGGGCGTGTCCTGGGGGAAGGACAGCTGACTGACCACCCAAGTGACACCAGTTCCAATTGACTCTTGTCCAGGACATAGCCCACCCACCCGCACTCTCAAAAACTCATTCCTGGGGCGCCTGGGTGGCGCAGTCGGTTAAGCGTCCGACTTCAGCCAGGTCACGATCTCGCGGTCCGTGAGTTCGAGCCCCGCGTCAGGCTCTGGGCTGATGGCTCGGAGCCTGGAGCCTGTTTCCGATTCTGTGTCTCCCTCTCTCTCTGCCCCTCCCCTGTTCATGCTCTGTCTCTCTCTGTCCCAAAAATAAAAAAAAATAAAAAAAATAAAAAAAACGTTGAAAAAAAAAAAACTAATTCCTGTCACCGTCCAGAGTTGCCTGGGCTCAGGGGGCTGATGTGCCCTGACATCACAGGAGGTGACGGTGATAAATCTCCAGGCCATGTGGTTCATTTACAACAAAAAATAGCGCGTGGGTGACCTGTGCCCACAATGTCTCCTCCACCCCAGCCGAGTCTCCCCTCCACTCGCCCACGGTAAGTGGGCTACGTGGAAAACAAATATGTGAGGATGTTGTTTTGTAAGCCTAGAATCAGAACAAGAGAAATTAGTTGTATAATTCAAAGGTTCAAGGGTATCGAGGGTTTGGGTTCCGTCCATTGCACTGAACTCTTCTGTTGTCCCAGTAAAATGAAACCCTTTCAGGCATTGTTATCGGTAACAATCTGATCTGGATGTACCGTGACTGAATGTGGCAGTCAGATTTTAGTGCTTGGAGTGGTTGGACCAGAAAAGTTCAGCTTGTCGGCCAGATTCCTTGCATTTTAAAAACATATACGTTGTTGGGACCCCTGAGTGGCTAGGTCGGTTGAGCGTCCGACTTCGGTTCAGGTCATGATCTCATGGTTCGTGAGTTCGAGCCCCGCGTCAGGCTCTGTGCTGACGGCTCAGAGCCTGGAGCCTGCTTCAGATTCTGTGTCTCCCTCTCTCTCTGCCCCTCCCCTGCTCGTGCTGTCTCTCTCTGCTTCTCAAAAATAAATAAACATTAAAATAAAAATTAGAAAGAAAAAACCCACAAAGCTACGTTTCTTTTTAAAAATGTATGCTGTTTAATGAAAATAGAGGGAAAAACCTATATTGATCTAAAAAATGCAGCCTGACTGCCAGGATCCTTAAACAAACACAATCTTAAACTGCCCAGAGCCAGGTAGGGTGCGGTGCTGTGAATCGCCCACCTTTAGCCTCCTGACCACACCCATGGCTGGAGAGACAGAGCTTGACGAAGCGGGTAGAGGAAAGAGACAGACCAAGTGACACAGACGTGGCCTGGGGTAGACTTGAGAACCCAGTTGCCGGGCTCACCTGTCTCCATCCCTTGGCGAGGAAACCAAATGTTGCCAATTGTTCAGTTTCACTTAGTTCATCTAAGTGTCCATCCCTCTCTTGGTATTTCTACCTTCTTTTCAACGTTTTTTTTTTTTTTTTTTTTTTTTTTTAATTTATTTTTGGGACAGAGAGAGACAGAGCATGAACGGGGGAGGGGCAGAGAGAGAGGGAGACAGAATCAGAAACAAGCTCCAGGCTCCGAGCCATCCTGACGCGGGGCTCGAACTCACAGACCGCGAGATCGTGACCTGGCTGAAGTCGGACGCTTAACCGACTGCGCCACCCAGGCGCCCCGGTATTTCTACCTTCTAATAAAATCATCAGTGATGTGGTTTGGGAGTGATGGGGTGGGGCAGAGGAGTGGGGGGAGCGGTCCAGAGCCAACGGCCGAGAAAGAATTCTTAAAACATCTTTGGTGCAAAAATGTGGTTTTATTAAAGCTCGGGGACGGGATCCGTGGGCAGAAAGAGCTGCCCCGGGATTGTGAGGAGAGACTTGGGAGTTGGGGGCCGGAGGGGGTGGGGTGGGTAAAGGCCAGGCTAAATTCCCAAAAGGATTTTCGTGTGCTAAAGAGCACTCACGAGAAGATCGTGGAGGCCTAGCTATTGTCAGGCTAAGGTTGTTTCTTCCGCCAGCAAAGCATTGACCTTAAGACAGTAGGGGGTTCCTGGAGAAGATGTTCTGCTCTGTCCGTCTCAAGTATTTGTCAATGGGCTGCAGGTTATAGGGAAATTTAATTTTATCTACCATTTTCTTCTGCCTTTGTTTCCCACTACGATCAGTGGGAGCACCTACAGGGCCACTTAAAAATAATATATAAAATCTCTTCAATTCCCAACACTTCAAGTCGGCAAATTGACAAGCAAGTTAACCCTACCAACCAACTGACATATTTATAGACTGGTTTCTATTTAAATATCTGTGCAGAGGGGCACCTGGGTGGCTCAGTCGGTTAAGCGTCCGACTTCGGCTCAGGTCATGTTCTCACGGTCCGTGAGTTCGAGCCCCGTGTCGGGCTCTGTGCTGACAGCTCAGAGCCTGGAGCCTGCTTCAGATTCTGTGTCTCCCTCTCTCTCTGACCCTCCCCCGTTCATGCTCTGTCTCTCTCTGTCTCAAAAATAAATAAACGTTAAAAAAATTTAAAAAAATAATAATAATAATAAATAAATAAATGTTAAATATATATATATATATATATATATATATATATATATATATCTGTGCAGAGAGGGGCACCTGATATATATATATATATATATCTGTGCAGAGAGGGGCACCTGGCTGGCTCAGCTGATAGAACATTAGACTCTTGACCTCAGGGTCATGAGTTCAAGCCCCAAGTTAGGTGGAAAGCTTACTTACATTAAGTAAATCGAAAAATGAAATAAATGGGTCTGTAGAGAGAGCTACAACCATCTTTTATTGAACTCTCAGGCTTTCTTGTTTGACAAAGTGTAGCACCAGATGATAAAAGGAGCTTACGACTCCAAGGCTAGGACAGATGCCAAGATGGAGAATTGAGAAGATCAGAAAGAAAATCTGGGAAACGTCTAAAAAGACAAAAGGAGGGGAAGTGTTCATTAACTCACTGGGGGAAATCCTTCCACAACGTATGCATATCAGACCATTGTGCTGCACACCATAAATATTTTACAATTTTATTTCAACTCAATATGCTGAAAATAAATAAAACAAAATGACATCTTCCATTGACAAAAAAGAGACAGGAAAGAAGGAAATTTTGTTTTCTTCTTGCCAAAAGTAAGTAAATTTTTAAGGCGTGGCTGCATTTACCTTTTGCTTAAATTTAATTTTTATGGTCATCGTCCTGATTCTATAAGTGACAGAATGAACACCTGCAGAAAGGAGAGGATTTTTTTTTTTATTTTTTTGATAATGTTTATTTTTGAGAGAGAGAGAGATGGAGTGCGAGCAGGGGAGGGGCAGAGAGAGAGGGAGACACAGAATCCAAAGCAGGGTCTAGGCCCTGAGCTGTCAGCACAGAGCCGGACGCGGGGCTCGAACCCATGAACGGTCAGACCTGAGCTGAAGTCGGCTGCTTAACCGACTGAGCCACCCAGGTGCCGAGGAGAGGCCTTTTATAGGTTGAAAGATGCTGGAGGGAGGGAGGGGAGAGGCAGTTAACCACCCCGCCTTGACTGAAGGTGCAAAATGGCTTTAAATCTCGTAGAGGCTTAAAGATAAAACTCTGATGATCCAAGTTGTGAACTTAGGATATTCAGGAGGCAGCTGCAAGGAACATGGGAAAAGGAAGCTGCCTTTCATCAGGACGGTGACTGTGGCTACCATCGGTTTAAACACCTTGTGCTTTGTGGCAAACAAGCAACAAACCTCTCGTTTTCCCCACCAGTGTGTCTAAGTACTTCCTGTACACCCAAATCAGCTGGGGACTGAGACACCTTTTTAAGTGTCAGACTTGTCTTCTAATCTGGAGGGAAGTTTGGCCCATGATAGTGAAAGACACTAAAAATCCCTCATTCCACTAAAAAGATGGATAAGGGGTAACCTCTCCAAATACGAGATTTAGCTCTCAGGTGGTACAACGTGAGGCTTATTATCACGGAACAATTATTAGGATTAAATGAAGCAGAGATCCTTGATGCCTTTCCTCGTCGCGATCTACTGATTAAAGCGACAGTGAGCTTAACGCTAAAGTACAACGGTGTAGTCCCTGTTGTGTTCGAAACAAAAGAGGTGACCTTTTCCGTCAGAGACAAATGTGTATACTTTGAAATCTTCATTCATGCTGCCCTTAAAAAGGCATCACCTTCCATCTCATGAACATCAAACATCTTCTAATTCTGATCCATCATTTTAATTTTCTTTTTAAGGGGGCTCCATGCCCAACGTGGGGCTTGAAGTCACAACCTCCAGAGCGAGAGTCACATGCTCCACTGACTGAGCCAGCCAGACGTCCCTGATCTATCATTTTATTACTTTAATACATTTTTCAACGTTTACTTATTTATTTTGTGAGTGAGGGAAAGCACAAACAGGGGAGGTACAGAGAGAGAGGGAGAGAAAGGATCCCAGGCAGGCTCTGCGCGGTCAGTGCAGAGCCCGACGTGGGGCTTGAACTCACGAACCGCGAGATCGGGACCTGAGCCGAAATCAGGAGTCGGACGCTTAACCGACGGAGCCACTGATGCACTAAAAGCTGAACGTATCAGATTAACGATAACTCTGGGTGGCCTCCCTGTGTCCATATCTTCAGCTCAGAGCCTAATTGGACAAAAAAGGAAGCAGTTTGGGGCAGAAGCCCCTTTTGGACAGAATCATGAAGCATTTGATGAGGGAGGACTGCCATTCGCTCTGTGTTTGAGACACGAAGCCAGCAACAGTCCCTGCCCCATGTCACATCCATGAATCGAATCTGGACAGTCCTGCCACATGTCAGCTGTGCTGTGGAAATCAAGGCCCCGGGTCTTTGCCGTGCTTTACCAGAGCAAGATCGGATATCATTTCATTTCAGTGTTCCTCCTCACCCGATGTCCATAATGAGGTCCCTGGGATACTGAGGAAAGGTTGAGCTGTATGACCTTTTTCAAAAGATCTTCACGTCCAAGGAGTTTCTGTTTTTTTGTTTTGTTTTGATCGTTATAGCTGGGTGCTTAATGATAAATTAGAGCTATCTGGAAAATTCATCTAGAACACATGATTCTCTTATAGTGCTAGATGAATCCGTCACCAGTGGACCTTGTTAAACTTAGCAGAAAAGAAAATGGCCTTTGTTCTTGTATAGCATATGCAAAAGTATACAATTTGTCTAAGGAGATATTCTGTAACTCACCTAAGAAGCACAACATGGAAGGATGTAATAAACATTGTTTTCTCTGTTCTAAATCCGAAGCGCCTAAAACCAACGAGAGACACAAATATCAGTGAGAGAATCATAAAGCACACAAACGATTGGAGATCTCCCGCAAATAGGCACACAGAACTTGTTTATGGTTTGTATTTTAATTGGTATCTTTACTGCACTTAAAAGCCAGCAAGGGGCACAGCTATGATATATCACAGTTTTCCTTTCATTAGGTGGAACACCAGCCCATTTCAAAGTCTGTACAGGGTTTCTGTGGATAGCTAAAGTTTTAAGAATTTTACTTTGCTGACGAAGGTGGACTTTTTTTTAAAAAATCACTTTTTTTTAAAGATAGGAACAGAATTCATTGTAATCATTTATGCAGAAAAGTATCCCTTTGTCACAGTTAAAAAAAATTTTAGTTTACTTATCTTTTGATAGAGAGGGAGAGAGAGCAAGCAGGAGAGGGGCAGAGAGAGAGGGAGAGAGAGAATCCCAAGCAGGCTCAGCACTGTCAACGCAGAGTCTGATGCGGGGCTCGAACTCATGAACCGTGAGATCATGAACTGAGCCAAAATCAAGAGTTGGGTGCTTGGCTGACTGAGCCACCCAGGCACCCCTCCCTTTGTCACATTTTTTAATCTATCTGCACGGCCTTTTTTTCTTGGTATATTTTTATTTTTTTATTTATTTTTTTTTAATTTTTTTTTCAACGTTTTTTATTTATTTTTGGGACAGAGAGAGACAGAGCATGAACGGGGGAGGGGCAGAGAGAGAGGGAGACACAGAATCGGAAACAGGCTCCAGGCTCCGAGCCATCAGCCCAGAGCCTGACGCAGGGCTCGAACTCACGGACCGCGAGATCGTGACCTGGCTGAAGTCAGACGCTTAACCGACTGCGCCACCCAGGCGCCCCTCTTGGTATATTTTTAATAAGGTATCTCGAAATTTTGCCATATGCTAATCTGCAGGGTTGTGGATTTTCTTTCTTAATCCTGTTTGACGTCTTGGAAAATTTTGGACTTTTTGAAAAAAATTTCAAGGGGGTTTGACTCGGCTGACAGAAAACTAACATAATGGGACATTTTAAACGGAAGGATTTATTTTTGTTTTAAGAGAAATGGCTAATAGAAAATGAATTCCTATTAAACCAAAGATTTTTACCTATTGCACTGGTTCAAGACATGTATAATGAGATATGGACATTTTATAATAGAGCCCTTATCAGCAATGAGTTTATGGTTGGTTCTAAAGGACATCATTTAACACAGGTTCCCCCTCCTTCCTCCCTTCCTTCCTTTTTCACTTGTGAAATCCTCACTTAATATTTTATACTGCGTAGAGTGTTTGGGGCTACGAGTCCCACAGTTAGCTACCTCCTTTTCAGTTGTTTATGGCACACAGGGCCAGGGGTTAGGCTCTGTCCCTGCATAAATTACGAGAAAAGCAAGAACCTAGCACTTATTAATGCATTTTGTTCACTGATACAAGGAAGTCATTCTCAAGCTACACGCTCAAAGAATATTGATTTTCTTGCACAGAACCAAGATATTCTGTCCCCTAAAAATTAAACTGTGATGGAAAAAAAAAATTTTTTTAAGGGGCGCCTGAAGGGCTCAGTCGGTTAAGCATCTGACTTCGGCCCGGGTCGTGATCTCACGATTCGTGAGTTCAAGCCCAGCATTGGACTCTGTGCCGACAGCTCGGAGCCTGGAGCCTGCTTTGGATTCTGTGTCTCCCTCTCTCTCTGCTCATGCTCTGTCTCTCTGTCTCTCAAAAATTAATAAGTGCTAAAGAAAAAAAATTAAAAAGAATTAAACTTTTTCGCAACTCAAATGAAAATTTAGGTTGATGATAGTTTTCTCTGTTGGTCTTTATAGAGTTGTCTTTTTCTTAAATCTTTGACTCTTGCTATAAATTGTATATAGGCATTATTTGTCTATTAGAGACAGTATCTGATGTAACACAAAAGTATATATTTAATTCTTACATACTTACTCTATCCATATCTCATGGTATTCCATTAAAAAGCCTCATGAGCCCTGGGTGTTGTATGGAAACCAATTTGACAATAAATTGTATTTTAAAAATAAATAAATAATAAAAAACAATAAATCAATCAATCAATCAATCAATAAATAAATAAAAAGCCTCACAATTTCTAGATGCTTTGCCACATGAAAGCATTAGAGAACCACTAATATAACTCTGCTATTAACTAACATTAAACATTTTGACTGAACTCTGATTTTTATTGATAAGAATGTAAAATACACGTACATAGTGTGTATATGTAAAAACAGCTCACATTTAATTATGACGTTTTATTTTATTTTATTTTATTTTTTAATTTTCATTTTTTAATCTTTATTTATTTTTGAGAGAGAGAGAGAATGACAAAGTGAGAGCAAGGGAGGAACAGAGAGAGAGAGGGAGACGCAGAATCCAAAGTAGGCTCCAGGCTCCGAGCTGTCAGCACAGAGCCGGGCACGGGGCTCAATCCCATGAACCGAGAGATCATGACCTGAGCCGAAGTCGGACGCTTAACCGACTGAGCCACCCAGGCGCCCCTAATTATGACATTTTTAAATAGGACAAGTATTTTGGGGTGCCTGGGTGGCTCAGTAGGTGAGGCGTCTGACTCTTGATGTGTCTCAGATCATGAGCCCAGGATTGTAGAATCGAGTCCCAGATCAGGCTCCACGCTAAGCATAAAGATTCTCTCTCTTTTTCCCTCTGCCCCTCTCCCCCACTCGTGTTCTCTCTTTCTCTCTCTCTCTCAAAATAAAAATAAAATAAAATTGAACAAGGGGCGCCTGTGTGGCTCAGTTGGATAAGCATCCGACTTCGGCTCAGGTCATGATCTTATGGTTCGTGGGTTCAAGCCCTGCGTCAGGCTCTGTGCTGACAGCTCAGAGCCTGAAGGCTGCTTCGGATTCTGTGTCTCCCTCTCTCTCTCTCTCTGCCCCTCCCCTGCTTGTGCTCTGTCTCTCTCTCTCTCTCAAAAACAAACATTAAATTTTTTTTTAAATAAATAAAATTGAACGAGTGTTTTGACATCTGCCCCTCCCTCAACAGAAAATACATTTTGAGCAAAGTGCAAACTGATGTATGAGTTTGCAGGTCTTCTCGATCCGTGTCACTGGTACCCATAATAAGGCTCATTCAAACCCTTTTCCTTGTGTATTCATTTTGTCCTTACTTGCTTTTAACCACTGGGGATGTAGTTTCTTTCCTATTTAGCTGACGGGTGCCTCTTACAGTTTGGGTTTCAATCACCCCCTCACAGATGTGTTGTCATTTTTCCCAGGAAAGTCCACGTTGGTCTTTTTGGTACTGTCTTGTCTCCCAGCTCACTGGAAAGACCCTCGACGGCTCACTCCCCTTCCCTCTGAATGGACAGAGCTCTGCGTTGGCGATCTGGCTCTACTTCGGTGGTTCTCAAACTTGGCTGCACATTAGAATCACCTGGGAACCCTTTAACACCATCCCCCCTCTACTCCCACCCCCCACCCCCCCCCCCAATTAAATTACAGTTTTGGTCTGAGATCCAGGCAGCCTTTTTTTTTTTTGTGATCCACTGTATTTTTTTATTTTTATTATTATTTTTTAAATTTACATCCAAGTTAGCATAGAGGGCAACAATGATTTCAGGAGTAGATTCCTTAGTGCCCCTCGCCCATTTAGCCCATCCCCCTCCCACAACCCCTCCAGCAACGCTCAGTTTGTTCTTCATATTTATGAGTCTCTTCTGTTTTGTCCCCCTCCCTGTTTTTATATTATTTTTGTTTCCCTTCCCTTATGTTCATCTGTTTTGTCTCTTAAAGTTCTCATATGAGTGAAGTCATAGGATTTTTGTCTTTCTCTGACGGACTAATTTCACTTAGCATAACGCCCTCCAGTTCCAGCCACGTAGTTGCAAATGGCAAGATTTCATTCTTTTTGATTGCCGAGTAATACTCCATTGTATATATATACCACATCCTCTTTATCCATTCATCTATCAATGGACATTTGGGCTCTTTCCATACTTTGGCTATTGTTGATGGTGCTGCTATAAATATGGGGGTGCATGCGTCCCTTCGAAACAGCACACCTGTATCCCGTGGATAAATGCCTAGTAGTGCCATTGCTGGGTCGTAGGGTAGTTCTATTTTTAGTTTTTTGAGGAACCTCCATACTGTTTTTCCAGAGTGGCTGCACCAGCTTGCATTCCCACCAGGCAGTCTTTTTAAAAGATCTCCAGGTGATTCTGGAATGTGTTGCCAAGGTTATAAACCACGGCTCTAGACGGAGGTCTTACCTACATACTATAGCTGGCCTCTGCTGACTTCTCTAATACAGCATGATGCAGGGAGAACCATCCCCTTAAACCACCCTCCTAAATAAAACCTCAATGAATAAAACAAAACAACTATTAAGTCAGAGTTCATGTGATTTATGCCTGCTCACCCCCACATTTTTCAAGTCAGCTCTCCAAGCTTAGAATATAAGGACAAAGGAGGTAAAACAAACACAAACAAACAAAGGCAATGAACGATCCTGACTATCTTATGAACTTTGCCATTATTCTTTAATGTTAGTTTTGCATATGAGTGACCGAAGCTGTTTTTAAACTTCTTACAAGTTTCGTATAGTTGTGGTTCTTCATTCAGTTTCATTCAGTCTGAATCATAAAATCCGAATTAAAACTTTCATTGTTTGTTTATCCAAAGCTGTGTAGACTGTAAAGTTCTCAGGAGCAATCGCTACCCCTTTTTCATTCATGTATCCCAGTGTCCAAGAGAGGCCCGAACCCTGAGTCACAGCCCTTCAATAAATCAATTCGTTAGGCCATTAACCCACAAATGGACAAATGCTGGGATGTGGAGAGCTAAGCACTTACTGAAGTCAAATCAGATAGAAGTTCACAGCTAAGGGCAGGTGGTGTATAATTACAACCCATGCACAGCTATCAGGAAGGAAATCAAGATAAATTCAGGCAACATGTCCCAAATTTCTGGTCATTTGTCAAAGGAGGTGATTATAAAGATATACGTGGACATAGTTAAGTAACTAGGAAAAGCCAAGGATAATAAAAAGTCAAAGCAAATGACATGCATAGGTTGAATTACATACTTTCACAGAAGATTGAGACATTGTGCCCACTGAGAAAGCTCCATGGACTCGAGATAAACCTTTTAAAAAATATTTATTTATTTATTTGTAAGAGAGAGAGAGAGAGAGAGAGAGTGCACAGGAGCAAGACAGAGAGACAGAGAATCCTAAGCCGACTCCACACTAACAGCACAGAGCCAGATGCGGGGCTCGAACTCACGAACCACAAGATCATGACCTGGGCCAAAGTCAGACACTTAACTGACTGAGCCATCCAGGCAGCCCTTGAGATAAACCTTTAACTACAGGCAGGATTTAGAAATGATAGAAGGAACAGCCACCTTCGGGACAGGAGAACGGCAGAGGCCAAGGATGGGAGTCAGGGGTGAATGTGGGGCAGGCTCGAGATGCAACAAGTCCTTGTTGGACCTGACTTGTTGGTCAGTCAAGCTGGGTCAGAAGTTTCCTGGCAGGGAAAATGGAGTCTGGGTATTTTCTTTAAATCTTTGGAGGGTGTGTGTGTGTGTGTGTGTGTGTGTGTGTCTGTCTGCTGGTAGAAAGTATGTAAGTGAAGAACCAGAAACTTGAGTCAATTTTTATTACTACAGTAGTCTAGGTGATAAGCATCTGGCAATGGGTGTACACGATAAGAACTAAAAAAAAAAAACATATGGAGCGTCTGGGTGGCTCAGTCAGTTAAGCATCTGACTTCAGCTCAGGTCATGATCTCAAGGTTCATGAGTTCAAGCCCCGCATTGGGTTCCATGCTATCAGTGTGGAACCTGCTTCGGATCCTCTGTCCCCTTCTCTCTCTGCAACACCCACCCCCCACGCTCTCTCTCTCTCAAAAATAATAAATATTAAATAAATAAATAAATAAATAAATAGAGGCACCTGGGTGGCTCAGCGGGTTAAGCCTTGAGCTCGGCTCAGGTCATGATCTCACAGTCCATGAATTCGAGCCCCGTGTTGGGTGCTGTGCTGACAGCTCAGAGCCTGGAGCCTGCTTCGGATTCTGTGGCTCCCTCTCTCTCTGCCCCTCCCCTGCTTGCAGTCTTCCTCTCTCTCTCTCTCTAAAAAATAAACATTAAAAAATAAATAAACAAACAAGAAAGAAAAGGTATGACAGCAAGAAGCATTTAAGATGAAGAATCCATGGGATTTCAGGACGGTTGTTGTCTATGAAACAAAGGAAAAAGAAGAGACCAAGATGATTGTGAGGTTTAGTATCTAAATGATACTCTGCAGATCGGGAGACTGAAGGAAAACAGATCTCTCAGCATTCGAAGACACCATCTAGAAGCCTCTTGTAAGGATTATAATGATAATCTCAGCTACACAAGGTGGAAGTTAAAGTCTGTTCATTTCAATGATCAAATCTGAGGAGGATGTATCAATTACTGAGGTAAATTTAAGCAGACATTTGATGTCATTTGTTTTCAGAAGCACAGATCTACATTATTTTCAACGCAATTAGCTTCTAACTGAACGTATCCATTCCGATCTGTGACAGGCTTTCTAGTTTTATCAGAGAAAAAGATTTTCAGTGGGGCAGTCATGTATACAACGCATTCTGAAGATTTGTATCATCCTTGCATGTATAGACCAGGGTGCATCTTTAAGTAATCCAAATCAAATGTGACCAGAAGGTGAAAAAATGGGAATTCGTATCTGTACCAAATGCACATCCTGAATAAGTGTCGTTTGTTTTAACTCTTTCGTATAGTAAACCTGATGGAAACAACAGTATTCTTTCGTGGTGCAATGAGAAAGAAAATATCCTTTTTAAACACTGGTGGTAATGTTTCCGATTAATTACATGTCGCAGCAAACATGAACGGCAACTGCTTGTATCATTCAGTAATTCTGGTAAGGGGTCCCAGCATTCTCTGAATGAAAAGAATTGACTGAAGTCATTAGATCAGACTGCTTCTATTTCCCCTTATCTGGGCCTTTATTTGTTGGGCCATCTCCCCGAATTCTGCTCTTCGTGATTAATATCCATGTTCTCCCCACACTCAAGGGTCTGCTCAAATATCACTCTCCCTTTTCTGAAGTTCTATTGCACTCGCCGTCTTTATGCCTGTCTTCGTCCATTCAGACTGCCGAAACAAAAACCACCGACTGGGTGGCTTATAAACAACAGAAATGGATTTCTCACCGTTCCAGAGGCTGGAGATCTGAGGCTGGGGGGCCAGCATGGTGGGGTGAGGGTGCTCTCCCAGGTTGCAGACTTCTTGTTATGTTTTCATGCGGTAGGAGGGGGCAAGGGAGCTCTCTTGGGCCTCTTTTCTAAGGGCACGAAGTTCATTACAAGAACCTACTCGTCTCCTCAAGCCCCCACCTCCTAATAGCATCACCTTAGGGGGTAGGTTTCAACACATGAATCGGGGAGGAAGACGTTCGTTCCTTGGCACACCTCCTTTAGACTGGTCATTTTCTATGCTTACTACTTGCTTTCTTTTATTTGTTTTCCTCCCCTAGCGACTGTGGAGGGATCTCCCTACGGAATGGAGGAACATGCTAAACCACCCTCGCGGTGGGAAGTCCCAGGTAGATCCAGCGGGTGACGCATTCTACAGCAGGACATTCTGCAATTCAATTGGTCTTTCTCTTTAATGAGTCGGTACCATGCAAAGAGGGGTTGTGCCATATGACATCATGCCTACAATCTTAGTGATCAAGCATGTTTCATGGTTTTGGGTCAGAACCTGGTTTGGACAAACTAGGTAGAAAGGATTTTTTTAGGATAGTTGTGGAAACTGTAATATGAATGGGATGTTAGATAAGATGTCCTAAGTTTATGGACATGAAAACCTGGAGACCATCAAGTGAAAAGAGCAACTAACAAGACCTGAGCCACCCAGGTGCCCCTGCTAATGCTATTTTTTTTTTAATTTTATTTTTTAATGTTTATTTATTTATTTATTTATTTTTTGAGACAGAGAGAGACAGAGCATGAACAGGGGAGGGTCAGAGAGAGAGGGAGACACAGAATCTGAAGCAGGCTCCAGGCTCTGTACTGACAGCTCAGGCTCTGTGCTGACAGCCCCGACGCGGGGCTCGAACTCACGGACCGTGAGATCATGACCTGAGCCGAAGTCGGACGCTTAACCGACTGAGCCACCCAGGCTCCCCGCTAATGCTATTTTTAACATTTCAAGAACAGCCCTTGTCCTAATCATTGGTTCGTACCTTTAACCATATCTCCATCTTTGGGTGGTTTTAATACTACCAGCCCTCATCTGCATACTCCCCATTAATTCATTTCTTCTCTGATTTGCCTCTCCATAATTATCCCGAGCACATCTGAAGGTGCCTTTTGGCAAAATCACACTGGGATCACCTATATTCTGAAAATATACCTATCTGATTTTTTTTTGAACCGCCTTCAAGTAGATTAAGTTCCCTTTTTTCTTCCAACTTCTGTAGATGGTGCTCTGTTATTTCCTATGACAAGAGAAGTGTTAGGCTAAGCTGGCTTCGTTCTTTTGGAAGTTACATCCTTCCGTGCCTTCCCCTCTTCAGCCTGTAGAATCATGGACTGCCCGCTGTCAGTCTCACGGACAGGCTGGGGCTGAGATTTTCCCAGCTAGAGTCCCTCCAAGGCCCAATAGACCATTGAATGGCTGAGAAGAGACCATGTGAGGGCCCAGAGCACAAAGCAGGGGCCACGGCTGGGTTCTGGGAGCCACATGCCTCAGGGTTTGGAATAGGAGAGCAGGTGAAAGCCGGTCAGAGTCTGAGCCTGACCAGAAAATTCTTCCAGTCCTTCATTTCAGGAGACAGAGGTAAGGGATACGAGAGTGGGTTACCCTGACACTTGGCCTTAGATTTATTTCAGATTTAGGTGTTAAATGCTTTTTGGCTTCTAAAAAGATTTTCTCCTATACTTTTTATTATTATTTCTGATCTATTGTTTCTGCTTACTTTTTTCATAACGATAGTTTATGGATCCACAGCTCTCCTTAGCGTCCTCTTTATTCCAATTATTGCCGTCAGAAGAAAACACAAAAGAATATCTTTGTGGCTTTGAGTTAGGCAAAGATTTCTTAGGCCATAAAAAGCACAAACATAAAAGAAAAAAAATCAATAAATTGAACTTCGTCAAAATTAATATTTGCTTCTTGGAAAACACCAGAAAAAAATGAAAAGGCAAGCCACAGATTAGGAAAAAAATATGCATCATGTATTTCTGACAAAGAACTCACATTCAGAATATAAAAAGAACTCTTAAAACTCGGTAAATAAGAATAAAACAAGCAATCTGATTGGAAAATCAGCATAAGAGCTTGACGAGACATTTACAAAAGAATATTTGAATGGCCAACAGGCAGATGAAAAAATGTTTAACATCATTGGTCAGTAGGGAAATACGAGTTAAATCCATAATGAGATGCCACTACACGTCCACTAAAATGGCTAAAATAAAAATAACTGCTAATACCAAATGTTGGTGAGGATACAGTGAGAATGTAAAATGGCACAATCCCTCTGAAAAAGTTTGACAGCTTCTTTAAAAGTAAAGTATGGATTTACCTTAGGTATGTACTAATTTACCAGCGTATGTTACCAACTTTTTCATTCCTAGGTACCTACCTAAGAAAAATGAAAACAAACGTCCATACGAAGACTTTTACACAAATGCCCATAGTAGCATTATTCATAATAACCCCTCCCAATGGAAACTACCCAAATGCTTATCTATGGATAAACAAAACGTGGTTTATCCATAAAAGCGACTCAACTGTAAATAGAAATGAGTTTCTGAAATACACATGAATGAATCTCAGAAATGCCATGCTAAATGAACGAAGCCAAACACAGAAGAATATATACTATGTGATTCCATCGATTTGCCTTTCTATGAAAGGCAGACTGGAATGACAGAAAGCTGATCGGTGGTTTCCTGGCACAGGGGCTGAGGTGGGGGGTAGGGATTCAAGGCAAAGGGGCACAGGAAAGGTCTCGGGGTGATACGAGTGTTCTAAAACTTGATTGTGGTTGCCCAACTGTGTATATTTCTCAAAACCCACCGAACTGCATGCCTACAATGGGCAATTTTTATTGAGTGTTAAATATACATCAGTGACACTGTAAAAAATATATATTATTTCCTTCACATTCTAATTTCCTCAAGCTCGTTAGGTACACATGATCCCACTTTCTGCCGTGTTAGTTGGAATACTAATTTTTATTGCTCTCAATTAAAGTTTTATTTCAGTGTGTGTGTGTGTGTGTGTGTGTGTGTGTGTTTATTCCAAACATCCTCTTTTACTGAGAACTAAGGAACTATTAACTATTAACTAAGTTAACTATTAACTACACATTTTTCTTCTGTTTCATGAACAAATCTATTTCATGGGGAAAGGAGGGGGGAGATTTTTCTCTAAGCATTTATAAATTATAAATTTGCTAGTGAATTTGTTCACAATTCTTCGTTTTCTACTTTCTCATTTTACAGTGTGATTTGTTGGCCTTCGATGAATAAGTTGGGAACTTGTTTTCCAGGCTTCAAAGGCGAGACAGAAAGGCTCAGGGTGGGTGGAGAAGAGGGTCTGTGGGACTCGGGATCTCAGAGCACAGAGCAGAAGGCAGGAGCCCACGGAGCCTTGTACGCCAGCCCCTGCATGGGGAGCAGGCCTCTGAGTGTGGCCCAAGGACAGGAAAACTGGGCAGTATTCTACAAGCCCTGATTCCCCCACACAGACAGCAGAGATGGGCTGAGGACAGCAGAGATGGGCTGAGAACAGCTCCGGCAGGGACAGAGCGAGGAGAGGCTAGTGAGGGTGCTGGGTCGCGTCCGGGGCAGAAAACTGGAGAAATGCCTACAGACAGAGTCTGGACCGGTTTCAGTTCTTCTGATTCTCACAGGGGCTCCTGGAAACTCTCTTGTTTACGCATGGACATATAGGAGGCTGAGCGCGTCCACAGGCTCCCCGCCCTCCCCTAGTCCCCAGTCCCCCCAGGGCTCCCTGTTGTGGCTCCTGAAATCCCTGTGCTCTCGAGATGCAAATGTCCTTAAGGAGGACATTTTTTCAAAGGAAAAAAAAATCCTGACAGCATCCTTCGGTCTCTAAAGAACACTTGCCTTTGGTTCTCCTCAGGTGGACCTGTATGTTCCTAACAGATAGAGAATGAAATAAGTTTCTGAGTTGTACCATACGAGGAACCGCAGTTAGAAAAGGGTGCCTGGGTGGCTCAGTCAGTTAAGCCTCTGACTTGGGCTCAGGTCATGATCTCTTGGTGGGTGAGTTCAAGCCCTGTGTGGGGCTCTCTGCTGAGAGAGAGGCATGCTTTGGCTTGTCTCCTGTCCTCTCTCCCTCAAAAAAAAGAAGAAGAAGAAGAGGAAGAAGAAGAAGAAGAAGAAGAAGAAGAAGAAGAAGAAGAAGAAAAAGAAAGAAACTTAAAAAAGATTTTTTTTAAGGTATTAAATCCAATTCTTCCCTTCTAAATTCCATCCTCACCGCCCCACCCCCCCCATCCCCTGCCTCCTCTTTTCTCATTTCTTTGACCAAACAATTGCATGCTATCTGCACCCCCCTGCCCCACCGCCCTGGTACAGGTCTGCTCAGTGAGCTAGTCCCTCCGTGCAGCACGGAGCCCACATTAAAGAGTATCTTTGTGTTTCCAACGTCGTTGCCCCCCCCGTGACTGTTCCTCAGCTATCGTTAAGCGACGAAGTGGGACGAGAGAACGCGGAAGCCTCTCAATAGACCCTCGAGTGCAGGTGGACAGGGAGAAATACGAATGTCTTCGGGGATCCTTCCAGAAAGTGGGAGGGAACAAAGGACTTGAAGAACAAATGGGCTCTGAGAGAGTCTTAGGAAAAAGAAGCCGCATCCACTGATGACCACAGGAAGGAGGAGACGGTTATTATCTAAAGATTCAGAAAGACCGGCATGTCGTTCTGGCCCGGTGCCGGGCACACGTGATGCTCTGGCAAGAATGATCAGAGATCTTCTGGGAAAGCACGGACCGCATGTGTGCTGAAAATGTGTTCTTTCTCTGGGTTTGAGGTGACAGACAGCCACATCACACACCATCCCTTTTCCCATCCTGGTTCCAGCCAGGCAATAAACCCGATCATCACCCAGTCTGTCTCAACCATGTGGTTTCCCTAGCCAGCTGAACAAAATATTTTCAGAATGTGGGATGTAAACAAGGGTCCTACTGTTAGCAATTCCATGTCATTTACTCGCGGTTTATTTTATTTCACTTTAAGTCACCTTTGAATTCAAAAGATGGCCCGCCTGCGTGATGCATGGAAACAAATCAGAAATATAGATTAGAATGGCGACTGATTAGTTAGCTGTGCAAGTGTCTGTGTAAATGGAAGGAGGGGGGAATCTATTATGCTCCTGGGGTATTGCTTCCCCGCAGAAAATTCAATTGTGAAGAGGGCTTTAAAAGCAATGACTTTAGTCATCTGTGTTCCCTACACAGTGGTTACAGTAAATGCTAATAGAATTCCTAGGCAGACCTCCGCCGGTGCTCATGCGACACAGCTTCACAAAGAAAAACGGGGAGCGGTCCCGAGATGCGAGAGAAGTCCCACAAATATGCATTAGCAGACCGCGATCACAAAACGTGTGTCTCTCACGCTATTGAAGGTGTTTTTCACGAAAACACAATTTTCCAGGTCCATTATTCCCTGTTGTTTGAAAGTATATATCTACGGTGTATGTTGCTAAGTGATAAAGGTTGTGTGACGCTCCTGGTACTCGCTGAGAATCCAAATCAAGACTTGCCTTGGTTTATAAATTTCCTCTGAAACACTTTCCGTCTTCCAAATCGATAGAGAGCTAAATGAGGCATAACAATTTCATTATTTACCCATGGGCCTAGACGATTGATGGTTTCCTGGCCCGGCGCCATGAATTATGCATTTTCTAAAATTTTGTTGACACTTCATAGTTCCACTACCCACCTTTTTTCTATTATTTGGAAGCCGGTCAGCTAACGTGAAAATGAGCTCGATTATACGTTTCTTTGAATTTTTCACGGTATCGCCTGAGGGCGGTTAAGTGGCGATCCTGGGGTCACAGATGAGTCGCGCGGCAGCAGACGTCCCCTTGAGCTCACCACCTTCCCTCTTCAGTCGCCTCTTGGTCCCGCACTCACAAGTAATTGGTTTCCAGCTCACCTAATTAGTCTCATCACACTTTGTCAAGTGAAACCAGCTGTATCGTAACTCACAAAAGAATCTTCCTCTGACTGCAACCCCAAGGAATAAGGAATAAGGTGCCCTGCAAGTTGAGGCACCTAGAGGCAAGGAGGAACAATCACCTTGAACCACAAATGATCTGGATCATTTGGCAGAAGGAAAGGCAGCTTCCTCTCACAGGTGAGATCTGGAAGAGTTTTCATCTGAGAAGGGGAATCGGATAGCTCGAGAATGGGGACTTAAGGCATGCCGGGAAACATGGGGAGAGGCTAATCCGTGCTTTGAATCGAGTGACTCTGCAGACAGGTTTTGGTACCACACCTGAGCGCCCTGACAAACAGTGGCATTTCACTGTTATCCAGGAAAGCCCTGGAACCAAACAGGACCCTCCTCCCGGGCGACAGGCTCAAGTTTGGTTTTCCTACACGTTTCTGGTTTCTTTTATAAACACGAATTGCAACCCAGGCTCTCATTAATTTGTTCTGAAAACAGATCATTCCTGATCAGCTATAAAATAATTATTGTCCGTCTTGTTGGATTACTGCCCTCCACTCTTCTATGTTTTATGTGTCCAGGATTTCCTATTTTTCACTGCATTTGCTTCTTTTAATTCCTTATAGTACATGCATGAGCAATACAGAAATCTGACTTTAATTAGGCATCTGCTCGAAAGCCACATCTTGAGTATTTCAGTGAGAACTGTTTTCATTGTGAATAATTCTCACTGAGAGAAGAGTCTTTCTTGATCTAACTTGAATCTCCTTGATCTAAATTAAAACCATGCCTGCCCGTTTTAGCATGAGGAGAAGCATTTATTCCTCCTACTTTAATTCCAATTTGGCCCATGCAGGATGGGACATCTGCCTATACCCCATCAAGGCATGTGGGGGAAAACCTGACGTCCTTGATATCCAATAAGCCACGTTTCACCCATGAAGAGTCACTATGGTGTCTTACTCAAACCATTCTTTCCTGCATGAATGAGAAGAGCCAACATTCCCCTCTGTTTCCTGTCCCCTGAGTGTCCCAACATCCACTAACAGCCATCCCGGACCCATCTCTGCAAGGAGACCCTAAGGCCTGGAAATCTTCAAAGAAAGAAGACACGAACCTGACTTTGACCCTAGGTTGGACTCTCATTCTCTAACACAGTTTTCCTGGGTTAGGAGTGGAGAAGCAGGGGAGGAGAGAGAGGTTTTTCTGGCTGTTTTAATAAGTGTGCCTGTTGGTCTCCATGAGATAGGTCTTAATTGAGCGCATCTGCTAAAGGCTGGAAGCGACGGTCTCAGACCCTGCTATCGTCTGAATGTTTGCGTTCCCCCCGAAATTCGTATGTGGAAATCCTGATGCCCAATGTGATGGTATTAGGAGGTGGGGGTCTTCGCGAGGTGATTAGGTCGTGAGCCCTTGTGAATGGGGTTAGTGCTCTAAAGAGACCCCACAGAGCTTCCCTGTCCCTTCTACCTTGTGACACTAAAATGAGAAGTCTACACCTGGAAAAGGGTCCTCACCCAACCAGGCAGGCATCCTGATCTTGGACTTCCAGCCCCAAGAACTCTGAGAAATACATTTCTGTTGTTTGTAGGCCACCTGATATGTGATACGTTTGTTCTATAGCAGCCTGAATGGACTAAGACCTCAACATCTAATATCTACATATTCTCTAAAGAGGCTATGGTTTTTATAATTGTTTTACATGCCAAATAAGGGCTGGTGGAGTTGTTGGCCCAGAACTTGGAGGTGTCTGTCCTCCAGAAGTTTTCCATTTCATCTCCATTGATTAAATGACTCAGGGTATGTAACTATTCCTGGTAGGTCTTGTTTTATAAGATATTAATAATTGTAGAGCTTCCCTTCTGGATAGTTCTCTGTTCTCAAATGTGATTCTGAGAGTGTTCACAGCATCTGCGAAGGTCTCATCGAAATGCAGTCCTCCTTCTTGATCTTGCAGAGTCAAAACTTTGCATCTGTGCTAACCTTGAAAAATGGCATCTTTGTCGAGGCACCACTCTGGCCATTCTTGGGACACCTGCAATTGTCTGGCTTCTCTGCCCTTCTCACCCTTCTAGCGGAATGCCCTGTGAGCAGCTCTCCCTGATTCAGACACGTGTGTGGCATGGTTTTTAGCCCTCAGCCATCTTGTCTTGCTATTTAAAGAACAGCTTACAAATCAGGGAGTCAAATTACTCAAGAGGTTTGATTAAAAGGTCATTGGCTGGTTCAAACCTTGGTGCTGAATGGAATTTTCATGATTACACTAGCTCCAGATTTTTTTCTTCCAATTTTTGGTAAAAACAGCTTGAGGTTATGTTTCATAACATATTGCAGCACCACCCTGCTCCAGCCTCCTGAATCCTTTTTAAAAATTTTGATTTCTTACATCTATGAATTGACCATTGAGCGGTGTTCTTTCAGGCTGAACTCATAGAGTGTTTAGAAAGGGTGTAGATAAACTCTTTTTCTCTCTCAAAGACGATTGGCAATTACCCAACAAATCCTTCAAGGGACTCACGAATAAAATTCATGTTGTTTTCTTATTTGAAAGAGAACACATACTGCTCGCATAGTATTGAAATTAAGAAGAAAACATAACATTCTATTGAATAAAAACAACAAATAATAAAAATGTATGCATTGGTTCTGTATTATGGACCAGTTAGAAGACCCACAGAGCGGGGTGCCTGGGTGGCTCAGTCAGTTGAGTGACTCTTGATTTCGGTTCAGGTCATGATCCCGGGGATGAGGTGTTGAGTTCCATGTTAGGCTCCGTGCTAAATGTGAAGCCTGCTTTGGATTCTCTCTCTCTCTCTCTCTCTCTCTCTCTCTCTCTCTCTCTCTATCTCCTTCTGCCCCCTCCCCCACTCGGGCTCTCTCTCACTCTCTTTCTAAAATAAAATACATTTTAAAAAAAATAAAAAGAAGACCCAGAGAGACAAGACAAACAGAAAAAGATTTCAAAAAATTAGAAAACCAGAGGGAGACAGAGTTATAGGAAAAACAAAAACAAAAAATACCATACGCACACAAGGAAAAGCAAGAGAGGGGAGTTCAGACAAACCAGGAGCGTAAGCTTTAAATAGTAACAGCCAACAATGGCTTTCTAATGTGTTGCCATTAAACAATGACACCTTTTCACAACTGGAACATAAATGAAGGAGTTGTCTTCGGGAACTTTCAGAGCAGACACTTGAGGTAGAACTTGAGGACCAGTGTTCTCCCCGCCTTGCTTTAAAGAGAGAAATGTCAGAAAATAGAACTAAATGTGTGGTATTTGGAGATTGATGGACGGTCGAAAGGCGGTAGGAAACCCACAACGGAGACACAATGGAGTCTGAGCCGGTCCTCCCCATCCTGCAGCGCCCTCCCCACTTTACTCTGCTTCTCTCAGAGTGTTCCAGGAGCCCACAGGCCCCCCCTTTCTTAGACATCGGTGAAGCTGAGATACAATGAGGCATGGAAGGTGCTAGAGCCAGTTCATGCTGGCTGGTGAGAACCAATGATTACATTTGCGGGAGTTCTGCAAACTGGCTGTTAAACGTAATCATTGTAAAAATTAAATTCTACCAATGGGCCATAAATAAACTATATTCAAAGCAACGGGAAGAAATACTCAAAACTCATCATTTCCTAGTTATTTTGCTACCTTTTAGTTTTACCTACGACATCACAATATTTGCCTTTATTTAACCTGTATGATGGGAATACTATAAGGGCATATGTACCTCTTTCCCACTCCGTGTTAAAGGAAGTCATACTGCTGGCTTAAAATCAGCCATGTCGGGAATATTTGCACCCTGGAAATCAGCAAATGCTACAAATCAGGGCTTTTTATTTTTTAGAGAACTAGCTGTTGAACGTTGACCAGCACATCACTGGATAGAGGGGAAAGTCAGATGTCGTTGCCAGATTTCCCAGAGAAGAATAAAATTCTGGAACTACTTGAAAGCAATGGAGGGGTCAAGTGTACCTTGAAACAACTCCTAAGTTATGAGTCTAGATCGATTTTACTGATTCCGTCACAAGTGTAAAAGTTGCTATTTTGTATGAAGATAGAAAGTATAGAACAAAAGGAAAAGGTGGGAGTTGCCAGTATCCCAGAGAGCATTAATGGCTTTCCCCCCTGCTGTACTGTGTTCACGACTGAGCCACTGGTCACAATAAGTCATCTGAGTAAGCCCAGATGAACACAGGTTAGATGTGAGCACCTTGGGACCAATCCTCCAATCGACCTACTTACTGCCCAACCAGACCAGAAATACTGCCATCTTGGCTCCGTGCTGTCAGCACAGAGCCAGATGCGGGGGCTTGAACTCAAAAACCGTGAGATCATGACCTGAGCCGAAACCAAGAGTCAGATGCACAACTGACTGGGCCACCCAGGCACCCCTGTGTGTGTGTGTGTATTTTAGACGATTTCCGAAAACAAGGAAACTATGTAGAATTCCAATTAAAAATAGGCACTACAAAATAATTAGGTGCATTTTGCCAACTAATACATATCAGCCATTCCTTTTGAGCACATACTATACTATCCTTCAATTTTTCTCTTTATTACTCAGCAGTTAAGTACATCTCTGAAAGCTACAGTTGACCAGATAGATGATAGATAGATAGATAGATAGATAATAGATAAATAGATCATTTCCCTGGCATATAAAATACTTTTACTCAGTTTATCCAATAGACTCTAAGCTCCCAAGGGCATTTTCCTCTTGCTTAAAAACTAAAAACTTAAAAACACTGGATCCATTATTTCCTGTACATAAGTACCTTATAAGAGCCAGGCCTATGAGAAGGAAACTATCTGTCTGTATGACGTATTTTAAAGGGTGCCACGAAAACCCCTTTACTGCCCAAATACTCCTCACTTCGCTGAAGCACAGGATACATGTTTAATAATTTTGAGTGGACCTTTTATGAAAGAGAGTTTTATTGGCTAAGATCTATCTTGGCTAAGTCCAGTCCCAAGAAAATGACCTATGATCTAGGCAAAAAAGGGGCAAAAAACAGGTAAGGAGTATCAGAAGCAGAAAGAGAAACTTTGAAAAGAGATGTGAGGAGATTTTTTTGAAGGCAAACTCTGATTATTTTTTTAAGTTTTTTTTTTAGTAATCTCTACACCCAACATGGGGTTTGAACCCACAACCCTGAGATCAAGAGTCACGTGCTCTTCTGACGGAGCCAGCCAGGCATGCCTGATTATTTTTAAATTCAGTTAAAGATTGTTTTTTTTTAATATATATATATTTTTAATGTTTATTTATTTTTGACAGAGACAGAGCGTGAGCAGAGTAGAGGCAGAGAGGGAGAGAGGGAGACACAGAATCCGAAGCAGGCTCCAGGCTCTGAGCTGTCAGCCCAGAGCCCGACATGGGGCTCAAACTCACCAACTGGGAGATCACGACCCGAGAATTCGGAGGCTTAACCGCCTGAGCCACCCAGGTGCCCCTAGCTAAAGATCGTTTAAAAACTAACAGACTGTGGGGACACCTGGGTTGCTCAGTCGTTTAAGCGTCCGACTTCGGCTCAGGTCACGATCTCGCGGTCCGGGAGTTCGAGCCCTGCGTCGGGCTCTTTGTTGACTGCTCAGAGCCTGGAGCCTGTTTCAGATTCTGTGTCTCCCTCTCTCTCTGACCCTTCCCTGTTCATGCTCTGTCTCTCTCTGTCTCAAAAATAAATAAGCGTTAAAAAAAATATTTTTTTTTAAATAAAATAAATAAATAAATTTAAAAAACTAACAGACTGTGAACTGAGATGGATTTTCTGGTTGGTGACTTGACACCCGCCATGTCCCCAGTGTGCCATGTGGAAGCTAACTGGGATTAGGGCTGTCATGAAGCGAGCTCTGGTTCTCAAGAGGCTGCAGTTCTGTCCAGCTATGCTGTAAGGCACTGAAAGAGCATTGTGTTTGTGTCCAGTTGCGTGTGAGGGCACCACAGGAAGACCTGGCCTTTATCCCACTCTTGGTGTAAGTGCTGAGTTCAGCAATGGTGGCTTGCAGGTCTAGGATTGCCTCTTTGCATCCACCGTGGCTCTCCTTTCAAAATGAAAACACCAAGTTGAGACCCATATTTTCTCCTTTTAAAAGTCTTTCGATTTCTCGGGGCGCCTGGGTGGCTCAGTCGGTTGAGCATCTGACTCTTGATTTCGGCTCGGGTTATGTCTCACAGTTCATGAGTTCGAGCCCCCTGAGGCAGGCTCTGTGCTGACAGTGTGGAGTCTGCTTGGGATTCTCAATCTCCCTCTGTCTTTCTGCCCCTCTCCCACTCACAGGTATGCAAGTGCCTTCTCTCTCTCTCTCTGACTCTCTCTCTCTTTTTTTTTTTAATTTTTTTTAACATTTATTTATTTTTGAGACAGAGAGAGACAGAGCATGAACAGGGGAGGAGCAGAGAGAGAGGGAGACACAGAATCCCGACACAGCTGTCAACACAGAGCCCGACGCGGGGCTCGAACTCACAGACCGTGAGATCATGACCTGAGTCGAAGTCGGACGCTTAACCGACCGAGCCACCCAGGCGCCCCTGACTCTCTGTCAAACAAATAAACTTTAAAAATCTTTAGATTCTTGAATTCTCTTCTGATTTCTCAAAATCTTAAGTTAATGACTCTACCCTAACTATAGTCAACTTCCCGAGTATCTACCATTTATAAGAGGTACTTCCTTCCATAAACTAATTTCACTTCCTGTCCTCCCTTCAAAAAGAATGTAAACTCAAGTTTCTGATGAAATCAACCTTTATGTTTAAAGATTGAGGGTGGAAAGTTTTTTCCTTAATAATGTCATCTGTATCATTTCTTCCCCTACTAAGAAATGGGAAACAATTTAGTGGGCTTTTTTTTTTTTTTTTTTTTGGTCACATTTACTCTGAATTCATCATAATTCAACAAGGAATAGTCTGACTTACCTTTGAACTACTTACAAAGAAAGGGCTACATAAGTAAAAAATAAGCAAGATTATAAGAACAACAACTAGCCTACCTAAGCTATGAACTTTCAGCAACTTTATGAGAATACATTTGTTTGCCAATGAATGTTAAAAAATATAAATACATCATTAGTGGGAATGTAAAATAATACAAGCACTTTGAAAGGCAGTTCATCAGTTTCTTAAGTTAAACATATGCTTACCATATGATCCAGCAATTTTCCTCCTAGGTATCTACCCAAGAGAAATGAAAACATGTCTGTCCAATGACTTGTGTCCATGACTTGTACACATGTTCACAGCAGCATTATTAATCAGAAGCAAAAAGCTGGAAACACCCCAAAAGTCCATCAGCTGGTGAGTGGGTAAATAGGTAGCGGTATATCCATTCAATCTGCCAATAAAAAGAAAAGAACTGCTAATACATTCAACAGCGCAAATGCGTCTCAACAGGATCACTCTAAGTGAAAGGAACCAGACACTAAGACTACATATTGTGTGATTCCATTGATATGAAATTTATAGAAGGGGTAAAACTATAGAGACAGAATATAGATCAGTGGTTACTGGGGATGAGGTGGGAGTGGGGACCATCAGCGAATGGGTGCAAGAGAAACTGGTGGGATGATGGCAGTGTTCTAAAGCTGGACTGTGGTGATGATGATTGCACGTCTGTATAAATTTATTTACACTTATCTAGATGCCACTTAAAATGGGTGATTTTTAGGGTCACCTGGTGGCTCAGTTAGTTGAACATCCAACTCCTGATTTCAGCTCAGGTCATGATCCCAGGGCTGTGGGATTGAGCCCCACATTGGGCTCTACACTGAATGTGGAGCCTGCTTGAGATTCTCTCTCTCTCCCTCTGCCCCTCTCCCCCACTGTGCCTTCTCTCTAAAATTAAACAAAAAAAATTTTTTTAATGAGTGAATTTTATACCATGTAAATTATGCCTCAATAAACCTGCTTTTTATTTTTAAGTTTTTAAATTTCTTTAATGTTTATTTATTTCTGAAAGAGAGAGAGAGAGAGAGAGAGAGAGAAGAGTGTGAGCAGGGGAGGGGCTGAGAGAGAGGGAGACACAAAATCCGAAGCAGGCTCCAGGCTGTGAGCGGTCAGCACAGAGCTGGATGCGGGGCCCAAACTCATAAACAGTGAGATCATGACCTGAGCAGAAATCGAATGCTTAACAGACTGAAATACCCAGGTGCCCCAGTAAAGCTGCGTTTTAAAAGAAAAAAAAAAAAAACCATAGTAGCAGGAAAAATAAGAAAATCTCTATCTATTTGCCTTTACAAAAAGAAACACAGAAAGAATAAATCAGAAAACCATGAAGCTGGTTAACTCTAAGGGGAATGTAATGGAAATGCCCCAATATAAAAGAGAGAGCAAACTGAAACAAAGCAGCCTGGTTAGATTTCAAATGAATAGTATAACAGCACAGAAGGAAAATAGAAAAAAAGGAAGGACAAGCCGAGCAATGTACAAACACAGTATTTGACTATATGTAACACCCTCGGTTTGTGGTGGGGTAAGAGGGCATGGAGGACATTACAGTTAAATCCTGTACTCTTTTCAGTAGGTTTGTTTTGTATAGAGGCAAGGAGGAAGCAATTCTGAGATTATTTTAGATCACGCAATTGAGCAAATAAGTAAATATATTGTTTGGGGGATCCAAGGTTCTCACCAAAAAAGAACCAAAAGCCACGTGCAAACAAATATGGAAGAGAAGAAGGCAAGAAGAAACCTCATAGGGATAAATGAAATTGAAATTATGAATTCATTATTTCCAAAAAATGTGTCCTCGTGAATATGTACTTATGTATATACAAAAATGTCCATGGATATTTGTACGTGTATATGTACATGTATAAATATCCATTGACTTTCTTGTTCACCCAGCTGAAAAGTACAAGAAACAAAGATTCTCTGGGAACAATGAGCATACCTCCCACGCAGATCTTGGTGTCTGATACCTTCTCTCATCAGAAGGAACCGAAGGTCTTCCTAGAAATGGCTGAATTCAGGGCTGGGGCAGGTAGATACAACAAACGCCTGGAAAATCTTTTTAGGCCAGAGATTAAGGAAGTACTCAACATGATGAAGGGGGTGGACATCACATATCACAGGGTTGCAGGAGCACCTGGGGGCTCCACCGGCCAAACCTGGGACAGTTAGAGCACCGAAATAAGTAAATACAATAGTGAATTATAAATTACTGAAAAAATAGGTATTTGGGAGTCTATACCTGTGATAAATATGTAAATAGCTCGTGGGTTCCCGCTTAAAGTAGAATACTAAGTGTCAAATGATCAATGAGAATGGAGTTAAATGCTTAACCAACTGAGAGTTGGAAAATAACCATTTTATACCATGGAAAAGAACCATTTTGCAACCATCGTAGGAAAGACCCATTCAGCAGAAATCAATGGATGGACATTTTTTTCTTTTTTTTTAAGAAAGAGAGAGAGAGCATGCGTGAGCAGGGGAGAGGTGGGGAGAGGGGCGACTGAACCACTCAGTCTCCCCCAGGTGGAAATTTTGTTGAGGAACAGGATGTGATTGCATTGACTTAAATCATCTCCCCACAGATTGCATATATATATATATGTGTGTGTGTGTGTGTGTGCACGCCCACATATATGAAGGAGATGAATTCAGTAGGTAGATAAAATGATAACAGTAGGTAAGTCTCGGTAAGCAGTACAGAGATAGTCTTGGTAATATTCTTACTCATGCAACTTTTCTATATTTGAAATAATTTGCAAATAAAAAGCTTTAAAAATTTTTAGTGTTTTTTTTCTTCTTTTTTATTTCATTTTATTTTTTTTTTAATATTTATTTATTTTTGAGACAGAGAGAAAGCATGAACGGGGGAGGGTCAGAGAGAGAGGGAGACACAGAATCTGAAACAGGCTCCAGGCTCCGAGCTGTCAGCACAGAGCCCGACGCAGGGCTCAAACTCGTGGACCGCGAGATCATGACCTGAGCCAAAGTCGGACGCTTAACGGACTGAGCCACCCAGGTGCCCCTTTCATTTTATTTTAGAGAGAGACAGCAAGCACAGCGGGGAGAGCAGAGGGAGAACCTTAAGCAGGCTCCACACTCAGCACAGAGTCTGACATGGGGCTCGATCCCATGCCCCTGAAATCATTGCCCGAGCCAAAATCAAGAGTCAGATGCTCAACTGACTGAGGTCCCCCTCCAAAAAAAAGGTTTAAAAATTCAAGGAAACTCTCTCTCTCTCTACCCCCCTCTCTCTCTGCCCCTTGCTCACCCACACCCTCTCAAAATAAATTTTTAAAAAATCTGAAGAAACAATCTGGAAGTTGTCCTCTGCCTGCTCCCCCGCAACCCCTCTTCCAAGGAGTGGCCCAATGGTAAAAGTTTTGTATGTGTATTTCTAGACATACTTCTTTTTCTTGTTTAAGATGTTAAGTAATCTCTACCCCCAACATGGGGCTTGAATTTACAATCCCAGGATCACGAGTCACATGCTCAACTGACTGAACCAGCCAGGCACCCTCCTAGACCCATTTTTATGCATTTTTTTTCCTATGATAAAACTTACATAACATAAAATTTACTCCGTTAGCCTGTTTTTTTCAATGTTTATTTTTGAGACAGAAAGAGACGGAGCAGGAAGCGGGAGTGGGGCAGAGAGAGAGACAGACAGACAGACAGAATCCGAAGTTCTCCAGGCCCTGAGCTGTCAGCCCAGAGCCCCACGTGGGGCTTGAACTCGTGAACCATGAGATCACGACCTGAGCCAAAGTTGGCGCTTAACTGACTGAGCCACGCGGGGGCCCCCATGTTAACCATTTTCGAGTGACCTGTGTTCAGTACAAAAGGGTGGAATGCTTCTCAATTTGCATGTCATCCTTGTGCAGGGGCCATGCCGATTTTCCCCGTGTTGTCCAAGTTTATGTGCTGACAAACTGAGCACTCCGTGCATTTATAAATGTACAGGTTCCAACATTAAAACTGTAGGCATACCGTGCAAGGGAGGAAAAAGAAAAAAAATGAAGGTGAAAGAATGCTTTTCCTAGTCAAACAAAAACAAAACCAAAATTGACACTTGTATGCTGCAAGAATTTTAGGGGAACTTTTCAGGCAGAAAAAAAATGATAACAGTGGAAATTTTATTCCACGCAAAGGAATAAAGAACACCAGAGAGAGTAGAAATGGGGAAGAAAACAAAAACATTCTTTTCTCCTGCTTAATTTCTTTAAAAGATATTTGACCAAAGCAAACGTGATAAAGTATGTGGGGTTTATAACATATGCACAAGCAAGATGTATGACGACAATTTCACCAAAGACAAGAGGAGGAAAATGGAAGTGTGCTGTTTTAACTACGGGTTTAAGTGCACTGTTCTCACATGTCACGTGAAATGCTGTAAGATTATTTAAAAGGAGACTATGGGGGCTCTTGGCTGGCTCAGTCAACAGAACCTGTGACTCCTGATCTCAGGGTTGTAAGTTCGAGCCCCATGTTGGGTGTAGAGATTACTTAAAAATGAAATCTTTTACCGGCACCGAGGTGGCTCAGTTAGTTAAATGTCCGACTCTTGACTTCGGTTCAGGTCATGGTCCCGGGGTCATGAGATCGAGCCCCGCATCGGGCTCCATGCTGAACACGGATCCTGCTTGGGATTCTCTCTCTCCTTCTCCCTTTGCCCCACACCTCCACTTACACTGCTTACTCTCTCTCTCTCTCTCTCTAAAATAATAAAATAAAATAAAATAAAATAATCTTTTAAAAAATAAAAATAAAGGTAGACTATGATTAGTTACGATTCATTAGATATTGTAAGTCCTAGACCTCTCTCTCTCTCTAAAATAATAAAATAAAATAAAATAAAATAATCTTTTAAAAAAATAAAAATAAAGGTAGACTATGATTAGTTATGATTCATTAGATATTGTAAGTCCTAGACCAAGCACTAAAACAACTTTCAAAGAAAATATAACTAGTAAGCCAGTAGTGGAGAGAAATGGAATCATGAAAAAATTAGGTTAATACAAATGAAGAAAAAACAAAAAAGAGAGCAAAGAATATATTGGGATAAGTGGAAAACAAATACTAAAATGCTAAATTTAAGCCCAATCATATCAATAATTACACTGAATGTAAATGGTATATATATATATACACACACACACACACACACATGTATATGTATATACATATACATATATGTATATACATATACATATACATATACATATATGTATATACATATACATATATGTATATGTATATATATATGTATGTGTATGTATATATGTGTATACATATATATGTGTATATATGTGTATACATATATATGTATATATGTGTATACATATATGTATATATGTGTATATATATGTGTTTACATATATGTATACACATATGTGTGTGTGTATATATATATATATATATAAAACTAATTCTTATATCAAGTATAACTCAATTTATTAAAAAACTACTCCATTAAGGGCCTCTGGATGGCTCAGTTGGTTAGGCGTCTGACTCTTGGTTTTGGCTCAGGTCATGACCTCATGGTTTCATGGGTTCGGGCCCCGCATCAGGCTCTGCGCCGACCGTGCATGAAGCCTGCTTGGAATTCTCCCTCTCTCTCTGCGTCTCCCCTTCTCGTGTCCTCTCTGTCTCAAAATAAGTAAATAAACTCTAAAAATTATAAAAGGTAACAAAAGTTAAAAACCACTCCATTAAAAAATAGAAATTGTCAGACTGGATGAGAAAAAAGCAAGATATGCTTTCTGCAAGCAATCGTATACTATCCACAAAAAACCAATTTTAAATATAAAAACATGGGCAGGTTAAAAAGTAAAGGGCAATGAAACATATCAAGACAATGTACAAAAAAAAAAAAAAGAGTAAAAGGAGAAATAAATAAATGCCATGCCAGCCATAGGCAGAAGAAAGGGAATTGACTCTATTAATATTAGAGAAAGTAGGTTTCAGTTCAAGGGACCATAATAACAAAGGATGAATTCATCGAGAAAACATAACAGTGCTACAGAGTTTCAAAATACGTGAGGCCAAAGCTGATAGAAGCAGAAAAAGAAATAGACAAAATTATAATTGTAGGTTTCAACACTCCTCTCTCAATAATTGTTAAAATATGTGGGCAGAAAATCAGTAAGAATACAGAAGACTTGAATAACATAACAACCAAATTAAATTAATTGGCATTTATAAAATACTCCACTTAATAACAGCAGAATAAACAGTATTTTCAAGTGTATATAGACCATTTTTATCAAGTTAGACCATATTTGGGGCCATAGAACAAGTCTCAATAAATTTTAAAGGATTGAAATCATTCATAGTATATTCTCTGACCACAATGGAATTAACTAGAAATCAATAATAGAAAGATATCCGCAAACACTCAGATGTTTGCAAATTAAACAACATACTTCTACCTAACGCTTAGGTCAAAAAAAGAAATCACTCAAGAGGGGTTCCTGAGTGGCTCAGTTAAGTGCCCAACTCTTGATATGGGCTCAGGTCATGATCTCACGGTTTGTGAGATCCAGCCCCGTGTCAGGTTCCGTGCTGACAGCGTGGAGCCTGCTTGGGATTCTCTCTCCCTCTCTCTGCCCCTCCCCCACTTGTGTGCACGCGCATGTGCACACGCATGCACCCTCCCTCAAAATAAATAAACACTAAAAAATTTTTTAAAGAAATCACAACTAAAATCAGAAGATATTTTTAACTAAACGAAAACAAAACCAGCATCTCGAAAAGTGGGATGGACCTAACACAGTGCTCTCAAGGAAATGTATTACTTTCAATGCTTATGTTGGAAAGAAAAAGGTTAAAATCAAATATCTAAAAAATAAATAAATAAATAAGTATAAAATCTCTTAAGCTTCCTTCCACCTTAAGAAACTAGAAAAAGAAGAGCACCTTAAACCAAAGTGGAAGGAATGAAATAACCAGAAATCAATAAAATAATAATTGGGCAAAAATAGGGAAAACTAATGAAACCAAAAGCTTGACTCATTGAAAATATAACTGAGAAAGCTCTGCCTCACACTGAACAAGGATATAAAGGACACAATCTCCAATATCAGGAACAAACAATTCTACATATACTAAAAAGATAATATGGTAATTTATGAATTACTTCAAGCTAATAAACTCATCAAATTAGATAAAGGGGGAAAATTCCCTGAAAATCAGAACAACGAAAGCTCACGCGAGAAGAAATACTTAAAGTGTCTCAATTTATATTAAAGAAATTGAAATTGTTGTTATGAAACTTCCTACAAAAAAAAACCCATTTGTTCCAGATGTCTTTAGTAATAAATTCTACCAAATACTTAAGGAAGGAATAAAACCAATCCTACACAAAAAAGTGGCGAGGAGAGAACTTTGCGATTTATTTTATGAAGCTAGTATTACCCTAACACCAACACTAAAAAAGAAATCAAAAGGGTAGAAAACTACAGACCAGTACTCTTTGTGAACACAGACACAAAATCATCAAGATTTTAGTAAGTCAGATTCAGTTACATATTAAAAAAGAAACATACCAGGACCAAGTGGGATTTATCCCAGGAATGTAAGATTGATTCAATATGCAAAAAATCAATAAGTGTGATTCATCATCACAGACAAAAAAAGGAGAAGCTCTATGATCAACCAGCTCAACAGATGCAGAAAACATTTGACATATTTCAACACCCATCTATGATTAAAAAATCAAACCGACTCTCAACAAACTAGAAATAGAAGGAAATATTCTCAATCTGATAGATCCACCAAAAATGTAAAGCTAGCACCATGCTTAATAATTTAAAACTGAATTATTTTCCCCTGCGAGAGGTTGCCCCTTGCCATTTCTATTCAACAGGAGTTCCTAGTCAATGATATAAGGCAAGAAACCAAAATAAAAGCCATGTAGTTTGGGAGAGGAAGAAATAAAACTGTTATTATCCACTGGCTATGTGGTTGTTCATGTAGAAAATCCTAAAGGATCTATCAAAAAGCAACTACAACTAAGAAGCAAATTTAATGGGCTCCTGGGTGGCTCAGTAGGTTGAGCGTCCGACTTCAGCTCAGGTCATGATCTCATAGTTCGTGAGTTCGAGCCCTGAATCAGGCTCACTGCTGTCAGCACAGAGCCCACTTCAGATCCTCTGTCCTCCTCTCTCTCTGCACCTCCCCCATTCACACTCTCTCTCTCAAAACTGAATAAACATTTTAAAAAAAGAAGTAAATTTAACAAGGTCAGAGAATACAAGCTCAACATACAAAAGTAATTGTAGGTCTAGAGTCTAGCAACAGACAATTGGAAACTGAATATTTTTAAATAATATTCACAATAGCATCACGAAGCATGAAATCTTTAGGGATAAATTTAGCAAAACATATGATGATATGTACATTGAAAATTCCAAGACTTGGCTGAGATAAAGGAATGAAGATTTAAGTACATGATGAGACGTACTTTGTTCATACTTCAGTTGACTCAGTATTGTTAAGATGTCAATTCTCCCTAAATTGATCTATTGGTTCAAGGCAAGCCCAATCAAAATTCCAGCAAGATTTTTTGGCAGGAATTTACATAAAGATGCAAAAACCTAGAACAGTCAAAACAATTTTGGGAAAGAACAATCACTATTTGATTTCAGGACACAATATAAAGCTAAACTAATCAACATGGGGTGGGTGGTGTTAGTATAAGGGTAGACGTAGAGATCTACGGAACCAATTCAAGAGTCTAGAATAAACCCACACATAAACAATCAATTGGCTTTCAATAAAGTTGCAAGATATCAACCGTGAAAAGACAGTCTTTTTAACAAATGGTTGAAATCAGTTTGGAAAAGATAGTCTCTTGAGCATATGGTTCTGGAAAAAAAATTGAATTTTCATATGACCAAAAAAAAAAAAAAAAAAAAGAACCTCAACTCTTTTCTCATATTACATAAGAAAATTGACTCAAAATGTATTCTCAACTCGGGGCACCTGGGTGGCCCAGTCGGTTAAGCTTCCAACTATTGATTTCTGCTCAGGTCACATGTCATGTCTGTGCAGTTGAGCCCCACATCGGGCTCTGTGCTGACAGCACGGAGCCTGCTTGGGATTCTCTCTCTCTCTCCTTCTCTCTCTGCCTCTCCCCTGCTCATGCTGTCTCTGTCAAAATAAATAAACTTTAAAAAAATTATATTCTCAACTTTGACGGAAAATTGGAAGCCATAAAACTCCTAAAGCAAAACAGAAAAAAACCCTTTGTGATTTGGAGCTAGACGAAATGTCTTAGGACACAAGGCACAAACCATGAGTTAAAAATAATACATCGGAGACATCGAAATTGAAAACTTTTGCTCCTCAAAATACACTGTTAAGAAAGCAAAAGGCAAGCCACGTGTTGAGAGAAAATATTTGCAAAACATATATCTGATAAAGGACTTGTATCTAGAGTCTGTAAAGAATTCGCAAAACAACGACAGGACAAACAATCTGATGTTTTAAGTGGGTAAAATATTGGTACAGAGATTTCACCCAAGAAAATGCACTAATAGCACATAAGAACATGAAAAAAAAAAAAGCTCCACCTCATGAATCATTAGGGAAATACAGATAAAACCACCTCACACCCTCCATCATGACTAAAATGTCTTCAACAGGTAATAACAAATGTCGACAAGGGTATGAAGCAACCAAGACTCTCGTCCGCCGAGGACACAAGGACAAAATGGTAAAGCCACTTTGGAAGGCAGTTGGCTTCTCATGAAGTTACGTATACACTGACCACTGGACCCCACAATTCCACTCCTAGATATTAGCCCGAGAAGAATGGAAATGTACACCCTGTGAACATGTGAATGTTCATAACCGCTTTCTTCATAATCGAACCAACCGGAAGCATGCCAAACGTCATCCACGGGTGAAGAGAAAAGCAAATTACGCAGCACTAACTTGGTAGTAGAAAAGAACCAACTTCGAGACACGGAAACAGGGCAGCACACTGAAATTGTATTCTGTGCCTTGGCCCCCTTAGCTGCCCCCCACACCCGCCACTGTAAACTCCTCGCCATCAGGAGCTGTTTCCTCTTTTCCATCGTACTCCCAGGGTCTAGCAGAGAGCCTGACATATAGTCACTGCCCAGTAATTATTTGTTGAATGAAAGAATGTGACTGCTTTTCCGTGTTCGTGAAGTTCTTATTTACGCCAAATCGGCGTGCGCCTTCTGGGCATTGGGTTCTTTTCTCGTGCCTTGCTTCGGGGAAGAACGCTTCGCTCTGACTTCTGGATGACCGGTCGGGGTCGGCAGTGGTTACAGGGCGGTGAAGACAGCTTCTGCGCGCCTGCTCCCTTTCTCTCTCCTCTTGATCTGCCAGAGCTTTCCGAACGTGTGAGTGGAGGTTGCTTGCGTTTCTCCTCGGGCTCAGGCGCTGCGCCAGCCTCGGCCCCAGTGTTTGAATTCTATGCTCCTTTGGCCAAGTCTCGGGAGCCAACTTGCAATTTGGCTGTTGCAGTACATTCTGGCTCTTTCGCAGGCGGTTTGGGCTCGTTGATATTCACGAGCTTGCAAGGAGGAGGTTCATCTCACCAGGGAGAACGGGCAGTGGAAGAGGGGGCCCTTTCCTGGCCTCGCTGTGGCCCTGGCCAGGCCACCGTCCTGCCTGAGAGTAGCCCACATGCTTCTAGAATTCCTTAAGTTCCCTTCCAGATGGGCATTTCGGCCTCCAGACAGAAGTACCCCAAGCCCCGTGTCACCCTGGAAGATGCTAAGTTTTCACCTTGTGGGGACCCTGATGGGTTTTTCATGGAGTCACAAATGTGTTCCCAGCTCCAGGACCCACAGCAGCTAAGGAGGGATGCCAGAGCGGAGAGTAGCGTCCATGGTGGCAGAGCCTGCCACGATTCCATGGGCCAGCATCCAAGGAGATTGTTTTTTCTTGGAACAGATTACTATTTCTGCTTTCCTTTTTTCCTCTGATGAGGTCATGGACTCATAACACAAGCATGCCTTTGCTTTCCTTAATTCAATGAATCTATTTTCCAGAGGAAGCATTCTAGCTCCGTTTTTGACTTCAGCAACAGGTGCGTGTGTGCGCGTGCGTGAGTGTGTGTGTGTGTGTGTGTGTGTGTGCGCGCGGACAACGCAGGAGCCTAACCTATGTGTGCCACACGTTCAGACAGTGCCAGAATATGAGGGCGTCCTGCTAGCTAGAGTAAAATCACAATTCTGGAATATTTATATCCCTACTTCTAGTACATCCTATGTGCCAGGCACCATGTTAAATGCTTTTCAGGGTTCATGTCCTTTAATCCATAGGGCAACTCTATGAGGTGGGCTGGTGTTAGCCCCACTTCACAGATGACGGAACTGAGGTTTATTAAGGCAGTTTGCCCGGAGCGATGGGACTGGTCTTCAACCTCAGAAATCTGACTTCGGGAACTACGTTTTTTATCTCTGCATATTGAGAGTGACAGGTTAGCCCTTGGAATAAAATCACCAAAGAAAGAGGGAAGTCCACGGCCAACTCTAACTTCATCATTGGCTGTGAACGGGCCCCGTGCTGCTCAAAGGTAAGGGCCAAAGTGTCTGGACTCTGACTTACTGGCTAATGTTTTGCAGAAGTGACTGCTTGGTGTTTCTCAAACATTCTCTAACCTAGACCCACAGGAACTTGACCCAGGTTCCTTGAGGGGGGAAGGGCGCTAGTGATTCTCTGGGAGCCTGTGAAGAATGGCAACTCTGGTGGAAAGAGTCCTTCTCTGTCGCTGAGAAAGTACCGGGAGCTGCCATTGTTTCGTTCATCAAACACTTTCAAGCAGCTCTTCTTTGCGGGGGGAGGGGGCGGCGCAGTGAGAAAGGCAGCAACAGACCCCGCCTATGACCTAGCAAAAAAAGACCATGACTAACTGAGCAGTAGCGAGAGGGTGCCAGGGGAACCCTCAAGAAGTCAGAGCCCTGGGGCCGCGTAGAGGCTAACCCCAGGATCAGTCCAGGATTAAGACCACAGGACGCTGAGGGGCTCCTCACGTGTAGCTGTCCCAGAACATTTTAAGTGACCATCAAAGGACTTGCGTGAGCAAAAGACACTGGAGACTTTCAGGATTCTGGTGTTTCCGTGGGTAGGCAGGCAGAGTCCAAATATCTCTTGTTCTCACTGCTAACGTCAACCACACGGCTAAGTGGCTTTGATCTACAGAAGCTTGATTACATCCAGCCATTGCTAAAAGACGTTTCTTTTTCTTCCAAATAGAATTTTGTTCTCATATATTGGAACTGCCATCCTCCCAGGGATAGCAATTCATTTCCTGAAGTTGATTTTTCTAAGAAGTAAATCCTCCTCGACTTTGAAAGACAACCAGGAAGTGATGTGGCAAAACCAACGAACAATGGCGGTAATTAAAAAGGTACCTCGGGCTTCTCCAACTTTTCATCAAGCGCCCCAACAACAGAGGGGAGTGAAACCCTGCCCCCAGGAAGTCTGGAACATCACTACAGCACTCACAAATTTCTTTCAAGTTTTTTGTTTTATTTTAAAACGTTATGGGGACATTAATGAATTTTGTGTTAACTCCGTAATACAGCAGAGATTGTTTTAATATGAAAACAGTGTATTGCCTCCAAATCTTTGAGTAGCTGCTCTGGGAAAATGAGCAGGCTACATATTCCAGGGCAAGAAAATCCTTTTCACTCTTTTTCATTACACATTGCTTTTTTTCCCCCCATAAAAACAGCCAGTAAGTACATAAAATTTACAATAAAATTTGAAAATATTTCACAACACTTAACAATGTTTTCCTCCCCCACTTTGGAATAGTGACCCCAAATCTAAACCAGAAGGCTGGGATTCATCTCTTTGAATCTCTGGGGGGTTTTTTTTTGTTTTTGTTTTTGTTTTACATTTTATTTTTGAGAGACAGAGAGAGGCAGAGCACAAGTGGGGGAGAGGCAGAGAGAGAATGAGACACAGAATCCGAAGCAGGCTCCAGGCTCTGAGCTGTCAGCACAGAGCCCGAAGCAGGGCTCGAAACCACCAACCATGAGATCGTGACCTAAGCCGAAGTCAGATGCTTAACCAACTGAGCCCCCCAGGCTCCCCTAAAACATCAGTCTTCCAAATGAAGACAAAATTCTTCATAGACTTGTCTGAATGTCAAAACACTTACAGTTTAAAACAGATGATTAAGATTCTGGAAATTTAACTTCTATTTTCAACTCCTCTGCTAACTTTAGAAATTCATTAATTCTGTCTAGGCCGTGGTCTTGCCATCCAGAAGTTGCAATACGAATACTGACTTCTGGAAATAAATGAGGTAAAAGAAAGATACTTTAAGCATATGTCACTGACTGTTCTATTTACCATCCTTGACCACGGTTTTCTAAGTGTATCTCAAGTTTGGTGGGCACCACTCAATTACTTTTCTCCTAGGAACAGATGATGAGTGGCACCTGGGAGGATCCGTGGGTTAAGCGTCTGACTCTTGACCTCAGCTCAGGCCACGATCTCATTGTTCACGGGATCAAGCCCCATGTCAGGCTCTGCACTGCCAGCACAGAGCCTGCTTGGGATTCTCTCTCTCTCCCTCTCTCTGCCCTCTCCTGCTCACTCTCTCTGTCCCTCTCTCAAAATAAATGAAGAAACTTTAAAATAAAATAAATTTAAAAATAGATAAATATATATTCTATTTTTTTAAAGCATAATCAGAACTAAGATGAGTTATGTAATACAAATAAATGAAGTCATTAAGAATATAAATGACAGGCTGGGATGCCTGTGTGGCTCAGTAGTTTGGGCGTCCAACTTCAGCTCAGGTCATGATCTCACAACTGGTGGGTTCGAGCCCCACGTCGGGCTCTGTGCTGACAGCTCGGACCCTGGAGCCTGCTTCAGATTCTGTGTCTCCCTCTTTCTCTTCCCCTCCCCCTCTCACAATCTGTCTCTCTCTCTCAAAAATAAATAAATGTTAACAAAAAAATAAAAAGAAATGGGAATGCAAGCTGGTGCAGCCACTCTGGAAAAACAGTATGGAGGTTCCTCAAAAAACTAAAAACAGAACTACCCTACGACCCAGCAATGGCACTACTAGGCATGTATCCAAGGGATACAGGTGTGCTGTTTCGAAGGGGCACATGCACCCCCATGTTCATAGCAGAGCTATCGACAATAGCCAAAGTATGGAAAGAGCCCAAATGTCCATCGATGGATGAATGGATAAAGAAGATGGGGTATATATCTACAATGGAGTATTACTCGGCAATCAAAAAGAATGAAATCTTGCCGTTTGCAACTACGTGGATGGAACTGGAGGGTATTATGCTAAGTGAAATGAGTCAGAGAAAGACAAATATCATATGACTTCACTCATGTGAGGACTGTAAGAGACAAAACAGGTGAACATAAGGGAAGGGAAACAAAATAATATAAAAACAGGGAGGGGGACAAAGCATAAGAGACTCATAAATATGGAGAACAAACAGAGGGTTCCTGGAGGGGGAGTGGGAGGGGGGATGGGCTAAATGGGTCAGGGGCACTAAGGAATCTACTCCCGAAATCATTGTTGCCCTCTATGCTGATTTGGATGTAAATTTTAAAAAATTAAAAATAAAATTAAAAAAATAATCGTAAAAATAAAAGCAAAAAAAAAAAAAACCCTTTCAGCTGTAAACTGACACATGCTAGACCCAAAAAACACAAGAAACAACTCTGATGTGAAAATGTGATGTGACTATGCCATTAAAAAATATCACTGAAAAAAAAATATATCACTGACAGCAAATAAATAAATAAATAATAATATAAAAATTTATATATAAAAAATAAATTTAAAAAAAGAAAGAAAGAAAGAAAAAGAAAAAAGAATATAAATGAGGGGCACCTATGTGGCTCAGTCAGTTAAGTGTCCAACACTTGGTTTTGGCTCAGGTCATGATCTCACAGTTCCTGAGAAGGAGCCCTATGTCAGACTGTGCTGACATCCCAGAGCCTGTTTGGAATTTTCACTCTCCCTCTCTCTCTGCTCCTCCCCTGCTCATGCTCTCTCTCTCTCTCAAAATAAATACACTTAAAAAATAAAGAAATGCGACAAGCCTTTAAATTAATTTTTTGCACAGTAAACTGCCATGTATGATCTTTCTTATACATAACAAAAGAATTTTTAAATATTTAGGTATAAGTCACTAAGAATTATTTTTATATTCCTATCCCTTTAACGTAGATTGCTAACTTTAACCCTTTTAAATAAAGGGATGTTGCAAAATATTTGTTGGTATTGAGGAAAATAAAACCAGTTACTTATGCAAAATTCCCCTCCTTGCCTTGGTAAAGGGAGAAAAATATTGCATGAATTAATACGATAGCCTGAAGAGTCATCACATTTCTTTGATAAGTATGATCGATGCAAATCGTGTAGAAAACAACGAGCTAGATATACAGAGTGACATTTTTTTGTGCACGTAGGATTCTCATTAGTTATGTTAGATGTGTTTTTATCATGCAACTTTCTCTGGCATTTTCCTTAATCTATTTTGTTCATTTACTGCCTTCATAATAACCACGGTGCCCTACAAGTAGTCTTACAAACTTAATCTTTTCCTATTAGATTGCATTTTCATATTTACAGCGCTATTTGGAAAAAAAGAAGACCAGAGGAAAACTTCGATGCCAGATTGTCACATGAAATTAAATCTATGTCCTTAAAAATGAAATGGTGCACTCAGCCCATGGCTGTGCTCTTGCAGAATTAGATCTAGTATTGTTTCTGGTTTTGCATGTTGCTAAGGACTATTTCTCGCTCTCTGGAAAATTCCTTTCTGAAATTATCTGTGCAATATTTCATTTAAATTGCAAGATAAGATAATCTGCATTTTACTAACCCTTCCAGAAGTACTATGTAAGTAGATACATCAGCCTAAAGACAGAACACTAGCTTCTATGTAGTAAGAGCGACCCAAATAGAAAAAGCACTACATTTCTATATAGCTATCTAACGCTGGTGCTAATTATCAAGTCTAATCTTTTGCCTTGATTTGAGCTGTTAACACTTGAAAATCTATTTCCTGAAACTGGCTTGTTATGAATATCAAGGCATGTGAATTTCAAATAAACACGAAGGAGGCAGAACAATTTCCTAAGAGTTACAATCATACTTTTTCATTTTTGTGTATGCCTATATCATGTTTGCTAATATCAGCATAAAATATTGTCAGCAGTAGCAATAATGACATGAATTTGTTGAATGCCCTCTACGTGCTGGACGTTGTGCTCCAACTTTTTTACGACTTACCTCCTTTAATCCTCTCATCCCCATTTTTGCAGATGAGAAAACTGAGGTTTAGTGACATTAAACACCTCGCCCATGGTTATACAGTCAGTAAGGGGTGACACATAAATTTGAAATTAGACATTTGGACCCCAGGCCTTATGTTCTTCTTTTTTGTTAATGTTTATGTATCCTTGAGACAATGCAAGAGACAGAGTGCAAGCAGGGGAGGGACAGACAGAGGGAGACAGAGCAGCCGAAGCCCCAGGCTCCGAGCTGCCAGCCCAGAGCCCGACGCGGGGCTCAAACTCTCAAACCGTGAGATCATGACCTGAGCCGAAGTCGGATGCTCAACCGACTGAGCCACCCAGGCATCCCCAGACCTTATGTTCTTAAACTACTATTCTACCTCAGAGGGAATTTAAGGTAGTTTTGAAAGATGCATAGTATATATGAAAAGAACAGGAATTAGGAGCATTTGGGAAAGAGAATAGGAACGTAAAAGGGCAGGGGAATTCGGCCGGTACACGAAATACACATGCTCAGCTTGATGTATTTTAAGCGTCATAGCAGTCTTCGCAAACACGGAACACAATTACAGTGCTGACATTTTAAAACTGGATCATTCAATCAGGAGAAGCAGGTGAAAACTATACAGACAGCCTCCTAAGGATGTTCATAAACAGGACACCATACAATGGAATGAAGCCCATTTTCGGCAATATCCTTACAGTAAACGTGATGATGAATTTCACAGGACCGTTTCTTACCCATCTGCCAACACAGGCAAATTGCACAACTCAGTGAAAGCAATTCTCCAGAAGGCCAGTACAACCTGGTCCAGATATCCCCAAGGGCCATAAGCAAGACCAAAGGCATTTACGATGCCAAGCAATTTGTTTTTGAAACAGAAAGTTAAAGCAAAACACAATGAGCTTATGCTATCGCTTTCCGTCACTAAAGAAATCATCGACTTTGATCTGCAGTCACGCCTTAGGTTCAATATTTTTCAAGAAGTAAAAGTCAAAGGGGCTCCTGGCTGGTTCAGTCGGCAGAGCACGTGACTCTTGATTTACGGGTTGTGGATCGAAGCCCATGTTGGGCATAGGGCCTACTTAAAAAAAAAAGTAGAAGTCGTGAACATAGAATCTTATCTCAAGTGCTTGTATCTTAAGCAAGAGGGAATTAAAATAGTATGTGGTTACCTTTACAGGTATCGGTGACTTAGAAACACCTGATCGTCACATCTGCTGCTACACATTCTCCTCTCCTCTTTTTCCATCTCCTCCATGCTGCCATACCAGGGAATGTTGTGGAAAAACGAGTGGAGCTTCTAGAAAACCTGAAGTTACAGAAGTAGACAAAAGAAAGTTACACCTGAAACCAACATCACACTGTACATTATCTAAAAGATGTCTCCCTCTGTCTCTGCCCCCCCTCCACTCACACTCTGTCTCTGTCTCTCTCTCAAAAATAAACATTTTAAGAAACTTTTTAAATGCACCAAGAAAGTGTATAATTGTAGTGATAAAACTTCCCTGAATCTCGACACATGAATCTATACATGTAATAAAATAGCATAAAGGACACACGTACACAGAGTGCATGTAAAACTGGTGAAATCTGAATAAGGCGGGTGGATTGTACCAATGTCGATGCCCTGGTTGTGACATTGTACTGTAATTTCGCAAGGTGTTATCATCGGGGAAAGTTGGGTGACAGATATTGACATCTGTCTCTATGCTATTTATTGTGACTGCACGTGAATCTACGATCATCTCAAATAAAAGGTTTTAAGACACACGTGAAGAGTTTGTATCTTAGAAATGGATCTTTCCAAATGCCTGGTGCCGCTGTGGACCAAACCCACCCGGAGGTTGCACATTTACTTGTCTGTTTATCTAATTTGTGTTCGTTCACTTCTCAAATCATGCATTTTGATTTTTTTCCCCCACCTAAAAGAAACTCTTACTCACCCTTTATGACCCAGCTTCCAAAAGCCTTCCACAGATTTTTCTTGAACTTTGCTCACCAAACAAGATCAACATGGTGCCTTTTATGCTGTTTCCATAACACTTTGAATAGAGTAATGAAGGCTAATATGTACTGAGTAGTTACTATCCCCCAGGCACCTCACCTTTAATCTTTGCAACAATTCACTGAGGAAGATACTATGACTCTCCCCATTTTACAGATGAAGGAATTGAGGTACTGTCACATGGAAAGCAGGTGGCAGAGTCAGCTTTCACAGCCAGGCACCTTGACTCTAGAGCCACGGGTAACTCATGTACATCCTGCCTCTTAAGTTATCACTTGATACGTGGTGTTCACTTGCTTATATTCTCACCTCTCTCCCTTCTTCCAAAGTAAGAGTCACTCGTACAGGCTTTCTCCACTCACACTAGCTTTCTGCCTTCACTCCTCCACCAGTTAGGATCTGGCTTCTCCTCTCAACACTCCACGGAAACTATACTCATAATGGCGAACAATGAACCGAAGGTGCTCAACTCGGGTAGACGCTTTTCGACCTACACCTGCCTTCTCGGCTGTATCAGAAACTTCAGACCCCTCTCTCCCTCTCGACTTCCTTTTCTGTTTCTATTCCTATGTTGTTGGCGGCTCTTTCTCAACTCCTTCGTTTTCTCCTTATCCGCCTGCTGTTAAATTGTCATCCCTGTCCCCGCCCCAGCTCTATTCCTAGCGTTCTTCTCTCTTTCCTCCGTAGACCTTTCCTAGGGAGACTCATCCACTCCCGGTCATTTCTTTCCAGCCCAGATATTCCTCTTGAGCTCAACTTCCATACGACCACGTGTTCCTTTCCTGCGTTCTTCTATGTAGACCTTTATCACCTTTCCTGCGTTCTTCTATGTAGACCTTTATCACAGCACTTCTCTTCCGTCTTTTTTTCTTAGCATCTGGCACGGAGCAGGTGCTCAAGAAATATATATTTTTTTAAATAAGAGAACTGAGGTAAACCAGATTGGAGGATGTTTTGGTAAATGATGCTGTAAACCGTAGAACCCTCCCCCCCCCCCCCCCCCGGAGACAAACTGGGTTTAAAGACAGAATAGGCTGGCCTTGGGGACTGATTCAACATGGCCCTAGAACAAGAGGCAAACAGAACTCGGAGGTGTCTGCCATGGGCCACTCAGTATAACGTGCGTGAAGAGATAACATTATAGAGTGCGGCCCTCTCTTTTGATCAACTTACCCGTCAATTGCCAAATTTCACTTTGTTTTGTTTTGTGCTGTGTGAGATAGAGCCAAGCGGGGAGGATCTGTTCTCTAAGCCATCAGTTAACTGCTCCAATTCCTCCCATCTATAAGGACGAGAACAGAGACTCTGTCCATTCAGTCCTCAGGTGCCTCCTCCAGGGACTACTGTATCGTAGGCCCACAACAAAAGTGGGTTGTCTTCTCTGGAACACCTCCCATGCACCGGGCACTGGGCTACGTGTTTGTATATATTTTCTCCTTTAATACTCACTGTGATGTGTGGCTTTTTTCTTCACCGGGCAACTCTCGGACACCAGCCGGGTGCCCTACAATTCAACTCGATCCCGACACCCTCTCCCTGGAGACGGCGTCAGATCCCACAGGTCAAAGGCTCAGTCCTACAAGACTGTCCCCTCTTCTGACACCAATTACAAGTGCAGATCGTCACCTGACCAACAGGCTAGAGATCCCAGGTTCCCACAACCACTTCTTTGGGTTAGATTGACTTGCCAGAGCAGCTCACGGGACTCGGGGAGACACTTTACTCCCTAGATGACAGTTTATGATAGAAGGCTATAACTCAGGAACAGCCAGATGGGAGAGAAGCATGGGGAAAGGTTACAGAACTCCCATGCCGCCTCCAGGGACACCACGCTCCCCGAATCCAACCTGGAAGCTCTCCAAACACTGTCCTTCTGAATTTTTTATGGAGGCTTCTCTCCATTAAGGGTGTGTGTGGGGGAGGGGGGAGGTTCTTCTGACACCCAGCTCCCATCTTTAGGTGTGTTCCCACCTCATTAACATCACAGAAGACATCTTTTTGGCTCTCATCACAGGAAATGCCAAGAGTTTTAGGTGCTCTGTGTCAGAACTGGATGAAGACCAAATATACACATTTTTACCATAAATCACAATATCACACCAAAAAAAAAAAAAAAAACCCACCAAACTCATTTTAGGGGTAAGGATGCTAAGGTGTGGTTGAGTGGCTTGTTCAAGTTTACGCTACAAGAAAATAAGTCGAGGAAGGAGTTAAACGGAGATGGGTCTGATTCGAAGGGCCGCTCTTAGGTAAAATGCTACATGGCCTTCCAATATGTAGTTAAAGTTTCCAGGAAGATAAAATCATGCTAAGTAATTCAAGGGGGCCTGGCTGGCTCAGCAGGTAGAGAAACAACTCTTGATCTCGGGGTCGTGAGTTTGAGCCCCACTTTGGGGGTAGAAATTACTTAAATCACATATTTTTTTTTAAGTTTTTATTTATTTTTTTTATTTTGAGAGAGATAGAGAACGAGGAGGAGAGGGGCGGGCGAGGGGGTGGGGGGAGGGGGACAGAGGATCCAAAGCAGGCTCTGTGCTCACAGCAGAGAGCCCGAGGTGGAGCTCAAACTCACAAACCATGAGATCATGACCTGAACCGAAGTTGGACGCTTAACCGACTGAGCCGCCCAGGCTCCCCCCCCACCCCCCACCCACAAAATAACATCTTTAAAAACATTTTATATTAAGTAACTCAGTTGATACAATGAGAGAAAAGAATATTCATTCACATTGGGCCATATATTTTGATGCGTTTCATTGAAAGATACTTTCTGCCTTTGAGTTCCCTTTATTTGTTCCTATGTATAAATATGACCATTTAAAAGCCAAATGCTTGTGCGTCCAGACTCTTTCAGCACTTGATAAAATTCTTAGGATGTTACTTAATATTACAAAAATACATGGATGGAGTTGATGCGCAATGCTTTCACGTGTGAAGATCTTCTTTTGGTGTGTTCGCTTCTTGGGGGGGTGGGGGGCGGGGAAGAGTGACTGTTTTGATCAAAACTGCTCCTTCCTTTCTAGAAATGAGGGTATTTTCCACATGGGTATGTGTAGGAAAAAGGTTCAGCTTCCGAGACGAAAATATGAAACCTCAACACGGGAGCGGGGGAGAAAGTCGAGGGTGGGGAAGAGGAGAGGAGACGAGAAGGATGTCCTGGCAGGAAGAAGTGTAGCCGGCTGTGGGGGAGGCGAACGCTTTCCCTGACCACGTTCTCAGACGAAAGGCTGCCTTCTCAGCCAACCCTAAGGCAGTACCTTGGCCCGACAGTTAAGAGCATGATGACAAGGGCCACCTGGCCGGCTCAGTTGGTAGAGCATTGGACTCTCGATGCCCGGGGGGTGAGTTCGAGCCCCACATCGGGCACGGAGCCTACTCAAAAAAAAAAAAAAAAAAAAAAAAAAAAAAAATATATATATATATATATATATATATTGGCTGCTTGTCCACTCACCAAGAGCCCGCCTCCAGCCTTCTGCCTCACACTCACCCACACACACCCGTGAACTGCTGAGGGAACCCCCAACCACAACAGCCACCTCAGTCGTCCGGAGTCTAGCAGAGAAGCTAAGTGGGAAGATTTGGCCCTCTCCATCAGTGATTCGTGTGTCTTATACATCCTGGGAGACCAGCTAGGAAAAATTAAGAGAGCAATGTCTTAAGAATAAGCACATGAGAGAAAAAAAAATTTTTTTATCCTAATACAGTGAAATTGGGCAGCCTGCTAGATCGCCTCCCCTAAAAAAAAAAAGAAAAAAAAAAAAAAAAAAAGAACACTGTTGTTTAATGTCCCAGAAAGTTTTTTGAAACAAGCAGTTTGTCCCCTTTTTCTGAGCACAAGGCCCAAAATAGGAATTATTTGGCTTTCTCTTCCGAGGCAGATCTGTGCAGGCCTAGCCTGAGAAAGTCCTCCTTGCCCATTAACTAAGGAAGCCGTCACGAAGGAATTCTGGGAATCGCGATATGCGTTTATACACAGGATGTCTAAATGGGAAACAAAGCCTGCCCTGGTTTTTTTCAGAACCGGACCACACTTCTTTCTCTCTGCTCCTTTTAAAGATGAGGCGGGGTAGAAAGCAGCTTCAGAGCAGCACTGCCAATGTCTCCTAAATGCTCTGTCAACTTGAGTTACTGGAAGGAAGATGGCCTCAGCCTCGTGGTATAATCTAATTTTGTGGGTATTTGGCCTTATGATAGAGCAAAAGCACGTTGCTTATCAAAAAGACACGACTCTCTCTACTAGCTCTGAGAGCTTCCAACGAGTCTGGCTCGCCTGCCAGGCACGTTCCGTGCTATCCATTTTGCAGATGGCTAAGCTGAGGTTTAGAGAAGTTGAAGAAGGGGGTTACACGGTTAGGTAAACCCAGGCAATGGGACTAGAGCCATCACTCTTGACAAACCCCCCCCCCCCCCCCCCCAGGCTCCACACTTACGGCCCAGTTATGGAGACACAACAGGAGCCTGCAGGGATTTAATAACACCAGTTAGCAGATGCTTTGGGCTGAGCAAATGGAATGAACCGCTTCTTATCCGGAGCCCAGAGAAAGGAGGCTTTGGGGGCAGCTGAGACTGGAGACCAGGAGACAGCATCAGAGGAAGCGCGGGCTACTGGTACGGCCAGTCGTCCTATGGTTCCGCCATTGGCCTCCACAGAGGAACCGTACTAAACACATCTTTGGCAGACTGGAAAGGAAGTCATTTTTCACAAACACTTTAAGTTTGTATCTACTTGTGAAACCGGCTGCATGAATAGGCGCTCTCTCCCAGGAGGTGTGTGCAAAGGGAACTGGTCAGTTTGTCCGCGGAAATCTCTCCAACCCTCCCCCTTCCCACCCGCTCCAGGGGCAGGTTCTTGGATTTCAAGCCCCTTCCACCAAAGGCATGAGTTCTTTGGCTGTCAGTCTCTCGTGAACCAGAGCCCAGAATAAATTTGATTGATTATACGCCCAAACACTGAACAGAAAGAGGAAAAAGTCTCTCTCTCTCTCTCTCTCTCACACACACACAAACACACACACACACACACACACACTTAAAGTTGTCATATTCTCTCTGTGGTCTTTGGCAGCCTTTTCAGGAAATATTAAGTTAGACTGAAACATTCAGAGATCCTCGTAACTTTCTAAAACATCTAACACATTATGAATACGGTCTGCAATCACTGAAACGCTCATTCTACTTATTCTAGCAAATACAACAGCTGCCTAGAATCAGAACTAACAATAGCCAACTGGGGCGGGGGGGAGGGGCAGAAGGATGAATTTTTACAGTGGTTAAAATGTCTTATGTGATAGATACATTTTAATAGCCGCAAAGCACCTCAAAGCAGTTACGTTGCTTTCAACCAAGAGTCACAACGTTAAAATTGATTGTTACACTCCCCCCCCCCCCCCCCCCCGGCGTCCCACACAAAATGAAAGACTTAACTCCAGTACTGCTGGACAAAAAAAAAAAAAAAAGTGTTCACCATCTATCACAGTGACCACAGTGGCCTTGGCTGCAAATAACGGGCTTCCTTTTGGCATGTGCATTCAGCCCGTCTTTGCAGGACAGATTTGGAGCGAAAGGAAAGGAAGCAAAGACACTTCATCTTCAGATGTAGCAACGCAGCCAAAACGGGAGTTGGAGGGGGGTCTTGTATTTTACCCAACAAGTTGCCGTTTGCTTTTTTTGGTCCTCGGTCCCCTTCATGCTCGTATAGTAAGATGTCAGAAGTACAGACATTTTACGTGCAAGGAGAATTCTCTCATACCTAAATTCGTGCCTATGCAAATCTTCGCTTCTCCTTAATTTCGCCATTGATTGGAGTCTTTGCAAGCCACTAAACTGTGACAAAGTGTGTACTTTACTGAGCTAACATATAAACATTTCATAAGTTCCTCCCAAATATTCATGAACTATTTTCAGACATAGTGTTTACGAAACTATTAAAAACTCATTACTTTTGCCAACTCTTTCATGAGTTGAAAAGTAAGCACGGGTTATTTATATCATTGCCCTAGAGACACTAGTAATTTTGGAAGTAATTTTGGTCTGGAAGACATTTGCATTTAAGATACATCCTGCACTGGCATCAGTTTGGGGTTTTTTTTTAACTTTTTTTTTGAACATTATGTTTTATATGCTCTTCTATCGGGTACCAATTCTAGTTAGTCCTTTTAAAGGGCCGTATAAAGGACACATATCAATTTTTAATTTGATTAATATGGTTGAAATCTTTAATTTGATTGATAGGGTTGAGGAATCTTACACGTTGAAGTGGGAGCGAAGCAGTCCCTGGAGGAATCTGAGTGGACATCTCGCGTCTTTACATTAAAGCGCCCCCTGCGTAGGAGAACATCAGCGTCTGTACCAAGCATTGTCCCCATGTCGTTCTCTACAGGTCAACTTCAAATGACACATCCTCCCACGCGCGTACGTCTACGCAGGCGCGAACGTGCGTGTTATACACAGCTTGTCAGGCTTGTCCTTTGGAGGGATTGAATGATGCTTGTTTCCTTCTCCCTAAGTCTACTCTCTCATTTTTCATAACCTCTTGCCTGAGATCAGGTTTGGGCAGAAACCTGAAGACATGAAGGTCTTACACACTGATGGGTGTTAACAGCACCCATCTTAACAGCAGTCCCGGGCACGTCAGATGGTGTTGTCAGAATTAGTCAGAACCCCTGGTCTTAGAAGCCTGAGCCCCTGTTCCTGGTGCCCTCGTTGTTCTTCTTGATTCCCGACCCTCAGAACCCGACTCCAGCCCATCCTGGATCATTGGCTAAACCCACCGCCTTGGACTTCTTCAGGCTTATTTGTCCATTCTCTTATTTTTGATGTGCTAAATAGGTCAAAACTGGCAAGAACAAAGAAAATCCTAAAGACCAAAATGTAATTAGGCGAATGACCTTAGACCCTCTCTCTTGCCCCGCCTGTCACACCCAGTCTCTCTCCCTGTCCCTCAATTCTACTACCTAAGTGCACCTGGAATCTGCCCTCCAGGGGCCATGCTCATCATGACCTCACCTGTGGACCTAGGGACCCCTTCCCTGGAAAACTGCAGAGGGGTCCTCTCTGACCTCTGGTTATGCTCCCCCTCCAGCCCCTCCTCCCCAAAACGCTGAGGGAAGCACTCTGAAACAGAACTCTAGGTATAGCTATCCCCCTGGATAGGATACGGAACCCTTCTTTGGTTCCCCATGGCACTGGGAAGGAGGTTCAAGCAGCCTGAGGCACGCCAAAGGCCTCTCCTGTTCAGCCTCTTTCCGGCATCCTGGGCCCCAGTCTGTCCTGTTCCCAACTGCTACGCACCCAGTCCTAGCACTTCATGCCCGAGGCCCCTGCCCACACTGCTCTAAACTCACTGTTCCTCTTTGGGCCCCGATGACTGGTACTAGGCGTTCCCTGTGCCCTGGAACCTTTCTCCCCTCCTCCTGGTCAGCTGGCTTCCTCAGGGAAGCCCCCAGGCCAACAACCTGCAGAGTGCATATGCACTGTGGAATAATTAAGGGCAAACAAGGGGTAAGTGCATAGCTGAGACAGGTCAGAAATGCTGAGGAAAACACGGGCTGCCTGGCCACCTCAGTTGGTGGAGCGGTTGACTCTTGATCTTGTGGCTGTGAGTTTGAGCTCCACCTTGGGTGTAGAGATTACTTGAAAATAAAATCGAAAGAAAGAAAGAAAGAAAGAAAGAGAAAAGGAAGGATGGAAAGAAGGAAGGAAGGAAGAAAGAAGGAAGGAAGGAAGGAAGGAAGGAAGGAAGGAAGGAAGGAAGGAAGGGAAAGAAAGAAAGAAAGAAAGAAAGAGAGAGAAAGAAAGAAAGAAAGAAAGATGGAAGGAAGGAAGGAAGAAAGAAGGAAGGAAGGAAGGAAGGAAGGAAGGAAGGAAGAAAGAGAAAGAAAGAAAGAAAGAAAGAAGAAAGAAAGAAAGAAAAAGAAAGAGAGAAAGAAAGAAAGAAAGAAAGAGAAAGAAAGAAGGAAGGATGGAAGGAAGGAAGGAAGAAAGAAGGAAGGAAGGAAGGAAGGAAGGAAGGAAGGAAGGAAGGAAGAGAAAGAAAGAAAGAAAGAAAGAAAGAAAGAAAGAAAGAAAGAAGAAGGAAGGAAGGAAGGAAGAAAGGAAGGAAGAAGGAAGGAAGAAAGGAAGGAAGGAAGAAAGAAGAAAGAAAGAAAGAGAAAGAAAAAGAAAGAAGGATGGAAGGAAGGAAGAAGAAAGAAAGAAAGAAAGAAAGAAAGAAAGAAAGAAAGAAAGAAAAGCAAAAGCAAGCAAGAAATTTTGAGGAAAACAAACATGCCACCATCAAATCTAATCTGAAAGAGATGCTGTTGTTGTTTAAAGCAATTAAAATAATAAAAATAAGGTCTTCAAAGAGCAGGAACTTCTGCATTTTAGCCTCAGGAATACTTGGGCTGCCCCAAACGAATGACTACCACAGTACCTTCCTGGCTCTCTCTCCCTCCTGAAAGCGCCTAGTGACCACAGGATAACGATGTGTAAGAAGTCCTCCAGCCTGTCCTCAGACAACCTGGGTTTTACATGTACGGCTAGGGGACCATCACAGCTTTTCTATGGCAGTACGGGCAGAACTTACCCCAGCCCCAGGTATACAAGCAACTGATATCCATACCACCAGCCAGATTAAAGGGCACGAGAAGCAAAAAGAAGGGTGAAGTCAGGTGGCATTTTGAGGAAATGTCTATTTGACGAGGGACGAGAGTGGGGAAGGCAGACAGATACCCTGGCATTTTCATCTCTCGCCCACTGAAGGGTTTGATTTCAATTCCCCCTCTGCCCTCGTCCCAGCTTCTCAATTTAGGATGAAACAATGTCGAGATGGAAAGATCAAACAAATAGATCTTTGTGAGACAACAAAGAGAAAACAAAGAGGTACAGAGGGATCCGAAGGGAGGCGGAGGGGGTGGAGGGGGCGGAGGGGGCGGAGCCTGCCTCTGGCTTGCATTCCTACGGTGGGGGGGGGGGTAAGTGGAGAAGAGATGTGGCAATTCACAGGTGTGTGTGTGGGATGGGGCGGGGGGCTGCCTACCTCTCCCCGTCATTCCCTAATTCCAGCTCTTTAAACACAGGAGGATTCAGTTTAGAAAATCTTCTGCCAATAGTGCAGAGTATTCTGGAGCCAGACTGCCCAGTGTGGATCCTGGACCTCCACCTACCAGCTAAGTGATCCTGAGCAAGTTTCTTAACCTCTCTGTGCCTCAGTCTCCTTGTCTTTAAAATAGATGTGAGGTGCCCCCCCACCTCCTTTACCCCCCTCTCCCCCCCCCCCCCCCCCACCGTGGCTCTGTCCATTAAGCATCAGACTCTTGATTTCGGCTCAGGTCATGATCTTGGGGTTTGTAGAATGGAGCCCCCCACCACCCCACCCCACCCCCATCTAGCTCTGCACTGACAGCATGGAGCCTGCTTGGGATTCTCTCTCCCTCTCTCTTTGTCCCTCCCCTGCTCACGCTGTCTCTCTCTCTCTCTTTCAAAAAAAAAAAAAAACAAAAAACTTAAAATTTATAACGGACAAGAAGTCTCACTGACAAGCCAGGATTGCCCTGAGGATCATAGGAGTTAAGATAAATATAAAGCATTCAGAAGATTAAGTCTCAGTAAATGCTAGCTGCTATTACGCTAAGCAACTTAATTATTTTGTGCTTCGGTTTTTCAGTCCTCAGACTTGAATTTGCTTTTACCCACTGGTCATTAGAAAAATTAGGATATTATGAAAAAGCTCCCAAAATATGAACTAACATGTCAACTTGGGAGACATATTTAGAAAGACTTCACAGTCACCAAAGCGTTTCACAAACAAGAAAGAAATAACCCTGTCCCCATTTAATCTTACTTCTTTCAAACACATCCCCCTCTACACATCAGCTGGCAGAAAGAAAACAACCATCTGCCTCGAGGAGAGATGAATGGAGTTTCCACGGGCGCCTCGGTGGCTCAGTCGGTTGGGCATTTGACTCTTGATTTTGGCTCAGGTCATGATCCCAGGGTCATCAGATTGAGCCCAGTGTTGGCCTCCACGCTCCTCATGGAGCCTGCTTAAGATTCTCTCTCTCTCTCTCTCTCTCTCTCTCTCTCTCTCTCTCTCTCTCTCCCCTCCGCCCTCGCCCCTCTCCCCTGCTAGCACTCTCTCTTTTTCTCTAAAATAAAAAAAATAAAACTTTAACAAGAGTTTCCTCACCAGTTCTCCAAGTTCCCATGAAAACCAAGTGCAGATGAGGGGCTGAGTTTATGTTCTTTTGTGCATACTATCTGAAACTTGAAGTTAATAATTAGTTGGAATTTGTTTAATACGTAGTTTGTGCGTTAGATACACCGTATGACTACTGACGAGAACCTAATGAGTAGAACTAATGTCATCCCATCTTGCAAAGGCTAAGGTGTAGAGAGATTGAGTAAATGGTCAGATCGACCACTGTTGGCTGCCTGTTATGATCCTACGTATACTGGATAATGTTGGTTTTCACTATAGATGTGCAACACTTGATATTATTAATTTTGAGGTATTTTTCAGTTGTTAAATCCATATCCTAAGAAATATTTACAGATTTGCTAAACATCCTTTCTTGGGAAGGCCAGTCATTTTGTGATAACATCTTTCCTACGTTTGTGTATTACGCTGTCGTTCTGAAGAATAAAATAATGGTCTCAGGCTGTGCTATGGTCTGAATGTTTATGTTCTCCTCAAATCATATGTTTAAATCCTAACCCCTAAACTGATGATATGAGGAGGTGGGGACTTTGGGAGGTGATTAGGTCCTGAGGGGTGGAGCCCTCCTGAATGGGATTTGTGCCCTTTATAAAAGAGGACCTACCTCCGTACTATCACACTGGAGGTTAGGTTTCAGTGCATATACTATTTTAAAGGGAAAGAAACACTCAATTCATAACATGGTATGGGTAGATGGCAAGGTTTTCTTCTTTTAAAGAGTAAAACAGGGGCGCCTGGGTGGCTCAGCCAGTTGAGCGTCCAACCCTTGATTTCAGTTCAGGTCATGATCCTGGGATCGTGGGATCCAGCTCCAAAGGGCACCTACTTAGGATTCTCTCTCCCTCTGCCCATCCCCCTGCTCATGCACTTTCTCTCTAAAATAAAAATAAAGAAATAAAGAGCAAAACAAAACCCCCAAAATAACCTTTTACAGTATCCCTTTTATTCGTTAATTTTTTTATATTTAAAAAATTTTGTTTCAGTTTATTTTTTGAGACAGAGAGAGAGCAAGCAGGGGAGGGGCAGAGAGAGAGAGGGAGACAGAGAATCCCAAGCAGGCTCCATGCTGTCAGCACAGAACCCTACTCGGGACTTGATCTCACAAACCGTGAGATCATGACCTGAGCCAAAACTCAAGAGTCAGACGCTTAACCGATTGAGCCGCCCAGGCGCCCCACCAATTGTTAATTTAATTGGTGGCCTATGAAATTCAAACTAAGAATATTGTGGCATCCTTTGGGGAATCTTCACTTTGCAGACACATCAGCTCTCTGTCATTGCCCTGTTTTCTAGAACCACAAGAACGGAACCTTAACTTGGCTAAAATGCATGCTCATAATTTGATGTGAGCAAACCAGAAGAAAAAAGATATTTTTAAAGCAATTAGGGAAGTGAATTATGGACTGACTCAGATGACACCAAGGAATTATCATTCCTTTATGAGGTATTGTAACAGCACTGCCATTTTCTTTACTCCGTATTTTTTTAAAGACAGACACGCAGGGATAAAACGACACATCTGGGGGTGGCTTCAAAATACATCAGCAAATTGAGGAAGTAAAAGAAAAAAGGAAAAGATGAAGCAAATGTGTCAGTCTTGATCATTTTTTAATCTGGGTGATGATGAGATCAGTACTGCCTTGTAATTATTTGAAAATTTTCACAAATAAATTATTTAAACATTTTACAATAAAGAAAATTTTTACAATAAACATATATGTAATATTCACATCCTGTCATCAAGTGCTGATGATTTTTTTCCCATTATTAACTCTGTAGACTTGGGCAGTTTCCTCTTCTATAAAAATGAGGTGAGAATACCTAATTTGCCGGTGGGTTAGGGGATTAAATGAGATGCCTGGCCCCAAAGGGATGTTCAAATAATGTTGGTGCTTTTCCCTCCAATTATTGCCCCCCGCCTCCTCACTATGTACAAATTCAGAATCCCAAAATAATATCTAGATACTAGCCATTCACATTTTACCAAATGAGATGCTATCGGGCCTTAAAAACAACACACTTCGAGGCCCCTGGCTGGCTCAGTCAGAAGAGCATGTGACTCTTGATCTTGGAGTCACGAGTTGGAGCCCCACTTTGGGTGTAGACAGTACTTAATAATAAAAAATAAATAAATAAACCTTAAAAATAAATAAATAGCAGGGCACCTGGGTGGCTCGGTCGGTTGAGCGTCCGACTTCGGCTCAGGTCATGATCTCATGGTTCCTGAGCTCGAGCCCCGCGTCAGGCTCTGTGCTGACAACTCAGAGCCTGGAGCCTGTTTCACATTCTGTGTCTCCCTCTCTCGTTGCCCCCACCCCATTCATTCTCTTTCTCTCTCTCTCTCTCCCAAAAATAAATAAACATTAAAAAAAATTAGAAACTAACAGTTTCTTGAAAAGCAATAATTAAATAAATAAATAAATAAATAAATAGGGGGGCCTGGGTGGCTCAGTTCATTAGGCGTCTGACTTTGGCTTTGTGGGTTCAAGGCCCGAGTCAGGCTTTGTGCTGACAGCTCGGAGCCTGGAGCCTGCTTCCAATTCTGTATCTCCCCCTTTCTCTGTCCCTCCCCTGCTCACGCTCTGTCTGTCTGTCTGTCTCTCTCTCTCTCGAAAATAAATAAACATTAAAAAAAATAAATTTAAAATAAATAAATAATAGGGGCGCCTGGGTGGCTCAGTCGATTAAGTGTCCAACTCTTGATCTCGGCTCAGGGCATGATCTCACAGTGGTGGGATCGAGCCCTGCATTGGGCTCTCTGCTGACAGTGCAGTCTGCTTAGGATTCTCTCTCTCCTTCTCTCTCTCTCTCTGCTCCTCCCCCACTCACTCGTGCGCTCTCTCAAAATAAATAAACTTAAGAATAAACAAATAGGGGCGCCTGGGTGGCTCAGTCAGTTAAGCGTCCGACTTCGGCTCAGGTCGTGATCTCGCGGTCCGCGAGTTCGAGCCCCGTGTCAGGCTCTGTGCTGACAGCTCAGAGCCTAGAGCCTGCTTCAGATTCTGTGTCTCCCTCTCTCTGACCCTCCCCCATTCATGCTCTGTCTCTCTCTGTCTCAAAAATAAATAAATGTTAAAAAAAAAAATTTTTTTTAAAAGAATAAACAAATAAATAAACAAATAGATAAAAACACATGTCTCTAGAGCATCTGTATGATTCAATTTACAATAATAAAATTATGTTTTCAGAAACATCATTTGTGTGAAGTAAGATATAGTTGGAACAGGAAATCATGGTCATTTGACGTAAGAATTACACAAATGTTGCTCAGAAATTAATTTTTTTCAGAAATTCAGAATGCTTTCAAAGTTCTGTTTTACTAAATTTTATAAGAAGAGTTGCGTTATTCAATGTTTATGCAACTGAACTACAGCTTATTATGTCACACTGGCAAAATCCCTCAGCCTGTATCACCATTAACTTGTTTAAATTTCTTCGTTGTTATTTATTTGTTTTTTTAACAATTTAAAAAATATTTTCAACGTTTATTCATTTTTGAGAGACAGAGTGTGAGCGGGGGAGGGACAGAGAGAGAAGGAGACGCAGAATCGGAAGCAGGCTCCAGGCTCTGAGCTGTCAGCACAGAGCCCAACGTGGGGCTCGAACCCACAAACTGTGAGATCAAACTGTGAGCTGAAGTCAGACGCTTAACCGACTGAGCCACCCAGGCACCCCGAATTTCTTCTTAATTGAATACAATTTTTTTTGGAATTCTTTTGAAATTATATATGATGCTGAAAATTCAGCAACTTTTCTGTAGCAAAAAAAAAGAAAAATTAGGTCTCTATTACTGTAAGTAATTATTATTATTTTCATAGGTATGTTCATTTTTTTATTGGTCTGTTGAGGTTCATAATGAAATAATAAAAAAAAATTTTGTCTAAATTAGAGAAAAAAAATCTTTGAAGTGTTTGATGAATCAAAACTGCAGGGGACGCTTTGAGGAGAACACTGATCCCGAAGACATATTCTCCCCTGGCTTATTTCTTGAATCATCCTATTGATTATTGAGTGCAAATGTGGCCTATGGAAGGTACTCATTTTTGAAACTTTTCCCAAAGAGCAAATGTGTTTACTACGCTTTGCCGCGTGGATGTTTTTAAATTTTCAATTAAGAACTAACATTCATCATTTTCACTAGCACACCTTTTAAGGGGGATTGGAGCAATTTCATAAGTTAAACCCTGTCCAAAATAACCCATCAGGCAGATGACAAAAGGAACCCTTGCTTTGAAGCTTGGGGGGAGCGGGTGATTGGGGGAAATTGCCTTTCAGATGTGAAAAATCATCTATCTTTAGGGTTTGTTTCATGTTTCTTCAAACGTTTCATGTCAACCTTTCCCCGGAGCAAAATTTGAGATGAAGTTGTGTAATTTATTGTCATGCTTTAGCCATATTATATTTATTCTTCCCTTTGATACCTTTTTTTTCTCTGAGGTCCTTGGAGACGTTGAGATGACAATGAGTTGACTCTTCCTGCGGATATTGGGAAGGAGCAGGAGTAGCAGAAAGGGAGGAGGCGACAGGAATGCAAGGGAAGACATCAGAAATGGAGAGAGGACGGTAAAGTGTTCCTAGTTTGACAGCTGTAGGTCTAAAGGATTTGCCTCTGGCCTAAAAACAGAAGGTCCACCCACAGGTAAATATCAGCAGGGGTAAGGTCCTTGCATGTAGCGTAACTTCACAAAATCACAGCACGTCCAACAGTCTGGCTCGTGCCAGAGAAGGAAGAAGACATGTTTATTCAGTGTCTCTTAGGCGTCATGAACTACGGTGGGTACGTTCTTTACAGGTGTGTGCTATGCCATACTCATGACAACCCCATGAAATAGATACTTTTCCCCCAATATACAGGTCAGAGACAGAGACTCAAAGAAACTATAAAATCGATCTTGAGCGACCTTTGTGGCGCAGCTGAACTCCAGTCTGCTAATCCTAAAGCTCGTGATTCTCCCATGACAGAAATCATCTTGCTATCACATCAAAGTCCTGTTCTATGGCTTACCTTTCACTCAAATCAAGTCAATCAACAGCACATAAAGGAAACTGATGTAAGAAAAATCCTATGACTCGGGGCGCCAGGATGGCTCAGTCAGTTGAGTGTCCAACTTTGGCTCCGGTCATGATCTCTTAGTCTGTGAGTTTGAGCCCCACTTCGGGCTCTGGGGGTGTCAGGGCAGAGCCTGGAGCCTGCTTCGGATTCTGTGTCTCCCTCTCGCTCTGTCCCTCTTTCACTCGCACTCTATCTCTCTCTCTCTCAAAAATAAACATTAAGAAAATCCGGTGACTTGAAGCCTTTTAAGCCACAAATGAAAGAAAGTCAATGAAGAAATGCATCCAAATGGGAGAGACAAAAATCAGTAAAATTGGTGAGATGATTTAAATGACCCATTTATCATCTGAATTCATGGTTCTTTAACTTTGTATTCTGGGACCCTTTGAGATTCTGATAATAGCTATGAAACTGTGTATGCACACAACCTTTCGGAGGGCTTGAGTTTATTTGGCTTAATAAACCCTACTCTGTATTTTGCAGAGCGTAAAATGTATTTAAAGGGCCGCCTGGCTGGCTCAGTCAGTTGGGCGTCTGACTTCAGCTCAGGTCACGATCTCACAGCTTGTGAGTTCGAGCCCTGCAGGGGGCTCTGGGCTGACATCCCAGAGCCTGGAGCCTGCTTCAGATTCTGTGTCTCCCTCTCTCCCTCTGCCCTTCTCCTGTTCACTGTTTCTCTTTCTCTCACAAATAAATAAAAACATTTAAAAATTTTTTTGATGTATTTAAATATGAAAATGTTTATGTATACAAACGGAAGACTTTTCAGATGCCTTTATATACCCTGCAACATCAACTGCCTGAAGCTTGACCTTTGTTGATTGTATAACTTTTGACCCATCAGTGTCAAGGGCTACTTGGGGTCTCGGACCATACATCCATCCATTTGAAGAAAACCACATTAGAAGAAGGGGCCATAGAAGAAGACGGTGGCTGGTGGGTATACACGGTAACAGTGTCACACGCCTCAAGTTCTGGGGGAATCACCGCCTAGAGCGAATGCAAATGCAGTTGTTAATTTCATTTCCCCCTGTTAGATGAAATGACACCCTGATCAGTTCGTGTAAATTGGTGCGTGACAGGGCAGGCCTGGCCCAGGGGTCCAGAGCATTGAATGCACTAGTTGGTCTCCCTCTAAAGGAGGAGGAAATTGTAAGGACAACAGGAGCTTTACCGCCCACAACCACCTGGCTTCCCTGAAAAGTAAGAAGTAGGAAAAGAACCACGGGAGAAAAGTGGGGCAGCAGACTGAGGCAGTGAGACAGCCCCCACAAGAGTTAAGAAAAAGGAGGGGGGGCGGTGAATAAGGCGGGACCCCTCAACCAGCTCAATAGGCGGCCGCATACACATTTTTCAGTTAGCAAAACGTTGCACCGTTGGTTCAAAAACACAGCGCTTCCGGAGTGTGAAACTGACGAGTCGCATTAGTTTACTTTCGCCCGTTGTTGTTACTTAGCTTTCCTTATTTTTATACGAGACCTTTGCTATTTAACATTACCACCAGCGAGGTGGTTTCTATTCCCTGCTCTGCGACCGATTTGCTCTGACAAACTCAAGCCCTTCTCTCTGGGACACGGCTTCACAAAAAGGGACCGAACAGGGCTCTCCCAGTCTTTCTAAGAGGCTGTAATGCACTGCAGATACATACGGCAAATTTTCCAGTGGTACAACAAAAACAGGAAATAGGAAACTTCTGCACCAATTAAGACGGGGATTATTCTCCGCCCCTCCCTGCCTAAAGTTGGGGGGGGGGGTAACTAAAGGTTTGTCTGCTGAGGGGAGAAGGACTGGATGCTTGAATGTTTGAACGGATAAGGTTTTCCCTTCGACACTAAAAATGAAAGCCTTGACTCATGGCCAGATATAGACAAATTCTGAAAAGAGGCAGTTTATTCCTGGCACCGGTCCCTCTTTCCGCCTTTCTGTCCTAACTTCGGAGTGTCGCAGCTGCACCCCTTTTCCAATCCTCCCCACCTCCCACGAAAGCTTAGGGATGACTGCAGGTTCGGTGTCTGCATCCTCTGAGTTTTGCCAGAAGCCCGGCAAACTTGGCATCCCTTATTTCTTTTAGGGGATTTAAAAAAAGCAACCTTTTTGAGCCAATTTACACTAAGGTACGAATGACTAAGATGCCTTTGACATCCCAGATGCGTTGCATTTTTTAACAACATCCTGCAGGAAGAGAGGGAGTGGGGGAGCGAGGTTTTTAACTGGTAGGATGTTGGAGAAAGTCAAATGAGATTTAAAACAGAAAAAACAACAACAAAAAAGGCTTTAGTGTGAGAGGGAGAACCCAGGGACATACCAGGTCTGCTGAAGTCTGATTCCCATACCTGGTTTCAGTATGGGTGTTTTTTTTTGGCATCTAAAGTTCTCACTGTTCTGTCTTGACCCCTCACTGCCAGCGTGACAGTTTTTATGGGACTAGTTTGAGGCTCCAACAGTGTGGAGATAAGGGATAAACATTTGTAACTGTCTGTTATTTATAAGCCAGGAAATGTTTATATTTGTACGAGTTCTAAAATTCCACTTCTAAAATTGTGACTACTCACTCCTTTCTCAAATATCAACTTAAAGCTTTAAAAGCAAATCAAGAAATGAAAAGCATCCCTCTTGGAACTAGTTTGCTTTTCCACTGTCTCTGCTCTTCTGAAAAAGCCAAAAGTGGATGGGAAGGAAACACAAAACTTTAAAGCCGTTCCTAACACCTGATTCGTTAAGAATTGGCAAGCACATGTTTTGGCAAATCACCTTTGCTTCGATGTTCCTATGTCCCTTTGGGCTTTTTATTTTTATTTTTTTCAAGATTTTGTTTTTAAGCCATCGCTACACCCAACACGGGGATCAAACTCACAACCCCGAGATCAAGAGGAGCATGCTCCACCAACTGAGCCAACCGGGCGCCCCCAGAATACTAGTTTTTATACCACCGGTCACAGGAGATCAAAAACAGCAAAATTGTTAACAGTACTGAAACGGAAAGGTACAGCTATCCTACACAACTCTTTGACCCCAAAACTTTTGAACCACTGTGTAAATAACTGTCAACAGAAACAACACAGGCAATTGCTGCTTCTTGTGACCAGGTCTGAGATCTGATTGAAATCCGTGGTCGAACAAAGGTTTATTTGTATTATAGGCCATAGGAGCAATGACCGGAATGCCAAACACATATATCGTGTGTCCAGATATTGGGAGTGGTCCTAATCTGAGCTAGTAAAGGGTTCTCTATCGGATCAGCAAAGGTCAAGTTGTTAGACAGGAAACTGTTTAGGTGGCAGACCTCACCAAAAACTTGAGGGAGAAAAAAAAAACACAAAAAAACTTGAGAGAAGACAATATAGCTTTTTCCTGATTGTCTTTTTTTTTTTTTTTTTTTTTTCTGGAGGGACCTCTACCTTAGTGATGGATGCTACATTAAGGAGATTTAGGAAATTATTAATAGTAAGGCAAACGTGTACAAAAGGGGCGAGGAAAATAAAAAAGGTCTCCCCTTGGTCTATGAAACGCGGTTTTTCTCCAGGGCTGTAACCTTCCTCTTGGCATTGGGTTGCATCACCATTTAGTGAATATAACGGTTTTCTGCCTGAAAGAACCACATAATCTGAAACGCACACTGTCAGTATCAGGGAGACACATATTTTCTCTGCACGATCCAAACACAGATTGAGTCAAGGAAGGCAGAGTGGGGTTGCAGAAAGGGTCTGGAGTCGGATACAGTTGCACTCCGATCCCGCCTGCGCCATTCATTAGTTACGCGACCAAAGGCACTTTTCGGAGCCTCGATTTGCTCATGTGTAGAACGAGGATAATAGAGGCTGCCTCATAGGTTGTTGGTGTTGTGTGGCGTTTATGTGATGCACCTGGCATACACAGCAATAATGGGCTGTGGGTCTTCTAAAAATGGCCATGATAGGATGACACAAGAGCCCTAATCTACCCTAGTCTAGTCTTTTTTTTTTTTTAATACAATTTATTGTCAACTGGGCTTCCATACAATACCCAGTGCTCATGCCAACAGGTGCCCTCCTCAGTGCCCGTCACCCGCTTTCCCCTCTCCCCCACCCCCCGTCCACCCTCAGTTTGTTCTCTGTATTTAAGAGTCTCTTATGGTTTGCCTCCCTCCCTCTCTGTAGTCCTTATAATCTGTGGGGATTTCATGGCTTTTGTGCATAGGACCGTTCTGGGTGAAGTGTCATAGGATGGAGTAACCGAGGCTCCCTTTAGAGGCTTTTCAGACAACTAGCGTTCTACATAGGAATGGGACAATGTCATATTAGATTTAAACTTTTACCTAGTAAGGTAACACGTTTAAATCTTAGGAAAATGGTGTGAGGAAAAGAGGGTGGAATACGTTCCCTCTTGAGTGTCCCTCCTCACAAGACCTGGGTTTGAGTCCAGTTCTGCCAGCTATGTGTTGGGTGACCCTGAACTAGTTCCTTTACACTGGGAAATTTCCATTGTCTCATATGTAAAAACATCTCGCTCATATTTCAGGGCTGTTATGAGCATTCAATAAAGGTAGTGTATATGAAAGAGCTGGGAGGGGCGCCTGGGTGGCTCAGTCGGTTAAGGGTCCAGCTCTTGATTTTGGCTCAGGTCATGGTCTCCCAGTTTGTGAGATCGAGCCCCGGATCGGGCTCGAGACTCTCTCTTTCTTTCCCTCTCCCCTTCTCCCACTCACAGTCCCTCTCTCTCCCTCTCTCAAAATAAATAAATAAGCTTAAGAAAAAAGAAAGAAAGAACTGTAAACTGTACAGCTCTAAATAAGATGAATCGTATTTGTTTCAAAAATTAGTCATTCAGCAATGATATTCAAACCTTGCTATAAAACTACTACCTAATCACAGAATTTAATATAAGCCAGAACTTCCTCAGAGCTCATCAAAGATAATTTATGTAAAAAAAACTCACTGACCTCATTTTGAGACGATGCGGAATATGGATGAGGACTATCGTAGAGGAAGGCTCCCCACTTTTGTACCTACCGTGCCGTGTAAGAGAGGTCTTTTTCACGTTGTACTTTAAAAATGATTAATACAAACCAAATAATAAATTCACTGGATCTGACTACTAAGATGATTGCTTTTTGAAAATACTTTTTTCCTATTTCACTGAACGTGTTTGTATGCATGAATATACACATACATATGAATATTTAGCAGCATATATGTGTGTGTGTATACATGTTTATGGGAGAAACTTCAGCAAATACAAATATGTATATAATGTATGTAATGTGTATAAATGTATGTAATCTATATAATGTATATATAATGCATGTAATGTATATAAACATATACGAGTAAAGATAAAAATACTGTGTTGGTATCAGATATAGAGAGAAATATGGATACATATATATATACACACACATATATACACATATGTGTTATATGTGTGTGTATATATACATATATTGAAGAAACTTTAGAAAATATAAATAAGCAAAAATGAAATAAAAATCACCTGTAATCTCACTACTCAGAGTTCACTATTATTAAGACACCATTTCCACAGCTTTTTAATATACTGTATATAAATATACAGAGAAAAGGGTAGAAATACAGATATCAGCTATACAGTCTATATAAAAATGTTATCTCAACCATGATTCATAATATGACTTTTTTGTTCAATAATACATCTCAAATGTTTTCATGCCCTTGCAGTAACACGTAAATGGTTTTGTAAAATTCCTTTGAGGACACTTCCCACATTTTCAACTAGCCTTTACTGTGCAATATTTCTTTGGTCTCCTTTTTTGTTTTGAACAGCAATGTCATGAACTTTCTTGCAGCTACATTTTCTTTATAGATTCCCAACTGTTTCTTTAGAGTAAATTGCGAGAAGGGCGCCTGAGTGGCTCAGTCAGCTGAGCGGCCAACTTCAGCTCTGATCGTGATCTGGCGGTTCGTGAGTTCAAACCCCGTGTCAGGCTCTGTGCTGACAGCTCAGAGCCTGGAGCCTACTTTGGATTCTGTGTCTCCCTCTCTCTTTGCCCCTCCCCTGCTCATGCTCTGTCTCTGTCTCTGTCTCTCTCAAAAATAAAAAATAAGCATTAAAAAAAATTTTTTTAAAGAATAAATTGCTAGGAAGAAAATTACTTATTCAAAGGGTATATGGGAGCCTGTAGGTGGCTCGGTCAGTTAAGCCTCTGACTCTTGATTTTGCCTCAGGCCATGTTCTCGTGGTCCTGAGTTTAAGCCCCACCTAGGGCTCCATGGCATTAGGGCTCGGCGCCTGCTTGGGATTCTCTCACTCCTCTCTCTTTATCCCTCCCCTGCTCACTTGCTCTCTCTAAAAATAAATAAACATTAAAAAAAAGGGGGGGTATATGAAGTAATATGGTTTCTGATAAGTATTGCTATGTCCTCCTTCACAAGTGATATGCCAGGCTGATGCTTCCATTAGTATTTTTAGTGTTTTATGAGACTGTCTAGCTCCTCTTATTATCCTTTTTCTTAAAAAGTGAGCTCTGTGCCCAACATGGGGCTTGAAATTCACAACCCCAAGATCAAGAGTCACATGCCCTACTGACTGAGCCAGCCAAGCGCCCTTCCTATTATCCTTTTATTTTACTATTATCATTTTTTTCTTATATTCATTGACAAGTGTTTAGAAAATGTAAGCAAACAGAAAAAAATTAAAATTCCCATAATCTCATTATATGATTAACCATTATCAATACTTCCTTTCAGTCTTTATAAATATTTAGATTTACATCTATATTTAATATATATAGTATGCTCTTTGGTGTATTTTTTTTGGTATATTTATTTTCTTGTTAATTTCTAAGAGCCCTTTTAAGAAATACGCATTGCAAAGTGTTTCCTATTGTTTTCATCCTTTAAAGTTTGTTCGTGGTGTATTTTGATGCACATTAAATTTTCATGTTCATTCCTTATTTATCCTTTTACACTTTCACCTTTTGTGTCATGCTTGAAAAGTTCTTCCACATATAAAATTTTCTTTTTGCTATTTTCTTTTTATAGTTAGTTCTTTAATCCACCTGGAATCAATTAGGAATCCAGTGTCAGGCTAAGAATCCTTTTTTTCTCGGAGGGGAGGGAAGATGGCGGCGTAGGGGGACGCTGGGCTCACCGCGCGTCCTGCGGGTCACTTAGATTCCACCTACACCTGCCTAAAGAACCCAGAAAACCGCCAGAGGATTAGCAGAACGGAGTCTCCGGAGCCAAGCGCAGACGAGAGGCCCACGGAAGAGGGTAGGAAGGGCGGCGAGGCGGTGCGCGCTCCACGGACTGGCGGGAGGGAGCCGGGGCGGAGGGGCGGCTCGCCGGCCAAGCTGAGCCCCCGAGTCGGGCTGGCAAAAGCGGAGGGGCCGGACGGACTGTGTTCCGACAGCAAGCGCGACTTAGCGTCTGGGAGGTCATAAGTGAACAGTTCTGCTCGGAAAGCGGGAAGGCTGGAGGACAAAGGGAGGGAGAGTTGTTGAGCCCTGGGCGACAGAGCTCAGCTTGGCGGGGAACAAAGGCGCTCGCCAGCGCCATCTCCCTCGCCCATCCCCCAGCCAAAATCCCAAAGGGAACCAGTCCCTCCCAGGGAAGTTGCTGGCCCAGCGCAAACACCCAACGCTGTGCTTCTGCAGATCCCTCCCTCCGGCGGGTCTGACTCCCACCTGGTGCCGCAGGGCCCCTCCCGAAGCGGATCACCGAAGGAGAAGCGAGCTGAGCCTGCCCCTCCCGCCCCCGTGCACCCTGCCGATCCACCCCAGCTAATATGCCAGATCCCCAGCACCACAAGCCTGGCAGTGTGCAAGTAGCCCAGACGGGCCACGCCACCCCACAGTGAATCCCGCCCCTAGGAGAGGGGAAGAGAAGGCACACACCAGTCTGACTGTGGCCCCAGCGGTGGGCTGGGGGCAGACATCAGGTCGGACTGCGGCCCCGCCCACCAACTCCAGTTATACACCACAGCACAGGGGAAGTGCCCTGCAGGTCCGCACCACTCCAGGGACTATCCAAAATGACCAAACGGAAGAATTCCCCTCAGAAGAATCTCCAGGAAATAACAACAGCTAATGAACTGGTCAAAAAGGATTTAAATAATATAACAGAAAGTGAATTTAGAATAATAGTCATAAAATTAATCGCTGGGCTTGAAAACAGTATAGAGGACAGTAGAGAATCTCTTGCCACAGAGATCAAGGGACTAAGGAACAGTCACCAGGAGCTGAAAAACGCTTTAAACGAAATGCAAAACAAAATGGAAACGACGACAGCTTGGATTGAGGAGGCAGAGGAGAGAATAGGTGAACTAGAAGATAAAGTTATGGAAAAAGAGGAAGCTGAGAGAGAGTTAAAAAAAATCCAGGAGTATGAGGGGAAAATTAGAGAACAAAGTGATACACTAAAAAGAAATAATATACGCATAATTGGTATCCCAGAGGAGGAAGAGAGAGGGAAAGGTGCTGAAGGGGTACTTGAAGAAATAATAGCTGAGAACTTCCCTGAACTGGGGAAGGAAAAAGGCATTGAAATCCAAGAGGCACAGAGAACTCCCTTCCGACGTAACTTGAATCGATCTTCTGCACGACATATCATAGTGAAACTGGCAAAATACAAGGATAAAGAGAAAATTCTGAAAGCAGCAAGGGATAAACGTGCCCTCACATATAAAGGGAGACCTAGAAGACTCGTGACTGATCTCTCTTTTGAAACTTGGCAGGCCAGAAAGGATTGGCACGAGATCTTCAATGTGTTGAACAGGAAAAATATGCAGCCGAGAATCTTGTATCCAGCAAGTCTGTCATTTAGAATAGGAGAGATAAAGGTCTTCCCAAACAAACAAAAACTGAAGGAATTTGTCACCACTAAACCAGCCCTACAAGAGATCCTAAGGGGGATCCTGTGAGAGAAAGTACCAGAGACATCACTACAAGCATAAAACATACAGACATCACAATGACTCTAAACCCGTATCTTTCTATAATAACACTGAATGTAAATGGATTAAATGCGCCAACCAAAAGACATAGGGTATCAGAATGGATAAAAAAACAAGACCTATCTTTTTGTTGTCTACAAGAGACTCATTTTAGATCTGAGGACACCTTTAGATTGAGAGTGAGGGGATGGAGAACTATTTATCATGCTACTGGAAGCCAAAAGAAAGCTGGAGTAGCCATACTTGTATCAGACAAACTAGACTTTAAATTAAAGGCTGTAACAAGAGATGAAGAAGGGCATTTTATAATAATTACAGGGTCTATCCATCAGGAAGAGCTAACAATTATAAATGTCTATGCGCCGAATACCGGAGCCCCCAAATATATAAAACAGTTACTCATAAACATAAGCAACCTTATTGATAAGAATGTGGTAATTGCAGGGGACTTTAACACTCCACTTACAGAAATGGATAGATCATCTAGACACACGGTCAATAATGATACATTGGATCAGATGGACTTGACAGATATATTTAGAACTCTACATCCCAAAGCAACAGAATATACTTTCTTCTCGAGTGCACATGGAACATTCTCCAAGATAGATCATATACTGGGTCACAAAACAGCCCTTCATAAGTGTACAAGAATTGAAATTATACCATGCATACTTTCAGACCACAATGCTATGAAGCTTGAAATCAACCACAGGAAAAAGTCTGGAAAACCTCCAAAAGCATGGAGGTTAAAGAACACCCTACTAACGAATGAGTGGGTCAACCAGGCAATTAGAGAAGAAATTAAAAAATATATGGAAACAAATGAAAATGAAAATACAACAATCCAAACGCTTTGGGATGCAGCGAAGGCAGTCCTGAGAGGAAAATACATCGCAATCCAGGCCTATCTCAAGAAACAAGAAAAATCCCAAATACAAAATCTAACAGCACACCTAAAGGAAATAGAAGCAGAACAGCAAAGGCAGCCTAAACCCAGCAGAAGAAGAGAAATAATAAAGATCAGAGCAGAAATAAACAATATAGAATCTAAAAAAACTGTAGAGCAGATCAACGAAACCAAGAGTTGGTTTTTTGAAAAAAATAAACAAAATTGACAAACCTCTAGCCAGGCTTCTCAAAAAGAAAAGGGAGATGACCCAAATAGATAAAATCATGAATGAAAATGGAATTATTACAACCAATTCCTCAGAGATACAAACAATTATCAGGGAATACTATGAAAAATTATTTGCCAACAAACTGGACAACGTGGAAGAAATGGACAAATTCCTAAACACCCACACGCTTCCAAAACTCAATCAGGAGGAAATAGAAAGCTTGAACAGACCCATAACCAGCGAAGAAATTGAATCGGTTATCAAAAATCTCCCAACAAATAAGAGTCCAGGACCAGATGGCTTCCCAGGGGAGTTCTACCAGACGTTTAAAGCAGAGATAATACCTATGCTTCTCAAGCTACTCCAAGAAATAGAAAGGGAAGGAAAACTTCCAGACTCATTCTATGAAGCCAGTATTACTTTGATTCCTAAACCAGACAGAGACCAAGTGAAAAAAGAGAACTCCAGGCCAATATCCCTGATGAATATGGATGCAAAAATTCTCAATAAGATACTAGCAAATCGAATTCAACAGCATATAAAAAGAATTATTCACCATGATCAAGTGGGATTCATTCCTGGGATGCAGGGCTGGTTCAACATTCACAAATCAATCAATGTGATGCATCGCATTAATAAAAGAAAAGATAAGAACCATATGATCCTGTCAATCGATGCAGAAAAGACCTTTGACAAAATCCAGCACCATTTCTTAATAAAAACCCTTGAGAAAGTCGGGATAGAAGGAACATACTTAAACATCATAAAAGCCATTTATGAAAAGCCCACAGCTAACATCATCCTCAATGGGGAAAAACTGAGAGCTTTTCCCCTGAGATCAGGAACACGACAGGGATGCCCACTCTCACCGCTGTTGTTTAACATAGTGCTGGAAGTTCTAGCATCAGCAATCAGACCACAAAAGGAAATCAAAGGCATCAAAATTGGCAAAGATAAAGTCAAGCTTTCGCTTTTTGCAGATGACATGATACTATACATGGAAAATCCAATAGACTCCACCAAAAATCTGCTAGAACTGATACATGAATTCAGCAAAGTTGCAGGATACAAAATCAATGTACAGAAATCAGTTGCATTCTTATACACTAACAATGAAGCAACAGAAAGACAAATAAAGAAATTGATCCCATTCACAATTGCACCAAGAAGCATAAAATACCTAGGAATAAATCTAACCAAAGATGTAAAAGATCTGTATGCTGAAAACTATAGAAAGCTTATGAAGGTAATTGAAGAAGATATAAAGAAATGGAAAGACATTCCGTGCTCATGGATTGGAAGAATAAATATTGTCAAAATGTCAATACTACCCAAAGCTATCTACACATTCAATGCAATCCCAATCAAAATTGCACCAGCATTCTTCTCGAAACTAGAACAAGCAATTCTAAAATTCATATGGAACCGAAAAAGTCCCCGAATAGCCAACGTAATTTTGAAGAAGAAGACCAAAGCAGGAGGCATCACAATCCCAGACTTTAGCCTCTACTACAAAGCTGTAATCATCAAGACAGCATGGTATTGGCACAAAAACAGACACATAGACCAATGGAATAGAATAGAAACCCCAGAACTAGACCCACAAACGTATGGCCAACTAATCTTTGACAAAGCAGGAAAGAACATCCAATGGAAAAAAGACAGTCTCTTTAACAAATGGTGCTGGGAGAACTGGACAGCAACATGCAAAAAGCTTCTGCACAGCAAAGGAAACAACCAACAAAACTAAAAGGCAGCCAACGGAATGGGAAAAGATATTTGCAAATGACATATCAGACAAAGGGCTAGTATCCAAAATCTATAAAGAGCTCACCAAACTCCACACCCGAAAAACAAATAACCCAGTGAAGAAATGGGCAGAAAACATGAATAGACACTTCTCTAAAGAAGACATCCGGATGGCCAACAGGCACATGAAAAGATGCTCAGCGTCGCTCCTCATCGGGGAAATACAAATCAAAACCACACTCAGATATCACCTCACACCAGTCAGAGTGGCCAAAATGAACAAATCAGGAGACTATAGATGCTGGAGAGGATGTGGAGAAACGGGAACCCTCTTGCACTGTTGGTGGGAATGCAAATTGGTGCAGCCACTCTGCAAAACAGTGTGGAGGTTCTTCAGAAAATTAAAAATAGACCTACCCTATGACCCAGCAATAGCACTGCTAGGAATTTACCCAAGGGATACAGGAGTACTGATGCGTAGGGGCACTTGTACCCCAATGTTTATAGCAGCACTCTCAACAATAGCCAGATTGTGGAAAGAGCCTAAATGTCCATCAACTGATGAATGGATAAAGAAATTGTGGTTTATATACACAATGGAGTACTATGTGGCAATGAGAAAGAACGAAATAGGGCCCTTTGTAGCAACGTGGATGGAACTGGAGAGTGTGATGCTAAGTGAAATAAGCCATACAGAGAAAGACAGATACCATATGTTTTCACTCTTATGTGGATCCTGAGAAACTTAACAGGAACCCATGGGGGAGGGGAAGGAAAAAAAAAAAAAGAGGTTAGAGTGGGAGAGAGCCAAAGCATAAGAGACTCTTAAAAACTGAGAACAAACTGAGGGTTGATGGGGGGTGGGAGGGAGGGGAGGGTGGGTGATGGGTATTGAGGAGGGCATCTTTTGGGATGAGCACTGGGTGTTGTATGGAAACCAATTTGACAATAAATTTCATATATTGAAAAAAAATTAATTAAAAAAAAACCTTTTTTTCTCAAATAGCTAGCCAATTGTGGGGCACCTGGATGGCTCAGTTGGTTAAGTGTCCAACTTCAACTCAGGCCATGATCCATGGTTCTTGAGCTCAAACCCCACATCAGGCTCTGTGCTGACAGCTCAGAGCCTGGAGCCTGCTTTGGATTCTGTGTCTCCTTCTCTCTCTGCCCCTCTCCTACTTACTCTCTCTCTCTCTCTCTCAAAAATAAACAAACATTTAAAAAATAGCTAGCCAACTGCTATAACCCATTGATTTTGTTTTTTAGGTTGTTGTTTTTTTTTTTTTTAAGATTTTAAGTAATCTCTACATCCAACATGAGGCTCGAACTCACAACCTTTTTTTTAAAAAATTTTTTTTTTTTTTCAACGGTTTTTATTTATTTTTGGGACAGAGAGAGACAGAGCATGAACGGGGAAGGGGCAGAGAGAGGGAGACACACAGAATTGGAAACAGGCTCCAAGCTCCGAGCCATCAGCCCAGAGCCTGACGCGGGGCTCGAACTCACGGACCGCGAGATCGTGACCTGGCTGAAGTCGGACGCTTAACCGACTGCGCCACCCAGGCGCCCCTCGAACTCACAACCTTGAGATCAAGAGTTGCATGCTCTACTGATTGAGTCAACCAGGTGCCCCTAACCCGTAAATGTTAAAAAAAATTATTCTTTCATGATCAGTGGGGAGGTATTCATTTTCCTTGGACTTTTATGTAACCTTATTCTGTTTAATTTAGCTTTCTGGCTAATACTGTACCAGTACCACACCGGCTAAATTATTTTAGCTTCATCATAAAATTGCATATAGGAACACAGCAAATGTTGCCTTTTTATTCCTCCTTGGGAATTTGTCTTGGCTCTGCTAGAATGCTTATATTACCAAAATAATGGTTGCCTTTAAAAATATTTTGACAGTATATGTAGATCCTTATTATGTCACGCTGAAAGAGAAGATCTTTCTTCTAATTAGAAATAGGTATTGTTTAAAAAAAAAAAAAGGCCCAAAATGGCGTCACTTAGGTTAAGGCCTCAAGTCAATAAACCAAGACCTAATAACTAAGCCAACTGCTGTTTCAACCCCCCAGGAATGTATTCCTAACCAGTCTAGTCAGGAATTTTCTGGTCATCACCAATAAGGTAATCTGTCACAGGGGCCCTTTCCATCTCCCAAAGGAAGATGAGGTAATCCACCTACTAAGGCCTTTTTGTCCCCACATGAAGGTGACCTCACCTGAAATAATCCTGTTTTCTGTTTATGACTTCCTGGTCCAGCCTTTAGAACCTTTTCCCTTTCTGTAGTCCTTTGGAGCTTTTCTCTACTTGCTAAATGGGATGCTGCCTGGTTCATGGATCGATTAATAAAGCCAATTAGATCTTTAAAATTTACTCGGTTGAATCTCTGCTATTTAACAGTATGCAATTACTGTCTCCTCTGTCCTCTCACTGTATGCTGGTCACCAAGGTCTTTGTTTCACAGCAATATTTTGATGCCCATGTCTCTACAAGTATTATCCTCTTGGGGGAAGAGATTTTGTTTTCTTTCTTCTCATGATTTCCCCACCATCTGGCATGTTTCCCATAGTAGGCAATCAAAACATTGTTTAAAGTTTATTGAATAAATTAATACTGAATTATGATACATCACTTTAAATATTCAATTACTCTCGAACACTTTGGGGGGAACTCTGCTTCTATTTCCTTCCTTTCAAAGGACAGATGTAAACACACACACAAACACGCAGGCTCCGCGGGATTACACGTAAGTGGAACTGTGGCTTCAGTGAGTGGAGCATGAGTCACTCCAACTTCCCAAATGGAAAAAGAAAGTGGCAGACAGAAACAGAAAAAGGGAGGACTTTCAAAAGTGTATGGAAAGTCAGTTATTCATGAAAAACAAGGCAAGCGTGTATACTCTCTGTGATAATTTACATCTCTCATTTTCGTCACGGTAGAACACAAAGCAAGGAAAAACCCCAATCCCTTTGGGGGAGCTCAACTGCTGATGACATTTCCATTGCACGGGCTCTGTCTTGCCCAACAGGTGTTCTTTGAACCCAGAGACACTTGATTCCTGTGGGCACATGCCGAGCTGGCACTAACACGCTCACACATTTCTTACTCTTCTTCTGTTGTGCTTATGGTTTCTCTATTGGTAACTCTGATTTTTAAATCATTTAAATGACTTTAAATTTTTTTTAAGTGTATTTATTTTTTTTTTAAATTTTTTTTTCAACGTTTTTTATTTTATTTTTGGGACAGAGAGAGACAGAGCATGAACGGGGGAGGGGCAGAGAGAGAGGGAGACACAGAATCGGAAACAGGCTCCAGGCTCCGAGCCATCAGCCCAGAGCCTGACGCGGGGCTCGAACTCACAGACCGCGAGATCGTGACCTGGCTGAAGTCGGACGCTTAACCGACTGCGCCACCCAGGCGCCCCCTTTTTAAGTGTATTTATTTCTGAAAGAGATTTCGATCTCGTGACTCACGAGTTCGTGCCCCACGGCAGGCTTTGTGCTGACAGCTCCGGAGCCCGGACCCTGCTTCCTATTCTGGGTCTCCCTCTCTCTGCCCCTCCCCTGCTCACGCTCTGTCTCCTGTCTCTCAAAACTAAATACACTTAAAAAGAATTTTTTTTTTAAACAAAGCATTCTACCCACTTTCCACAAAAAGATTCTAAACACGCTTTCTCTAACCCACCCCACTGTCCATCAAAGTGGAATTCCAAATGGTAGTAGTATAGAATAATCTAGCAGTTCATTTTCTTCAGTAACTAATCATCATATCTCTACTATCAATACCTATGAGAGAGGAAACCCAGCTGGCTCGGTCGGTAGAGCATGTGACTCTTGACCTCAAGGTTGTAAGTTCTAGCCCCACACTGGGGATAGAGCTTACTTAAAAAAAAAAAAAAAAAAAAAAAAGTTTTCAAAAGCTAGATCTAGACTTTTATGTTTGAAATACAACACTATAAATAAAACCAGCTATATATAGTATTGTCCAAGTGCCAGGAACTGTTCTAAGTGCTTTTCTGATTTTATCCTCAAGATGAAAGCTAAGAATGAATCCTAACATGCGTGTATGATTATTATCTCCCGCTGACAGTTGAGGAAAATGAGGCACAGAGAGGTTAAATGACCTGCCCAATGGCAGACAGCCATTGAGCATAAAGCTAGGTTCCAATCTGGGCAGCCTGAGTAGAGCATCCATGCACTTAACCGTTACACTTTTTACCAATTCTGGCTTTAAAACACAGAAATATTCAGACCATGACAGTAGTGAATTTCACTTGAAATTACTGTAATCCTGGCCTCAAGATGATGACAAAACATGCCTGACAAATTTAGAAAGCAGAGTACCTGAAACTCAGAGCTGAAATTTCATATATATATTTATATATAAGTATATATATGCATATATACCTATTGCTTTGATTTGGCTGATCACTAAAGCAAGTAGTGATCGTTTACATCAGTACTTGTTTTTGTTTTCTTCCGAAAAACCTACGTACATATACAGTAAAGCCTTGGTTTGCGAGCATAATTTGTTCCAGAAACATGCTTATAATCCAAGGCACTTGTCTATCAAAGCAAATCTCAAGAACCGTTGGCTCAGTTGTGATCATGTGATGTTCGGCATCATGCACTACTCGCATTACAAGACGTTGTTCATTTATCAAGTTAAGATTTATTAGAAATGTTTGTTCATCTTCCAGAACACTCGCAGAACAAGTTACTTGCAATACATATATATATAATTTATATATATATGTGTATATATATACATATATATATACACATATATATATAATTTATTTATTTTAAGTAATCTCTATGCCCAATGTGGGGCTGGAACTCACAACCCCGAGATCAAGAGTCATAAGCTACACCAACTGAACCAACTAGGAGCCCTGAAATTCTTTATATTTTAAAACAGTGCTGGGGCGCCTGGGCGGCTCCATCAGTTAAGCAACTAACTCGATTTCAGCACAGAAACAGAAAAAGGGAGGGTTGTGGGATCAAGCCCCACATCAGGCTCTGCAGTGAGCATGGAGCTTGCTTGGGATTGTCTCTCTCCCTCTCTCCCTCCTCTGCTTGCACATGTACTCTCTCTCTCTCTCTCTCTCTCTCTCTCTCTCAAATAAATAAATAAATAAACATTTTTAAAAAATAAAAGTGTTTTACTGTGAATAAAAATACTAGATTATAGGGGCGCCTGGGTGGCTCAGTGGGTTAAGCGTCCAACTTCGGCTCAGGTCATGATCTCGAGGTCCGTGAGTTCGAGCCCCGCGTCGGGCTCTGTGCTGACAGGTCGGAGCCTGGAACCTGCTTCGGATTCTGTGTCTCCCTCTCTCTCTGACCCTCCCCCATTCATGCTCTCTCTCTGTCTCAAAAATAAATAAACGTTAAAAAAAATTTTTTTTAAATACTAGATTATAGATTTGAAAATAAACAAGAAAGTTAAATATGTGTATAAATACATACGTAGAGAGAAATGAAATGAAATATTTGGAATGACAAAGACAGAAATGTTCAGGGCATTGTCAATGCACTCGATGTTCTTGAGCTTAGTCAAAGAAATGTGATGCGACAATGCGTGGCAGAATGTTAGAGCAGCTGCCCGTGTGTGCAATACACACGCAGGAAATGGCCCGGGCCACACTCACTAAAGCTCAGCCCTCCCAGGTGTATCACAATATGGCTGCCTTACAGGGCTCTAACTCATCTACGGCAAACCAGACCTGATGTGAATTACAGCAGATGGCCTGCCTAATGAAGGCAATGCCAACAGGATGGAACATTTTAAGAATTAAGTGTAAGGCAGAAGAGCCAAGAATTTTGAACGAACATTGTCAAGCACATACTTGGGATCCAATGGTGACAAGGATCAGGGAGACTATTTTAAAACTTAAAATACTTTCAATATTACTAATTCTATTTGCAACCCTATTCGTCCATCTGCAAAGACATTGTCAAGTTTTTAAGATAATTACATGAGAAATATGGATAGAAAATACCATATACTTTAGTAAAAACAGATTGGACACCACACCATTATGTTTTATTGGCTGTGATCGAGAAGTTTCTGGAGATTATTAAAGCAGAGGGAATTGTGTCATACAGTTCTTCACACAGGTGTGCAGTGAATCCAGTGATTTGCTGAAAATTGCCTTCCAGATTTGGATTTATCCTTTGTTCCCAAATTTTTATTATGTGCTAACATTACAGAAATTCTTTCTAAAGAACGTTCAAATGAAACCAAAGACGTTTTTCTTTCTCTTCTAAACCCTGAGCGGTATTTCATTGTTTACCATCTGGGAGAAATGATGAATATTTTTAAACCATTTGGAATAGAAGAGATGAATAATGCCAGAATACTCTCGAAAAGTTGCAAAGTAAAAAAAAAAAAAAAAAAAAAATCCTCCCTTTCAAAGGAAAAGAAAAAGTCCAAGAAAAATAGATAAGGTCTATCTGTATAAAATATTTTCTCTACTTCATGAGAAGGAAGGAATAAAATTAATAGTCGTAACTAAGAAGTGAGTAGTATAGTATGGAATTTAGATACTTTGAGACGGCAATTGTAACCACGTGAAATAAATTCTAGGTTTCATTATTTAAAAGGAATGAACCATCAAATACAGCAATAACCAAATATGTACAACGATTTTATAAGTATGAGGCAAATGTGATCCTAGAACCTCAATTTGAACACAGCCCGCAAAAGCTCAATTTCGGCTACCATTATATCAACCTAAGTGACCTATTTATTTAATATGACCTTTCTAATAGTGCTTTTCTCCTGCTTAGAACTATCACTTATTGCCTTGATTTGGCTGATCACTAAAGCAAGTACTGATTGCTTACATGCTTTTCTTCCTAAAAACCCATTTTATTTTTATTTTTATTTTATTTTATTTTAAAGTTTACTTATTTATTTTTGAGAGAGAGAGCACAAGCAGGGAAGGAATAGAGAGAAGGAGAGAGAGAGAGAGAGAGAGAGAGAGAGAGAGAGAGAGAGAGAGAGAGAATCCCAAGCAGGCTCCACACTGTTAGCACAGAGGCCTATACGGGGCTCGAAATCACAAACCGCAAGATCATGACCTGGGCAGAAATCAGGAGTTGGACACTTAACTGACTGAGCCACCTATGTGTCCCCTAAAAACCTATTTTAAAGCATCCCAGTACAGTCAATGAAAGGAAAGCAGTTCTACACGGCTCAAAGTAGATTGGGCAAGGAGGTCGGTAGCGAGACAGAAGGTTGGAAAAGTACGGTGGGTGCCGTAGGCCAGAAAGTTCTCGAAAGCTGTCCCCAGGAGTTTGCTCCATTCCTGAGAGTGCTTTAGGATAGTTATATAGTCGGGTTGGCATTTTAGAAAAAGCACTCTGATAGCTGTATGGGGGGAAACAAAATGTACTGGGGGAAAATTAGAGGCAAAGAGGCAAATGAGGACACAAGAAAGAGACCAACAAGCATATGATGAGGGAACAAGATCTATTCAAGAGACGTGCAATTGTTAGAGTCTGTTATGCACTGCATTGGAGATATAAGCCGAAGAAGAAATAATCCTGAGTTTGTAAAGGGGGGAGAAAGCACAAAAGCAATAGTTTTGGTGAACCTCAGACCTCCATTTAGACAAATGGCATTCAGTCCAGTGGTTTCAAAAAACACAGCACCTGGGCACCTGGGTAGTTCAGTCGGTTGAGTGTCTGACTCTTGATTTTGGCTCAGGTTCTGATCCCCGGCTTGTGGGACTGAGCCCTTCATCAGGCTCTGCGCTGCGTGTGGAGACTGCTTACGATTCTCCCCATCCCACCCCCCGCCTCTCTCTCCCTCTCCCCTGCTCTCGTGCATTCGCTCTCTCTCTCAAAATTAAAAAAGAAAAGAAAGAAAGTTGTTTAAAAAAAACAAAACCCATTTTAATTGTTTCTTTGGGATTAAATAATATGTAAAGGAAAATAGTAACCCCATTGGTCAGAAAGAAGAGATGATGCATGAGCATCACATTCAGAAATAATTTCTGGAAACCGAAGTCACAAGATCTCAGGGACCATTTCTGAAAGCACTAGGAATTTTGAACAAGTAACCTAAAACCTGGTGAGATCATCTCTTGAAGATATGTCTTTCCAGCCTCTGGATACCATATACACAAATGACTCAAAAATATGTTTCCAAACTGACCTTTTACTTGAGCTCCAGCCCCATGTACCTATCTTCCTACTTGGATGTCTTCTCAGGAATGTCACAGGCATTTCAAGTCAACATGTCTAAATCCAAACTTATGACCATTCTCTCCAAATGTGATCTCCTTTCATTGTTCTCTAGCTCAATGATTGGCATCACCCACCAAGAAAAGAACCTAGCAGTCACCCTTGATATGGCCCTAGAAACTTCCGTTTGCTATAGCCTATCAACCACTGACACCTGTCGTCTTCCAAACTCTCTTGAGTCCATCCAATGATCTCCACTCCCATGTTTCAAGGGATGCGCTGCCCAAATCCAGGGATAAATCATTCTTGTATACCACAGAGTAAACAGAGAAGCCTCCCGGAGCCGGGCAAGGTGGTGGCCCTGTCACCGTCACCACTCTACTGTGCACTGTTGTAGTCTCTTATGTGACTACTGCAACACTCTCCTGTTTCTACTCTGGCCCCCCTGAAACCGTTCTTCAAACTTCAGACAGATTTCAAAACCCAACTCTGGTTGCGCATCCTTCCTGCTTAAAACCTCTGTGTGGAATGCCGTTGCTCTTAGAATCAAGACTCAACCCTTTACCATGGTCGACCAGACTCTACAGAGCCGTGCAGCTCCTCATGCAGACCCAGCTCACATCGTGCCCCCCACACTCATTAGGATCCATCCACATGGGTCTTCCTGCGGTCTTGGGAAGCTGCCATGCTCCTTCCTCACACAGGGTTTGTACATGCTGTCCTCTATAAAGTCCTTTGCCTAGTTAATCCCTGCTCGTCTGTATCAGTCAGCTGCGGCAGCTAATAAATATGTCAAAACTCCGTCTCTTAAAACAACAAACACCGATTATCGCTCGGAAATCTGAGTCAGCTGGACAGTTCAGCTGCTCTGGGCCAGGCTTGGCTGATCTCAGCTGGCTTGTTCGTGGCTCTGTGCTTGCTTAACAGGTCAGCGGGGCCTGGCTGGTCTTGGATGGCCTCACTCACATGTCTGGCAGTTAGCTGGTTGGCGGTTACGGGGTCAGGGGCGACTGTGCCCCACGTGTCTCTCATCATCCAACAGTTTAGCCCAGCTTATTCATACAGCCCTGTCAGGGTCCTCAGAAGGTGAACGGTCATGCACAAAGCCTCTTCGGGCCTAAGTTCAGAACTGGCCCCACATTATTTCTTCCACATTCTATTGGCTAAGGTAAATCACAAAGTCAGCCCCGATGAAAAGAGTCATGAACAGATCCTCCTGAGGGGAGGAGTTGCAAAGTCAAATTAAAGGCATAGAAATAATGAGGACAATTTTACAGTCCACACCATTATCTTTTAGATATTGGCTCCAGATAAGTTTCCTCGGGGGGGGGGGGGGGGGGGGGGGGGGCTGGGGGCGGAGCCTATCACAGGCCCATCTGCCTAGATTAAATCACACTATTATCAACTTGCTTTAGGAACCACTTTTTCACTGTACTTGTCACAGTTGGAATTTCACATGTATTTGCATGATTGTTTGCTTATGCTCGGGGCGCCTGGGTGGCGCAGTCGGTTAAGCGTCCGACTTCAGCCAGGTCACGATCTCGCGGTCCGTGAGTTCGAGCCCCGCGTCAGGCTCTGGGCTGATGGCTCGGAGCCTGGAGCCTGTTTCCGATTCTGTGTCTCCCTCTCTCTCTGCCCCTCCCCCGTTCATGCTCTGTCTCTCTCTGTCCCAAAAATAAATTAAAAATGTTAAAAAAAAAAAAAAAAAATGATTGTTTGCTTATGCTCTACCCTAACTCCCCCCCCCCAACACACCCCTTATTCCCAGGCTTAGAGGTCAATATAAAGCCAACGTCCATCTGTGCACACCATGGTATTCCCAGCACCTGGCACAGAGTAGGTACTCACTAAGTATTTGTTTAATGAATTGTTTTACTTCCCACTGTGTTATTTTTAGAATATTCTCCGTCTCCTAACAAAATGCTTTTTTAAAAAAATATATTTATTTATTTAACTGAGCACTACACCCAATGCAGGGCTTGAACTCACGAGCCCGAGATCAAGAGTCACACGCTCTTCCAAATGAGCCAGCCAAGCCCACCCCTAAAATGCTTTTAACAAGTGACCTTTTGCTTCTTTGGGGGAGGCAGCCAGACGATGTTGAGTCCTGTCCACCTCACAACACCCAAGTGATAAAAGTATTATCACATGTGACAAAGAAAGAAAGAACTGCAGAGGGAGCCCCTGGGGGCTGGAAAGTAGCTTTACACTTGACATATAAAGACTCACAATGGGGGCTGTCTGGCTGGTTCAGGCAGCAGAGCACCCCACTCTTAATCTCAGGGCCATGAGTTTAAGCCCTACGTTGGGTATAGAGATTACTAAAAAAATAAAAATAAACTTAAAAAAAAGAGACTCCTATGGGGTCTTCTCATTCACTGAGCAACACACACAAACACACACACACGAAAAACAGAAGGTTATTGGGAAAAAGTAATGGGTTCCATTGTAGACTTGTTGAGTTGAAGTCCCAAAGAACTCTCTGGGACAGAGCTGAAGATTGGAGAAGGAAATTTGGGAGCTAACAATGGAACCATGGTAGTAACTTCCACCATAGAAGTTACTGAGACTGGGCCAGGAAGGGAGAGAAGGCTGGTGAGCAGTACTCAGAAAAATGAAAGCAGAAGGAAGAAACAGCCGGTCTCTGAAGTTAAAGGGGGAAAGAGCTTTAAGAAGGAAGATGTGGCCAAATGACACCAAACCCAGCCAAGAGGTTAAGAAGTTAAGGCAGAAGAGAAACTCATCTCAAAATGACATATGCAGTTAATGTCACAAATTCTTTTTCCTCAAAAGATTATTTCCACCAATGTGTATATTCTAGAAGTCTTAAATTTATATTTGTATCACTTGCAAGTTGCTTGTAACTTACAAGCACTTCAATCCACATATTGTCCGTTCTGGAAGGAAGTTCTCCTTTGAACGATTAGATAAACCCTGGTCAAATTCCTGTCCCCTTCCCCTGTGCTATTTGGCCTGTCACTAATATGCATGTGTGAAGTTAGTTATTTTGATAATTTTCATTGCCACTCATATCAGTAAAAAAATAACAGTATAGCTTAAGTATAATTTATTCCCATATTCCACTTAACTTCAATGAAATATCATTGGGTCTAAATACCTGTAAGAACACTTTTTTTTTAATTAAAAAAAGCAAGACTATCTAATAAAAGCAAATAGGGCACATTAGATGTCTATCTCCAAGTGAAAAGACTCCGGCCAAACCTGCTACAGATCCATTCAGTTGTTAAATAAACGTTGACTACTGGGCTATCCACCGAAAAATGCATAGAATTTTCTCTGGGTTCTGTCTTTTCAGAGAATTATAGTACAAGCACATTCTAAAAACAATGAAAGCAGAGGAAATACTAAACAAGAAATATTAAATGAACGAGGTGTTACTGATGCTCACGTCTCCCTCCAGAGTTTTCCAATGTTGAGCTAATCATAAGGGTAATTACTCAGCAATTCTTAAAGGCTTTCTAAAACTTGTTTTATTAAAAGGCTTTTGGGCTCATTATTTCTTGTTTTTTTTTTTAAGTTTACTTATTTATTTTGAGAAAGAGAGAGTGTATGAGCAGAGGAGGGGCAGAGAGAGAGGGAGAGAGAGAGAATCCCAAGCAGGGGCCATGATATCAGCATAGAGCCGGATGCGGGGCTTGATCCCATGAACCTTGAGATCACAACCTGAGTTGAAACCAAGCGTCGGGTGCTTAACTGACTGAGCCACCCAGGCTCATTTCATTTTTTCATTTTCCTATGTTTTTAATATAGAATCGAAACATAACACTATAGGATATGGGGTATCCTATGGACAGGGGCCTGACTCCCACCTATAACCAGACAACTACATAGGTAATTTTTTCAAAAAGTTCCAATGATTGAGACTCTAGCTTAAGACTGATATTTCTATTCTTGTGTATACTTGGGTTTGGTTTTTGGCTTTGCCATAGATGTGTTCCTCAAGAGAAAATCCATAATTTTACTGCTGAAATGAAGCAGAGATTTTGTTCTCCAGGCCACCTATTACATAAACGAAGAAAGTGAGTCTTCAAGAGATTAAGTGATTTGCCTAAGATTGCGAGGGATTAGAGGCAAAATTGAGACGAGACACCAAGTCTTCTACCTCCTGCTTTTCCCATCATACCACAAAAATATTTACAGTAATATACAAATCAATTAATAAACTGAATGTTGTTTTAACCTAATAGGATAATACTAAGAAGAATAAAATTTTTTTTTTTCAACGTTTTTTATTTATTTTTGGGACAGAGAGAGACAGAGCATGAACGGGGGAGGGGCAGAGAGAGAGGGAGACACAGAATTGGAAACAGGCTCCAGGCTCCGAGCCATCGGCCCAGAGCCTGACGCGGGGCTCGAACTCATGGACCGCGAGATCGTGACCTGGCTGAAGTCGGACGCTTAACCAACTGCGCCACCCAGGCGCCCCTAAAATTTTTTTTTTAAGCTTAGGCATTTATTTCGAGAGAGAGAGAGAAGGAGTGGGGAGGGTCAGAGAGAGAGGGAGAGAGAGAATCCCAAGCAGGCTCAGCACTCAGTGCAGAGCCTGAGGTGGGGATCCAACCCACAAATTGAACTGTGAGTTCACGACCTGAGCCGAAATCAAGACTCTGATGCTTAATCAACTGAGCCATCCAGGCGCCCCAAGAATAACTTTTTAAATAAAGAAACCTTCTTAAATGTTGCTGTTTGCATGCCATTTTGAGGTTGTATTGTTTATTTGTTTTAACGAGGCACATCAGTAAAAGATGACGTTGTATTTCAAAGGAGTTCATCAGAAAACATTTCAATATATACACTCAACCAGAGAGTCTGGTAACATAATTTAATTTAACAGTGAAGATGTTAATGAGAACTTGGTGTTACCTTATGGCGAACAAGCACTCCATGTCAATGCCATGTTAGTCTGTTAGGAAATGGATAGATTGTGAAAATAGCCACAAATTCTTTCCCTCCCTGCATCCACATTCTTGTGAAGTGTCTTCGCAGTTTCTCTCATCGGGAGACTTGAGTCTGGGCTCGTCCATGTGACTTGTTTTGGACAATGTAACGTTAGCAAACCTGACAGAAGGAGACATGTGAAAAACACTTGTACAGGGGCGCCTAGGTGGCTCAGTCAGTGAAATGTCCGACTTTGGCTCAGGTCATGATCTCACGGTTCGTGAGTTCGACCACCATGTTGGGCCCCGTGCTGACAGCTCAGAGCCTGGAGCCTGCTTCAGATTCCGTGTCTCCCTCTCTCTCTGCCCCTCCCCCATTCACACTCCCCCCTCTCTCTGTCTCTCAAAAAACAAACATTAAAAAATATAATAAAAGAAAAGCACTTTTTACTTTAGGACCTGCTCTCTTGCAGCTCCTGAGGACTCTTCTACCAGCATGTGGAAAGGCCTGGGATATTTTACCAGATAATACAAGACCAAGTTATGTAGTCTCAGCTAGGCCATGAGCCATCACAGCTGAGCCTCCAAGAATGATTAGCTCCCAGTGCTACCTAGAAGCTGATCCGTGAATGAGCCCAGTCAAGACCAGCAAAACTCCCTGAGCCGAGCTCAGTCCAAATCACTTATCCATAGACTTCTGAGCTAAAGAAATTTTTGCTTTTTTGAAGCCACTATGTTGTGGGGTGGTTTGTTACACAGCAAAGGGTAACTGATACAAGGAGAGAGAACAAAAAAATCAGATATATTAACGGTTACTAAACAAGACTAAATGAAAAAGAAAAGAATGTTGTTTTTCTTATCTGAGATAAGAAACTGAAGCACAACAAAGTCTCACAATTTTTTCAAAGGTCACATTTTTAATATAAATAAAGATTTTGAAAAACGAAAAAAATCTAGATAGCTTACGTACCAACCGTGTTCTAATTACTACTCCAGACCTGTTCCAGATCACCCAGAATACTATAGTTCTATCATATTACTAAAAGTTGATTTGGATTTTGGTATGCTAATTGCTATCATAACTAAAAATTCTAGATCATTTAGGCTATAACCAGTTGGGCTGTGAATTAGTTGAAGGGGATGTTTCCTTAGGTGTGGGAGGATATGTTACTACATTGGATGTAACTAAACTTTACTTTTCATTGTTTTAAAATTATAATGGGAACATGGAGTTTTTCCTTACTGTTGGGTTTTCTAAACTCTATATATTTTCCATTTATCTTTTTATGGGACTTTGTTCAGGCAAAACTCAGTCTTCCTCCTGTGGTTCTTCACTCTCACATATTCCTATTGGGAATTTTTCCCACCTCAAGCAATTCTATGACACCACCTGGTTGTCCTACAATTTAACTCAATTCTGACACTATCTACATGGAGATGACATCAAATCCCACAGATTTAGGGCTCAGTCCCATGAGACTGGCTCCATTTTATTTGCCATTCACAAGTGGTAGGTCTCCAGGTTATCAACAACTCCTGTCCAATTTGACTACAGATTGGAGGTTCTCATGGCCTTCTCCCCACTGGATTTGATTATTTGTTATAACAGCTCACAGAACTCAAGGAAATGCCCTCCAACATCTACCAGTTTAGTGAAGGATGTGATAAAGGACACAGATGAACGGCCAGATAAAGAGCAAATTTGGGAGGGTCCCGAGCATAAGAGTGTCTGTCCCTGTGGAGTTGGGGTGCATCACCCTCCTGGCACGGGGATGTGTTCACCAACCTGGATGCTCTCTGAGGCCCCTACTATTGGGGTTTATAGAAGGCTTCATCATGTAGATATGATCAATTATTAACTCCATTTCCAGCCCTTCTTCCCTCTCTAGAGAATGGGGGGGTGGGGATGGGGCTGAAAATTCTAAGCTTGTGACCATGATTTGGTCTTTCTGGTGACCAGACCCCATCCAGGAGCCTCATTAGAGTCTCATAAAGACTCATAAAGAGTCACCTCATTAGAACAAAAGATATTGCTGTCACCTGGGAAATTCCAAGGGATTTGGGAATGCTGTGTCAGGAACCAGGGTCAAAGACCAAATATTAGAACAAAAGGTATTCCTAGCACTCTTAACACTTAGGAAATTACAAGAATTTTAGGTCCTCTGTGCCAGGAACTGGGGTCAAAGACTGAGTATTGAAACAAAAGATTCTCCTAACACTGCTTTTATCAGGGTCTCAGGAGCCCCGTGTTAGTGACTGAGGGCAGATATATATATATATATATATATATATATATATATATATATATATATGTGTGTGTGTGTGTGTGTGTATACATTTCTTATTATTTCACAGGCTTACTTTTGAGGAAACCATGAAAATCTTAACATCCCTGATTTTCAGTTCTTTTAAACAGAGCAAACAATATTGAGATAATGAAAAACACGAATTAGCCAGAATTTAATTATAAGATATCTATCTGTACCAATCACACCTTCTCTTTGGAATGATTTTGCCTATTGAACTCTCCTCCTGTATTTTCCACTGTGGACCCTACCTCTATTAAGTCACAAAAGCAACAATGCAAATTCCTGGCTATCTGTGCAATTTAGTTGAACAATTGTCTAATTATTTTTTTAAGTTTATTTTATTTTTTTTAGTAATCTCTACACCAAACATGGGGCTAGAACTCACACCCCCGAGATCAAGAGTCCCATGCTCCACCAACTTAGCCAGCCAGGTGCCCTAGCAATTGTCTAACTCTTATTCAGAAACATCATTCAACTGGACAAGCAGTTTTTCATGGTATTACATTCTCCGCGTTAAGAAAAATAGCCACATTTGTGGTAAAATGCTTAAGGTGTGGTGCTCTTGTAGTTTCCTAAAATAGTCAATGTAGCAGCAAAATTTATGGAGACAGACAAACAGCACTGGGTAAATCTAAACTTTGAGACTGGATTAATTTTTTTTTTTTTCAAAGTATCCTAAATGGAGAAGCAACATGTACCGTAGTGATCCCTGGATGAGAAGGCAGACCTTTCAAGGTTAGAAGGCGTGATGTCATGCATGGGAGTGTTCCAGTGAGGCGTCAAGTTCAGAGGCAATGAACACAAAGACCGAATGGATGGGGTCCTAAGTTGACCGTGAGGGTGATTAATTCAGGAATGGCATTAGGAACGGTCCTTACAATTAAGCTCCCCCCTTGTCCTTCTCTTGTTTTGCTTAGTGATGGGCGACATTGCCTTAAACTCAGATTAGAGCGGAGACTGTGGGCGGTGGACCTGAGAGAAAAGTAGCACCCCAAGATAAATGGTAACACAAGCAACGGGGAAACCCCAACACCTACACGGCAAGCTGCTGGTGCACGTCACACAGCAGCATGTTGTCTCTTCCCACAATCGCCAGAGATAAGCTCCCACAAGCAGAGCTCGAATCTCCAGCAAATGCGAATGATCACTTAACAAAGGGAGGGAGCTGGAGAACCAATACTCCATCCTTGCTGCCTTCCTTTCCTCTGATCCTCCCCACTGGCCAAACTTGATCATAAGTCAGAGGGCAAGGAAGCCCACTCACGAGGTCCATACCGATCAGCCTCACAGGGAAGAACACAATGGACAAGGACAAGAGAGGACGTAGACAAGGGCACTTGATTGGCTCAGTTGGTAGAGCATGTGACTCTTGATCTTGGGGTTGTGAGTTCAAGCCCCATGTTGGATGTAAAGCTTACTTTAAAAAAAAAAGCAAATAAATTTTAAATTTTTAGATAGAAAAAGTGGATCAAACGTCTAGGTTACAATTTTGGTTTTTATTTGTTTATTTTTAAAACATTTTTTTAAATGTTTATTCATTGTTGAGAGACCGCACGAGCGGGGAGGGGTGGAGAGAGAGGGAGACACAGAATCGGAAGCAGGCTCCAGGCTCTGAGCTGTCAGCACAGAGCCTGACGTGGGGCTGGAACCCACGGACCATGAGATCGTGACCTGAGCCAGAGTCGGACGTGTAACCAACTGAGCCACCCAGGTGCCCCTAGGTTACAATTTTAATTACAACATTTCAAGAGTACAAATACTTCCCAAACCACTAGAACCCAAAAGTAAAACAAAGCACATACTTGATCCATCCCACCTTACGGTAGATTGCCGGCAGCGGGGCGGAAATAGTCCCTCACACTCTGTACGCCCGACCGGTTACAATGATACTTTGCCATTACCCCAACTGATGGAGTTTCCTTCTCTACCCTCCAAATCCAGGCTGACCTTGTGACTTGCTTTGACCAGCACAAGTGATATTATGGGTCTTCCGAGCTCAGGACTCATGATGCTTTGCAGCTTCCGCTATCACCCTCTTGGAAAAGAGCCGTAGCTGAAGAGACCCCTTCTTGGGGATGGGAGACCACGTGCAGAGAGAGGTCTCGCTGAGAGTCGGCACCGACCGCCAGACGTGTGGCTGAGGTCTTGGTTGAGCCACCAAATAATTGCACTTGCATGAGAGGTCCCAGGCAGGGCCAGCAGAAGAAGAGAAGAACCCTCCAGCTGACCCAGCCCGAAGGACCGACCCACTGAAACATAAAACAAATAACCAGGTAGTTGTTTTGAGTTTGAGAATGGTTCCTTATGCAGCAGTATCTAACAAATAAAATGAAAGGGCATTTGAATGGCAAGCAGAGAACAAATCGAGCACTGCTGTTTGCGAGAGTTACAACACCCAAAATCCCAAAATAAAGGGATATTGACTTGATTCAAAAAAATAGAAAAGACAAGAAAGGAAACCAAAAGCCAGTGTGCTAAGCCAAAAGTGATTAAAATCAGAAAAAAAAAATTAAAAAGGAGAAATCACTTAGAAAATAAAGGATATTTCGTACTGATAAATGTCGTTTTACCAGAAAGATGCAAAAGTCATGAACTTTTATACATCGATGTTGTAGCTTCAAAATGTGTAAGAACAGCTTTAATATAAAAGAAAATTTGACACAACGCAAATAGATTAAAAATAAAGACGTGGAAGATTAAACTTACATAATCAATAAACTTAATTGAAGAGACGCATTTTAAGAAAATCTGTACCGGGGCAACCGGCTGGCTCAGCTGGTGGAGCACACAACTCTTTCAGGTTGTGAGTTCAAGCCCCACACTGGGTATGGAGATTACTAAAAAAATACAAATAAGGAAAAAAAGGAAGAAAGAAAAAGAAAATCTGTACCAAACATGGAAAAATGCATTAAGTAGTCTTATTGGTCCCCATGTGTATGTATTATTCCCAACAGAAAAAATACAGATCAACAGCATGTACCTACCAATGAGATTATTTAAAGGCTAATTGTTTTCATGTTTATTTAGAGGTTTTCATTTTTGACAAATGAAATGCTACAGGTACAGCAATCCCTTCTTATCCCCCTTGCCTCTGTCCCTCTCTGAAGGTAACAACTATCCTTACTAAAATGGTGAATTTCTCACTGCTTTTATGATTTTTTTACAGATATATGTCTCCAGAAATAACAAATGGGGTTGTTTTATGTATTTTTAATATATACCTTGTAAAGGACAAAAAAGCTTTTCCTTTCTCCTCCTAGGTTCTCTGTCTGGGGCCCTGAAAATTAAACTAACAAAAGACAGATTAACAAGAGTTTATTCATGCGTCCGGTAGAAACTCAAGGATGTGTAATTCAAATTGGGTTAGAACTTGTAGCTTATACAGCATCTTAACAAAGAACAAAACATTTGTAGAGACGTGATGAGACCAAGGAATAGGGATTTGGGCTCTTAGGGGTGGCAGACCCTGGGAAGGTAAATATACGTGAAAAGGACTGGAACGTAAAGGCGGTTGAGTGAGATTGTTCATGCAGAATCCTCTCTCGGCAACTATGTGACGTGTTAATTAAATAGCGTGGTAATCATTTGCTATCTATCCATCTATCTATCTATCTATCTCAAATCATTACGTTGAACACCTTAAATTAACACAATGTTATATGTCAATTATATCCAAATAAAACTGAAAAAAAATTTTTAATTAAGTAACCCACCACCACCAGCAACAATAGCAAGTTTCTTTTTCTGATACTGGAGAGAGAGGCACCTTTACAAATGGAAACGTATGTCGTGCTTTTTAGTCAGATTGGGGCAGAGAGCTTTTTCTGTGTCTGCTGTTCTGAATTTACACAAATGTGTATCTTCCTGTGATACTTTTTTTAAACGCTTATTTATTTATTTATTTATTTATTTATTTATTTTGAGAGAGAGTACATGGGTGTGCCCACGTGTGCGCACATGGGGGAGGGACAGAATGAGGGAGAGACAGAATCCCAAGCAGGCTCCACACTCAGGGCAGAGCCTGATGCGGGACTCGATCCCACAGCCTTGAGATCATGACCTGAGCTGAAATCAAGAGTCAGCCGCTAAACTGACTGAGCCACCCAGGCGCCCCTTACTGTGATATTTTTTTAATTCGAAATAAAGTAGCCAAGCCATATCCATTTATTTTTTCCAGCTTTACTGAGATCTATTCGACATATAATGTATCCATTTAAATACATAACGCCAGGTTGATTCATTTTAGCTGCTATGAAGTCTTCAATTCAGTTACCCATTCTCCTCCTGATGAATATTTAGGTTGCTTCTAATTTTTGGGCCCATTGCAATCATTCCATGGTGTGCACCTTTGTACATGCTTTTGTAGATATATGTAGAAGCATTTCCCGGAGAAGTAGGGTTGCTGAGTCATAGAGAATATCCATTTTCAGGTTCGTTAGTTATTGCCAAATTGTGCCAAGTTGCACCAATCTACCTGCCACCAGCAGTGGCTGAGGTTTGATGCCCTTACATCTCAACCAAAACTTTGTATACTTAGGTTTTTAAAAATCTGTGTCACTCTGATGGAAGAGGTGTGGTATAGTTTAGTTGAGCATGGAGTCCTAGATTGACAGTTACTTTCCTTCCATAATCCATTGTCATTCGGTACCTACTGTTGCAAATGAGAGACATGTTATCAGTTTAACTGTCATTCTTTTTTATTTATTTATTTATTTATTTTTATTTTAGACACAGGGAGCGAGCAGGCATGAGCAGAAGGAAAGAGAGAGAGAACCTCAAGCAGGTTCAATGCTCAGCACAGAGCCCAATATGGAGCTCAGTCCCAAGACCCTGAAATCATGACCTGAGCCAAAATCAAGAGTCAGATGCCTAACCAACCGAGTCACCCAGGGGCCCCTCTTTCTCTTATCGTTTTCATGGGCGGGGCAGACTTTTGAGGTCAAGCTTTACCCACATAGCTCCGTTCCAGCTCTCAAACCAAGGTCATGATGCCTAGGCTTTAAAGACCTTAGCAGACCGCCTCTCGGGCCTTTTTCCCATCAGCTGTGGGAAACATGGCAAACGTAACCTCATTCTCACTTAAATCATTTCATTCTTTATTTCTGGCCTCTGGAGAGTTCTTTTTCATTTCAGCTGAGCTATTTACTAAAAATATTTTTTGTTATATTTCATCCTTCATTTCCAAGTAACTGTTAGGTTCAAAACGGACATTCAAAATAAAATGACAAACTACTTAGAAAAGAGCAAACATGAGAAAACGTTAAAACTATGAGATACTGGCAGACTGATAACCAGAGAAAAATGTATACACTTAGCAAAAGGCACATATCAGAAAAAAAGTAAGGTTAAAAAGATAGAAAACATCTACCCATTCAATGCAAGAATGCAGGAAAAAAATAAAATAGTCCACAGAAAGGAATTAAGAAATTTAAAGGCTAGAATTGTACCAACAACAAACGAAACAGAGGAAGTCATATCATCAATAAAACCGGTAAAACTTTTTTGAAAGGAAGAATAAAAAGCTAGAATTTTGTCAAATGGAATCAAGAAAAAAAAAAAAACAAAGAAAATACATCTTGAAATTGCCCGTAACTACAGGCATAAAAGTTATTAATGTCAACAGAACACTAGGTAGAAATCTATACTAATAAACTATGAAACCTAGGTGGTTACTTTTCTAAAGATATGAATTAATTTTCCAAAGATATGCATATTATCAAAATCTAGTCAGGAAGATAGAAAACTGAACAGATAAATGACTACCCCCCATAAAACCCTGAAATAGGTGCCAAAAGAATTTTATGACTAGTTTCTGCTATACCTTTAACAAACAAGTGAATCGCATGTGAACTTAAGGAAAAAAAAGAAAAAAATCCCGATGTAACTGTTATCAAAACCATGTAACATTTATTAATAAGAATTGTCATCTTAGGGGCACCTGGCTGGTTCAGTCTGTACAGGGTGCAACTCTGGATCTCGGGATGGTGGGTCCGAGCCCCACGTGGGGTTCAGAGATTGCTAAAATAAAGAAAACTTAAATTTAAAAAATTGCCATTGTAGACTAAGTACAGTGAGCAGTGCTGCTTTTAAATTTAAAGTTTACTTATTTATTTTGAGGGAGAGGGCGAGCACAAGCTGGGGACGGGGAGGGGCGGAGAGAGAGAATCCCAAGCAGGTTCCACACTATCAGCCCAGAGCCCCGCGTGCAGGGCTTGATGCGGGGCTTGATGCGGGGCTCGATCTCACGAACCAAGAGATCAGGACCTGAGCTGAGATCAAGATGGTTCCGATATCAGAAGCCCCTATAGCCACTTAAATGACAAGTAGATGGGCTAAAGTCTGTCTGAGACCTCTTTGCTTCCAGTTCAACTTTACCTCTGGGTGGAGTCATCTCGTGTGCCTAGTAGAAGATAAGAGGATCTACCAGGGTGACTATTGTTGTGAGCCTGATACTCTAAACTGTGGCCTCTAACCATGAAGGGATGAAAAGAATGCCTCCATCTTTCAGTCACCTGCTTGGGAATTTGCAAGAGCCCCGAGGAGAAAAGCTCCCCATTTCCATGCATTTCCGTCTTGTCCTCGATCTTAAAGTAGAATTCTTTCATAACTTTGAGCTCTCTGATGCCCTCAGACAAATGCTTGTTCTAGAACTCCTACCACCCCCACCACTCTTCCTGGTTCTAGTTTCCTCCACAAGAAGGAAACTAGACAGACGCACCTAATACGTCACTTTGAGAAGGGGAAGTCTTCTCACGGGGCATTTTAAGGACATATATTTTTGTAGTTCAAAGCAGCAGAAAACGCAACTAAGCGTAATCAAGGGTTTATAAACAACACACAGTCCACAAGAATTGGACTAACGGAATATAAAAAGCAAACATGTTGCCCCAAAAAACACTAATTTTTTTTTTAAGGTGACTTGGCAGGCTTCCAGGGACTTATGATTTGCACCTAGTCTGTGAGGAACTAACATAAACACCATTTCTTCCTGCCAGAGTCATATGCTCTGGTCAGAAATGCAAACACCTTACTTACACCGCGAAGTTCCCAAGAGACCCACACAATTTTCATCCATTGATCCATTCATTCATTGCTCTTAAATATGACTTGCTCCCTGAGCTCATGAACAACACAAGGTTGACTTTCACAGAAAAGTGGAATCTGGTTGATGACAGTTGCTTATGGTTGTGGATAAATACCGCTTTTAAGAACACAAACGTTATTGCCTTTGATTAAACCAGATGGTCCTTTGATCCTTTGATTAAACCAGATGAAAAAAGAATTATCATCATAAGCCAATCTCACTTACGAACATAAATACAATAAAATGGTAGTAACCCAACAAGCAGATTGTTACATGTGTAATATCATTGGAAGAAAATAAATTCCACTGACAAAAGGGAGGAAAAAAATATTTAGAAGTAAACCTAACTGGGGCACCTGGGTGACTGAGTTGCTTAAGTGTCCACCTCTTGATTTAGGCTCAGGTCATGATCTCGTGGTTCGTGGGTTCGAGCCCCACGTCGGGCTCTGTGCTGACAGCTTGGAGCCTGGAGCCTGCTTCGGATTCTGTGTCTCCCTCTCTCTTTGCTCCTCCCCTGCCCGCACTGTCTCTTTCTCTCTCTTAAAATAAATAAGTAAACATAAAAAATATTAAAAAAAAGAAAGAAAGAAAGAAAAGAAGTAAACCTAACAAGAAATGTACAAGGCCTATGTGAAGGAAATTATACATCTTTACAAAGGCAATAAAAGAAAACTTAGATAGATAGATATATATGTTCTTAGATATATATGTTCTTAGATATATAGACATATATGTTCTTAGATGAGAAGTCGCTATGTTGTAAAGTTGTAACATTTCAACTTAGTCTGTAGATTTAGTGCAATCAATAAGACAAGTTCATAAGAAAGAGAAAATGTTTGGGGCACCTGGTTGGCTCAGTCCATAGAGCGTGCAACTCTTGATCTCAGGGTTGTGAGTTTAAGCCTCACATGGGGCGTGGAGTCTACTTTAAAAAAAATGCTTAGGTATGGCACAAAAGTTTTGAAAAAAATCCATCTTATTGGAAGACTTGACCAACCACATACCGAAATACAAAAATACAGTGATTTAAACATAAAATATCAAGAGAAAAATAGATCACAGAGGACTGGAATTGCTGAGTCAAGGCATCTTCCCATCTGAGTGCAAATTTAAATTCTAGCATGTATGTCCTTTGGTTACGTAAACTGGTCTCCGTCACCCGGCAGAAGAACCAAGCTGCACTCAGAGATCTTGGAAGGAAGGAGGTTTATTTTACACCAGTGGGCCCAGAGATCATTCTCCAGAGATCTGAGCCCAGAGCATCAACAGAGGGGACAATTTATAGTCCGTTACTTCCGCATTCCCCTTTAGTAGTAATTTGGCGCCTGAGACAAGCAGGGTGCGAACCAGAACCCGGAAGGGAAGTCTTCCTCTTCCGGCAGGGACTGAAATTCCTTTATCAGTCCTGTTGGCCCTCATGTAACAGATTTTTCCCTAACACTTTTACATCAGTTGGTAGAGAATAGTCTGTTAAATACATAGTGCTGGGACATTACCTCTTACCATTGACCAAAAAATAAACTTCAGAGGAATTAAGGAGCTATAGACATTTTTTAAAAAGCATAGATGTATTCTCAATATATATAAAATCGTTTTATAATGTTGGAGAAGGGAAGTGGACAAATTTGAGTATTAAACAATGAAAAAGATCATTAAAATAAATGACACTTTAACCACTGAGATATTTGCAACATGTATAATATATGAAGGATTAAGACCCAGAATAAAGCACTGCTACGAATCAGTAAAGAAACAGAAAGAGTATGAACAGGCGATGCACAAATTAATAAGTATATTTAACGTAATGCATATTGCTCTGTGCTCCAGTCCTGAAGGATTTATTCCCCCAGCTGCTGAGGGGAAGGGGGGGTGGGATTGCTGGCTGACTGCCCTCAGCTGTCTGCCCTCTCTGGAAAAATGCTTCTTGGTGGAAAAGAGCCGCCTCACCTAAGGGTTATGCACCTTCCCAGGACAGCCTTCATCAAATGACTGGGGGAGCAGGGATTATCAGGTCTTGGGCACCATGCTGTAACTCAGGACAACTCCCAAGGGCCATCATAGCTTCAGAGATCACCAAGACGTCAGCTCAGGCCTGAGCTGAACAGCCCAACTTTCCCTCTGCCTAATCCTGCTTCCTCCCCTCCCCCCATGGGTGTTAGTCAAAACAGCACTCCCTAATAAATGCAGGCGCCCACATCTCTATCTCAGCATCTGCTTCCCAGGACTTGACCTACAGCAGTCCGTAAACATGAAAAGATGACTTGGCCCAATTCTAATTAGGAAATGCAACTTAAAAAAAAAAAAAATCAAAGGTCCTATTTTGCTTACTAGGTCGGCAACATTTTCAAGGACAAATAGCATCCAGGGCTGGGGATGGTGTGGGGAAAAGAGCATTTCATAAACTGTCAGGGGGGCACCTGGGTGGTCCAGTCGTTTGAGCCTCCAACTTCAGCTCAGGTCATGATCTCACAGTTCCTGAGTTCAGCCCCATGTCGGGCTCTGGGCTGACAGCTCAGAGCCTGGAGCCTGCTTCAGATTCCGTGTCTCCCTCTCTCTCTGCCCCTCCCCTGCTCGTGCTCTGTCTCTCTCTGCCTCTCAAAAATAAATAAAACTAATAAAAAAAATTATAAACTGTCAGAAGGTGAACTGGTATATCATCTTGGCAAAGCGATTTGCCATAATCTGTCAATTCCACCTCTAAGTACCTATCTTAGAGAAATGCTAGTACATAGGTACAAATGGGCATATAAAAGCACTTCACTGAAACATTTTTCATAGCGAAAAACTGCAAACAGCAATATACGTGCTGTTCTGTAATCTGCTCAGCAATCCTTCCTTTGGGAAAGCACCTCTTTGCATCTACTTAGTACAGGGGGTACTGTTAACCACAAGAGCTCTGTGATGGTTAATTTTATGTGTAAACTTGCCTGGGTTAAGGGATGCCCGGATAGATGGTAAAACATTTCTGAGTGACTATGAGGGTGTTTCTGGAAGAGATTAGCATTTGAATCAGTAGACTGAGTAGAGAACCCCCTCCCCCAAAGCGGCTGGTATCATCCAATCCTTTGAGGTTCTCAATCGAACAAAAAGGCAGAGGAAGAGTGAATTTGCTCTCTGCTTGAGCTGGGACAATCCTCTTCTCCTGCCCTTGGACGTCAGTGTTCCTGGTTCTCAAGTCTTTGGACTTGTACTGGGACTTAACACCATTGGCTCCCTGGTTCTCAAACCTTCGGCTTTAGACTAGAACACCACCACCAGCTTTCCTCATGATGATGGAGCATAAGACAAGCCGACTACCCCCCAAACCCCTTCTTCCACCAAAGTGGGATATTTGTAACATTCCTACAAATGTTGGCACCCCTGGCTGCCCAAGAACAAACGAAAGGGAAAAACAGATGGTTAACTAATAGAGATCACAGTCATGTAGGACGTGAGTCTCTATCAGTTTTTTGGTTTTTTTTTAAATTTTTTTTTAACGTTTATTTATTTTTTGAGACAGAGAGAGACAGAGCATGAATGGGGGAGGGGCAGAGAGCAAGGGAGACACAGAATCCGAAACAGGCTCCAGGCTCTGAGCTGTCAGCACAGAGCCCGACGCGGGTCTTGAACTCACGGACTGCGAGATCATGACCTGAACCGAAGTCGGCCGCTTAACCGAATGAGCCACCCAGGCGCCCCTCTATCAGTTTTTAATGTCTTAGTAAATTACAAGAAAAAGGCAATCTTATCAATAGCCTAATCCCCAGAAACTTACAGATTCAGTTTCCTGGAGCCCCAACGTCACTCTCCCCTCCAGAGTGATGTGGGGAACAAAGACAAGAAGGAAATGGGAGGTAAAATTAAATTTCCTTATAACCTATACAGCCCAGGTCCTTGAGACAGGCAGAGTGACATTCTAGGACCTCAGCCGCCTTGAAGATGACACGTTGCTAAGGACAAAAGGCAACCTTAGCTTAACATTTTCCCAACCTCCAGGATCCTGTAAGCCTATTTTAACATATAAAAATTCCTTTGGAAACTTCCTTTATCTCTACCTCCCCAGATATATGAGGCAATCATCCTCCAAGCATACGGCCCACTGATAGACATCTGAAGGGTCTCATGACTGAGGTTTTACTAGACAGTAATAAATGACTTTTTCCTAACACTAGCTAGCCCCCTCAAGGTCGTAGAAACCTGGCTTCCAAAATTCCTTAGAAACTTAGGTTATCCCCAACTCCCTCCTAACCTAAAGGCATGTAATCAGTCGCTCATCGCAACCCCAGTGCAGCATTTTCTGCCCACAGGTCCTGTCCTTTAATAAAATCATCTTTTTGCACCAAAGACATCTCAAGAATTCTTTCTTGGCTGTCAGCTCCAGACCCTCACCACCACTCTGGAACCGCATCAACGAGGCTCCCCAGCCTCCATAATCTTGTGAGCCAGTCCTTCATAATCAGCTTCTTTCTCTGTATTTTGTCTATCTCTATATATCTGTCTCCTCTGGGTTCTGTTTCTTTGGAGAACGCAATTCCTACAAACCTCTTCCTCTAGTGGGGCACAACGGTGAGCACTCTTGATCTCAGGGTCATGAATTCAAGCCTCATGTTTAGCATAGAGCTTAATTAAAGAAAACATAGGGACGCGTGGGTGGCTCAGTTGGTTAAGCGTCCGACTTCGGTTCAGGTCATGATCTCATGGTTTGTGAGTTCCAGCCCCGCGTCGGGCTCTGTGCTGACAGCTCGGAGCCTGAAGCCTGCTTCAGAGTCTGTGTCTCCCTCTCTCTCTCTCTGACCCTCCCCTGCTTGCACTCTGTCTCTCCCCCTCTCTCTCAAATAAATAAATAAACATTAAAAAAAGCATCAAAATAAATAGTTCCTTAAAACCCACAGTGAAGGTAATAGTGTCGAAAGCCAAGGCATTTGCCTGCAAGAGCTAAACTTTTCAAAATAAAAAAAAAATATGTAAGAAGGTTTTTGTGCAGCTCAAAGCCAAGTGTCCAAAGGATTTGAGTATAAAGTTTATCCTTAAATAACAGTTTGGGGTGAACACATACCTTTTAGAAGGAGATAGGAAAAAAATACTCTTAGTGGGGCTGGGAGATTTTCTCAGAGTAAGAGAGCAGCAGAACAGGCCTCCAGTGTGGGTCGGGAGGCGTGCTGGATCAGAAAGACCGAGGCCTGGACTATCCAGTGTGTCCCACGAGGCTGAAAGCTGCCTCTGGAAGAACAGGGCAGGACCGGGACACCAAGTAGTGTGGATGGACTCAGGTTCCAGGCGGAAGGGTCAGGGCAGTCCAAAGCCCGGCGGATCCTCTTAGGGAGGTGGAGGTGATGGATGGGGAAGGGCAGAGCAGAAAGGAGCTGGAATCTGGCTGAGAAGTTTCCAGAGCACGAGGCCTGAGTACAAGAGACTGCGGGTCCATGGAGGTCTCCTGGGCGGTCATCCCAGGAGTTGAGGATGCCTGTGATCTTCAATGGTCTCCGCCCCCAAGCGATAACATAGAAGCCACCTGCCCTCTCCTAGGGAGAGGGAGGTGGACCTTCACTGAGTATTTACCTAATAGAGGAACTGAGCTAAGAGCTAAATGAAGAAGTGCAGGCCGGAATAAGAAAAGGACAGCTTTTTTTTATGCATGAGATTTGTGATAATGAGACCAGTCCTTGTTGCTACAGTATGGAAAGATCTCTAGGGCACAGCGTTAAGTGGAAAGGAAGCAAGTCGCAAAGCAACATGTAAAAGCACATTCCCATTTATGCAAATGGCAGTATAGAGGAAGTAGAAGGGGGAACTTTCCCTTTTTAGTCCCTGCCTTTCTTAAGGTTTGAGCTTTTTGTATGTAGCTACTTGTACAGACACAACAATGAAATTTAAAAATGCTGTGATTACGCTGCATAAACACTTTTTGGTTTTGGTTTTTTTTTTTAACTCAAGTACCACCGTTTCTGGACTGCCTTTGGTTCTTCCCTTCCTCCCCCCACTGAGTCTGACCGAGTGGTTTTCCAGGCACACCTACAGCCTTGCCGTAGCACGCAGGCCATACAGTATTGAAAATTATTGGCTCCTGGGTTTCTCTTCGCCACCAAACTCTGAGCTCCTCAAGGGCAAGGCATGTGTCTTATTCATCTTTGTGCCCAGAATCTTTTTTTTTTAATGTTTATTTATTTCTGAAGGAGAAAGAGACAGAGCGTGCGTGGGGGAGGGGCAGAAAAAGAGAGAGGGAGACACAGAATCCAAAGCGGGCTCCAGGCTCTGAGCCGTCAGCACGGCCCCGACGACGCGGGGCTCGAACTCGCGGACTGTGAGATCATGACCTGAGCCGGACACTTAAACGACTGAGCCACCCAGGCGCCCCTGTGGCCAGAATCTTATAGGACTTCGCCATAGACGTGATGAATGAATGAAGAAAAAAGGATAACAAACCTATTTCTGACTTCAGATTAGTCCTTGAGTCCTATTTTATCAAGTATTAAAATATCACTTTTATGACCTACATAAAATTTCAGTATGGAAGCTGAAACAGAAAAAGCCCAAATTAATAAAAGAAAAGCAGAGTTCCTTATTGAAATTTAGTTTTCCGACAACTCTCTAAAGAACCGTGTCGTATTTAAGAAGAAAGCACAAAGGGCATGAGTATTATGAATGATCAACAGTCTCCTATCTTTCAAATTCAGGCCTAGAATTTTATGTAACCATGCTTTCATCTATAGCTTCCTTTTAGCGTAACATTTGGATGTTAGCAGGCACTAAAAATACCTAAGGGAATTCAAAGGAGCTCTTCTGAGTCTAAGCAACCGATGAAGCCCAACTCTCCTCCTTTCAAGACTTTAAGAGACTGGGAGGCCTGGGTGGCTCAGTCGGTTGGGCGTCCGACTTCGGCTCAGGTCATGATCTCACGGTCTGTGGGTTCGAGCCCTGCGTCGGGCTCTGTGCTGACCGCTGGGAGCCTGGAGCCTGCTTCAGATTCTGTGTCTCCCTCTCTCTCTGCCCCTCCCCTGCTCAAGCTCTGTCTGTCTCTCTCAAAAATAAATAACCATTAAAAAAAAAAAAGACTTTAAGAGACTTGGGAAAGTGACTGAGACAGGTCTAGATGAGGTGACAAATAGCAAATTGTTATGCCTGAAAGCAACCAGAACTTTGGCAACCAAATTCAAAATTGAAAACGCTCAGGCGTGGAATTCTGAGGTCTTCGCACCGGTAACCGAGAAAACGCGCTGGATTGGCAGACTTCTGGACAACCCTCTAGGGTAAAACTGGGGTGTTAAAACGGGGCTCCCCAGGCTCGGGAGAAGGGGCGTGAGGAACACAGATCTGTCTGCGAGGTGCCGTTGCAGGGCTCCTCCTGGCCCATTGCTCCCGGGCTGCTTCCGCTTGGGGGGGTGGGGAGGCCAAAACAGCTAATTTTAGGAACCGAGAGCGTGGAGGCGGAAGTGGAAACAGCCTGGGCAGGAATGGGAATCTTACCGGTACCCCTTGTTCCGCTTTCCCACTTCAGTTCTTCCCCCTGGGTTGATGGACTCGCCCTGCACGGCGTTGACCAACTCAGACAAGAGGTACTACAGCAGAGGGGGGCGGTTGTTTTCTATCTTCCATTTGGTTTTCAAGGGCAGCAAAGACCATGGGAAGCATCCCCTCTCTGACTATTGGGAGCAGCAGTGGGGAGAGCGCCGTGGTCTTTAGGCTGAGCTCAGGCGTCAATATAGAACACACTGTACTTTAGAATTAAAAATACCACCATTAAAGCAGACGTTGGGCGGGATTTCTCTTTAAGTGCCTTCTCGTTAAGAGCAACAGGCAGTTAAGCCACAGCGCCCCTTGACTGCGGGCACGTTAAAAGCACCAAAGCAGGAGCAGCTGAGATCTTCTGTTAGGCATTCCTTTTCAAAGTGAGGCCAAGTTTGCGCTCTCTCCACTCCCACCCACCGTGAGATGCTACGGGCCCTTAGAGATGAATTTGTCCCCTTAAAAAAAAAAATCTTTATTGTTAAGGCTTTAGTCCAAGCTGTTAGAAATAAGCCCATCGGTCCAGTCAAAGGAGGGATGCAGAGTTTCACAGCCCAGTGAAGCAAGGCTTTAATCATCAATGTTCTTGCAAGAGCAGGTGTCTGGGGGACAGGCACACTGGGGGCAGTTACAGCAGACGATTTATCCCCTAGCATGCAAGTCCCTCCCCTGGTTCCTCATTGGCTGAGCACTACAGAGGTTACAGGCTTATCCAGAGGCTCCTAGGCCCATGTAAGGCGAAAGGTAGTCTGATTGGGGGGCGCCTGGGTGGCTCAGTCGGTTAAGCATCCGACTTTGGCTCAGGTCATGATCTCACAGTCCGTGAGTTCGAGCCCCGCGTCGAGCTCTGTGCTGACAGCTCAGAGCCTGGAGCCTGCTTCAGATTCCGTGTCTCCCTCTCTCTCTCTGACCCTCCCCCACTCGCACTCTCTCTCTCTCAAAAATAATAAACATTAAAAAAAAGTAAATTTAGGGCCACCTGGGTGGCTCAGTCGGTTGGGCGTCCGACTTTGGCTCAGGTCATGATCTCTGGGTGCTTGAGTTTGAACCCTGCATCAGGCTCTCTGCTGACAGCTGGGAGCCTGGAGCCTGCTTCTGATTCTGTGTCTTCCCCTCTCTCTGCCCCTCCCCCCCTCCCGCTCTGTCTCTGAAAAATGAATAAACCTCAAAAAAATTTTTTAAAAGAGAAATTTTTAATCAGTACTGTGATTGGAATAAATGTACCTTCCTTGAGTTGCCGCAGAGACTCTCCGTCCCTCCTTTGTTCCTTGGCGCGTGCCCATGGCAAAGCCTGAGAAAATAAGCCTGAGAAGCGGAGAGGGGAAGAAGAACCAGGAAGTGAAGTATCTAAGGGTTTGGGACTCCATTATGAGGGAGGGGGGCCCGTCCTTTTTTCCAGGGGTTGTAAACCTGTTAACTGGGCATCACAGCTTTTATTTGGTGTTTCTGAAAGTGAAACATCTCTTGTACTTTTCACACAAGCCACCATCTCTTGGTGTGATGGTTTCCTTATGTGTCTCCCTCATTTGTCTCCTGTGTGGTTTCCTTACTTGTCTCCCTGCTTTGATATTCATGTTCCCTCAGTTTCTTCTAGGAGCCACTGAGGTCTTTCTATAAATAATTAGCTCCTGTTGCTCTTAAAATTCAAATTCTTGCCAGGGTCTCAGTGACCTGACCCCTGCCTTCCTTGCCGGCACAGGCTTCTTCTGGGTTCTAGAACAAAAGTCGTCACACAGCAGGGCCCCTCTGTCCACGCCACTTTTCACCTCATTCTTCAGACGGCTGACCGTTTCTCACATTTCAGGCTTACATATCTTTTTCTCAGACAGGCTTTCTCTGACATTCTGCCTATTTTCTACTCCTGCATCAGGTTTATTCTCTTCAGAACCTTCATCACAATCTGCAATTATAGGATTGTCTGTTTACTTGCTTCTGCTCTGTATCCTCTCAGACGGTAAACTCTATGAGGGAAGAAATTACGTGCAGCACCCAGCATGTTATCTAGCACTCAAGAGGCACCATCAATAAATATTAGCTGCAAAAATGCATTTTTCTGAAGTGTTAATGGGAAAATAAGTAACTGAGGAAAATCCCAGCCACCTTCACGCGAGTCAACTTAACTCATGCCACAGCCATATGGGGACGGGGGCAAATTCACAGACACCTTGCAGGACTTTCTCTCCCCCCATTATAGGGTCCTCTCCCCCCCATTACAGGGTCCACACAGCTGGGGTCACCTAGCTTCCTACTTCTGAACACTGTGGACTTTCTTCTTAACCAGGAAAAAAGGCGCAGGCTAAAATCTGATACCTTCAATCTTTTCAGTTAGCCTTGGCTTTTGAAGGTCGCATAGATTTGTATGGACATTGTTGACCAAGAAGAATAGACCCTCCCTCTTCCTAGAGTATTTGAAAGGCTCCCTTAAATGCTGGTCATTCTTATTTTCAGAAGCTCCACCCTTCCTTGTATCAAACATATTAAAAGGAATTCATAACCCACAGTTAATACAATACTCTGGCTGTAAAATATTTGGGGCGAGATTTTTATAATTTTTCTCTTGGAATTTTCGGCTATGACTACCTTTTAATTGGTGGCTATTATCTTTTTTAATCAATCATTATATATACTTACAAAATAAATGCTAAGTGACAAAGTGCTTGTAAATGCAGTGACATTTTTTACTAAATTGAATAAAATTGACTGTACTGTGTAATGTTTTGTCGACAGTTAACAAAATGCTTACTATTAATGTTGATTTTACAGTTTTCTTTTGAACTCAGTTTTTTTTTAAGATTTTATTTTTAAGTAATCTCTGCACCCAATATGGGGTTCGAACTCACAACCCCAAGATCAAGTGTTGCATATTCTACCAACTGAGCCAGCCGGGTGCCCCTGGATTCATTTTTTTTTTTTTTTAATCTGAACTCAAACTTTTTCTAAAAAAAGAAAAAAAAGAAAGAAAGAAAAAGTCATAGGCCCTAAGCATTGGGAATATGATGCCTAATTGGTAAGATAATCCTACCTCTGTTTTCCTCCTATTTGTAGCCTTTCTTTTTCTTGGGGACTCGGTGAACGTCCCCTCCTCCTACGTATCGGAAAACAGCCTGTTCCAGTACAAATTTAGTTCAACATTCCCAAAATTATACCATCACTATAATAAATAGCAAGGAATAACTTAAAAGGCTGTTCTCTTATAGGAATGAGCTAGCATGTTAAATGCTATTGCTATGTTATTTATTTAACCAGGAAGGCGGTTGCATTAAAAAATACATTATAAACATAACACAAGTGAGTTTTAGAATATTTAGAAAATCCAGAAATATATTTTTTAACATCATCCATCATCCAAACTGCACTCCTGATATATCACCCTTCACAGTATTGATGTATTTTCTTGTGGTCTTTTCCATGTATACGCACACATAGACACATTTTATAATATTAAAACCATACTTACATACAATTGTGTATCCCATTTTTTTGCACTTAATTTAACCTCTGATTATTTTATGTCATTACATTCTCTGAAAATACTACTTTTATCGGTCGCATTAGAGCCTGCTATTTAGATCTTTGTAATTCAATTAATTGCTCTCCCAATGTAGGAAATTTCTGTTTCTATTCTAAAGGTTTGCATAATAAAGATATGCCATCAGAGGTTGTTGCCTCCTGTCCTCCACAGAGTTTCCAAGGGGGGGCGGCTGAAGTTCTCACCCTCTGGCTGGGGGACTGGAAGAGAAAGTGAAGCAGGCTGGGACACGTTACCCTCTATGCTGGCTCCTTTATACCCAGTCTTCTCCCAATCCAATCTCCCTAGGTCAGGCCAACAGAAAATCTGCCAACTTAGTGGTGGATTCCTGGAATTACTGCCACTGTCCTGGAAGTCCCAGCCAGCTGCAGAAGCCAGAAAAATCACTATCAATATTTCACTTGGGTGGACAACCCTACCAGCTGGTGCCGAACCACAGCCAGCCCAGGAGGGGTTTGGACAACCCAGCTAGACCCTCAGAACTCCCAGACGGCAAGCTGGGCTGCCTCATGTCAACCCCGCCACCCCCCCAACACCAAAGGAAGAGTAGTAATTCATACGTCACAATTGAATTCTTGGATCCCATTCATTATGTTTTGTTTGCGTTCAACTGTATGCATTTTAATAATGGTCTTCCAAAGTAATACCATTTTGAATGGCAAGGCTCTGGATGACACTACATTAGACAGAATGGAATTGTGCCACATCTTGCTCTAATTTCCTTCTAGAGCAATGAAAGGCATAAAAGTTTCCAAACAGCATTACAGAATTCCTCTTCTCAATGAAAAATTCTAATTGGAATTATTCAATTGAGGAAGTATTTTTTTAATTCTTTTATGGAAGGGGGCAATAAAATATAAAAGCATGCACTTATTTCCACCTTCATTTTTGGTGTTGTATACCTTAGTCAACATTACCCTTTCCCCATGCTTTTCTAGGATAGTAAATAGAATTGGTTATGGTAAGAAGACTTGGTTACGGTAAAAGAAAGTAACAGAAATGCCACAGCAACAGGAAGCAGAAACGAGTATCTGCCTCTCAGTCTTCCCGATATTTCCTTCCTTCTTCGTAATGAACTTGGCTGCTGGAGCATTTCTTGCAGCTGCGATGGCCTTGGCATCTGGATGAACAGCCCAAGAGGCCAAATGCAAACCAAGGGGAGCGGCAATCCCCTTTGACCAACATAACCACATGTGTCCTGAGATTGAATTTCCTTGCTCTTCTTTTTCTGGCCATGGCTCTGGTCAAGACCATTGCTAAATGCAAGTGGTTTGGGCGCTTCAACTCTGCCTGACCAGACATAAGCTGCCTGAATTAGGTGCTGAACCAAAATCATGTGCGTTGATTCCTTTTTGCACAAACTCCAAGGAAAATAGTGATCAAATTGCTAAGTTGCTAAATCCACATAGCATCTAACCCTCAGTTTTAAATATTACGCCTAACCTAACCTAATCTCCCAATAAAGTGTTCTAAAGGAACCTGGCACAAACATTTCCTGGGTGTGGAATCTTTATGTGTAAGTTTGTTGTGAGAGACGACAATTCACTTTTCATTTATCCACCAAAACTTTGCTGTAGGTGTTACCAGAAAGGGAGTCTGTTAGGTTCAAGAATAACAGAATGAGTACCACATGGGTCCTGCCTTCAAGATTGTTTATTGTTTGCCAACAAATCAGGAAATCTCTTAAATCTAGATCTCAGTTGACTGATGTGTATAATTTGAGAACCGGATTCGGTGTTTCCTGTAGTCATTTCTGTGACTCCAGAATTCCCACATCACACACACCCTCTGCAGAATACAAAGTTCATGCAAAAGGGCATTGACAAACTCCTTTAATGACCTATTCGTGAATGGCATTATATTCAATGCCACTCAAAGCAAGTTAAATCACCCAAAATCTTATCCCTTAACAATACCGTATCAGATATTTGAAAGTTACCGAGAGGGTAGATCTGAAATGCTCTCATCACACAGGTGAGCACACACACACACACACACAGCAATTATGTGTGATGGAGATGTTAACTACCCTTATTGTAGTAATCATTGCACCATATATACACATCAAATCATCAGCTTGTACACCTTAAACTTACCCAATATTCTGTGTCAATTATGACTTAATAAAGCTGGGAAAAAAATTCTTTTAAGGGACACCACCCTCCTCGTTACTATCTAAAAACACACGGATTTTCATCTCTATGCCTATGCTCCCGTCTGCCCCCAACAGGGATGACACCTTGTGCGTGCATCCATAGCTTGCTGTCCTCCCACATGAAACCTCAGATCTGACAGCGCCCTCAGGTAAGGCACTGTCTCACCTTCCTGTCGATTCATTCAAAACTTCGTCATCACTCAAGTCAGTTTTTAGCATTCACAGCCAGCTCATTGGTCTTGCATTAATATACAATTAAGTAGATGAAATCACTAGGGAACAGTTTAGGAAGTGCTAAGGTGAACAGATTGATTTCAACCAGGAGGACCATGAAAGAACCGGAAAAGAGATAATATTAGAGCACAAGTGTTTTCAAGGCCAGGACCTGGTAAAGGGGTTTATGTGGACTAATGATGAGAGGCAGTAATCGATGATGATTCTAAGCTTCCAAGCCTGGGTCAATGAACATTTGTTAAACAAATGAACTTCTAGCTGGAGTAACTGATACGCACGCCATTTCCAATAGAATAGAAAAATGAAACAACACGTGGGTTGGGGGAAGATGTTGAACTTGGTTTTAGGTACTTCTTTCTTAAAGACGCATTTAAGCTGTAGACTCTTATTTTATTTTATTTTTTTAAGTTTACTTATATATTTTGAGAGGGAGAGAGCGAGAACACACACGGGGGGGAAGGGCAGAGAGAGAGGGGGAGAGAGGATCCCGAGCAGGTTCCGCAGTCAGCGCAGAGCCCAGTGCAGGGTTTGAACTCACTAACCAGGAGATCGTGACCTGAGCCGAAATCAAGAGTCGGAGGCTTCACCAACTGAGCCACCCAGGCTCACCTTTTTAAAGGTGCCTGTGGATAACTGATAGAGAGATATTCACCCAGGCATTTACTTTTTTGAGGTCAGTGGAGAATATATGGATTACCTACAAGTACTTTACATTTTATCTAGTATGTATATACATATGCTGAATAGTTTACAAAGGGCTTTTCACAGCCATTGCCTACTGTTGATTTTGATTCCGATAAACATCCTTTAAAGTACGTAGGGCAGAACCATAATTACCAGGCCCAGAGTAGTCTCTAAAGTGACATTTGTGTCTGATTATCCCTTTTGTGAACACAAAGAACCTGAAGCTCAGGGAGGTTAACGGATTTGCTCAAACAAGTGGAGGAAATGTGCAACCCTATGTTTCTCACTACACATTTGGGTTGTTTCTTTTAACCACTAAGGGCGATGACAGTTGACGTTGGGAGAGCCGACACCATTTTGGACAAGGGTATGACACAAGAGGGAAAGAACAAAAGGACTCGGGGCAACCTCTATGTTTAAAGGGCAGAGGAAACAAAGAGGAGCAAATGAACGGTGACCCACATAACCTGTCACTCCCCACGCTCATGACACGTACTTAAGCTCTTTATAAGGCATAAGGGGCTATCATCCCCGTCTCCTTGACCGAGCGGAACAGATCACCAAGCCCACAGTGGGTAGTCACTGTGGAGTGGAGGAAAAATGACAATCGATAACGGGCTTGCCCAGCGGGCTGAGTCAGGTAAGGATACACAGAAGAGGAGGATTCGTGCGGAAGGTACGGGGACAGCACTGTTTTTAGCCACACTCGTAATGGCAGCTTTTCCCGAGGTGAGTCAGTCATTCCCAGCGTTCAGGTGTACATGGATAGAGACAACGAACAGGTCTCCGGGAAAGGTGAGTGTCACGGATAAAAGGAAGAATTGTAAAGAACGTCGCGGAGGATTTGAATTGGAAGAAGGTGCAGTTTGGGGCACGATTCTCCAGGCGAAACCAAGTGCTGAGCATGAGGAATCCAGGGCCCTGCCCTGTGGAGGGGGCAGTGGCGGCAGGAAAGGCAGCCAGGGTGGTAGGTGGGGGTCTCCCTCCTGCATGACTCAGAGAGTGTAGCGAGGCTCAGGATCGGGGTTCGAAAGGCCTGAGGGTTAACAACTTCATTTCGGTGCCACCCTGGGAGGTGGCCAACGACGTGCCCGGGTCCTTTCCTTTGGTGCTAGGGAAGCCCTGGTCTCCATGCAGCATGTCAGGTCTCGCCAGCTCTCCGGACTCCCGGGACCGGTAAGTGGTGGTTCCCCGAGCCTCATCCCTTCGCCTGACTACCGCCTCTGGGGGCTCCTCTCCTCCGACATCCCCACTCCTCTGTCCTCCCCGCCCCCCTTCTCCCTGGGGAGCAGAAAGGGTTGCCCTGCGGGATTCCTCGCGGGGCCAGCGCCGCACGCCCACCCCGCGGGGTCCTCAGCCGGTCGGGGGCGCCCAGCGCGAGTTCGCCTGCACCCCGGGGGCCCGCGGGACCACTGCGGAGCCGGAACGGGAGCGGGAGCCGGAGCCCGAGCGCCAGGCTGCAGCTTAACGGTCCCGCGGCCGCGCCCCGCCTGGCGGCGCCGCAACAGCTGCCCGCCCGCCCCCTGCGTCATGACGCCGACGCCCAACGCGGAAGCCGCTCGCGGCGCGCCTGGTCCAGCCGCGGGCTGAGCGCGGAGCCGCGGCGGGCGCGGGATCCGGGCCGGGGCGCGAGCCGAGCGCAGCCTCCGTGTTCTGCCGGGCCAAGCGCGCAAAGCGGGAGGAGCGGGCACGGCGCGCCGGGGCCGCCGCCGGGGGGATGCGGCTGCCTCCCCCGGCTGGCGTGTAGAGAGGGCGGGTCCCCGGCCTCGGGAGCGCGGCGGTGGAGGGGACAGAGGCGGCGGCCATGGCGACCCCCGGCAACCTGGGGTCCTCCGTCTTGGCGAGCAAGACCAAGACCAAGAAGAAGCACTTCGTAGCGCAGAAAGTGAAGCTCTTTCGGGCCAGCGATCCGCTGCTCAGCGTCCTGATGTGGGGGGTAAACCACTCGGTAAGGGCTTGGGCTGCGGCGCGCAGTCCCTTTCCTCCTCCTCTTCCTCCTCGCTCCCCTCCTCCTTCTGCTGCAGCTGCTGCGGGGCGGGGAGCCCGAGCGGGGACCCGGCCCTCCGGCTGCTCGCTCTCCAGGGCTGTCCGCCCGCCGCGGCGCCTCGGTGCCCCCATCCCCGCGCCGCGCGCCCGCCTCTCTGGGTTCCCCGGGCGCCACTTGGACCCCCTTTGGACCCAGAGCCGGTTGCGGGACGTAGGGTCCCATCTGCAGTTGAGCCCTGCGGCGGGTACCAGTGTCGTCCCCCGTGCTCCCGTTCGTGCGTCGGCCGGCTGGTCCCCGCAGCCGGGCAACTGGGAAGTTTGTGCAGGGCACGGGTCCTCCTGGGCTGTCAGCCCGGGCGGGGGCTGCTGGGGTCTGAGCCTTGGTGATCGCTCCTTGATGTCGGGGGGCGGCCGGGGCGGTCGGGTCTTCCGCTGGCTTCAGGTGTACCTGTGCGAGGTCGGGAGCGTCCGGAGCCTCCCCGCGGGGGAAGAGGGGTGAGAATACCGGAGATCGGGAGATGTGGGCAGCGGCTTTAGTGCTTAGGTCCTTTTTTTCCTTTAAAGGCGATATTATCGGACGCAGGGAATCTTTTTGGCAAAGAAAAAGCTCGTGTAAATATGGCACTGGGGTTTAGTATCTTCCTCTGCTCCTCTCCCGCATCGCCCTGCCGCTGTGCGGGCTGGAGAGCTGCTTGGCGGGGAGTCTTCCTCTCCACACCTCCTCCCCCACCTCGGGGAGCCAGGCCGAAGTCACCGACTGCGGAAGGGTGGCCTGGGGATGACAGTGGGGGGGGGGGTGGGGGTGGATCTTGGCTGGGCGGAGGGAAAGCCGTCTCGAGTTGGCCGCACCGGTTTTGGGGGTTTGCTTAAAAAGGCTGGAGGGAGAATGCTCCGAAAGGTTAGCTTAACACACAGCCAGAGGCGGTGGAAGATGAGCCGCTGCGGGCTATGCGGACTGCGGTTTGAGGGTCTGAAATAGCCTCCTGCTGATCTTACTGCGAGAAACTCCTGCAGTTTTAATCTCCTTAGGATCAGGAAACATGATCGGAGCTGTTGGCCGAGCCATGAAAGTTTAAGTGAGCTTGTGAATTCTGACCATGACCTTACCCACTGCAGTCAGTTAGCATGTGAGCAAAAGTGTAAGCTTGCTCTCCGTACTTTTGATTTCTGTGGATGTCTGTGTGCCCTTTTGAGCGTAATAGAAATGGCAGAAAACCATGCTGTTTTGTTTTGTTTTTAAGAGCACTCTCAATTTAATGAAGTTGTTTAAAACGGCTTAGAAGCATGCATTCTATTTATAGTTTTCTTGCCGAGGGCAAGCTGGGGAAAACGTGGAACAGTATCAGGATATATTGTGTTTGCATGAAGTGATTGTGCCTAAGAAAGTTGAGAAATGAGTGTCTGATCCACTGAAGTTCATCTTCACTTCCTGATAACTTCTTTAGCGATTGGGAACGTGAGCTTTTCCAACCGCAAATGTGAATGCACCAAAAACTCTCCTCTTAAGGTTTATCGTAGTAAATAAAATGGAATTTTTCCTGTATGATGCATCTACAATTTAGAGTTATGCCTAATTCTATTAAGCTTTTTAAATTATTTTTTGTTAGTTGCTTTTTTTTTTTTTTAATTGCTATTCTGTATTTATTGGTGCTTGTATCTCCTTTGGAGTTCTGGTGTTTGGGTCAGAGAGTGTTTGTGTCTGAGGGTTTAAATGTGGTAAAGGACTGCCAACAATATGCCGCCGAAAAAAGAGTGTGCTTTCTGGGATTTAGTCCGAATTCCATCTTGCTTCACAAAATCTTGCAGTTGTGCATATTTTATTGTAACCACTTATGTTGCTACCTTATATTTATGAATTGCTACATTGGGTTTAGAGTTTCTTGCTAATCGGAAATTTGTAAGCTATCTAAGGCTTACAAAAATGACATATGATTTGTGGATGGTACACTTCGTGTTATTTTCTTTTGCTTTCAGGAAAAGGTAGCAACTCTTAGTCGTCCAGAGGAGTCAAGTTTTATAGTATGTAACATAACCATGTTATTTCATTCAGCAACTTTGTAGTAGGCACACAGACAGTACCAGACGTTGCGCAAAAGACGGCTAAGAATGCCACTCAGTTTTTTTGTCCAAATATCTTTATTTTGAGGGCTTAATCGGCATAAGAATGGTCTGTTTCACAGCCTTCTTTTTCAAAATGTCTATTTTCTTTATTATCTCTGAAAAAAAAAAGTGAGGTGTATGTAACTATGAAATCTAAGTACCAAGATGTCATGTATTTCTGGTTGATTTCATTTTAGGTGGCAAAGTCTAATACTAGATAAACGTTTTTATATGAACTTGACCAAATATGACCAAAGTGTACAGTATAAAATGAGAATAAACTTCGTCAGCGTTATTAAGAAGGAGCAAGCATAGTGCTGTATATGAATAGGGACATTTGAGAAAGCAGACCAGGAAAGGAGCGGATAATTCACATCACAGTCTCTCTCCTACATCTCTTTTTTAATTTATTTTTATTTTTTTAAGATGTTATGTTTAAGTAGTCTCTACACCCAACATGGGGCTCGAACTCACAACCCCAAGATCAAGAGTCACGTACTCTACCAGCCAGGCACCTCTAACATTATTCTCCTACATTTATAGCGTGGCCAGATGGGGCGCCTGGGTGGCTCAGTGGGTTAAGCGTCCGACTTCAGCTCAGGTCACGATCTCGCGGTCCGTGAGTTCGAGCCCCGCATCGGGCTCTGGGCTCACGGCTCAGAGCCTGGAGCCTGCTTCCGATTCTGTGTCTCCCTCTCTCTCTGCCCCTCCCCCGTTCATGCTCTGTCTCTCTCTGTCTCAAAAATAAATAAAAAATGTTAAAAAAAATATATAACGTGGCCAGAATTAATGGGAAAAGATTTGTCATGAATCGAGCAATTTCGTGCTTTTATACTTCATCTGAATTTTTCTTAAGGATGTTTAGAAATAACTAACATTTGGAGTACTAAAAAGAAAAATCATGTTTATTTTTATCATGTAGGCATCTTATAAGAGGTTTTGGGAACCTTGTACATACTATGGTAAAATGCTCATTGTACAGGTGTTCTAATTCCTTCTCTAATTCTGCTGACCTTGGGCATATAACTAACTAGTTTTGCATCAATGTTTGCATCTGTGAAGTAAGGTGATTGGACTGGATGATTTCTAAGTATTTTTCTAACTTCAAGATTCAAATGTTTTTACAATCTACTTGGTTCAGAGCATTATATTAGGATCCATAGACTAGCAATAGTAATAGTACAGAACTAAAGTTGCGTTACCGTTGTAACCTTGAACATGCAGCTGCATTCAGGGAATTTTCAAGGCCGTGACCAGAGGGAAGGATATCTGGGGTGATTGGAAGAGAGGTGTGAACTGAGAGTTTGTTGGATTGATTGGAGTTGGACTGCATTGCGGTCTATTAAGTCAAAGTCTATTTGATTGAAATGTAAAAACTTGAAATTAAGGTGGAAATTTCCAAGTCAATTGTGGTGGTAATTCTCAGTGACAAGAATAAGCCTGACTTTGTGTGGTGAATTTGATACGTTACCGCTTTCTAACTTAAAATACCCAGCAGTGAAGGGATCACTGCCAATTTTTATTTTAAGTATTTTAAGCAGGGAATATAATTGAATACATAAAGGAAAAGACCACTTTAGAAGGCAGTTTTGTCTTGTTACATTTGGAGTTAAACTAAAAATGATCAGGCAGTTAGCTTCTTAAAATTATATTTTAATAGTGCGTGGAACATGTAGAATGATATGAGCCAAGACTTGTTTTAAAGAGAGATATTCTAAAAGATTTTTACGAAGAGTGCAATGTGAGCCTTTTGGAAATGAGAATTTAAAAACCTAATTAAGTATCGAAAGGAATTCATCTGTATAGAAGAAACGTAAAGGACATAAACCTTATTTAAAACAAATACAGTATTTAGAAGGAGTCCGTATTAACGCTAAAGTCTTTTTGTTGCAAGCTATAGAAATGTGAATGAGCTTAGCCAGAAACTTTAAAAATTAGGAGGGTTTTGGAGGTCTGTCACAGTGCAAGAAGGGATTGGCCACCAAACCAGGAGAACAGGAATAGGACTGAGTTCAGCCATAACTGGAAGCAGGTGCTTGGGTACCGTTGGGACTTTTCTGTCTGTTTTGGCTTTATTCTTGCTCATAGCTGACTGGTTCCCTCCACAGGACTGGGAACTGATGTTTCCTGAATTTAGCATTTTGTAATTCCCGCCCCCCCAAAAGGGACTTTCTGTTTCTGATTCAGTTCTAAAAATCCCATGGAGGGATTCTGACCCGTTTGGCATCCCCCTGGGCTAAACAGTTAGGAAAAGATGGAAGTTCTTGGCTATTGGGACAGTTCCCATAAGAATGGAGAGGGCCTGAGGGTGCCTGGGTGGCTCAGTTGGTTGAGCGTCCGCCTGCGGCTCTGGTGATGATCTCAGTGTCTGTGAGTTCGAGTCCCGCGGTTCCGTGCTGACAGCTCAGAGCCTGGAGCCTGCTTCGGATTCAGATTCTGTGTCTCCCCCTCTCTCTGCCCCTCCCCTGCTCATGCTCTGTCTTTCTCTGTGTCAAAAATAAATTAAAAAAAAAAAGAAGAAGAAGAAGAATGGAGAGGGCCTGGACAGGCAGGATTGGGCAGGGATCTGTCCTAGTGGTAGTTTGGGCCAGTATGTAGTTTTCGGGGTTCAGCATCCATAGCTTCTGTTATATTGTCAGCAAGGTCTGGGACTTGAAATAAGTAAATAGTATATTAGAGAAATAGTGGTGTCTTTGGGGTTCGTGGGTTTATATTTGGGCACGGAAAAAAAAATGAAAGAAGGAAACCAGGTTTCAAAATGAAATGAGTGACTGTGAAATATTGACTGAATAGGATATAATGAGGCAGTTAAATTAAAATAGTGATTAGCTAGACGTTAGCTGAAATGTACTGAATGGAACCCAAATAACCATTCATTCAAGAACTAGTCCCACACTGTTTTTATTTCTTCCCTTCATCAGTACAGTTTTTAAGGTATCTATTTATTTATTTTGAGAGAGAGAGTGAGCCGGGGAGGGGCAGAGAGAGAGCAAGAGAGAGGATCCCAAGCAGGCTCCGCACTGTCAGCACATTGCCCGTTGCCGGGTTTCACATCTCACCAACCGAGAACTGACGCTCCGAGAGATGGTGACCCGAGCCGAAATCAAGAGTCAGGTGCTTAACCGACGGAGTCACCCAGGTGCCCCATCTTCTCTTTCCCTTAGAGGAAAGAAGAATGCCAAGCAGACACAACGTTTGTTATTAGGGAAATCGTTTTAAGCCCCCGAAAATTTGGGATTATATCCTGAGAAAAGAATACATTTTCTTCTCCCTTAACCAAATAACTTTTACTGAATTTGAGTGTTCAGAATGATGCCCGTCACAAGACAATGATTTCTGTTTCTAAGCCAGGATCGTCTGCGCTGCCTTTTGAAAGATTTCCAGCAGGAATTGTAATAAAATCCGCCAGAAGTTGACCAGCAAGTACAGTCAAACGGAGCAATTAATTCGGCCAACATACCCTTTGAAATGCAAATTTTGGAATTTAAGGGAATTGGTGCAGTTGGGCAAAATGGTTTGTGGTCAGACAGATAAGGTTCACATCCTGCCTCCATCAGCTGTGGACTCATTGAACAGATGATTTATCCACTTGGGCCTCGATTTACTCATTCTTAAAATAGAGATGATGCGGATTCTCTCACAGGGTTATTCTGAGGGTTAAGTGAGATAATGTATTGAAAGTCTAGAACTGTAATTAACCCATAATAGGGAGTTAGTAATTGATACAAAAAAAAAAAAATCAAATTCAGGTGCAGTTAGGCTGGTAGCATATTCATAAGCACCAGAGAAGTGATTCTCGAAATTTACTGTGTGTATGAATCACTTGGGAACGCTTTAAACACGCAGACTTCAACTCAGCGGGTCTGGAGTAAGTCCCAAGACTCTGTGCTCTTAGATGATGACAACGCTGCTGGTCCTTGGGCGACACGTTGAACAGCAAGACCGGCGGAAGGAACAGTGCTAAAAATAAAGAGAAATAGTCAGGATTGGACCCCATGGTAGACTTAGAAAAGTTAGGAGAAGGAATGATGTACTAAAAAAGGGTAAAACACTTTCCGGCTGGCTCAGTTGGTAGCTGGAGTGTGAGACTCTTAATCTCAGGGTCGTGAGGTCAAGCCCCATGTTGGGCATGGAGCCTACTTTTAAAAAATACACGGGACGCCTGGGTGGCTCAGTCGGTTGAGCGGCCGACTTCGGCTCAGGTCACGATCTCGCGGTCCGTGAGTTCGAGCCCCGCGTCGGGCTCCGGGCTGACAACTCGGAGCCTGGAGCCTGTTTCCGATTCTGTGTCTCCCTCTCTCTCTGCGCCTCCCCCGTTCATGCTCTGTCTCTCTCTGTCTCAAAAATGAATAAACGTTAAAAAAAAAATAAAAAATACATTAAAAGGAAGTGTCAAACTGCAGGTGACAGTGAATGGGCATTGTAGTGACAGTGTCCACCGGTGGGGTGTTGGAAGGTGGGATCACAGCTCAGGAGCAAGGTGAGGGCTGGGATGGAGAATGGAGAATTGTCCGTGCCGAGTTGGTGGTGGAAGCCAGGGGGGTAAAGTAGGTCTCCGAGGGGAACACATGGCTTTGAGGGAAGGATGGAGGAAGAAACAGGAAGCAAGACATAACCCAGCGGGAAGGCCCGCGTATTAACGTTTCAGACATCACGGTGTTCAGGGACGTGCTTTCTGGGACGGTGGCTGATTGGTAGGCACACATACACGCATCTATTTGTGTGGAAGCTGAAAGATTTAAGGAACGAATACACGGAAGGAGAGGCAGCCCGTCTTTGGGGAAGGTTAGAAGTAGAAGGAAGGTGGGAGATACCATTTTATTTAGGGATGCCCAGGTATTTTCCTCAACTCCGTCACTTTCCATTCTCACCTCTGCCGGCCTACCCAGATTTTTACCTTGACTGAAACGTTAAAAATACCTCCTAGCTCATTTTCTCTGTATCTGCTTGTATCCACATTTCCCTTCTTGTGCCACACAGCCCTGTGGCAGTCCGGTGAAGGCTACGTACGGACCCCTTCTTACAGTAATGCTTTTGGGTGAATAAATGAAAATACGGAGGGTACATCCTACCAAGTTCAGGGATCCCCTGAATTCTGTCCATGGACCACCTGGGAGTTGTGGAGCCCGACTGAGGACTGTTGAAAGAATCAGGCGGGAATGGTGTGGGGTGGGAGATGGGGAGGAGCACACAGCAGCCAGGAAGAATAACCCATAGTAGGAATGTGCAGAGATGAAATTAATCGCGGCTGGGCACACAGGGCTCGTAGGTGCCGTGATTCAAACCCATACCCTCAGCAGTGCCTGGGGAGCTCAGCCAGTTGAGTGTCAGACTCTTGATTTTGGCTCAGATCATGGTCTCACAGCCCTGTGTTGGGCTGTGTGCTTGCAGCCCAGAGCCCACTTGGGATTCTCTCTCTCTCCTCTCGTTCTGCCCCTCCCCCCAAATAAATAAACATTAAAAACAACAACAACAACAAAACACCTGTCCCCTCAGCCGTTGACCTCTGCTTGCCTGGGCTACCCTGGGAATTACTCACTTATGTCCTTAGTCTTGTCTTTCCTTTCCTTTCCTTTTCTTTCCTTTCCTTTCCTTTCCTTTTTCCTTTCCTTTCCTTTCCTTAGTCTTAAAAGCTATACTTTGACAGAGATTAGCTGTTGATACGGAGGAAAAGTGTTCAAAGCAGTTTTTTCCTTTGTATATGTATGAATGATTATACATTCATGATATGAATGATATGATATGATATGAATGTATATATTCAAAACATTTAGGAAGAGGATATATATATATATATATATATATATATATATATATATATATATATATAATTTATTAATGAGTAATGTTGTAGGGAGTTTGAAAACAGTAACCTACCTAAAAGAGAAGCCTTTACATTCCAAGTAAGTCTTCATGGTTTTTCACCTGTCTGCTGTGGTTAAGAACTCAGGCTCCCGCGCCCCCTGGTTGGCTATGTGACTTTGACAGAGTATTTGAGCTCTCTCTCAGTTCCTTCCTTAGAAAAAGAGGTAGACCTAGTACCTACCACAGAGGTGTGTTGTATGGATCAAATGAGTTGGTGCTTGTAAGATGGCTAGAGAGTTGCTGGTACGTGATAGGCTCCTAATAGATGTTAGGAGTCACTAGTATGTCTTAAAAAATATTTTCAGTGGTAGAACATGAGCAGTTTTTAGAGTGCACGTTCAGTTCATTTTTACCCTAACCTCACTCGTAGATAAAAAGTCCTTGTGCATCTCTGAGTTGTAAATTAACCCTTTTAGAATTCTCTTTGTGCCCTTTAATTTCTGTCTCTTTTTGGTTATAATGTTCTTTCTTGTATCTTTAATGCTGCCACCACCCACCAGGTTGTTTGAGGTGTGACAGTTTTCATTCAGATCCATTAGTTGTACATTATGGTCCGCTATTGGTTTGATTTCTCTTTCTTTCTTTCTTTCTTTCTTTCTTTCTTTCTTTCTTTCTTTCTTTCTTTCTTTCTTTCTTTCTTTCTATGGTCCGCTATTGGTTTGATCTTTCTTTCTTTCTTTCTTTCTTTCTTTCTTTCTTTCTTTCTTTCTTTCTTTCTTTCTTTCCTAATGTAAGAGACACTGTGCAAGACTCTTCGGATGCAGAAGGAATGTATTGTGGACCCTGCCTTTGAATTGTTCACAGCTTCAGGGGAAACAGACATATACATAGACGTATGTATAAATAATAGAGTATTAAGAATGCTGGGGTGGAGGGAATTACATGGGTGGTCAGAATATAAACCTCATGAAGGAGACATTTGAGTGAAGGGATGAAGGAGGTGAAGGGGTTGGATATGAGGATATCTGGGGGAAGGGCATTTTAGGTAGCAGGAACAGCTTGTGCAAAGGCCCTGAGGCTGCTGCTGGCGGGGCATGTTTAGGAAACCGCAGGGAAGCCTGTGTGGCTGGAGCAGTGTGAGAAAGAGGGGAAGTGATAGGAGATGGGGGCAGGGACCGGAGTACGATTACTTCTGCCCAAGGCTCTCGGACAAGAGTTCAGGAGGCGCAGACATGGGCAGGGCTTTGAAGATGGGGTAGAATGTTCCTGCTGGAGAAGACAGGGAAAGGTGTATGTGGCCAAGGGAACAAACTGGTAAAAGTAAGCAGACTGTGTGGAGAACGGTGAGTGGTCTGGTATGACTGTGGCCCCGGGCCTTGCCACTCACGGAAGTGTGACGTACAGAATGGCGGCATCAGCCATCACCCAGGGGCCTGTTAGAAATGCAGAGTTGTGGGTTTCTTTGCAGACCTTCGGGGGCGGGATGTGCGTTGCAACAAGACAGGTGGTTTGTGAGCGCATGACAGTTTGAGAAGCTCTGGCGAGGGTAAGTCTTTGGTTTCAAACCCTGGGGTTCCTTGCAGGTGCCTCCAGCGCTAGTGGGAGGGGCCGAGCTGGTGGGGGGGGATTTAGCCGCTACGTCAGCTTCCTCCAGAACAGCTTGTTTTTGTCGTCATCATCTTTTATGTGATTTTTTTTTAATAGTCTCCACGCCCAGCATGGGGCTGGAACTCACAGCCCTGAGATTAAGAGTTGCGTGCTTTACCGACTGAGCCATCCAGTGCCCCCTCATTCATCATCTTTTTTGTTTTAAGTTTATTTATTTTGAGAGAGAGAAGGAGAGAGAGAATCCCAAGCACACCCTGTGTTGTCAGCGCAGAGCCCGACGCGGGGCTCGATCCCACGAACTGTGAGCTCATGAGCTGAGCCGAAATCAAAAGCTGGACTCTCAACTGACTGAGCCACCCAGGCACCCCTCATCATCACCTTTTAAAACATTTTTGATTGGAGGCACCGAATACGTACTGTGTATGTGCAAGGGCAGATAACGTACAGGGGGAAACAAGTCTACGACCAAGAAGCTTGAAAACCACACAGGTAAATGATAGGGAATGTTTAGCAAATGGTAGAAAAGTGGTTGCAGGTCAGATTTTAAAGGGCTCAGTAGCTGATGTTTGCCACTGAAAAACTCGACAACAGTGCTGATGAGGGCCACTGTAAAATGTACTGTAAAGCGTACTGTATGCTCTTTGAAACTGTTTCTTACCTTTTCTCTCTCCCTAACTTTCCTTCTAGCGTCTTCTCCCTTTACCCTCTTCCAGCTGGTAACCTTTAATGCTTTGGAAGACATTGGCCCAGGGGCGCCTGGGTAGCTCAGTCAGTTAAGCGTCCGACTTTGGCTCAGGTCCTGATCTCTCGGTTTGTGGGTTCCAGCCCCATGTCCGGCTCTGTGCCGACAGCTCAGAGCCTGGAGCCTGCCTCGGATCCTGTGTACTCTCTCTCTCTGCCCTTCCTCTGCTCATTCTCTGTCTCTCAAAAATGAATAAAAATGTAAAAAAAAAAAAAAAAAATTTTTTTTTTTTTTAAAAGAAGACATTGGCCCCATAGAAGCCCACTGACTTCCATTCTTCCCACCATGCAGTCTGCTAACTTTTGGACAGCTGAATGCCATTAGGCCAGAGACATGCTGGAGGGCCGCACTGTCCAGGTTGGAAGCCACTAGTCACACATGACTAATTCAATTGCATTGAATTAAAATAAAATCTGGAACGTTCAGTTTCTCTTATCGAGTGCCCCACAGCCACACGTGGGCAGTAGCTCCTGAGCGGGACGTCACATCCTCACGTTGGTGTCCACTCTGTTTCTCTGTTCCTTTTTCTAGCAGTTGCGCGGCCTTGTCTCCTGCTCCTGCCTCCTGTAATCTGTCTGTCGCTGCTGCCTCCCTCCCCTGCCATTCTCTCTCGGACCTGCTGTAGCCTCGGTTTCATTTCATCTTCCCCGCTGCAAGGAACCAGCACCAGCGATGCTCCTGGTTTCAGATCCCCAGGACCCCTTCTCGTGTCTTTTCCTGTTTTCCTTCGGCCTCACCCGCTACCCTCCTTAGGTACCTGACCAGCTTCCTCCTCCTTTACCCAACCTCTGAAAGCTGGAAGGTCCCAGGACTCTTTCCAGGGTCTTCTCTAACTAGGCACATTTTATCTACACGATCTTATTTAGTCTTGTGGCATTTCATGCTGATGACTAAGAAGTTTTTATCTTCAGCTCTGAGTCCCCTGCTGGGCTCCATATTCAGTTTCCTACCAGATACCTTCCCTCGAATGCCAAGCAGGCATCTCAGAAGTGACCCACACAGGGCTCTTCTCCTCCTCCCCTGCTGCTGCCTGCCCCAGGCCACTTTCTCCCCCCATCCGTGAACGGACCACCATCTCCCCGGCTGTTCAAGCCAAAAAAAACCTTGGTGCCAACCTTGATTCTTCTCGTGTTCTCACCACTACCATTTCCAAGTCCTGCGTATTTCTCTCTTTGCATATAAATTCCCTCTCTGCCGAAACACTGCAGGCCCGCCTGATTTCACCCTTGCCCTGTTTCACTTCAAATCCTCTATACTGGTAGCAGAGCGATCTCTCTGAAACGTAAATGATATCCTGTCACTCCGCTTCTTCAGTGAGAACCTTCCAGATGCTTCGTGTTGCATCGTGAGTAAACCCCAGACTCTCCTCTGTGGTTTGCAAGGTCTTCCTGGCCCGGCCCCTGCTTCTTTCTTTGTCTCACCCCTTCCTGCTGTCTCCATGACTTGCTTGTTCCGGCCACGCTGGGCTTTTTCTGTTCCTTAAACAAGCCAAACTCAGGGCAGCCGCAGACCTTCCGCATTTACTTTCCTCTTTGGAATGTTCTTCCTTCAAGTCTTTGAATGGCTGTCATTTTAGTCTCCCAGCTAAAGGGCTGTCTTCTTGGATGGCTCCTCCAACTTCCTCCACTCATGTTACTCTTGTTTTCTCTGAGACACCTCACACCATCGGAAACTGAGTTGTTTACATGTTGATTACTTATTTCCCCCCAACTAAGATGTTCAATTCCACAGCAGACAAGGCTGCCTAATTTACTCGATCCCCGGACCTAGAACAGCGCCTGTTTGCAGTGGGCGCCCAGTAAATACCTACTGAAATGACTGGATGGAGCTGGATTCTGTAAACTGTAGGCCAGGAGTGCTCCGCTGGTATTCTGTGAGCCTCTCCACGTTCAACTTTCATCCACATGTAAAACTCATGTTTGCTATGATCGAGCACGGTATTTACAGCATTTTGCTGAGCGGGTTGGGCAATGAGAGCGGGGGAACTTGGTGCAAGTCGGCGATAAGAGGTATGGGGTGAGCCCAAGCCGAGGCCAGAGAACGAGCTTTGTTTACAGCGGCGTGCAAGAGCTTTGCCTTGAGCACAGAGCAGAGACGGTGCAGCCAGTAAAGCACTTCTTTCGTAGAATGTCACGGTGTTGAAGGGCCACCAAGAGAATTGTGTGGAGACTGAATGCGTTCCCGAACAATCTGAGGTGCTATCGTAGAGAAGAGTGCACCGCAGTGTTCTTTCCGGTTTATTCCCTGTAGTTTGGGTCTTTTAATGACTTCAGGTATGCGTCTGAGAATTCTAGTATTCAGAAGCGTGCCATAAATTAAATGTGAGATTCTTTAACTGATGGAAAAATAGTGCTAATCCCAATATCCCGAATCTTCGTGGGTATTACTCCACTGTGTTGTATTTCTGCTGGTTCTTATTCATGGTGGGTCCTTCCCATATTTGCTTGGTTATCTTTGGCTATGAGCTGCTCATTTTCCTCGGACAATTACTTGGGGGGGAATTCTTTGAGTCTCAGGGTGAAAGTGTGTCCCTTTAGAGAGGATTGCTTGTCTTTGCCACGTGGCAAAAGGGGTGGCCAGGGGTGCTATAAATCAAGGCCATTTTGAACTAACTCACAGCTTGGAATTTTCTGAATGTCACGGTGATACAAATTTGGGCTGCAGTCCCCTGGGGGGAGTGAAATGGGTTTGTTTTTGATGTGTACTTACCCTGAGGGTGCAACCCTTTTGGATTCTAGCCTCAAAAAGAAAGGGTTTAGATCCCCACGCCCACCCCTCCTTGGATGGGCTCTAGGCTCTGACTTCAGTTTATCTCAACCCTGGAGACCATCAGAGCCCTGAGGGCCAAAATTGCTTATGGGACTAAGCTGACTGCTCTTCCTTAGACTTTGGCAAGCTAACTCTTGCCTCGTCGGTGCTTTGGTGTCTTTAAGATCATGTTTAAAACACACTGTCTTCCTGGATGTTTAGTTGTTGCCAGCAGCAGTGTTGATCTCCAAAACCCCGTTCTACTCCACTAGCGGAAATAGAGATGAAGCGGCAGAGTTTCTCGATTGAGGGGAATGGCAGGCATTAAGGGACAGGTCAGAGCCTGCCATGGTCCTGGGGCAGGATCCTTCAGTCAGAGACTCCATGCCACGGGAGGAGAGACTCCCAGGGGGACACTGCGGTCCTGTGGGAGTGGCAGTAAAGACAAAGGGTGTGCCTGAGGGATGTTTTGGAAGTAAAATCAACTGGATTGGGTAGGAGGGAGTAGAGGACAGCTCTGGGGTTTCTGGTTTGGTTGCCTAAATAGTTTTCTTACCATTCTTGGTCTATTATTGTTACCTTTTCGGCGATTAGCCAACAAGAGTCTGTATTAACAGTGCTTATGTAACTAATATGTAGAAATGATTATATTTCTAGTTTTGAACTTTTCACAGATGTTTCAATTTATAGATCAATCCAGCATTTGATGGATAACTCAGCATTTGATGTCCCCAATCTGAACAGAATCCTGAATTGTGGGGTTTAAAAAAAATTTTTTTTTATGTTTATTTATTTTTGAGAGAGAGAGAAAATGAGAATAAGTGGGGGTGGGGCAGAGAGAGGGAGACACAGAATCTGAAGCAGGCTCCAGGCTCTGAGCCATCATCACAGAGCCCGACGGGGGGCTTGAACCCACAAACCGTGAGATCATGGCGTGAGCTGAAGTTGGACGCTCAACCGACTGAGCCACCCAGACGCCCCTAGAGAGTTTACACTCCTACAGGGAAGATGTAAACAAGGTGGTAAAATGGTATATTAACAGAAGGTTCATTTGGTTATAAATGACAGTCAAGAAAGTCTGATGAGCTGAAGGAAAAATAGGGTTACTGGGTCACTCGTGGAGCAGAAGGGCAGGACCCTTAACTTAGTCACATAGGCTAAGACCCAAAGTGGCTCCTTTCCCACTGTCTGTCTGATCTTGGCGTCACTTTCTGCGAACCTTTTCTCTGAGGATGTTGTCGTTTCTCGGCTGCTTTATGGAAGTCGGCCCCACACAGCTTCTAAACTTATTTGTCCCCAGATCCAGGTCCTTTAAGATGGCAATTAGCCACTCTGCATCCTAACTTCGGATTTCTCAAGAGTGATAGAAAGGAGGAGGGGCAGAAAGGGAGTCGGTGGCCATCAGGTCCAGCCAGCGGTCACCACGGGGAGCCGGGCTGCCCATGGCACTTGAATGGAGCGGCCGGAGACAGTCCTCAAGCCTCGGAATCCTCCTGGGTAGTCCCCCTCCCCCCAGGTTGTGTGCACAGACAACAAAGGATTGATAAACCGCCCCGGGGGACAGGTAGTCCTATTTGAGTTGGATCTCGAAGAGTGAATTGTCATTAGCCTGGTGTAGAGACCAGTGAAAACAGGTTGTTGGCAGAGCGAGAAGTATGTACAAAAGGCCTGCGTCATTTTTCAGGGAACTGCTGAGCCTTTTGGGGGGGTTCTATTATTCTTCCCATCTTCTATTTTTACGGTCTTATTCACGTTGATTCTTCCGTACGTATTTCTAGCGGCATTACTTCTGTTTGCATTAATTTCTTTAGGCTTGATTATCTGGGATTAGAATCGTAGGTGCTAGACAGCCTAGCATTTCAGAGCGTAGCGTTATCTGGAGTTGCAATAAGCATGCTTTGTTTGTGTTTCCTCAGCCGGCACTTCGAGGAAGGTGTTCTGGACGACAGCCCCCCGGACGGCCTCTGGGGCATGGCACGTGACCATGCCCACGCAGCCTGCCCGAGGGCGCCCGGGTGCCAGGGGCAGGTGTGGGCTGGAATCAGTACCGCCACCTGGGCACCCCGGCGAGGGGCTGCCTTGGCCAGAAACAGGCACCCTCTCCGTAACTTGCCTGCACAGAGGAAGCTCCTTTTTCGATGTGCACAGAGGTGCCCTGGGTGCCAGCGGCTGCCCTGCTTTGCCCCGCTTTTCTCCGCTCACGCATCCGAAATTCCTCACGTCCGGTTCGTGAGTGTTGGTGGCCTCGAGGAAGCTTTCTTTCAGGTGCTGCTCAGGCTGGACAGAAGAAAAGGGGATTTATGAAGTTCCCGTACCGATTCGAACCTGCTTTAGGAAATGGGTCGTTATGCCATCTTTTCTGCTGCGCGCGTGTTTCTATAGTGCAAATCAGTTGACCCACGATTGGTAAATAGGGAGTGATGGCACACGCCGTGGACATTGGTGCATACACAGCTTTCCGTGAGCGTGTCCCCGCTGAGGGCAGCGGATGCGACGGACACTAACAAACAGCCAGGGGCCGCAGCCCCGGTAGGACAGCAGGACTGCGCCCCTTACTCATCCCCGCTTCTTCCTCTGGATTCAGCAGGCGCTCAGTCTTAGAAGTAGTAATTTTGTGGTTCTCCCCAACCTTTCTGCGTTTTGTCCTAATCTTTGTACCTTGCGAGCCCAGTCGGTTCTCACATTCTTTCCACGGGGTGATCTTCACAATTGTATTTTTATTATGCAGTCATTCATTTATCCAAGTTTATTTATTTTTGAGAGAGAGGGAGGGAGAGCATGGGGGAGGGGCGGGGGGGGGGACAGGGGATCCGAAGCAGGAGGCACATTGACAGCAGCGAGCCCGACACGGGGCTCGAACCCACAAACCGTGAGACCGTGACCTGAGCCGACGTGGGACGCTTAACCGACCGAGCCACCCAGGCGCCCCCACAGTCGTATTTCTTTAAAAGATAAAGTCCATTCTGTATACAATTGGAATCAAACAGTTTTGGAGACCGAAGTGTGTATTTTTAGCATTTTATTTGTTAATTGTTCTGGTGATAGAATTCCATAGGTTTTGAGTGGTTTTCCGTGTGTACACAGAGCTTAGTTTTTCAGAATCCCGATCACACTGTGACAGAAACGTGTGTATTTACAATTTTTGTCCCATAGCTGTATACCCAGGCTGGAATCCCCCTCTGCCCACACAACACGCGGTCCTTGTTATTGTTTTCTTCGCTGCCAGGGATAACCAGCTACAACGGCGATGGAAGCGTTACCGACTGAGTCATCCGTAGTCTTAAAAGTTTGGAGACTCCTCTAAACTACCGGAAACTTAATTTCTTTCTTTCTTTTTTTTTTTTTTTAAGTTTATTTATTAATTTTGAGAGAGATGTGGGAGGGGCAGAGAGCGAGGGAGAGAGAATCCCCAGCAGGCTCCGTGCTGCCACCGCAGAGCCTGATGCAGGGCCTCGATCTCCCGAACCGAGAGATCATGACCTGACCCTAAACCACCAAGAGTCGGACGCTGAGCCACCCAGGTGCCCCTAAACTTAATTTCTTTGTGGTCCTCTTGAATTTCCTTAGTAATCCCCTTCCCGCCTGCCCACACTGCTGTCCCACTGTCCTCTGCTCAGGTGCCTCTTGTGTTCACGTATCTTTTGCCAGGTCTGCCCTGACTCCTCAAGTTTCCATGGTCCCAGATTACCTGTCTCAATGTGCTACTGATCAACTTTACGTTCTGGAAAATTTGCTGCAGCTGTCTTCTGGGCCCACAATCCCGAGAGGAAACTTTCTTTTCAACTGACCCCTCCCTCACAGAACCAGGCTTTTACGATAACATTAGGACTTGGAACATGTTTCCTCATAGAAACAAATAGCCAACTGAAAAATGAATGTCTGGAACGCAACCCATTCACAAATTGGATTCTGTCTGCACACAGATGAAAAGTTCAAATGCTTTGGCGTAGAAAGAACTGTTCAGAAACAATTACTATAAACCCATAAGGCACTTACTTTTTTTTTTTTTTTTTTTTTTTTTGGCACGTTGAGCCAGAGTAGGAGGACAGGGACAGGTTTAAGTTTAAAAGAAAAAAATAGGTTAGGGGCGCCTGGGTGGCCCAGACGGTTCAGCGTCCGCCTTCGGCTCAGGTCATGATCTCGCCGTCCGTGGGTTCGAGGCCCGCGTCAGGCTCTGTGCTGACAGCTCAGAGCTGGAGACCGCTGTGCCTCCTGTGTCTCCCTCTCTCTCTGACGCTCCCCCGCTTGCACTGTCTCTCTCAAAAAATAAACAAACATTAAAGAATGTCCAGAGGCAATCCGTGTCAATGTTTCGATGTGTAGTTTTCCATCCTTTTTTATTTATTTATTTATTTATTTGTTTGTTTTAATTACTTTTTTAAAAAGTATTTATTTATTTTTGAGACAGAGAGAGACAGAGCATGAATGGGGGAGGGGTAGAGACAGAGGGAGACACAGAATCTGAAACAGGCTCCAGGCTCTGAGCTGTCAGCTGATGCGGGGCTCGAATTCACAGACCGGGAGATCGTGGCCTGAGCTGAAGTCGGACGCTTAACCGACTGAGCCACCCAGGCGGCCCTTCAGTCCTTTTTTAAAATCTCATTGAGATTATACTGTCCATCTACTTCGTCATATCGTTATGTATTCCTCGCAATGGTAATTTTTAATGAATGCCTAATAGTCTAATGAAGTTTTAATAGTCTATACATTGGTTCCACTTTTTTTTTTGGCTTCCATAAATAGTGCTGCAGTCAACATCTCCCCATATAAACCTTTTTCCTTTTTTGGATAGCTTCCTTAGAACAGACTTGCCTTTTGAGGAATTATTTGGTCAGAGGATATGAGTATGTCAAGGCTCCCCTCCCGGTACACGTTGCCAAATTGCTCTCACAGAGGGCTGTTTATATAAATATATATTTCTAAAGGATGCTTTTAACCCGCTTACAGCCTCGTTTAGAGGCATTTTAGGTAGTTCAACATACGTGCAGCTTGGGGTTGGAAGACCAGCCGCCATGCTGTCCATCTGTCTGTCCTCTAAGGAGAGCTGTGGTCAGTGACCCACTGATCACAATTTCGTTCTTCATTCAAGTTTGGAATCCTCAGGGTCTCCGAAACAGAAGGCTTTGTAATTTCCCTTTTTTTTTTTTTTTAATGTTTATTTACATTGAGAGAGAGCAAGTGCATGTTTGCATGTATGCACCTGCGTTGGGGAGGGGCAGAGAGAGAGAGAGAGAGAGAGAGGCAGGGAGAGCATCCCAAGCAGGCTCCGTGCAGAGCCGGATGCAGGGCCCGAACTCATAAACCATGAGATTGTGTGACCTGAACCGAAATCGAGAGTAGGACGCTCAACCGACTGAGCCACCCAGGCGACCCCATCGTTTCCTTTTTTTCTTTTTTTTTAAAAAAAACAAACAAACAAACACCACAAGACTAACTATGTGCTTTCCTACAAGTCTGGGGTCTGGAAGTTGGGGTGGAGATAAGAGTAGGACAAGTCGTGGTCAGTTGGAAGCTGGTAACTTTTCAGGCAGAGTACTTGGATCCCAGAAGCGGGCCAGTGTCCTCTGTTTATGTTTGACTCAACTTCAACTGGCCGTACTCTACGTAGCTTTTATCATACCCAACCCTCTAGCATTTCCTGGCGGGTAACACGCCTAAAATAGAACACCAGGAATTTGTAGTTGGTTCCCCAGTCTTAGCACTTCACATGAGACCTGACCAGTGGATGATTCAGAAGGACCGCTACACTTCCTTCCGCTGCAGTCCGTAATTAGAATATATGTGTTTGCTCTTTAAAGGTTGAGTGCTCTCAGCCCTTGGTAGTCCTGTCCTTGGCTTGGAGCTCCGCTCTGTGTGCTGTCCCCTCTGCTCAGCATTATCTGATGTAAATACGTCAGTCACCTGTGCTGACTTCACAAACACCCTGCAGCCTGGCAAGGCCAGGCAGGGGAGGCGGAAGGTTCGCCCAGGTAGCTGTGAGCGCCCGGCTCCTTCCTTAGTTAACTTGTATTCCGAAAGGAGAAAGCCATGTAAGTTTTCCTTTGGACAGAAGTGAAGGAGTATATTGTGTAGTTTAATAAACAGTAAAAGAGTAAAATAAAAGAGTTTTAATAGATAATGAAAGAGTAAAATTCCCGGGGCACCTGGCTGGCTCAGTCAGAAGCACGTGTGACTCTTGATCTTGGGGTCGTGAGTTTGAGCCCCACTTGGGGGGGGGGGGGGTAAAGATTACGTAAATAAATAAATATTTTAAAAAATACCAAAATTCCCTGTTTTAATATTTAACTCTTTTACGTAATATGAGAAGTAACATTTCTCTTTGGCTGAAGAGGAAGAGTGCTTGAGAACACTGAAGAAAATTGAAGGGACAAATGCGAAAGGAAAGGAAAGGTCATGCTTATAAACCACAGTCATCCAGATAAACTGTTATTCCCACTCTGTGTGGATGTGTTTTATTGTGACAGCGGTTAACTACGGTTGCCAGTTTTCAGAAGGCCTAAATTATGGACTATTTCAGATGGATGCGGGCTTTAAAATTAGTCCCTGGATAATGCGTTTCTTTTAAAATTGAACCTTAATTGATTTTTATTTTTTAAAGCTTGAATTAAGTAGAAAATTAAGGGCCTTTTATCAAAAGATGGTAATGTATATTTAACTCAGATGATTACTTAATAGAGAATTATTCCTATCCTATTATTATTTTAAAATATTAACTGACACAAAAAGCCATAAATATTACATTTTGTTTAAAAAGTCTCTTTAATTTATGTTTTAAAAGTCACAGACCATTTTTTTTTAAGTTTATTTATTTTGAGGGGGGAGGGGCAGAGAAGAGAGAGAATCCCATGCAGATTCCAAGCTGTCAGCACAGAGCCCATTGTGGGACTTGAACCCACGAACCTTGAGATCATGACCTGAGCTGAAACCGAGAGTCGGATGCCTAACTGGCTGAGCCCCCCCAGGAGCCCCTAAAAGTCACGACCATTCTGAATGGTCTTGGAAAGTGTGTTGAGTGAGAACATAGCCAGTATGACTTTTCGATATTGATAAATTAACTGCAATTTTTCACTGATTTCAAAATAAGAGCTTTTTAGAATTACGAATATAAATCTTTTATGTTCTGTTTTTAAGAAAGTACTTGTTTCCTTATGTGAGAGATTTCTGCAAGAGTTCAAGAAAGCTTCCGTACAGATTGTTTTCCACTTAACCAGAGTGGCCAAATACTGTTTCAGAACAAATTTATTCCCATCTCTGAACCTCCAGAACAAGAGACCATTTAAGAATTCATTTCTACTTGGTTATTTACCAGAAGAAAAGGCTGTTCTGATGGCGTGTGGAGTAGTCCAAAATAAGAGTTGTGCCAGAAACGTTTACTTACAACCATTGGGTATACCAGCTGAGGAGAGACCCTTTTATCCTGTTTCCTTACAAACCAAAACCAAAACACAGGTCTTTTCTTATCATAAACAAATTGGAAAGAATATAGATATCCATTAGTGTGATATGTTTGGGGTTAAATGAAATGATGCATCCGTGTACTGAAATACATTGTAACTCTTACACATGCTTATGGACTTCAGTGTCACCACTGTGTAGGACTGTGATAGGTTGAGTGAGGACACAGCCTGTGTTTTAAAACATTACAGGTCTCTCTGAGGAGGGGAGGGAATCATAGGTGATTTTTTTTTTTTTTTTTTTTTTTTACTTTCTACTTACATCTTTCTATAGTTTGACTTTTTTTAAATGTTGAACATGTGGCATTTACAATTAGGAAAACAAGATGTGCTCTTACGTATGGTGGATGGGAAGAAATCTTTTACAGATTGAATTTGGATAGGCAGAAATAATTGCATATTTCTGTTTGTGAAATAGATATATTTACTTGATATAAAGGATTTTTTTTTTGGTGTGGGGGGTGGGTAGCCATCCCAGGAAGTCCCTGGATTATAAAGCATTATTGATTGTTTTGGGAGAAACTGTGAAGTGACAAATGATTCTGAAAGTTGTTACTTTTGGTGAGCATGGGAGAAACAGAGATAAACTCGAGTGATTATCACTAATTTTCTTATAGGTATCCAAGTGTTTTTTTTTAACTTTTTAAAAGTTTATTTTATTTCTTATATTTTTTATATTTTATATAAAGTTTATATTTATTTTGAAAGAGAGAGGGAGACAGATCTCCAGCAGTGGAGAGGCAGAGAGAGACGGAGAGAGAAAAAATCCCAAGCACTGTCAGTGCTGAGCCTGATGTGGGGCTCGAACTCATGAACCACGAGATCATGACCTGAGCTGAAGTTGGGGTGCTTAACCAAGCCACCCAGGTGCCCCTAGAACACAACGAATTTTTTTTAAGTTTATTTCCTTATTTTTGAGAGAGACAGAGACTGTGTGAGTGGGGGAGGGGCAGAGAGAGAGAGGGAGAGAGAGAGAATCCCAAGCTCAAATCCATGTGGAGCTCAAATCCATGAACCGTGAGATCGTGACCTGAGCGGAAACCAAGAGTCAGATGCTTAACCAACTGAGCCACCCAAGTGGCCCGAACACAAAGAAGTTTTAAAGATGCATTAAAGATAAAATGAGTATTAACAGCCAAAATCTTGCTCTTGTTAAGAACGTTATTGTTATGTGTTTTAATTTTTTTTTTAATTTTAATTATTTTTTGAAATGTTTACTTATTTCTCTTGAGAGAGAGTGTGAGCAGGGGAGGGGCAGAAAGAGGGGGAGAGAGAGAATCCCAAGCAGGTTCTGCGCTGTTAGTGCTGGGGGGTGGGGGGGGCTCAATCCCACGAACAGACCATGACCTGAGCCCAGATCAACATTTGGGCACTTAACTCACCGAGCCATCCAGTTGCCCCAATTTTTATTATTTTTTTAAAGTTTATTAAATAATCTCTACACCCAACATGGGGCTTTAATGACCCTGAGATCAAGAGTTATGCGCTCTCCCAGCTGAGCCAGCGAGGCCCCCCATGTATTTTTAAATGAAAGTATACAGATGAATTTCTGTCTTTGTTTCTTTCTTGTTAGTTGCGAGAGTGGACGAGGGAGAGGGAGACAGAGAATCCCTATCAGGCTCCCTGCTGTCCATGTAGAGCCCCACTCGGGCTTCAGTCTCTCCAACCGTGAGATCTTGACATGAATTGAAACCATGAGTCCAAGCGCTTAGCCGACTGAGCCATCCAGGCGTCCTGTGTCATTGTTTTTAAAAATCTTTGTGACCAGTCTGCGATTTGACAAGTGTGGTTCTACATTCAACTTATTTTGTTATTTGGCTTGAAAACTCATAAGAGCTAAAAAAAAAAAAAAAAAAAAAAGTTATCTCACCGAGATACGTTGATCCAAATAAATAGTTGAAGTTCATTAACGACTATATTTATTAACCAGCAAATTTCATTTTCAAACCATCTACCAGTTATGCAGAACATTTGGTTACAACTTGGTGAATTTCCTTTTTTCCCCTGATCTCATTAAATTCCCGAAAAATGTATTTCAGTTTATATTAATAATGATGGTGGAGGGTTGAAATACACTTTTTACATTCACTGACATTTTTAAAATGGATTAGAAAACTTTCTAAGTTCTCTGTAAATACAAAAGCACCCCCTTTCAAATTGCCGTCTCCGTAATACGAGTTTCTTTCCAAAAAGCAGTTATTTTCTTGAACTTTTTAGAACCTCATCTTTACCTTGAAGGGACTAAGTAAAAGCTCATTTAAAAATATCCTCCAAGGGGCGCCTGGGTGGCTCAGTCGGTTAAGCGTCTGACTTCGGCTCAGGTCATGATCTCACGGTCTGTGAGTTCGAGCCCCGCGTCGGGCTCTGTGCTGACAGCTCAGAGCCTGGAGCCCATTTCAGATTCTGTGTCTCCCTCTCTCTCTGCCCCTCCCCTGTTCATGCTCTGTCTCTCTCTGTCTCAAAAATAAATAAACATTAAAAAAAATTTAAAAAAAAAATAAAAAAAATAAAAATATCCTCCAGGTAGCATATTAGTGACAGCTACTTGTGATCATGGAGTAGGTCAGTAAATTTAGAACAGGTTGTATTTACATATAAGAAGAATATGTTAATCATCCTTAAGACAATTCTTAATTTTTTTTTTTTTTTAACGTTTATTTATTTTTGAGACAGAGAGAGACAGAACATGAACGGGGGAGGGTCACAGAGAGAAGGAGACACAGAATCTGAAACAGGCTCCAGGCTCTGAGCTGTCAGCACAGAGCCCAACGCAGGGCTCGAACCCACGGACTGTGAGATCATGACCTGAGCCGAAGTCGGACGCTTAACCGACTGAGCCACCCAGGCGCCCCAAGACAATTCTTTTATGTATTTTGCCATGAGAAAACTAGAACAGCTCTGGATGGTATAAAATATTTTTGTGGTCACTCCCACCTCATTACTTAAAGTTTGCGTGTGTGTGTTTTTTAAGTTTTATTTATTTATTTTGAGAGAGACCACGAGCAGGGGAGGGGCAGAGAGAGAGGGAGAAAGAGAGAATCCCAAGGAGGCTCTGCACTGTCAGCATGGAGTCCGGTGCGGGGCTCAAACTCACAAACCGTGAGATCATGACCTGAACCAAAACCAAGAGTTGGATGCTTGCCGGACTGAGCCACCCAGGCACCCCAGTTGTGTTTTTTCTACCACATAGATGACATCCTACCATAAATAAACTGCGCAGATGATGGGGACCATCTTGCATGTGAATCCAAACAAGGGCGCCGGTGTTGATGTAAGAGGCATTTCTTTTCCATCAAAGATAAAAAATAGAGGCACCTGGGTTACCCAGTTGGTTAAGCACCTGACTTCGGCTCAGTTTATGACCTCGAGGTCCGTGAGTCCGAGCCCCATGTCGGGCTCCGTGCTGACAGCTCAGAGCCTGCAACCTGCTTCAGATTCTGTGTCTCCCTCTCTCTCTATCCCTCCCCCGCTCGCACTCTGTCTCTCTCAACAATAAACATTAAAAAAAAAATGTTTTTAAAAGAAGATTAAAAAATGACCATAAATGGACATTCTGAGAGTTTCTCCCCAAACCCAGCAGCTCCCACCCTCCCCCCCCCCGCGTACACATCCCTTAGGAGATTCTCCACGCAGTATGTATGTGATGGAGTGACTCCGGATTTGCACCTTTTCATCAGGTTCTCTTCATTTCTTAGATTCTGTTTCCAAAAAAATCATAAAATCTGCTTAGAACCAGATGCTACTTGTGATCCCCACCCCCAACCCCCCTCTTCCTTCATCTTATTCATGAGAAAACAGGCATTGAGAAAGAGATCGTCTTCAGATGGGACTAGAATCACGTCTCCCCGGCCAGCACTGGGCTGCTCTGTGTCAGTTCGTCTCCGGGTCGTGTATACACGACCCACCGCGCTACCCAGACGAGCTAGTGGAAACCTGTTGATACCTGACTTCCTAAAGACTAATTTCCTTCTCAAATCTCTCTGCTCTGTTCTTTTGCTTCCCAAGCATATGGCCTTGAAATCCTCTTTCTTTTTCTTTTTCCGTCCTTTTCATCACAGACACATGCTTCGTCTAGATATTACTGAAATGTGAAGAATACTCCGAAGCAGAGTCTCATTTCCTGAGAAGTAGCCTTCTAAGTGAATCAAGATGCAATACAGAATCACTCTGTTTTTAGTGGTGAAGGTGAAATCTTTATAACCTGTCTACTCTCCAGAAGTCCTCGAGACTTAACAAGGAAGGCGTAGATAAAATAAAACAAACACCGAACAAGGTAAAAAAAATACCAAATTGTAAAGAAGGAGAGGGAAACATATATTTACCATAACATTGTGCACAGTCCTGGTTAAGGACCTTGGCATTTGAACTTGACTTCTTTAGGAGCCACGACAAAGCTGTGACAGAACCATCCTTGTCTCCTACCAGGACAAACACTGGTTTCATTTTCACCGCCCGGTTCTGAGGGAAGTTTGCTGTTAGAGGGCATTAGACAAGAAAATGAGTTTTTGTGGAATTCGGTGAAGGCCATGGGTGAAAATGTGACCCGGGGCTGGGGACTCAGGATGACTTAGCCCAGGTGTATGGCCTTTTCCTAATCTGGCTTTATACCAAGACAAGGCTTGAATAAATAATGCAAGAATCAATTTTTCCCGTCTGGCTTGGTGATGAATTGAGGTCATTATTGAGCGCCTAACGGATGCGTTTTCTGCATCGTCGACTGAAAGAGAATTCACATGCTGCAGAATTAGTACCTCGGAATGGAGTTCGCGAAGGCCGTGTTGTATTGGGTAAAAGGAGAATCTGCCTTCATAATCAAGGGCCCCCTCTGTCTAGGGGAAGGTCACAGGCAGGACCTGGGTGTTTCTCAGAAGCATTCCTCAGTAGTACTCAGAGCCCCCAGACCCTGAGCTGTAGAGCAGGGACGACAGTGTTTAGGATAAGAGATAATAAAGAGCTACCCTTAGGCTAGAAGACTCTAAAGACAGCTTCCATGATGTGTTTCTTTAGAAGCATCTTCCACCCCATGCTTTTCCTCAGACCCTCTGGTATAGATTTGGGACTCTTTTCTGTTGGCTGGGACACTGACAGTGCAGTGCCACATGGTCCAGACCCCCATGACAGGAAACGCAGGTTCCTTGACTCTAGTCCTAAGCTGCTCTCGCAACTCTTCCCGCTCACTAGTCATTGGAAACGTTACGAAGGAAGGTTTCTGAGAAGTTGTGCCGCCCTGAAGTGTGTTCTTGAGAGTCAGGGGCTGAAGCCCTGTCAGTCAGATATCTGCTGAGGGCCGGCTCCCCCTCTGGCAGGAGCTTCCACCTGGAACCATTGGAAACGACACCCAAATGTGGCAGGAACGGGTGAGCCGCGTCATCGTTTGTGGACGCAGGGAGGGCATACATAAACAATGACCAGTTTTAAGTGTCACGGTCTCTCTGCTTTACACAAATGACATTTAAGGGCATAGGTTTTATGATGAGAAGTAGGGAGTCGAAGTTTAAAAACTCAGTGACAAGTTTTATGAAACCTGGGGAGAACCTCCCACTCGTCTCGTACGACGATCCGATCTATATGTAAAGAAAGACACAATACCACAACGGAAATCAATAATCCTGAGAGGAGGAGAAGGAACAAGAGAATACAAATAAATCTGGGGCGGGGGCGCCTGGGTGGCTCCGTCGGTTAAGCGTCCGACTTCGTCTCAGGTCACGATCTCGTAGTTTGTGAGTTCGAGCCCCGCGTCGGGCTCCGTGCTGACAGCTCAGAGCCTGGAGCCTGCTTCCGATTCTGCGTCTCCCTGTCTCTCTGTCCCTCACCTACTTGCACTCTGTCTCTCTCTGTCTCCCAAAAATAAATGAATGCTAAAAAAAAAAATTAAAAAGAAAAAATAACTCTGGGGTTTTTCGTATCTAGAAGTGAAGAAAAAAGTTTGGTATCTGGAAAGGCACTCAAGGTTTATTACCTATAAGGCCCTGGGAGACGGTGCAGGTTTTCAGGAGGTCAGATGACAAGGACAAGGGAAGGCACGAGTCCGATGGAGCCGGGCTGCAGGAGAGGTGGCTGGGGAGGAGCTCTGAGCTCAGCTGGTCACAGCCGCCATCCTGAGGCGACCAGAGTAAAATGGAGCGTCACGGCCTGGGCTCCGTTGCTGCCATTCGGCACAGACACATAGCACTGTTGTTTGAGTCCCAGCATCTCTGCAGGCTTTCCCCAAACCATTCCATTTTCTTGTGTGTGTGTGTGTGTGTGTTTAAGGTTTTATTTTTAAGTAATCTCTGCTCCCAACGTGGGGCTCGAACCCCCACCCCCCACCCAGATCAGGAGTCACAGGCTCCACCGACTGAACCAGCCAGGTGCCCCTCATTTTCTTGTTTGCAAAATGGGGATCCCACCTCTTCAGCCTCCCTCAGGGCGTTCTGTGGGGACCGCATGAGTGACATTTGCTTGAGGATGAGGACGTTTTCATCCTTCAATGTGGACCAAGTGCCAGGACAAGGGGGCTGGTAGAAATGTTTGCTCCCGTGCCCCGCGGCCAGTTTATGCCCCACTGCTCTCTTCTTTGCATTGGACGCCTGGGTTACGTTTTTTGGTTGGCATTGGACCGGAGCTGTTTCAGATTCGAACGCTTCATTTGTCCTGGACAAGTTATTTATCCTTTCAAGCTCCGTCTTATCATCTGTAAAATGGGTTTGGTATTTCTTGCCATGTTGTTACGAGGACAAAAGGAGATAAGGAATATGAAAGCATCTGGGGGCGCCTGAGTGGCTCAGTCGGTTGAGTGTCTGACTTCGGCTCAGGTCATGATCTCGCAGTTCGTGGGTTCGAGCCCCACGTCGGGCTCTGTGCTGACAGCTCGGAGCCTGGAACCTGCTTCGGATTCTGTGTCTCCCTCTCTCTCTGCCCCTCCCCTTTTCACACTCTGTCTCTCTCTCTCTCTCTCTCTCTCTCTCTCTCAAAAATAAACAAACATTAAAAATAAACTTAAAAAAATAACAACAAAAAATAAAATAAAAGCATCTGGCAGAATTAGTAGTCATGGCACATTCAGTAAATGTTAGGTTTTCTCCCCTTTTTCTGTAGTTGTGCCCTTGGAAGAAAAATTCCCTTGAAAGAGAAGTGACTTCAGTTTTGTGTCAGTGTCTTCCATAAAGGGAGAAACAAAAATCTTTCAAAATTTTATTTAAAATATTCAACTGATGGAAAACACATGACGATAGTAAATAATCTTGGGGCTCCTGGCTGGCGCAGTCAGAAGAGCATGGAACTCTTGATCTCAGGGTCGTGTGAGCCCCATGTTGGCTGTAGAAATTACTTAAATAAATAAAACTTAAAAAAAAAAAGAGAGAGAGTAAGTAATGTTAAAGATTTCCGGTTTGGGGAGCCCTAACGATTTAAATGTGACCTGATGCTTTCTTGCAGACTTGGGCCGGGTGGTCCGGCTTAGTGCCTGAGCTCTGACTTAGGAGCGAGACTGACGGGGTCCCACCAGTTGCCAGCTCTATGACCTTGGACAAGTTCACCTGTCTGTGCCTCAGTTTCCTCTTTTGTACGAGGTGGGTAGGACCAGTACCCACCTCACAGGGTTGTCCCTCTATTCCAGGAAGGTAGTTTTGAGGATTAAATGAGTTAATCTACATAAAAACCCCCAAGAACAGTGCCTGTCGCTGTTACTTCTGTTTATTATTCCCGGCATAATTCTGTTGCTGTTGTCGATCTAATGCTAATAAGGTCAAGACCGGTGCAAGTTTCAAGAGATACTTAATTGAATAAAATATTTTCTTGGGATAAGCAATTATGGCCTTTTTCTTCCTTCCTTCCTTCCTTCCTTTCCTTCCTTCCTTCCTTCCTTCCTTCCTTCCTTCCTTTCCTTCCTTCCTTTCCTTCCTTCCTTCCTTTCCTTCCTTCCTTTCCTTCCTTCCTTTCCTTCCTTCCTTCCTTCCTTCCTTCCTTCCTTCCTTCCTTCCTTCTTCCTTCCTTCCTTCTTCCTTCCTTCCTTCTTCCTTCCTTCTTTCCTTTCCCTTCCCTTTCCTTCCTTCCTTCCTTCCTTCCTTCCTTCCTTCCTTCCTTCCTTCCTTCCTTCCTTCCTTCCTTCCCTCCCTCCCTCCCTCCCTCCCTCCCTCCCCAGGGCTCAAGTATTTGAATGAGTGGTGAGCCAGTCCTGGCCTTACTCACTGATGCCCGAAGAGTGATCTGTCTCCTCTGACGTGAGCGTGTAGCTCAAGAAAGGCTCGAGGCAGCCAGTGAAGACGCCGCAGGGTGTCCGTGGCCACACAGTCCGTTTTCAGGGGGTTGTGCTCGTTCGGGTGGCTCTCGTGTTCCGAGGTGGCACTTCGATGCGCTGTTTCCATTTCCAATCGGAAGCCCTGTCTTCCTTCTTTGTTGTTTGCAGAGAAACGCGCGTCTCTGTCTCATCTGGGTCAGCTTGTATTCGAGGAGCTTCGTGGGGATAGGAGAGCTTCGCCTTTGGTGAGGGAAGCACTTCGTGCTTTTGGTGACCTGCAGGTCCCCCACCGGGTGCTGTCACTACTACTGAAGACATTCGTCATCGTGACAGGTGGTTCTCCGCTCTGTGCCTGGTGCCCGAGACCCTGTGCAGGCCACTTAGAGGGGATCCTTCGTTTTAAGTCACTACAGAGTGCCGTTCTCTACGGATACTGTATTTCAACTCTTTTGTGTCCACGGTTTCAAAATTTTCCACTCACACTGCTCTTTTGACGCGTTCAGGAAACGGTCGTCTTTTCGGCGCTTCTAATTCTTTCCGTTTTCGTGGACCCCTCGTTCATCTCTAATAAAATGTGAGCTGTATTTATCTGAAAATTTAAAATCGAGATGTTACTAAGCTACTTGTGACCGCACTCTCTTTTGTTCGTAGATTAAAACAGAAAGAAGAGGGGCGTCTTGGTGGCCCAGTCGGTTAAGTGTCTGATTTTTCATTTTGGCTCAGGTCGTGATCTCACGGTCCTGAGATGGAGATTGTCTCTTTCCCGGAGCGCCTGGGTGGCTCAGTCGGTTGAGTGTTCGACTCAGATCACGATCTCATGGTTAGTGAGTTCGAGCCCCACATCGGGCTCGCTGCTGTCGGGGCAGAGCCTACTTTGGATCCTCTGTCCTCTTCTCTCTGCCACTCCCCTGCTCATATGCACTTCTTTCTCTCTCTCTCAAAAATAAATGAACATAAAAAAAAAAAAAGAGATTCTCTCTCTCTCTCCCTTTCTCTCTCTGCCGCTGCTCCCTCTCTCAAGGAAAAAAATAAATAAAACAGAAAGAAGGGCTTCCTTTCTTCAATTATTGATTAACTCCTTAATATAGAAGGGACATAATATAAATAAATACAATATAAATAAATGTAGAAGGGACTCCTGAATATAGAAGGACTGACAGGGAGAAACTTGTCTCTTTGACCCCTGCTGATATCCCTTTTCAGATCTCTGAAAGAAACCCAGAGGTTTGGAGTCCTCTCCCCCCAATTCATTTGTGAGATTCAAGTCAGATGTAGGATGTGTAAGCATTCGGGAGATTAGATTTCCTTCAGTAGATAAGAACCACTCTCTAGAAGTTCCAGTTGTTTAAGGATGCAGTCAGCTGCCTTTGGGAATAATGAGTTTCCTGTTCCTGAAATTATCCGAGTATGTGCTGGGTCAGCACGTTTCAAAGTCTCTTTTCCACAGTGGTAGACAAGATGGATAAACATTCACAATCAGAGCACACTCCCATGGGCAGAGTCGGGTTTGGGCAGCATTCCTGACACGCCAGCTATAAGTCCACCCCCTCTCCCTCACTCAAGAACGAAAGGGATGCCGCACCCGTGAATCTATTTACGCTCATATATAAAAAGTAAGTATCGTTATAAAAAGTAAGTATCGTTACTTACTCTCTTGGTATTGAAGGACCAAGAACACGGTTGATAACGAAGTATGGCTCGGCTACCAACGTGTGTGACTGGAGTTGACAAGGACTGGCCCCAAGTGCTGCTGTTGTCTGGAGGCACCAGTCCCCAGGTGGGTGATAGGATTAGGCAGCGTGTAGCTTTTTAAATCCTGAGACTTTGATTCTGTGTCGTGACCAAAATTGCTCAAGAATTTTCTTTCTTTTTTTTTTTTTTTAAATTTTTTTTAATGTTATATATTTTTAAGAGAGAGAGAGAGAGACAGAGAGCTTGAGTAGAGGAAGGCAGAGAGAGAGAGGGAGACACAGAATCTGAAGCAGGCTTCAGGCTCTGAGCTGTCAGCACAGAGCCTGACGCGGGGCTCGAACTCACGAACGGTGAAGTCGTGACCTGAGCTGAAGTCGGATGCTTAACCGACTGAGCCACCCAGGCACGCCGAGGAGATTTTCTTCTTAATGACTCACTTTTGGTCTGAAATTTATTACAGTTGGTACGTAGGGTTCAGAGACATAAAGACTTCAATTCTTAGGTCCTATCCCACTCTGCCTTTTTAGCAGTAAGTACTAGACCTTATATAGTAAATACCAAAAACATTGGGTTAAAAGAAAAAACCAAAATCAGTTGAAGAGTATGCACGCGTACTTTGTTAATAAACTCCTCTTAAAAATTATATGCGTAGGAGCTCTCATGCTATATAATTATACATTATAATTTCATTCCATAATTTTAAGCACTCAAAGCAGAACCGTTGTTTTAAAGGTTTCTTTTTTTTAAAGTTTATTATTTATTTTGAGAGAGAGTGAGAGAGAACATACGCACGCGTGAGGAAGGGGCAGAGAGAAAGGGAGAGAGAGAATCTCAAGCAGGCCCCACACTTTCATCATGGAGCCCAATGCACAATTCGAACCCGCGAACTGTGAGGTCATGACCCGAGTGGACACCAAGAGTTGGGTGCTCCACTGACTGAGCCACCCACACGCCCCAAAGCAGAACCATTCTGAGAATCAAAATCCTTTGGCAAATGTAAACCTTAGCATTCTTACAAATAGATACATGGCCTCTTTGCCATAGTTGACCTTGAATGACAAGATTGTCACCAGGAATGGTGTTTCTCTCTTTGCGTCTGTCCCGCAAGCATGAAGATAATCCTCACTGACCCGCTGTTTTGCGAGTCTGGACACTTGCCGAGAATAGCTGACGACGCAAGAAGAGAAGCAGCTGTGCACGGGGAGCCGAAGCGGGGCGGCCTTGAGCAGGATGGGCGTTAAGGAATGCTGGGAAGACACACCCGCGTACAACTCGAAATGGTTTGGCAGGGCAGCAAAATGCTAGGGAGCAGCAGTAACGGACTGGGCGTTTTCCCAGAAGTCTTCAGAGAACCCAGTGGCACTTCACAAATGGTCACCCTGCCATATGCGTGGGGCATCATGACGGTTTCTAGCAGGTGGCTCTGCTTGCATGGGTGACGCATCAGGAGACTGTGGTGCCCTGTAGACCAAGCATCTTTTTCATACCAGGGCGCTTGAGCTGATGCTGTATATTGGGAGGGAGCTTCAGGTTTTCTGATAAACATAAATTATGTTTCGTTAAGACGGGGTTTTGTTTTGAGGTGGGAAATACCTGTAAGAGGACAAGGAGAGCCGGTGGGTATAATGTTTTATTGTGAATGTGAGATGTACGTAAAAGAGTGCAATGACACACACAAGTGCAGTTCAAGGAATACTGGTGAAACACATTGCATGTAAGCTTTTTTGGGAGGGGACAGAGAGAGATGCTTTAAAAGGTTTTTTGACAGTTTCCTTTGGACTGGCTAGGAGAAAAATCAAAGAATGGGGCAAAGGATATTTGTTGCCGATGGGCTGTTGATACCATAGATTTTGATGCTGGTTTTTCATTTAAAAAGCCCCAATTAGTAGTATCTTTGAGATTGGCTGAGTTTACTTTTTTTTTGAGAGAGAGAGAAGAGAGTATGTGTGAGCAGGGGAGAGGGGCATGGGGGGGAGGGTTGGGAGACAGAATCTTTTTTTTTTTTTTTTAATGTTTATGTATTTATTTTGACAGAGTGGGCATGTTAGTGGGGGAGGGGCAGAGACAGAGAATCCCAAGCAGGCTCCACGCTATCAGCGAGGAGCCCGACGCAGGGCTCGATCCCACAAATTGTGAGACCGTGACCCGAGCCAGAATTGAATCAGATGCTTAACCGCTTGAGCCACCCAGGCACCGTGAGAGAGAGTGAATCTTCAGGCTCCACACTCTGCAAGGAGCGTGATGTGTGGGGCTGGATCCCACGACCCTGGCGGGGATCATGACCTGAAATCAACAGTTGGACGTTCAACCGACTGAACCACCCAGGTGCCCCTAAATGTACATTTTTATCGTAAGCATTCATGGAATGCTTTGCAAACAGCAAACCAGTGGAGAAAATAAACTGAAAGATGGTTGGCCGCGCATCCGAAACCACAGGAGTCGGGAGTTGGCATACTCCTAAAACTCCCATAGTAGGGGAGTTACATTGGAAAATGTAAGGGAATGCATCTAGAACAAAAAGAGTCCGTGTTAAACGTAAAAGATACTGGGCTCCAAACTTCTTGTTGGTATTTGAGGATAGGATGATTCAGACTATTTCTAGTGGGGTCTGGGGCTGATGTGCTGCTACCTTTTGTAGCCAATGACAGCCAGGAAGTGCTGGGCAGTTCCAGCACAGGGATAAAGAAAACATTTCAAGATCGTACACTTTAAGAAAAACAAAGTTTAACTTTCAATTGAAGTATATACATGACATCCAATGTCATGTTAGTTTCAGGTGCATACCGTAGTGATTTGACAGTTCTAGACGTTACACCGTGGTCACCACAGTGAGTGTACTTACCATCTGTCACCATACAGTGTTATCACAATATTATTGACTAGGTCCTCTGGGCTGTACTTTTCATCCTCATGACTTATTTATCTTATAACTAGGGGAGTGTACCTCTTCATCCCCTTTTCCTGTTTGCCCATCCCCATCCCCTCCTTCTCTCTGGTCGCGATCAGATTGTTCTCTGGATTTGAGTCTGTTTCTGGTTTTGTTTGTTTGTTCACGTGCTTTGTTTTTTAGATCCCACATATAAGTGAAATCACACAGTATTTGCCTGTCTCCGTCTGACTTATTTCGCTCCGTGTAATGCCGTCAAGGTCCATCCATGTTGTCACAAAATTTCATTCTGTCACAAAAGATTTCATTCTTTGTTTATGGCTGGCTTATATACCATTGGATATATATACACCACATCTTCTTTATCAGTTTATCTGTCTGTGGACACTTAGATTGCTTCCATTTCTTGGCTATTGCAAATAATGCTGTAATAAACGTAAAGGTGAATATATCTTTTATTTTTTATAAATTTTTTTAACGTTTATTCATTTTTGAGAGACACAGAGAGACAGAGTGTGAATGGGAGAAGGCCAGAGAGAGAGGGAGACACAGAATCCGAAGCAGGATCCAGGCTCCGAGCTGTCAGCCCAGAGCCCGACGTGGGGCTCGAACTCACGAACCATGAGATCGTGGCCTCAGCCGAAGTCAGACGCTTAACCAACTGGGCCACCCAGGAGCCCCTGAATATATCTTTTTGAATTTGTGTTTTCATTTTCTTTGCATAAATACCCAGAGTGAAATTACGAGATCGTATAGTAATTCTATTTTTAATTTTTGAGGAATGCCCATACTGTTTTCCACAGAGGCTGCACCAAATTACTTTTCCACCAGCAGTCGCTCAGGGGTTCCCTTCTCTCAGCATCCATGCCGGCATTTCTTGTTTATTGCATTTTTGATGATGGCCGTTCTGACTGGTATGAGATGATATCTCATTGTGGTTTTGATTTGCATCTCCCTGATGATTAGTGATGTTGAGCATCTTTTCATGTGTCTGTCTGTTGGCCATCTGTATGTCTTCTTTGGAAAAAGCGTATTCAGGTCCTCTGCCCATTTTTTAATCAGATTTTTTTTTGGGGGGGGTGTTGAGTTGTAGGAGTTATTTATGTATTTTGGATATTAACACTTTATTGGATATATTATTTACAAGCGTATTCTCCCATTCCATATGTTGCCTTTTTGTTTCCTTGATTGTGCAAAAGCCTTTTATGTTGATGTAGTCCCAATATATTATTTTTGCTTTTTGTTGACCTTATTCGAGGAGATAGATCCAAAAAAATATCGTTAAGACCAATGTGCAAGAGAAAAAAAAAAAAAGACTAATGTGCAAGAGATTACTGCCTGTGTTTTCTTCTAGGAGCTTTATGGTTTCAGGTCTGACGTTTAGGTCTTTAATTCATTTTGAGTTTATTTTTATGTATGGTATCAGATAGTTATCCAATCCCATTCTATTGTGTGTGGCTCTCCAGTTTTCCCATAAAAGAGAGCGTTTTTCTCAACCTGTATTCTTCCCTCCTTTGTTGTAGATTAATTAACCATACAAGCATGGGTTCATTTCTGGGCTCTCCGTCCTTTTCTATTGATTTATGTATTTATTTTTGTGCCAGTACCATACTGTTTTGACCACTGTAGCTTACGATAGTATAGTTTGAAATGTGGGGCTGTGACACCTTCCGTTTTGTTCTTGTTTCTCAAGATTGCTTGGCTATACGGGGTCTTTTGTGGTTTGATACAAATTGTAGGGTTCTTTGTCCCAATTCTGTGAAAAATGCTTTCGGTATTTTGATAGGGGCTGCAGTCTGTAGACTGCTTTGGGTAATATGGACATTTAAAAAATACTGATTCTTCCCATTTATGAGCATTGTATATCTTTCCATTTATTTGTGGCATCGTCAGTTTCTTTCATCAATGTCTTCTAGTTTTCAGGGTACAGGTCTTTCACTCCCTTGGTTAAATCTGTTTCTGGGTATTTTATTCTTTTAGGTAAAACTGCTAGTGGGATTGTTTTCTTGATTTCTCTTTCTGCTAGTTCATTATTAGTGTCTAGGAATGCAACAGATCTCTATATATTAATTTTGTATTTTGCAACTTACTGAATTTATTTATTATTTCTAGTAGTTTTTTGGTGGAGTTTTTAGGTTTTCTATATGGTACTATTGCATCTACAAATAACAAGTGTTTTACTTCTTTCTTACCATTTTGGATTTTTTTTTTAATTTCTTTTTCTTGTCTTGATTGCCATGGCAAGGACTTCTAGTATTGTGTTGAATAAAGTGGCAAGAGTGGACATTACATCCTTGTGTTGTTCTTGACCTTAGAGGAAAAGCTTTCAGCTTTTTACCACTGAGTATAACGTTAGCTCTGGGTTTGTCATATATGGCCTTTATTGTATCAAGATATGATTCCTCTATCCTCTGTACCCACTTTATTGGGAGTTTTTATCATGAGTGACTGTTGAATTTCGTCAAATGTTTTTTCTGCATCTATTGAGATGATCATGTGATTTTTATCATTCCTTTTGTTAATGTGGTGTATCACAGTGATTTATGAATATTGAACTATCCTTGCATACCTGGAATAAATTTTACTTGATCATGGTGAGTGATCTTTTTAATGTATTGTTGAATTCAGTTTGCTAATATTTTGTTAAGGATTTTTGCATCTATGTTCATTAAGGATATTGACCTGTAATTCTCCTATTTTGTAGTGTCTTGGTTGGTTTTGGTATCAGGGTAATGCTGGCCGCATAGAATGAATTTGGAAATATTGTTTTCTCTTTATTTTTTGGGAATAGTTTGAGAAGGATAGGTAACTCTTAAAAAAAAATTTTTTTTTTAATGTTTATTTTTGAGAGAGAGAGAGAGACAGAGCACGTGCGGGGGAGGAGCAGAGAGAGAGGTTGACACAGAATCCAAAACAGGCTCCAGGCTCTGAGCTGTCAGCACAGAGCCCGACCCGGGGCCTGAACTCACAAACCATAAGATCATGACCTGAGCTGAAGCCAGACACTCAACTGACTGAGCCACCCAGGCGCCCTGGGATAGGTAACTATTTAAATGTTTGGTAGAATTCACCAGTGAAGGCATCTGGTCTTGGAGTTTTATTTGTTGGGAGTTTTTTGATTGCTCATTCAATTTTATACTAGCAACTGATTGGGGCGCCTGGGTGGCTCAGTCAGTTAAGCGGCCGACTTCGGCTCAGGTCATGATCTTGCAGTTAGTGAGTTTGAGCCCTGTGTTGGGCTCTGTGCTGACAGCTCAGAGCCTGGAGCCTCCTTCAGATTCTGTGTCTCCCGCCTCTTTCTACCCCTCCCCTGCTCACGCTCTGTGTCTCTCTTTTAGTAATAAATAAACACTAAAAAAAATTTATACTAGTAATTGATCTGTTCAGATTTTCTATTTTTTTCCTGGTTTAGTCTTGGAAGACTGTATGTTTCTAGGAATTTATCCATTTCTTCTAGATTGTCCAGTTGGGTGTATAATTTTTTGCAGTAGTCTCCTAATCCTTTGTACATCTGTGGTCTCAGTTGTAACTTCTCTTTCATTTCTGATTTTAAGTGAGTTCTCCCATTTTCTTGATGAATCTGGCTAAAGGTTTGTCAGTTTTGTTTATCTTTTCAAAGAACCAGCTCTTAATCTCATTGATCTCTTCTATTAGTTTTTTGTTCTTGTTTTTAGTTTCTACTTCGTTTCTTTCTTCTCTAATCTTTATTATTTCCTTCTTTATACTAATTTTGGGCTTTGTTCTTCTTTTTCTAGTTCGTTTAGGTATAAGGTTAGATTGTTTATTTGAGATTAGTCTTGTTTCTTGAGGTAGACCTGCATTGTTACAAACCTTCCTCTTAGAATTGCTTTTGCTGCAATCCGAAAGATGTTGAAATATTGTGTGTTTCCATTTCCATTTTTCTCCAAGTATTTTTTTTATTTTGTCATGGATTTTTTGGTGGTTTCATTAGTTGTTTAGTGGCATTGTTTTTTCTAGGTTTTTTTCTACTATTGTTTTTTTGAGTTTTTTTCTTGTAACTAATTTCTAGTTTCATATTGTTGTTGTCAGAAAAGAGATACTAAACCATGAGGAGAAATTAAAATGAAATAAGACTCTTCAGTCTTGAAAGATGAAGCCATGATTAAAAATAAAACAGGGGCGCCTGGGTGGCTCAGTCCGTTGAGCGTCCGACTTCGGCTCAGGTCATGATCTCACAGCTCGTGAGTTTAAGCCCCGCGTCGGACTCTGTGCTGACGGCTCGGAGCCTGGAGCCCGTTTCGGATTTTGTGCCTCCCTCTCCCTCTGCCCCAACCCACTCGCATTCTGTCTCTGTCTCTCTCAAAAATAAATAAACATTAAAAAATATTTTAAAAAATCAAAATAAATACAACAAAACAAAACATAGGCTAAATGTTTAGATTTCTTTTTTGTTTTTTAATGTTTGTTTATTCTGAGAGAGAGAGAGTGAGGGAGCAGGGGAGGGGTAGAGAGTGAGAGGGAGGAAGAGAGAGAATCCCAAGCAGGCTCCGTACTATTAGGATAGAGCCCTGCACAGGGTTTAATCCCAAGAACTGTGAGATTATGATCTGAGCCAGAATCAAGAGTTGGACACTTAACTGACCAAGCCACCCAGGTGTCCCTAGACTACTTCTTCTTCTTCTTTGTCTTGTCTTTTCTTTTTTCTTTTCGTTTCTCTCCTCTTCTCTTCCTTTCTTTGCTTTGCTTTGCTTTTTTCTAATCTTATTTTATTTATTTTTCAGTAAGCCCTATACCTAACATGGGGCCTGATTGAACTCACGACCCCAAGATCAAGTATCACATGCTTCTATGGAAGGAGCCTGTCAAGGTGCCCATATTTAGACTTCTTTATCAGACCCTGAAGAACTGAGCAAAAGATAGCTGTTAATGCTTGAGGGGAAAGTGTCTGATAAAAGAAAGTAACTTCAGTTTAATGTTTACAAAGCAGTTGTGCCGTTGTCATTCACTTGACCTTTCCACAACACTCGAGAGGAGAGGGGGCATGTGTTATTATTCACATTTGACAGACGAGAAAACAGCTCTGAGTGAGAAAGTGACTTGGCTAGGAGCACCTGGGTGGCTCAGTTGGTTAAGCTTCCGACTTCAGCTCAGGTCATGATCTCATGGTCCGTGAGTTCGAGCCCCACGTTGGGCTCTGTGCTGACAGCTCAGAGCCTGGAGCCTGCTTCACATTCTGTGTCTCCCTGTCTCTCTGACCTTCCCCCATTCATGCTCTGTCTCTCTCTGTCTCAAAAATAAATAAACATTAAAAAAAAAATTTAAAAAAAAACCTTAAAAAAAAAAAGAAAGTGACTTGGCTAAGCTGATACTCTAAAGGGTCAGGAGCAAATCCACCTCCGACTCAGGTCCTGGGTTCTTGTCCCTGCTTGGTGTTTAGAAAACTCAGAAGGATCAGTAGGTTCTGTGGACCGAGTCTCTCTGGTGACGTAAAGTGTGATGGCAAAGTGTAGGTACTGAAGGAGACCTGTAAAATGTGAATCCTATTAAGATGTTAAAGGGCAGGCCTGAAGCTGCGGTAGTAAGCATAACTTTGAAGAGTTGAGATCATAAGGAGCAATGTGTCATCTCATGGCTCCCCTTGTTAGTGGCTGAGGGTTTATTGACTTGATCGGATATAAAGTTTCCTCATTGTCATTTGTACTGTGCTGTAACATAAAATTAGCTTTTGCCTTTGTGTGTGTGTGTGTGTGTGTGTATGTGTGTGTGTGTGTGTGTGTGTGTGTGTGTGATGTGTGTGTGTGTGTGTGTGTGTGTGCGCACATGCATCAGAGAGAGATGGCCTCTCATAGGGCAAAACGCAGAAGGGTCCAGAAGATCAGTCTTGTGTGAAAACAGGCCTGCAGGTAACATGGTGGGTGATTGCACATTGTCCATGCCCTGGGTTAATGCCAGAATTTTCAGATGCATATGATGCATATTTAAAGATTATGGGACCATCTGTGTCTCTTCAGACGCCTGGTGAGAATCCCAGGCGTTCCAAACAAGGGTCAGCACGGTAGGTGAACCCCAGCTAACGTCAGCTTGTAGTCACCTGTCCCTGAATAGAGACTCTAGGAGCCGTATCTGAGTCCGGAGGAATTCACAAATTAGGCAGGTTTAATGTGAGAACAGATCCTCCTAGTATTTTAGAGGCCCTGTAGTAACATCTGTGTTTATTTTTTTTAATATTCTATTTATATTTAAGAGACAGAGAGACAGAGACAGAGCGTGAGCGGGGAAGGGGCAGAGAGAAAGGGAGACACAGAATTGGAAGCAGGCTCCAGGCTCCGAGCCATCAGCACAGAGCCCGACGGGTGGCTCGAACCCGCAGACTGAGAGATCATGACCTGAACGGAAGTTGGACACTCAACCGACTGAACCACCCAGGCGCCCCACTAAGGTTGAGTATTTTATACAGGAAATATATGTGGATGTTTGTATAAGGTGCTCAGTGGAGTATTTCACCTTTTGGCATTTGTATGGTATCTTTTGAATTAACTGTAGCACAAAGATTAGCTGACTGTGGCCTATGGGCCCAGTCTGGCCCACGGCCTGTTTTTACATGGCCCTTGAGCTAAGACTGGGTTTTGTATACATGCAAAAGAGTGGTTAAAAATTTTTTTTAAAGAAAAATATATCATTACTTGTGAAAATTATATAAAATTCAGATTTCAGTGTCCATAAATGTTTTATTGGATCACAGCCATATTCATTTGTTTGCGTATTGCCTATAGCTCCTTCTGTGCTAGTCAAACAGAATTGACTCGCTGTGACAGAGACCATACGGCCTGCAAAGCCTAGACTTTTTACTGGATATCCCTGCTCTTGCAAAATAATATTAATTTCTGAAATTAAGGTTCTCCCTTTTTTTGCCGTGACTTTTAAAAAACAGTAATGTTTTGGAACACAGAATCATTTGATTTTTGTTAAATGAAAGGGCCAACATTTTTTTCAGGCGAGTGAATCTCTTACTTTATAAGACAGGGGAAAATAGAGCCCACAGAGCCACAACCTTTTACCAAACACAAAGTGTTTCTATTAAGTATCTATCTCAGCGCCTGGGTGGCTCAGTCGGTCAAGTGTCTGACTTCAGCCCAGGTCACGATCTCATGACATTTGTGAGTTCGAGCCCCGCATCGGGCTCTGTGCTGACAGCTCAGAACCTGGAGCCTGCTTCAGATTCTGTGTCTCCCTCTCTCTCTGCCTCTCCCAACTCACACTCTGTCTCTCTCTCAAAAATAAATGAATATTAAAAAAAAAAAAAAAAAAGTATGTATCTCAATAGCCAAGGGCTCATTCTTTTGGATATAGTTTTCCTCTGGGCCTGCCCACACCTTGTCTGCAGATGGGTTCACCATCTGTTCCTCTGATTCCTTTATGCTCAAGAGATTTTTCTCCTCCCCTGGAATCTGGGCTGGCCCTCACTTTGACCAACAGAATGTGATGAACGCGGTGCCTTGTGACTTCAAGACACAGGCCTTTAGAAGCCTCGCAGCTTCTGTTTGGCCCTCTTAACAACCTGCCACCAAGTCAAAGAGGCGTGAGCTGGACTAGGAGAAGGGACCTGGTGGAAAAGGAAAGACCCAGTCCAGCTGACAGACACCCCGGGGACTCAGAGGTAAGAGCGGGTCACCTTGGATAGCTCAGACTGTATGGAAACACTTCATGCCTGAGCCCCTACTCAGATTCTGGACCCTTGTAAAATTGGGAGCCAAATAAGATGGGGGTTGTTTGAAGCCGCTGAGTTTTGGAGTATCCTGTTACGCAGTATTATCTAGGTGAAACAGTTTGAGATGTATGGGACTTTTTACCAGGAAAAACAAAAAGAGATATCCGTTAATATAGGGCGTTAATAAACTGTAGTTACATACGTTGCAGTGCCGTGCTTGACTTCCTCGTGCATGTGGTTCATCTGAAAAATCAAGTCGTTATTTTTATGATTAAAGAAGTGTGTGCATGCTCGGGGCTCCTGGCCGGCTCAGTCTGTAGACCGTGCAACTCTTGGTCTCCGGGTTGTGAGTCCAAGGCCAATGTTGAGCATGGAGCCTGCTGAAAGGAAAGGAAAGGAAAGAAAGGAAGGAAGGAAGGAAGGAAGGAAGGAAGGAAGGAAGGAAGGAAGGAAGGAAGGAAGGGAAAAGTAATACATGCTTATTAGAGAAAACTTAGAAAAAGGAAATTCTATGGTTTTTTTTTTTTTTGCATTTATTTATTTTGAGAGAGACAGGGAGACAGCGTGAGTGGGGGAGGGGCAGAGAGAGAGGGAGACAGAGAACCCCAAGCAGGCTCCATGCTGTCAGCGCAGAGCCCGACACAGGGCTCCATCCCAGGAAGCTGCGATGTCATGACCTGAGCCAAAACCAAGAGTCGGACCCCTAACCCAACTGAGCCCCATCCAGGTTTCCTAGATAAAGAAAATTCTAAAGCCCAGTGTTTAAATTGCTCACAATTCCACCATCTAGGCTAGAGGATCATTGTTAGTTCCAGCCTTTTCTTTATAAAGTCTTATCTTGTTAAGTTATAAATATATATCGTTTTGTACTCTGCTTTAGTTTTGTAATACTATACCATCATGAAATATATTTCACAAGCATGATTTTGAATGACCACAGTGGCTTATTTAAGTGGACAGTAAAAAATTCACATAATTAAAATCCAAGTACCTGGTCCTCATTTTCCATTTTTAGGTTTGCTAGTTAGAGAATTTTTTAAAAAGCGAACCTTTTTTTAATTTTTTATTTAATTTTTATTTTAGAGCGAGAGAGAGAGAGAGAGAGGGAGAGAGCAAACTGGGGGGAGGAGCGGGGAGGGGGGAGAGGGAGAGAGCACAAACTGGGGAGAGGAGCAGAGGGGGAGAGAGAGAGAGAGAGAATGAGAGAATCTTAAGCAGGCTGTACGCTCAGCATGGAGCCCCACGTGGGGCTCGATCCCACAACTCTGGGATCATGACTTGAGCTGAAATCAAGAGTCGGACGCCCAACTGACTGAGCCACCCAGGCACTTCTGAAAAGCAACCCATTTTTTAAAAACTGCTTTGTTGAGCTGTAATTCACATGTAATACAAATGTACAATGTAAAATCCATTTGAAGTGTACAATTCAGTGTTTCTTAGTAGTCTTACAGGCTTCTGTAACCGTTGTCACAATCTGATTTTAGAACATTTTCATCCCCTCTAAAAGAGACCAAACCTCCCGTCCCTTCCAGCCCCTACCCCCAGCGCTAGGCAACCACAAATCTACTTCCTGCCTCTGTCGGTTTGCGTGTGGTCGCTTGTGACTGGCTTCTTTCACTTAGCATAATGTTTTCAAGGTTCATCTATGTTGCAGCATGTGGCATCGCTTCCTTCCTGTTGATTGTTGAGTAATATTCTGTTGTATGGACGGACCATGGTGTCTTTGTGCATTCATCAGTTGATGTCTGTTTGGGTTGTTTAGACCTTTTGGGTTATTGTGAATAATGCTGTGTGGACATATGTTTTCATTTCTCTTGGGTGTATCCGAGGAGCGAAATCTTTGGGTCCTACGGTAACTCTCTGTCTAACACGCCAAGGGCTTGCCAGACATTTTTCCAAAGCAGTTGTATCCCTTTGCTTATCAGCACGGATGTATCAGGTCTCTGGTTTCACTACGTCCTTGCTCATGCTTCCTAACGTCTTCGGGATTTACAGCTGTCCTAGTGGAGGGCAGTGGTATTTCACTGTGGTTTTCATTCTCATTTCCCTCATGGCTAATGATGTTGACCCTCTTTTCATGTGCTTATTGGCCACATTCATCTCTCTCTCTCTCTCTCTCTTTTTTTTTTTTTACAGAATGACTCATTTTTGAGAGAGAGAAAGAAAACACAAGTGGAGGGGGGCAGAGAGAGAAAGGTAGAGAAACAATCCCAAGCAGGCTCTACACTGTCAGCCCAGAGCCCGAGGCGTGGCTTGAACTCAGGAACCGTGAGATCATGACCTGAGCCGAAGTCAGACACTTAACCAGCTGAGCCACCCGGGTGCCCCTGCATCTTTTTTTGAAGAAGTGTGTCTTTTTTTGGAGCAATATATTTTGTCCATTTTTAAATTGGGTTATTTGTCTTTAGTATTGAGTTGTAAAAACTCTTCCAGATAGAAGACCGTTATGAGAGATGTAATTTGCAAATCTCATCTCCCATTTGGTGGGTTTCTCTCCCTTTCTTGATAGCATTGTTTGCAGCATTAACATTTTCAGTTTTGACCTAGTCTGCCAGTTTATCTATTTTTTTTTTTTGTGGTTGTTGCTTCTGTCTTTGATGTCATATAATTACCTAAACCAAGATCACAAAGCTTTTAGAGAATTTGTAAAGACGTTATTTTACTCCACAGCTAGTACTGCTAGGTTTTTTATTTGTTCATTTTAAATTGTAAACCCTTTTGGGACAATACATATAGTGCACATTCATTTTAATAGCTGCATAATATTCCGTGCTATAAATATGCCTGAATGTATTCAACCATTATCTATTGATGGGCAAAAAGTCTTATTTCCAGTTTTTTGGGTTTGCCCCAAACAAGACTGCAAAAGTCCTTGTACATTTATTATTTTGTTTCTGGCGCCTTTGTTCCTGCAGAATACATTGCCTAGGATGGAATGGGCAGCTTTCTTCAAAATCTAAGTAGCTGAGATTTGTTCTGTATTGGAACATGGATACTCTCGGCAGCCGATTAGGAAAAAAGATTATGAATCTACTGTAAGCGAACTTTTCATCACGGTAAATTCATTTCAGAGAGCAGGGTTGCCCTCATGATTCTTTGCTTTTTCAAAAGCTTGTTTTCTTTAGGGTGGGAGAAGACTGCTTCCCATACAGCAACAGAGTAACAGAAATACAGAAAGGTTTGGAAATAGCCACCAAGAAAAGTATGCCAGTGAGCCCTGCCTTCCGTTTGGATTTATTGTTTGTGGGGTTTTTTGGCCATGTGTTGCTGAAACAGAATTTAGGGACCTCATAAAGATACACACACACCCAGGGTATGTCGGGTGTAAACTTATGGGATCCCCCTGGGGAGCCAGTGCTGGCTCTTTGCTGAGGTCTGGTTAACGCATATTTAATTTCTTATGTATTACTGAAAAGGGGATTGGCAGGGCTAAAAGTCATGCACCTGATATTTTTAGGCCACTGTGACAGAATAGGGACATGTAAAAAATAAAAGTCAAACAATTAAAAGTGAATGTAATTTTTGTTACGTTTTATTCATACTGGTTTAAAAGGAGCGAGAAAGGGAAACTGCTTGGGGCTTTAACTGATGTGCTGGCTCCTAACATAATTAAATGGTCAGCTTTTCATTTAGAAGAACCAGAGTGGCAGGGAATGTTCTAGTATTTTTAGATTCTTTTTCTCTAGAGCCCTAATGGCCTATCATGTTGACTCTTCATTGGAACACACTTGCCTCTTTGTAATAAACCTTCAGATTGTTGCTGTTATTTAGACTTTGGTAGGGGGCTACTTTAGTGTCTTGGTGGCTGATTAAGATGCTAAGTTATATCTTAGGGTTTTGGGTTTTTTTAATGTTTATTTATTTATTTTGAAAGAGAGAGCGAGCGTGCATGCATGCACACCACACTAGCAGGGTAAGGACAGAGAGTGGGGCCGGTGGGGGGGGGGGGGCGGTGTTGGAGGAGAGAGAATCCCAAGCAGGCTCCACACTGTCAGCACAGAGCCTGACATGGGGCTGGATCTCCCGGATCAAGAGATCATGACCTGAGCTGAAATCGAGAGTCAGTCAACCGACTGAGCCACCTAGGTGCCCCCATCTTAGTGTTATTTTAAAAATTTATCTGATGGTTTTAGGCTCTGTTACTGATTGGTTTGAGTTTAACCAAGCAAATGGCCAAGTAGGAAACTGTCAACCAGGGGTGCTTTTGAAGGCTTTTGTTTTTCTTTTACTATTAATGGAAACTTTAAAATATTTCAAGAGCAGAGAGAATAGTGTACTGAACCCCCATGAACCTCTGACTCATCTTCAACGTTTTATCATCTCGGAGCCAATTCTGTCTCATTGTTCTGCTCAGCCCAAATGGCAGCCACCAGTCACCTGCGGCTGCTCCCAGTTGAGGTGTGAGCCACATCCTCCCCAACGGTTTGCAAGTTATCTCCCTCCCGGGAGCTCTTAATTCTTCCCCAACCCTCCCTGGTAAGCACAAAACCTCCCCCTTCCCCACCCCTCATCCTCCTCTCCATAAGCTTGTTTGTTTCCTTTGTAACACTTGCACGACTTTCCTTTGTAACACTTGCACGACTTGTAGTTATTTAATTATTTGACTTGCCTGGTAAGTTTCAATCTGACTCTCTACGGTAACAGAACCTCCAGGAGGACCCTGGTGGGGGGGGGGGGCGGGAATCGGTGACTCCCCCGTAGTGATTCTGAGGCGATTCCCTTGTGAGCACACACACCGTGGCAGGAATGCCCAACCCAGGTGGACCTAACCCCTCTCTCACAAAGCATGTATGTTGTAATCACCTTTACTATCTTGATGTGAAACTCAGAGATTATAGAAATTATCTATACACATAATTTTAAGAAATGAATGTAATGGCCTAACTATAACATCAAAGAAAGTATAAGGAATTTGTAATAAAATAACGTGTTTTTGCCCCCCCCCCCCCCCCGCCCATTTCTAGTATTGGCAGTGTGGTTTGTGTTAAACTAACCCTTTCTGCTAGATAGTCTTAAACTCTGGTTTATGTCTTTATAACACATACGAACAGTAGTAACGGTCCTGAACTGCTTGGTCCCTCGGTCACTTTCAGGTCTCTGCTAAGAATTACCAGAGTCTGGCTCGAGTCCCTTACACAACAGCAGCGCGCCCCCCCCCCCCCCCAACACTTACCATCCCTCTTAACTCAGCCTTTCCCCCCCGCGTAGCACTGGGTACCACCTGACATTCTCTGTATTTTTTTTTCATTGCCTATTTCCTCCCACTAAGACGCTCCACGAAGGCAAGGGAATTTTCTCTTGAAAACCCTCAGCACCTACCACAGTGTGCGGAATGCAGCAGGCATTCGGGAGAGGTTCTGAAGCAAATGAATCCTTCGTGCTCTCTCTTGTGCTATGATCCTTCAGCAAGAAGGGCTTATGAGGAGCTGGATTTTGAGCTACTCTCCAAAACGGCTCCCTCATCGGCACATCCTTGAGACGAGGCATTCCCTCTATTTAATCTTTTACCCTTGTTCTGCCATATTGGACAGTTGCTTGTAGAGGGAGGTGGTGTACCAGATGAAGAGAGTCGTCACCTGTAACGTACTTGCTCGTGTCACATTCAGATTTTTAGGATACCCCTCTCGATCCGAGATGGCGAGCTGAGAGGTGATCAGGTTGTCAGGTTGATTCTGACTCAGGATGGACAAGGACTTGATGTCTTGGAGGGTCACATTGCTGGTTGGCATCAAGACATCAGTAATGGAAAGTTCTGTCGGTCCCAGTTCCTAAAATAAGGGATGCAGTCTTTATTTGCCATTTAGGGGAACTTGGTAGACTTTTATGAAGTAGAAGAAACTTTGCGAAATGAAAGCACATGTTATCTGGGAATAATATTACGGGATAATAACTTTTGAAAAATCCTCTACGTTGAACGCTAAGAGGAGACCTAAAGAGGAGAGGCATGAGGAGGAGGAGACGAACTGCCAGCTGCCATTCTAGAACATGGAGATGGCATTGGGGGACGGGGGTGGTGGCTGTGAGATGGCAATAGTTTGTTCATTTGCCTGTGAATGGTACCTGGGAGATACTGACCAGCATCCCAAAGAATTTAAGTAATAGATCATGTACAGTGGGTTCTGTTACTTCACCAAAGTGTAAACCCGTTTCCTTTTTTCCAAGTCAGGAAATACAAAAGAAATAGCGTGAGAGGATGGTGACCGAGGTTTAATGAGGCTTGAACGTTTCCTGGCCTTGTTTCTCTCCTCCGAACACTCTGTGGAGTGGACATGACAGCCAGCTTGGGGACTGGTAGTTCCTGTGTCATAAGAAATGTGTCACACTGATCATTTAAGGGAACCATCTTGCTTGTTAAGGAGATTCTTTTCCTTACTTACAATGCCTTGTGTACTGGCCTTTCTTATTTGCTGTTTTTTCTCAACAGTGCTGTAAGAGTTAAGGCAAAGGTAATAATACTACCTCGTAATGGTGGCTATAATAGAAGAATCCCATTTGCTTGCTACTTTTCTCCACTGTTGTGTTAATACAAACGTTGTTTTCCCATACTCAATCAATATGCCAATCAATACTGTATGAACAATAAGCAATGTAAATGGTAAGAACGAAGGACCAGAAAGATGTCACATAACCAATGATGACCTCCCTGAGCTCTGTTCTCTGAAGGCAATTAATTAAGTTCTCTTTGATTAATGGGTACCTTAGCTACCTTCTACCTGCCTATGAAAAGTATAGTTGGTAACTTCTTAATAAAACGACACTGGTTGGGAATGCAAGCTGGTGCAGCCACTCTGGAAAACAGTATGGAGGTTCCTCAAAACACTAAAAATAGAACTACCCTATGACCCAGCAATTGCACTACTAGGCATTTATCCACGGGATACAGGTGCGCTGTTTCGAAGGGACACATGCACCCCCATGTTTATAGCAGCACTATGAACAATAGCCAAAGTATGGAAATAATGGTTGGATGGATGGATGGATGGATGGATGGATAGATAAAGAAGATGTGGTGTATATGCACAATGGAGTATTACTCGGCAATCAAAAAGAATGAAATCTTGCCATTTACAGCTACGTGGATGGACCTGGAGGGTATTATGCTCAGTGCAATTAGTCAGTCAGAGAAAGACAAAAATCATATGACTTCAGTCATATGAGGATTTTAAGAGACAAAACAGATGAACATAAGGGAAGGGAAGCAAAAATAATATAAAAACAGGGAGGGGGCCAAAACAGAAGAAACTCATAAATATGGAGAACAAACTGAGGGTTACGGGAGGGGTTGTGGGAGGGGGGATGGGCTAAATGGGTCAGGGGCACTAAGGAGTCTACTCCTGAAATCATTGTTGCACTCTATGCTAATTTGGATGCAAATTTTAAAAAATTTAAAAAAAAAAAAAAAAAGACACTGGTTAGTAGCCCAGTAGCCCAAATAAATGTTTTTAATGTTCTAAGGAATGTACACTTATAAAATTCCATTTTCAGAAGATCTTTTCATGGGTCATCAGCTGAGACCAAGAGTAAAGAGCTGCACCTCGCTTAGAAACTACTGGAGTAAAGTGCGTACGCGATAAATACTGCGTGCATACTTGGGTGGTGGAAGGAACGAACTTTGGTCAGTGAAAACCAATGATCTCCCCTTTTTTTGTTCCCACGTGTCTTCTCTCTCCCTCTCCGAGCACTGTAGCATGATTCTTAGGAGTAGAGGTGTCTGATAAGCATGGAAATAGTGCTTTTGAAGGCAGGGTTCACCAAAAGAAAGTGACCGAAGACAAAAGGGATTGTTCGCAAGTAGCATCTGTATCAACAGATGGGAAGACTAGTCAATGTGTCTGTCATCAATACCTGCCACGTGCAAGTCCGCGTCCAAGGGTCTACCAGTTGCTCTAAGTCTAAGAAATTAAGGAAAGTGGAGGTCTGTGTCCCTGTGGTTAAATATTTCGTGGCCAGCATCACGGGCTAGGTGTGACACCATAATTAGGTGGCAGATGAAAAGCAAAGGTTCCATGTATGGCCAAGAGGGTGGGGTAAAGAGGCCGTGCTTGCACAGCACATTCCTGCAGAAAATAAGTTGATCTTTCAGTTGGTGGAACGACTCTTCATTTGGCTGTAATATTCCTCCGGGAGGGCTTCGTGAATTCAATAAAACAAAGCTCCAGAAAAACCTATTCTGTTTGAGGGAATATATAATTAACCCATAGAAATTAGTGCCATCCAGTATATTACTGAGGAAAAAAAAAAAAGGATTAAATACCGGTATGAATAAAAATAGTGTCTGTTATTGTTCTCTCTGGGATAAAATTACCAGGACTGCCAATCGTGCTGCTTGAGGGTCTGGTTTGTTATTGGCTGGGTTGGGAACAGCGCTTTCTGTCTCCCTGTTACATAATGATCCATAGTCAGGTGAATAGCGGGATTCCTCCCTCCCCACCCCCCACCCCCAACTTTTGCCAGATGGGCCGGCTGTGAGCCACTACAGTTACAGAAAAGGCAGTTATGGTTGTGTTGGAGTTACGTCTGGTGTATGTTAAAATGCTGTTAGAATAATTTTTGTACCTTTCAAAATTCCTTTCTGCACGTTGCACACCGTCCCGTCTGGAAGCTAGACCTGCGGAGCCGAGCCCAGGACACGTGGTTCTAGTCCGAGGTCTACCTTTGACTGCGGTGGTTAATTAATAAACGTCGATCGCATTTTCCTGCATTAAGTTCCGAACAAACAAAAAAGCGTAACACCCAGTTCCTGCCTGTAAGGAATCGGTTCAGTGGGAGGGTCACCCACGCAAACACAATGGTCACGTGTGACGGACGGTTTTGCAGCATCAGGGAAGGAACCCACACCACCCCTGGTGGGGCGCAGCGGGGCGTGGCCTCCCTGGGGCTCAGGGGACTCTCGGGGCCTTCAGGCCAGAGGCATAAGTCCTAATCGCAAAAGTCCTAGTACCCAGGTGTGTTCAGAGGAGCCAGGGCTCCTCCACAGGCGGCCCTGCACGGGGGAGCAGGGGCAAGGCTGCAGGAATGAGATCTCTGGATCTCGGTTTCTGCCCCTGAAGATGGGGCTGTGCCGACACCACAAGACTGCTAAGGAACTCGCTCGTTGTCTTGAAGACTTGCACAAGGCCGCTGCCGGGAAGAAAAACGGAACTTTCATTTGCCTTCACCCATCTAGGGTTCGTTGGCCAAGGCCCTATAAATTAGACTGACAAAAGACAGATTAACAGGAAAAAAACAAACACAAGCTTATTAACATGCTGTTACAGTTAACAGTCACAGCCACAGTTATAAGCACCCAGTGATAAGTAGCAAAGGAATGGTTAGAATTTGGGTCCACACACCTAGTTTAGGGGAGAAAGGGAGGGAGAGAGGGGACTTTTGGAAAGGCACATGGCATTTTGGAAAGATCAGCGGGCCCTTGGGAGAATCAATGGGAGACGAGATAGTTTGTGACAAAGTCTGGGTGTGGTGCTGAGTTCTCTCTGAGAAGAGAAGGTCTGAGTTGCTCTGGGGGAGCAGAATTGAGTTCTGCTTTGGGGCAGGTACGGGATTTCCAGAACTCAGATGCCTTCAGTTCAGAAGAATTTGTATGCGTCACTGGTATATTTTGGGGTGGGACATGCTAATCCTTTTTTGCTGCTCCTTGATCAATAACCTATTAACCTCCCAGCCCACCATTTTAGAGTGTTGAGGTCTGAGTATTTACTGTCTGGAGTTGACAGCATTTTGGGGGGGACATTCTAATTCAAGGTTGGCATGACTCATGATTGAGTTATCAGACTCTTCTTTTTCTCTTTGTGTAGTATCAGTTGGTCTTTATCTCTGTCTTGTGCAGGCTGCCGTCTTGCTTTCTGCCCGTTCTTAATCCGTCCTTCTGGAATTTATCTCTGCCGCCATCTCCTCTGGACAAGTGTTCATTTCTGTTTCCCCTGGCCCTTCCCCAGTTCCCACACGCTTGGCTGGATTTGTCCCTGAAACGTCTCAGGTGCACCTTTGACGGACGTGCCTGGTATCTTCAAGCATTTGTATTAGTGTGAAACGTGCATGAGTAAGAAACTGATGCGAACATGTTCTTAAGGTTAAACCACCGTGGATAAGGAATCTCTTCATCCATTTTTCTAATTCCCTGGAAGCAGTGCAGAGGTGTAAACCGGTTTCCTGTTCAGATAGATTCCCTACGTTGGAGTCTGTGCTTTCAGCCCCATCCCTCCCTGAGGGGTTCTTTGGGACAGCCAGCAGGGGCTTGGTGCTCCCAGTGCTCCTGCTGATGTATTATTCATGGTGTAATGAGATTCAAGGTGTTGGATGGCTAGGTTCCTTGGTCTTTATCCTTAAGAGAAAAAGAATGACAAGGAGTCTTTTTGGAGGAAGAACCTTTGCTTTTCGTTGGTTTTTGTTGTTAGAGAATGTATGCAAAACATAGCTGTATATTTTTATAATAATTTTGATTCCACTGAAACCTTGGGTGCCAAAAGAGATTATTTCCTATTAACATGTTATTAGTTATTTTGATAATTTATTCTTCCTAGTGGGTACTTGTCCAAACATTTTTTTTGTTTAATGGTAACAGGCCTGCCTACTTCCTGAAAGAACAACAGCTTCTTTACATTCAACTAGAAAAATGTTCTTGGAGGAAAGTCCTAGACTGTCTATGTGTGTGTGTGTGTGTGTGTGTGTGTGTGTGTGTGTGTGTGGACATGTAGATTCTAACTAAATCTGGACATTAAGGCAATTCAAAGTGAGAACTGTCTCTTCTCAGTAACCCTTTTCCAAGCCTCAACTTCAGTGACATTTCCTCAAAAAGGCCCGCCGCACTGGCCCCTCAGCTCTGACTGTACCCTGTGTAACTGCTCACATCCGCTGTAACTATTCACACAGCCTTCAAGCTTCGAGGGGCCTGGGCGATCTCATTTCCTGCCGTGCCTCCCACTGTGCCCACACTCTGGCTGCCGCCTTCCAGCCAGACGCCCTGATCCCTGAGCATGTGGTGGTGAAAATTAAAGGAGATGGTTGAGGTGAAAGCCTTAGAACAGTGGCTGACCATAGTAAGTCATCAACATCCATCATCAATGTGCTGTCTCCATCCAGAGGAGACCAGTAGTTAAGGTTCATTAGATCTTTCCTCCCTTCTTTCTTTGCATTTTAATTCAAATTTCTTTCTGTGAATTGTTTATTGCCAAGGACGTTAAGTAAATAGTTTTGAATTCACCATTTTGACAGTATTTCAGATAAATATATATCTTTTTAAAGGCTTTTCTATTTTAAGTAATCTCTACACCCAACATGGGGCTCGAACTCACAACCCCAAGGTCAAGAGTCACATGCTGTACCGACTGAGCCAGCCAGGCACCCCTAGACGAATATATTTTTATTTTGTGTATGTGTATAAATACCTATATGTATTCTGTATACGCATACCTATGTATATATAAAATGTTTTCCCCAGCTCTTCTCTAAGAAATTTCCGGAAACACTGGTATTCACCACCGGGTCTGGTTGGGTCCCGGAACAGTCATTGCTGCTGGATGCCCGGAGTGGTCGCGCTGGTCCGACGCTTCCTTCTCTGGTTTCTCTTCCCCCCCAAGTCTGTTCATTTCAGGAGCTTTGTGCTCACTGCATCTATGACAATATTTGCCATCAGTTTCCAGTGTCACACTTACATTAGAAGCCAATCAACTGGTTTCCCTTTTTCTTTCTTTCTTTCTTTCTTTCTTTCTTTCTTTCTTTCTTTCTTTCTTTCTTTCTTTCTTTCTCTGTCTCTTTCTTCCTTCCTTCTTTTCTCTTCCTTCCTTCCTTCCTTCCTTCCTTCCTTCCTTCCTTTCTTTCTTTCTTTCTTTCTTTCTTTCTTTCTTTCTTTCTTTCTTTCTTTCTTTCTTTCTTTCTTCCAGTTAGAGGTTGGAACTATGCTACCATCCCTGGCAAGACTTTTTGGTCTCTTTTCCACCAGAAGCCAGCCCTGCTCTGAACTCAGGTGGAGACACATCTGTAACCAGACCCGTCCTTCCTCCTGCCCCTTTTCCTAGCTCGGTTTCCATTCAGACAGGTGGGGGTTTTTCAGTTATGCATATGACTCTCTCCTTCCCTCGTTTTTGATCTCCAACCTCTCCTGTTTTCCATTTTATGCCTTCTCTTTGTATACCAAAAAATCTCCCCTGGTTATAGTTGAAAAACATGTAGTTAGCACCTGTGACACTTAACCATCAGAGAGTTTTGGAACCATATGTTTTGAAGTAAAATGAGGCTTTCATAGAGTGTCCTTAGTCTCCAGAGCTCTTGAAAGCTCCATGGAGATGTTAAATGGTCTTTCTCTTTAGTTACACGTGCTTTCCCTAAACCAAATGTACACTGATAATTTTCTATATGATAACAGTGTATTATCACCTAGCAGCAAAAGAATGGCTATTGAAACCAGGAGTGTTTTACTGAGAAAAAAGCATATTAAGTAGATAATAGAATTTACAGAAGCCAGACAGGAAGATATATTCCCAAAGTTTGCTATTAGGTTATTTCATTTGCTTGTTTTAACAAAAACAGCCCCAACTATGTTTTGCCTCAAGCACTAGGCTTCCAGAGACGTAAATACGTCATATAATTTCCATTACTGTTTTCTTTAGCAGAATCTTTTGACTTTTATTTTGTTATTATTATTTTAGCTTATTATTTATTTTCAGAGAGAGAGTGGGAGGGGCAGAGGGGAAAGAGAGAGAGAGAGAGAGAGAGAGAGGAAGAGAATCCCAAGCAGGCTCCACACTGTCAGTGCAGAGCGCGATGCAGGGCTGGGACCCACGGACTGTGAGATAACGACCTGAGCCCAAATCAAGAGTCGGACGCTCAACCAGCTGAGCCACCGAGGCGCCCTGGTTTTTGCTTAATGTCTTGTATTGATGACAGAGTGGGTATTGCAAAGAAGAGTATTCTCTGCATTGAAACACATGTAACAGTATTTCATTTACATACGGGTCATATAGAATTTTGTGGACTAGCTTAGAAAACCAACTTCTGTTTAGAACATTGAATTTTAGAGAAAACGTATTCTGAGTTGGAAGCTGCCATATTTGTCAGCCAACAAAGGACTTTCACTTTGAACCTTATTAAAATGTGATCTGGAAGCTTCTAGTTCAACCAACATAGTGAAAGAAGAAAACCATTTTGCTAATTAGCCAGCAAAGGCCCTGGTTTTGCTTTGAAATCAACCTGTTGTCTTTTAGTTAGCGATAGTTGGTGATGAAAACACCTACTGAGAAACTTTTGGAGAATCTTTAAAAATTTTAATGAGTATAAATTTCAATACCCCAAATTAATCTTTAATTTTAAAGACCAATTAAAAAATATTACATATAAGTCCACCGAAAACTTTAGGATTTTTCATGGCTAAGACTCATATCAGTCATGAAACCGTGACCTACTTGTAAATAATTTTGAAGGGGTTTAAATACTGGTATTCAGAGTTGTTTTTTTTTCCAAATGATCTTTTTACAGGTATTAGTCTGGGGGGAAAGTGGTCTGAAAAAACACATTTCCTAGTTAAGAAATACAAGTCAAGGATTCACTTTCCAAGAGAATTTCAATTTTATAACCTCCCACATTAATGTTCTGGTGTGTGAAAACATGTGTCCATGGAATATTAACAGGAAAGATTTCATTTGTTAGGTGTTAATTGTTTTTATGACCATTCCTTTTATAAACGATCCTTTGTTGAAGAATGATTAAAGCCACATAGATGTGACTTTCTCACTGTAAACTTTTGGGTGAAAGCCAGCACATTTGAAGCCAAGGAGTTCATAGTGGCATCTTAAGGTATTTGCTACCATAATTGTAATTTGGTATTCCATGAAATAATCATACAGTACTTGAGGAGTAGTATGCTGTATTCGAGTACATATATCAAAATTTGCTGGTTACTTTTTTTCCTGTATGAGAAATTAAATTAGGACTATTTAATGGAATGTAATTGAACCCTGGTTATTTTAATTTCCTTGCTACTTGATCAAAATCTTGCTCTCTTTTTTTTTTAACGTTTATTTACTTTTGAGACAGAGAGAGAGAGAGAGACAGAGCATGAACGGGGGAGGGGCAGAGAGAGAGGGAGACACAGCATCCAAAGGAGGCTTCAGGCTATGAGCCATCAGCCCAGAGCCCGACGCGGGGCTCGAACTCACGGACCACGAGATCATGACCTGAGCTGAAGTCGGACGCTTAACCGACTGAGCCACCCAGGCGCCCCAAAATCTTGCTCTCTTAAGCGTCGTGTGAAACCATTAGTATCCAGTCTTACATGGTAAAATAAGGTGTTTTTATGAAAGGTATCTGTGCCAGTCAATATATTATAATTTTTACAAATAAAAGCCTATGGGTTAGAAACATGAGGGTTTTTTTTTTTTCATTGTATTTGGTATAATTATTAATATGGTCAATGAATTTTGCTTAAAAGTACGTTTTACTACTGAAGTAGTGAGTGGATTCACCTGCCCTTTTTATTCATGGCCCACAGAATGGCTTCAGCTAATGACTTTTTTTTTTTAATTTTTTTTAATGTTTATTTATTTTTGAGAGAGACAGAGACAGAGCATGAGCAGGGGAGGGGCAGAGAGAGAGGGAGACACAGAATCCGAAGCAGGCTCCAGGTTCTGAGCCATCAGCACAGATCCCGATGCGGGGCTCGAACCCACGAGCTGTGAGATCATGACCTGATATGAAGTCGGACGCCCAACTGACCGAGCCACCCAGGCGCCTCACTAATGACTTAACTTTCTTGCAGAGGTGTGAACATTGGTTGTTCTGATGCTATGCTGGCTCATTAGTCTTAATTAGCACAGGATTATTAAAACTTTTTACAAATGTAATGCAAAAATGTCTATTTGAGAAGCAGAGGGGTAGGGTTTATCAAATGCAGGCAACTGCTTGAAAAGCTGGGTTTCAGATAGGGCCTGCAGAGAAGGAGGTGCCCAAAAACAGTACGGGGATTGCTTAGGTACATAGGAAGAACCACAGGCGGGGTCTGTGTGGGCCGAAGCAAGCGTTTGACGATAAGCAGGTTGTAAGATGTTGACAGAATGGCTGTGCTCGCCTTTGGGTTTGGAGCTACCTTCTGAGTAGAATTTTAGAGCTGCTCGATGGTTTTCCCTAAGTATTAGATTGTATCTTTTTGGACTGATCCCTTTTCAAAACAGATTTCCTAATTTCATTCCTTCCTGCTGCTTTTCTTTGGCAAATTGGGAAAAGATCTTGAAAGGTCCTGGCTTTTTCTTGTGACTTTAGTGTATATGTCGTTTCCTCCCCCCAGCCCCTCCCCTTTAGTTTAAACGGCCAACATAAAAACTATGGTAGATAATTAGGAAGGAATGCAATATATTTTAAAGTCAGAGTCTCAACATTTTTCAAATGTTTATTTTGAATTCATGGTGGAAGAATTGTATAATCTGTTTTTCTGTGTTTTTTCTTGTAGTATTAATAGATAAAAGCATTATAGGGAAGCAAAGAGAGTAATAAAAGCACAAATCATTATCACTGGAATTTTAGGAGAATAATTAAAATGTGTTCAGTGGGTATTTAATTTTCTCCTGAAGTCGTAGGTGATAAGTCAACCTTTACTTGGCCAAGTCTATTAGAAACCTATCTCAAACATCGTAGAGAGTCTTAATATGTAATATGTTTATAGTCTTTCTGGAGAGCCATCTGGAAATATCTATCAAAGTTAAAAATATATACAGCCTTTGATCCCACAGTCCCACTCCTGATCATCTATCTCCTAGAAAGCACTGGTTAGGAAGGTTATATACATACAAGCACACTTCTTGCATCATATTGTATAGCATCAAAACATGGGAAACAAAATAGAATGGCCAAATAAATTGTAGCACGTTCATACTCTGTAATGTTAAGTAGCTGTTAAAAGTAATTTAGATCAATTGAGTAAACTCTAAGATGTAGTTCAGGGAAAGGAAGGTTCAGATAAGCATATGCAATATGATTCCATATTTTAAAAGCACAAAGCATTTTCTCTGTGTTGCATTTATCTTCACACATACCCCCCCCAGCTGTCAACATTGGCTGAGAGGTTTTGGAGTGGCAGGAAGTTTGAGGGGAAAAAAGTGAAGTGGTAAAACAGACACAGAGCCAGTTGTTAATGTAAAAGTATATACATGTATACACGTATGTGTATGTATATGTGGATACATTGAAATTACACATAAAATGTGTATATAAAAATGTTTAAACTATTCGCGGTGGTTATCTTAGTTATTGGTATTATAGTAAGGATTTTATATCTTTTCCTAATTTTTCTCTTTGAGTTTTTTTTTTTACTGTTTGTTTATTTATTTTTGAGACAGAGAGAGACAGAGCATGAATGGGGGAGGGTCAGAGAGAGAGGGAGACACAGAATCCGAAACAGGCTCCAGGCTCCGCGCGGTCAGCACAGAGCCCGGCGCGGGGCTCGAACTCACGGACCGCGAGGTCATGACCTGAGCCGAAGTCGGACGCTTAACCGACTGAGCCACCCAGGTGCCCCTAAGGATTTAATATTTTTTAATTATTAGTATTATTTATTTTAGAGAGACAGAGACCACTAGCTGGGGAGAGGTGCAGAGGGAGAGAGAAAGAGAATCCTACGAAGATTCCATGCTCAGTGTGGAGCCCGACGTGCAGCTCAATCCCATGACCCTGGGATCATGACATGGGCCAAAATCAAGAGTTGGACACTCACCCGACTGAGCCGCCCAGATGCCTCACGATTTTTTCCTTTTAGGTAATCACTATACCCAACGTGGGGCTCGAACTCACAGCCCCGAGATCAAGAGTCCTATGTTCTACTGACTGAGCCAGCCGGGCGCTTGGAAGCCCCAAACCTTTCATGAAATATGAACATCTGAATACATTCTTAGTTTACGAATGAAAATACTGTGGCTCTGGGATGGTAATTTGTATTAATATCATAAAGGTGTTTCTTTTGTGTTACCTCTTTAAAACATTAGTATTAAACAGTAAAAAGTAAAACCTTTCAGAATTACAGCATTTTTGTCTAGAAGCATGTGAATCGCAAACTGAAAATAAAGGGAAAGGCTGATACATGTAACCACATGAAAATGGAAACTTCTTATCATCAATGCTTACCATAACCAAAAGCAAAAGAAAGCATGGCGGAAAATTGGCAACCACAAAGGCATACTAATTTGTATGGTATGATGAAGAGGAAAAACTTGAGTAGGAGATGGGTAAAACAACATGAACAGGAAAAACCACAGATAACGAGATGTGAATAGCCACGAATATGAAAACGTTCAACCGCAGTAGTAATTAGTGTAAGTTAAAACCGTACTTACACATTGCCGATAAGAATATAATAAAGTCTCTGTGGACGATAGATATGCGCACCTCTGACCCAGTAATTTCCACTTCTAGGAATTTCTCATGCCGTAGCTAGTTAGAAACATCTTTTTAAAAATGTGTGCACAGCGATGTTGATCATGCAGCTTTGTTTATAATGGCCAGAAATAAGGGAAAAATCAGAAGTGCATGGCAGTAAGAGGATAGTTAAATTTTGGTATGGCTATACAAACGTACCTACTACGTTTGCCATTTTTGTAGGAAAATGTATTTCTAGAGCATTGCATGGAAAAAATGTCTGGAGGAATATATGTCAAAACATCGTAATATCCCTGGATGATGGAGTGAGTGATTTTTATTTTCTTGACTCTTTGCATTTTTTTTTTTTAGCATTCTGATATAAATCTCAAACCGTTAATGAAGTGTGGTGTCGACATCCCAGTACGTTTCAAAATTTGCGAATCTAACATGCAATATGTTCACCTTCAACAATGGACCTGTATTATTTTACAATTAGAAAAAGAATGACTTTGTTCATTTGATACATTTTATAAAGGCCAAACAGGAAACCACATGGAGAATATACTTCAAAGTTAGAGGGGAGGAGGAGGTTCAAAGTCGTGAACACTTACTAAGCAGCAACTGTGTGCTAGCTTATGTTTCAATTAAGTATTCCTTTATTTGCTAATTTAGCAAATCTCTATTAATCGCCTGCTGTTGTGTTACAGCAGTCAAAAGAAACAGAAACCTTTTTTGTTGTTGTTGCTGTTTTGTTTTGAAAAGGACATAGCCTCAGAAATAACGTCCTTTGAGATTCCACAGCTAGTTCATTGGAAAGCCAAGGATTTCAATCCAGCTAGAATGGCCAGGATCGTCTCAATGTACTACTGACGTGAAGTGCAAAGACTTGATCTACCGTTGGTCAGCACATTGTTGGTAGGATTAGGAGAATATACATCCTAATTCCAGGCTGATCCCAGAAGTTTGGGGCTTACCACCTGCCTCCCCTTTCTCCTTATTCTGGGCCAGCACATCCTGGACGTTTTAGACCTGCATGTGGGCTGCATTGCACACGTCTAAGTGGGTCTGGGACAGGCAACGCCCAGGCTCACAGATTCCTGTTTTGGTCGGGTGGTCAGATTTTATGGGGACCATTTGTATTGAGCTGTTCCCATCATTGCCTTTTTTGCCCTTTCCCTACCTCCCTGTGTCCACACACTCTCTGTTAGTGTAGTCTCTCCATTTCGTGGCCAGGGCCCGTGCCTGCCTAAGCCACTTGTGGTCATCAGGCTAAAGGTTCCTTTTTCCTTTAAATGACCTCACGTCTTGTCAAATGAGCTTTTTGGATTTTTTATATATTTTTAAAATATTTTATTTTTTCAGAGAGAGACAGAGACAGAGTGCCAACAGGGGAGGGACAGAGAGAGAGAGAGGGAGACACAGAATCCGAAGCAGGCGCCAGGCTTCGAGCTGTAGCACACAGCCTGACATGGGGCTTGAACTCACAAACCGCAGGATCATGACCTGAGCCGAAGTCGGCGCTCAACCGACTGAGCCACCCAGGAGCCCCTCGAGTGAGCTTTTAATCTAACTTAGGAGTGTACTTCCACAGATGAACAGTGACATGTCCTTGCCCCTGAAAGGACAGAGCTGAACACCAGACACAAGAATCCTTAATTATGTGCAAAATGTTTTCAATCACATCTACTGTCAGGCTCACAAATACCGAATCGAGGTTGCCTTTTGGAAACCTCACCGCAGAGCATTTCAGAAATCCACTTCAGCATTCGGCAGAATCTCACAGAAATGTTGGTCCGGAACCAGAGGAAAAAACCCTTTTGATCTTCCAAAAGGCACTTGGTTCTTTGAATTATACTTAGGGAAGGGGAGAGGGAAAGGATTTTAGTGTGGGAAGGTAGGAGAGAGAACTGATGGAAGAATGCAGGCTGCTAGGAAAATGCAGATGCCTGGACTAAATGATTTTAGTCTGTTTTTAAAAATGAAATTGTAGCGGGATAGCAAAGCGCAGAGTGTAGTAAAGAGGGAGTGTGCAAAACTGTGCATTGAAAGTGGAGACCAGACAGAGTCTTTTCCTTTCTGCTCCCTGCAGTGAGTGGTGCAGTGATTTGAGTTGTCCTGTTACTGAGTTGTCCCTGCTCCCAGCTTTCCAGAGTTGGAATCATCGTAAACTGTCAAAGCTGCCCATTCTGCTGCGTAAGTTTTTATTCTCACAAATTAAGAGGTTCATTTCGGCCTCTGAATTTCCTACGATTCTTTCCACATCCCATTCTCTTATCCGAATTTCCTCTAAGTGGTTGCCTAGGTTTTTCCTTCTATGAGTGGTTTTCTCATTTCCAGGAGCCTCTTCTCTCCTGTCCTCTGCCCCTAGAATCTGTGTGCAGTGTCTGTAACTCCGTGCTCTGAAACACTGCAAATAATAGGCTCATTGATTGAGTCATTCAAACAGCATTGGTTGGGTACCTACTACCCTTACCAGTTATCAGGGCAAGAACATCAGCAAAAAACAAGGTTCTTGCCTTTGAAGAGCTTATGGTTTAACTTAAAGGCACACACACACGTAAACCACACAGTTGGAATAGCGTTGTGAACATCTGGAGAACCGGGGGCAGCGGGCTGGCCTCTAGCAAGCCCGAAGGGGGCAGCTGGGAGGGGGAAGGACAGAGGGGCTTGAGGGCTTTCTGTGATCCTACAGCTTCTGTCCGACGGTGAACTCATCACCCTGAAGGTAGGATTTCCGGTGTCTGGCAGGGAATCCCTTTGCTGTCCTCTGCTTCCTCCTCTGTGTTATCAGCCTTGCTTCCCCTTGCATTCTTAGGAAACATTGCCCCCATAGTCTGCTCCCTCCTTCCTTTGGAACTCAGTTAAAAAAAATTTTTTTTTTTAATGTTTATTTTTGAGAGACAGAGTGTGAGCCGGGGAGGGGCAGAGAGAGAGAGAGAGAGAGAGAGAGAGAGACAGACATAGAATCTGAAGAGGCTCCAGGTTCTGAGCCGTCAGCATAGAGCCCGACGCGGGGCTCAAACTCACAAGCTGTGAGATCATGACCTGGGCCAAGGTTCGACGCTCCACTGACTGAGCCACCCAGGTGCCCCTGGAACTCAGTTTAAAATGGCCCCCCTCCTTGAAACCTCCTTGACTGGCCCCACCTCGGGAATGGGCATTGTGGCCTGATTTCAGGACATGTGACGCTTCCTGTCTTTGTTCTCACATATTAAAAGAATTCGTACAGATCAGTATAGCCTAATCTACTCGAGTCTGAATTACAAATAAGATGAGGGGCACCTGGCTGGCTCAGACAGTAGAGCAGGTGACTCTTGATCTCGGGGTCAGGGGATCCAGCCCCACGTTGGGCGTGGAGCCTACTTTAAAAAAGACAAAACCAAGATGAAGTTGGAGGAGGACTACCACAGGAAAACTCCATCTGATTAATTTCAGTTGCCTGCAGATAAATGATTTTGTCATGTCGTGGCTTGTAACTGTAAGGACTGAAAAAAAAAAAAAACTGATCGAAGTTAAAAAAACACTCAAGTCTCTAGCAATGTAGATGAACTGAGGTGGTGTTCAGGTTCCATGACACATTTTTTTTTTTTTTTTACTTTAAAAACATCCTGAAGGGTTTCCTGGGTGGCTCAGTCAGTTAAGCGTCTGACTTCCGCCCAGGTCATGATGTCACAGTTTGTGGGTTTAAGCCCTGCGTCCAGCTCCGCACTCTCAGTGCAGAGCCTGCTTGGGATTCTCTCTCGCTCCCTCTCTCCCTCCCTCTCCGTCTCTCTCCCTCCCTCTCCCTGCCCTCCCCTCACTTGTACTTTCTCTCTCTCTCTCTTTCAAAATAAATAAACTTTAAAAAAATGTGAAGAATTGCCTCATTTGAGATTAAGATTCTTGGAAATTATTAGCAAGATGAGTCCATTTCTAATTCTCCTTATCTTTCACGAACACATCCTTTATGCAAAATGAGACAGGCATGTACTTGGTATGTGTTTAGTGGGATCCTATGAGTCATAAAATACACAGATCACCTAGATTCTTCTCTTGTCTGCCTTCTTACCTGCCTTTTGGAAGACAATTCAGTATTTCAATAAACACGTGTTGAACACTGATCGTGCACCCAACCTGGTAGCAAGGAGTAAGTGCTGGGGATACAGGGGTGAGTTCAGGTGGTTTCATGTCTCAGGGAACACACGTCCAGCAAGGCAGAAAATCATGGAAACAGTCATCAAAGCTTGTCTGGTGCGTGAAGGACGCAGTGTTTGTCCTCTGTAGCTGGGAAGGTCAGAGTTCTGCTGTGGGTGGGGGTGCGTGGGCCGTTAGGGAAAGTGTCACAAGAGTTGTGACATTTAAGCCACACTAAAGATAACCAAGCTCTATCTACCGCAGCCTTATCACCCTGACAACAGCCCCTGAAAGGGATCCCTAATAGAATTTGTTCGTGATGGCTGGTAAAGAAATGAAGGCTTCTCGTCTGGTTTGTCCTCATAGTAATTGAATGGTTTTGTAATAGATGTTGTGAGTATATCGGGCAGTATATGCTTAGGAATAGAAAAAGACCATCCCTGAAACCTGATGAAAGCTATATTTTTCAAATCAAATTCAACGGTTAGAACCAGAAGGAGCCAGGACCCACCCAGTCCAACCTCCTCACAGGCTGAGACCACAGGGGCAGTCATTTGTCCGGCTTGTCCGGCCAGCAGGGCGGCCACAGCAGATCTCTTATACTCTGGTTAGGGCACAGTCCACGGGGCTGAGCTGCCCCCAGCAGTTTGTAGGGGCCTGGAAATCTGCTTAAGGGCATTGTAGAGCTCCTGGGGGGGGGTGGGGGGAAGGCAGAGATCAACTGCTGAATTCAGTTTTCTCTTCTTTAAAATGGATGTAGACATTCATATCTGATGGACTTGTTCTGCAGAGTTTATGAGATTATATATGTAAAACGCCTGGGATATTACAGGGTTTAGGATAGCGGCTTAGTGTTAATTAAAAAGGAGAACTGCCCTCATTCTCATTCCTATGGGATCTTTTGCTGTGTACCAAGTATATAATCCCAATGTGTTGATAAGATAGAGGAGATTTGGTAAAAATCAAAGAAGCTTCTCGTTTAAGGTTTCTTTAAAACAGGTATGGAATTTGTTCTAGGTGTGGTTTTTGAATTTGAATTCTTTTCCACTGTCTCACTTTATCTTGACCTTTTGGTAGTTTAAATCCATTCTCCGTCCTGCTTTTCTTTTTATTGTATTTGTGTCCGTTTAACATGTATTTTATACAAGTCCTCGGATTCCTGTATGTATATAAAACATTAATGTACCGTGGTCCATTTCTCCACTCGGGCGTGTTCAGGTGTTAAAGATGGCCTTAGGTTGCAAAGGGTTAGAATTCTTTCCAGGGATAAATCTCCTCTATTGCCACTTGTGTCACATTCAACATTTTGAATTGGTTTTTTTTTTGTTTTTTTTTTTTTAATAACTGTTACATTTTCTAATTAGCAGCATTTTCTAAAATGATTTCTATTGGGGCATGACATTTTTGCTACCACAGAAAATACAGCAAACTCTTGAAAGCCTAATTTTGAAAAGATCAACAAAAGAAGTTTATGGCAAACTGTTTCCCTCTGTGGTGAGTAAAGCATTTTTGCATTTTATTCATAGCCGATTCCGTAGAAAAAAGGATACTTTCCTTTTCGTGTCTGTACTTCTGATACCACGTATTTCTGTAGTGGTGACCTCAGTAGGGTTGTAGCCCCCCCCAAAAAATAGGTAGGTCCCATTTGTAAATCCATACTGGATCTGAAATTAACATGATTGCACCCGTTTTAACAGTTAGAGTATTACTTGGGGTGCCTGGGTGGCTCGGTCGGTTAAGCGTCCGACTTTGGCTCAGGTCATGATGTTGCGGTTTGTGAGTTCGAGCCCTGCGTCAGGCTCTGTGCTGACAGCCCAGAGTTCGGAGCCTGCTTCGGATTCTGTGTTTCCCTCTCTCTCTGCCCCTCCCCTGCTCACGCTCTGTCTCTCTCCGTCTCAAAAATAAATAAAACATTAAAAAAAAAAAAAGAGTATTACTAACAGTATTTCCATATTTATTCTTTCTTGTCCCGTGCCTGGACTTTAAGCTTTTCAGATGGACAGCCCAGCTACACTACCTGCCTTCAAAGAGTTATATGTGGTGGAGAATCCATTCCCCAAATTCAGGCCGTCATCAGGTGTTTGTTTTCTTTGGTGGGCACATTCTTTTAGAAGACACTTTTATATTAAAAAGAGCAAGGGTTATTAAATTCTAGAGACTCACTATGCAACATTGTGCCTGTATCTTATTGTTTTGTTTGTTTGTTTTTTCAACATTTATTTATTTATTTATTTATTTATTTATTATTTTTTTTTTTTTAACATTTATTTATTTTTGAGACAGAGAGAGACAGAGCATGAACGGGGGAGGGTCAGAGAGAGGGAGACACAGAATCTGAAACAGGTTCCAGGCTCTGAGCTGTCAGCACAGAGCCCGACACGGGGCTCGAACCCACAGACCGCGAGATCATGACCTGAGCTGAAGTCGGCCACTCAACCGACTGAGCCACCCAGGCGCCCCAACATTTATTTATTTTTGAGAGAGAGAGAGAGACACAAAATCCAAAGCAGGCACCAGGCTCCGTGCTGTCCGCACAGAGCCCGACGCGGGGCTTGAACCCACGAACCGTGAGATCACGACCTGAGCCGAAGTTGGGCCCTTAACCGACTGAGCCACCCAGGCACTCCAATGTTGTCCCCATATTGACCATACCATATTGTACATTTAAAAATGTGTTGAAGGCAGATCTCATGTTAAGTGTCTGTGTCACAACTTAAAAAAGATAGTGAAGACCCTGAACATGTACCATGTGGAATCTAAATTCATTTTACGTTTGTGTTTTGGAGTTTATTTTTGTTTTTTATTTTTGGTCAGAATAGTCTGTCTGTCTTTCTCTTTTTCTTTGTTTCTTTCTTTTTTAATGTTTACTTATTTATTTTGAGAGAGACAGAGATAGAGCTCAATTGAGGGAGGGGCAGAGAGAGCGGGAGAGAGAATCCCAAGCAGGCTCCGAGCGGTCAACGCAGAGACCGATGTGGGGCTCAAACTCATGATGAACTGTGAGATCACGACCTGAGCCGAGGTGAAGAGTCATACGCTTAACCGACTAAGCCACCCAGGCACCAAAATGGCATTTCTTTCAAGGACAGGAGTCTTCTCCTTTGTTTTGGAGTGTGGCGAAAAGGGCATCCCTTTTGGCGATCCTTCAGATGACGAGAAAAATCTGAAATTGCTCTTGGAGGAGTTGTTACAGACCCACAAAAGTGAAAAATAAAATCAAATGGAACAAGTTCCTTGAAAAGGCAGATACTACGTCTCTCGAAATTTGGAAGTATTGACGGAAGACTGGTGCTTTGTTCCTAAAAATCACTCATTTCGCCGAGTCATGTGGGATGAATTCCAGCTCTTCCACCTGGCCGTTGGAGGGATATGCAGAGGGCAGGAAGCACTCTTTTGCCAGCAGCCTCGTCTCTGCCAACAGGCTGTGACAGGCTGACGCTAAAGACAGTGTCTTACTCCGCTTGAGGACCGGACTCCAAGCAGCAAACAGGTGTTGGAGGTGTTCATCACGGTCTTAGGTGCTGGGACGGCTACAGAGCAAAGTAACCCACGGCCCTGGACCCAAGGGGGTACGCTACTCATTGCACACTGTTCTTGGTGCGGTTGGGAATCAGTGGACACGTAATCAAGCTCAGGGAGTCTAAAATCTAATCGACAGATCGTTCGGGGCCTTATTGTTTTAAATCGATTTTCCAAGTGACAGAAAGTAACCGAGGCTGGCTTAATCAAGAAGGGAACTTGCTGCCACTTGTTTACAAAAATTCAGATGTAATTCGGGCTAGCGACTCACAGAGAAGTTTACTGCGACTTAGTTCTTTCTGGTTATCTCAGCTCCGCTTTGTGTTTGCTCTGTCTTCCTTCTGTGGAAGCAGGATGGGCCTCAGCACCCCAGTTCTACATTTTTCATCATTGGGTCCAGCAGGAAAATGTCTCTTCCCCTAATGGTTTGAATGAAAGTCTTGGACCTGACTTTAACTGGTCCATATTGGGTCATGTGTTTGTTCCTAAAGCAAAGGAGAGTGCTTATCTCTTAAGAAAGGCACAATTCAGCACGTTCCATGTTGGGAGCTGGGCTCGGAATCAGAGCGGGGCTGGTGCCCCAGGTTAAGAACATAGGACGCTGTCACCAGAAGGATCTGAATAGGTGCTAGGCAGCAAGAGCAAAAGGTATCCACCAACCCAAGAGGAAAAAAAAAAAAATGTTTGTTGACATCAAACAATTGGCGATTGTATAATTACTTCCTTGAGATGAGCTATTGGAGTTGAGAAGACATAAGTGAGGGCTGGAGTGGTTGCGGCATTAAAGCTTCACAGAGCAGATGGTTATGAACTTGGCCTTGAAGGATGGGTACGATTCTTGGTTCGATTCTCCCAAGATGCTAATGAGGCTGATGGCAAAGAGCAAATGTTGTCAGAATTGATGGTGTCCATTCTTTGTTAGCCTCCAGTGGAAGGATCCAACACTACATAAGAGATGTAGCCCTTAGCCACATACAGGAACCACAAAAACAAACCTTTGTTCCTCCACAAACGATGGATGTAAATGAAATACCCGGGACTGGTTCAGCAACATTTAAAAAAAAAAAAAAAGAAAAGGATGGATTATGGTACAGACATGTTAGAATATTTTCTAGCCATGTACTCATGTTTGAGAGAATTATTTTGGAGAATTAATTATTTCGGAGAATTTTTAAGTGCGAAGAACTAAACTCTCGAATGGTTTACGTCCAAAAGTCTAGAAGGAAATACATCAAAATGATATGCGGTTGCCTCTGTTCTCTAGACTTAGCTGTATTTTCAAAACAAATAAAAAAGACCACACAGCTGTGAACTGGCTAAGTCAAGAGACAGCGTCGGAAGCCTGGGGCATCGGGCTTCTGCAGAGGCAGGGCGTGAGTTACCACAGTTCTGAGAGTCACAGATCAGATGGTCATGTCGCCCCTGCAAGGGGCTTCAGCCCAAAAGGCACCGCTGGTGTCCGCAGACACAGGAACGGTGATAGCAGACCTCTGCGCGGTGCCTGTGCACTTGTGTATTTATTTTTAAGTCCCGTGTAATTAACAGACAATGTTGTATTTGTTTCAGGTGTACAATATAGTGATTCAGCACGTCCATACCTTACTCTGCGCCGAGAAGTGTCCTTGCGTCTCTTGAAAACTTAACCTTTCTTTGAAGACTTTGCTTCTTAAGAGACAACGAAACAAGTATGGTTCAGCCTAGTTAACCACCCACCCTCCCACCACCTTCTTTAAATTCTGAAGTCTTAGCCCATGTCCAAAACGTCTTTCGCAGGTAAAGTTGCTAATAGGATCCTCGAATTTGTAATTTTTCATCCTTTGTGATTTGAATCATTTGTCCGCCATTAAGTATCTCGGTTCCTCCCTTTTTCCCCCCCATACACTGTAAAGTCTTGGAAAGTGAGAACTTTGTTTCCATTTTCTTAATAGTTGATCTTTCTCTTAGGGGGAAAGTTCAGCAAGTGCTGAGTGACCGACCGCCCGACCTTGAGGAAGTAAAATAATTCATCCTTCAGGAACGTTTTCAGAGCATTTCTGGAAATAATTATAAGATTAAATTTTCCTGAAAAATTGACCGAAACATCTGTTTTCCAAAATTAAATTGGAAATACGGATGGCCTTGGGCGTCTGCACCCAGCGGAAAGTCATTTACCATCCCGCAGCCCCTCGACGGGGTTTCCTTTCTTCCGCGTTATTAAACCCTTGCCCTGTAGCAAGCAGAGACAGTACCCCCCCCCCCCCCCCCAGAACCCACCGTTTACAAAGTCCGCGGTCACTGCGGAGGGGACGGCTGGCCTTGGCATCAGAACTGACCCGCCGATCGTCGCTCAGATTGCAGATCTTCTCCAGCGCCTCCTCTACCTTCCGGGGTGTCGGACCGATGGAGCCGGTGCGCGGGTCTCGGCACGATTCTCCAAGCCCACCGAGGGCGTGTCCCCGCTGCTCTGTGCTCTGCTCTGGCTTTGCCCCCCAGCAGCTCTTGAACCACCAAGTTCCCAGCAGTAGCGAGGGGGCCGGAACGGCCTTCCTCTTAGCTGTTGGTCGCACGGCCAGCGCGCACGGTGCGTGTCTGCAGAATTGGGTCGGTAAGAGGCACACGAAGACAGGTGGATGGAACGCTAGCCTGACCGTGCCACGAGTTCACCTCCCCAGGGAAACTGGCCTGTGCACAGAAGACAAAGGGGGTTAGGAAGTTTGAGAGTGGATTTTTTTGTACCTGCATGGCTCAGGGCCTCAGGGGATCCCTCAACGTGGGCAGGGTGGGGAGAACAGGGTAGGAAGCCCACCTTCATTTCCTTTTTCCCACCCCCCCCCCCCCCCCACTTTCCATACATTCTCCCTTTAGCAATTCTTTACAATTGTATTTCCTTTCTCAGAGATGGGACCTGAGCTTAACTTACTGTATGGTTCCTACCCCCAGGGATGGCCTTTTCTCATAAACATGTCAAAGCAGTATCGATGCACAAGGAGGAGCCCGCATTTTCAACTGAGAACGATTTGTGTGTCGTTTATTGAAAACCTATCACGTTGCGCTCCCGGCGATGCGCGCTAGGAGACTGAGTTTTTCACACTGCAGAAGACTTCTGCAGTTTTTAGTTTTAGGACATACTCGGCTTATGTCTCACTTATGTCTCGACAGCACATGGACCCTTCAACTCGTAAAATACTATGCTCGATGACTTTTATCATCGATATTTAAGCTGATTTTAATTATTTCCTGCATGAAATATGACCAGCGTTGGTATCTCTGAAGACATTTGCTTTGCAAAAAGAGTCACCCCACAAAATTACCCAATTCAGTGGTCTAAGACAGTTGCTGAAGTGGATCGTTAAAAAGTGTCATGTGTGCAGGTTATAAACTTGTTTATGTGGTTTTTTTGTTGTTTTTTTGAGAGAGAGTGTGCAAGCAGGGGAGAGGGGCAGAAGGAGGAAGGGAGACCGACCGACAGACAGAGAGAAACTCTCTAGCAGACTCCGCACTTAACGCAGAGTTCCGGGGCTGGCTTCCCTGACTTGCCGATCGTGACCCGAGCCGAAATGCCTGACGAACTGAGCCACCCAGGTGCCCCTTGTTTATGAATATTGAATGGTCTTTCAACCCATATCGAGCACCTGTATGAGTCAGGTTTCAATGACAGAAAACAGAAGCTGCTGAAGCTGATCTAGATAATAAGGAATTGAATGTGTTAGTGGCTCAGAGAGTCTTCGGGAATGCTGAAGAGGCGGTCTTAGGTTGAGCTGGAGGGCGGGATTGTGATTTTCCCTCTGAATGGCTACTGGCCGGGAGGCTTGGTGCTTTTTGGCCTCCAGCCACAGCCGGGCAGGATTCCCACCAGAAGGAGGCGCACTTGGGGACTGCGTGCTCGCTTGTGGCTCCTGGGGTAACTGCACAGAGCTCTCTGGTCTGCTCTGATGGCCTGTGAGGGGAGTGACACTAAACTCATGCCACAGACCACTGACAGTCGTGATGAGACTGGAAAGGCCAGGTACGTGATGCTTCGAAGTAAATAATACGGGGACTTCATCTAAACTGGAGGTGGGGTGAGTGCCAGAGAGGCCTCTCGAAAAAGCATTTAAGCCAAGGCTTGAAGGTGGGGGTGAATTTGCCAGGTGAAGCAGGAAGTGGAAAGAGAACCCCAGGCCGAGGATGCCGGAGAGAGGCCTGAGGCTCGCTGGAACCAGGAGAGAAGGCTGGCGTGAGGGGGTGAGAGCCGACAGGGCCGCCGAGTTGGGTGGTAGGGTGAGGTCAGGAAGGGCTTTGAGGTCACAGGAAGGGTGTTTCCTAAAAGCAATCGAAGTCGTCCTTTGAGCATGAAGGTGATTAGCGGATGAGTGTTTTTACATGCTCCCAGCAGCCGCAGTTGGGAGAGCGGCTTGGAGGAGGGTGTGGGGAGTGAGCGAAAGAAAAAAAAAATCCCAGGTCCCAGGCATAACTCACTGGGCAGTGAGTGCTTCTGAGCCATCTACGAGGAGATGTCAAGAGAGCCACTGGGAACAGGTTTGGAGCTCAGTGGGAGGGGGTAAGCCGGGCTTACAGATCGGGAGTCGTCTGTCTAGATGGGACGTGGGGCCACGTGGTGGGAGAGGACGTGGGGTGAGGGGGCCCCGAGCCCTACACCACAGACAGGCGGATGTCTGCTGAAGCGAGAATCGCCAGGGAAAGGTAGAAAAGCCAGCTCGAGGAAAATCGGTGCATTTTTCCAAAGAGGAAACTCTCCATCAAGTTTAGCGGGGAATATTTTTATTTTCGCAAACAGACCGCCTCGAAACACTGGGGAGATTGCTTCACGCGTCCAGTTATGCTGGTAGCTAGACCAGACCTAGGAAAGGTCGCGTAAAACAACAAATCTATTACTGCTGTATCAACTGACCTACCATGATATACCATGAGCGATACCTAAAGGAGAGACTGTGCTTTTGAGACCAGAAATCTAGATGATTAACAAAATCTAGCTAAAGTAAGAGGTCACATTGATACAGCCATGGGCAGTCCCCCCAAAATATGCCACTTTTGCGTCTGATTTTGAGTCAGAATTACTTCGGAGAGAGGCTCTGCGAGGACTTTCTGCCCTTCTGGAAGTGGAAAATGAATTCCCTGTGGGAAAGGTATCCTTCCCGCACCTGCAGGGTAAAAGGAGAGGCGCCCTTATGGCCAAAGATGGGGAGTTCAGGGCCGAGAAGGCTGTATAAGCAAACCCTATTACTTTTTCACTAATCTGTTACCGCCAGCCCAAGACCCTTTGTCAGCTCTTCACAAATCATTGTTTCTTTCTTTAAAAGGTGTAAAAGCTGCCTGCTTGGGGCCGTTCTTTGTGTCTGTTTCTGTGAGCTCCCATATGTATGACATTGAATTTGTTTTTCTCCTGCTAATCTAATGTCAACTTAATTATTAGGCCAAACAACCTAGAGGGGCATGTTTTCCTCCCCTTCTGCGGCACACCCCGATAATTTCACAGTGAGGGATGTGGGGCACACATTCCAGCTTCCATTTTATCGTTGGGAAAACTGAGGCTAGAACAGAGTGCGTGTGGCCTGGCAGCAGAGAAACAGTTGTACCCACTGAAACATCGCGTGGATGGATCGTCAGATCATTTGTCACCCGAGGAGTCCCCCGAGGGAGTGGGGCACAGGGCGGGCCACTTTGAATGGGGGAAGGGCTTGGGGCACAGTTTGGTAGCATGTTAGTTGACGAATGTTGATTGAGCCAAATCCCACCGATGGGTTCTGGGGTGAAAATGAGCCTCTGTCCCCATGTAGTTTATAGACTAACGAGGGTGGTGGGGGGTGGTGAACAGGAACACCTAACAAATGAATAGGTGCTCCTTCTGGTCTCTTGCGGCAGACTCGGGTGGGAGAGGAAGGTGTTGCGAATGGCTGGTGGTAATGTGCGGAAGAATCATCCTTCTTACGCGTTTTGTTTGGGGCCAGTCTTAAGTCACCGGCGGGCCTGCTTTGTTCCTCCTACCGAGTTAATTTGTTATGTTATGTAGCCATGGGCCCTGTTCCTGGTGTTACACTCATGTGCATGTTCACAGCCCGGAGGTGAGTAGGTCAGAGTATTCAGGTTAAGCGTTAACCTGTGTACATTCTTTTTTTTTTTTTTTTTTTTAATATTTTATTTATTTTTGAGAGACAGAGTGCAAGCAGGGGAGGGGCAGAGAGAGAGGGAGACACAGAATCCGAGGCAGGCTCCAGGCTCCGAGCTGTCAGCACAGAGCCCTACGTGGGGCTCGAACTCATGCACTGTGAGATCGTGACCTGAGCCGAAGTCGGACACTTAACCGACTGAGCCACCCAGGCCCCCGAAGTCGGACACTTAACCGACTGAGCCACCCAGGCCCCCGAAGTCGGACACTTAACCGACTGAGCCACCCAGGCCCCCCACCGACATTCTTTATGTTCCATTCCCATGCTTTCAGACTTCTTGCTTCCTCGTGTTTGCAGTGTCACTTTCCAGCCACGTTATCAACTCCTGGAGGACAAGGAACATGTTTCCTTAGAACACTGTGGCCAGACATGTTGCCCCGCACGAGATGCACAGGCACTTGCATAGAAAAGAAATGTCAGCTGGGTGTGTATTTTGGCTGAGGGTTCTCTCACACAGTCAACAGGGACTCCCATCACTCTGCCCCTTTTGTGTGCAAAATGATTCATTTGATAGCCAGTTAAGAATTTTAAAATGCAAACTTAATAAAGAAACCTCTCTCTCTCTCTTTTTTTTTTTAAACAAAACAATTATAGTCCAAGGAGAAAGAAACTTAGAGCCTTTATAGACTCATCTGATAGCGGAATACGGGAAGATATTAAATGATTCATCAGTTGCTTGGTGACTGGTGAATAAATGCATGATGGAACGTTTAAAATTTGGCAACGCCTTCCAGAGACTTCATTAAACGAATGTGTGCCCGACAGTACATCCGCAAGAATTTCTGGAGAAATTCTTACTCTGAAAAATTGAATGACCTATAGCTAAACTCCAATCAGAACTATGAATGAAAATACATTCCAGGGACCAGAACAGTGACTTCTTTTTATAGGGGCCCCCCGATTTGTAACAATGAGGTTTTTTGAGGGAAGTTAGGTGACTAATTCTTCGCAGCCAGATATGAGTTTCAAGAAGGTGCTTACTGCTCCCTAGCAAATGTCTTTGCTCCTTCAATGTCTTCAGTGTCTCCTGATCACAGACATCTCTGTGCTTTTTTATTTCAGGAGGGTGCGTAGTCTCCAGCCTTTTATTGGCCAGATTGATTTCTCAAAGACATTGTGGCCTGGCACAGGCCTAACTGCTTGTTAGGCCTGGGTTATGTTTTAAATAGTTACATTCAATTATATTTGTTGCCTTGAAGCATGAGAGGAAAACGTGCTTGTTTGAGACCACAAGAGCAAGGGGATTTTTTTTTTTTTTTTATGTTCAATTGTGGTTAATCAGTTTTCTTTTCTTCCTGGAGATAAACTACATTAAAAAAAAAACAGCAACTGTTTCAGGGTTCTCTCCTATAAAAGTCGGAGAGGTTAGAAAAGACAGGAGAGAGTCCAATATTGATGTTTTTCGGTCTGAGGGAAAATACTTAGAAGAGGCAGAAAGCTCATTGTCTGGAACAAGTGGTTAAAGAGTTTCAAAGACATTCATAAAAATTTGAATAAGTGGAATAATGAAAAGAAGGTGTTCCATGGAAGAAATTTCCTTGACATTACTTTTCATCTGCTTTGATACAGTAATAACCTGAAGGCCAGGGAATGTTAGCTAACCGGGATATTAACAGAATGTGTTACGCAGATTTATCCCTCATTTTAAGTGAGTGTTGGTTTTTTTTTTTTTTTTGTCTGAATATTTTCTCTATATATGAACTCATTATTTAGTACCCTTTTTTTTTTAAACTTAGCATATTTAAAGATACAGCTTTGCAGAAAAAGAGAGAAAACTATACATATAAACACACCGAATTATCTGTTAATGTCCTCCAGAGGCCCAGAGTCTGGGAGAAAGATCAGTCAGGGCTGGAATAACCCAGGAGAGCTTCCAGGAGGGAAGAGATCCAATCTGAACATCTTTGCAGGGTTGGTAAACCTCCGAAAGGACCCAGGAGGGATTTTAGATAAGGGTGGCTCACGGTGAGTAAAGATAAGGCGGAGATGTTCTCCTCGATATTTTATTTTTATCTCCTAAATGCTTTTTCTTAGAACCTAATTCGTACTTCTTTCCGCACGTTGTTTTTGTCTTGCTGTTCTCAGCCCTCTGTTTCCAGTGACTCGCTGGAGATTTCACTGCAGAACATCCCAAAAGGTCACTCTGCACATACGTGTCAGTAGCGTATTTTCATTGGGGTCACTTACTCTGGCCTAATCTGCCAGCTGCCTCGGTGGACCCGACGTGAACAAAGTCTCCACAGTCCTGTCTTCTGCGACCTCCCGGGGGCAGTTCCCCTGTTACTAGGGGCAAAGACGAGACGGGCAGCTGTGGGAGGAGGTGCCCCACATCCTACCAGCCACTTGTTTGCTCCCACGTGGTTGAAGGTACCTTGGAACGGTTGTCGCTTTTTGGCGCGTTGTTATCTTTCCCGTTGTACGGACAAGTTGGGTCTTGGGTAGGGTTTGAGATGGGGGTGCCGCCACCCCCAAATCCCAGGAGTGCGTGTTCACTTCGAACGCCTGCTCATATTTTCTTATCGGTGTCCCTGTTTCTCCCTCCATGCCAGCACCCCTTCACAAAACAATGACGCATCTCCTTTAAGTGAAGCAGGAACACGCGCGCGCGCGCGCACACACACACGGTATTTAGATCCCGCATTATCTGGAAGGACTTAGAATGTGATTTTTCTTCCCTGTGACATGCTACCGAGTGGCACGAGGCACACGCACACACACGCGCGCGTGCGCACACACACGGTATTTAGATCCCGAATTATCTGGAAGGACTTAGAATGTGGCATGCTACCGAGTGGCACGGGGCCAACACACACCCTCTTAACAGGCCTCTCAGAGCTGGGGAAACAGAAGAGTAATGATAATAGGAGTTACCGAGGTCTCATTTTTCCTGTTGGGCTTTGGCCGGAGAGCTTGTGAAAGCGTCTTCCAGAAAGCGGGTCTCAGCCTGTGTTTGAAAAAACTTTGTAGCATAAGTAAACAGTGTTGTGTATTTTGAGGAGAGAAAACATCTGTGGGTCAGCCGAATCGATAGCCTGGTCAGCTTTCTTCCTGTTTGCTTGCTTGCTTTTTTTTTTCCTGCTGATCCTTTTGTGTGAGGAGGGTGGGAGCTCTTCTCCGCGTGGGTACGTAGAAGAAGGCAAGTGATTAAAGAGAACATACCAGCCAACTTACCCCGAGAATGATCTAACTAGGTAACCTCCGACTTTCCTTACTAAGTCTGGTAGACATTTGAAATCAGTCCTAACTCACGCCTGCAGGTGGGGGTAAGGAGAGCGTGCTCCTCCCGGGAGATTCTGGGAGGCCCATCTTGGCTCCCGACCCCTGTTTGGGTTCAAACAGAGAAGAAAAAGTGTCCCTCGTAAGTTAGAAACTCAGTGCATAGAGTTTTACCCTCTGATAAGCAGATGGCGTTCCAGAGAACCGTGCTCAGCAGAAGTAAGGGTGGTCTTTGCTGTTTTTTCCTCCAAACGGATCTGCTTCCTGTCTGTCAGCGCTCAAGGCTGTTGGTGAGAAGAACACGCGTACTCACACCCACCACCAATTAGATGAGTACGAGATACCTGGGAGCAAAATGCGAGTTGTTAGCACTGATTTGAGCTCTTTTGGGTGAGATGGAAGAATAAAAATTCACTGTCAAGCGGTCCGAACTATTTTTTTTAAAAGTAAGAATATCGTCAAAAGTCCGAGGAAATGTTATCCTCCCCTCGCCTCTTGGCTCTTCCTCCAGCTACGTTTGGGGACAAGCACTCTCCTCACAGAGAGGCACGTCACATCCCCAGGGTTGAGTCCTTCTTGACCAAAGAGCCAGTCTGCAGAAAACAGAGAGCTTGTTTCTTTCTTGCACCTACCAGAAAATTGGCCAGCAGATGTAGTTCTGTGTGTTGATCTGTTGTGCTTTGCCGACGTTATTGGTTTTCCCAGGACAGCTGATCATGCAATGAAAGTGTTTTACTTGGGTTAATGATGTGACTAAAATATCCTACCCGGTTCCAGGTGAGCAAAAAGAGGTTCTTTGTCTTGAGGATGCCAGGGGGCATTCTGGGGGCCAAAGCCCGCAGCATGGCGGGAACCAGGGCCCCCCGCCGGGTGCTGCCAGGATCTCTCTGTGTCTCATCTCTGCTTCTGTCGGCACCTCCGCCGCCTCCCGGCCAAATTGAGAGGATCTGACTGCCTCCATTCTTGTACCTCATCATGCAGCCATGTGGAGAGGCCAGCATCCAACTCTGGCAAGAAGGCTCTGCCCGTGCTTGGGGCCGCGGCCAGCCCTGCATGGGGCAGTCATGGTGGGGAGTAGGGAACTCTGATGGCCAGGAACAGGGTCACAGTATATAGAATCCTAATGCTCTGGTAACCAGGTATGTGTGGGGGGGGGGAGGGAGGTGGGTGGCGAGCTGGGCATTCAAAAGAGAGGATTAAGTATGTATTAAAGGAGTAAATGGAAGGTCTCTTGAGAACAAAAATTCACTTCTTATGTCAAAGCCAGCACCCTTTGTGATCTACTGAGGATCCCTGTTTTGAGACAAACTGCATTTGTAGTGACAGAGAGTGGGCTTGGTAAGCTCAGGATCATCTCATGTGGGTTGTGGGTAAAAGAGACCTCTGGCTGGGCAGTCAGGAGCCTGGAGGTTTCGCCCAGCTTTTCCTCGAATGCCCTTGCGCCTCCGTTTCTTATCTTGATAAAATGAGGAAGTTAGATTCGGTGGTCTGCAGAGTTCCCTCCAAGGCTGAAACTATGGGGCGCCTGGGTGGCTCAGTCGGTTGAGCGTCCGACTTCAGCTCAGGTCATGATCACACAGTTCGTGGGTTCAAACCCCGTGTTGGGGCTCACAGCCTGGAGCCTGCTTCAGATTCTGTGTCTCCGTCTCTCTCTGCCCTTCCCCTGCTCGTGCTCTGTTTCTCTCTCTCTCTCTCTCTCTCTCTCTCAAAAATAAATATTAAAAAAATTTTTTAAACTGCTGTCTGTAGCATCAGAGGATATAATAAATTCACAGGAATGTTAATGGTGGCAAATTTTAAAAAGACTGTTCTTATCACATACTGCATTTCTTTATTTGGTAAGACTTGATTATATAAGATGGTCATTAAAATAATTTTTCAAAGCACAATATGAATAAAATTAAATATTTTTTCCCCAGTCTTTTTCCTGGTTCTTAGAACTGTGTATTGCGTTTTTGCTTGATAATTTCCCCTTAGATCTCAATAGGCTCCACATCCTTGCTATATGTTTATATAGAACATTAAATATTGTTCCCTTTCATCTGACTCCAACTGCTTCTCTATTTCAGCTGCACTTTATTTCCATTTTGCATTAGGGCGTAACAAAACGGAGCCATGTTTTAAGCAACTTAGTGTCAATCACTGGAGTCTAGATTCCATTTTCCCACAGGATGAGAAGGAGGTAAATAAATTGGATCCATCAAGAAGCCTGATTGTCAGGATGTGCCCATAATTGTCTTTTTCAGCAGAACCCCATGAAGAGGACAGGCAGATCCCCGAGGTGTGGTGCCCAGGTCGCTGGGAGCACTGCCTTATTACATACATATTATGCGTCAGCATAATCCGCTCCCTGCCCTTTGCGGGGCACAGTGCCGTTTCCTGCCACAGCTGCTGACCTTCCGGCAGATTCTGCTGCTCCTTAAACACTGCCCTGTCGTTCCCATGAAAAAGACTTCCTGTTGGTCAGCAAGCTGATGCTTCTACAAGGTGGATCTCATTTCTCATTTCGCCTTGCCCCACCCCATCACTGGGAGTGCTCCGGAAGATGTAGAAGGAGCACTTGATTGTTGCCAAGGTTTCTCTGGGTTCTAAAATACCTAGTGCCACCAGGGGAGACACTGAGGCGTGAATTTCCCCACTGCAATACTGTCCCCATCATTCTGTGATGAGTCCCTGTTGTGTTAAGCCAAGCAAACATTTTCTTTCAATATTCTAGAACTAATAAAAAAAAAAAAAATCCAGTGGGCTCCATGTAAAGGATTGTGTTTTAATAAAAGTGGTAATTCAAAACAGCTGTTTAACTCATGGCTTTCAATTCTAATCAAAGCTCTGTTAATCCTTTGCTTGGGACATACTGATTTTTCTTTTGCTTTTTCTTTAAAAAAAAAAAAAAAAGACAACACACCCATCTGATTGAAATTTGAATCTTCTTAGTGAAACTGCCAGTTTTAATTAAGTTCGAAAATGGAAATACAGCTGGAAATTGGATGAAATTCAGCGTAGTAATTTCCTTCACGTGGTCTGCATGTTCTGAAGAAGGGACTGTGAATTTGTGCAGATGAAGACATTACATGACTAATCGTTTCTGCTTCCATGAATTAAATACAACTTTTTAGTTTTACGGGTGTTCATAAAAATCCTTCTATGCTTATTAAAGGAAAGAGATCGCTGAAAAGATGTTCAATTTTAACCTATGGCTACTTCTTAGCTATAGCAAATAGCCTGTCCAAGGGCTTTAATTAGGAAAATTGGTGTTGTGAAAAATTATACTCTAATTGTAAAGACGTTTTAAAGGTATTCTTCTCTGATGGCCACCCACTCTGTTTTGGCCCATTTGTGTTCTTGGGTGTATTATCTACTTTTTTTCTGCCGCTTATTTCCAAGTCAGTTTGACCTGAAAAAAGTTGGGGATATACATCTTTTTTTTTTTTTTTTTAAAGCTTTTAATTCTGACCCTTGGATGGAGAAAATGAGAGCAATACATTTATTTTGTGTGTCTCAATTAACTAAAATGTTAATTCCTTTTAAACTCCCTTTGATTTTTTCCCTAAGTATAAAGTAAACCGGAACCTAGGAGGGTGTTTTTGGCAAGCAGAGCTGTGATTTCTCTGAGCACTTTTGGGTTTGCTTGCTTTTTAAACGTCGACGATTACTTAAATGTGCTTCAAATATTTTCTCTTGGCCCCGGTGGATTATCTTTTATCGACTAATATACATGCTTTACATTTTTTCTCTGGTGCCTTTGATTTGGCGAGTGCCTTATATTGAGTATTCCACCCCTCTCCTGACTACAGGTTTGACCATGTGTAATTGTTTTTCCTATCAGTATAATCAAATCAATTTGGTTTTGCTGCCATCGGTGGAAGCTAGGGGTGCTGGCTTTGACCCTGAGAACATACCTTCCAGGTTAACTACCAGCTTTTATTTATTTTTAAACAAGTGGTGGACATCTGTGAAGGTGAACTTGGAACAATTGTAGAAAAATAGTTTTTCCTTTCCTTTAACAATGGATCCCTGTTCACTGGGGGAATTAGTGGTAGACCCTTTCCCCTTGTTTGGGAAAGTGTTTAGATGGGATTAAGAGAAGGCAGAAAAAAAGAAAAGGGAAGGAGGAACAGGAGCAGCTCTGTTGGACGTTACCCACCCCTTCCTTCTGGCCTTCTCCTTAACTGTGAAATACTCCAGGGGCGCCCGGCTGGCTCAGTCAGCAGAGTGCCCAACTCCTGATCTCGGGGTTGTGAGTTCGAGGCCCGTGTTGGGTGTAGAGATTACTTAAAAATAAAATCTCAAAAAAAACACGTGCAATACTTTTAAGACCTACTTGAAGGAAAATTGAACAGAGGACCTCAGAAAACTATTTTCCGAGGTGAGGGGTTTTTGAGAGGGCCTGTAAGTTTAGGTCAAATTAGCCAAAGAATGTGGTTCTGTGTACGTAGAAACTTAAGAAGATAAGAGATGGGGCGCCTGGGTGGCGCAGTCGGTTAGGCGTCCGACTTCAGCCAGGTCACGATCTCGCGGTCCGTGAGTTCGAGCCCCGCGTCAGGCTCTAGCTGATGGCTCGGAGCCTGGAGCCTGTTTCTGATTCTGTGTCTCCCTCTCTCTCTGCCCCTCCCCTGTTCATGCTCTGTCTCTCTCTGTCCCAAAAATAAATAAAAAAAACTTTGAAAAAAAAAATTAAAAAAAAAAAAAAAAAAGAAGAAGAAGATAAGAGATTATTCACAGCACAGGAACAGCATGGTAGAGACTAATGGATTTCATTTCATAGGATGTGCTTTTGAAGTCCCTACCCTAGTTTTATATCAGATGGGGGTGTTTAAAATTAAAACCTAATGCCTTTTATTTTATTTTCAGTGTTTATTTTGAGCGAGAGAGTGAGCGTGCGCGCGCTGAAGTTGTTTATTTTAATTATGTTAATTCTTAGCAAGTAGAGTCAACCAGGAAGATGAAACTTGCCTCAAAATGCAGATTAGTATCCCCAGCGGACCCCCCTGGAGCCCCACTAGGGATCGTTAGTGCAATTTCCTCTGTAGGCCTTGGTCAAAGGGACTGTTCAGGAAGAGGTCCTGAGAGAGGAAGCCAGCCAAATTGCAGAGCAGGCGATCTCCAAGTGCCACATTTTCCAGAGATGCTGTTCATTTATAGGCCCATTACAGAAACGTCCTCACACCTATGTTCAAATTACCCATTCGCATTCCCTCTGCCGGTCCAAAATGTTAGTGTGGAAGTCTGTCTGCGAGACCATTTTGGTAAGCTAGCGCTGCACCTCCTGAGACCTGATGTACATTGAGGCTAAATGTTGAGTAAACGTGATTTGTGGAGTTCTGTGGCGAAATGCCCTTGGTTTCCTGGGGTTGCCTTGGTGGTGATGGCCCGAGTCCTGGTCTTGTCTCCGCGGCATAGCTGTCGTGAGCTTTTGGCCAAGTGCACTTGAGCCTCCTTGCGTGCGGCTTTCATGTTGCTTCTTTGAGCACCCCCTGGATGATTGCATCCAGCCACTGAGCCTGACTGCACGAGGAAGAAAAGACGCCGTGCCCCACGTGTACCAGGGCATGAGAAAGACTGGCTTTCTTGAGTCCATAAAGGCTCGGTCGCGCAGAGTGTGTGGTCAGGATGGGGGCAGGTGGGTGTAGCCCAGAGCACATCGGGCCGAGTGGTCGCAGCTCACGATTCTGGTTTCGACACTAAAAACTGTGGTGCTTTAGGAATGAGTCACCTATTTAGTTTTAGTTTCCTCATCTGTTGGTCATCTTTCGGTCCTTTCCGCTCTTCAGTTCTGAAATCTGTATTTGTAGATTATCGTGGGTGAAATCGACAAGTGAGAATATACGTTTAGAAAGAAGCATCTGGAAAAGGGGCTTTGTGCCAGAGAGACCAACCCAGGTTTCAGATCATGGAGCCATTTTCAATCTTCTGTGGGTAGATGGGTGGGTGGATGGATGAATGGATGGATGGATGAATGGATGGATGGATGAATGGATGGATGGATATCCTTCATTCTGAAACCTAAAACTTCTTCCACATTTGCTCTTCCTTGTCTCCCCACATGAATGTGGTTTCCCCCCAAATTTAAAGTGTCTTGGGGCGCCTGAGTGGCTCAGTCGGTTAGGCGTCCGACTTTGGCTCAGGTCATGATCTCGCCATTTGTGAGTTCGAGCCCCGCATCGGGCTCTGTGCTGACAGCTCAGAGCCTGGAGCCTGCTTCCGATTCTGTGTCTTCCTCTCTCTCTGCCCCTCCCCTGCTCATGCTCTGTCTCTCAAAAATAAATAAACATTAAAAAACTAAAAAAATAAAGTGTCTTGAAGCAGTTACGCATTGCTATATAAATAAAATACTCCAAAGCTTCGTGGCTTAAAAACAGTAACTACTTGCCCATGATTCTGCAGTTTGAGCTAGGTTCTGCTGGGCAGCTCCGGTCTCATTCGTGTGGCGGCTGTCACCTGGGGAATCCACTGGGGCTGAATGGCCCATGTGGTGGTCAGCTGAGGCCGCAGCAGCAGCATTTTAGAAGGACAAGCCCAGGGCACAGGCCCTTCTCAGGCTTGTGGCGCAAACCAGCCTCATGGCCGAGACCAGAGTCTGTGTGGGAGGGGGCTTCGTAAGGGTGTGATAAAGGGAGGTGTGATTCACCCAGGACCAATAATATGCAGTCTCCCATATATGTATACCCAGAACCGGTGTTGTGGAAGTCTGCATTTCAAATGTGCAGTACGTATACGTATCTGTATTCCCCGTCCTAGGTTGTAAGTTAACAGGTGTAGTTTGGGCCTAACAGCTCCTATGCCCTGCAGCGAAAGTGCCAGAGGACATAATGATTATTTGTGATGATAGAGGTAGGTGTCTGTACTTCCCTGAGTGTCCAGGAGGGCACATTGCCTATTCCCTTCTGGTTCTCCCATCTCTAAATATTCCCATTCATGGGGTGCCTGGCTGGCTTAGCCGGTGGAGCATGAGACTCTTGGTCTCGAGATGGTGGGTTCCTGCTCCACATTGGACGTCAAGATCACTTAAAAATAACATCATTAAGGGGCACGTGGGTGGCTCAGTCGGTTAAGCGTCCGATTTCGGCCCAGGTCACGATCTCGCGGTCCGTGAGTTCGAGCCCCGCGTCGGGCTCTGTGCTGACAGCTCAGAGCCTGGAGCCTGCTTCGGATTCTGTGTGTCTGTCTGTCTCTCTCTCTCTCTCTCTCTCTCTCTCTCTCTGCCCCTCCCCCGTTCATGTTCTGTCTCAAAAATAAATAAACATTTAAAAATAAATAAATAATAAAATCATTTAAAACCACGAATAAAGAAAAATAAATATTCCTATTCAGATTCCTTTACCGAGTCCTCCTCCTAAGACGCGGTCCATTTGGTTTTTTCAGTCTGAACAGCTCTCTTTGCAACATTATCAATTCCTGTAGCTGCAGCTTTTCCTAAAGCTTTCGTCAGTATCTCTTTCCCGATTACTTGTAAACATCTTTGGCCTCAGAACCACATCTGTAAGCGCGTGTTAGACGTCGCCACATGAATAACGTGCACCCCCAAAATAATTCATCCTCTGCCTACCCTAAGTTTACTGCTCCTTCTGTATTTCCTATTTCTGGTAATGGCTTCACCGTTCTCGTCTCAAAGCTGCAAAACCTCTTAAACATCTCATCCCCCCCTGTTCCTTTCCTGCATCCCATCCACCACATCCTGCACCCCAGCTCCGCCCTCAGCCCTGTGCCGTGATGCCTGGCCTCTGGGCATCATCCTGGCTCCAAGTTCCATTCCCCAAAGCAGGGGCTAATTCCTTACTCGCTCCTCGTCTTACAACCGTCCGGCTCAAAACCTCCCATGCCTCCTTCCCTGTCCGTTTGATCCCCTGAAGTCCTTCGCCGCCTTTTCCTGCGTTAGTGACACGTTCTCTGACACAGAACGCACCTGCTTGCCCCCCTCTGAGATCTGGCTCCAGTGTCCCCTCAAACTCAGCGCATTGCAGTGTCTCCCTTCCCGGTACTGTCACTACATTTCATGCTACTCCTGCTTTGCTTTTTTTAATTCGTAGATTCTATATTTCAGAGGAGTTTTAGGTTCCGAACAAAATTGAGGGGGAAGTACGGCGAGTTCCCGCAGCCCTCCTTCCCAGCCTCCCCCGCCATCAACGTCCTGTACAGGGCGGTACGTTTGTCACAATGGGTGAACCAACACGGACACCTCGTTACCAAAGCCTGTCGTTTACATCAGGGTTCAGTCTGCGTTGTACCTTTTTTGGGCTTTGACAAATGCAAATGACCTGTATCCACCATTATAGTATCAGAGGGAGTATGCTCGCTGCCCTGAAAATCCACTGTGCTCCTCTCATTCACCCTTCCCTCCCCCCCAGACCGCTAGGACTTTGCACTTACTTATATCTATTTCTGTCACTTGGGTTTTTGGGGTTTTTTTTTAAATTATTTTGAGAGAGAGAGAGCATGCCTGTGCATGCACTTGAGCAGGGGAGGGGCAGAGAAAGGGAGAGATAGAAGGAATCCCAAGCAGGCTCTGCACTGTCAGCGTACAGCCCGGTGCAAGGCTGGAATCCATGAACCATGGGCTCATGGTCTGAGCCGAAACCAAGAGTCCGACTCTTAACTGACTGAGCCCCCCGGGCACCCCTCTGTCACTTGGTTTTGAACCCACCTTGTCTTGGTCTCCCGTCACCACGTAGGTCTCTAAAAAATATGGATACATAGACCACGTCTTTAAAATCTCAATTGAAGAGTCATTATCTCCTTATGGAAGGCCTGACGTTTACACAAAGTGGACATGGGGGTCAGGGAGTCGCATGCCGCCAAGGTCAGTGGGTGCTTTTGGGAGAGAAAAATGGAACTTAGTAGTTAAGGGAGATATTCTGCAGCTTAGTAGAGGCTGATAAGCATTGAGGAACTTTAGAGATGATTCTTGCTTTCTGTAATAGTTGTGTGTGCTCGTAACTGGTTTTTCTGTAGATTAAAAAATGCTGAAACTTTGCACTCTGCTAAATTGAGAGACAGGGACGGAATTGGGCCTTGGAAAAGACTACTTCAGTGAGTCCTGCTTTAAGCAATCTCATTTTATAATGTGAATAACCACCTCTTAATTTATCTTCTAAACTTGGACTTTTTAAAAAAATGTTTATTTTTGAGAGAGAGCGTGCGTGCAGGGGGGGAGCAGAGAGAGGGAGACAGAATCTGAAGCAGGCTCTGGGCTCTGAACTGTCAGCACAGAGCCCGATGTGGGGCTTGAACCCACGGACCGCGAGATCATGACCTGAGCTGAAGTCAGATTCTTAATTGACTGAATCACCCAGGCGCCCCTCTAAACTTGGACTTTTAAAAGATGCTGTCTAAGGGGTGCTTGGCTGACTGCTTCTCAGTCAGAAGAGTGTGCAACTCTTGATCTTGGGGTCGTAAGTTCCAGCCCTATGTTGGGTGTAGAGATGACTAGAAAAAAGTAAATAAACTTGAAAAAAATAATAAAAGATGCTATTTAGGTATAATAAACAAGCAAGTAAACACCAAACGGGTTATCGGTATTGTATGCAGAATATGATACTGCTTCGAAGAGCTAAACAAAAAGGTATGGAGTTCTGACAGCATTAAACGCATTGCCAGCAAGTGTCAAATGTTCCCCTGATCTGCAACCACTCAGGAAACGAATGCGAACGGTCAATAAGGACTAAGGGAAAGGAAGGAAGGTGATCCACCAGAGAGAGACGTTACAGTTTCTTCTAGCAAGAGGGGTGATACGGAGTTGTCTTAGATTTGCTAACGGCAACAGAGGGAAACAGGTAGTGCAGCTTCAAGAAGAAAATCACGTTTTGGTCGAGCCTGCTTTCCCCCCACCCTCTCTGGCTGTGTTCTTTGGTCTGAGCTTTCGTTTGTGAACAGGTGCTCGAGGCACCCTTGCGTTGCAGTGCGTCTGCTCCGTGGAATTTCTGCTGCAGTTTCTTGCCATAGTCGCGGGCTGGTGTTTTGTTTCAACCACATTTTGTTTTATTTTTATTTTGTTTCATTCTTTTAAAGTTTTATGTGAGAGAGCGCCTTTGTGCACGGGCCGGGGAGGGGCGGAGAGAAGGAGAGGCAGAATCCCAAGCAGGCTCTGCACTGTCAGCGTGGAGCCCAATCTGGGGCTCTCGAACCCGCAAACCGAACCATGAGATCAGGACCAAGACCAAGGGTCAGACGCTTAACCCACTGAGCCACCCAGCCGCCCCAACCACCTGTTGTTTTAAATGAAAGTCAGCAAAGGTTAGTAAGGTTCTGCTCTGACGCCGCACTCTGGGGGCTGTTGACAATGACAACAGTGAAGCTAAGGTGCGCTCACCGGGTGCCAGGTGCTGCTCACAGCGACCCCGGGCACGTGGGCTCGAAATCTGTGCGCCTAAAACTGCCCCTGAGATACCTTGGCCAGCCTTAAAGAGCCTCTGCCTACGTGTAGACTCATTTCCTTTACCCCATGGCCCCATAGGGGGGCACGTGTGTAAGGAAACAAAACTACACTCCTGTGTTCGGTATTTGTTGCCTTGTTTCTTTGGTTACTAGTTCTATAAAGTGCTTTTAGAGCATAAAATTATGAAAAGCTTTTGGGTGTGGCATCCAGGAGTGACAGCCTCCTTGAGGAGTCCTTACCCACGGTGTCTCTGACGCCTTCCCTCTTTGGGTTCTCAGCCCGTGTTTCCATCGCCCTCCCCCCCCCCCCCCAGCACCTTGCACCTTCTCCCAGCACCCTTTGCGTCAGGCTCAGAGGAGCACCAGAAGCCCCAGCCTGCGCTGAATGTGAGGAGAACATTAGTGTTTTCTTCTATTTACCAGCAGATGAGGCAAAGCTGGGATTTTTTTTTTCATGAGGCACTTTTACTGTGGGTGATTGGGTAAAATAAAAAGGGCAGAAAGTTGCATACATTAAAGAAAGTGGATAAGGTATTTTACATGGAGGATTTGTGTTTTTCCTGTCTAGCTGCTGTCTGCCCCTTAAGCATTTTTCCTTGAACAGGTGTTTTTTTGTTTTTTGTTTTTTGTTTTTTTAATCCCTTAAAGTTTACATCCTTCTTATTTATTTATGTGTATAGAAGACAAGAGGCAGTTCTGAGTGCCATGGCCGGGAGCCCGGGTTCCGCAGTGGTACCGACCAGGTGAGCAGAATCAGACTGCACTGCGTAGAGGTCTTTATGACCTTGAGCTGGCCACTTAGCCGTTTTTAGCTTGTTTGCTTCTCTGTAAAGGGGAGGGTAGTCCTGTCCATTTCATGGGGTTGTTAAGATGATTACTTAAGAAATACTGTAAACCAATGATCAGATACCTTACACGTAGTAAGCCCTAAATAAATGTTAGCATCGAAGATGTGTTGTTGTTGTTGTTAATTTTTAGAAATATTGAGTGTTGGGGATATACAGGTGTTGTACAAACAGAAAACCAAAGAATACACAGCAAAGAATAAAATTCAACTACTTTCTAGAAGTAAGGCTTATTTTTTTCCCCCCTCTTCACTGGAAATTATTCATCCCATTTGATAATGTAACAGAGTCAACACCATTTCGTGTCCTACTCCCCTCGCCTTTCTTCCCCTAATTTCCATTTTAAAGTGAAATTGAGGGGTTCATTCATTCATTCAGCACTGAGCCAGGCACTGAGCTAGGTGCTATTGATGTAAGTGCATGTGTCTTGCCCTTGAGGTACATGCTTCTTGTTCATGGACTAGGACAGTTGTAAGGTGATACTGTTTATTTCAATGGGACACGAGAGAAATATTCCAGTTAATACATGGAAGATATACATGTGGTTTAAGACCTGCAAATTGGGGGCACCTGCGTGGCTCAGTTGAGCATCCGACTCTTGATTTCGGCTCGGGTCATGATCCTGAGGTTCCTGGGTTCAAAGCCCTGTATCGGGCTCCGTGCTATAGTGTGGAGCCTCCTCGGGATTCTCTGTCTTCCTCTCTCTGCCCCGGCCCTGCTCGTGCTCTCTCTCTCTCCAGCTCTCTCTCTCTCTCCAGCTCTCTCTCTCTCTCCAGCTCTCTCTCAAAATAAAGAAATACACTTAGAAAAAGACAACTGCACGTTGAAGTAAAACCAGGTTAGGGGCGCCTGGGTGGCGCAGTCGGTTAAGCGTCCGACTTCAGCCAGGTCACGATCTCACGGTCCGTGAGTTCGAGCCCCGCGTCAGGCTCTGGGCTGATGGCTCGGAGCCTGGAGCCTGTTTCCGATTCTGTGTCTCCCTCTCTCTCTGCCCCTTCCCCGTTCATGCTCTGTCTCTCTCTGTCCCAAAAATAAATAAAAAATGTTGAAAAAAAAATTAAAAAAAAAAAAAAAAAAAAACCAGGTTAACTTTAGTAAGCAGGGCACAGATTATTAGGGAGAGATTTGCAGTACTAAAAACACAATTTCAACCTTTTTTCACTTTTTATTTTGAAATAACTTCACACATGCAACAATGTTGTTAAAAACAGTACAAAGAATTCTCATACGCCCTGCATCCAGATCTTAACATCCTATATAACCAACAGTACAGTTATCAAGTTCAGAAAATTAGCACTGATACAATATTACTATGTAATCTGTAGATCTCATCCACATCTCCCTAGTGGTCCCAGTTTTGTTTCCTTTCTGGTCCAGATCACGTGTGTTTGGTTTTCATATCTGCTTAGTCTCTTTTAACCTGGACCAGTTTCTCTGTCTTTATATGTTTCTCTGGATATTCACACTTTTGATGAAGAATACCGTCTCGTTAATTTGCAGACTAGCTCTCCATTAGGGTTTGTTTCCTAGTGATCAGATGCCAATTATTGATGGTGTGTCCATGTGGGTGCATTATATCAGAAGACAAATGATGTCGATTTATCCCATTACTGACGGTGGTAACTTTGATCTCTTGGTTATAGAGGGATCAGCTTTCTCTCCTGTAAAGCTACTATTTTTCCTTTTGTCCTGATCCGTGAGAAGCTGTCACCTTAGTTCTTGCCTTACATCCCTCACCTGTTACCATCGTACTGTCCCTATCCATATTTACCCGTGTAGAAAAAAATAATAAGAGCGTTGGTGAGTCAAACTGTACCTGGGTCTGCTGGCCGAAGCCGGACGGACAACACGGGAAGGTGCCCGAGGACATTGCCGGAACTAAAGGTGGTGACACAGACCTTCCATTTACACATCCTGTCTGAGCTTCAGGTGGTGTTGGGGTTCCTAAAACCAAGACTTGAAGAACAGGAGTTCTTTGTTTTCCTCTCTGGCTCCTTCTTATGCTTTGCTGATCAGCATCCAAACATGAGCAATGTCTAAAAACAGTACTAAGATCATTGCTGGAAAGGGAACAAATGTGGCCGTTTTAGCAGCTCTTGACTTGGTGGGCTCACGTCTGCGGGGTGGGGGGAAGGCGCTTTCCCTGCCACATCTCCTTTTCGTGTGTTACAAAGATCTTTTTTACCCACTTACATTTTAATAGTCATTTAGTAATTCTGTATCGTAATATCTAAGTAGTTACATGTGACAGATTCTGAATATCTACAAAGTAGCTTTGATTTGAAACAATGCTTTTAACATCACCATGTATAATAAACAGGGGCAGGACTCTCAGTCTTAGCGTTCTGTATCAGAGGGTTAGAGAAAAGAGTATAAATCACATAAGTAAACCGTTCTCGTGATAATCGGGGGCAGCGTAACTCATCATTAAAATTAGAAATCGGGTACAGGAAATGGCACGATATCATTAACAGCTTTTTGTCAAACAAGAAGGCTGTCTGTCCTGTATACTCTGTTCTTGCTGTGGTCTGTGGTTGGAAACCTGCCCTAGTGGGCAAGCTTTTTTAGTCAGGCGGAACCTGCTTACCAAGTACAGAGCATCGTGCGTAGACGGGATCCAGTCAACTGAAGAGTCAGACTTTTGGGGGAGAACATCTCTCTTAGGCCGTGCAGGCTGCTGTGTCAAAATACCACTGACTGAGGAGCTTATAAGCAACTGAGAGAAATTTCTGTCTCACGATTCTAGGAGCTGGCAAGTTCACGGTCAAGACACCACCATGGTCACATTTTGGTGAGGGCCCTCTTCCTGGTTCATAGTCGGCATCTTCTTTCTGTGTCCTTACTTGGGCGTAGGGGTCTCTACAGGTCTCTTATAAAGCAGGCACCCCTGTGCTGCCCTTTAAAAAAAAATTCTACATTGGGGCGCCTGGGTGGCTCAGTCGGTTAAGCATCCAACTTTGGCTCAGGTCACGATCTCAGGGTTCTCGAGTTCAAGCCCCACGTTGGGCTCTGTGCCAACAGCTCCGAGCCTGGAGCCTGCTTCGGATTCTGTGTCCCCCTCTGTCTCTGCCCCTCCCCTGCTTGCTCTCTCTCTCTCTCACTCTCTCTGTCTCTCAAAAATAAACATTAAAAAAAAAAATTTTTTTTTTTAAGGACAGCCTGTTGTATAGTAACTCAGTAGATTGCTGTCCTTGAAATAAAAAATTGTCCTCTCCCTCTCGCTGACTGTGCCAGTTGAGATATTACTGCCCTTGTGTTAAAGTAGCCACGGGTCTAAGGAGCTCTTATGCGTCCACATTTTTCAGGAATGCAAGGAGAGAAACACGTAACCACATGGAAGTCAGGTCTTAAGCATGCTTGTAGTAGCTGATTTCTTTTTTCTTTCATTTTCCAGGCTTTCCATAGTGTGCATTTAGAGGTGGTGAATTTAAAGATGCTTGTGTATTAAAACTGAATACATCCTCCAGCATTGTTGACCTGAGCTCCGATAAATTTTCTCTTCTGTTCTCCTGCCACCAAGTTGAATGCGAGTGAAAGTTGTTTATTGTGTTGGGTTGGGTTTTTTTGTTTGGTTGGTTTTTTGTTGTTTTGTTTATTTGTTTTGTTTTTTGTTTTTGTTTGTTTTTTTGAGTGTGAAGAATTGCTGTTTCCTTAGTAGATCGTAGGTGATACTTGAAAGCACTTTGGGTACCGTTTTTCTGTGATTTCTGGGCCGTTGGATGATGACAGAGGTTCATATACTGTAAAGATGGTTTAAATAATAGGAGCATTTTTGTGAGTTTAAGATGCCAGGTAAATGTATACAGACCAATATTATCTTCCTCAAGAGTTGCTCGGCGGGTAGAATTAGTGTTTGGAGATGATTTGATTTCATTTATTTTATGCCAGTGAAACAATCTTTAAGTCACGTTGCATATTATCAACTTAGTAAATAGGAGTTTGATCATTGGTCTTTTGAGAGATCAATACGAATATCAGGATTTGTCTTTGCTAAAGAGAGTAGTAAAGTCACGTTTGAAGGAAATGAAGGAAGGATTTAGTTTAAAGGTTGTTCAGTTCCCTGGGATGGACGGGAATGTAGCAATGATGAATAAAATCATCAAAGTTCTTATAATCTAGTAGGGAAAAAGATGACCATAGGCCAACTTTCCTCTTAATTTAAGGAATTTTGTTTTACCTGCTGGTACAGCAAATGTTTTCATTCTCATTCTCCTTAGATTGTCTTTATTTATTTACTTTTAATTTATTATTTTTGAGAGAGAGAGAAAGCATGTGAGTGGGAAAGGGGCAGAGACAAAGAGAGAGAGAGAGGGAGGGAGGGAGGGAGGGAGGGAGGGACAGAGGCCCCAAAGCGGGCTCTGTGCTGACAGCAGAGAGCTGGATGTGGGGCTCAAACTCAAGAGCCATGAGATCGTGACCTGGTCCAAAGCCAGATGCTTAGCCAACTGAGCCACCCAAGCGCCCCTAGATTGTCTTTAGATAAGGAATCAGTAAGGTCCTCAAATAATTGCTATCCCTGAATATCATGTGGGGATTCTTAAGTTCAACAATAAAACGCTTCGCACATGGGCAAAGCTCTTGTAACAGTAGATGACATCGACCAAAAGCATAATTTGTCTTGTATCATAGCAAGATCTTTAGTGACTTTCCTTATTTTTCTTTTTTTTTTTTTAAGTGTATTTATTTTTAGGGAGGGGAAAGAGACGGGGGGGGGTGGGGGGAAGAGAGAGAATGAGCAGGGGAGGGGCAGAGAGAGAGAGGGAGAGAGAGAATCCTAAGCGGCTTCGCCCTGGCAGTGAAGAGCCCTCCATGGGGCTTGAACTCATGAACCAGGAGATGATGCCCTGAGCCGAAGTCAAGAGTCGGACGCTTAACCGACTGAGCCAGGCGCCCCTCTGGTTTTTGTTAACATTAGATTTTGGCTTGGGGCGCCTGGGTGGCGCAGTCGGTTAAGCGTCCGACTTCAGCCAGGTCACGATCTCGCGGTCCGTGAGTTCGAGCCCCGCGTCAGGCTCTGGGCTGATGGCTCGGAGCCTGGAGCCTGTTTCCAATTCTGTGTCTCCCTCTCTCTCTGCCCCTCCCCCGTTCATGCTCTGTCTCTCTCTGTCCCAAAAATAAATTAAAAATGTTGAAAAAAAAAATTAAAAAAAAAAAAACATTAGATTTTGGCTTAACAAATGCAGGCTTATGTCACCTACTTAAACGTCACACACTTAATGAGCAGGAGCAAGCAGTGGGAGGTGTTTTGGGTGCCTTCCTGTTTATGCTGTGCCCGCACAAAGTTGTATTTGTGTTCGTGAGCATCCGGAAAGCTCTCGTTCCTCACTTTCAAACATCTAAGTGCTTCTCGCGCGACATCCCTGCACATTTCTATTAGGCAGCGAAGCCGTGAGCAGGGACACGGGCAAATTCAAGTCCTTTGGCCTTTGCTGAGGTACATGGGGTAGCATGTGACAGGAGGGGGAAAATACCAGGAGGAAAAAAAAAAAAACCTAATTGACAAACAAATTTTGAGTTTCCTCTGCGAAGATTGAAAAAAATTATTCCCATGGAACTTCAGACAGCATTCCCTGGATTTTTTTTTTTTTTTTTTACCTTGAATATTCAGGTTGAGAGGAAGAAAAATGACCAGGAATTAACCTAACTCAGAGTTGACAAAACATGAATTTGAGGTCATCTCAATCACAGTTCTCTTTCTTGAGTATGCCTTCTAACTGCAAATTAATCAACTTTAAATTGTGTTCAAATCGGGTATTCAAAAGGCAAGCAGAGGACAATACATCTGAATGTAAAAGTTGACTCTTAGAGTTAATGTAAAAAAGACATTCACGGGGCGCCTGGGTGGCTCAGTCAGTTGAGCGTCCGATTTCGGCTCAGGTCATGATCTTGCCGTCCGTGAGTTCGAGCCCCGCGTCGGGCTCTGTGCGGACAGCTCAGAGCCTGGAGCCTGTTTCGGATTCTGTGTCTCCCTCTCTCTGACCCTCCACCACTCATGCTCTGTCTCTCTCTGTCTCAAAAATAAATAAACATTATAAAAAAAATAAAAAAAAAACACATTCACGAGAAAATACTCGGGAAGTGAATGCACTGTTTAAGATCTCCATCATTTATCTACCTCATACTAAGATCTGCATTCTAATTCCTTTCCCTTACCTTGGAGAGACCACTTAGGGCAGTGCTGTGTTGTTCCCAGGAATTATTTGTCATGTTGGGCAGTTCATAGCTTCAGTGCCCACGTGGGTTCTTTGTTGATGAAAACCATTAGCCTCCAATGATTCAGAAAAAAGATTATTGGAATATAACGGCGAAAGAAAAAAGAAAAAAAAGAGTCTTTTAGCTAAGGGTCCCGTCAGTCCCCTGTCCAACCTTTTAGAAGTTTCCAGGTTTAAAATCCAGTAAGAACCTCCTGGATTCAATCTGGTGTGTTGCATCCTTAATTCATGTTCATGGCATATGGAGAATGAGAAATTAATGTCAGTTGATCTAATTAGGAATTAAGATGCTCTGTCATCTAATTCTCTGGGGTCTTTTTTGCTTATCTATTTTTATAGTCAGTAGAATACATAAAGCGTAGTGGGAGGAGGTCGGGAAGAGGAGAATGGAATTATTTCTGCAAAACCCATGTGATGGCAAGTGCTCTTTTTTCCTAAAATAATGAAAACAAACAGCAGCTTTTTTGTTCTTCTGACAGTTTGTGAATTAGGAGTACTTGTGGATAGGAGATACACATTAATTGGTATGACATGTTTTGGAAAATTAATGCGTTATGAAATGGTGACAGTTTTTTTTTTTTAAACCAGGTTAAAAGGACTTGTTATTTTTATATTTGTAAAAAAACAAACAAAAAAAACCCAAAAAACAAAACAAAACAACAAAAAAAAACAGTTCAGTGCATGTATTTGTGAGTATATAGGAATCGAAGTAGAGGGTTAAAAATGCTCTGTTTTCAGCCGCGAGAAAGAAATTAGCTGAGCTAATGATTATTTTTTAAACCACACACAGCCCTCTGCTTTACATCAGAATATAAAGTAAACTTGTATCTCTGTTGGAAAGCAGTGGCTCTCTGCAGTTCAGCCTAGTAGAAGCAAAGATACGCTACAAACCCTCCACTGAAACTTAGGCGAGCGTATCCTCCATCCTCAGAAACATTTGCGGTGACAAAAGAAAATTATGTAAGAAATGTGGTCTGGTATGTCTTCGAAAAAATATCCTCTTGTTCCGAATAAAATAGCTTTAGACTATTGTGTGCTAAACAATTAATGCTTTTTTAGACAAAACTTGCGTTGCTTGTTGGCTTTCATTTTTTAGAAAAACGCATTTGCACATGCTTGAAATAGCCTTTTAGGCTAAAGAATGTAACTCACCAGGAAAACATGACTAATTCAGCATATCGGATGCAAAAGCTCTGAGCTTAGAAGCAAGCTCTTCTCAAGGTTTGGAACGGAATGTATTTTCGAAATGGTGGGGAGGAGACATGAACCGAGAAGACTGAGATTTAGATACCAAATGTGGTTAATTTCATACAATCATTTGATACAAATCTATATCCCAAACTTACCAAGTTTCACAAACTTCTCACATTGCTAACTCCTCCCTGCGATTCCTGGAAGCATCCTCTCACAAGCCCCAGGAAGGGGATTCAGCTGGGCTCCTGTTTTCTCATAAAATCCTGGGCCACATCTCTGCCATATCTTCCCATGGGGCACCCCGTTCAGGACTCCGGGGTGCAGGGTCCAGTGCGTGTGAGGTCAGCACAGGCGTCGGGGCTTAGCAGAAAGGAGTTAATTTTACCTTTTTTGAATTTACCCTCCTTGCTGAGGCCTTAAACTTTATTTCTCATTTGTGCAGCGAGAATAATCCTGCCTCATTGTTATGATGGAAAGATCGGGTAAATGTGAAAGTGTTTTTTTGACAGTTTTCAGAATGTGATGTTGCTATGGTTAAGTGTGAATGCTATGTAGTGTGCCTGCCTCCGGCCAGGATCACGTTTCTTTCTCAGTAGTGCTCTGAGCGTGCTGGGGGGGCCTCGGGGCCTGCAAAGGAGGAGAGGGTCGTGTCTAAAATACCTGGCAACTTTTTACTCTCCTAAACACGCAGCCAAACAACCACCGGGCTTTAAGAGGGGTAAAGGCGCGTGTATTGAAAAATCTCCCATAGAACAATAAATTCCAGACATTTTTGATCACACATCGTATGTGTCAGATGTAAGCATGCTACCCTGTGGATTTGTTTACGCATCAGTTTCCTACATGAATATTAACAAGCCCATGTACAGATTTTACAGCATATCTCAAAGCCAAAAAAAAGGAAGATTAAATATTTAGAAACCTTTTTAACACCATAAAAAAATCTTTTGCCCTCATTAAGAATGATTACTTTTTGAGTGAGCAGGGTAATTCATTTGCGTATTTTGAAAATTTTGCTTTAACGCGGATCTCCCTCAAGCCTACCTCTAAGGTTCTTGCTGTATATTTTGATTCTTGGTCTTAACGGCTTTCATGGCTGAAAACTTGTGCCCAGAAAGACGTCTAAACCCCAGTAGAAGGTGCACATCACTGGCCATTTGGACTAAATCCCCACATCCCTTGTCTCCACACGGCCTACCAGCTTTAGTCGACCTGACACAGGTTTTCGTTGACTTCGGGATGTTAACTTTCCTTCTCCCTGAAATCTCCCAAAGTTATCGAGAGGTACGCTGTTTTTGAAGTTTGGACACAGCAACGCGAAACTCCCTGGCGAGATTTCTGATAGGCTACAATAGCCAACTTCCCAGTTTCTATGTGTGCTGATGCAAGAGTTTTCATAGGTGACACAGTCACATTGTTTTTGGCACCAAGGTCACAAAACAGCGGACACGTTTCCAGAAGTCCGTGTTTAGAATCTTCTCTTTCCAGAGCATGCGTGTCTCTTGAAAAGCAGTTATTTTCTCAACGCTGAGCCTCCCCTTTACTTTGAAAGGATGCTTAAAGTGTGCTTCTTTCTTTCTTTCTTTCTTTCTTTCTTTTTTTTTTTTAATTTAATTTTGAGACAGAGACAGAGCGTGAACGGGGGAGGGGCAGAGAGAGAGGGAGACACAGAATCGGAAGCAGGCTCCAGGCTCTGAGCCGTCAGCCCAGAGCCCGACACGGGGCTCGAACCCGCAGACCGCGAGATCGTGACCTGAGCCGAAGTCGGTCGCTTAACCGACTGAGCCACCCAGGCGCCCCTAAAGTGTGCTTATTTCTGAGCTGACAGGTTGCACACCAGCCACAGGCCCCTCTGATCCCTGCAGAGGTCCACACGTTCGGAAGAGTTGGCTTTTTGTAAAGGAAAAGCATGTGACTCATATCCCTTCTTAAAGTGCTTGGGCTCTGCTTCCTTCTCAACCACCATTACACAGTAGTTCTGGGAGTATATGGAGTGATGTAGCAAATTCCAGAAGCAGACACGTGTTAGAACCATCTTCACTTTGATGCAACTGTGAGGCGAAGTTTCCGGGCTGTGGAGTTTGTCTTCACATATTGCCCAGTGTCTTCTATGTCTGTGCTTAACAGCGTTTGCTGACAAAGGAATGAATGCATTTGAATGTGGTGCCATATTGGATTTCAAGCACGGGTGGCCATTTTTACCTTGGGAGGAACAAAAAGCCATACGTAGCGCCTATTCTGCTAGTCAGGGGACCTAGACAGGAGCTTCTTGGGGGGTCCTGGGCGGCCCAGTCGGTTGAGCATCCTACTTCGGCTCAGGTCATGATCTTGCAGTTCGTGGGTTCGAGTCCCGCGTCAGGCTCTGTGCTGACAGCTCAGGGCCTGGAGCCTGCTTCAGATTCTGGGTCTCCCTCTCTCCCTCTCCTCCCCCATTCGTGCTTGCTCTCTCTCTCTCTCTCTCTCTCAAAAATAAATAAATATTAATAATAAAAAAATTAAAAAACATCCTGGGGTGCCTGGGTGGCTCAGTCAGTTGAGCATCTGACTTCGGTTCAGGTCATGATCTTGCAGTTGGTGAGTTCAAACCCCATATCGGTCTCTATGCGGACAGCTCAGAGCCTGGAGCCTGCTTTGGCTTCTGTGTCTTCTCTCTGCCCGCCCGCCCCACTTGCGTGCACGCTCTCTCTCTCTCAAAAAATATTAAAAAAAAAAAATCTTAAAGAAGTGAGTTTCTGTACACTAATCGTTAAATTAGTAAAATATCAAAGAGTGCTAAATTTGGTAGTTTAGTATTACATGATGTGAAACATTAAAATAACTACAGATGTCTGTGTTCAGTTTGAGTGCTTAGTTTTTAAATGACTTACGAATTTCAGTTGCATGATGCTATCACCAGCTAATATCTCAAGATATCTTAGGGGAAGGGCATTTATATCAGTTAACCAGAAAGCAAGGGAGCCCACATTTTAAGTAGTGTTCTCAATAATTTCAGTTGTTTTTGAACCATTCTTGTCATATCCATTTAAATCATCAACGCTTGACCTCATAGTTTGGCCAACAGAGAAAATGCCCCGGGAGCTCCGTTTTCTGCTAGCCTTGCCATATTCTTGTTAACAGGTGCTCGTGTTTTTAGTATTAGCTTCGGTCGCTTCTTTTCAGGCATCTTTTTCAGCACGTGTCTGCTTTGTGAGGGTTAATTTAGCTTAGTTAAAACCAGACGGTATATTCTGTGAGTGCACTCAGCCGGGCACGTGTAAACTACAATCCGTTGTAATACACGAGACATGGACGAAGTTGTGATATACCCACTGCCGGCCCCTCCAAGTAGGGGTTCTTACTGTTTTTCTTCAAGTTGTCTCCCTTACAGCATATATGGAGTGATGTAGCAAATTCCAGAAGCTACATGTGACAGACATGTGGACTGAGGAGGTAAAATACACTTACAAAAGTTAGTTTTCGTTGACAAAAAAAATAAATAGAAATTCTCCCTTATCTTTGCTAGGAGCGTGCACTCTTTGTTGGGGAACATTGCCTTGTAGTTCTATGATATGCCCCTGGGTTAGAAGCCACAGGAGTGCTTTGGTTTTCCCTCCGTCATTGTTATGAAAATAACACGTGAGAAACTTCACCCCCACCCCATATCTCTAAACCCGCTTCCTGTAGCTTGTATGTTCCTCCTGTACGTTTCATATAAAATACACGAATGTAAAACCTTTCTCAAAAGCCTGCATGGGAGCGGGGCGCCTGGGTGGCTCAGTCGGTTGAGTGCCCAACGTCATGATCTCCCAGTTCGTGGATTCGAGCCCCGAGTCGGGGCTCTGTGCCGACAGCTCAGAGCCTGGAGCCTGCTTCGGATACTCTCTCTCTCTCTCTCTCTCTCTCTCTCTCTCTCCCTCCCTCCCTCCCTCTCTCTCTCTCTCCCTCCCTCCCTCCCTCTCTCTCTCCCTCCCTCCCTCCCTCCCTCTCTCCCCACCCCCTCCCCCGCCACTTGTGTGTGTGCCTGCGAATGCACGCAGTCTCTCTCAAAAACATGAAAAAAAAACCTGCATGGGAGCATAGTAAACACATCTTGCTTTTTTTGCACTTACAACTATTTCTTAAAGAACTTCCCATGTTAGCACACAGGTATACCTAATGATAATTAACCCTGGTATTTACTTCTATATTTCTAGGTAATATGCTTATCCTCTGTCTATGAATCTGTCAATTGTAGAATTTTCTGTTGACTTTCTGCCATGATAGATGAGGCTGTACCTCTCCTACGCCTTTTCTTTTTCCCCCTCTCACCCCTCTTTTTGGTTAAAATAATAACACAGCTTTTGGTTAAAGTGATAGTGTTTACCCTTCTGTGTCTCATTTGAGTATTTAGTAGAATGCTGAATTTGATAACTTAGTATTACGTGGTGTTAAATATCGCTGAAAAAGAGGTTTCTTTCAGTCCCTCTTTCGTGTTAGAGACCTTCCTCACGTGTCTGGTGGTTCACTGCTATCCATTCAAATTTAGGAATGAGACTAGGAAACAGATGGCCAGTTCTGGGTATGTGGGGTGGCGACGCTTGTTGGCCGGGAGGCTCTCAGGTGAACACGGTTAGGGCGTGTCTAGCCTTCCTCTCTTTGCCCACTGGTGGAGTTTTCTCTGGGGGCTTTCTCCAGAGAGGGAGCCTCCAGTGTCCCCGCAGGGAGTGGCCAAGCATGATCACAGCAGAGCAGAGGGTGGGGGCTGGGGTCCCGATGGTGAGAATGGAGATTTCCATTCGTCTTGGGCCCCAGCTCACCCTGCTCTGTGCCCGGCGTTCCCAACTCTGAAGCCTCTTGGGTACAGGTCTCTAAAGACGCAATCCCCTGTCTCCCCCAGGGTGCAACAGTGGCTGGCAACAGACAACACGCTTTCTGCTTCCTGAACTCCAGGCGTCAGACCCTCTGCATCCATGCGAGCTGAGCGGCCGGTGGCAGCTTTCTCTCCTCTCACATCAGTGAACAGTGCTCTATTTTCTGTCTTTTAAAACTTAGCTGAAATGTTCTCCTCGAGTGTTGTCTGCGGTCCAGTTTTCTTTTGTCATGGTTGTTTTTTCCATCTCTGACTTCCTTTATTATCATTTTAGCAGGGTTTCTGGAAGGGAAGGCGATAAAAATGCATGGTCAGTTCGTCACTTAAAACAGGGATCCAGGAAAGCTATAAAAACTTCATGATGGTAACCTTCCTCATATTGTTCTTGTCGTGGCAATAAAACAAGCTGATCCTCTGTTCTGTTCACGGAAAGAAAAACAAAAGTCCATTCCTGACAGAATCAGGAATTCAGTGCTTCCCTCCTGGAATCTTAATATAGGTTCCCAACTAGGAAGTTTCCTGAAGAAATCCTTTAAAAAAAAAAAAAAAAAAAAAAAAAACTGAACAGGGGCGCGCCTGGGTGGCTCAGTCAGTTAAGCGTCCGACTTCGGCTCAGGTCAGGATCTCACGGTTCGCGAGTTCGAGCCCCACATCGGGCTCTGTGCTGACAGCTTGGAGCCCGGAGGCAGCTTCAGATTCTGTGTCTCCTTCCCTCTCTGCCCCTCCTCCTGCTCACACTCTGTCTCTCTCTCTCTCAAAAATAAATAAACATTAAAAAAAGAAAAGATTCCTGGGTCCAGGAATTCAAATGATGTCATCTCCACATGGCTCTTGTCTCTGATCCCACCTTTCCTGGCTGTCAACCATGCGACCTTCTGGAGACGGGATGAAGACATGGTCACTGGCAACTGCAGGTGTACAAGTTCAGTTTAGCATCCCTTCCATGTCTTTGTGCCCATTTCAGTGAAGGACCAAGATCATACAGTGTCGTTGATTATTCATATCGGAGCCGTGAGCTTCTCTTCCTACCTTTGTCCCTGTCTGCCTGCACCCGTATAAGTAAAACACTCCATGAGGTCATCCGTTTCCTCTAGGAATTAAGAAACCCCCTATGGAAAGCTGGTTTGCAATTCACTTTTATTTGTGGGACTGCCTCCCATGCAGACATCAGAGCCCAGCGGTGGCTGAAACCCTAGAATGAGTGAGGTCATCTAGTGATGTCTTTAGGGTGCGGTGGGACCTGTGCCCTGCCAGCGGGTGCGTCCCCGCTGGTCCTCACGCCAGATGATGCCAGGCAAGATGCCAGACCTTGCTGTTTTTTCAAAGACGCCAGAAATCCAAATCGGTACGTAGAATTTTCGCAAGCCTGAAAAAACAAATTGGTAATTAATTCAAGCATTTTCTAAATCCCTCTCTGGGCCAAACTGCACATCGTTTGCAATCCCTTGCCTCCTCGAACTCATTTTTTAAGGTATCAAACGGGATCGAGAGAGCTGGAGCAATTGGCTCAAGGTTAGGTGGCGAGGGAGTGGCATCACAGACCTCTTGACTCCAAGCCCGAGTCCTTTTGAACAGACCACGTTCCCACTGCAGGGTCTCGTTTTCGTTGGCAACATTTTTCTTGCAGGTTTTAAAGCCAGTGCCCCTTCTGCAAAAAGCCTGTAAAATTTTGGCCTTCATTCAATAGTTTCATGTCGGATTCAGTGGTTCACGAGAGGTAAAATTTTAGCATGACTTCATTCTTTTGGATGAGGCTGGAGTCGGGCCAGCCGGCAAGGAACACCCGGCAGAAGTCTGAGCTCGCAGATACCGAGTTGACAGACGGTAGATGGTTGTGCCTGTGTTATAAATTAAGATTCTAACCAAGAGTTTAAATATTTCTGATGACATTTTCATTTTAGTCAAGTAGCCGTTTATCAAAAGATTGACTTAACGATCCTTGTGCGACAGGAAAAAAATGCCTGTAAGTGTATTACTTTGGGCTTTGGAGTTTATAGCTGTTGGGATGTGACAGACCTTTGTGCTTTGATTTGTCTCTACTCAGCTTTGCTATCGGAGCGGTTTTATCGGGCTCATCCACATAAAGCATTTATTTGTCTAGACGTTTGAAGATAGCTCCCATTTCAAAAGCAGGCTTTAATTAAAATACGCTTGCATTTTTTATTTTGTCCTCTCTGCAAATACAAAGATATTAACTTTTAAAAAATAGTTTTTAATGAATAGTGACGGAGCAGCTGTGGAAAATTGACCTCTTGCCTCAAGACAAATAAAAATACACTTCGCAAACATTTGCAGCTGCCTGTTTTTTTCCTACGTCTGTAATTGACTCTAATTTGCTCTGCCTGCCCCTCTGAACCCTCTGGACTTCCTGTTCCGTTTGCAGTCTGAGTTATAATGAGAGCCACACCATTCCCAGCGAGGGCTACATCCTTGAGTCATATTGAGACAGTTTTTAACATTCTTAATTATTTCAAGCTATATTTGTTACAAGATTTATATAAAATTATTTCCAACTGAGAGCTGGTGCTCAAGTAAATGGGTATTTTTTTTTTTTAAGATTTTATTTCTAAGGGATCTCTACACCCCCAAGCAGGGCTCAAACTCATAACCCCGAGACCAAGAGTTGCACGCTCTACTGACTGAGCCAGCCAGGTGCCCCGTGACTGGATATTTTTCTAATGGGAAATAAGACATTACAAATTAGTAAAAATCAGATTAAAAAAAATCGTAGGCAATCTCCCCTCCATCCCCGTCCCCCAAATTTACTAAGAAAATCGGTAAAAGAAAGGGAAAATGGTGCCTTTATGATATTTTTTTATTCTAAGGACATTCTGATTGCTATCTCAGTCATAAAATAAGATATATATTTGGTATATATATTGGATATATTTGATATATATTTGGTATATATATTTGGTATATAAACTGCTGGTGAGATCCCCATTTTACAAACTAATAAATGTAACAAGTTTTTAGAAGCCAACTCCCAGGCATTTGGAAGGGGCCCAACATAGGTATTAACACCTAATTGGGGCAATTGTATGTCAACCAGACAGCCTGTCTAATCTGCTAAAGTTTATTGTTACAACTCTCAAAGCTGGGTCCCTCTTCCCTGTTCCTTGTCAAGATCCCCACCCTCCCCAGAAGCGGAGACCGCAGACTGCCCTGGGGAAGAGCTTGGGGAGGGAAGTACAGTCTTGATGACCTTTCACACTGCAGAAAATGTTTTCTTAGAAGCTCGCCTGAGGTCATTTTGTATACCTTGGGGGGCGGGGGGGGGGGGGGGGGGAGAACCGGTGAAGGTTCTGATTCACGTTTAAATGACCCTGCTGTTTGTGGAACCAAGAGAGACTGAAGGCATCAGAAGTCCAGCTGTGATTTGTTCCAGTATCTCTGCGAACACCTTCGACTGTTACCTCCTGGAAGTAGGAATTTTAGTTTTCTACTCCTTCACTTCCAAAAGCCAATGAACCCTAGGGCGGAAATGTTCAAAGTGAATTATTTGGTGGGAAGGATCTTTCTATGCTTATTAACCAGAGAGTCTCAAAGGAATTGTGTGTGTGTGTGTGTGTGTGTGATGAGTCCACTAAGTGGATAGTATCTATTTTGAGATACTGTCATGAAGGGATATATGGAGGGGAAGAGGACATTTTTGACATTAATGGCGAACTTGGACCGCTTTTGTAATTGTAAAGTCAGAATCCTTTTGTAGACCAGAAGCAATTGAGAAATTTGTAAAGTCTAGGGAATCTGATTTGACATATTTATTAATCGATTTCCCTAAGAAATTAATTAAAGTTAAAATAGTATCCCAAACAACAGTCGTGTCAAGCTCTGCATCAGGTTCTTTTTCCCATTGGGTCCTTACTGATCTTGAGTCTTACTCAGGTTTATCACCCTGCAGCTTACTCACTTTATTTTTATTACCAAATTGTATTTTTAAATGTGCACTCATATTTAGGTGGTCGGAAGGTTGTGTGAGAGGTTAAGAAAGCCCACTTCAATATGTATCTTGAGATTTAAAAAAAAATTTTTTTTTAAATATTTATTTATTTTTGAGAGAGATCGAGCAAGAGAGGGGAAGGGGCAGAGACAGAGGAAGACACAGAATCTGAAGGAGGCTCCAGGCTCTGAGCCGTCAGCACAGAGCCCGACGTGGGGCTCGAACCCACAAACCGTGAGATCATGACCTGAGCTGAAGTTGGATGCTTACCCAACTGAGCCCCCCAGGTGTCCCTGGAGATTTTTTGAAGAGGGATATATGAAATGGCCTTTTAAGGTAATTCTCACTCGTGGGGTGCCTGGGTGGCTCAGTCTGTCAGGCGTCCGACTCTTGATTTCAGCTCAAGTCATGATCTCACGGTTTCGTGAGTGCGAGCCCCACGTCTGTGCTAACAGTGCAGAGCCTGCTTGGGATTCTCTCTCTCCCTCTCTGTCTACCCCTCCCCTACTCACTCTGTCTCTCTCAAAACAAATAAATAGACTTTAAAAAAAGGAGAGAATTCTCACTCTTGGCATCCCATCTGGCCCCAATCCTAGATGGGTGCACTGCTCTGAAAACAGCTCCCACCCACCACCTATGCCTGTAGATTCGGCTACCCTCTGTTCCATCTCAATATGGCATAATTTTTAGTGACTGTCTATCCTAATCAGATTAAATATCTCTGTATCTCCACGTGAGAGGTGCTCTTTGGCGGGGGTGTCTTTCTGTGTGTGTATTCTTGACTGAGTGAAAACCGATTATTAAACAAATGTGCTTGAGTAAGTAATTGCTTTGGAAATCAACTGTGTGTCCTTCCGTTTATAATTTGTTGTCATTTGGGGAGGTTTGAGGAATTTTTTTACTTTCCCTTTTTTGAAGTGACAAGTATTGTCCGATAGCTTTTCAGCGATACCGGTCTTTCCAAATTTAGAGTGCACGTACTGAAACCGTAGCTGATATAATTGTAGCAGACCGTGGGGCATATTCAATTAAATATACGTTTAATAATTCATTCTCAATATGCATGTAGTTATTCCCCTTTTTAAAAAAAATAAGGAATCTTTTAGAAATTTTGGACACAGTGGAAGACTTAAATTTCAGGTGAACCGTTTTTCTTAAGTAAGCCCTACACCCAGCGGACATCTTAGGAAGTTGCTGTGGGTCTGACCTCATAGGCAGTCAGGTGCTCCAAAGGATCTTAGGGTCAGCCCGTTCCCACTGCCTGAATTTTATATTTGAGGTAACTCAAGTGAGTTGCCTGAGCAGGCCGGGTTAGTTTACCTCGTCTCACTAACCCTCAGTTTCTTTATCTGGAAAGAGGGGGTAACGATAGTATCTACTTCACTCTTTTGCACAGATCAGATAAGATACTGTACCTGAAGAGCTTAATGTGATGCTTTGTGGGTGTCCCCTAAGTATTAGCAAGGTCAATACCAGGTATTAAAGCGAGGGAGGCAAAGGTGAGCCTCGACCTCGAAGCTCTCCCCATCCTCTTCCTTCACCACTCCCCTCTACACATGTTCTCTCTGCTCTCCCCCACCCTTGACTTATATGTGGACACTTTGTCCTAAACCTTGGTACTAACCCTCCCTGCATCCCTTTGCCCTGGTTTCTATGGTTTTTGTTGAAGCTGACAACAAAACTTCTTTATTTGTTGTCCTTTTTTAAAGTTTGTTGATTTATTTTGAGAGAGAGGATGCATGAGCAGGGGAGGGGCAGGGGGAGAGAGAGAGGGAAAGAGAGAGAGAGAATCCAAAGCAGGCTCTGTGCTGTCAGCACGTAGCCCGATGCAGGGCTCAATCTCACGAATTGTGAGATCTTGACCTGAGCTGAAATCAGGAGTCAGATGCTGAACCAACTGAGCCACCCAGGCACCCCTATTTGATGTCTTATGTCGGACCCCCGCATTGTCCATATTGACGCCCAATGGCCAAGTGGAAAAGCAGAGCTTGTCCAAACCTGTCTGTTTTGGGGGTGACTGTGTGGCATAAATGGAAATGAGGCCCTTCCCAGGGCCCTGGGGGATGCATCCTATAGCTTGGCTGCATGGGGGCATTTACAATACTTTTATGCTGTTGAGCTTTATAGGACCATGAATATGACTGTCAGTACACATAGAAAATGAAAAAATATTTGCTGAAGTGGTTGGACAACTATGAAGTACAAATAAAACCTTTGCGAGCATAATTTGTTCTGGAAACATGCTTATAATCCAAAGCACCTGTATATCAAAGCAAATTTCCCCATAGGAAATAATGGAAACTCGGATGATTCGTTCCACAACCCAAAAATATTCACATAAAAATGGTTACAATACTGTAATATAATACGAGATAATAAAATACAAAATATAAAGAAAAACAAACAAATTGACCCACACTTACCTTTGAAAACCATTGTGGCTGGTGTGGGGGAGACAAGAGAGAGTTATTGTGTAGGACCACTTTCACTGTCGCTTACGGAATCACCGCCATCTATTGGCTCAATAGAATCTTCTTCTGCATGGGGGCCATTGTATATGCTCACACAGATGTTGACTACAGTACTAATAAACTTGCAATATACCGTATTTAATGTAACTGGCAATAAGGTGGCAGAGGAAAGGGTCTATATCTGCAGGCAGCCTGACCTACAATGAAGCCAAGCATTCCTAAGCTTCCTCTTGTATGAAAAGCAAAGGACTGTCCATAGGTGCTTTAGAGTGACAAAAAAAACACACAAGTGCCATTTGTGGGCACCTTCCGACGTTCTGAAAAATCACTGATTTCTGTGAAACACCACGGCCTGAGACTGAGCATCAGAGCATGGGAGACGATCACCCACAATCCCGCAGTGTGAGAGAGAGAAAGAAGAGCCATTGGCTCAGTTATGATCACGTGGCATTCGGTGTCATGTCACAAACTACTCCTCTTGCAAGACATCGTTCACTTATCCGGTTAAAATTGATTAGAAATGGTTGCTCGTCTTGCGGAACACTCGCAGAACGCGTGACTCACCACCCAGGGTTTTACTGCACTTCGCAAGTATAACGTATGAGCGCATTTCTGTTGTGAGAGTTTATTGAGTATTTGCAATCCGAGGAACTTGAAATGTGGCCTTAATAAGATAGCTAGTGCTTTCAATGTACTGTTTAGTTAACCCAATAAAATTTTCGTCAGCTCCAAAACCACTGTTATCTCCATAAAGTTAAAACTATTTGGATTTCATAATGTATGCTTAATTTTATTGCGGGGGGGGGGGGGGTGGTGTCATTCCTTCCTTCAACGTAGTTAACACAATTGTTTTATTTCCTTTCATGGATATTACATAGCGTATGTCAATTATAGCTATGTATCTGTGTCCCCTAGGTAAGTGTCTAGAAAAGAGAAAAATGTGCAAATGCTTTGTTAAATACGAATAATAGCAGACGTAAACTAATGGTGATGATAATCATTGCTACCTTCGTTACCAGTTTCGCGATGGGCCACGTGGAATGGTTGGGGCAGATAGAATGCCAAACTGGTAAAGTTTTCTCCCACGAAAGGCTTTGAAACCCAAGAATTTTGTCCTGAAATCTGAGCATTAGCAACCCAAAGCTCTGTGTGGAACATAGAAATTAACAAACGGGATTAACTTAACCTTATTCAAGATAACAGCTCATTGTCATTACCTCCATGAGCTCAAGAATGTGAACTAGAAACAAGGATATATTTTGATTTGTGTGCTGTCAGACTAAAGGAGAACTTATCCAGGAAGTTAAATAGCCTTTCAGTTACTGGGCAGCCCTATAATTAAATACATGTTGATGAAAACGATGAATTTTGTGTATGGGTGAGCCCATGTGGCAACAAAATGTGCTTCTAGAAGAAGATAATATAGGGGCTCATGGGCACACTATTGAAGAAACATTGTTTACTAATTAAAAGCTTTTAAATGGTAGGTCCTCGGGTTTGTGAAGCGTTTGTTCACAGGTCATGAAATCTAGCTACTCGTAATCTGACCGAGTGGTTTGTGGGGAGAGAACTTCTGGGGAAAAGAGAAACCCAAAGGAAATGTGAAGCTATTGTGAATGAAAGATAAAATGCTCGTAAAGTAGCTGTCTGATATAACCCAGAATCGGGCTGCTACGCGATTATAAAGGGATAGATATACCAGGATACGTTGTAATCTGCAAAACAAGAGACTTGCTAGGATCTCTAAGATTCTCTTTTAATTTCCTCATCTTTTGGGTATATGTAAACCAAGGAGTGAGCGTAATCACGTTTCATTTCTTACCTCTTTTCTGCTCTAATAATGAAGGTGCAACATTCCCCACATCCTGGCGTGCTCTGATCTGTGAAGCTGGGATTTGTAGCAAGAAGTAAAAGTATGCATTTTCCAGACATTTAAATGAAACACTAGTCACATCTCCTCGTCCGGCTAGGGCCACATCGAGCTTCCCTCCCTCCCAGGAGCTGTCAGCACCTGCTCTCAGTGCCTGTGGCACTTACTTTCTAGACCGCAATATTTCTTCTCTGCTGCTTTGTATTTCACTGTGTGTGCGTGCTGCCCGTGACCCATGTCAACCGTCGTGGAAAACTCTGGTCAGAGAGCATTTTGTACCGACTTCCCATGTCCAAATGATTATCCTGGAACTCCATTGCTCTTTATGTCACACTCGACTAACCAAAACCTTGAACCTGAAGGACCCCAGCCGTCCTCCGCCTCTGCACCCGCACCCTGAGGCCGAGCTCTGCCCGGGATGTCACCCCACGAGTTCGTTTGGTTCCCTGTAACTTAACCATCACAGACCACAGATGGACTCCCAGCTCTGCCCGGAAGCCCAGCCCCATTTCCCTCTTCAGACTCCTTCTCCCGCGTTCTGTGGCCCGTCTTTCAAGTTCTCGGTGTTCTCTCCAGGCCTCTGAATCCACCTCCCACGCCCCCCGCCCCCCACCCCGGCCTGCCTCTCGCACAGTCGATGGCCACGGCTCCTCCTTCCCGCGGAGGTTTGCCAGTGGACGGGAACTGCTGTCTTCCCTCAGACTCAGCCAGTTCCACACAACCCCTTCCTTTTCCCCCTCCTGGTGGAGGAGCCACCTCCCCACCTCCCTTTCCTTCATGCCCGCCCTGGATCCCCCAGCCCAACTCCCACCGCGAGGTGACAGCGCGCTTCCCTTTCTCCTTTGCAGGCTCATCCGCCTGTCCATGCCGTTAACCATTGATGACTGCACTCAAGGCTGCTTTTAGGCCCTCCTGCCCTCGCTCGCTGCTCTCCAGCTTCCTTCCTTTACTCCCGAGGAAGAACTCCTGTCTCATATACAGATAATGCGTATTTTTATCTCCCGCCCCTGCCTCCCCTGGGAACTTCAGGGCCGCGTGGCCACCTGCCCACCTTGACGTCAACATTGAAGACATCTGAAGAGCACATCAGATTTAACAAGTCCCAAACTGAACTCTCCTCCTAAAATGCTCTCGGTAAATGGAATCGCGGTCTTTCCACTCACTCAAGTCCATGTCTTTGCCATTTCAGTGTCAGCGGAATCTACTTACTTTGTGTCTGCTGCCTCCCCGCTTCGCCCGGCTTCTGGCCTCTCCTCGAGTTCCACAGTAGCCTCTTACAGCCCTTGTCTGCGTGCGGTTCAGCCCCATCCTGTCACGTGCCCTCTTGACTTCTGCCTTCCTCACACGTTAACCTTTTATTTCTCCAGTTAGCTGTGCCCTCCTCCCGCCACAGGGCCTTTGCGCCTGTGACCCTACTTTCTGGAACCCTCCCACCTGCCTTCTGCTCAAGTCGAGCTCCTTCCATCATTCCTGCCCCCGTCTATGCTTTGTCATGCTTGCTCCCAGCCTGATGTCCTTCCCTCTCCCGACACTTGTCATTGTTTGAATTTTACACGTGTGCACTTTTTCTATCGATGCGCGAGCCCCTCTGGACTGTACGCACCGCGAGGGTGAGCGCGGTGTTTATGCAGCGCTCAGCCCGGAGCAGACACTCACGGCTGGCACTGCTTGCTTTCTTTCTAAAGCAGATACTGTTGCCAGTTCTGACCCCAACAGCCTGAGGCGTCCGAATGCAGGGATTTGGTTGTTCCTGCTTCCAAATCCGGTTTCGCTTTTTCAGTAACCACGCAGAACCTAGCTTGTGATACGAATCTTACTATCATGTTCCCTCCAGCTTTTTTCTGTATAACTTGGGGAACGCGATGTGAAGTGATTGCTTCTCACCTTGCCCTTTGCCGCCCTGTAGACGTCCTGTTTTTACGGACACTCTTTGGTTTGCACAAGATACCGAAAAACCGATTTATCATCCAGCTTTGTTCTAATTGTGCTCCTCACCAGACTTGGTTTTCGGTTCTGATTCTCTTGTTTCCAAACTTTGGTATTCCAGTGCTGATATAAAGATGCACGTTTTAAAATTTTTCACAGATATACTGAGAATTGTTTTCTATTTAAGAGACTTGAGTGACATGAGTAGGAAAGAATGCATGATTTAAAATTAGTCTAGTGTTTTTGTTAAGTGGCAGTTTCGTACATGGACCGTAACATGGAGCTTCTAGTCATATAGTATACAGTAGGCTGAAAGTGATTTCTGATTAAGTTACTGAAATACTTTGGAAGGAACGGAATGGTAATTTGGCCTTGCACAATGCGTTTGATACAGAGTTCTATCAAGAAAACTATCTGGATAGAACATCCATGTATGCAGGTTAAAGATTAACGGGTGGTTGTAATGAAGCTTGTTTGGGATGAATATAAAGTGCTTGTAAATTATAATCCACTACAGTGAATCTTGAGGGATTATTCTGATGATTTCATTCTAGAATTAGATTATATCATTTGCCGTTTTAAACATCTGCTGCCGTATTTTATATCTGTACTTCCCAAACTCTGCCAAGGTGCCCTGGGGCACTGCAGCAAATTTCCCAGGAGTGCCAGGGATATTTGAGAATTTCCAGAGGAATGTGGTAGATACTCAGCATCTGTGAGATACCATGCAAACGACTAGCTCGAGGGAGTCCACGATTTCAGCTCAGATTATGCTACATTCCTTTCAAGGACATGGTATCTTTGGGAAGCTGGCTGCCCAGCAAGTGTGTTTAAAAAAAAAAAAAAAGGCAGTGGATCAGGAAATGCGGGTGGGGGTTTCTAATCTGATCGTAATAAGGTTTGAGAATCCGCAGTGCATAACATTTTATATATGTACATTGTAAGTAGCCTGATAGTTTGCGTGTATGTTTTCCATTTTGTCGTTATTAAAAAATTGTTAAAGCACCCAGTTTTTACAACAGGCATTTCTTTAACATGATTCAAAAAGCAAAAAGCATGAGAAGGAACGCAGAATTCTCCCCCCACCTTGGATGATGGCAAATCTGTCCCCTTAATTGCTCAGGCCAAGGCCTTGGCCTCAGTCTTGGCTTCTTTCTTACCCCCCACATTCAGAACTTCAGGAAATGACGTTGGCTCCACTTTCGAAAAATACCCCCTTTCCTACCTACACTGCTGTCACTGGTCTCCCTGTCGCATACTTGTGCCCACCCTCACCCCTCCAGTAATCTTTTTAAACCCCGAGTTAAGTAATGTGGACACTCTACCACTCAGAACCCTGCAACAGCTCCCATATCTTTGGCAGTGAAAGCCAGTCTTTCCAGTGATCTCAGCCCTTCCTGTTTCTCTTCTCAAGTAATCTCCAGCCACAGGGGTCTCCATGTCCCAAGCATATCAGGCATGCCCTGCCCCAGGGCCTTTGCACTGGAATGCTAAACCCCTTTTCTCTCCAAACCTTGGTCTACTCCAACCCTCCCTATTTAAAATACTTCGGGGACCCCCACACATACACTGATGGGCGTTCCCTAGCCCTTTCTTCCCGCTCTTTTTCTTTTTTTTTTTCCATAGTCCTCTAACATAGTAGATAATTTATGTTACTAAGTTTATGTTTTATTTACCGACTCTTCCCACTCAGATGTAAGCTTCAGGAGGGCAGGCATCTTAATCTGTTTTCAATAACATATCCCAAGCACCCGGAAGAGCATATATTGAATGAGTGTTGTTTAATATGTTGTTTAAAAAAATCTCTATCTTTCTTAGTTCTTTTGGCTTTTTGAACTATCAGTAAAGCATGTTCAAATCTTTCTCGATAATAAGGGGTTGCCCATTTTCCCTGAGGTCCTAACAATTTTTGCTGTATAATTCCAGACTAATGAGGTACTTACAACATGAATCCTAGCTTCCTGGCTAATTGAGCCTTTTATCATTATGTACAGGCCTTCTTTACCCTTAATAATGCTTTTGTCTTAAAGTTATTAGTTTACCCGATGTTAGTAAAGGTAAGCTAGCTTTTCAGTAATTTTCGGTACTATTTAATATGGTTTTTCTGTTCCTTTCAACCTTTTTGAGTTATGCCTTAGGTGTTTCTCTTGCACATAGCCTGTAGTCTTTAATTCATTTTGACAGTATTTTTAATTGTTTGTCCACTCATGCTTATTGGGATTATGTGTCTATCCAGCCTTGTTCATCACTTACTTTCTATTTGTCCCATTTTTGCAGTGCTTACTTTTTCCTCTTCTTTTAAAAAAGAAAAAAAAAATTGTTAACGTTTATTCATTTTTTGAGAGACAGAGTAGTGCAACCGGGGGAGGGGCAGAGAGAGAGAGAGAGAGAGGACACACCGAAGCAGGCTCCAGGTTCTGAACCGACAGCACAGAGCCCGACATGGGGCTCGAACTCACGAACCGCGAGATCATGACCTGAGCTTAAGTCGGACGCTTAACTGACTGAGCCCAGACGCCAGTATTTTTTCCTCTTTTTAAAAATAATGAGTTTTATTTCTTTTCGCACTGTGTCCACCCCCCTCTCCCCCTCCCCCACTAGTTTGGAAGCTATATACTCTGTTTCTCTACTTTAAATGTTACGATACTTAAAGTTGCCTCACTCTCCTGAACAATACAACAGGCCCCCGTCACTTTGCTTCCCAAGTTACCTGCTGTTGTTACTAAGTGTTTATTTTGATCCCGAGAACTAAGCGTTATTACTTTATATAGGTGATACTTACTTGTATTTGTCTTCATATTTACAAATTTATTTGCTTACTAATTGTTTTTGTATCTCATACCTTCCGCACACAACATTTACTTCCTTTCTGAATTATATCCTTAGAGGCTAAATAATATGCTTCTAAGACTTACAAGTTCCCTTAGTGAGGTCCTTTGTCAGTAAGTTCTCGGGTGTTGTTTCTATGAAAAAGCCTTTATTTTGCTCTTTTTTTCTTTTTGGAAGACAGTTTTAGTGGATATCCCACATACGTTTTTTCAATACTACAGGGCAGTGAATTCTGACACTGCCTCTCCGGGGACAGCATCAGACCCCGCGGGTTAAGGGCTCAGTCCCACAGACTGCCCTTGCTTCAGATGTCCCAGGCTGTCACCTGTGCTTCTCGCCTACTGGCTGTAAATCGGACGTGCCCTGACCCCCTCCTCAGGTTTGATTAATTTGCTAGAGCGGCTCATGTAAAAAACATGTATGCACATTTACCAGGTTACTATGAAGGATGTGATAAAAGATCCAGATAAACAGCCAGGCAAACAGGTACATAGGCGGAGGCCCAGAAGGTTCCCGAGCGCTGGGGCTTCTGTCCCCATGAGCCTGGGATGTGCTGCCACATCCAGGCACGTGGATGTGTTCACCGCCCCCAGAAGCCCAGCACTTCTTGTTCAAGAGTTTTAATGGAACTTAATCTCTAGCAACTCCCTTCCCCTTCTCAGAGGTCAGTGAGCGGGGCTGAAAGTTCCAAAGTTGTTCTTACTTGGCCTTTCTGGTGACCGGCCCCATCCTCTCTGGCTCTCTAGGGGCCTCACCCAGAGTCACCTCGTTAGCATGAATTCAGGCGTGCTCAAACAGGGTGCCTGATGAGTGGCAAAAGGTAATCCTATCACTCTGGAAATTCCAGGGGTTTTAGATTTGTGCCAGGAACCCCGATAATAGCCCAAATATATATTATACCGCAGCATACAGTTTTATGTACACAGTATTTTTCACTTTGAAGGTAGACCACCGTCTTCGGGGCTTTCCAGCTTTGCTGTTGAGAAGTCAGCCGTCAGTCTGGTTGTCGTTCCTTCATTGTGTTCTGTCCTTTCCCTCTGGCCAATTTTCTTCTCTCTGCTCTTGGTATCTTCAGCTTAACTACACTGTGTCTAAGAGCGGACTTCTTCTTAGACTATTTTGTGTACACGGGGTATTATGTATCCATAGTTGCATAACTTCCATCAGTTGTGAAAACATTTTCAACTTTATTATTTCAAACACTGTCTCTTCCCCCATACTCTCTGTTCCTTTCCTCTAAGATTTCACTTACTCTCCCTTCAAACCCCCTGCCGTAAGCATTTTTTTCTTCCTTAACCCATTCCTTTTTATATATTGCATTTTCATTCTTTGTGGTGTTCTGGGGAACTCCCTCAGACCTACCCTCCAGTCCACCAGTTACCCAGTGTGCTTCCAGGGCCCTGGGTTCGGGGCCTTCTGTTCTGATTCCAATTCATCGGTTATAATTTTTTTTTTGTTTTTTTTCCTGACTGACATCCCAGTTAGTTAGTATATAGTGCAACAGTGATTTCAGGAGTAGAGTCCTTCGTGCCCCTATAATTTTCATTTTGTAAAAGTTTTATTGGATCCCTTTTCAACCTGATTGGTCATTTTGAAAGTCCCATAGTTTACTCATTTTTGCCAGCCTGTCATTTTCTTCTTCATACATTTTACACATGGCTTTCGTTTCCTTTTCTGTATCTGGTCATTCTAACAGCTGAAGCCTTGAGAATAATTTTGGTTTCTGCAGAATCCCACTCTGCTTCTGTCTGTGAGCTCGTGCTCCGCGGGGCTCCTGGAGGCCTGTGGCGGGGATGCTGTCCCCCAGGCGCCATCCCCCAGACGCCATTTGCAAGTATTTCCCTCAGGTGATGAGGCTACTTGTGCTTCCTTCAAAGGTGCTTGTTTAATGTCGAAGTGTGCGGTTGAGCTCCCCAGCTTTCCTGTGGCCCAACTAAGTGTCGAAATTGACACCTGTCTTCAGGGAAACCCATCCGTTCATGCTTGCTTGGTAGTCCTCTCATTCCCAACGGATTAAACTCCTGTTAGGAGAAGGAAGGCATCTTGCAGATGTTCCTCTCCATTCTGTGATCCCAGCCATGTGTTAACCACTCTGCTTTATCAAAGAGCTCAGTTTTTCCCCTTTGTTCCGTTTTGTTTTTGTAACTGAGAACCCTTCTGAGGCTCTTCCACTTACTGGAGGTGTAAATCTTCTGAGGGGCTTTCATTAGTAGCAACAAGGGACGTACAGCTCGGGAACCAAGATAGAAAAATAATTTACCAAGAGAAAGTCCACCCTTTCCCAAGTTATGTGTCAGAGCTGCCCCTGCCATTCGCTGGAACTTAGAACTTGATCCAACCCTTTGTCGTCTGCAACCGCGTCTTTATTTTTATTCTTGACGCCTTTGAAACCCATTAGCCCTGGGGCCCTATGTCTCTTTCCCTTCTTTCACGAAGGTTCTTCTTTTGGTACATTGATGCCCTGCCCCAATACTCAGTTCCTGTAAGAAAGGTAAAGATCACACGGATGACAGTGTTGGTTTTTTGGGTACCCAAATGTGTAAAGAAATAGTCCTGTTCATTAATTCAACAGAGATTTATGTCAGAAATTAAAAAGCCCTCTTTGTCAGATAGCATTCTCTTTGCAGGGAGAAGTTGGCTTAGACATGCAATCCGAGAAGCTCTGGGCTGAGGCTCTGGAGAGGAGGTGGGGAAATACATGGGAGAAGCAGGGCCAGGTGGCCACGAGGGCTCACCTTCCAGAATTCCTCCCTCGTCGCTGCCACCCGGTGGGGGGGGGGCACCCACACCCAGCAGCAGAAGGGGAGACAAGCAGTCGGAGCCGGATGTGAGGTGGGGGGGGGGGGTAGTGAAGCCTGCAGAGGGAGTGAGGAGGGCAGCAAGAGAGATGATCTGGGATAGGAGGAGGAGGAGGAGGGTGGGGGGTGGGGGGTGCTCGTGTCCACCAGGGTTTTTTCCCCAAGATGTGTGTTCAAGTGCAGCACTTCCCGCGGAGAGATTTCTAACCTGTGTCATTTTGCTCTGTGTCTTTCTAGATCAATGAACTGAGCCATGTTCAAATCCCTGTTATGCTGATGCCAGATGACTTCAAAGCCTATTCAAAGATAAAGGTGGACAATCACCTTTTTAACAAGTAAGTACAAGTACGGCCGTTTATAAGACTGGCACGGCTGCCAGGAGCATGAGTTTTGTGAATTTCTGTAATTGCATTAGTTTTCAATGGGTGGGAGTAAAGTTTTGCTGATGAAGTTAATCCTGTGATAAACATAACCATCTGTCATTTTCAGAAAAGCAACGGCAGGCCCTCTTGGGTAATATCCTTTTGCCATATGGCATATTGTTCTCTATGAATATCTTCTACGTTAAAAGTGATATTCTCATTACAATTGAAATGTTTGAAGCTGTAAATTGCTTGGGATTTTTAGCAGCTGTGGACCTGAGCGGTCTTGGGACAAAACTCTAATAATGCTGACCTTATGAGCAGAAATAACTACTTCATAGAACAATAAAGAATTAAGGGACATTTTTCTAAAACATGATTGGATGCCATGTTGGGCAGTGAGAGTATTTCTCCTTCATTTGGCTGTCATTTTGGATGTCAGTATGGAGCACCTCTTATGTATTAGCTGTCCACTGAGAGGAGGGATGAGGAAGTGGAAGACGTGGCCCTGCCCTCAGGGGGCTGTCAGGCAGGTGCTTGAAATCTGACACATACACAAATTACCGCATAATTCAGTGTGCAAAGTACGACTATAGAGGTGTGTATGTATCTACGGGTGCACAGAGGAGGAAGCAATTCCGAGTGAGTGGGAGGAGCCTTACAGAAATCTCTCCCGCATGAGGATCAATTATGAAATTTCTTCATGTGGCCATTGTTCTGATGTGAAGCTGATGTGTTAATTCTTCAAACTGTTTAGAAGTTGACCTTTTGAAGGGATTTTCTTCTACGTGAATTTATTTATTTATTTATTTATTTATTTATTTATTTATTTATTTATTTATTTAAAGTTTATTGATTGGGGGGGGGGGGGCGGAGAGAGAGAATCCCAAGCAGGCTCCGCGCCGATAGCGTGGAGCCCGACACGGGACTCAAACTCACAAGCCGTGAGATCACGGCCTGAGCTGAAATCAAGAGTCGGACGCGACCCAGGGTGCCCCTTTTCTGTGTGCATTTGGAGTGTGGTTATTTGTGGATAGCATCAGCTGGGTCGTTGGAGGAGTGAGAGATAGTGTTGTTTTGCGAACTCGAATCAGCAAGTACCTGAGGACGAATGTGGGGAGCGCGTCTGTGGCTCGCTCCGCTGCCCACCCCGGGCTCCCCAAGTTCTTTGCTTTTCCTTCACCGTTTCCGTCTGTGTGGCCCCTTCTCTTTCCACCTCTTCTTTGGAAAGTGGCCGCGAGGAGTGGCTGGGATTAGAAAGGTCGTCTAGTCTCAGTGCCCCTATAGGTGGTGAGAGGAGGCGAAGGCCACCAGTCTGTCCCTGTGTCCCCCCGGGTTTACTGTGGGTTGTGGTTGGTTCTGGGCCGCACCAGCCTTCTGCGGGTGGGGAACCCCGGGCACTTTGGCTGCACGTGGAACTAGATGGTGGCAAAGTCAAGTCTACATCTAAACGTTATTCCACACTATGACCGTTTCAGAGAAAACATGCCGAGCCACTTCAAGTTTAAGGAATACTGCCCGATGGTTTTCCGGAACCTGCGGGAGAGGTTTGGCATCGACGATCAGGATTTCCAGGTGAGTCGCTTTTTTGCAACCTTTGCTTCCAGTAGGGTTTGCTCTGTAAACTAGGACTGACCTTTTTTTCGTCACGAGTAATTACGTAATGGCAATTTTCATTTCACGTAGGAATGTTTCAGTGTCCTTTCTGAAATAAAGGCCGGGTTCCGTCAGTTAGGGGCCTCTGGGCAAAATGATGTTAGCGGTCGGCAGGAAAAGACCATTCTTCGGGAAGCAAACACGCACGGGAGCGTTGCAGATGATACTCTCACTTCCTGGAGGAAGCGGCCCGTCAGCACAGCCTTCTTTTGATTTCTGCCATCAGGCGTGTCGACGGTCAGTGCCAGTGTGCACGTTGTGTCTTGAATTTGCGTTTCCTGTAGTTACAGGCTCCCCTTAGCAATCACCAAAGTTGTATTTTCGTGCTGATTTGCTGCTTTTCCAATCGTCTGAACCCGACTCTCCTGCTCACAGCATTTTGTCGGAGGCCACGCCTTGTGCACTGTGACCTGGAGTGGTTGGTGTGGTCTAGTGACCGTAGGGCTGTTGCACCAGCAGGAGCCTGCCGCTCCTGGGAACATCGTCTGTTCTTGGTGCCCACCACATAAAAATGTCCACTGTTGCTCCCCGTCCCCCCCCCACCCCCCACCGTATTTGCCTGGTTTTCTCAAATTTGACTTTTAAAATCAAGATCATGGGGGTGTCTGGGTGGCTCAGTCAGTTAAGCACCCAACTTCGGCTCAGGTCATGATCCCGCGCTTCGTGGGTTCGAGCCCCGCGTCGGGCTCTGTGCTGACAGCTCGGAGCCTGGAGCCTGCTTCCGATTCTGTGTCTCCCCCTCTCTCTGCCCCTCCCCCGCTCACGCTCTGTCTCCCTTTCTCTCAAAAATAAATAAACATTAAAAAAATTTTTTTAAATAAAATACAATCAAGATCATGGTGCTGTCCTAAGTGCCGATCCGTGGTCATTTCTCCTAAGAAAGGACCTGACATCAGTTACTTGATCTTAATATAATCAGTCAGATACGTAAAAGTCAAGGATTTTTTTTTTTAACAGCAGAAAATCTGAGTTAAGAGAGGCAAGGGCTAGTTTCTGGTCTTTTAGGACAGTCTGTTCATTTTGTTGTGTGAGCACTGACTTATTTTAAATCCCTCCAAATCCAGTAAACATTTCTTTCATTCGCTCCAAATCAGAATCCTAATGTATCCTACATTAAGTGCCATATTGCCCCCCAAGTGACCTTACAATTTGAACACTGACACGGCTTTAGCCTGTGTTTTCCTTAAAAAATAGGGTGTCGAAGGCAAATTGAGCTTAGTTAGTACATTTTCTTAACGATGTGTGGGCCTCCCCACCCCGCCCTGCCCTGCCCCATTATTGAAAGTTTCCCGGAATTTCTCACATGCTCACTCAGGCATAAGAAGCCTCCAAGCTCCCATGTTTTGAATAAGCAATGCTGGCCAGGTTGCCAGTGATATTCCCTCCTCTGTGGGCCAGGGCTGGGATTTCCACAGAGGTGAGTTCTGAGCAGAGGCTTGGGTGTGCCCGAGAAAGTGGAGGGGGTGGGGGGAAGGGTGGGGTGCACGCTCAGCTTTGGGCCTCATGCATAAGAGAAAGAACTTCAGTCAAACCTGGACTGGGGATGTACTGCTGAAAAAAATAAGTCACTTGTAAAGAATAAACCTTGGAACAGTAAAAAAGGTTTGTATAAAATGAAAAGGAATGATTCTACATTATTTAAGGACTGCTAATACATTTGAAAAGGCCATATGGAAATAAACTGAGTGGTTTAAAGGAATGAGTAGCTGACAACTGACGTCCTAAGAAACTCTCCTCTACCCGAGTCTCATGTCTCCTTTTTTGTTTTTTCTAATGTTTGTTTATTTTTGAGAGAGAAAGAGACAGAGTATGAGAGAGGGAGGGGCAGAGAGAGAGAGAGAGGAGGACACAGAATCCGAAGCAGGCTCCAGGCTCTGAGCTGTGAGCACAGAGCCCGACGTGGGGCTCGAACTCAAGAACTGTGAGATTGTGACCTGAGCCGAAGTCAGACACTCTGACTGAGCCACCCAGGCGCCGCCCCCCCCCCCTTTTTTTTTTTAAATAAAACAACTACACTGGCGTTTCACAGAAACCGGCTTTTGAGGGCCTCTGCTCCAGGATCTTGTTAGGTCCCTCAATTTGTTACCAAAATGAAGTCCTTATGTTTCTTCCCATAATCAGCGCTGCTCAGTGAGATCAAAAACGGAGCCTTTACAGCCTGAAATCTTAACTGTAGATGAAAGTAGTTTTTAAAATGTCCTAAAATGACTAGTTTTGTTGCAAAAATACCAAGACATGAGCCAGTTTTCCTTCACCTTCCCCTCCGCCCCCCAAAACAAAACCATGTAAACTTGATATTTAAGAAAGTGCAAATTGCTGAGGACAAACTTTAAAGGCAAATTAGGCAAGTGGAGGAGGATTCGTGGAACTAACTGGCAAATCTCTAAAGCTCTTAGCAGGAGAAATCAGTACAGAGGAGAGCCAGTGTGAGTATAATTAATCATTTGAACACCACTCCCTTCCTCAGCTATGCCCGGTACTTTTGGCATTTAAATTGCTGCTTTCGCTTTGGCAACTGTATTTCTATTAAAAAGAGAAAAAAAGGTGGGTGTTCAAAGTAACTTGAGCGAACCAGAGCTGCGTCCTGGTTTTCCCCTCCAGTCCCACGTTGCTTTCCCAAAGTCTCTACCTCTTAAAAAAAGTTTCGGGAGGGGCAGGCCCTGCAGTTTAACCTGAAGATGAGATTGTGGATGTGGGGCCCCACCCACTCGGTTGGCTACTCGGTTTGGAAAAAAGGAGGAAGTTGTGCCAGCTCTGGCTCTGAGTTCATACCTTGAGGGCCTCCGGGCATTGCCGGGGTGAAGGTGGAGGTGCCACGGACCGGGGCAGGGCCCGGAATGCCCAGCAGTGGGAACAGGCCAGGACTAGCCGGGCCATTGTCCCAGCTGCCCGGCACATCAACTCACCACCGCCCAGACATCGCGTCTCTCGTGGACAGAACAAGGAACGCGTATCAGTTGGCATCCGCAGTACCAAGTTAAATACTCTCTCTCGGTCTGATTTGAAAAGTGAGATCAGTGACCTGGGGTCTGATCATCTTTTGACGGCACTGGATGGCTAGAGGGGACCAGGCCCCACACTGCTTTGCTTTTCCTCGATGTGTTTGTTTTTCTGAAGTGTTTGCCTGTTGGACAAGCGGCTTTGCATCCGCGTAGTGATCAGGAGCCCCCTGCCTGGTTCATTTAGTATTTGGACCTTCGCGTTAAGTCAGGTGGGTGAATGGTGTCCACCTGCCTTGTGTGTGTGAATGCCTTTTTGCTGCACCTGGAAAAAGTCAGTATTGCTGAATCTGATCAAATTAGAACATAGTAATGAGGCTACCTAATTGACCTCTAGCAGCAAATTTAAACTTCTTGAGAAGAAGTGAAAAGCAATCCTGCTGTCAACAATTGTATCTTTCCCCTGGTTTTGGTTTCTTGAATGTCTTTTAAGAAGGAAACTTTTTTTTCTCATAAGCAATAGTTCTAGCATATTCTTCATTAACAACAGTATCACTTAACACACACGTGTATGTAGAAACCTCTGTGTAGGTGTGTATGTGTGTGTCCAGGTTCAGAACTTTCTCCAGTTTATACGTGTGTTTTCAAATTACTTCGTTGGTTTGTAAAGCGCTCAGTGTTGGATTATATTCTTCCGATCATTCATTGTTGGGCCAAAGTGAGTCCCCGTTACCATGCTTTTAAGGTATAAGGCATCTTTGAAGACGGATGCCCCCATGGAGGCTTCCACTGTCACTGGCCCTGAGGTTCCAGGCCACCTGAGGCTCTGCTCCCCTTTAGGTGGATGATTTCACACACATTTACCACTCAGTGTGTGTTTATTTGTATCTATTGCCTGTCAGGCTCTGTGCAAGACATTATAGGCGATGCAGAAGGGAAGACAGAGCAAGGGGATTCCTTTTTGTTTGTTTTTTAAAACTAGAGACAGCTGTTCTTTTTTTTTTTTTTTAACTTTATTTATTTTTGAAAGAGAGAGAAAACAAACACAAGCAGAGGGGCAGAGAGAGAGGGAGACACAGAATCTGAAGCAGGCTCCAGGCTCTGAGCGGTCCGCACAGAGCCCGACACGGGGCTCGAACCCATGGACTGCGAGATCATGACCTGGGCCGAAGTGGGATGCTTAACCCGCTGAGTCACCCAGGCGCCCCATTGTTTGTGTCTGTTGTTCGCTTGCTTTTAAACTGTTCCACGTCAGATTCTGTATTTGATGCTAATGAGATTTACAGAAACCCAGATATCTTTTTTACTATTCTCCAAGAAAAGCTGCGTCCCTCTTTCCAGCCTCTCCGAGGACCAGAACGTTTCACAACAGGCCTGGGAAGTGAAAGGGAGGCTTCGCTTAAAGTTTCTGAGCTGCGGGAGAGGACTGCCCGCCAGAGACCAAAACGTTCCCCAGGACGGGGATGAGGCAGTTAAGCCCCGACACAGCACGTAATTGAAACTGAGGCCCTCTTGTTCTTTGTGGAGGATAATCACCGGGCTTTCTCTTCCCCTGCCGCGTCTCCTGAATTAGAATCCCTCATTATTTGCATCTGATGCACCTTCTCCTTTGTATTTGTAACAGAGAATTCTAATTTTAAAACAACTGATTCTAAAAGCTCACGTCTGAAACTTTTGATGTTGTCCTTTCGGGTTTCAAAATAACGTTTTACGTTACGGTGTGAAGAAGGACCTTCAGGGTGTGCGGAGCTGTGGAAAACAAAATGTCTGCAGAAGACAGCGCCTGTCATCACGTAGATTTCCCAAGTGTCACTTAGACTGAGGGCAGGGACTGAGTCCAGCGTGCCCACCAGGGTGCAGGCCCAGAACGTAGCAGCGGCCAGGCCTCGGGCAGGCCCGTAGGAAATATGTGAGGCAGAAAGGGAGGGAGGGCTGGGGAGGGGGGGGGGGGGAGACCAAGGTAAGCGAGCCTTCTGGGCCAGAGCATGGCGGCCGAGAGCCCAGGAAATGCTCGGCCCCTGGGTGGTGGCGGGACTGCGGAGATAAGGACGGGAAGCCGGACCGCAGGCTTCAGCCAGATTCGTCAGCCCCGGAGCAGCCGTGTGGATTTTGCACAGGGGAGTGATGTGAGGACGTGTGGATTGTGTAAAGATGACTGAGGGTGGTCACGCGCAGAATGCAGAAAGAGGAGGTAACAAAACCCGGAGCCTGTGCAATGTCCCAGCAAAGTGAAGAGGCATAAACCAGGGCACTTGGGAGTGACAGGGTGAGGCAGAGAGCAGCTTGAGACACACGTGACAGGAGTTGGGGGTGGCGGAGCCTGAGGGGCTGGGAGAGCAGGGGTGCGAGTCACGGGGGAGGGGCAGGTCGTCATGCAGTGGGGCAGCCTGGGGGGTGCTCGGGGTCAGGGTCAGGAGCTGAGGCCCGGGCCTGGGAGGGATTGGCATGTGGGTGCTTGTCTCTCAACAAACCTACCTACCCTGTCACCACCTGGAACTTGCTCCTTGAACCATATCAGCTCTTCCTTTTCCCATTGAGACTGTTGTCTCTTGGGCCAGCTTGTTCACAGCTTCTCACACCCGCGGGCCTCGCGGCTGAGCCTCCGTGGGGCCCACAGTGTGTATCGGACAGAAGCTCCTCCCGGGGCTGAAAACCGAAGGATCGGACAATCTCCTGACAGACTTTTGGGAAAACTCCCTCACAACCCACCAACATCATCAGATTTTTTTTTTTTTCTCGTGCTTTCTCTGCTCTTTCTTATGAATTGAACCAGTTACTATCCCCACCTGAGAACTCAGGCTTCCTGTTTGCCTGTGTTCCTCACCCTGAACCCACTTTGGGTGATGACCCGTGATTTCCAACCAGGAGCGGACAGTCATCTTGTCAGGGGGCTCCTGTCCGGGTTAGACGTTGTGTTTGCTTATTACGATCCTTAGACACAGGTCTGGGGTATTTTGATCTCGGTCAGTTACCAACCCGAGGGTTTTGTTTTGTTTTTTTAACAAAGAGAGAGAGAGAGAGAGAGAAAGAGAGTATGCAAGTAGGGGAGAGGGGCAGAGAGAGAGGTGGGGAGAGAGAATCCCGGGCAGGTTCCACACTGTCAGCGCAGAGCCCGATGTGGGGCTCGAACTCACGATCCACGCGTGAGCTCATGACCTGAGCCAAAGTCAGATGCTTAACCGACTGGGATTTTTGAAGGAGGTCTCATCTCTGCTTCTTTCTCTGCTGGCCATCGCCATTCATTTTTGTGTTCTTTTCTCCGCCGTTTCATTATCGATAAGTGTTAAATTGCAATGTGTCTTGCTCCCCTTTTTAATGAAAGCCCCTCTGCGCCTGGGATCACAGCTCAGACTTTCTTTGAAATTCCCAAAGAGCTTAACGCACGACTTCGAACACAGTGGGCATTTAATAAATCCTTGATGATGATGTTCAAGTTAGCGTGTTGGTCTTTCCCCCTCTGACGAGGTCAGAGGACCATCTGTGCTTTCTCAGATCTGTCAAATGCAAACCCAGAAAGCAGCCTCATTGGGTGGGTGCTCCTGGCTCCCCGCCTTGTGATTCGAGGCATGTAATCATAATCCTGAGTTGTCCGCAGGGAGCGATCGGCTTCCAGGTTTCAAGTCCACGAAACGGGTAGCGTGGGTTAGGAAAAAAGAGCGTTTCCTGGGAGCAAGGGGGCTGGTTTGAGTTTTGGATCTTCAGTGACTGTTGGCTGTGGCTACGTCCAGTCACTTACTCCCGGTGAGTCTCAGTTTTCTCATCTGTGAAATGAGGGAGAAGGATGCGATGTTTGCTGAGGCCCTGCCAGCTGTCAACTCTCTGAATGTGTTATTAAGTCATCTCGAGTAGATGACAGTGGCCGAGGCTCTTATATACAATATTGGCGTGTTCTCTTTGTGAGATGGTGGCCTCTATACATTGGAGCATGACAGGCTTGATTTTAAGCGGCCTCTCTGTTGATTAAAAAAAAAGAAGAAGAAGAAGAAAACAACTCTCCATCCATGAGTTTTAACAGAAATACAAATCATATCAAAATGGGGGGCGGGGGGGGAGGGGGAAGAAACCAAAAATGCCTAAGACGAGGAGAATTAAGTGTTCAAAATGCTTGGGTATTAAAAAAAAAAAAATGCACAGGGGACCGTAACGGTTGCTAAATCATGACATTTTCATGAGAGACATTAGAAGATGGCCGCTAAGAATGAGCTAATCAAATTGACCTTTACATTTCCTCCACTTTTCTGGGCACCCCCCGCCCCCAACCCCGGACCTCCCACTGAGGAAACAAACCTCTTCAGTGTAGACTGTAGAGGAGTGGGGAGGAAGGATGACACCATTAATCCCTTTCTGAAGGGAAATGACGACAAATTTCCATTTAGAAGCGCACGAAGGCCGCTGAAGAGGGAGCCGTATCTCTCATGATCTTCCTTTATTCCCTGCCGAGGGCTGACATGGTATATTGGAGCTTCAAACACAGCTCTTGAGGTTTGGGGACAGGGTGTTGTACGATCCGTAATATATGTGGCTGTGGAAAATGGAGGTGCTGAAGAAAAGTTCACTTACCAACTGGCAAGATAGGCAAGCAAAACTGGACTCAATTGTCAGATTGCTACCCGCCCTACCTCCAATAGCTTTGCCCCAGAATTTCAGTTTTTGTCAGAGTCCATTTTCTCCCCCAATCCCCAGCAAGCCCAGAAGTACCCCACGACGCAACATCTGCTGGCTGTCATGTATCCCCTGCACTGGACCGAGGACAAGGTGCCCGTAATGTCCCTTCACTCGCCCAGAGACGGCCCAGGGGCTACAGCCAGCAGCGTCGGTCACGTCAGGGACTTGCAAGAAGAAAGTTCGGTTCTGTCACACATGCCTCTGTCCCGTAGGAGCGTTTCTATGAAATGTCCGGAACAGGGAAATCTAGAAGACAGTGGACTGGTGGTTTCCTAGAGCGGGTCAGAATGGGAGTGACTGCTAACGGGCCCAGGTTGCTTTTTGAGGTGATGAAAATGTTCCAGAATTCATTGCAGGGATGGTTAACTCTGTATATATACTAAAAAAAAAAAACCATTGAACTTGCAGTAGGTGAATTGTGTGGTATGTGAGTTACAGCTCAGTAACGCCATGAAGACAGAAGAATGTTCGCGGTTTAAGATTCGTTTATATTCAGTATATGATTTTGTTTTTTCCTTCCACCATTGATTTTAGTTGCCTTTTTCTTGAGGGCCGAGCGTTGGGATAACGGTATTTCCATTTAGAACGAGTGAATTTAAAACGTTACCTAGTTTATAATATGAAGCTAACCCATGTATAGAAGAAAGGGGTAGCCAATGAACACAGCAGTTAGTTTTACATTTATGATTAGATTTCACCCTAAACTGATAGCAAAGCATTATCCGTTCCTACGTCTCTACAAGCTAGCAGCAGTAACTATTAGTGAATAGCCATTAGGAGAGCGAGAAGGAAACCTAGAGACGTGAAGTCCAACTTTCTTTGCAGATAATCGGGTAACGGAGTGAGGGGCGGGGGAGGGGAGTTGGGCGGGCTCGTTGCCCTTAACTTCTGACTTGCTCTATTTCTGTCCTACATGCTGAGACCTTATGGGCAGTGACACTGTATCAAGGTCTGTTCATTCATATTTTGAATATTAACGTGAGTCTTTTAAGGCCCCGCATTGAATGGGATTGTGGTTTCATGGGAAGCCAACCAATTACACAGGTGACTTCCCGGACGATCAGTTCCAAGGTTACTTTTCCAAACCTCCGTTCCTCTCCTCAAGCCCTCATCTTCAGCCGGCACCTGCTCACCCTTCATTATTCTTGTTTCTCCCTCGAGGTAACAGAGGCAACAGAGGCCTGCACGTTGGGCTACCCTGAGTCCATCCCCACCCCACCCCCCCCACCCCCCCCACCCCCCCGCTATTCCTGCAGATTCATGGGCATCTTTAGCCAGCCTACTTTCCTCCCTTCCTCCTCCTCAAGAAGGAGGCACCCACTGCCCCCAGCTGCCTCCCCCCCACCTTTCTATTTCTTTAGAGACTTGTCCCGCCCCTTTTCCCTTTGGTGGAGGTAAGCGGGGGCCAAGGACAGGAGAAAGACCTTGCGGGTTGGGAATTTTCAACTTGAAAGTTCTTTATAAAAATATTTTAAGTTCTTTTATAAAAATATAAGTGGTTGTTATGGAGGGCTGTAGGAAATAACCTGCAAAGGTGAATGGAGAGTGTGTGGCTCTCAATTGTCACTGCGTACAAACTAGAGGCTTGGCCAGGGTGGGGACAGGAGGAATCAAGAGCAAATTAGAAGAACTTATTATGAGTCCTTCATTTTTTTTTTTTAACGTTTATTTATTTTTGAGAGAGAGAGAGAGAGACAGAGACAGAGACAGAGACAGAGTGTGAGTGGGCAAGGGGTAGAGAGAGGGAGACACAGAATCCTAAGCAGGCTCCAGGCTCCGAGCTGTCAGCACAGAGTCCGACGCAGGGCTCAAACTCATGAACCGTGAGATCTTGACCTGGGCTGAAGTCAGACGCCTAACCGACTGAGCCACCCAGGCACCTCTATAAATCCTTCATTCTTAACTTCCTAACCTGCAGAATCATCTGTCAATATCAGTCTGCACCTCTAAGTAGCTTCCAAGGTGAAATTTACTATTTATAATAATAGCTACTGTTTACCGAGTACTACTGTATTCCAGGCACTATTATAAAAAGTTTACATTATCTAATTTAACCCCCAGGCAAGCTTTTGACTGGTATTATCGTTATCCTCATCATTATTACCTTTCTACAGATGTGGACACTGAGGCACAAAGAGCTTAAATAACTTGTCCAAATTCATAGTCTTGATTTCTAAAGTTCCCGTGTGCCAATTCCATGTTATACCGTCTCCTTAGTTTCCTCATCAGCACTGTTTGGAACTCGACACATCAGGCCTCTGCTTATGTTAATGTGAACCTGAGGAGATATGAGGGAACTAGATAGACGTATGAATGAAGTTAAACACAGCGAGATGGTCTCGACGTTCAGAATCTTCTGGTGAGTGTGTACTTAGTAGGTTGGTGATAATGCGTTCTCTTCCGATGGCTTCTAGACTTGGGAATATGTAATGGGATGGACATTCCCCACACTCAGTGCCCTGGATTGCCTTCATATTGTGACCGTGTTGTGACTTTGACCCCAGATATCCCCAGGTCACTTTGTTTTGCGTGTTCACACTTTTGAACTGAGAGGCTCAGAATCCCAGATTTTGAATTTTTTAAGCACACCTTATTTCAGAATATATAACCCTCTAAGCTTTGTCCTTGACAGGGAATCTGTTCTCTAATGAGAGTAGAGCTCCACACTCTAGGCAGCTTTCTCATACACATGGACAGGTAGGTCAGGGTGAACATTCCTGACAGTAAATTTTTTATTTTGGAAATAGGAATTACCTTGAAGGTCTCTGAACCAGCCCTATAAATGGTGCTTTGTAGGCCTTTGGTTAGATCAGACTTTCATCTCAGACTTGCTCTTTAAATCAGGTGGTCCAGATGAGAAAGAATTTTTTTTTTTTTTTTAGTTTATGTACTTATTTTGAGAGAGAGAGAGAGAGACGGCATGAGTGAGGAAGGGGCAGAGAGAGAGAATCCCAAGCAGGCTCTGTGCTGTCAGCACAGAGCCCAAAATCGCCAGATCATGACGTGAGCTGAAACCGAGAGTCGGACGCTTAACCGACTGAGCCACTCAGGTGCCCTTAGAAAGATTTTTTTTTTTTTAAATGGTGCCATCCGCTAGACCTTCTTTCTTCCGTGCAGATCTTGTCCTAGCTTGCAGCTTTTGCCTTAACTTCTTTTTCTGTTTCTTTCTTTCCTCACCAGTTGAGCATTGTAGAGAATGAGCCAGTTTAGCACTCCCGGAGGAAAGGATTACTTCTTTCAGCCTTGGCATTCTTTGCCAAGAAAACCCTTATTGCTTTAAGCAGGGAAAGACAGAGGATGGGGCAGTCTGTAAAGATAGGAGCCAGTCCCCAAAAGAGAATGAGAACCCCCAGCAATTCCCAGAACGTGTGGACTAATTAAAATAGGCACAATGAACTACGCCACCTGGTCAGAAATGTGAAGAAATCTCGGGATTGGTGCTGTCACCCCAGTGCACGGACGGGACCGGCAGAAATACTGAGTGCTTAGGCATCTCCCAGCGCCCTCTGTGCCCTCGGATTGTCTGACTCCAAGCCCGGGACTCAGCCACACATGCTTTCCCCGTCCCGAAACCTGTTCCACAAACATCCATCACTTTCCCCTCTTGCCTGGAGAGAAGACGGCTCCTACTCCTCCCCCTCCTCCCCCAAGTCGAGGAACGAACAGCCCTAGGATGAGTCAGGATACATAAATACACATGTTAATAAAAGTGCGAAGTGAGGACTCCGGGCTGCATTCGCGTCGAAGCTGTTACCGAGGATTTACCGTTACTTGGCGAAACTGCAAACCTGAAGACACTTTTGGTTTTGGGCCAGTTCGCCCGTGCTCTTAAGTTGTGATTAGAAGGCATTTGTCACCACGGAAGAATCTGTGTCAACAGTTGATGAGCCCCAGACTCTCCAGCCCGGGAGGGATGGTGGCCGACTGCCCCTGCAGGGTCCCCCCCACGTACCTCATCCCACCGAGGTGTTAACGCACTGAGGCAGGCAAGTCATTTCCACTCTGGGCTTCTGTTTTCTTGCCTGTAATGGGATGGTTTGGAATAATCTCCAAGGTTGTTTCCAGCTGTCGTGCTCCTGGATTAAGAGAATTACTTACACACAGAGGGCCCCTCTGGGGGCTCCTGAAGGCCATCCCAAGCTCTGCTTCTCTCGGGCCTTCCTCCTCTTGACCTCGCAAACTCACCAAGCATCCTGTGTGATGCTACAGTCCATTTTTCCTTTGGGACAGAGCAGAGCGCACTGAAGAATTTCAATATTCAGCTTCGCTAGGTAGCAGACTGTACTGAGGCCGCTCAGCGAGTCCTGTCGGCCCGCAGCCCTGACCTCCTCCCCTCAGCCCCTTTTCTCGGCCTTGCTGAAATTGTCCTGAGCCCATCTGCAATCAGCGAAGCGTTAGTTTCATGCTCCCCTAAGAAGGATTGCCACCCCCTGTCGAATCATGGCCCAGACGTCCTAAACCATCATCATGCCCCTGCTGAGTGGGCGTACTTTTCTGACTGGACTTCTGTTGGGAAACATACGGACTCACCCTCCGAGGTGAATCTCCGGTTCCTGGAGCGGCACGTCGTGCCTTCGAGTAAAGACGTTCTTAGAGCTATGAAAGGTCTGAGGTAGACATCTCATTCAGCTCCCCCTCTCCCCTGCTTTATTCTCCATCAGTTCACAAACACAGAAACTGAGGCTCAGAGAGGCTAAATGACATCCAAGGGTTGAGGAGTGACAGAACGTGTACTGGGTTCCCTACCATTACACAGTACTGCCTTTACACACACACACACACACACACTCTCTCTCTCTCTCTCTCTCTCTCTCTCTCTCTCTCCCTCTCTCCCTCTCTCCCTCTCTCCCTCTCTCCCTCTCTCCCTCTCTCCCTCTCTCCCTCTCCTACCTTATTTCAAAGACCACAGAAAGTCGATGATGATGATGATGTTAAGTAATGTCAAAAGTCTTTTCAAAAATTGCCCTTTCTGGCTTCCTCAGAGGAAGATTCCGGCAGGAGGCTTAGGCATTATTACTTGACTCCGTTGTACTCCACAGTTTGGTTATCTTCAAGTGGGAAAATGCACCTGACCTTTCCTATCTCAGAGGAATGTTGTGAAAATAAAATACGAACTAATGAGTTGGATTTTCCCAAGTGCTTGAGTCATTCCAAGGATCGTGCATTTTGTATAAATTGTGTTTTCTCTTCTGATTTTCTGCTTGTCTAGGTCTTTCGGTGAACTTGATTCCCTGTCTTTTTACATTCATAGTGATTATAAAAGGTATATTCTTAAATGTGACAAGTATCTGTTCCTAACTTCACTGATTATTTGAAACTGAAGAGCCTTAAAAAAAAAATCCTTACACATAGTGGAAGTAGGCACTGTAGGTTGGGACCACTCACGTGATTATTGAAAAACTGAGTTGAGGCAGAATTAAGATTAGAATTTGTAAAGTGTTATGACCAGGATTAGGACGTGGGCAGTATGCTCATACAGAGTCTATAATAAATGCTTGTCAATATATTTGAAACTGATGAGGAAGACAAAGAATTTGCAAGGCGGTAGCGTCTGAGCTAAGGAGTTACTGCTCATTGGATGAATCATTTCCAGCCCTTGGGAGATTCAGACGCTGCCTTGTACATATCATAATGAAACATTCCTTTAATGAATTAATACAGTGGATGCAATCAATTCTTCATCCTCACCGTAAAGCCTCCCATTTTAATCAAAGCAGAGTTGCACAGAATATAACGGGAAAGGTGTTCATGCAGGTAAGTGTGTAATGACTTTATGCACTAAGAACACACAAAACACGTCATAGCCACCGTTCAGTGGACGCTTGATTGTCCCACGGGCGACAGACCTGCTGTGGGCAGCCCCATCTGCTTCAGATGCCCCACCCCACGCCCGCTGGGTCAGAACCTGCATTTTAACAGGATCCCAGGTGATTTGGTTGCTCCTTAAAGTTTGAGAAGCACTTAGTGTGCAGCTTTCAATTGTATTGTCTTCCCAGTGGTCTCTGTAACACCTAGGAAAGCGATCTGTAAGTATGCTGCCTTAATTCTGTCCTTTGCAGAACACAGGTGCCCTTTATATACCCCACCCCCTTCCTGAAAGGAGTTATTTGGAATAATTTTCTGCAGGTTAATGTGTGGGAGGAAAATGTGAGACCATTAGCCAGTAGCAATGACTGCTTTTTTTTTTTTTTTTTGCTAGCATTTAAAACCCCTAAAGGGGGAATTCACTCTGATTTTCTTCCTTTTTATTCTACTAAGGATAATTTTTTTTTTTTTGAGGGGAGAAAGAAAAACATGATTGAGAATTAAACTCTTTATCAATATGGCCATTTTCATCCTGAAAATTATTTCCATCCTTCTCGGTCTAATGAATTTCAGTGGTCTTAAGAATGACTTAACACTGCCAAATCCTGCTATGTAAAGTCATTGCAAGTTGCATCGATTCCCCCCCCCCCCCTCCAGTTTCTAATAGGCTGAGGAAAGCAAATTCAGTTAATCGGCAGCATTGGCTTTGCACTTGACAGGTGTGGCCGCCACATTGCAAGCGAGACGCACAGGACAGCACAGTGCGCTGCCGTGGCATCAGCACCCAGCCTGGGAGACCCTCCGTCGGCCCGAGGCGGACCTTCAGGAGGTCTTACTCTGCCCCCGCAATTTAGTTCTGCTTCATATGGCCAAACCTTGCTGGATTTCATCTAGAAAGGAAGGAAAGGATAAGGAGACTTGAATATACCAGACACAGAGGAACTCTCCCCTTGAAAATCCATGATGCAGTGATATCCCCTGCCTCTCTAAAGACGTCTGTCCCTTAACGAGACATTCACTGGGGCTTTGGAGTGCCCACTGGTAGAGAGGAAGTTGGAGGGGGAAAGGATCTTTGCCTTTGAATCCCTCAGACGCAGCCGAGTGGGGCCAGGGAGGGCAGGAAGGGCAACAGTGAGGAGCACAGGTAGCAGGGGTGGGGACCAGACTTCTCAGATGCTACAGGTTATCCTAGCCGGCTGAGTGAGCAGTGTGAGAAGGTGGGGGAAGTGGGGGAGGTCAAGAAAACAGGAGATTGGGGTGCCTGGGTGGCTCAGTCAGATCTTCTGTCTCCTTCTCTCTTTGCCCCTCCCTTGTTGTTGTGCTCACACACACTTTCTCTGTCTCTCTCAAATATAAATTAACATCGGGGCCTGGGTGGCTCAGTCGGTTAAGCGTCTGACTTCGGCTCAGGTCATGATCTCACGGTTTGTGGGTTCAAGCCCCACATCGGACTCTGTGCTGACAGCTCAGAGCCTGGAGCCTGCTTCGGATTCTGTGTCTCCCTCTTTCTCTGCCCCTCCCCTGCTTACACTCTGTCTCTCACACAAATAAATAAAAACATTAAAAAAAATTTTTTTAATAATAAAAAAATATTAAAAAAAAATTTTTTTTTTAGTGTTTTATTTATTTTTGAGAGAGAGCGCAAGCAAGAGAGAGGGAGACACAGAATCCGAAACAGACTCCAGGCTCTGAGCTGTCAGCACAGAGCCCGACGCGGGGCTCGAACCCACGGACCACGAGATCATGACCTGAGCCGAAGTCAGACGCTTAACTGACTGAGCCTACCCAGGTGCCTGTAAACGTTTTTTTTTAATCTTAAAAATAAAAAAAAGAAAACAGGAGATTCAAACAGGAGAGTCACAAATGAGAAGAGGGGAGACATTAGGGTGGGCTTATGTAGCTAGAGTGCCATTAGTGTGACCCAGATACTGGAATGAACTGGTGCTCCAAGAGCCCCTCCTCATCCACTCTCCAGGAGCTAAGTTGTTCTCAAAAATGGCTGAAGGGGGGCGGGGGTGGAGGGTGGACCAAGTCAGAATCTTAGGAGGAGCTAGTTTAGAATACACCTGCCCCAGCTCCTCCCCAGGCATGCCGCAGACAACACAGTTTTGAGTAGTTTTCCTAGTTGAGAACCTGGGTTCTGAGCCAGCAGCCCTGGAGATGGGATCCTAGCCCTTCCCTTTACTAGCCGTGTGACCTTTGCCCAATGATCAACCCATCTCTTCTCCCGTCTCATCTGTAAACCTGTGATAATATTAATAGTAACCATTTCACGGAGATGTTACCAGAATTAGGAGAAAAAAATGCTTTGCACCTGCTGTTTAGGAGAATACCTGTCCTACAAGGAAACCACTCAGGGAATATTAAAAAAAAAAAAAAAAAAAAAAAAAAAAGGTTTTCACGACTGGAAACTAATTTTATTCAGAAGAAAATCCGAGCCCTGTCCCACTCAGAAAAGAACAAGGTGAGGGGCGCCTGGGTGGCTCAGTCGGTTGAGCGTCCGACTTCGGCTCAGGTCACGATCTCGCGGTTCGTGGGTTCAAGCTCCGTGCCGGCCTCTGTGCTTGGATCCTGCTTCGGATTCTGTGTCTCCCTCTCTCTCTGCCCCTCCCCCGCTCACACTCTCTCCGTCTCTTTCTCAAACATAAATAAACATTTTAAAAAGTTTTTTTTAAAAAAAGAAAAGAACAAGGTGAATACAATAACTTTGATTGTAATTCTAGGATTCGCCTACTTTAAGGACATTAGAAGCACAGTACGGATCCAAGCTGTCTGCGTTACATTTGAAAGACTACCAGCTTGAGTTACTAATATAATGTCACCCTACTTACACCAAACGTAACCGTGTTTGAAGACTTGAGATGACAGCACGTGATCTGCCAATGAGAAAGCCATGCCTCTAACCAGTCTCTTTCCTCTTCCTTCCAACCTTATCCCAACGGGAAGAATTCCTTGACAAGGAGCGCACCCCTTCCCAACGACTCCCAGGCACGCAGCGGGGCTCGATTCCACACTTCCTATGACAAGAGATACATCATCAAGACCATCACAAGTGAAGATGTGGCCGAAATGCACAACATCCTGAAGAAATACCACCAGGTAATTTTTCTTTATTTGAAACTCTTGAGAAAGTGAACTGAAAGTCACGATGAATTAGGACCAAGACCAAAGATCTAGGTAGGAAATGATGAGAACACATTTGGCATAAAAGTCTCCTCTAGCTGGGTTTCTTAACATTACTGTGGCCAGATGACTGATAACATTTAGGAATTCTTATACTAGGAAGATCATTAGTTATGTATAAAACATTCTTCATGTGAAACTCTTCTCCATAATAGTTTTGATGATGACCGTTCTGATTTTAAAATCACTCGGTTTAAGATTGGCAACATTTCAGAAGTGTTTCACCCAGGCCGGAAGTTAGGTGTTGACCTCTCGGGGACTTACTCACTTACATGTCCAAATCCTGTCCTGTTTTCTCTGTCTCTTCCTGTCCTGGTCCCAGAAAGGTCCACCCCACTCTGCGAAAATTGTTTGGTTTGAGAAAGTGGGTGTTTGTGTTTCCTGCCTCTTTTTCACCCCTCATGTTATCCCTTTATGATCCCCTGGGGATAAAATGAAGGTACCCTTGGGAGCAGCAGTCTGTCCTTCTGTCTCCCTCCCTCCCTCCTTCCCTCCCTCAATCTCAATAAATTCCAATGTAAGTGTGCCTGGTAGAACAACTATTCTCAGGGTCCAGCCAGAGATACAAAAGGCTTTTCCACTTACTGTGGAATAAGAGCATGCGGTCCAGTATCAGACAATCCTGGGTTCAAATCCCAGCCCTGTCGCCTACTAACCACATGACTTCTGGACTTCAGAGCCTCATTTTCTTCCTTTATTTATACAGTGGAGATAATAACGGCCCCTAACTCTGGAGCCCTGAGGGTTGAACGGGAGAATGTACACCAGGTACTTTTAGCACCCCGTCTGCCGTACCTTAGGAGCTCAATATGTGGTGGTGGGAACCACTCTCATGAAGTCACACAACAGTGGCGTGAATGTAACCATTGCTTACAACATCATAGCGGTCCTCCTCAGAACTCGTGTTTGAACCACACGCTAAAACACGCACATGCGTGCGCACGCACACACACACACACACACATGCTTTTAGAGTCCTGCTTTGTTTTCTTTTTTACCTGAATACCTCCAGGTAATGATTGGCTGCACAGAAGATAGTCAGACAAAGTGCTGAGGGCCCTGCCTGTGCTAACCAAAGGATTCTGAACCATTATTATGTACCCGCCTCTTAAGGTGACTGTGTTGATGGCAGTGCTCCTTTGGACTTGTGAGCTCCCGAGATGTCTATTTAAAAGTCATTTTCCGGGACGCCTGGGTGGCTCAGTCGCTGAAGCGTCCGACTTCAGCTCAGGTCATGGTCTCGTCGTTCGTGAGTTTGAGCCCCGCGTCGGGCCCTGTGCAGACAGCTCAGAGCCTGGAGCCTGCTTCAGGTTCTTTGTCTCCGTCTCTCTCTGCCCCTCCCCGGCTCATGCTTGCTCGCTCGCTCTCTCTCTCAAAAATAAACATTAAAAAATTTTTTTAAATACATAAATAAATAAAAAATAAAAGTCAGCTTCCTTACTTTATGGTCACACACAATGTTCTGACCATCGTGGATCATTTCTTCGCAGTTGCCGTTTCCTCCCATCTTTGCAAATGTGATCGACTGCATTCTGCTCGCAGTGAAATCTGTCAACATCTTTGAGCTATATTCTGTTTCAGGAAACGGGGGACTGCGCCTGATTTGTTTTCTAAAAACATTAGTCAGCCTGTAAATTCATTTCCTATCTAAAAAATCTTTTATAACATCTGTTCCTTTTGAAACTTGTTCTAGAGCATTTATGCTATTGCCTAATATGAAGGACGCTTTAAAATGCCGGCATAGTACGGGCGAGGGGGGGGAAACACTAAGGCACTGGCTTCTGAGTGGATTGGATTGTAAGATGCAGCTTTTTACCTGTTCACCGTTTAAGCCGTCTACTATTTCGTGTTCCCCCTCTGGAACTTAATGTCATACTTAGACATTCTTTTTATTCTTTCTCTAATGCCTCAGAACATTCAAAGCAAAGTGATACATACCTCAGGTGACTGATGAAAACATACTCTTCTGATACGTGACTCTGATACTGTTCTAGTAAAAGGTGACACACAATTCAGGCATCACCTTCTTGATGACAACGTTGAGTTGAGAATTTTTTTGACTTTACAGAAATCACTGTTTGAAACGTTTTCTCCCGGGTAGTCCCTGTACCCTAACATGCAGATCTGACATAGTGTTAGTGTTACATAAAATGCATCAGGGATCAAAACAAATCGATTGACGTGCTCCCAGGGCTTTCAGAGCGCTCAAGATTTCCTTCCGTTCCGCTGCTAGAAAATTGTTATTTTCTCGGTATGTTCTTCATCCAGAAAAGTCTCAATTAGCCAACATCTGGATTTTTCTTTCCTCTTAGAAATAGTATTTTTAAATATAAAGCGTCTTGATCATTGAGAATCACCATTGTTAATACAATTAATGTAAAGGACATGACGTTGAAAGGCAGGAGACATAGATCCTAACTTGTTATGAAATGGCTACTTAGGCGATCTCTGAACCTCAGTGTCCCCACCTGAGTTCCATTCATTCATTCATTCATTCATTCATCTGTTCACGGTCTTACTCTTGACCTAATTCCAGAAAGGATATAAGGTGGCCTTCAAGGAAGTTTGAAATACAAGATAGAATCAGTGGGAAGAAAGGGAATGTAGAAGAGGGAAGGAGAGGGCGAAGGCACAAAACGGAGCGTGGGATGAGCCGAAAGTGTCATGCCATGGTGACCAGCGTGCTTGGTAGCACGAGGTCCGGTAGACCGCAGTTTCTTAGCATCCAAAGCGGAAAGAGAAACCTGAGTGAGTCAGTTACACGGCTGCTGTGCCTGAAGGTACAGATGAATCGGTTGTTCAGGAGGAACACAACTGTTCTTGGTATTAAGATCAGACAGCGCTGTCTTGAGGAGCACCCCACAGAGGGGGCATGTGGCACAATAAACGTCATCCTTGCAAACAGCCGTGCAGCACAGAATTTCCTAGGACTTTAAAAGAAAATCATCATCACAGGCTGCTGAAACCAGACGGTAATTACACTCGATCGACACGAACGTGCCAGGGAGGGGGCGGTTTGCACGGGTTCCCCGGCCCTCTTCCGGCCTGGCTTCCTCCAGACCGAACTTGAACCTTCTTCACCCTGCTCCTCCCACAGGCCACCTTCCAATGAGCTGTGGGTAACTTTCCATGGTGCTGAGCTCAGCCCTGCTCGTGCCCCTGGGTAGCTGTTCCGGGCGATCAGACACAGGCCGCGTCATCTGCAATCCAGGAGTTGTGGTTCTCTGCTCTGTTCGGTGACGCTCAGAGGCGTTTGAGATGCACGTCGGGCCTTTCTTCCCGCTTTGATAGGCCTACACTAACTCTGGGATTTATGTGGAGTCATAAATTTCTGTCTCTTGCTTGAGCGGCAACTGTCAATTCTTCCATTTCGTGTTGCTTTTCACCGCTTTTACCTTCTAATGTGCTGTGCTTCTGAACCACCTGGGCTAGTAGACAAGCAGTGAGACTCGTTCACATTACCTGTCAACGGACGGGACCGGCCATCCGAGAGGGTGTCTCCTGTGGAATAAACGGATGGACTTGCCGATAACTGTGGTCATGGCGTGGCCCTTTGACTTCTCTTTTCCCTTCTCTTTTCCTTCGTTGTTTTCTGTTTTGATGAAATCTCCCCAGAGCTGCAGCTATGGTCCGGAAGGTCAGAGACCAGGCCAGTGTCTGGAGAAGTGGAACATCGCTAGATGTTTAAATAAATTTTTCCTGGGATTAAGCTTCTGACGAGCCTACCTCCCCGGCCATGCGGTGTGGGAGAGGGTTCGAGCCTCGGACTGCGGAGCTGTGTGCTCACTTTTGCCTGTGACCAGCGCCGCGACCTGGGGCACGTCACCTAACCTCTCCATGCCGCTTCTCTGCCTATAAAATTTGGATCACAGAACCTCCTTCATCAAGCACCAACCTCCTTAGGTTTTGTGCTAATTAGGCGAATTGATTTTTACAACCTGCTCAGGTTGGTGTATGGTCCGTGCTAAACAAATGACTAAGATAAATACTGTTCTACTCCCTCCCGGTGTTGAAACCCGTGAACTCTTTCGATCCACTGGGGGGCCTGGTTTCTCATACCGTGTGGTCCCGTTGCAGAATTAGGAGGATTCAAACCACAAGGAGTTCGAATTTTTCCCAAGTCCTGGCGTCTTGCTTTTAGTCTTGACATGCGGCCGAAATCCTACCTAATTTCTACTCGGCGTCGTCTCTCAGACCAGCGGGAAATTTCTATTTAGCAAAGGAAACGCTTACAAGTCTCTTTTACTTTATTTGGTTTTGTCTTTGTTTTATTTGGGAAAATAACCTAATGTTTTGGTGTCAATGCCAGCTTCAGATTTTGTCAGGCTAGAGTAAACTTGGGTCTTGTAAGTGACGATTATCAGCTGACTGTCCCGACCGTGTCAGAGAGCATTCCAAAAGGGGAAAAAAAAAAATGGTCAAGAACCTACTTGAATGTCTTACTTCCTCTTTAAGTGAGTGATTCTTTTTTTTTTTCCCCGCCGGCTTGAATTCACTGGGAGTTTTGGTCTTCTGTCCTTCAGCGTTAACTGAAATTCAGAGTCAGTGTCAGTAAAATTTTAGAAGTTTCAGGAGAGGGAACAAGTTCGTATAAATGATCCAGAAATGCCCAAGAATATCTTCTAAGTTTTTGCAATTCAGGGTTTAAAGGCGCTTCTTTTTCTATTTCAAATGACTGAAATGATCAACTGAAAGAATTGGTAAAGTAACCCCCCCTAAATCCCTTTTTATCCTTGGCAATTGGGAAATAGTCAGTAACTTGAGCTGAATCTGGATGTTATGCGAGTACCTCACATCTCAGCGGAGGATTTAGACTGAATGCTGGGCTTTTTTTGGACCCTCTCTGAAGCATATCTTTTTACCTTCCCACGAAGGACAGTGGTGTCGGCGTTATCATTCGAAGAGTGAGCCACGGGTAGAGGAAAACCCAGAAAACAGGCACCATAAAAGCCCTCCGTTAAAACAACCAGTGTTGGCACAGGAGAAACAGTTACAGACCACATCATTGCTTCCCAGACTTTGATTCTAGACGCAGCACTCGAGCCTCCCACACGAACGCAGATTCTGAACCCCGTGGGTCTGGGGTGGCCTGAGATGCTGCGTCTCTAACGCGCTCCCAGGTGATGCTGACGAAGCTTCTTAGGCGGCAGGGCAGTATCTCCTTTCTAGAACTGGGGAAACACTCCCGAGTCTGCCCTTGGGTTTTTGGTTCCCTGTCTGGAGAAGAGGTCTGTTAAAATTTGAAAAGGACACTTAAAGCTTTAAGTCCAGGAGGTACCGGGGAGCTCTGAGCTCCCAGCAGGGCCTCTGCCCTCAGAAGCGGCAGACGCATTTCTTGGTCTTAGAAAGAGCCAGAAACATCAGGAAAGGCCTTTGCCATCTCTGGGGTCCCGAGGGAGTCCCCTCTGGGGTAGGGAGTCCCCCTACCCCAGCTCCACTTTGCAGGTGGGGAGTTGCTGCTTGCTAATGAGTGGGGTGCTCAGAGCCCTTGCCTCCCGGCTCCCGGCTCCCAGCTCCTGGCATCCTACACATTGGGCCTCGGGTTTCCAGGGAGTTGCCCAACCCACTCACAGCACCTGCCTCCTGCAGCAGATCTTCTCCAGTTTCTGGAAATTCCGCCGACCTTTTCTCTTTATACATCGTCTTTTCTCCTCTTGCCTCTCTAACAGCTAGAACGTTCTCATTCTGGTCTCCACGGCTCATCACTTCTCTTTGCCATTTTCCACCTGCAAACATCTCTGTTCGTGAGATTCCGGGGAAATTCCTCAGCTGTACCCGTTCCAGCTATACTGTCCTGTTCCCCTGTCTCACCTATCCAATGCTTTTTGTTTCTATAATTCCGTTTTCCTTCCAGAAGTTCCATTTTTAAATATCTGCCAGTTCATTCCTGATAGTTGCTTGTAATATGCCCATGTCTGAAATGGCATTCTTTATTTTTAGTTTTTTTAGCTTTTAAAAAATTTATTTCTTTTTTAAGTAGCCTTCACACCCAGCATGAAGCCCAGTGCGGGTCTTGAACTCACGACCCTGAGATCAAGACCTGAGCTGAGATCAAGAGTCAGACGTGTAACCAACCGAGCCGCCCAAGCGGCCCCATCTTCTGTCTTTTAAATGTTTTCTGCAGAGCTGTTCGAATTCTGTTTCTGATAGTCCCAACCTTTGTAATTTCTGGGAACCTGAATTTGTTGTTTCTCTCTGCCCCTCCCCCGCTCGTGCTCGCTCGCGCTCTCTCAAAAATAAATAAACATTAAACATTTTTAAAAATAAATAAGCCAAGATAAAAGCCTCAGAGCAACCTTCCCAAGCAGAAGCCCACACAGTCTGGGGTCAAGATGTAGACTAGGGGTCATACCTAGGTAAGGTAGGGGAGGGGGGAGGGGCAGGATTGGGCAGACGGGGAGTCAGACCGCCATGCAGGCCGATGAAGCTGTGGCCGACTGGTGCGGTGCTCTTGAGCCCTCCCCCCGAGAAGCTCCTGCGTCGGGCCAGAGTGACAGGGAGGCAGGCGCAGAAGGAGCCTGCCAACAAGGCCGCGGACTGCGCTCCACAGCTGGGTGGGAAGGCCTTCCCCAGGGGCGGCCACACTTGCCTTCTCGTCTTTGGTGGTCCTGGTGAGCTCCTTGCTTAATCTCCAGAGGGTCCCCGAGCTTCACTTTAGGCCAGGTGCTGTCCAGAGAGCTTTCTCTGTGCCGAAGAAGGTGAACGGGGAGCACAACATGTTTCTGTCAGGATCTACACCTCGTAGCGCCCTGCCTTTCCTGCTACACAACTTCTCTGGCCCCAGTTCCTCCTCCTGGCCTGGCTCCCAGGTACCCCTGCTGAAGCATTTGGCCTCCCAGTCCTAGGCACGGGCCTCTGGGGGCCCAGCTCCTGGCTGTTTGGAGGGCAAGAGGATGGTTCTGGAACCTGCCTTCTTTGACCAGCTCAGCCTCCCGTCGGGTGTGGTTCTGGAGGGGCCGTAAGGTCTCAGATCTCCTTAGGATGAGGCTGGAAAGGCCATTCTGCATTTTCATTGTAGCCAGGAAAAAATGCCCTAAGCACTTATTTGAGTTTATTTAGAGAGAGACAGACATAGCATGAATGGCAGGGGGTGGGGGAGGGAGAGAGAGAACCCTAAGCAGGCTCCACGCTGCCAGCGCGGAGCCCGACGTGGGGCTCAAACTCACAAACGGTGAGATCATGACCTGAGCCGAAGTCAGACCCTTGACCGACCGAGCCCCCCAGGCGCCCCTCTTTCTTTCTTTTCTTTCTTTCTTGTTGGCGCAGTGATCTATAAACATAGCCAGAGGCACAAGAAGGATTACAGGTAATTTACCCTTTCAGAAACATTAAATGAAACGAGACTTTACGTTGAAGTATTAATTTGATGCTATATTAAATTGTCACTCCAAGCCCCTAGAAGAGTGAGTGAAACATGATAATAACAGCAATTTCCAAAGCCAAGAGTCCAGGTTCGCACTTGCATGCAGAGCTATAAATATCGATCTGTCGCGGGACATCACTTAGAACCTTCTCGGCTGAAACCTTCAGTCGGCTGTGGGTCTTTTCATGGCGTTTCATTTTGCACAAGAGGAACAACAAATTGGGGATTCCTAACACTTGCTATTCTTGTTGAGTGCCTAAGAGCAAAGGAGACGGAGACCTTGTTGTGGTTGTTTGGCTTTATAGGATTTAAGATTTCTGATTTCACCGTGTTAATTTATCATTGTGTTACAGTTCTAGCAAACCTGTAGCTATAGAGGAAAAAGTTCTAAGGAAGAATGATGAAGAGATAAAATTTAGTTTTACTGGTTACCCCGTGGAATCCTTTATGAATTTTTGTTAATGTTTGTTTAGTTTTGAGAGAGAGAGACACAACACACACAGTGCGAGTTGGGGAGGGGCAGAGAGAGAGGGAGACAGAATCCGAAGCAGGCTCCAGGCTCTGAGCTGTCAGCACAGAGCCCGATGCGGGGCTCGAACCCACAAGACGTGAGATCATGACCTGAGCTGAAGTCGGCCTCTCAACCAACTGAGCCACCCAGGCACCCCTACAATTGCATTTTTTTAAAGTACTGTTTATTTAAGTAATCTCTACACCCAACATGGGGCTTGAACTCACAACTCCAAGATCAAGAGTTGCATGTTTTTCCGACTGAGCCAGCCAGGTGCCCAGACAAATACATTATTTTTTTCTAACAAGTACATTTTTTTTTTAAACATATATTCATTTTGGAGAGAGGGAGACGACAGAGCGCAAGCAGGGGAGGGGCAGAGAGAGAGGGAGACACAGAATCTGGAACAGGCTCCAGGCTCTGAGCTGTCAGCACAGAGCCCGACACAGGGCTCAGACCCACAAACTGGGAGATCACCACCTGAGCCGAAGTTGGACACTTTGTCGACTGAGCTACCCAGGCGCCCCTCCAACAAGTACATTTTTTTTTTTTAAATGTTTATTTATTTTGAGGGAGAGAAAGTGCAGGTTGGGGAGGGGCAGAGAGAGAGGGAGAGAGGGAACCCAAGCAGGCCCCCGACTGTCAGTGTGGAGCCCGATGCGGGGCTGGAACTCATGAACTACGGGATCAGGACCTGAGCCGAAGTCAAGAGTCTGACGCTTAACCAACTGAGACACTCAGATGCTCCCCAACAAGCACGTTTTTTTCAAAGAAGACACAAAAAAGTAAAAACTGTTAGTGTTGAAAACACAGTTGCAGACAACAACATTGCCAGCAAATGTAAGTTTCTGAGAGTCCTCTTGAAAAAAAACGGAAGCCACTCTGATAAATAACAGGTAACAGGAGGTATCCAGCCATGAAAATACAAGCGTGAAAAATACTTAATAAAAACAATATTTTAAAATGCGAACGTAGGTAATGCAGGAAGTGTAACACTGAGAATATAGACGCTGAGCCCAAGAATAACTGTCATTGTCTTAGCTCCATATAGAAAGCATAGTAAGAATTGATGGCAATCGAGTTCACTTGTTTAAACTTGGAGAGGACGCGTTCAGTGCCTATTCAGATGAAGACTCAGGGTCATTGCGGAGTTGCACGCATTTGAAAGCCACCAGTGCGGGCGCCAGACCCAGCTTCTCCGACGCGAGAGAAGAGCTAGGCTGCAGGTGACCCAGAGCAGCCGCCGTCATGCCCCAGATAGGAATGTCTCCGAAAAATGCCATATTTGAGAGACCCTGGAGGGATGGTGTACGTTCGGCCCTCGCTCTCGGGGAAGAATCCCCTCTGCCGGCTGATGTGCGCTCTTGCTTTCTGAGCCACACGTGGATGATTAGCATGGCCAGAAGTTTGGTCCGTTGGTGGCCCCACCTCCCTCGGGACCTTGAGTAGCAGAGTTTGAGTCTACAGATTGAGGTTGCAACAGAGCAGATAAGGAACACCCGTGTGCCCCGGGGACGGCCCCCCTTGTAGTCACAAGCCAGACGGTGGCTGAACGTGAAAGAAATACTTATGTTTTTCTCAAGGAGTCATCCTCAGAATTAAGTTGTTATTTCTCCATTCTCGTCATCTGGAAATTAAGCCTGTAGAAGGGAGGGAGCAAAGGTTTCCTCAGATTATCTTGTGATTGGGTCAACAGTGTTAAAAAGAAATTAATACCTAGCAGATGCCGGGGGGTGTTTTTAACTATTTAAAAAAGAGAGAGAGAGAATTGGTTATTAAAGAAACGCACAATACTATAGTGCCCCCAGTGCACGCCTTTCTTATCATTTTTGAAGCATTTTTGTCCACGTTGTGGTGTAAATTCGTCAATGGTGTTTAAGTTCTTGAAGGGAAAGGGCTCAGGCCTCTGATCCTAAAAGCAACATGAGAGAGAAATACAATTTGTTAGTGTTGATTTTATATTTACAAAAATATCGCCTAACTTTATAAACAAATACATACACACATACATATGCAAAACTATTCATTTTTAGAAAGCCTTTGTTCTGTGAAGATTCATTGAAATTGGGAGTCCCCGTCACGTATTTAAAATAAAATCCAGAGGCGCCTGGGTGACTCAGGTAAGCTTCTGACTTCAGCTCAGAATATGATCATGCAGTTCCAGAGTTCAAGCCCCCATCAGGTTCCCATCAGGTTCCCTGCCGTCAGCACAGAGCCCGCTATGGATCCTATGGATCCTCTGTCCCCCGCCCCCCTCTCTGCCCCTCCCTCATTTGTTCTCCCTCCCTCTCCCTCTCTCCCTCTCTCCCTCTCTCTCTCTCTCTCTCTCTCTCAAAAATACAATAAACAAAAAAAATAATAATAAACAAAAAAAAATACAATAAACATTAAAAAAATTTTAAATAAATAAAATAAAATCCATTTCTCAGCATTTGGGGAACACATCCGGTGCCCTAGAAAGTCTCCCTCCCTCTCTACTCTCTCCCTTTTCCGCCCCTCCCCGCAGGGTCTTGGTTTCATCTTGCTGTGGCTTGACTCCAGGGCAGTCAGTCCCCCCAAGTCCCATTCCCTTGGCCTTCACATTCTTCACAAAGACCCTGTGCCCTCAGTACTGTTGTCACCCCTCTGCTCTAAATGCAGAGGCACAGAGAGGTTGAGTGATTCCCCGGAGGGTACACAGCTAGTGAATGTGGAACCGGACGGGGCGGGGGGTTAGCAGCGCCACGCGGCTGAGTCGTGCAAAGGGCCCAGCTACAGCTCCGGCCGAGAATTGACAGTCTCCCGGATGTGGGATTACCCCGGTAGTTTGTGTGCGTGGTTTGCACGCGCGACCACTGGTGTTGCCCTTGGTGTGCAGCATTTCCTGGGTCAGCTGGTGAAAACCCGAGCGGATGAACGTTCAGGCCCCTTCGTGCTGGCTCCCGCGCGCAGCGACCCGCCTGCCAGAGCGGCGGTCCCCCGGCCCCGGCGTTCACGGAGCCGGCCGGACGTCCCTCTCCTGTAAGGAAACCGTGTAATCTCTCCCCAGAAATGCAGCTAGTGGGTAGAGTTTCTCTTCTGCCAAGTTTTGACCCATAAGTGCTTCCTAAACGTTTGTCACCGACTGTTGCCCTGTCGATCCTCGAATCTAATACGATAGGCTTGAATGTGGGATGCGGTTCTGTGTCTATTCCAGGTGTGCGTCAGAGAGCCTCAGATGAACGTGCCTTTGAGCGCAAGTGCGTGTAGAAGCTGGGAGATGCAGATCAAACTGATCTGATTTTTGTATGCAGTAATTTATGTAATCGTAAAGGTGGAGGAGTTGTAGGATGTCATCTGCATGGGGGGGGGGGGAACCTTGATGATTTCCTGTACAGTATTCAGAGTTTCTTTATCATGTTCATAACCTGAATAATAGTATCCACTCTGTTCCATGGTGCTCTGTGGGTTTACACGGATTTTTTTTTAATATTTTTAAAAAATTTTTTAATGTTTATTTGTTTTTAAGAGAGAGAGACCGTGTGAGCAGGAAAGGGGCAGAGAGAGAGGGAGACACAGAATTGGAAACAGGCTCCAGGCTCCGAGCTGTCAGCACAGAGCCCGACGCGGGGCTCGAACTCACAGACGCGAGATCGTGACCTGGCTGAAGTCGGCCGCTTAACCGACTGCGCCACCCAGGCGCCCCAAATGTTTATTTGTTTTTAAGAGAGAGAGACCGTGTGAGCAGGAAAGGGGCAGAGAGAGAGGGAGACACAGAATCCGAAGCAGGCTCCAGGCTCCGAGCTGTCAGCACAGAGCCCGATGCGGGGCTCGAACTCACGAGCCATGAGATCATGACCCAAACCGAAGTTGGACGCTTAACCAACTAAGCCACCCAGGCGCCCCCCAAAGATATTTTTTTAATGTGTATTTATTTCTGAGAGTGACAGAGCATGAGCAGGGGAAGGGCAAGAGAGAGGGAGACACAGAATCCAAAGCAGCCTCCAGGCTCTGAGCTGACAGCACAGAGCCCCCCACGCGGGGCTCGAACTCACGAACCGCGAGACCATGACCTGAGCCGAAGTCGGATGCTTAACCGACTGAGCCACCCAGGTGCCCCGTTACACAGAGATTTTGATTAAAAAGACTTCATTTACTGGCAAGACTTGTAAAAGATGGGCCAGGACGAGAATAATCCGAGCACAAAGAGGGGTTGAACAGCCAGACTGAAACTGGTGTGCACCCCCCACCCCCAGGGCTGGGGACATGCCCCCGGGGCCTCCAAAAGAGCGACGCAGAGCCTGCCTCAGAGTAGACGCCAGTCCAATGCCTGCCAGTGAGTTTGGAGGACAAAGCCGACAGGTGCAACGGTGAAATCTCTTATGAGAGTTTTAAATGAGAAGAATTGTTACTATTACCACTGTCGCCTGCAGGAGGAGGAAGAATGTAGGGCAGCACAAGGCATTGTGTGAAGTGTGTCGAAATACTTTCATCTCTAATCTTGACAGTGACCCTCCTTCATGGTAGGAATTACGGTGCTCGTTTTCCAGAAAGTGAAACTAAAACGAAAAGTGATTTAATAGCTTGCCCAAGATCCCACAGCTGCTAAGCGGAGACACCAGGAGGCATGTACATTCTTTCCAGCTCCCTCACCCATGGTCTTTCTACCACATTCACACAAGGTAGACTCCCGTAGTCTCCAGGTTTTTAAGGCTCCACCCAAGGTCTTTCTTCAGAGGGGAGGGACAGCAGCCCTTTTTATTTCTTTCAATCAGAGGTAAGAGGTTTTATTTTCAACCAATGGCTCTTTACCCCCTGTTTGGTATCCACAAAACTCAAGTTAATTTGCTGGGGTTTTTTAAATGTTTATTTTTGAGAGAGAGAGAGGCAGAGAGACAGAGTGCAAGCGGGGGGAGGGGCAGAGAGAGAGGGCGACACAGCATCCGAAGGAGGCTCCAGGCTCTGAGCTGTCAGCACAGAGCCCGACGTGGGGCTCGAACTCACGAACTGTGAGATCACGACTTGAGCCGAAGTCAGACGCTTAACCGACTGAGCCACCCGGGCGCCCCAGTTTACTATTTTTTGAAAGGAGACAAATAGAAAAAGTTCCACCGATCTGACTTCAAATTAGGAACAAATTGAAGTGACATTCTACTCAGAAAAATGTATCAAATTAAAATGTGTGGCTCAGTTAGGGTCAGTATGGTAAAAAAACAAACAAACAAACAAACAAAGGCAAGAGCATCTTTAAAACCTGCCACAACTCTGGGTGGCACAAGTCAAACTCATTTTCTGATGCTGTCCATCTTTAATGATAAAAATAAAGGTCCTTTTTTTTTTTTCTCTTAAGATGGTTAAATATTATCGGAGTTGATTATTGACAGTGCTTACCACTAAAATGTTTGAAAGGGCATTTTGTTGTTATACAATGCCCATTGTAAAATGAAAAAATTCAAACGATATAATTTAAAAAAAAAAAAAAAAAGGGAAGAAAGCAAAATTACCCAAAATTCCACTATTAATACGTGGTGACCATTCTTCCAGGCTCCTCCCTGTAAATACGCACAACGTGTGTGATCTTAACAATTTTTACAATTTTGGAATCTTACTATTCGTGCTGTTCACGTCCTAGAGATTTCACATACATGTCAAGGACCTAAAAGAGCTTTTCTTGCAATATTCTTTCTCCCTTCATTTTAAAGGGAGGAAAAACCTAACTTTCCTTTGAAAAGTGCAGTGGGGGACGCCTGGGTGGCTCAGTCGGTTGGGCGGCCGACTTCGGCTCAGGTCACGATCTCGCGGTCCGTGGGTTTGAGCCCCGCATCAGGCTCTGTGCTGGCAGCTCAGAGCCTGGAGCCTGTTTCCGATTCTGTGTCTCCCTCTCTCTGACCCTCCCCCGTTCATGCTCTGTCTCTCTCTGTCTCAAAAATAAATTAAAAAAAAAAAAAAAAAAAAAAAAAAAAAAAAAGTGCAGTGGGACCCATTTTATAAAGATCTGCTTTCAAGGAGAAGTGTCTCCATCTTGTGGCCCTTTAGAGGACAGTCACCAATACTTCTCGACTCCTGTTGTGTTTTTGCAACTTTAATCAGAAATGGCATCAAAGCTGGCACTTGGCCAGTGGCCTTGATGAAATCCAACAACAGGCCAGAGAATCTCCATCTGACCTGGCTATAGAGCAGGATCAAGCTCTCTGGCGTGGCACCTTCCCTTCATGCACTGCTCTGGCGGGCCGCCTAGCCCGAGACATCAGAGTGGTGGGTAAGAAACAAAAACTAAGACTAGAGCCAGCTGTCCCAGCTTCCCACACTGAGCTCTCTCCACAGTTTCCTCTTTAATCACAGCTTCAACGCTGTACTTTAATAACACCGTTAAAAGAGCTGATCTTGGTGGCCAAGTGACTGTCCCTCAACCTCATGAAATCATCACCTGGGCTTCTGGGGAGGAAGGCAGAGGCCTTAGGGAGGGTGTGATTTCTCTCTAGAGGCATTAGCAAATAGGCCAGTCACTTGCCCTCTGGTCTAACACTATTATGTCCAAGATTTGACTGTACAAATTGGTTTGGAATGTTAGGAAAAAAATACCTCTTTGGAGATAAAAGTTGAATTCTCTTATCTGTGTAAATGTGGTGAACACGGATCCTGTGTCAGGCAGTATAAACGTGGCCATTTTCTGTAACTAGGACCTTAACGGTTGGAGGGTTTCACTTTGTCCGCCCACCGTAGGCTGAAGAGTTACGGTTCACATCTGAATGAGCACCTTTTGAGCGCATACTTTGTTCCTGTCTCTCTCTCTCCTATGCAGTATATAGTAGAATGTCATGGGATCACCCTTCTTCCTCAGTTCTTGGGCATGTACCGGCTTAATGTGGATGGAGTGGAAATATACGTGATTGTTACAAGAAATGTGTTCAGCCACCGTTTATCTGTATATAGGAAATACGACTTAAAGGTAAGACTGTGTGAATTTTTATTAAGTAATTGACCAAATGTTGTAATTGATCCCGCCAAATGCTTATTTGCTGCTCAGAGCTTAACGCCACCAGGCAGTTAGCCTAACAGTGCTGTCCTTCGAGTTAAACAAGAATCACTTGTGGGCTTTCCCAGGAGACCGTTGCACGTTGGGAAGTAGCACATCTGATTTTTTTCAACAAGTTATTTGTTGGACACCAGCGAGGTGCCAGGCACGGCTTTGACGCTGGGAACGGTGTGATGGACAGAACAGACCAATGCTGTCCATACTCAAAGGAGCTAATATCGTGGTGGGTAAAGATGGACAGAAAGTAAAAGCAGTGAGTAAATCCCACAGCATGTTAAGAAGGGCTAAGTGCAATGGACAGAGGTAAAGAAGGGGAAGAATGGGGAAGGGATACAGCTTACACAGGGTGTCAGGGAAAGTTTCACTGAGACGACACGGAAGCCGACCCGGGGGAGGAGGGCATGAGCTGAGAGAACGGCATTCCCAGCAGAGGGCGCAGGGCCTGAGGCCGGCTGTTTCAGAGACCTTGAGGGACAGGCACACCACTGGAATTCTGAGTGGAGTGGGGTGAACCGATTCTTGGATCGCTGACCTAGGGGGAGAACATCCAGGTTAGGAGCTGGCAAGCTGCAACCTGCCTGCGTGGCAAATCCGACTTGGCCACTTTTGTAAATAAAGTTTTATTGGAACGCTGCCACGGCCAGTGTTTCTGTACCACGGGTGGTTGTTTTTGTATTATAGCAACAGAGTTACCTTGTACCACAGCAACTGTTTTGGACCCCAAAACCTAAAACAGTTGCCAGCTGACCCTTTTTAGAAAAAGCTTGCCACCCTTTGGCCTTTACCAGGAGATCGCGAATTTTTTTTTTTTTTTTTTAATCTCAGACTCCTTCGTTCTTAAAAGAGGACCCCTAATACAGCCCCTATGGAACTTCCTCAAAAAATTAAAATAGAATTGCCACATGATCCAGTAATTGCACTGGGTATTTACCCAAAGGATACAAAACACTAATTAGAAAAGATACGTGCACCCTGTGTTTCTTGTAGCGTTATTTACCATAGCCAAGATATGGAGGTGAATGGATAAAGATGTGGGGTAGACACACACACACACACACACACACACACACACTGGAATATTACTCAGCCATAAAAAAAAGAATGAAATCTTGCCATTTACGACAGCATGGATGGATTTAGAAGGTATAATGGGAAGCGAAAGAAGTCAGAGAAAGACAAATACCTTACGATTTCGCTCATGGAATTTAAGAAACAAACAAAGAGGGGCGCCTGGGTGGCTTGGTCGGTTAAGCGTCCGACTTCGGCTCAGGTCATGATCTCATGGTCCGTGAGTTCGAGCCCCGCGTCGGGCTCTGTGCTGACAGCTCAGAGCCTGGAGCCTGTTTCGCATTCTGTGTCTCCCTCTCTCTCTGCCCCTCCCCTGTTCATGCTCTGTCTCTCTCTGTCTCAAAAATAAATAAACGTTAAAAAAAAATTTAAAAAAAAAAAAAAAAAGAAACAAACAAAGAAAAAGAGGGACCCAAAAAAAAAAAAAAAAAAAAAAGTCTTAACCAAAAAGAGCAAACTAATGGTTACCAGAGGGGAGGTGGGTGAGGGATGGGTGAAAGAGGTAAAAGGGATTAAAAGTACAGTTACCACGATGAGCACTGAGTAATGTATATAGAAGTGTTAGGTCACTGTGTTGTCCATGTGAAACTAATATAACATTGTATGCTGGTTATATTGAAATTACAATTTGTAAAAAAGAGGACCCCAAAAAGCTTTTGCTTGTATAGGTTATATCTACTGCTATTTAATGTTAGAAATTAAAATAAAATTTTTCTTTAGGTTTATTTGTTTGGAGAGACAGAGAGAGAGAGAGACAGAGAGAGAAACCAGGGCCAGCTCCATAGTGTCAGCATAAAGCCCAATGCCGGACCCAAACCAGAAAGCATGAGATCATCACCTGAGCTGAAATCGAGAGTCTGACGCTTAACAAACTGAGCTCCCCAGGCACCCCTGAAATAAGAGATTTTTAAATGCTTGCTTCATTTAAAATAAAAGACTATTATTACATGTTAGCATGTTTTTATGAAAAATAGCTGGATCTTACAAATCAAAAAATTTAGTGAGACAGATGGCCTTTTTTTTTTTTTTTTTTTAACATTTTTTGCAAATCTCCTCAATATCTGACTTAATCTGAGACAATTGGAATGTCATAGCTGGTTGTGCTGTCAGCCTGCTAACGATGTTACTCGACTGAAGTGTATGAAGAACGTCCGACCTTACAAAGATACGTGGTTGGAAAACGGGAGGGTGGGTGTTTTAAGAACTTTCTCAGAAATTTGCAGAGACTCTTCTTTGATATTACACCAAAACTTGACAAGTAGTAATTTCTTAAAGCTCAGTTACAATGTGGAATCTGAAATCACATCAGTGAACTTTCTGTACTTATTTCTGCATAATCTACAGGTGCATTTACACATAGCGGTCCAAAGACATCATGCTTTGGTCATTTGGAACAGATGGTTCACTGAGTTTCGTGCTCTTCCAAATATTGACACATTTCATTATACAGAGTCAGGGAGTCATGGGGCACCTGGCTGGCTCAGTTGGTTAAGCTCTGACTCTTGATTTTGGCTCAGGTCATGATCTCACAGTTCTTGGGATCCCGCCCCCCATTAGGCTCCGAGATGACAGCACAGCTTAAGGTGTTCTCTCTCTATCTCTCTCTCTCTCTCTCTCTCTCTCTCTCACTCACTCACTCACTGTCCCTTCCCTGCTCATGTGCCACACATGCTCTCACGCTCACCCTCTCTCTTTCCCAAAATAAATAAATAAACTTAAAAGTCACATTAATATCACCATAAGTCTCATCAGTATGGAGAAGCTGTCATACTCACAGTGATGGATAAAAGTTTCTTCAAACTCTTCTTTCCACTCAAAAGCTCAAATTTTACCGTTGGCAGCAAGCCCTGGGAACTGTTTTCTGTTATGTGCCAGCACGCAGCACCCCACCCCACCCCCCCCACCCCGCACCCCCTCTCCTCCCCCCACCCCCCTCCCCCCGCAAATACGGAGCCCCGCAGCTTTGTTCTTCTTTGAGCAAATACCTACCAAATGCCCAGATCGGAGTAAAGACATTGCCACTTGATCTTCCAAGCAAAAATGTTGTTGTGATGGAAAAAAGTGGCTAGTTGAGCTCATAACTCAAACCACCACAAAAATGTTCTTTTTTTAACGTTTCTTTATTTTGAGAGAGAGCGCACGTGCACGCGTGAGCAGCAGCGGAAGAACGGAGAGAGGGGAAGAGATAGAATCCCAAGCGGGCTCCGTGTTGTCAGCGCAGAGCCTGACGCCTCTGCGGGGCTCCGTCCCACGACAGTGGGATTGTGACCCGAGCCGAAGTCAAGAGTCAGACACTTAACCCACTGAGCCACCCAGGCAGCCCCCGTCACAAAAATGTTCTTAAAACATTTCTTCTTGATAAACGGGAGTGTTTTCTATATATTCCCACAAAGAATACTGAAAAGGTATTGACTCCACGGTCAAGATTTACTAACTTCATTGCTTCAAGGACATGTTTGTACATACATATAACATGTATATTTTTGTATGTATTCTACGACCGACAATATCGATGAGTACCACTGATGCCACTGGATTTATGCTGAGCTGCCCACAGTTTTACCCATTATTTTTTTTCAATATCCGTGCAAATATCAAGGCAGTGAAAAAAGTAGAACGTGTCTCAATGTTATTATAAAGATAGTTTTGACTCTGCAGACCATGAAAGGGTCTTGGAACCCCAGGATGCTCAGCACACTTTGAGAAATGCTAGTCTAAGGGAGAGAAAGTGGTTTAGGCTGATCTCCTGCCCTCTGGAGTTCAGATAAACTGTATAAGCTTCCCAAGTACAGCCTTCCTCTGTTCTGCCTGCTGGTTGAGGCAGTTTTGTTCCCTGGAATTGCCCCTGGTGGAGATCCCAGCCACCCTCCAGGGTTCCTTGTACCTCTCTCCCACGAGGCTTCTGCAGTGCCCCTTAGAGGAAGGAGGACTCCATTCACTGGCCTGACTCGCCCCATATAATAAGCCAGAGTGACCTCTGAAGCCACATGTCCTGGTTTCATCACTTGTCAGCTGTGTGTGGGTTGCTGAACCTTTCCTGAGCCTCAGTTTCTTCATCTGTAAAACAGGGATAATTTTACCTACCTTTGCTAGGTGAGGAAAGACCCATTCATACATATATATATATATATATATATACGTATATATATATATATATATATATATATATACGTATATATATATATATATATATATATATACATATATATATATATATATATATATACGTATATATATATATATATATATATATATATATATATATATATATGTTATTATGTCCAGCATAATGTGTAGCATATGGGAATTGGTCAGTGAATTTGGTTGTGACTTATCCATTCTACCAGTAAGTGTCTTAAAGGCAAATTTTTGGTCCTTTTTATTTTTTATGCCCCAGAAATGCCTCAGATAGTGCCTCATTCAAGCAAGCACCTAGTAAACATAGCTTGATGTAAATTATACTTATAGCCTGGATATTAGAGTTGTAACTTGACTTCATAATTTCATCTCCCTTCTTAGCTCGTAGAATAAATAAATTCTGTTCTTGCCAGGACTTTCTGTTGTGACGGAACCTGGACATCTGGCATCATCTTGTGGCTCACACTCTTGGCCATGACTTAACCTTATTTTCTATTTCCGTTTTTTTATTTTAAGTTAATTTAAATTTGGGTGAGATTCTGCCCCCCCCCCCCCACTCCCGGCTAATGATCTGCATTTACATAGAGATGAAGCTTCCCTGAGACTCAGAGCCGGGTAAATTCTGTTACAGGGGGAATAATACACACACAGCGACCAGAAACTTGGCTAAAGATACAAAGAGGAATAAGCGCTTTCTTCCTCTGACCAGTAAGCGTAGACAGTGCTCAAATATTGCAAATATCCCGTCTTGTTGTTGTTTTTTGATTTTGAGAACATTCTTTGTTAGAAACCAGTGTGTAAAGGAAGGTATTTGTGGTCTGTATTCAAGAATCCCTGAAGAAGGGCAAACAGGCCATTGCAAGGGGCAGCGGCTGGGTTTGTGCAGAGGAGTATGTGCTGTGGTTATGGAAAGGGGCCCCAGGTTTTCCTTCTGAACCACTTACCTTGTCGTGGGTCGGCTTTGTGCTCCCCTGACGCATCCCCGAGAAACACCGAGCATTTCCCCTGGGCTGACGGCAGGATCTCACACATCCACCGGACCCGGGAATGCCAAGCACCAGGGGCGTGGAGAATTGGCCCCGGGGTGGTGGGGACTCCCGCCTGGGCCCCCGTCCCCAGTACCAGGAGACTCCTCAGTCTGAGTCTCTCATCTGTGAATTACAGGCTACTTTCTTTTTTTTTTTTTTTAATTTTTTTTTTAATGTTGATTTATTTTTGAGAGAGAGACAGAACATGAGTGGGTTGGGGCAGAGAGAGAGGGAGACACAGAATCTGAAGCAGGCTCCAGGCTCCGAGCTGTCAGCACAGAGCCCGACGCGGGGCTCGAACTCACAGACTGTGAGATCATGACCTGAGCCGAGGTCGGCCGCTCAACTGACTGAGCCACCCAGGCGCCCCCACGGGCTACTTTCTAATCAGTGCCTGAGCTGCCAGCCATCGATTCAGGGAACGCCGGGCATCGATTGCTATGTGAGATCCTGCTGTGGCCGCTGAGGAACACCAAGAATGAACAGTTCTTGTTGTGATGACAGAGCTCGGAGAACCAGTGCAGCCGAGCAGAATTACTGGGATCAAGAACTGTGTTTTCTTCCACTTTCTACCTCTGGGCTCGGCCGGGCGCCTGGCACAAAGTGGGGTGCGGGTAAATGTGTGGGTCTGAAGGGATTCCCAGAGTGAGGGGGCCCGGGAGGTACACACAGGTTACTCACGGTAACGAGGAAGACATTTCTCGGAAACGGACAAAGACGGGCAGAGGGCCAGGCGCGCCCATAGCTGGAAGACGTAATGTGGGGAAAGAGGCATTCCGTGCCCTCGTGGCCCCCGCAGCCACTTAGTGGCCCGCTTCCCCTTTGAAGACCGTTGAGACCAACCATTTCTGGCAGTCGGGGCAAGAACCAGAGCGTGGTTTGGGTCCAACGTTGAGTGATTGATCACTCAAGTGATTGTCAGGTTTTCTGATTTCCAGTGGGGCGGGGGGAGGGGGGACGAGAACCAGGGAGAAGACAGCTCGGGTGACAAGCTAGGGAGAGGATTAGAGAGACGAGCCAACAGGAAGGTCTGCGGAGCGGGGAGCACCCACGGGGCAGGGTCGTGATCGGGGAGGGGACAGAGCCCACGCGGGCTGAGGCGCCACGGCGAAGTTGGCGCTCACGTGTTCTGCGCTCTGCCCTGGCACACGCGCGTGTTTTAAACGTGCGAAGCCCGATGCCTCCCGTGTGCCTGTTTTCATGACGTGTTTGTGTTTCAGGGCTCCACGGTGGCTAGAGAAGCTAGCGACAAGGAAAAGGTGAGTACCCTGACCTACTCCCGGCGCGGTCCTGCCGGCGTGCTGGAACAGCACCCCTGTCCCCCTCTTTCCCTCTTGCCTTCCGCCGCGACGCTCCCGGCTCCCTTCCGCCACACCGGCACCGCGTCACCCGACTGAGGGGTCTCCTGCGGCCCTCGCTTCCTCGGATGAGGTGCCCCCCTCCCTCTGTGTTGGCTCATGGAGTAGTTCTTGGTTTTAAGGGTGGATGAAAGCGTTTCGCGTGCAACCCGGTCTTGAACCCGGTCTCTCAGGATCCAGACTGGCAGGCACAGCTCAGCTGCGGGGGTCCCGGCCCCACGTTACCCCGAACCAGCGGGCGGGAGCTCGAGCGCTTTCCGCGTGCCTCCCTGAGCCCTGGCTTCGCACCTGCAAAATGAGGGCGGTAAAGCTTCAGCTTGACCTGTGAAAGGTTGGCTCGGATGAGCTTCCGACTCCCTTCCGACTCTAAGGTGGGGTTGGAATATGTGTCACTTGCAGAATTAGGGATGGAGAGACTACCTCTTTTTACCTTTTCCTGAGTCACTGGACAGCAGGCAATATTGGAATCCCATCTCATTTATTATGCAAGATGACAGATTCCACTCGAATCCGTTTGATTAAGAATGTGGGAAGTGGCTTTCTGCATGTAAATCTGAACTGACCAAAATCGACATCGGCTTATATGCAAGGGACCTCTGTACCCTCAGTTATTCCCCCTTGTCACCTTGGGAAGTGCCTTTTTTTTTTTTTTTTTTTTTTTATTTGACCAAACCGTTTGGAAGCTGGGCTCAAGGTTTTCTGTTTTTGTTTTGTTTTTAAATTAGTATCTTAGAGTGGCGTCATTCCGTCTAGATTTGCGGTTCATATTTTGGAGATCTGCTGTATTCATTCAGAAGTGTTTGTGAATTCTTTCGTGGGTACCATCCCTACAGGCTTCAGGGACTAAAATAATGAACGACACAGACCCATCTAGCAGGCGACACAGACGTTAAATAGGAAATGACCATCTCGTGTGATAAGTGGTTTAATAGGGCGCCTGACTCTGGCTTGGTGGGGTTGGGGGGGAGGGGCTTCCTGGGGGAGGTGATGTTTGCAAACCTGAGGACAAGTCAGAGTTAGCTGGAGGGAGGGGTGAGAAGGAGCATCCTGTACAGGGGTGCAGAGGGGGCGCACCGGGCGCCCTAGCTGGAGCGGGAGGTAAGCCGCACCCGTTGGAAAGGCTTTTGAAATGACCGGGACAGAATGGTGGCCAGAGCTGGGATGGCGGACAAGGATAGGTTATGGAGGTTTAGGAGGAAGCATCCACAGAGCTCAGAGATTAAATGAGCCGGTCCCCCCCTGCCAGGGGACCAGTGCCAGGGAGTGTGTGTGGAGGGAGGGCGGGGTTCGGGATGACTCCCGGCTGTCTGGTTTGGACGGTGGGGAGGGTGTCGATTCTACTCACGGACGGGGGAGAGCAGAGTGGGAGGAGTTTGAAATGTCAGTCCCCCTCTCCCCCATGACAGAGATGCTCATTTGGCATGAGGGGCGGCAGGGAAGGTTTCAGCCGGAAGCAAAGGGGCTTGGAAACCTCCAGGAAGGATGATCAGGGAAATATAGGAGACCGCCCAGGATGAGAAGTGTGTCTGGAACCAGCCCAGAAGAGCATCGGATTTAAGGAGTGGGTTAAGGACGAGAGTCCTGCAAAGGATCGGCCAAAGAGACACATTTATTGAGTGTCTTGTGAGAAATGCCCAGGGAACCTTGCCCCTGGTCTTAGCCCAGAAACCAGAGAGAGAGAACTGCCCCGGAATCAGATACTTCTGCAGGCTCAGGTAGGGTGAGGACTGAGAGTTATCCATTGGCCTATCACCAAGGAAATCTCTGGTGACCTTGCCTGTGACAGTGGGTGCCACAGAAGCCAGAGAGCAGTGGGTTAAGGAGCGGGGAAGAGAAAGGGAAATGGTGGCTCCTTCTTCGACCATTTGTATTTTCACTGTGCACTAGTGGGTGTATTTTGACATTTCTGACCTCCACCTACAGCACCCTGAAGGCGCCAGCTTTGGCCAAAAGCAGCAGAAACAATGGACTGTGGACTTCCATGTTGCTATGACTAAACAGTTTTTCCAGGTGCTCAAGACTCAAGTGGGTATTTAAGTTTCAGCCCGTGAGAGACTCAGAGGTTTAGTATGGCTGGGTTTTCTCCTAGGAGAAAATAATCTGGACCATCTAGAGAGCCACACAGACTTTGCTGCGTCGTAACAAGAAGCCAGCCCCTGAGGAGGAACTGTGGTTGGGGTGGCATCCACTTCTCCACGTCGGTGGCTCTGTTTTGCCTTTGCGCCCTAGTCTCTTGAGATCATTGCTACCAGACCCCACCCTTCCCGCCCCCTGTTATCTTAATGTCTTCAGGTTTGCTCCCCAAGGGCGTGGTCTGCTTCGACAGTAAACAGTGCCCAGAAAGACAGGTAAGGCCATGGGGTGGTTGCTGCTGAAGCCAAAATCCGCAAACAAGGACATCTACGAAGGAAAGCCACAAATATTTGACATCCTCGAAGCTGTATTATTTCATCAGAAGCAGACCCTTCGTTCCCTATCCCTCCCTCTACTCTCTGCCTACAGGACCACGCACTGCCCAGAATGCCCAAGGCCCTCACCACACCCCTACTGCCCCCTTCACCAAAAATGCTCCGCCTTTTACTGGTCTAGGTGTCTGTGAAAAAGAGTGAAATTACAGAATTTCTAACAGAAACCCACTTTTCTGAGGCGTCTAAAATGCTTAGAATGCTTTTCTCGTATTCTGAATTGTTCCTCAAAACATCTCCCTGGGAGATGGGCTTAGAGAAGTCAGAGAGGGGAACGACCTTCCCCACCTCACATCGGGACCGATTTGAGACCCATGAACTTACGTTCCCGTGGGGCGTCACATAATCAGTGGCAGAGGTGAAACCTTCCCTTCGCCTGGGGTTTGTGTTTTTACTGTGCGTTTTGATGTCTTGGGCTTTAGAAAGGCAAATAGTGGTAACTGACATTGGTGGAGTGTAAATCTTACATGAATTCGGTCGGATCATCCTTACCACCAGACTGGTGCTCTTACTACTTCCTTTGAGTAAATGAAGTTAGTTCGCAGACAGGTTCAGTCACTTGTCCAGAGTCCCCCAGTCACGATGTGATACAGCCAAGGGTCTCAGCCCGGAGCTCACGCTTCTGACCACTGTGCTGTTACCTCTGAATGTCTGGCAGCTCTCAGTCTCCTGTTTTAAAAGGACATAGCATCAAAAACTCATGTTAATCCCGTGAATCATGAAACATTCACTGCATTGCCAGAAACAATGTTTCGGAGTTAACTACGGTGCTAGAGCAGTTCATCTGAGTCTTGATCTTAAAATTCTTAAAGTAGCGACATCAATGGTTCGGTTTCATACTATGTTGGCAAGTTGCCGCCGTTTTTGTTTTTGTTTTTGTTTTAATATATAAACACAGGCGACCTCCCTGTGTCTTACACCGTGTACACATTAACGCGGTCCACACGATTGCCCTGGGGAAGAATTCCGTGCCCTCTACTTCTGTCGGGGCGTGGGGTTCGTGACAAGTTTTCTTCCACAAAGAGTAGCTCCACAAGGCCACCCGCCTGCCCTTGTGGTTTACAAGTGCTCACCGAGCAGGGGCGAGAGGAAACACCTTAAAGGTAAGGAATATAAAAGTAATTCAAATTTGTCATTAGCGGAGGCGACGCCCCCCCCCCCCCCCCCCCACCGCCCCTGCATTGGCAGGAGGACATCAGGGCTCTCTGATACGGCGGTTTGTTTATAATCTGGCCACAGCCGAGGGAATGGTCACTAAACTGTCCTACTAAAAAGAAATGTATTAATAGAGCGGAGCTCCTAAAAACATTGGGTTTTCAAGTTCTAAAACATGTCTTTGCCCTTGTTGCCCTCTCAACTTTCAGGTTTTCTTTCCATGAGCAGTTGATATTTTTCATCTCCCAAAAAACATGCTATTCTTTGGCTTCGCAAGTAAAACCATTGATGTCATCAAAACAGCCGCCGTTAGATATATTTCTTTTCTGCATTTTAGCCTTTCACGAATGGAATCCCGTGATCTGCCAAGAGTCTTCTCACTGCTTTCACCGTGTAACTATATTCTCCAAAAAAAAAAAAAAGATTGTCACGGTGCAAAGGATAATTTTCGTAAAGAATCCCCACGGCCTTGACTTGATTAGTAATCTGGCTTGTTAGTTTTCCCTTTCATTTGAATCTCCATAACTGTCTTCATTGCCCAGACTTCCAACTTGTTGCTGACAAGTTTTGAAACCGTCATTTCAAATATTTAGTGATCTAGGTGCAGACAAGTCCCGTCCCCTGATTTCAGCTCCCTCATAATTAGTGTGATTTGCATTAGCATCATAATAAAGATGGCGCTGAGGGAAATAAAGAAGTTCTGTTGCAACAATAATGGAATCACTTTCATGGCAACAAGTATCGGAACACGTACGTACAGATGTCTTGGATTTAAAAAAAAAAAAAAAGACCAGGGCTGCTTTTTTTTTTTTTTTTTTTAAGCCGTTGTCAGATTTTGACAGCTGCTATGACTTGTTTTATTCTTTAATTCTTTCCTTTTTAATGGAAGGGCATCTTCCATTCATGGCTCCGGCAGTTTACCTCCTCTAAATGAGACAGAGAAATGCGAATCTCCCTGGTGGTCGATCTTTTCACAGCTGCGCTGCGATTCCAGTGTGACATCGAATTAGTAATTATAGCTGAGCGGACTGCTTTTTACAAATGACAGCCTGAGCCACGCTGCCAACAAGCAAGCCACTCAGCAGGGAATCTAGGGAAGTAAAAGAAAACGTAACTGGACTCACTTGATTTCTGGGGGATTTGACCTGACTCTTTAAAAAGCCCATGTTCTTGAGCGAGAGAGTCCTGGGGACTTACACAAATATGCATTTTGTTCATCGCTCTGCACAGTTCTTCTTCAAACTCACGTCTGATTTGCTTGGATGAAGTAAAGCCTGTGTAATGGAGTCACTAGGTTGCAATAGGAAGACTGCTTCTAACGTAGAACCTTCTAACTGCTTCTACTGCTTCTAACGTAGAACCTTCCCCCTGGAACCCATGTGAAAGAAAACAGCTGTCCCGCAATTGACATTTGTGTAACTATATCGGCAATAATCATTGTTGACACTTTGATAATGGGCTACAGAAAGCTGCCTTGTCGATCCCTGGGCATTGTGAATTGCACTGGCAATTAAGTGAGTGTCATTGTCTCTGACACTTCACCTATTACTGACCGAGGCGTCAGGCGAATTCATCATTAATACCCTTACATCGAAAACTGCTTTCCTAAACCAGTTTCCAGCATTTCTTTTGCGATCTTTACATTGTAGCAAATTGCGATTCATTCCTCCCTCTATCTGGTTCTTTGGGATGCAGTTAAAGGCAAGGGGACAAAGACGATCGGAGCATCGAGCACAGCAGCGTGTCCTTCTGGGAATCTTTCCGCTGTAGGCTGATGATCGGTTAAAGCTAGATTATCACGGGTTCTAAGCCCTAAACTCAGCTAACGCTTTAACCTTCTTCTGTAAACTCCCTTTTCTCCCCAGATGGAAGCGAATCGGTCCCCATTGCCAGCCAGTGTTAGAAACGCCTCTTCCAGCGCCCGAAGTGCAAGGAATAGGTTCCTGCCAGGGCAGGAGCGGGGTCTGTTTCTCAGACCTCAAGTTAAAGGCAGCGGCGCTAACAGCTGCCTCGTGGCCCAGAGAGGGTTTATAAAAGGGGGTTTGGGGAGGGGATTGCAAAGAGCATTAGTGGATCTGAGTCCCAGCCCCTGCTCTGGCGTTAATGGAAGTTCGGGGTGTGGGGATCAATCATTTCACTTGGTCGTCATTCGGAAGATTAAAATATTTGATTGTATCATTGGTTCTCCTGCTTCCGTGCAAGATCTCTTGTTTCAAGTGAAGCTTTCCCCTCCTGCAGAGATGCAGGTGAGTATTAGACTTGACTTTGAGGAGTCCTGGACTTGACTGACAGTCACTAAAATCCTGTCTGTTCTAGGTATAGGTGAAGATGATTGCTGTGGTTAATGGAAAAAATGTTTGGAACTGTCCTATTGTATTAGCAGATGTAAGAAGCCTCTAATGTAAACCATGGGGGTGATTCTGGGAAGTGGAGTTTTTAAGATTCAGTTCGTTTGGAATTTGGTAAGAGTGGCAGGCGGAAAAGAGAGAAGATAGCACAGGCAGTGACTCCGGTCAGCACCTGCCAGGTGACAGCATGAAAGTCCTCAGGCAGGTCTGGCTTGCGGTCGTGTATAAACTCCTAGTTGCCTTGGATTCATTTTTATTGCTCTGGGATGAATCCAACCCAGAGTATCCCAAGCGCACAGGGAGCAGTGCTGTTAGATAGGGAATTTTTTTTTTTTTTTTAAAGCTGAAAACTCTTAGTTCCAGGAAGAGTCAGGGTGGAGAGAGGACTTTAAGGTTTAGACTGGGACCTGAATTTAAGGCAATCTGTTGCAGATGCATACTTACTAAAATAATAAAATTGTGATGTTCGCTACGTTAGTATTAAACCAGAAACTATATGGTACTTAGCAAGCTTCTTCAGTTTTCAGACCCTTGAGATTTCTTACGTCGTCACCATCAACGTTTGCGCGACAGAATCTTCTGGTCAGATCGCAACCACCTGTTTTGTGTGTCTGGCATGCAGGTTAACTGTCGTCACGTCACAGCCTGTGGAGGAAAACCAAACTGTCACCATGGATATCGTCACTTACAGGGACAGGCCCTTACAGTTAAAGGGCCATCATGTTTTGAAAAGTATGACAATATCAGAAAAGCGGTAATTTCACATTTTAAATATTAGCTTGAAAATTTTAGGCAGGGGCACCTGGGCGGCTCCGTCGGTTAAGCATCCGACTTCAGCTCAGGTCATGATCTCACGGTTTGTGAGTTCGAGCCCCACATCGGGCTCTGCACACTAGCTGCACAGAGCCTGCTTCAGATTCTCCCTCTCTCTGCCCCTCCCCCCCATAAACAAATAAACATTAAAAAAAAATAGGGAAGATAAATAACCAACATCTGGGCACTTGCCAGCCTTAACAGTTTTTTTTTTTTTTTTAATGTTTATTTATTTTTGAGACAGAGAGAGACAGAGCATGAACGGGGGAGGGTCAGAGAGAGGGAGACACAGAATCCGAAACAGGCTCCAGACTCCGAGCCGTCAGCACAGAGCCCGACGCGGGACTCGAACTCACGGACCGCAAGATCATGACCTGAGCCGAAGTCGGACGCTTAACCGACTGAGCCACCCAGGCGCCCCTAGCCTTAACAGTTCTAAGTGGCCAAATCATACTAGGGCTTAGCCGGTTTTGTGTTACCGAATTGCAGCGCTGTTTGACAAGGGTGTTGAGGCATATTCTCTTTCTACATTTACACATAGACAAACAAGTTCAAAATGAAAACCACGCACCTTTCGCATCCAGCTGCTGTACATTCTCACTGTGGAAATTACAAGGTGCAGGAAGAGCCGTCGGGTCACTTCCCAAGCCACGGACGTGTGTAAACATTCTGCTTATGTTGTGAAAGAAGGTCGTTACATGTGCTCTTCCTGAGAAAGCAACTGTCGTCTTTGCTACTTCTGTACGATCTTTACCCACATTCACCAATTTGCCTTTCCGTGTATCAAATTTGTGGCTTGGATGTTTTGAGAAGCAGAACTGACTTTATTGTAAATCTCTAACATCTCTGATTACCCTAAAATTGATACCATATACGTGATGTTATTCGATCAGATTCTCTTTATCCTAGCTCCAGTGTAAGGATTACCTGAAATTCCCTCCCTCACAGAAATATTTCTGGAGAATAGATTTTCAGCCTCACAGACTGATTTTTATGAAGTGTTTTGGAAAGCCTGGGGAAGGGCGTTTTATTCTTTTTTTTTTTTTTTTTGCAAACTTTATTTTCATGTAGGTGAGCCTTGAATAACAAGTAAATCAGGAACATAAGCAACCCCGAACATGAGACAATAATTAGTACATATTTTTTTTTTTTAATGTTGTGTCTTTGGCTCCAAATGTGACAATACGGCCCATCAAAGGGACGCCAGGCAGCAATTTTTGACATTGGGGTTTACAATTAGACGTTTGTATTTATTTGTTTGTTTGTTTGTTTATTTATTTATTTAATGGTTTATTTATTTTTGAGACTGAGAGAGACAGAGCATGATTGGGGGAGGGTCAGAGAGAGGGAGACACAGAATCCAAAACAGGCTCCAGGCTCCGAGCTGTCAGCACACAGCCCGACGCGGGGCTCGAACTCACGGACCGCGAGATCGTGACCTGAGCCGAAGTCGGACGCTTAACCGACGGAGCCACCCAGGTGCCCCAGATATTTGGGGTTTTTTTTTTTTTTTTTTTTTAGTTTTTTTTGACTCCTCTGAAAGATAATTTGATTTCTTAATCTCACTGAAATAACACTTCTGTATCATTCCTGGCTTTCCTAACCCTTAAAATAACCAGGGTTACTTCACTCCATGCACGTGACAGCAACCGTGTATCAAAGCACAGAACCCAGTGAAACAGGCCAACTATGTATGCAACCCAATGGGATCATCTCCATTGGAAACAAGATGTAAATCCTTTAGGTAAACATTTAGTTTTGGTTATGTCTTCACAGAGCATTTGTAAAATTTTTAGTAATTAGGAATTTTTAAGTTTTTATTAAAAGTGCTAAAAATGTTTATATTAGAAGGGCGGTTCTAATGCCTTGGTTTTTTGGGGTTTTTTTGTTTGGTTTTTTTTTTATCTCCTTCCCTCCATGCCTTCTACCCTTGCCTCCTCTGCCCCCCGGGGATCCGTAATTTCTCTCTGGCCACCGCCTTCGCTCCTGGGTCATTGTCTGCTGAGCTGGCGACAGAGGCTCACTCTCATTTCTAAAACTGAGAGTTCCAAATTTGGTGGTGGTTAGGTCTGCAGATTTTTCCCTTTTTTTAATCTCAAAGCCCTGGCCAAATCTGTCCTTAGAGATCATTTATATCTTTTACGGAACCCTAGGGAATAGTAAGTAATTCTATTCGGAAGCGTCTATACATTTAAAATATCCACGTGTCGGTGACCTTCAGGTTCCGACTACAGTCGCGTGTACATCCTGACTCTCACGGCCATGTTCGTTTGTGTTTAGTTACACATAAACCTTTTGGGCCATGACCACCGTTGTTACGTAGCATGTTGCTTACTGATGAGGAGTAAAGACTTGGAAAGAGACACTTTAAGCAGCTGGTTCAGAACATCAGAGCCAGTATGACAGTGTTACCTACGCCAGACGTTTTGAAAACCTTGCTCCGGCGTTATCGGCAATGAGTTTGTCTCTGCCTATGCAAGCCATGCTTGAGAGCGTGCCCAGCAAAGAACCCTGACGATGTTTGTATATAACCCCCCCCATGGCAAGGCCGACCCTAAGCTTTTTTTTTTTTTTTTTTAACGTTTATTTTTGAGACGGAGAGAGACAGAGCATGAACGAGGGAGGGTCAGAGAGAGGGAGACAGAATCTGAAACAGGCTCCAGGCTCTGAGCTGTCAGCACAGAGCCCGACGCGGGGCTCGAACTCACGAACTGTGAGATCGTGACCTGAGCCGAAGTCGGACGCCCAACCGACTGAGCCACCCAGGCGCCCCAACTTTTTACGTGTCCGAACTCACAGAATCGTCACAACAGCGCCAGGGTTCTTGCCGATCCCCGTTTAGAGAGAGGAAGCCAAGTCACAGGGAGGTTAAGTAACTTGCTCAAAGTCACACAGCTGATAATTGGAGCAGATGAGATGTAACCCCCGGCAGCCGGGACCCAGTTTGTGCTCATTACCTCGCGCTTCAGTCCGGGGCCCGTGTAGAAACCCGGGCCGTGCCGGACGGGCCCGCCGTCTGGCATGAATGTCCCGGCAAGAAAGTGTGAGGGACATTCGTCCTGCTAATTTTGTCCCAACCATGGAAGCAGGGTAGGCCGGTCGCCAAGGGGACAGTGTCTCTCTGCTTACACCTTTGGCTGTCTTTGCGCGTTTGGCTGTCTTTGCGTCTTTGTGTCCAGGCCACATTAGTGGGGGTGAATGCCGTTTCGGGGCTAGCCCACCCCAGTAGAATCCTCTCCTGCAAAAGGGAGAGTCGCCTTGCCTCGTTAAACTGGGGCCGTGCCGGACTCTGTGCCGAGCTGGTTGGACGCAGCCTCCCTCGGCTGGCTGGGGCCTGGGAGCAGCTCCTGGTGGGAGTCCCAGCCCAGGGCCGGGCAGACCGGGGAGGGCCATGTGGTAGATCTTTCTGGGCCTCGCCTCCCGGCCAGTGTGGTACTACAGTTCCCTCGTTACACTTGGGGGCTCCCAATCTACACGGAACTGGCCAGGAGAACTTGGTTCAGAGGGAATAAATAAAGATTTAACCTAGTCCAGAAAGGTTGCTGACCGCTGGCTGGGAGCCAGCCTTGGGAGTGCAGTGAAGAAGCGATTCTGAGCTGATGGCTTTAGCTCTGGTGGTTTCCTCCGCCCTCTGGCTGGTTCTGCATTGACCTGGAAAGGGTATGAAAGACACCCGAAGGCCGGGGACTTCGAGGCTTTCAAAGGTCTCCTAAGTGCAGATAATCCAGTTGCGAAGCAAAGGGTAGACTGCACTGCTGCCCACAGTGGCTTCTGTGCTGCTCTGTGGACCTCACCTCTGTGGGCCGTGAACACCGCGAGTTTATTAAGTTCATTACTTCATTGCGTAGTGGTTTTCTTCACTTTAAAAAAATGTGTCTCAAATATAAATGCCTCTCATTATCAGAGGGATGTATTGAAATTGTTCTACCAGCTAAGTAATAAGAAAAAAAAAGAAAAACCAAAAAACAAATTATTTTTAACGTTTATTTTTGAGAGAGCACGCGTGTGTGCAAGTGGGGGAGGGGCAGAGAGAGAGGGAGAACACAGACTCCCGAAGCAGGCTCCAGGTCTGAGCTGTCAGCACAGAGCCCGACGCGGGGCTCGAACCCACGAACCCGAACCGTGAGATCATGACCTGAGCTGAAGTCCAACGCTAAACCAACTGAGTCACCCAGGCGCCCCCCCCAAAAACAGATTCTTAACTATACAGAACAAACCGATGATTGCCAGAGGGGAGGTGGGGGGTGATGGGGGTTAAGAGCACATTTACTGTGATGAGCGCTGAGTGATGGAATTGTCACATCACTATATTGTATACCTGAAACTAATATAACACTTTACTGGAATTAAAATTTAAAAAAAAATTTTTGTTTTAAAGCTGAGCAGTAAGGTTTGCTTGAGCATGAATCATTGTCAGGGGACTTTATCTTTGTCCTTTATTTTACATTTTTTTTAAAAGAAATTATTTTAGGGGCGCCTGGGTGGTGCAGTGGGTTAAAGCATCCAACTTCGGCTCAGGTCATGATCTCACGGTTTGTGGGTTCAAGCCCCGCATCGGGCTCTGTGCTGACAGCTCGGAGCCTGGAGCCTGCTTCGGTGTCTGTGTCTCTCTCTCTTGCTGCCCCTCCCCCGCTCATGCTCTCTGAAAAATGAATAAACCTTTAAAAAAAATTAAAATTTTTTTAAAGTTGCATAATCTCTTCTAAACTCAGTTTCCTTGTTGGTACGAATTTGAGAGAAATAGTTAAGATTGTTGTGCAGAATCAGGGAGATGATGCACTTGAATGAATTGAGGCACATGAAATGCTTATTAGCACCGTACCTATGGCTGCTGGTGCTGGTGGTGTTTCCCCCGTGCTGCCCATAAGGCAACAGCCTGGAGGGTTCCAGAAACCTGGCCTGGGCCCTGGCAAGTAAGGGGGTGGAGCCAGGATCCGGACCCTCCCCGACATCCTGGTGCTCCCACGCTCTTGCCCCACCACAGGCACTTGGGGGTGGGGTACGTGTAGACCAGTGTTGGGTTCCTCCAGCAGCTGCCCCGCTAAGGATCTGCCTTTGCCTCTTGAGACTTTCGATAAGCCCTTAAGTCTTTTAACCAATCTGGTTGCCCTTTTTAAAACTTGATCCAATCTAAACACGTCCCTAGTGCCTGTGAAATTCACAAGTGAGCTTAGTAATATAGTACCGGGTGCCCGGAGTTTTACGAGGTAGGATTAAGTTTTCCCTGTCACATGAAGTAACCCTGCTGGGGTAAACCTGAAACGGCATTCTTCTTCATTAATGTGCCTGGAATTATAAACACCTATCCAGCGTGTCATTTACTGCCTCGGCCGGGCTCCGACATCACTGACGTCAGGTTTCCCTTTTGCTCACACAGAAACAGAAATCCCTGTGCCCTTCTTCTCTTACACATACGAAGCGAGTTGAGGCAGATACCTTAATCCTTAATGCTGCCCCCCGCTCCCCCCCACACACACACACACAGACGCCCACGTCGTCCCCTTGGAGAGTCCCCTCCATCTCTGTTCTTGGGTGGAGACCTGGCTTCAGCCCTTTCTTCAGGGGCGCCTCCGGTTCCGGGTTTGGGGCAGTGAGAAACCCTGGGTCCGTTCAACTTCAGATCCTTGCATTTCATTCTCTGAAACTTTGTTACGTTTGTGACTCCGATGGAAGAACTGAGGGCTCAGTGCGGTTGACCCCAACATTTCACGTTAATGTGCTGTCTTCACATTTAGGGTTTTTCATGTCACGTTTATGACATTATTTTCAAGTTATTAATGACAAATTTAGGGAGTTCATCTACCAGGCCCCTCCCATAGCTTTCGGGAACAGCGGCATTGTGTTCTTATTTCCTCAAAACTCTGACTCCGCATAAAAGTATTTGAAAGATCAGTGTCCCCCAAGAATGCTGTTATTCATCTGTCCATTTTGCGTATTCGTGCTGCCTTATTTAAAAAACATTTTTTTTAATGTTTCTTTTTTGAGAGACAGAGTGACAGAGCATGAGCAGGGGAGGGACAGAGAAAGACACAGAATCTGAAGCAGGCTCCAGGCTCGGAGCTGTGAGCACAGAGCCTGAAGCGGGACTTGAACCCGTGAACCGTGAGATCGTGACCTGAGCTGAAGTGGGACGCTCAACCAACTGAGCCACCAAGGTGCCCCAGGAATATGATTATTTATAGTACACATAAGGAAAAAGTGTCAAATGTTTGGATCTCTGCTATACCTGCATTGTAGAAATAGCTATTCTGGCAGTAGTCTTACCAAAAATTGCAAAGCTTCAAATTTTTGCAAAGTTAAAAACGAGTAGCAAAGCTACAGATTTGGAATTGTGTAATATATGTGCATATATGTATATATACAGACAGATGTGAGCAGTTTACATAGCAGGAAAAGTGAGCAGTTTCAGGCATTTGAGAAATGGTTCTGCAGGGGTGCCTGGGTGGCCCAGTCAGTTCAATGTCTGACTTCAGCTCAGGTCACGATCTCACGGTTCGTGGGTTCGAGCCCCACGTCCGGCTGCTTCGGATCTTCTGTCCTCCTCCCTCTCTGCCCCTCCCCTGCTCGCGTGTGCTCTCTCTCAAAAGTAAACATTTTTGAAAAAGAAAAATGGTTCCACAGATCTGTGCAATGAGTTTTCTTTTATCACTCTGAATAGCAGGGTAGGGCAGTGTGGGGAACAAGAGAATACATTCTTTCCTTGGATTATTTTTTTTTTTCATTTAGCTCACACTTATGGAAAAGAGAGCCATTCAGACATTCATTAATATGGTAAGAAAGACAATATCTTGTATTGGATTCCTTTCAAGTGGAAGAAATAAGCTATGAGTTGCTGACGGGAGCGGGGAGGGGTTTTGATTGCTCTTGAACTCTCCCAAAATGCAGGTTGCACGAAGTTAAATAGAATAATCCTCACGAGTTTAAAATTAAATGCCCATATTATCCTGCAGCATAAGCTAGTTTTGTTCTGCTTGTGACCCGTGTTTCGGTCGTCCCCCCCGTTACTTTGCGTTGATCGGGTCAGCATAAGTTCCGTTTAATCGCCAGCCCACCACCCTCTTGTTTATTTGTAAAGGACAGAACTTCTCATCTTAGTATGTTTTGTATTAAAAGAAGACAGTTTCCTTCGGCATTGCCCAACTGCAAACAGAATTTTCTTGGCGGGGTGGTGACCAGGAAGGCTTAGAAGGACAGGTGGCTAACCTCTGGCTGCATGATCTCCCCGACTGAGAAATTAGATATGATTCTGGATGGTGCTTTTCTGAGGCCAGATAACGTGTTATTTGTAACATGAACCCGGCAAAGGCTACCCAAAAAGTGTCGGGGGCGTGGAGTTGGGTTGTACCAGTAAGAAAATTGAAGGTTCCTGACAAAGAATTCCAAGAATACAAATTCTATACTTAGAAGACCTCTTGTAAGAAAGTGAATCCAGGAAAGCAGTCAGGTTCATGCCCACGAAAACCATGAAATCTGTTACTAAACTTCATAATATGGAGTATGTGTGACCCTCCACTCCTGGTGGGAATGCTTCCAGCGGCCGTAGCTCACTGGTGCCCCCTTGCGGTATTCAAGCCACCTCGCATGTTGTTGCCTTGGGTAAAAGACTCCCACAGTGAACGAGGGGGACTGTTGCTGGGGGTGGAAACTTATCCTCCGGGGACTGGAAGACTTACGTGTTTTGTCTTTTTTAATTTTATTTTATTCAAGCTTCTTTCATTCTTTTTGTCATTTGCTTTAGGCCAAAGAGCTACCGACCTTAAAGGATAATGACTTCATTAACGAGGGCCAGAAGATTTATATTGACGACAACAACAAAAAGGCCTTCCTGGAAAAACTGAAAAAGGATGTCGAGGTAAGAAAAATCAGTATAAAGGACGGCCCCGTTGTAGAAACGTCAACCGTCTGGGTTGGCTTCTGAAGCTTCTTCAACCATCTGTTCAAATCTGCAACCGAGGCCAAAATGCCTGTTGTACGTGATCAAAGTCAGGTGTAAACAGGTGTATCTCACGCATGGTCTGGTTGAGAAAAGCGCGCCAGACCACAAACCGAAGAAAGTGCCTGAAGGCCTCTGCCGGGCATCGCCCCGCTCGGGTTCCCACCTTCTAGTTGGCAGGAGGGTCTGTTCAGTGGAAGCCCGCTCGCACCGACTGCCCGCGGCCCCCAGAGTGAGGGTTCCGCGGAACCGTGGTGTCCCGTCACGCAGCAGAGCATTTCAAACGCAGACGTTCAGGAACCGCATCTCGGTGTCCGTGAACACATTCCCGGTCACCTGATGCTTGAACATTTCCAGCAGTCTCTGTGAAAGTAGCCCCACTGAGCCTTACACGTCGTGGGAACGGAGCAAAGGTGGCTCCTCATACCAGTGTCATGGGGGGGGGGGGGGGGGATGGTTGTGACACATCAAATACTGTGTGAAAATGGGCTTTTCGTCCATAATGAAGTTTTCTTTCTTTCACTGTTATTCTGGTTAAGAATGAGAAATGTACTTTTCCTGCTCTCCCGTTGGACTTCCTGTTATGCATCTTTTAGAAATCAAGCCGGGAGAAGTTATTTTCTTGAAATTTGTTAGGTTTGTAAGACAGTGCAAAGAGAATTCTGATTTAGACAGTTCCTGAACTAACTTTTGCTGAGCTGTTACTTCTGTTCGTACGTATGCGTGAACGTGGTATATACTTTTTATTTTTTTTACTTTTCTTTATTTTTTTAATACTTATTTTTGAGAGAGAGACAGAGAGAAGGAGAGAGAAGAGTGTGAACAGGGGAGGGGCAGAGAGACAGAGGGAGACACAGAATCCAAAGCAGGCTCCAGGCTCTGAGCTGTCGGCACAGAGCCCGATGTGGGGCTTAAACTCACGGACGGTGAGATCACGACTTGAGCCAAGGTAGGACACTCAACCGTCAGAGCCACCCAGGCGCCTCTATTTTTTTACTTTTAAAATCCAGTCCCCCAGACAGCAATACAGCTCTACTACTTAGAGGCTTTGTGGCAAGTTCTTTTCATGTCATCAAACAAAAACAATTAAAATGGCTTGAGCCAAAGGATGAGTGTGCGTTAGACTGTATCCCCCGCGAGGGCTGAGCAGTTTTTACAATATTCTTTTCACTGTTCTAACATCTCTTTCATTGTAAGATACCCAGACAGACTGAAGGAGTTCATAATTATTTTCAGGTCATGAATTTATTCTCATTAAAAACATTTACTTTTTTTTTTTTTTTAACCTAGCTCGTGTATATACTTCAGTTAGAACCTAAATATTGTTTATTTGTGAAGGATACAACTGTCTACTGAGAAAGAGAAGTAGAGGGGCTCCTGGGTGGCTCAGTCAGTTGAGCGACTTCGGCTCAGGTCATGATCTCGTCGTTCGTGAGTTCGAGCCCCGCGTCAGGCTCTGTGCTGACAGCTCGGAGCCTGGAGCCTGCTTCGGATTCTGTGTCTCCTCCTCTCTCTGTGCCCCTCCCCTGCTTGCACACTGTCTCCCTCTCAAATATAAATAAACATTAAAAAAAAAATAGAAGTAGAAAAAAAGTAGAAAATCATGTAACATTTTTCTCCAGTCTTTCATTAATAAGTTTATTTTTCCATTGTTGTCGGTGGTTATTATTATAATACATATTAAACATTAAATATTTCCCTTACTTTGGTGTCAGCCTGATCTAACTGATAACTAAGTACTCGAGGAAGACCTTCTCAGTTTCAGCTTTTTATTCATTAATCAGTGAATCTTTGATCCTGAGAATAATATGGCTTGAGCAATTATGGTAAATATATGCTTTAGGGGTTGTGCACGATCTGCCAAGAAAAAATGTTTTCATCCTTTTTTCTGTTGGCTGTGTACCACTAGGATATTTAGACTCCAGAACTAACGTAACTGAAGCAGTTCAAATTTACAGTTGAATTACATAAGGATCCTCTTAGCCCTTTTGTTGTCTCTAATAATGTCGTTGATTAGAGGATTTGGAGAGTTTAATCCCATACGTGGCTCTCGCGCTTAGCTGTTCTGTTGAAATGGAAGCAGGGCATAAAGCATTCTTTCCTTAAAAAAAAAATTCTCAGTGGCTGATACAAGTATCTTTAGTTTTGAAATTCATGCAGAAGCATCATTACATTTTTAAGCGGGTAATTGTGGTGAGGTAGCTTGACATCTGATCTTGGTAAATGAAACTAGATTTTAATCTAGTTTCATTTTTGTAACACTCTGCTTTCTAAGTTAGCTGACTGGCCTGTTAGTTTTTTTGGAGGGGATGGGGGGTTGGTGGTACTTTTTGTTTTTTACTTAAGACTTAAAAGGTGAATTTATTACACCTCAGTAAGTAATCTGCTTTTTTATGTTTTTTTTTTTTTTAAATGGTTATTTTTGAGAAAGAGAGAGCGCAAGCAGGGGAGGGGCAGAGAGAGAGGGAGACCGAGGATCCCAAGTGGGCTCCACGCCGACAGCAGAGAGCGCCATGTGGGGCTCAAACTCACGAACCGTTAGATCGTGACCCGAGCCGAAGTCCGATGCTTAACCAAGTGAGCCACCCAGGTGCCCCAGTAACCTGTTTTTGTAGCAGAAAGAAGAGAATGTCCTGAGAATCTAGCTGTTCTGGTTGTTTTGTTTTGTTTCCCTGCACCCAAAATCCTGTTCTGTTCATATACTCTGCAAAGAAAGCTTTGCACATAACTCCATATTGGTGAGCCCTTTTCTCCAAAAGGAGGTGCTGTATGGAGAGGGGCAATCACTTTTGCCTTCTGGCCTGCGCGTGGTCGGCGCCCACCGTGACTGCAGAGAACTGACACCCGTATCTCCTCTCACTGGCTCACGCCGGGATCCCCGTGGTGTCCGGGAGCACCCCCACCACGGGGCATCTCAGCTGTGGGGTCTCTGGGCCCGCAGCCTTGGAAGTGGGTGGGAGTCGGGAGAGGCCGGGGGAGGGATGGTGAGCCACCGGCGTCGACGGAGTCACGCGTAGAGCCTGACTCCTTCCCATGCAGACATCGTCTCTTTCATTCGAAACTCCTGGGGGTGAGTGCTGTTGTTACCCAGTCTGTGGATGGGAAAACCGAGCCCAGAGACTAATTTGGGATTTGAGGCTGTCAGAGGCCACGCTCCTAAACTGCTCTGATACGAAACGCAAATGAGAAACGTCTGTGAGATCGCAGTTAAGATTTTGTTGCCCGATAAATGACCCAAAGGAGGATTATTACAACTTTTAACGAGTGATATAAGAGAACTGTTAAATAGTGCTGGTTGGAATTTTAATTCTGCATTGCAGATGTGTTAGGAGGTGGTAATTCAGTAGAGCAAATGTGTTAATAAATAAAGTGAGTTTAAACATTGCGAAAGAGAGCTTATTAATGGCTCCCTTACCACGTCGTTTTCTAGAAGGGTTTGTGACAGGACTCGTTAAAGATCTTGAAGAAGACACTAGCTCAGAGATTTGGCATAAAGAGGGATTAATCATGAAAGAATCACATTAGGTGGGATCTTCTGAGGGGAAAAGAAGCCCAGAGGTCTGGCAGATAATTATTAACAAGTTGGAAAAGGAGGAAAGGCGAGGGCCCTGAAGATTATAAAGATTCAAACATCGTCATGCTTCGAAATCTTACGTACTTAAAAAAAAAAAAAAATCAATAAATTTGAGTCAGAAGCTTAAAGGGATGAAGAGAAACCAGAGCAGATGTGTATTAAGTTCCTTAATGTCAGCTGGAGGCAAACAAACCCCAGCAGTGGAACCTTTAACCCCTCCCCAGCCACGTGGAATCTTCCAGGCCACGGCAGTTTTGCGACACCCGGCGGGAATTTTCTTGAGTTTATTGCCACATTCCCCTCTACTTCAGAAGAGATGGAAAATAAACTTTATGGAGACAAGAGCTAGTGGGGTTCTCCACGCTTCTCCTCTTGGCCCACCTAACTTGAACCTGTCCCCGTGTTTAAAGTGCGGACTTGTTGGAAAAAAGCCTTCTACCATAATAACAGCAACACGGGCAATCACAGTAACAGCCTCCATTGTTGCGAGCGAGGCCCGGTTTCCATCACCTGAGCTACGCGTCCTCTCTCCTTCCTCTCCACACCCCTATGAGCTTAGCGGGATTATCCCATTGTACAGTTAGAATAACTGAGGCTCGGGGAGGTGGATGCCTTGTCAAGTCACAGAGCTAGTGAGAGAAGTAAGGTTTCATTTCCCATCGGACTCCCAGACCTATACTCTTATTATTTTTTTATTTTTTTTTAATATTTATTTATTTTTGAGAGAGACAGTGGGGGAGGAGCAGAGAGAGAGGGAGACAGAGGATCCAAAGCGGGCCCTGCATCGACAGCAGAGATCCCGATGTAGGGCTCAAACTCACAAACTCTGAGATCACGACCTGAGCCAAAGTCGGACGCTTAACTAACTGAGCCACCCAGGAGCCCGGAGAGCAGCTTCTTACCTAGAGATGCGTATTATGTTTCACTGATGGTTTCAGTTTTGTATTTTGCATACAGATGTTTCCTTACTGAAAAAGGGAGCCTGGGCACTAGTCTGACTGCAGAGCTAAGACCCAGGAAAGGGCCTGGCATCGTGAGCATCGCGGATATGGGAGGGGAGGGACTCCACTGAGTGCAGCGGCCCAGCCCTGGTCATCCTCCCTTCCCGGCTGACCTTTGCAAGTTCATTACAGGCAGCCCCTTACTTTTGTAATCAGGCACACCTGCAAGGGTGTTTGAAAACCAGCCTTCTGAAGGTCAAACTGTAGACTTACATGATAGCGAGGTTCCGCTCTGGCAAAGATACGTGCTAAATGCTCTCGCTTTGCTTCCAGTAGGTGCTTCCTCTTACAGTCTCAAAGGTTTCTTTGTTGCTTTGCTCTATGTTTTTACTTGCCCTGGGTTGTTGTTTCTTCGAGAAAGGGGTTAGGGAAATTAGGGTGAGTTCAAGGGGACTGGGGAAGAGGCAGCAGGCATCTCATTCACTTGTCTAGTAAATACGGACACCTTACCACCGGGAATACGGTGAGGGCAGAAACAGCCAGAGCCCCTGCCCTCACGGGGCTGCCGTGTTCAGGGAAGACAGAAGCTTCCCCAAATAATCTGACAAGGTAAATGTGCAGCCAAGCCAAGTGTCATTAGGGAAAAGTGTGCGGGTCCCTCTACGCCCCTGCTTTGGGGGCGCGGCCCAGGCAAGAATCAGGAAAGGCTTCCAGAAGCAAGCGTCCCTGCAGTTGTGATCTGAAGGTCAAGTGGTGCAGGTGAGAGGGCCGGAAGGTGGGCTGGAACAGGCTTCAAGGCAGCCAAAGAGGTAATGGGGCCAACCATCCTGGTCGGCTGGGCCGTGTTTGCTTCTGCCCCGCGAGGAACAGGCACCCGCTGCAAGGCCTAGAGCAGGGGCAGAGTTAAGATCAAACTCGCATTTTGAAAAGATCCTCCCTTCCCAGAGGGCTGGGACCCTTACCGCTTCTCAGGGACCTTCCAAGTATCCGGGAGGAGTGGGGATGGAAAGAAGGGGGCCTGTGGCCCGGCCGAGCAGCCCACTCCCCAACCTGTGCCCGCCCCCTCCCCCCCAACACGTGGGCTCTCTGGGGAGATGTTGCCAGCCGGGAACCCGGTGTCTGCAGCGTGCAGCGTGTTCTGTAAGCACCGTGCCCATCGTGGGAGGGGCCAGGAGACAGAGACGCACGGATCCTGTTGTCCAGGAGCCCAGAGGCCGAGCTCCGCCCCTGCCACAGCCTCCTGGGGCCCGTGGCCACTGGGGAGCATCTTGCCCGCCACACCCGCGGCGGGGTCAGAGAGCATGACTGGGTGTTTCGGCCTCAGTGTCTCCCAGACGTCTTTTGTTTCCACGGGGTGCTCCGAAGGGGGGTAAAGAGATGAAGCCGGTGTGAGGCGTGCCGCCGGCACCTACCCCTCGCGGAGACTCCCTGTGCTTGGCAACTCGGGGAGGCCCTCCTCCTCAGGAACCGTTTGATTGAACTCATTTTTTCCATACTAGTGTTGCAAAGAACACGACTTGGGAAGAGCTGCCTTACTGCAGTTTCCAGAAGCAGCGTAGCGCAGCGTAAAGAACGAGCTTTGAACGCGGGATCCTGAATTCATGACTTCTTAGCTTTGAGTCCCTGGAGGCCAGCTGTCTCTGTCCCCACAGCACCTGGTTCTCTTCCACATCCATGGAGATGCAGGTCCGTGGGGAGCAGACCAAGTAACCCAGATCTGGCTACACGGCTGGGCGGCTGGCCACGTCGGCAGGAGATTCACGGGTCTTACCGCGTTGTCATTCACTCGAGAGAGGGACGGTTGCCCACGTGAGTTCCTGGTCACCCCAAAGCCCAGCACCTGCCAGGGGCCACGGCACGATGAGCAGTCTTTGTCCACCAGACAAAGTCTAGCTGAGCGAGGTGGGCCCAGAAAGGTGGTTCTGTGATTTACTTTAAAGGGGGAGTTTGGGGAAGACCATGGGAGGAACAAGAGCTTCCTCTCTCTCTCTCGGGCTCAGAAAATTGATTCAAGGCATGAGAACCAGCACTGTGTTTTGCTGCTGTTTTGTGGTTTTGGGGTTTTTTTGTCTTTTTTTGTAACTGGAATAAGTAACGCTTACTTACAAATACTATTCTAAGATATTTAACGTGTTTACGGTGATGATTTGCTGTACGTATCCATCGTCAGAGGATTCCCCCATCAAGTTAGGAACACAACCATTACCTCAGATATTTACCTTTTTTTGTTCTTCTGGTGAGAACGTTTAAGTCCTACCCTCTTAGCGATCTTCAGTTATACGCGACACGGTGTTACCAACTACAGTCACCACGTTGTGCGTTAGATCCTCAGACCTTACACATCTGATAGCTGTAGGTTTGCACCCTTTTTCCAACTCTCCTTAGTTCTTCCACACCACCCCCCACCGGCTCCTGGCAACCACTTTTCTATTGATTCTGTGAGTTCACACCCCCCCCCCCCCCCCCCCCGCAACATACACACACACATAAGTGATACCACACGGTATTTGTCTTTCCTGTCTGGCTTATTTCGTTTAGCGTAACGCCCAGCGGGTTCACAGTGACAGAATTTTTCTTTCTTTTTTTAAGATGAAACAACATTCCTCAGTGTACACATACCCCATTTTCTCGATCCAGTTATCCACTGACAGGTCATTTCCATACCTTGGCTATTATGAATAATGCTGCAGCGGACATGGGAGTACAGATATATCTTCGAGATAATGGTTTTGTTTCCTGTGGATATGCACCCAGAACTGGGATTGCTGGATCGTAGGGTAGTTCTGTTTTTAATTCCTTGAGGAATTTTCATACCGTTTTCCATGCTGGCCGCACCGATTTACATCCCCACCGACAGTGCACAAGCTTCTCTTTTCTCCACATCCTGGCCAACACCTGTTATCTCGTCTTTCTGACACCAGCCATTCTGACAGGTGTGACCCCCTCATTGTGGTTTTGATTTGCATTTCCCTGATGATGAGTGATGTGGAGCATCTTTTTGTGTACCTGTTGGCTGCTGAGTACTCTTTTGGCAAAGGGTTTGCACGTTATCCGTTTTTAGGTATTAGGGCTCTCCTACCTTGCTTACACGCCTAAACGAGGATTTGTGTGATTTCCTTTTCCCCCCTGAGCTTCAGTGAGGAAGAGTCAGCCTGGCCCCAGGGGATTCGTGGTGGGAAGACATGGAAATGGGAGCTAAGAAAGAGGAGAGCAGGAGGAGGCCTGGGCTGGTGAGGAACGGAAGGCCTCTGGGCACAGCTGGCGTGGGAGGTCCCCTCCTGGCTTCTCCTTCAGCTCAGACACCGAGCTGCTTCCCTACAGGCTGGGGGGCCGGGGCGGGGGGGGGGGGGGGGGGGTTCCTGCAGGTCTCCACAAATGGATTTCGTTTCACTCATTTTCGGCCATAACTCCCAAGACCGGTCATTTCACATGCTTGCCCTTTGTGTAAGGAAGTTCATGTCCTAACTTCTGCCGGGATGGCCGGAGGCCAGCTGGCTGCTCTGCGTCACCGAACGAGGGTGGCATCAGGCCCTCCGAGAGCTGGGGCCCTGCGTCTTCTTGGGCCATGGGCACGGGGTGGGAGCAGAACCGGACCCTGTGCGGAGCCAGCTGGGTGGGGACCGGGGAGCTGTGGGGTTTTAGCCAGCAGACGGGCCGGCACGTTTTGCCCTCAGTTCTAGCCACACTTTAATGGAGCGATTAGAACACGTGTCTGGGTGCGTCTCCTAAGAAGAGAAAAGAAAAATGGCGTGAGAAGTCCAGAGAGGAGTAGGAGAGGCAGGCTGACCCTCAGAGCCAGGTCTCGGCCCACGTTCCGTTCTACCCGCGGCTGGAACGGGACGAGCGGGGAGGGGGGTCCTGGGCCTGTGCTGCCTCATGCGAAGTGGACCACGCCCTCAGCTCCTCCAGTCTCCCCGCTTCCAGAAGGAAACCTGAGCAGGACAGGACTGTGTTACTCACCCGAGCACTGACACAGGCGTTTGCTGGTCAGTTGGGACATTTGGGCTTTTACTTAGTGGGGACGGACAGCGTACTCACGTCCTCGGCCCAGTGTGCTGAATTTCCAAGTGCTTTCACAAGAGACTGCTGGAAGCCACTTGGGAGGTCCCTGGTCTTTCCCCTCGGCCAGTCTTAGTTGTTGGGAGGGCAGCTCTCTTCCCTCCTTGCCAGCCATGTGCTGTGCTCTCTGGGCTAATCCAGCCTCCATGGGATGTGTGCCCGCCTCTCGGCATCCAGCTTGGCGTCTCAGGGAAAATACTACTAGCGCCGGGCCGGCCCGGGGTGTGGGGCTCCGTTTTCGGCCCGCGAAGCTTCCGCGGGGCTGGGAGAGCATCCCAAAGGAGGCTCCTGGCTGGCCGCCTCTCGGGAAGACCCTCTTCTCGTTTCTGCCGCCCCCTGGCTCACAGCCTTCCCCCGTGTGCATTTTCCTGAGCTTGTTTTCTCCAGATGTGGGGTTTGAAGGCCTGACTGACCCTGCTGCCTCCCACCCTCAGTTTCTCGCCCAGCTGAAGCTCATGGACTACAGCCTGCTGGTGGGAATCCATGATGTGGAGCGAGCCGAGCAGGAGGAGGTGGAGTGTGAGGAGAACGACGGGGAAGAGGAGGGGGAGAGCGACGGCACCCACCCCGTGGGAACCCCTCCGGACAGTCCTGGAAACACGCTCAACAGCTCACCGCCTTTGGCCCCGGGGGAGTTTGATCCAAACATTGACGTTTATGGGATTAAATGCCATGAAAGTAAGCTGAGCTCTTACCACCTCTTTTTATGTATGAAGTGACTTGATTTTTGCATTGTTTCCCACTAGTAATCATAATCCCGGTTAAAAGTCTGCTGCCCTCCAAGGCTTATTCTCCAGAGCCTCAGTAGCTGACTCAGGGACACGAGCATGTTAAGGGTAACTCATCTCTGGTTTTGAAACGGGATGTGATCGGGCCCTTGAATTTTGTGATGTTGGAATGGAGTGAAGCCACAAACTATGTAACACCCACGTACCCACACTTAGGTGCGGACAGATAACATATAGAAGAAACGTTTAAAAATTTTTTTTTCTTCGCCATCTCTTACGTGGATCCAAAACGTCAGGAATCCATCCTGAGCTAGGCACACACGAAGTCCCTAGTGTGCCTCACGGTGGGGGGGAGGCTCATGCGGACGCCCTGGAGGGCTGGCGCCTCATCGCTACCGCTACCGGCCCTTCCCCTTTCAGGAGCGCTGAAGCTGGCCCAGGGCGTGGGATGAGGGTGTCTGGTCTGCTGTTGTGTCTGTCTGTCCTCTGCTGTGCCCCCTGGCCGCCCATTAAGGGGTCTCTATGGCCCTCTTGTCTAAGTGAGCCCAATCTTAATCCTCCAAATCTGGGTGACTGGATATTTGAAGGAATATCACCTTCTACCTTAGCTACTGAGACATGAGAAAACCAAGATAATTTGGAGGTAGGATAAAAACAGTCCTCTTATTTTTTGAGTAATAACAATTGTGGTTCATCATTGTTTAAAAAAAAAAAAAAAAAAAGATGTGGCATATCAGCCAAGTGAGCTTGAGTTATTTTGCTCCCCAGAATTTTCTTCAGTGCAGAAAATGAGATGTAGTCAAATGTACTTTTCTTATTGTTTATAATTAAAACAGCCTATTTGTGGAAATACGTGGAAGACGGATCTTAGAGATGATAAATGCCTTTCTGCAGTTCTGATGCTAGACTCAGAATTATGAACGGCTGTAAGGACAGGCACACCTCAAAGGTGTTGCAGGGTCAGTTCTAGACCACCACCACCACGTGAGTCAGATGAATGTTCTGGTTTCCTGGTACATATAGAAGTTATGTTTACACTGCTGTATAGTCTAAGTGTGCAACAGCGTTATATCTTTAATAAACAATGTACGTACCTTATTTTAAAAATACTTCATCGCTCAAATATACTAATACCATCATCTGAGCCTTCAGTGAATTGTAATCATTGATCACAGATCACCGTGCAAATACAATAATGAAAAAGTCTAAACTGTTGCTAGGATTACCAGAATGTGTCGGAGTCACGAAGTGAGCAAATGCCATTGGGAAAATGGTGCCGGCGGACTTGCTTGACACAGGGTTGCCATGAACCTTCAACCTGTGGAAAACGCAGTATGTGCAAAGCACCGTAAAGCAAGGTGTGCCTGTAGTTAACGGTAGACTAGGAGTGAGGAGCGTAATTCCATCTACCTGTTGTATGAGCATCTCTCTCTACACCAAAGCAATCCATAATCGTTAAAGAAAATGCAGATTGACAAAAATTAAAAACCACCTCCCCCTTGGACCTCTACTGGTAACATCCTAGGGTGATACTTTTTTACTTTTTGAATTGAGAGGGAATTGGGGAAAGTTAAGCTGTTTAACAGGGATATGCAGGAGTTACGTGGATGCTTTTTCCAAATTACTATTTTATTTATCAGTTAACTTTTTTTGTATTTGGGGATAGCTGATACACAGTGTTAACGTTAACTTCCGGTGGACAACACAGCGATTTTAGGCGCTGCGCTGGGCTTTCTGCCGTGCCCGCACCTGCCCACCTCTCAGCCCTGGTGCCGAGTCACTGCTGTGTTCCCTACGCTGTGCCTTTCTGCTCCGTGACTTGTTCCTCCCATAACCGGAAGCCGGTCTCTCCCAGTCCCCTCACCCAGTCTGCCCATCTCTCTATTCCATAAAACATGGAGGAGGGGGTAAAAGTTTTTTTTTAGCATGTGTCTGAACTTACATGGACATGGCCTTAGTTTTCAGACTCCTCCAAACCCTGTTCTGTCCTGAGTCCCTCACCCCCAGGACGTGCCTTTCCAGGTGGCGTCATTTGTCCCACAATCACTGCTCTCTCTCATCCCTTTACAGACTCGCCCAGGAAAGAGGTGTACTTTATGGCAATTATTGACATCTTGACTCATTATGATGCAAAGAAGAAAGCTGCCCACGCTGCAAAAACTGTTAAACATGGCGTAAGTATCTCCACTTTGTTTCCTTCTGTGCTCTTGGGCCCTTGCTGCAGTCTGGAGTGCAGGGACCAGCTGTGGTTGCCTCCCTCCCACTGAGCTGTCCAGAGTCCCTCAGGGGTTCTTGTTACCTTGGGGGGTCATGTTCCGAGTGCGAGATTTGGAGCCAGCAAATGCCAACAGCTAATACCAGCTCCCACCACGATTCCCTACGCTTTGGGCAGGTCACTTCAACTCAGCGGCCAGTCGTCTTTTTCCACACTGGGGTATTAGCACACACGTGCATCTCTAGAATACTGTGCGAATTCGTTTTTGTTTGAAAAATGCTTCAAAGACAAAAGTGAAGATAACTAAGTGTTTTAACACGAATTCTCGAAACTGTAAAATGTTCAGAACTGAAGCACTCTTCTGTGCTTCAGACACTTCCCAGATATGCAGTATTATCTTTCCTTTTGCACAGCGAATTGTGTATTTTTTACTACAGAAAACTTTTGGGTGCAAGATCAAAGTTTAATAATATAAATTCCTCACCTTTATTGTTCTTGCTGTAAATTATCACTATGCTAGGCATATGTTGGCTTACTGAATCCCCATGACAAGCCTGTATCCCTGTTTATCAGCTGAAGAAACTGAGGAAGAAAGCGTAAATGGTAACTTGTCAGGGTCACGGCACTAGAAGGTGGTAGAAAGGGGACTGCTCCCCAGGACCTAGCCCGGCCCCTTGCTCTGTGCTAGTCCCGGCCCCATGCCCTACCAGCAATCCCACCTGCCTGGCTGAACCTCCCAGGTGGTGAGTATCCATTATGCTTGTATCATAGAGATTCATTTCGGCTTTCCAGGTGTTGCTAAAAAGGCTGCAGACCCCCATCCCATAGAGACAGACTTGTGTCTTGGCTTGTTCACACTGGAAGGAGCAGTAGTGTGTACAACCAGCCAGCATACACCAGAACACCAGCCTCTATTAAAGGCTCTTTTTCTGTATCTTACAATCAAACAGGCTAGGCTGCCCTCCCAGCAAGGGAACCAGCCCAAAACCATATTCTGTTTGCCAAAGAAACATTTCACTTGCACCATCAGCTACTACTTACGGAATTCCAGCCCCGTGCAAAGCATGACCGAGAACCCCCCCCCCCCCGGCCCAGTGAAAGTGCCGGAACTCCTGCGTCGGCGAGAGAGGAGGGCACCCGGCGGCTCTCACCTGCTGGCATCGCGGCCTCCCGCATGGCATTTGTGAAGTGTGTGCGTGCCAGGCCCACAGGCCCCTTCCCCGATTCTGAGTCCGGGCCAAGAAGCTGGGGGAGGTCCCTCAACGGCTCTGTAGTCATTCCGATGCTCACCTCTGATGGAGAACCACGGGCATGCTACAGAGACAGAACTGGCTCAGAACCCCGATTTCAGCTTTCCCGGCCGTGTAACCGCGAGAGCTTCAGGTCCCCTAACTAAGAAGGGAGCCCCACTGCCTCGCTGAAGGGGTCTTGTGGAGGAGACGTGAGGCGAACAGGCCGAGCGCCGGGGAGGTGCTCCGTGTTCGTTCCCCTCCTTCCCCATTCTCACCGTAACATCACACACCACGTGAAATTGGAAATTTGCCGTGGCAAACGTGGCTCCACTCGAGTCTCCACTGGAAGGCACCAGCCCAGCTCTGTCATACACCACATGGTCTGAAACTGTGTACAGTTTGCATTTGCAGGAGCAAGACATTACTCTTAGCAAAGGAATGCCGTGCTGAGCTGCTGGGAACTATTCTCTGCCTTCGAGGCCCGGGCTCGTCCGTGGAGATCCCGGCGGCCCAGGCCAGGCATGGAAATTACAGGTTCCCCAGTGACTATGGGTGTCTAAAAATAGCACCTGGTGACTTAGTAAAACTGGTCTTGCCCTTTGCAGCTCAGGACACTGGCTGGTAACTCCAGACCTCGAGTCTGGTCGCCAGCATCGCCTCTGGTAATAGGAAGTCCCCCACTGAGCCTCCTCGAGGGGCCCCTGCTTCCTTGCCCTGAGCGGGTCACTGTGAAGGGGAACAATGGCACTGCTGTGCCCTGCTGGGGGAGGTGCGATCAGCAGCCTCACGTCCCACCTGGTTACGGTGCCAGCTGACACGGACCCTGCTGCTGCTGTCACCCCTCTCGTTTGAGCACTCAGCCACTTACCCGGGTCCTGGAAGAGAAATGCAATCCTAGGTCGTTGTCCTTGGAATTCCCCTTCAGCCGAATGTTGCTGTTTGTGTCATTCTCAAGGTATCTCCAATCTGTTCTCCTGAAAAACAAACATTGATTACATGGCTTCCGAATGTAGGCCACATGGAGTCCACTGTTTGAAAGGAACATCCCAGACGTGGCTAGTTCAAGGTGTTTTTTTCAGTTGCTACAGTCACAGTATGTGTGATAACAGCATCTGTGGTTCAGCCTCTCTGCCTCGTTTTCACACAGATCCTAAGAACCTGGACCATTCAGATATTCAGATGCAATATCCAAGATAGAATTCTGAGTTCTGTTTTAAGAACGGGGCACAGGTTATTATTATTAGCTTTATGTTTAGCCGCAATTGAAAACAATGCTCTACATACTGAGTAGTGATTATATCGATATTCCTCTCCTTTCCATCTGCCTAGGCTGGTGCAGAGATCTCGACCGTGAACCCAGAACAGTATTCAAAGCGCTTTTTGGACTTTATTGGCCACATCTTGACGTAACCTCCCACATGACCTCGGACGGACATGAGCATGGGAAGGACAGAGGTGGCTTCGGCGTAGGAAAAATGAAAACCAAACTCAGTGAAGCACACCTCCTCGTTTACATCTTCAGGCCAAGATGACTGATTTGGAGGCTACTCGCTTTAACAGCTACCTGATATTTCCCAGCATCGTTCTAGCTATTTCTGACACGTGTGTGTGTGTGTGTGTGTGTGTGTGCGCGCGCGCGTGTGTGCGCGTGCGTGTCTTAAAAATTAATTAATGAAAACTGATCAGCTTCGGTCAGGGTGTGTTTGGGCAACAACCCTCTGATTCCAGCTGCGGACGAATGAATGAATGAATGAGCACATGCGGGGGGAGGGGATGAAGGAAATGCATGTCAGACCAACCATGTTGGCATCACACGATAAACTGTGGATCAGTTTATTTTTTGGAGTTGAAAGATGTGACAGTATTCATAATAATAATGAAGATAATAATAATGATGATAATAATGATGGTGATTAAAAGAAAAAAACTTACTGCGAATGTTACATTTCTACCACGCACGCTGACGCTCCTTAACAGCTGTGCCCCGGGCCCCTGGCACCAGGCGGGGGCGTGCCCTGCTTCAGGGTTCCGCCTCCACACGGTGTCCAGGGGCGGGGGGCCCCCGGGGTCCGGGAACAAATGCCCCTCCTCCAGCAAGAAGCTGATGCCCCTAGTGACTCTTCCCTGTACATTTTTCACCTCAGTAAGTATGTCCAGGAAAACTGCTTACTTCTCTTTTCTTGCCTGGAGCTTCTTCACTGTTACACTCTTATGTTGCAATATAGGAATTTATGCTACAAAATAAAAATAAAGCTTACCTGAAAAGTGCATAGTTTCGGGCAATGGTATCTACATCTCCTACTGTGGGAAGGTGAGCAAAGCATTAGAACTCTGAACTCTCCTGTTAACGACGGCAGATCTAAATTATAAGATGTTTATGTTTGACCATTGTTTAAACAGTGGTATTTTGTTATGAATTATCCCTTTAACTGAAACCCTCAATTTTACTGTTTACATTATTAGGAAAACAGGGATATTTTTGAATCTAAAAATTTAATGTACAGCATGTGATTTTTGAAGTTTACATGTAAAGTCATTTTACAGTGTAGGTGAAATAATGTTTGTCATATTTTGAAATGTACCCTGCAGTCATGTTTTTGGGTGTTTTATTCAAAGTACACGGTAGGCAGTCTTCTACAATGAAAGTAAAAGGTGGTTTTGTTTCCTCCAGATGTACATTTATCAACCCGATGATTTTTTTTTTTAATGTTTAACCCAAATCTGGTTATGTAAGTTCATTGCCCTAAACTGTGCTGATTGTGTTTTAATCAGTTTATAAATTTTCAACATCGATCATGTATTTACCAACTTTCTGGCATTTTCTGAAAGGCGTCAAGCTAAAATACTAGACTTGCTTAGAGTAGGTTATCAACTTATACACTGTGCTAAAGCTGTGCCTTTGAAATTCTTTGTGTAAAACATGAGATGATTTTTGTAGGCAGTTTCAGAAAAGGAAAAAAAAAAAAAAATCCACCCTCCAGTGATTACTCACAATCACAAATACCCCCTGCCATACTGCCTCTTGCAGTGACTTTACTTCCGGGCTGATCAGGGCTGCAACTGTGCCCAGTGTGTGTGGGTTTACTTCAGAAAACACGTGCTGATGGCAAGTCAGGACCTCCGGAGGCCAGCAGCAACACCACCGGACCATTATGGACTTCCCCCGGGTTCGTCCTCCACGGTAGATGGTGTTACCACCATGACATGGTTGTCCGAATCCGTATTTTACGCATTTGAATTAATCGAGACTGGTCTGCCCCCCCCCCCCCCCCCCGTTCATTCTGGAATCAAGTCAGTTCGAGTATTCTGAAGGTATACTGTGGTTTCTTTGGCCCAAGACTACAGAGGTGAGACCCTGAAGTAAAGATAAGGTACCCGTACATTATTTGAGTAACTATTTCCTTTGTGGCCAGTGTGTGTATGCTTTTAGAAGTTTACAAAATGCTTTCTTTTTGTCTGTAACAGTCTCTGTCATTCATTTCTGTCAATGAACTATTTGGACAGAGTGAGGAAGTTTGCCTTGTATCTCCTAGTGCTAACAATACACTCCAGTCATGAGCCAGGCTTTACAAAATAAAGCACTTTGATGACTCACAAAGTGGATCCCTCGTTCCTCTGTCTCCACTGGGTTTCTCTCCAATGCAAATCAATTTAAAGACTCGGTACTAAGAGTCCCTTTAGCTGCACCTTGAAGAAGTACAAGTAAAACCGAATCTCTTCACTACCTAGAGCTTTGCCTTCAACCTGTGAATTATTTTATTAGTAAACAATGGAAACTTCCACACCAAAATGGACTTGCTGTAAGATGAACAGAGAAAAGAAATCTCTTCGGTGAATACCCTATAAATATCATTTTATTTTCCATTTTTACCAACCATAGTTCTACGTCCGCATTTTTTGAAACTCTTATTGGGCCACCGCCGACGGACGGAAGGCTCTCTTAGAGCATTCCACCGTCATCGGGGCCAGGTTAGCAAACACAGTCCGTTCGGCTACGGCACTCGTTTTGAAAATGCGTGTTTGTTCTAACGCGATTGATACGTGAGGGAAGGATCGGGCATAATGTACTTTTCCCATTTAGTCGTGTGCACTTGAGTCCACGAGGAACACGAGGTGGACACAGAAAACTGCACCTGGCCGAACGGTGCCACACAGGAATACACAAGCCACGCACCCCTCAAACATCGCCAACTCCGTCGGTTTCTCCCCATGTGGGCGGTCACCCTGGGCTCTACCTGGGGTTACCACCTCATGTCTGACTCCAAATCACTCCTTCCTCTACTTCACAACAGTCCCAGAGACGCAGCCCCTTCCAGTGTTTCCTACCACAGGCACCCTTCAGGTCCTCTTCACGATAACCTGCCACATTTATTGTGGTATTTGTCCATTTCCTGGCCATTTAGCAACACTTAAAACTACTGCTATTTTTATTAGGTTCCTCTTTTTTTTTTTTTTAGACCGTATCGGTGATGAAGTTGTGGGGTGCTGTGCCCCTTAGTCCCAGTATTCCCATAAGCTCTGTGGGTTTTCTTGTGCAAAGAGCAATGGTTTAATGTTCTGGATTCGATTCACACTGGTCCTAGAAAACTGGTTACTGCAGATTCACAGAAGGGCAAAAGTTGGTATGAAGCATTAATCCTTAACACTTTTGGAAATAAGTGATTAAGGGTTAAGTGCAAGAGACCAGGGGTTGTGGATGCTGAGCTGGTAACGTGTACAATGTATAAAATGTTGAAACATGGAGTCACACCCGGGAGTTCTCAACATCGGTGCTCCGAAAGCCCCCAGCCATCACTGTACACGGAATGTTTAACTGGCACAAAATCAGGGGTCACGGTATATACTGCACATAAAAAGCCTTCTTCCAGGTCTCAAAATACCACTTTCCATCTCTTCCTCCCTCCCCATCTTCTTAAACAGCATTTTAGTCAGCTCCAGCCACATTATCTGGAGACCGCTATGTTAAAAATATAAAAGTCGCTCTCCCTAAAGGGCGGAGACTTGCTGTGCCCTTTGAATTCCCAGGCACAGGAGTTACGTGCACAGCAGCCTTCACTCAGTCCCCTTCTCCCTGACTAACTGAACTGCCGCCTTTAAACAGTTGGCATATCAAAGAGGCACTGGTGGCAAAGTGGCCCCGAAGACCAGGAAAGTGTCTCTGGAAAAGGAGAGTTGATAAGTTACCAAGAACCATTACTGAAAGTTCCTTCTTTCTGAAGGGGTAGCTCTTCATCTAAACCGAATGCCCTCCAGAAGCTTGTCTTAGTCCTATTTGTGATGCTGCGAAAATCCTGCCAAAGGGCGCTTACATGCCATAGTCTGGAATTTTCTCTCACTCTTAAACGCTTGTGTTTGACTTTTTAAGAGAAGGGACAAGAGATCAGGGTTTCTCGGAATCCAGTGTGATGCATCCGTGTTCCACAACCCCACACTTACTGCTGGAGGAGGCGTCACAGATGAGGAACCTTTGGCCCACACAAGCTAGGTGACTGGCCCGAGGGCACATGATCTTTGCCAGCAAGGCCAGGGCTGGAACTCCGGCAGCTCAAGATTGGAAGTTGAAGGCTTGACTGATGGACGCAGCACCCTCTCCAGACTCCAAGACCTCACCACCACCCTTCCTTCGGCAGGGCCCCTCTTTCCCAAGCCCCTCAGCTGTGTCTGGGGAGCCCCCGCCGGCACGCAGCCTCCTGGGTTTTGTACCAACCCTCCCACGGTTCATGTTACGAGGGTCAATCTGTATTATTCCCTTTCCTATCTTTTTCTCAGTCCAACAGCATTTTCTTTACTGTTGCCTGACTTTTTAAATCGAGAGGTCTCACTTCCGACGGCCAGTTTGGAAAACGGTCTTAAGCGATTAATCCCTCCCACCAAATGAATCACTCATTTTTAAATACTTTTTGTAATATGCTTCTTTCTGTCTCTCCCTTTCTCTCTTCCCGCCTCCCTTGTCTATACTTAAAACATATGCACGAGGCAGCTTCTTACTGATTAGAGCAGGAGTCAGCAAGCCACAGTCGGAGGGCCAAATCCAGCCCAACACATGATTTTTGTAAAGGTTTACTGAAACACCTACGCCCGTTCACATATTTTCTATCGCTGCTTTCAAGCCACAGTGGCAGACTCAGTAGTTGTGACTGAGACCCGACGCCCACAAAGCCTAAAACACTTACGAGAGCCCTTTACAGAGCAAGTTTGCCGGCCCCTGAAACAGCCTCATTCTAGTACCACAAAGTAGTCTCCGCAAAACCGTGGACTTCAGCTACGATTGCCGTATGATCCACAGAGACCTTCCTCCCCCCGATCTGGAGTTGACATTTCTTTCATTCTTTTACTACAGGTGTGGCAACGTCATGATCGCCCTCGGTTTTTACTGAAGTTACACTGCCTTGTGAATTTGTTTTTGAGTAAATTGCTGTGGTCATCTTCAATTACCATCGCAGTTACCAGTGGAGTTGACTGAGAAATCCATTTATAGAAGTCATTCAGTCAATCGCTTTGTTAAAGTCCTATAAAAACATGATTGCTTCAACATATGTGACATTTTCTACACAACTTTAGTATACTCATATACACTTAACAAAATTTGGGGGGGCCTCAGATTGTATTAGTTAAGGATCCTGTGGCAACTAATGTGCTACTTTTACTTAGTTTTACCAAAGATGACAGTACTAAAATATAAGGATTTCTATTTTCCCAGTGTTTACCTACCATTTTCCCCCCTCAAGCTTCCTCGTGGTCTGGGGATGAATAGTTTATTAGCCTGGGGATTCGGTGCCTTAGATGGCCTCAGATATTTTTCCCCAAAAGTCCAGAAGGGAGCTTCTTCCTGCTTTGGTTGTACTTACACATCTCCAAACCAGGGTTTGACCAGGCAAAAGGAGGGAGTTTTCCATTTAAATTCTGAGAATAGAACCCATCCTCCCACCCCACCCCACTCCCACATTTTGTCCAGATGGTAAAGTTGATTTACTATAAATTAGCAAGTCTTTCTAAAAATAAGGAACTGATCACAGAACAAACAGAACAGTTACTGTGGTGGGTGACACTCTACAGGGCACACAAAGTGGAATATCTTCACATTGTCACATAAGACTCCCCGAATCGAACACTGAATGTTTAACTATGAAGCCATATGGTTTTTTCTTTTAATATTTTCCTACATGGACTTAGGAATTTAGCTTTTAATCAAATAAAATGCCACAAAGAGAGGGGCGCCTGGGTGTCTCAGTCAGTTAAGTGGCCGACTTCGGCTCAGGTCATGATCTCACGGTCCATGAGTTCGAGCCCCGCGTCGGGCTCTGTGCTGACAGCTCAGAGCCTGGAGCCTGTTTCAGATTCTGTGTCTCCCTCTCTCTGACTCTCCCCTGTTCATGCTGTCTCTCTCTGTCTTAAAAATAAACGTTAAAAAAAAAATTTTTTTTAATGCCTCTTTTTACCAAAAACAAGCAGCAGCAAAAATGCTAAAATATACAAATGAACTGTATGTATTGATCACTGCTCTAGTGAACCAGATAGACTAAGGGACATCTGGGATTTGCTGACCGGACGGACACACACCCACTGTTCCCATGTGGGGGTGGGATACGTAGGCCAGGGATGTACAGATGCTCTTGGCTTTTGGTCCTCTAAATGATGTAATGTAAAAGGGTTTTTAAGTCATCAGTGTGATAAAATTCAATTTTCACCAAGTCTTTACATTAACTCAGGGGTCCCTCACATTCTCTCACTTAAATCTCATACCGTGGTTTTATCTTTATTATTCTCTTTTCACAACTGAGAAGACTGATGCTCCGACAGACTGGTAAACTCTCTGAGGTAGTCAATCACAGGGCCAGGCTTCAGCCAGGTCATCTCAGTGTTCTCTGTATGACATTATGTGATCTTTGCACTACATCACGTCACTTAGTTTCCCAAAATATTAGACGTCCTCAATTTCCTTCCATTTAATCCATGTGAAGTCAAACTGTTCCTGTAGCTTTGTACTTCATCTGATTTGCACAGTCATAGTTGGCTTGGTTTCCCCAGAGACCTCATGAAAACGATCAAACGCTAATCTAGGTGTTGCCGTGAAGGCATCTTGTAGACGCGATTCGAGTCTATAATCAATTTACGTTAACTAAGAAAGATTACGGCAGACGATGCGGGTGGGCCTGATTCCATAAGGCCTTTCGAGCAGAAATGAGGTTTTCCAGAAGGAGACATCCTACCTGTGGACAGCAGCTTCAGCTCATGCCTGAGTGCTCCAGCCGACCCTTCCTGACAGCCTCGCCTATGTTTTTTCGACTTAACCTAATAAGCCCTCGCAATCACATAAACCAATGCCTTTAAATAAATGACTTTAATATATAGCTTTTACTGGCTGTGGTTTTCCGGCAGACCTCTGACACCGATCTTCCAGAGCTTCTTCAATAACAAGGGGGAAAGCAATGATGGAATAAAACCCTCTGAAAATCCACTTCTCCATGAAAGTAATCAGAATAGTAGCAAAACTGTCATCATCTACTTTTTTAGAACTCTGGACATGAGCCAAAAACTTGCAGCAATTTGAGGCGCCTTCATTCAAGAAAACAACCGGATCTTGGGAAGAAGGGAGCTTTTTTGTGTTTTACCTTACTCTCAGATAGACAAAAACGGAGAAGATCTGTCACTAGCAGATCCTCCCAATCAATATAAACACTCAGCGAAGTCCTTCAAGCTGAAATGAGGGTGATGTCAGCAAGATGGTGAAGGAGGAAGCCCCGGACCCTCCTTCCCCCAACAAACACCCCAATTGAGCACCAATTCACAGACAGTCTCTTTATGAGAAATCCGGAAACAAACTGAAAGGCTCCTGCATCCGACAGAACACAAAACTAGACTCTCCGAAGTCAGTAGGGAGATTCAGAACACCGTCTCACGGGAGTCCCTGTGCCTGGCAAAGCACCACGTGACCAGGAAGAGCGCCCCCACCCCAGCCCCCCACTTAACCTAGGGGAAGGAAGAGATTGGTCTGTATATCCATCACCCCAACTTTTCCAAGAAGTCTCCCCAGAAGACTAGCCCTCGTCTTGCCAGTCTTGAAGCTCTGTCAGGTCTGGCACAGTTAGCTGCCTGGAGAAGAATGGACACAGTAGCTTGGGCTGGCAGATGCCACGGACCTTCCCCCCGCCTGGCAGAGCGAGTGGATGAAAACTCCCTGCCCGCTGTCAGCTACCCCCAGGGAGGAAAGGAGTTTATCTTTACGTCCACCTCCCCGACTTTTCCAGAGCTGCTGTCTAACCACTTTTGAATCTCTGGACTGGTCAGCACAGTCTAGTCGTCTAGGGGAGAAGAGAGACAGTGCTTTGGACTGATGCCATAGCCTCCCACACCCCTGCTCAGCACAGAGCAGAAGACAAAAATGACAGCCACATGCTTCTCCCTGAGGAGGGAAAGAGTTGGTACAGGTCCCCAGAATCTCTCAGTGGGTCCTCTGTACCAAGCCGGTCCACGAAGCAGGAGAGGGGCCTGCTTGGTCGAAGGCAGCGAGCGATACCAACGAGCCCGGAAAATGAACAATCAGGCAAAGATGTTTCACACAAAGCAACACGACTTATACCCAGAATGTGTAAAGAACTCTTACAACTCGACAACGAAAGGGACAAGTTTTAGAACGAGGAAAGAATTTGAATACATGTGTCTCCAAAGAAGATATACAAATGGCTCAGAAGCACATGGAAAGACGCTCAACGTCATTATTAGGAAAATGCAAATCAAAGCCACAAATCATTTCACACCCACTAGGACGGATATAACCAAAAATGGTGAGACCGCTTTGGAAAGCAGTCTGGCAGTACCTCAAGCGGTTAAACACGGGCTACCTAGGTTTATACCAGGAGAAGGGCTGCATTCTTTCTCGAAGCCCTAGGGTAGAATCCATTCTCTTGCCTTTTCTAGCACCTTCTGTCCCCTCCTTTCACCTTCAAAGCCAGCAGTATAGCATCTTCAAATTTCTCTCTGACTCTGCTTCCATCATCACATCTCCTTTTGATTAAATTAGCTAGTGGTCTATCTTGTGCATCTTTTCCAAAGAATTTTTTTTTTAAATAGGCAGCCCTTTTTTTTTTTTTAATGCTTATTTATTTGTGAAAGAGAGTGTGCAAGCAAGGGAGGGGCAGAAAGAGAGGGAGACAGAGAATCCCAAGCAGGCTCCTCGGTGACAGCAGAGAGTCCCGTGCAGGGCTCGAAGTCATGAACGGAGAGATCATGACCTGAGCCCAAGTCCAATGCTTAACTGACTGAGCCACCCAGGTGCCCCTAGAATTTTGATTAGTGGATTTCATCCACTATTTTTCTGTTTTGAATCTCATCAATTTCTGCATTTGCCTTTATTATCTTTGTGTGCTTTTGGTTTTATTCTTTTTTCTAGATTTTTGAATTGAGGATCTAATGCATTTATTTTCCATTTTTAATTTTAACTGATAGAGGTGTTTAGGGCTTTGAATTGTTAACGATCACTGCTTCTTATATAGAGATGCTTTAAATATATAACTATATAAAGGTTTTACGTATATATTCTTGATTCATAGCCTTTTCATTATCATTTTTCAGAAATTCTGTAACTTCTGTGTATATTTCCCTTGTAACCCAAGAGTTGTTTAATAGAATTTTTTAAAAATTTCCAGGTGGAAGCGCTTTCTTGTTTTTAGTTTTCATTTCTAACTTTATTGTACTGTGTTCAGAAAATATTAATAATGTTTCACTTTGATGAAACCTATCAATGATTTCTTTGTGCCCTAATATACGATCCCTTTTCAGGAATGTTCACATGGTGTTTAAAAGAAGATATATTCTGGGGGCACCTGGGTGGCTCATTCGGTTGAGCGTCCCACTTTGGCTCAGGTCATGATCTCACGCTGGTGGGTTCGAGCCCCACCCCTGACTCTGCGCTGACAGCTGGGAGCCTGGAGCCTGCTTCAGATTCTGTGTCTGCCTCTCTCTCTCTCTGCCCCTCCACCGCTCACGCTCTGTCTCTCGAAAACAAACATTAAAAAAAAAATTTTTTTTTTAAGAGGGTATATTCTTTATTATCACGGGGCAGTTCCACGCTGTGACCCGACTCTGCCCATCAATATCAAAGCTTCCACTCACCTCTCTCCGATGCCCTACAAATAGAATTTTCGCGTAGTCTTTGACATCATTCCCCCAGCCAGTGCGCGTGCTCTTCCCCACGGCTGACGAATTCCACACCCTGAAATACCCCGCACCCCGGGACACTCAGCGCCCCGACGCCGCTCGGGCCCAACGGCCGCGGCTCGTCCTCGCCGCCATCTTGCGCGGCTGACCCTTGACCCGGCGTACTGAAGCGCTGAGTGGCCACGACGCAGGCGCACTCTTCCTCTCTGAGTAGGCACGCTTTGCCTCCCGCTTGAGTGCTGCAGCGTGCAGCCTTCTTCTAATTTCCCCTCTCTCTTTCTTCTCCTCTCGTTTTGAGTTACATTTTTCTCACTTTTTCAGCACATATAATGTTTATATGTTATACTTTTACCCGCAGTCCCACTCTTCTGTTGGCCTTGGCGCTATAATTAAATACAGGAAATGGTCACCGTCCGTCCTTGCGCCAGTTTCCCCAGTCATCGCTTACTGGATAAAGGTCATCCTGCAGTCCAAGAGTAGGGAGGCTTTCTCGTTAAGGAACCGGATAGTAAATATTTTAGGACTGGTGGGAAGCTGTCAAAATTACTCAGTCTGCTGTTTTAGTGCAAAAACAGCCGCAGACATATACATAAATGGATGGATGCGGCTATGTTCCAATAAAATTGTATTTACAAAAATGGATAGCCAGTTTGCGGAGCCCTGCTGTGATAGTTAATGTTATGTGTCAACTTGACTGAATCACAGGATGCCCAGATATTTGGCCAAGCATTATTTCTAGGTGTGTCTGTATGAAATTACCCCTTGAATCAATGGATTCAGTAGTTTGTCTCCTCCCCCTACACACCCCCCACCCCCCCACCCCCATCCCAGAGTAGGGGAGCATCATCCAGTATGTTGAGAGCCTGATTAGAAGAAAACAGGAGAGGAAGAATTCAGCCCTTCCTGCCTGACTGAATTGGAATATTGATCACCTACCCAAGGCACTCTTGGTTCTCAGGCCTTTAGACTCAGACTGAATTATACCACTGGCTTTCCTGGGTCTCCAGCTTGCAAATGGAAGATCATGGAACTTCTCCGTCTCCATAATTGTGTGAGCCAATTCCTTACACAAATCTCTTCCCATACGTCCATCCTGTGGGATTTGCTTCTTTGGCGAACCCTATTATGTCTGCTCAAACAAGTTGCTTAGGAAAAGCACCTGTATATGGAAGTCCCTGAGTTCTTGCATGTTCAGGACTGGTTTTCAATAGCCTTGATATTTGAAGGGTATCTCAGCTGAATAACTTTCTTCTTTATCTTTAAAGTCTAATCATTCTACTGGGCCTAGGAGGCAGCTTCCGGTGATCCTCTCCTCCTGGTATGGGTGCCTTTGTTTAGTCCCGCCCCCTCAAGTGTAGGCTGGAATAGTGCCTCACTTGTAACAAATAGAGTATGGCAAAAATGATGAGATGTCACTTCCAAGATTAGGCTATGGACAGATTCTGGCTTCCATTTTCCTCACCCTCTCTTGCTCTCTTGCTTGCACCCTCTGACGGAATCCAGCTGTTATGTCGTGAGCAGAGGCCCACTTGGCAAGGAACTGATCTTGCTTACCAGTAGCCAATGAAGACCTTCCACATGCCAGAAACCATGTGAGGTCCTCCATCCCCCACATCCAGAATTACCACATCCTCCTAATTCTCCCTCCCAACTATCCCTCAAATTCATCTCCTTTTCTCCATGTCTACCACCTTGGTTAATCTTTTGGAGTCCATTCAGTTACTCAAGCCAAAAACACGGGAACTTCATTATTCATTTCTTTCCCTCCCGACCACAGTCAGTCAATCAGCAAATCCTGCTGACTCTTCTTTCAAAATATCCCATTCCATCAACTTCCCTTTATTTCCACTGCTATCATTCTGGTCCAGACCCACCATCATCTCTCACTGGGTGCCCTCTTGCTACGAGGTATATTCTCCTCTTCCTGAAAGGTAAATCAAAACATTGCACCCACATATATGAAACCCTTCAATGGCTTCTCGTCATACCTAGAATATTCACACCCCTCACATGGCCTGCCAGCCTTTAGATCACCTTGCCCCCGCCCTTTTCTTTTCTTTTTGTTTCTTTTAATGTTTATTTATTTTTGACAGAGAGAGAGACAGAGAGAGAGAGCATGAGCAGGCGAGGGACAGAGAAAGAGGGAGACACAGAATCTGAAGCAGGATCCAGGCTCTGTCAGCACAGAGCCTGACACGGGGCTCGAACTCACAGACCACGAGATCGTGACCCGAACCAAAGTCAGACGCTCAACCGACTGAGCCACGCAGGCGCCCCTGCCCCTCCTCTCCCCTTTTCTTAGATCTTATCTAGTCCTGTCTCAGCAGCTCCCTGTGCTCCAGCAAAACCTGATTTGTTTCTGTTTCTCAAACAAGCCAAGTTCTTCTCAACTTAAAGCCTTTGTCCTTTCTTTTCCCATATCCTGGAAGGCCCTCCTTCCAACTCGTTCCTTCTCCCACTGAAGATCATATGAAGTGGAGTTCTTCCATAATTCTCTCAGCATCATACTCCGTTCATTACCATCATAATCCATCTCATAGTCTATAATTTTTTCATGTGCGTGGACTTTGCTGTATGTTCTCTGCAATAAGGCAGGATCACGGTTGCTACGGATGCACACAGGAAGGCACTGAGGCCATCTCTTGAGGAGACACAAAGCTGCCAGGAGTAAGAGGGGCCATCTAGTTTGAGATCCAAAGGATCGTGTGACAAAAGAGGAGGTGGGACGGGTAAGAGGGGACTGTTTTGGCTGAGTGAACAGCGGATAGAAAGGATGGGGACGATATGGCACTTTCAAATGGTTTCCTGTGGCTAGGGTCACAGTTAGAGGCCAAGAGCAGACAGGAGGCTGGACACAACGGGCGGCACGTACAGGACACCTATACGTGAGAACGGTGGTATTTAGAACTTACTCCTTTGACACACCAGTCCCTCTGATAGGGGATTTATGCTACATAAACACTCAAGCATCTATGCAATAATGTCTGCACGTTCATTGAAGCCCTGTTTCCGTGGGCAAAAATGGAAAACAATTTAAATAGCCGGTAGAAGTTTATCCAAAAAAGAGAATACCGCACAGCCCTTCAGAAGAATGTGGATGCTCTAAATGTGCTGATTCTGGGCTTATCTGTCCAAGATAAACTGACGATTGAAAAAACAAAACCAGGGGCACCTGGGTGGCTCAGTCGGTTGAGTGTCTCTTGATTTCAGCTCAGGTCATGATCCCAGGGTTGTGGGAATGACCCTGGTGTCAGGCTCTGTGCTGAGTGTGGAGCCTACTTGGGATTCTCTCTACCCACCCCCTTCTCCCTCTGCCCCTCTCCCCTGCTCTCTAAAATTTAAATACATATATTTAAATAAATAAAGATAAATAAACATATATTTAAATATATTTACTTAAATATATATTTAAATGTATATTTAAATAAATATATTTATTTACTTAAATATATATTTAAATGTATATTTATTTTTTTTTTTTTAATTTTTTTTTCAACATTTTTTATTTATTTTTGGGACAGAGAGAGACAGAGCATGAACGGGGGAGGGGCAGAGAGAGAGGGAGACACAGAATCGGAAACAGGCTCCAGGCTCTGAGCCATCAGCCCAGAGCCTGACGCGGGGCTCGAACTCACGGACCGCGAGATCGTGACCTGGCTGAAGTCGGACGCTTAACCGACTGCGCCACCCAGGCGCCCCTATTTAAATGTATATTTAAATAAATATATTTATTTACTTAAATATATATTTAAATGTATATTTAAATAAATATATTTATTTACTTAAATATATATTTAAATATACATTTAGATAAATTTAAATAAATATACAAATAAATTCTATTTAAATAAATATTTTAATATATATTTATATAAATAAATATATTTAATATTTAAATAAATAAATCTATTTATTTATATTTATATATTTATAAATATATATTTATACATATATAAAAATTTATATTAATTTATAAATATATAAATTATATAAATATAAATATAAATTTAAATAAATATATAAATATATTTAAACAAATATATATTTAAATAAGTATATATAAATGTATTTAAATAAATATACATAAATATATTTTTAAAAAGGAAAAAAATAAAACATGGCACCCAACAGCGTATAGAGAACAATTTCATTTTAAATAAATATATATGCTTGTAGATACACAGAGTATCTCTGGGAGAAAACAAAAAAAAAACCAGTTTTAGTGGTGGTCCCTGGAAGTAAGGGGAAGTATATGACTTGGAGACACATGGGAGAGACACTTGGTCTACATTATACACCCTTTTGTACCTTTTGCAAATACAAAACACAAATTAACTCATAACTCTTTAAAAGAGCGTCGGTACTAAAAAGTGAGGAAAAGGCTTTGACCTTCAGAATTTTCTTGATCATCACTTGGGCACACTCACTACCTCTCTCTTGTTTTCTCTTGTTACTTTATTCTAAAATAAAGAAGCAGAGTGAGGCTCCAGGGCAGGGGAGCTGGGAAGTTACTTGGATTGGTCACTTCTTTTTTATTATTTTTTTAATGTTTATTTTTGAGGGAGAGACAGCGTGTAAGTAGGCCAGGGGCAGAGATTGAGAAACACAGAATCCGAAGCAGGCTCCAGGCTCCGAGCTGTCAGCACAGAGCCCAACACAAGGCTCGAACTCAAGAACATTGAGATCATGACCTCGTGAAGGCTGAACCGACTGAGCCACCCAGGGGCCCTTGGATTGGCCACTTCTACCTGCATTCACTATTGTCTCCTCCAAGTGTGGCATAGACAACTTGTTCTTAGACCCGTTAAAGATTTGGCTTCTCTGAGACTCCTCTGGAGCTGGGGAAGTGGTCAGGTGTCTCTGCTCCAAACGGCACTCACAGAAGATAGTAGGAATGGAAATGTCCCCACGGCCATCCAATCACATGGGTCTTTCTCCTTTCTTATGGTGTCTGTGCCTCTAGATCTTGCTGCCAGAGTATTCAGCAGTAGGGTAATATACATGACAGCTTTTAAAGCCTTTGTGTTTACAGAAAAAGTTGTAGGCTCATCTTGAGCTAAATTCTCACCTCCGCATTCTCAGCTCGCTTGTGCAGATGGCATTTCAGGGACAGCTATTTCGGTGACAGCTACGCGCTGACTGGCTGGGCCTTCTCATGGCTGAGCCGAATCACGAGGGTCAGTGATGGTACCAGATGGACCTTCACCTTCTCGTGTCGATTCAGCATTTATAACTTGTTAAAAAAAAAAAAATAGGATGTGGAACTCCCTCCCCCACCCCTTCTTTCTCATTTTTATTTCCTCACCCATTTTATTACTCCCCGACCAGAATTCTCACAAGGGCAAAAACAATTGAAACGTGTGAATCACATGTCAACAGCAGCCCTGATGTTTGTGCAGGAAGCAGCCACAACAATGAGCAAAGGAAGGGAGAGGGCTGTGGGGGCAGGCGGTGCCAGGCGTTAAAGTGGGCGTCCCAGACGCCTGTGAAACCAGCCCTGAGACAGAGAAAATGCTGCCAAGAAACAAGATCCCTAGGTGAATGGAAAAGGCAGACCTCTAGGATTTGATGGTACAGAATGTATCATAATCTCTCATGTAACAAATTGTATGTGTTAAGCTTTGTGTGAGCCACTGATGACATATACAAGTAAATTAACTAAAGGAGCTTAGGGATCAGCATGGAAGATTTTGCCCGCGGTGAGGACTGGGGGTACCGAGGAGGTAGGCTCATCCCCTGGGGACCATCACGCTAAGGTCCTGGCCCCCGTTCTCTGCTTTCCTTCTGCCTGTGAGTAACACGCTCCGCACTAACATGTGGAAAGCCTCAAGGTTCTTCTTCCATGTGCCATCATGAGAAGCCCCCAGGCTCTAAAAATCATGGAGATCTGAGGCGGAATCCCAGCCCTGCCGCGTCACCCTGGGCAGGCTTCTGAGTTTGTTTCCACATTTCTAGAAAGGGGCTATTATGCAGCTCACATGGTTGCTTTAGTGACTAAAATAACATGTTGTTTTGCACTAGTTTTCAGACTTAGCACGAAATAGGTGCTTCAGTCCCCCAGATCACTCAGGACTATGCATATTCATCAGATATTTGTAATTTGCTAATTAGAAGGAATAATTGAATCTATTTCCGTACACTCATCTAAATGACAGATGAGTACAATATCACAGATGCTTTGTAGCTGCAAGAGATATGTCAGTGTTCTGGCTTCAACCATAGTTTCCATTCTTCCCTAATGGTTTCCATTAATGAACCAAATTATCAGAAAATTGCCCTTCCCTCTCATTTCTTCATATGTCTCAGAGCAAGGTCAGCAACTCTGCTTTAACATGTTAGCACAGGATCAACGCTTGAAGGTTCCGATTGGTTTGTAGGTACAATAAAGTACGTTACAAGGTAGTAGGAACAAACGCGTCACCAGAAGGGATCAGGCTGTACCCTAGATGAAGCGGTGTCTTTTCAGACAGTTCTAGAATGAAACACGGTGAGGAGAACAAGGTCATGATTTCACCGAACTGGGGGGCCTGCCTCAGAGCCCAGGCTCTGCAGGAAAGGGGGAGAAAACATGCGTGGGTAAGGAATTCTAGCCCATTGTGCACCCCCCACACCAACCTTCTAATGACCATTTTCTCCCAGACAGAAGAGGTGACAGACTGCCACCTCCGCTAACAGAAAATGGTATACACGTAGCCCTGATAGGTTTTCTTTCGGGACCAGAATGTTTTCTGAAGCTGTCTTAACAACACAGTAGATATATATGACTTCTCCTTTACCTGGCCTCATTACCATCTAGCTCCTTGCTCAAACATCCTCCTGAAACCTTCCTCTGCCTGGTGGTTTACATCCTGATTTTTCTCGACAGGTACAATGTTGTGCAGGCCCTCTTTTAAAGTATTCTTTAGCTGATCTGTGATGCAACCCAGAAAAAAAAAAAAAGTTTTATTGGAGAAGAAAGTCAGGGAAAACATATTGAGAAGTGTACTCTCTTTCTTGGGCAGGAAGAGGGCTAGAGGTTCCCAGTTTCTCAGATATTGGGAATTCCCAGTTTCTTGGAAGAGTAATTCCCAGTTTCTTGGATATTGGGAATAAGTGATCTTTAGCTATACTAAATTAAAAAAAAAACAACAACAATGAAAACTTTCTAAAAATATTTTGGAAGAGCAAAGAAAAAGTTTAAAAAGCATAAGAAAAAATAATACATTAATCCCACTAAATCGTAAACATAGTCAAGGTCACAAAGAGAAACCAAGACCCACATTCCCAAAACCTCAGGGTTTTGGTTTTTGTTTTTTGGTTTTGCTTGTGGTTTAAATCAGCCGACTCTTCTCCCTTCCAGAGGGTCCCTTTCTCAGAGGCCCCAGCAGCCCACTTAGCAGAGGTCAAACCCATCAACAAAGGTCAAGGCTGGTGGCCTCCCCCTGCCACAAAATTCCAAAACTCGCTTGTCAAAAATCTCCAGCGCAGATTAGATAATAGCGTGTTTCATAATTTAAAAAAAAAAAAAAAAAAAAAAAAGCAAGACTAACCATGTAGGTAAGTAAGATCCATTCCTACTTCTCAAGAATCGAAGTTATCTGAAAACGAGAGTTCACAGAACGCTTTTGCTGAACTGCACGGTGATAAATGATGTCCAGGCTCAGCGCTATTCTACAGGGCTTTATGACTCCCCCAAGAATCACATGGTTGGGTTGGTCTGTGTGGTGTGGATGTTAGCAAGGCCTTTGAAACTTTTTTGAAATTAAGTGGTTCATTTAGGGCATATTAATCAACTTAATTAGGAGTTCCCATTTCCCAATCATTGGTTGGGGGGGGGGGGGGGTTGGTGAGTGGGTTCTACAAGAAAAAGCGTCGACTGACCTTTTTTTGTGATCACAAAACCTTTCACTGGGTCCGTCCAGCCAGCCATCCACACAACAGATCTTTATTGACGCCTGTGTTTCGTGCTGGGAGCTTCTGCGGTTCTTGCGATTCTTCCATTCACCCCACACCTCCCCTGACCCCTCGGTTTCTAATCACTTTCCTGTCTAGTCATTTGTGACAGAAATCGTGAAATAAAGGCTTGCCCTGCTCCCCCCGCCCCCCGAACTTCTCAGAGGTTCGCGAAGCTACCCAGAGCTGCTTAGGGCTGAGATGTTTCCACAAACGCGCCCCTTCTGAGAAGAAATATTAGGGGCTTTAAGTGAAACAAAGTATTCATTTATGCCCTGTTTCTGAAAAGTCTTGTTTTTTACGGGGAGTTCACGCTGGGAACGAGAGGCAGACATCACCTCATTTGATGGTCACGTGGGTTTCGCACACTCAGCCTCCGGTACCTGCTCCCCGACCTGCTGCTGAGAGCCTCTCCCAGACTTGAGACTGATGTTCCAACATCTGTCAAGTGCTTTTTCAAAAATAAACTTACCAGAGAATCTCACTTTCCCCTTCATCGTTCCTCAAACTAGTAAAAAGAATTCATTACGCATGAAATCTGAAATAATAGGATTACTTTCTAAGCAATTAAATACTTAGCCATTTTAACCCTCCAGATGGGAAACACAGCCAAATGCCTCTTTCACATAGAACAATAGTTTAACAAGGCGATGTCAACGTCTTTTGACGAAAACCCCTTAACAGAGTTTTTAAAGGGCTCTTTATTTGCAAACACTAAGGGTCACCTGTATAAATGGTCACAGAACTGCAAACTTTGTCTCAACTTCTTTTTTTTTTTTAATCCACTAAAAGTGTCTAGAGTCTAACAGCAGGAAGTGTTTTCTTCCCTTCAGTGATATCACTGTTTTTCTTTTTTGTTGTTGTGCCTTTGAAATCCTGGCCTCCCTAAAAATAATAATAATAATAATAAAAATGTATCTCCATTTATCTCCACTGGGCCTGCCAGTGAACGCACGGCACTTGTCAGCACATGCGGGCTGCACTCTGCGTCTCTGGGCCCTCATACTTGTTGACCTTGAGAAACTGGTCAAGGCATTTTAAGGCATTTGAAAAACGTAAAGTCTCAGGGCACCTGGGTGGCTAAATGGGTTAAGCGTCCGACTCTTGATTTCAGCTTAGGTCATGATCTCAGCGTTCATGGGATCGAGCCCCGCAGCGGGCTCTGTGCTGATAGCACTGCTTGGGATTCTGTCTCTCCCCCCCTCTCTCTGCCCCCTTCTCTCTCTCTCTTTCTCTCTCTCTCTCTCTCTCTCCAGGGAAAATCACTAACAATGATGAGTATGGAAAGAGCAATTGCTCTTACATTACAGCCAAACTCCTGGCCCCTGAGGCCGGAAGAAGAACTGGGGTGGGGGCAGCCAGAGGGAGCAGTTTGCTTGGCGAGGCTGGACCCCTCCTCCAGGAAAATCGCCTTCTGCACGTTTTCTATATTTAGCGGCTACCAGACTATTTCGCCAATAAACAGTAACTCTTAACCCCATTTGAAAATGATTTTTATTGACAGGCACGTCTCTGAATCTGGCCTGAATCCGCCCCTGGCACTGGGGCTTAGAACAATCTGGAAAGGTCCTGTTCAGGGACCTCAGAGGGCCTGATATTATTTAAGCCATCTCTCCTGACTTTTGTGTGAACTCTTCATAAAGGCTCATAACACTCCTGGAAAGGTGGTTTCCTCTGATTTCCAAAGACAGCAAAAGTTTCTCTAGCATCACACAAGGAAGGCCCCTGGGGCTCTGGGGAAGGTTCGAATTGGACGAGGCTAATTCCTAGTTTTTAAATCCTGCTAGCAGACCTCCCTCCCTCCCTTTAGGCCAATAAGTCATATTAACCCAGGGATTGATGTTGCTGTTCCCATCTCATCATAAAGGTCACTTTCAGGAATGGGAAAAGGACACATTTGCATATATTGCTAGAAGTCCATTGTCCTGCGAACACTGCCTCCAGCCACACAAAGGCTTCCTCACCCAGCCGAGTCACAGGGGACTTCAGAATTCTTATCTGTCTCGATGGTCCTGAATATATGGCCCATGTCACCGCATAAAAATATGACTGTCAGCTCAGGACAGGTTTGGTTACTATAAATGCCACAGGAAGGGTGTGTGTGCGTGTGTGCGTGTCTGTGTGTGTGTGTGTTTCATCAGAGCTATTAGTCACCACACACGATCAGTTTTTTTGTCCTACGACTCTAACTCCTAATTTTAGAGACAGGAGGACTTGTGCGGGCGTAAATGTGTGTAAACAGCGCAAACGTGGGTATTGATTGCTGTGAACCGCAGGGTTCGGTTGGTCTGGTGTTTTAGCAGCTTATCCTTCTTGACAGAAAACAACCGACAGACGAGAAGATAAACGTCACTGGAAAACGCCACCGACTTGGGTCTCTTTTCAGCTTTAGCCGTGATGAATCGAAGCGTCTCAGTCCTTCCCCCCCGAAGGCCGGCCGGCTGGACACTGAGTGTATTCATCTTGCCTTCAAGCGTGTCTCCCTCAGCGTCTTTTCTAACATCTACTTCCTACCAGTCTCCAGGCCCTGCTTTATAACCTTCGGATTTGGGAAAGAACTGGGTTGGCTGCTTGATTGGAAACTTTTCTCCATGAATGCTTTTTATATGGTTTTGGCAGGCACATAGAATACCAGCAGAGAGAGAAATCCCGCTTGGCAAGAGAAAATAAAACCGTAACAGAACTGTAATGGCCCTGAGTGGTGTTTTACATGTTATGCTTGCTCGAGATTTATGTTAAAATCAACCTTGCAAAGAGGTTTTTAAAAAGTCTACCCGGCGGCCAAAGTTTAAACAGCTCTCTCTCTACTATCCGGGGACGGACGGTCCGTGTCGCAAGCTAAGCGACTGGTGCAAACTGGCATTTCCCCGCCATCTGAGCCCTTACAAGCCCCATCTATGTCACCAAGCAAGGTTTCACTTACCTCGCGAATGGCTGACCCCTCCCTCTTACCCCTCTCTCCTTCCTTCTCCTTTCCCTCTTATTCTCCGTTCTTTCTGTCCAAACTTAGGAGGGACCCGAGGGAAAGGACACGAATTAATCCAAGGTCACTGCAAGTCACGTTTTCACGGAAAGAGCGCGTCTGGAAATGCTCTTGCTTCGCCGCCAAGCCCTCCCCCTGAGACATCTCTGCCAGGCCCAAGGTTGTGGTCGGTGTTCACACCGACACCACTAACCGCTCTGGTTCCTTCCTGAGTTGGCTGGTTGTCACTACTCCGCACACACGGCCTCCACAGATGGGCACGCCACTGCCAGGCCAGTCCTGACCCAGGGCAGGGGGTGGGGGGGAGGGCCAGGGCCTCGCCAGCTCCTCGCACCCACCCCTACCTCCACCATCCGGGACCTCTTGCACTCCGGGAAGAGGGAACACCTCTGTGTAGGTGACCCTAAGCAGTATTTATATCTCCCTTCGCGGGCTAATGAATTTATCCGGCAACTTCAACTCTGTCGGTCGCTGCCTCTGACAAACGTTGAAGAAAAATCACTCTCCACACGCGAAGCTCCTTCCTGTGGCTTAGAGTATACTGAGAACGAGGCCTGTGTCTCTCACAAGAGGCTGGCCTAACAACAAGCCAGGAGTGTTTTCTTCCTTTCTTTCTTTTCTCTTTTTAATGTATTCATAATGGAGAGAGGCCACCTGCTTCCAAGAAGGAGCTGAGGCAGCGGAACAAGGCAGGCAAATGATGAGTTCTCGTGCTGACGCGGGATCTCAGATGCCCACTAGTGACAAAGGGCTACCGGCCACCCAGGGAAAACGCAAAAGGGCGGGCCTCAATAACCACCTTCAAGGAGGAAGGAGGTCGCCCCACTGTTTTCCCTTCTGAGTGAGGACAGAAGAGAAAGGAAGAAACCGAGGGAGTAACGTTAAGAGAGAAGACAGACTTGCCAGGAACGCGGGGCCAGGTCTGAGGCTGCATCACCTCCCTCGGGAGCCTCGCCAGGGGAGGGCCAGATGAGCACCCCGCCCCCCAGGCAGGCTTCTGTCCGGGAGCTCCGAATCCCTGCATGGGCTAGGCATTCTTGCACGTTTGTTTGACTTTACAGCAGTTTGTATTTGCGCTAACAGTTTATATACAAAAAGCGATGGCCACCCCTGCCCTCGCTCACGCCAGCTGCATGGTCTTTCCAGCTCTCTGAACAAGGAATAAAGCCCACAGGGCCTTCTGGGGCGGGTCGGGGGGAGGGGAGGCAGGGTCTTCACACAATATGCTGCACATGAGACCCTCGAGTGGGGATTTCCTAGAGAAATCCTGAGAATGTGGCAGGTTTGCAGAGGAAGCCTGTGCCCTTTGAGGACAGATTAAAAATGCAGTGGGGCCGAGGGCAGCGTTTGTCCTCTCGGTTGGAATGACCCCCGTCCCAGGCCAGGAACCCAGCCCCAGGGGCTCCCACCATGCCAAGGTGTCCGCGGGCCCCTGAGCTGAACTCCACACAGGACCTCCCCGCCAGGGCCCCGGGAGGAGTCTTGGGTGGCCATACTCCTACTTTTACAAGATGCCCGCTGACAGTCACATTTCCAGGTGTTCAGTAAACTCCAAATCACTGTGCCAATGTTAATTTGTCTTCCGATGGGATGACTAGTATGACCGAATAGAACTAGCCCTGTCACACAACAGCGGGATCCCCTGGTGATGGGGCCAGGACAGAAAGAAAGGCATCCAATCTGGAAGGCTACGTAGCCTCAGAAATAGACTTAGGGTATCAGGAACATCCTGAGGAAACAGACTTGAAGGGTGAACACCAGGCTAGCTGCCAAAGGGATCAAAGATTTCTGGGAGATCTAGGAGCCCAGAAAATGAGTGCTGGTTGGTACAAATGTCGAAGGTGGCTCAGGGTCCCTGCCTTTTCCCTCACATACTTATCAGAGTCTTTTTCTAAAACACGGATCTCATCCCTTTACTACCCTGTCACAAACAAAGTCTTTCCCACCTCCCTTCAGCCCCTTGCCTGTGAGATAAAATTCAATCCCCTTCACCATGCATTCTAGAACCTTCCCCAATCGTTCACGGACCCCTCTGATTACATGTGCTGCAGTTCTCAAAAGGGACCCTATGTTCTAGCCATGCTCTACCCAGGGCCTAACTACCTGAACAGGCGTGGCTTAGGTCCACTTTTTAGTTTTGTGAGCAGGAACTCTGTAACCAGAAAGGTCTTTCTTTCCCTTGTCTCTCCATCTGTCCAGTTCTACCCATTCTTCTCAGCTTTGCCCGACTGTTCCACACGTTTCCCCCTTCCCTGCCATGGTACCCTCAGAACCTAACCAAAGTACCTGCACATGGTTAGTACTTGATAAGTACTTCTGAATAAGCGAAGGGCTCTGATGGGCACCGAGTGGGCAAAGTCAGAGCCCCAGTCCTGCTGAGACGCACTCGGCCTCACATCTCATAGTCTGGGGCTGGATGCATCACTAGCTTTCTTGGAAATTTCTTTCTTCCTAGGCGCCCCTGGAGAGAAGATGTGCAGCAATGCATTCTTTGAAGAATGGCTGGGGGCATGTTTGGATGGGGGAGTAAGTCCTGTCAATTAGAAAATGTATTAAAAGTCTCAAGATCCATTTGTTTATTCTTTCACTCAACACATAATTCTTGACCCTGTGGTAGACCCTGGGCTGCAAAGATGGGGAAACTTCTTCCCACTCTTCATTCCTGCCACTGAAGCTTGGGTTAAGAGGAGAAGGCAGCCGGGCTCCACACTGACAGTACAGAGCCTGCTCGGGATTCTCTCTCTCTCCCTCACTCTCTGCCCCTTCAGCACTTTCTCTTTCCTTCTCTCTCTCTCTCTCTCTCTCTCTCTCTCTCTCTCTCTCTCTCTCTCTCCCCCTCTCTCTCTCAAAATAAATAAACTTCAAAATTTGTATTTAAAAATAAATACAATAAATTTTTATTTTATTATTTAAATAAATTATTATTTTAAATAAATTTTTGTTTGAAAAAAAATGGGGCACCCGGGTGGCCCAGTCGGTTAAGCAATCAACTCTTGATTTCAGCTCATGATCTCACAGTTCGTGAGTTTGAGCCCCGTGCTGGACTCCGCACGGAGGGCTCTGCTCTCTCGCTCTCTCTCTCTCTCTCAAAATAAATAAATAAACTTAAAAAAAAATTATAAAAGAGGAGAAGGCAGGAAAAACCCAACAAGCACAGTAAGGACGGATGTGCACCAGATACCGCGGGTGCCAGAGCAAGGACCCCCGTTCAGCCTTGAGAAGGGCAGGGGCTCCCGTACGAAGCTGGTCACTTGAGGAAGCAGCATGGCAGGAAGTGGCTCTCACACAACTCACACAACTGAGTGTGAATCTATGTGACCAGAGCAGGAGGGGGGCCCCCTGGAGGCCTGGAGGGTGGGCTAAAAAAGCCTCGCGTAACCCGCCACGAGAACCAACACTAAAAAGATGGGCAGTCCCATGGTCCGGGTGTGGGTGAGGATATGGAGGCCTCTGACCTAGCAGAGGTCATGGCAGATGGGCCAGCCGCTGAGGGAAACGGTTTGCAATATTCTTGTAAAGTCACACACACAGTGCAACAGTTCCACTCCTGGGGATTTACCTGTGAGAAACGAGAGACACGGGCTCATGCAGAGAATGTTCCTAACAGGTTTATTCAGAAGAGTGAAAAACCGGAAATAACCCAGTCGTCCATCAACCGTAAATAAATACCCTAATCGAAGTATGCCCACACAAGGCGATACGAGCCGACCTTTAATCAGAGCACACATCTGATACACACAACATCAAGGACGAATATAAAAAGCATTACAAGTGAAAAGAAGCTGGGTTCAAAAGACTACATTCTCTATGATTTCTTTTATATGAAATTCTTTTTAAAAGGCAAAACTACAATGACACGAAACAGATCAATAGTTTCCAGGGACTGGAGACAAGGGAAGGGAGTTCTAGCCAAGGGATGTGAGCAAATCATTCTATGTTCTAATAGTGGTGATGGTGGTTCCCCAGATAACACGTTTTGTCAAAAGCCGATGAACTATACACATAACATCAGTGAGTTTTATTGTATGTAAATTACACTCCAATAAAGCTGATTGCAAAAAAAAAAAAAAAAAGAAAAGAAAAAGACAAAAGAAAGGAAGGGAAGGGAAGGGAAGAAAAGGAAGGAAAGGAAAGGAAAGGAAAGGAAAGGAAAGGAAAGGAAAGGGGAGAGGAGAGGAGAGGAGAGGAGAGGAGAGGAGAGGAGAGGAGAGGAGAGGAGAGGAGAGGAGAGGAGAGGAAAGAGGAGAGGAAAGAGGAGAGGAAAGAGGAGAGGAAAGAGGAGAGGAGAGGAAAGAGGAGAGGAGAGAGGAGAGGAGAGGAGAGGAGAGGAGAGGAGAGGAGAGGAAAGGAAAGGAAAGGAAAGGAAAGGAGAGAGGAGAGGAGAGGAGAGGAGAGAGGAGAGGAGAGGAGAGGAGAGGAGAGGAGAGGAGAGGAGAGGAAAGGGGAGAGGAGAGGAGAGGGGGGAGGGGAGGGGAGGAGAGGAGAGAGGGGAGGGGAGGGGAGGGGAGGGGAGGGGAGGGGAGAGGAAAGGGGGGAGGGGAGGGGAGGGGAGGGGAGGGGAGAGGAGAGGAGAGGAGAGGGGAGAGGGGAGGGGAGGGGAGGGGAGGGGAGAGGGGAGGGGAGAGGGGAGGGGAGAGGGGAGGGGAGGGGAGGGGATGGGAGAGGGGAGGGGAGGGGAGGGGAGGGGAGGGGAGGGGAGGGGGGAGGGGAGGGAGGGGGGAGGGGAGGGGAGGGGGGGGAGGGGAGGGGAGGGGAGGGGAGGGGAGGGGAGGGGAGGGGAGGGGAGGGGAGAGGAGAGGAGAGGAGAGGAGAGGAGAGGAGAGGAAAGAAAGGGAAAAGAAAAGAAAAAAGAAAGAAAAGGAAAAGAAAAGAAAAGAAAGACGAGCTTGTGTGTTACACAAAGGGGATAGACTATCTGGAAAGCACAGGGAAGGAGTCCATGGAAAATGGCCTAAGCAGGGCAGGTGACAAGACAAGATTTGTGCTCTAGGAAGACGGTCTGTCAGCAGTGGGGCCGCTGGGCTCATGCCCAGCTCTGGGGCTGTCTGAAGGAGACACAGTAGGCAGTCCTCTTGATTAGGAAGAAAGTACGCCCTATGGCTCATATGACATGCAGACCTTAAGTCACCTCCCATCTTGTGCCATCTAAATAACTATCTCATGGATACTGTGCCTTCTTTGGTACATCTTACATTTTCCAAATTATTTATGGTAATTTTGATTATTTTTCATAAACAAAAAAGTTCTTTTCTTTTAAAACAAAAGTATTACTAAAAAGGAAGGTAGCATCTAATTTCAAAAGAATTTTAAGAAACAGGACTAGGTCCTTCACTCTGCATCTGGTCAATGTAGCTCCAGAAAATCACTCCCGGGACGTCTATGATGGCACATTTCAGCAGCACCCACGGCGCTGGTAGGTGCCTTGCGGTCGTCATGTAACTTGCCCATATGAACTTGTCTTCTGGCCCTCCGCTGGCACACGGGCCCCCAGGTGCTGAAGGCTGAACAACTGTAGTCACGTGGGGAGTGGGGAGGGGCAGTAAGATCGGAGAAAGAACGAAAACCCAAGAAACAGAAGATGGGGTCTCTGGAAAATAACCGTCAAGGCAAACCAAAGAGACACATTGGGTTGGAGGCATACAAGTCAGAGGTGGTGACCGAGAGGTGAGTCAACACTGGACAACTTCCCCCACCCAAGTCTGGAGAACCCAAAGGTCCCTACAGACCTGAGGGTCAAAGGCAGGTTCGCAGTCAGGGCCACGGTAGATCCCGCTGGAGGACCCGGGTTTGGGCAAACCCCAAACTCAAGGGTGAAACCTTTTATACACTTCCTGCTGGTGGGAGAAGATGGCACATTTGCTACGGGATAGCAACCTACCATAGGAGGCAGATCTTGACATCCAACCTGTTATTTAGATTCATTCATCCCGCTGATGCTTGCTGCTGTAGCCTGAGTGTTTGTGTTCCCCCCAAATCCGTATGATGGAATCTAAACCCCAATGTGATGGTATTAGGAGGCGGGGCCCTTGCGTGGTGATTAGGTCCTAAGGGTGGAGGCCTTGTGAGTGGGATTAGTGCCCTTACAAAAGAGACCCCCAAGGGATTCTTCATCCCTTCTGCCATGTGAGGACCCAGCGAGAGGGCAGCCGTCTAAGAACCAGGAAGCATCTATGTTCTCACCAGACACTTGATCTGCCAACGCCTTGATCTTGGACTTGCCAGCCTCCAGAACTGTGAGAAATTTCTGTCCTTGACAAGCCACCCAGTCTACGGCATTATGTCACAGCAGCCCAAACTGACCAGGACACTTGCAGAACACCTACCCCACTCAGGGTCTATGCCAGGTGCCGCAGAGAAGGAACCAGAAAAATAAGTTCTTGTCTTCAGGTAGCAGCTTTATGGCGTGACTTGAATGCTGCCTTGGAAAAAGTAGTTCATCGTTTACAAAACATTGGAGTGTACTTGAATGGTCCAGTTAGCAGCTGAGGTGACACATTTATACAGAAGCCTGGATTGTACCAGGTCTTGGAGTTGAGAAATGATTCGATTAACGGGATGTCCGATGTAGGACTGGGTAAGCGGTGTGAGTGTTGCTGCTGGAGCTTTCTATTCCCTTCCCCCTTGCCTGTAACTCAGCATTTCTCTCAGTACATGACAGGGTTCCCTGCAAAGGTAACCTGTCAGTTAATAAGATGGCAATAAAAAAATCTTCCCAGACCACGGGGAGCCTGTCTGGCTCAGGCCATGATCTCACGGTTTGTATGTTCGAGCCCCACATGGGGTTCTGAACGGACAGCGTGGAGCCCGCTTGGGATTCTCTCTCTCCCACTCTCTCTGCTCCTCCCCCGCTCTCTTTCTCGCGCACGCACACGCTCTCTCAAAAAAAAAAAAAAATGTCTCCAGATTTCGATTTAATCTTCAGCTCTTCTCACTCTGGCCCACTCTGATGGTCATGTATCAGTGATGCTAGTGGTCTCAGCCTTGACCTTAAGAATCAGTGCGAATCAACAGTGTCACCGGTGCCTCCAGAGAAATCTGGAGGTTTTTAGAGAAGTGATATTTCATCAGGTTTCAGGTGTTTTTATTAGATCAGGTGAAATCCTCTTTTCGTGCACGCTCAAGGGGACCACGTACCCTCTCCGTCATGGCTCTAACCGTAGCTGAAATTTTACATCTCTGTGTGTGGGTATTTAATGTCTCACACCCAACAGACTGTAAGAGTCACGAGGGTGGGCACCACGTCTCGGAATTTTTTTCCCCGGGACTTAAGATAGCACCTGGAACATAGTAAGTGCTCTACAGAGAGGTGACACGGTGTGAAGGGGCGGGGGAGGGGGAGGTGTGGAGGGAGGCGGGACAGGAAACCAGGCACACGTGGACGAGCCTGTTCTGTGGCAGTGGCCGGTCTCCTCTGTGCTAGTTTGTTCTGTGTCAACGGAGCGAAGCTGAAACTGTTCCCCCCAGTTCCCTTCCCAGCATGGTTCCAAGCGAGATCTGGCCGGGAGGAACCCGCGCTGGGTCCGGAAGGCAGAGGCCGAGTGGCACTCACACCCCCCTGAAGGTCAGAGTGGGACACCAGGAGCCACCGCAGCCCCTGCCTCGTCCGAGGGGGGCAGCACCTGGCCCACAGCCCCGGCAGCTCCCGCGGGGTCTCCTGCTTCAGCTTCTCTGGGGCTGGGACTAAGGTGGGCACACAGCCCCCAGGCGAAGGTCGGCAGTGACTCGAGGTTGGGGTTCACGAGAGGAAACGCAGGTTCCAGTTTGTCCCGTGGGTTCCAGTTTGTTCTCACTCTCTCCCATGGGCATCCAGGTTTTCTTCCCAGATGCCAGCCCTGCTGACCTTCAGGATGGCCCCAGGCTCAGAGGCAGCAGTAGCAGGCGATCCTGTAATCCCTTCGCTAAATCCTTCCCTGCCAATCACTCTAGTGTTGCCTCGTGTCTGAGAGCTCACGGGTATGCCGATCAGAGCGGTTCGAGTCTCTTCCTGTCAGGGGCGGTTTCTCTTACGAGTTAAGGGCTTCCATTACCGAGACCACAATCATTGACAATGTCAGTACCAATGACTGTGTGCCAAGCTGATGATTACATACATCACACAGCTGAGGCAAGGACTGGGGCCTAGATCTGCCTGCCTCGAATACCCATGTTCCTTTTAGATGCCACGCTTTCTTTTGTATTAGTAAGATTTCAGGGTTTTTTTGTTTTTGGTTTTATTTATTTTTGAGAGAGAGAGAGTGGGGGAGGAGCGGGGCGGGGGGAGGCGGGGAGAGGACAGAGGATCCCAAGCAGGCTCCGAGCTGTCAGCACAGAGCCCGATGCAGGGCTCAAACCCACAAACCGTGAGATCATGACCTGAGTTGAAGTCGGACGTTCAACCGACTGAGCCACCCGGGCGCCCCCTTTAGGTTTCTTTCTTTCTTTTTTTTTTTTTTTAATTTTTTTTTTAATGTTTATTTATTTTGGAGAGAGAGAAGCACACACAGAGTGTGAGTGGGGGAGGGGCAGAGAGAGAGGGAGACACAGAATCCGAAGCAGGCTCCGGGCTCCGAGCTGTCAGCCCAGAGCCCGATGCAGGGGCTCGAACTCACATGAGATCTGACCTGAGCCGAAGTCAGACGCTTAAGGCGCCCCATAGGTTTCATTTTTAAGTTCGCGTTTTGTCTCGCTAAGTTTCACCCAAGCGCTGTGGTAGCCTGGTGTTTCATGTGAGCAGAAAAAACAAAATGGAGGGCTATATTTAAGTAAATAGAGCTGCTCAGGGACACCAGCAGCTGCTTCTTCAGGAATAAAAGGATCGATACTCTGTGTGCATGTGATTCTTAAAGTGTGAGATGTCATGAAGATGTCATGAATTGAGGAACCCGTCAAGTTGATTTTCCAGAAGTGAATTCACAGAACTCTTCAAGGACTGGGGGACACCTGAGTCCATCATGGCTCCTCACTAGACAGCTCGTGACCTCCCCCACCACAGTCTCCTTGGGAACAGCAGCCATGGCAACTTTATATTGCTTCTCCAACATCCAACACGGCACCTGGCAAACAGTGGGTGCCTAATAAATGCTTGCTCTTGAGCAGATGGGTTGTGAGCGAGCGCCTTTATCCCGCTCCGCATTTCGTTCCACAAGCATACTATTTCCTCAGCTCTTCATTGTTCTGTCGGCCTCTGGGAATATTTTGGCCTATTTTTAGTGTGGCAAGTCTTACTTCCCCATTAACTGATCAAATGGTGATACACCGAGCAGCCAAGGCCACATTTGGGAAGTCTTTATGACAGAGAAATGAGTTGGGTCTGCCTTATCTGACTCATAACGTGTTCACCATGAGCAAAACCCCAAATTTCATGAAATGATGTAATCAAAGCAGATTTTCAAATAGATTTTACTTCCCATAAAAGACTCCTGTGACAAGCACTCCTTTTCGTACATGGGAATCTACATGGCTTCAAAATACCCTCAACTTTGAAGGGAAACTTTTGTACAGTCAAATGACAAATGCTTTTTTTTTTGAGAGATGTCACTATTATTCCAGTCTTAGGGGGTAGGCCCGGGAATGAACACTGTTTGTCAGAGAGCAATCTGTCTCCCAAGTGACACATGGTTTCTTTGACAGACTCTGTCATCTGGCTGCCAGGGACAGGTTTGTTAAGGAAGTTAAACTGTGACTTTCCATGCTTCCTTGCCATTAGGAATCTGACAGTGAATTTGCTAATTTATTTTCCATATAAAACATTTATCTGCTCTTTACGAACCGCGGACTTCATTTCTTTCAGGCTGGCCTCTTTGGGGGATTAACAAACTGACAGTGATTTTCGGTACAGTGTTTCCACCTGCCAAGGTCTTGTTATGCTCAGAGAACTTAACACATCATGAAACTACCCGGCTCTTTTCACCTCTGTGATTGCTTAAAAGCAGTAAGTGGTGTTCCTACATTTAGCAAATATTTATTAGGAACATTTATTAGCAAGGCACCAGAGAGGACTCAAGAGAAGCATATGAGTCTCTGCCCTGCTCATGAAGAGGAACGTAGTTCCGGAGCAGCGTGCAGTGAAATGTGTAGGTAGTGCTTGGAAATCCCAAGACCGGAAAGAGCAGGTGCGGCCTGAGTGACTGGGGAAGGCACCTTGGAAGGGGTGTATCAGATTTTCCTAAGTCCTGGGGAGCTGCAAGGTATCAGAGACCAGTAGGGACCCATGAGGAGGAGGAGGAGCCGCCTAAAACAGTGCATTTCATACAATTTTAAATTCAGGAGTGATGGCCTTGGGAATAAACCCGGCAACTCACAGGGGGCAACGTGATCTAAAAATAAATTAGCGGCTGCGATCCAACTGACAGTAAAGGTCATAAAGTGACTTCAGTCCACACTTCTCTGAATTCCTCGGTTTCAGCCCTCTTATCTTTACTCCATTCTTAATATTCTTTGGAAGGAGAACTTGTCAGGGGCCTGAAGTGATTCTAGGCCCAAACTTGGAGTTAGGCCAAATGGGGCCAACCCCAGTCCCACGGTTAGCAGCTTGAGAGTGATAAGCTGTGTAAGGCTCAGCTTCCTGATACTTAAAATGTGGGTAATGAGGGGGCGCCTGGGTGGCTCAGTTGGTTAAGTGCCCAACTCTTGATTTTGGCATCAGGTCATGATCTCCCGGTTGCGGGATCGGGCCCTGTGTCTCTCCCTCTCTCTGCCCCTCCCCAGCTTGCTCATGCTCTGGCTCTCTCAGAATAAATAAACTTTAAAAACTGTGGGCAACGGGGCCCCTGGGTGGCTCAGTCGGTTGAGCGTCCGACTTCGTCTCAGGTCGTGATCTCACGGCACGTGTGTTTGAGCCCCACGTCGGGCTCTGTGCTGACAGCTCGGAGCCTGGAGCCTGCTTCCGATTCTGTGTCTCCCTCTCTCTCGGTGATGCACCTGCTCCCCTGCTCGCAGCCTGTCTCTCTCTCTCCCTCAAAAATAAAGATTAAAAAAAAATTTTTTTTAACGCGGGTAATGATAGCATAACTAGCCAGAGTGCTCAGAAGATTAAATAAAATCACGTTATGTAGAATCCTTAGCACAGAGCTCTACATAGGCTGAAAACATGGCAGCCGTGATGACACGGTTTGAGTCCTCTGGTTTAGCAGTAGTGTTCGTGACAGGAAGATGTTTCTTCCAGTGCGGGCATGCGACAGGCATGCAAGACATGTTTGCTGAATGACTGACTGAATTAATTAAACAAGGGTCCCGCCGCATCATTTAAAAGCTGCTACTAGGGGCGCCTGGGTGGCTCAGTCGGTTGAGCGCCAACTTTGGCTCAGGTCACGATCTCGCGGTCCGTGAGTTCGAGCCCCGCGTCGGGCCCCTGTGCTGACAGCTCAGAGCCCGGAGCCCGTTTCAGATTCTGTGTCTCCCTCTCTCTGACCCTCCCCCATTCATGCTCTGTCTCTCTGTGTCTCAAAAATAAATAAAAACGTTAAAAGCTGCTACTAAATCAATACGGCATTCATTTTCTCTTCCAGTGATTCTCGAGCTTTATTGTTCTGAAGAAAACCTGTGACAGAAACTGCTCTTCTCTACTTGACCTCAGAGAAGATGAGCGAGTAGCTTTGGTTCCGGTCTTCCTCGAACGCTGCCAAGAACTGCCGGTGAGGCCTTCCGTAAACGCGCAAAGCTAAAAATGTGCTCAGGAAAGCACAACGGCTATTTTGCCAGAACAAACAGTGGCTGCGGAATTCAAACACGAAGAATTAGGGAGCTGTCGCCCTTTTTCCTCCGGCAGGATCTGTCTGGGGCTTTCCAAGAAGGGGAGTCTCTCTCCCTCCGAGTAGGAGCAACAGCAGGTAAATTTTTAAAAATGCAAACCATAAACGTGTTTAAGACAAATTTGCTTTCTTGCAAAGGATGATGCATCACCCAGCAGAGGGTACAGTTTCTGACTCTCCTTCTGAAAAAAAGAGCTTTGTAAGTTGCTTTTTATACGTGAATGTTGAGAGTTTCAAAGAGGCATTTCAAGCCCTGGGCATGCTGTCACCTCATTGGCGCAGTTTGGGAAGAAAAGTATCCGTAAAGATGTCAAAAGAAGGGAGATGGTGGGGTGCCTGGGTGGCTCAGTCAGTTGAGCGTCTGTCTTCGGCTCGGGTCTGACCTCGTCGTTCGTGAGTTCGAGCCCCGCGTCGGGCTCTGTGCTCACAGCTCAGAGCCTGGAGCCTGCTTCGGATTCTGTGTCTCCTTCTCTCTCTGATCCTCCCCCACTCATACTCTGTATCTCTCTCTCAAATAAAACATTAAAAAAAAAAAAGAAGAAGGAAGATGGAAGGCCAAGGGATAAATAGATTATATAGCACAGAGTATCCGAGTATGAGGGAGACAGAGACAGAGAGAAAGAGAACACGAACATTGGCAGTAAACCTATCCCAGGACTGATTCCTTGGCATTCTGGATACCACGCGGGTCAAACGAACTTCACGGTTTAAGGGATAGCCTGTTTTCTGAGTCTATTACGCTGTGGCCAATTTTGGAGCGTCCATTGGAAGTAAAATATACCTTGTTCCAGCTCACTTGTATTTTTTGAACTTTGCCTCAGCAAGCAAAGTTCAACCCTTTAGATGGGTTCTACATAACCCACTGGCGGTGGTAGAGATTTGATAAAAGTTGATAGTCTCCAAGAGAAACAAGAGGCTTCTACTTCCAGCCACTTTTCTGGAAAGGAAGAGTTAGTTGGGCAAACATTAACGGCAACCATCAGGTCCACAGGGCCATGACCGCCCCGCACCTCCCAGGAGCAGGCCCTACTCTGGAAATGTTCTATTTTCCTGACTTCTTTTCCTACTTAGATTTGTTCTCTGCACATTTGCAGCAAAGAAACTTTCAAGATGGCCAAAGACACATATTCTCCGACACACAAGAGGAAGGAGTGAGGGACTGACTACCTTCTAATCAGGCCGCTTCTCTCTACCTAATGCGTGTGTTACCTCCATGAATGAGTTTTAAAGGATTCAGTGTGTGTGTGTGTGTGTGTGTGTGTGTGTGTGTGCGCGCGCGCGCGCTAAAATGCCTGACTTTAAGGTCTACAGTCAGAGATTACACCTGAGATTAGGAAAAAACAACTCGAATGTACACGGTATTTCCACCTCAGAAAACCTTTATAATTAGGGGACAACAGTCATGTGCAGTCCCCAGAGGCTGTCTGGCAGACTACCTAGTAAGATTACAAAAAATTTTTCTTTTCCCTTTTGGGAAAGTACAGGAAGAGAAAAGTAAAGACTAAGTCTGAGTTAACGACATAATTTACCTTTTAGGGTTATTCATGTTGGCCTGGATGAAATATCACTTCTATTCTTTGCTTTAAAATGTTATTACAGCTAAAAACATTAAAAAAAAATAGAGATGCTTATGCCGGTTTCTGTTAAAATATGTGTAAGTTACTATTTTTCAAGAAAAACAGAAAGCCTACATAAGCTGACTTTAGTTACATGATTCTATTTGCAGCTCTGAATTCCACGATAGAAGATGGCAGAAATGTGTTCCCTATTCTACCCAAGCTTGAGCTTGACTTGTTAGAGTTGAGGAAATTCACCCCTAATTAATGTCAAATGATCAGCTTCAATTAGTTTTGATAAATAATACTGTATAATTAAATTACCACCAAGTCATCTGGCAGTCCCGCAAAATCATCTACAATGTGAAACTATTTTTTTAAATGTAGCCCGCAAAACATTTCAAGGTCAACCACAGACTTAGGAGAATATTTGAGTCAGCCATGAAAAACGAGGGTCTTCGTGTATAACATACAGACAGCATTCAAATTCATAAAAGAAACCTTGACGCTGATAGATAAATGGGCAGAGAATATTAACCACAATTCACATATAAGAGGAGAGATGAATTCCCAAACATACAAAAAAAATATGTCCTCACTTACAATCAAAGAAATACACATTAGAGCACCTCCTCGCCTGCCATGATTTTTGTACCTACCTGCCCAAGTAACATCTCTTGAAAGTAACAACATCCCCTGCTAACTAAGGTGAAAGAGACTGGTTCTCTTCCTCATTGCTACAAAGATTATCCACCATCGCAACTCCCTCAGAAAGCAAAATGGCTGGGTATAGAAAGAATTAGAAAGACTTTTTTCTTCTCTAGAAATTGAATAATAAAGGAGTAAAGGTAGGGGCGTGGTAGCCTTCATCGTTATGTTACAGCAACTGAGAACACTTGGGGGCAGGACCACCTCCCTGTGTCTGCCCCCTCCCCCCCATCAGACTCATACCTCCGTTTTCAGTCCGTAAAATGACATTATGAAAAATCCACCTTCTAGGGCTTCTGGATAAGCCTTAAGTGAAATCCTACATACTTAAAGGTCCTAGCATAGTTCCTGGCACAGAGTAAGTGCTTAATAAGTGGCAGACTGCATTATCATTACCAATTAAAGAGCAAAAAATAACATGGAAACAACTTAATTTTTCATTTGCAGATGCATGGCTTAATACATGGCGGTAAATCAGTAAAACGATTTGCACAACCATTTTCTTAGGATGAAGTCTACTGGAATCATGAGGTGTGTATACAATAACATATTGAGTAAAGTATAAAATAACGTGTACTCTTACTGAAACTATTCGTGTGACTGCATTATTCGAAAACCAAAAAACAGTTGTATGAGGGTTGGGAGATTGTGGTCCATTAAACATTATTTTAATGTTGTTATACTTCTAGTGATAAAATTAAATAATATTCTAAAATTAGGCCACATGAGAACGATTCCACACTTTAACATGTGGTCAGTGTATTTAATAAACCAAATAAATGCACTGTGTAGTAAAGAAAAAAGACTAAGTCACTTTCCTCATCAATCATTCACAGCTACTTAATTCAAAATATTTTTACATTAAGAGGCACTCCATTTCTATCAAACGAGTTCTTTCAAAGTTGACTCATTCTGGCATAGATACATATGGACTATTCAGAAAAGGCAAAAAGAAAATCTTGGAGTTGCTTTGACCAGACATGGGGGCATAAAACATTTTTTGGAGCTAGAATGTAACTTTTCAGTCTAATCGGCCTTTTGCTTGTTAGTTCTAGTAAAAAGCATGAGAACAATGACACATTTAAGGAAATAAATATTTAGAATTTTACTAGCTAATTGACCAATCCTCCTGGATTTCAGTTTCTTGATCTGCAAAAAGGAGCTGATCATATCCATAACTCAGAATTATTCGGGAAATAAATAAAACACGTAAAGCACTTAGTTCAGCTCCTGGCACTCAGAATAACTTTTCCTTTTCTTCCGCAATCCCACCAATTCCCTTTCTGAGAAAGGATAACATACCTCTAACTCTTTCGATGTGAGAAGAATAAAAGAAAGAAGTATGCAAAACCCAAACGCTTTGAAAAATAAAGAAGCACTCTCCAAACACAGGGTATTGTTACAAAAGCAAAAACAAAAGTAGAGTGCTAAGGGAAACAAACACGTGTCTAAAAACACTTTGAACTCTAGCAAAGCTTTTAATAATGACTGAAAATAAGTAAGGACATCAGAGTCAAAGAGCTCTCCATGAAAAGCTTTCATTGCCACTGATGAAAAGCTATTTATATATTAATTTCCCCGTTCCCCTCTCATTCTCTCTCTCTTTCATATTTTGAACACATTATTTTCCTTTTGGTTTCACTTTGTTCACATCTACTTTCTCTGGTTTATGACCTGGATTTCAGTTAGCTTTATTTCTTCCGCCGCTCTCATTTCCTCCGGTTGAACAGAAAGATAAATAAGAAAGTAGTGCCGTGACAAAAGCCATGCTGAAGCTTGAGGCGAAAGGAAATGTCAGTGATATCGTCTCTTATTTAAATTGTGGATTACAGGGGCGCCTGGGTGGCTCAGTCGGTTGAGCGGCCGACTTCAGCTCAGGTCACGATCTCGCGGTCCGTGGGTTCGAGCCCCGCGTCGGGCTCTGTGCTGACAGCTCAGAGCCTGGAGCCTGTTTCGGATTCTGTGTCTCCCTCTCTCTCTGCCCCTCCCCGTTCATGCTCTCTCTCTGTCTCAAAAATAAATAAACGTTTAAAAAAAGTAAAAAAAATTGTGGATTATTTATTCGCCATTAGTTTTCTGGTGTTAACTTTGATTTTTAAAAATATGACATCAAAGTGCGTCCCTTGATGACTGAGATTTTTGGCACCTGCCCCCGAAATTTTATGCACGAGGCAGACACCTCACTGACCTCACCCTAGTCCCAGCCCTGTAAAAAAGAGGAGCTCAGAAAGCTAGAAGAATTCATAACAGAGGTGATGAAGGAGACGCGTTCACAAAGGGTGTGACGCACACGTGAACCTAACGTGATTCTTCCCCTTACATGAGGAAGCCTGTGTGTGACAGTCCCACTTTCTAGCTTGCCAAAGAGGAAAAAAGGAGGAAAGAGAGACAAAGATGGGCGAAATTCCTTTCCACGTCCTTTGCGCATGCCTTTCTGGAGAAATTACTCACACATCCTGGATTTGGTCTCAGGTCGGAGTGTCACCCAAGAGCAAAACGAATGGTTCGGGGCACAAGAGGCAGAAAACCTCTGTGCTGCACGGTGTAGATCGGCCGCAGAGATTTGTCCCCCAACTCTGATTTGGGGGACAGGCTGGAGACAAGGCAGGCAGAACAAGACGGAATCTGAGCAAACAGCACAGGCTGAAATGAAGGGAAACGTTGTAGCACAATGTCTGGGTCAAACGGCCTCCTTTTGATCCTAAGGGCGGAGCGTTTACACTTTGCTCCTTCAGAGGGCACATTGAGTCACTCGGTTCTACTAAGTGGGGCAGGCTGGCCTAGCCTGGAATCTTTTTGAACCAGGAACACAGCCTTTCATTCCACAATTAGAGATAGGGCCCCAAGTACCAGGAGGAAATGTCGAAAATGAGAGGCCATGAGTGAATATGCTTCGTAGACTGTAAATAAATGCAACCCATGTAAAAAGCCCCACTGTCATTGACCGAAGACACCTCAAATGTCCAGTGCTAATTCCAGGTATTTTCTTTGCACGCTTCAGCCCAGCTGGATTCAGAGCTGTGTGCGACATACATTCCAAGGAGAACTTACGGCAACAGATCTTTCCATTTTTTTTTTAATTTTTTTTAATGTTTATTTATTTTTGAGACAGAGAGAGACAGAGCATGAACAGGGGAGGGGCAGAGAGAGAGGGAGACACAGAATCGGAAACAGGCTCCAGGCTCTGAGCTGTCAGCACAGAGCCCGACGCGGGGCTCGAACTCACGGACCGCGAGATCATGACCTGAGCCGAAGTCGGACGCTTAACCAACCAAGCCACCCAGGCGCCCCCAGATCTTTCCATTTTTAACCACGGTGCCACCTTCCTCTAGGCTCAACCACCGGAATCTCAGCTCAGGGGTGGGAGTGGGGGGTGCTGGACGCAGAAGGAAAGCGGAGGGGAGAAAAAAAAAACATTGGAAATGCGTTCTCGCTAAGACAGCAAAGGCTTACGTTCCAGAAGAAGCCGCTTGACATGAGTGACCACAACTTTGATGAAACCAGCCCCACCTGTTTGATGGACGGCTCGTGCTCATTCACAGGTGAACAAAGTTAGTGAAATCCTGACTCCGCTCCTTACCAGCACTGTTACGGAGCCCCTCTCTCTGTCTGTTTCCTCGCCTGTGAAATGGGTATAGTCATAACGCCTGCCCCACAGTGTTGCCTCAAAGATGAATCAGCACGTATCAAGCGCTTAGCACAGTGCCAGGTACATAGTAAGCGCTCAGAAATGTCAGCCATCGTTACCAAGCAGACTCACCGCTTTGGTGAAGGGCAACTGAGCACTAATTTTCATAAGTCGTTTACAAAAGTCTTTAAAACCACAAACGCGTATTAGCCCCAGCCCTACCCATCAAAGATACCATTTTCTCTCCTCTGATACACCTTCCTCCCTCACAGCCAGTATTTTCCAGGCTGGGGACATGAGCAACGCAAAGTGGCCAATAGAAAAATCTTAGCAAAAAAAAAAAAAAAAAGAGAGAAGACTACATTCAATTCGCGCTCATTTTCTCAAGACCTAACCAAGTGAGAGGCGATAGCTTAGATAGGTCTTCACGACCATGAGTGACGGAAGCGTCCGAGTGTCTGTGCCACATAAAACCCAGGAGGCATTACAGGTCTGAGGCCGTTGAGTGTCTCGTGCTGACGAATGTCTCACACCCTGCAGCTTCTGAGGAGGACAAAACCTGTCCCAGACCATGGCCTGCACTGCTAATCAAGGCTGGCTGCCTGGGCCCGTGTCCAGTGGGTCAAACAAGGGTGGTAGGGAAGGAAGAGGAGAAACACGGGGACCCATTGCCTGGAGGGGGAAATCCCTGGTCCTGACCCCATCTTTGCAAAGAGGGGTTTCCACTTACTTGCGTTAACATTCCCAGCGGGAAGGCTTTGTCCTGCGGAAGGGCCTGGCTCCTACCTGTGTCTTGGGCTCTGTTGTCCGAACTGCACCCAACTTCTCGTCAGGCCCCCACTGGCCTCTCTGCCTCCGAGAGACACACGTTGCATCCACTTCCTGCCCCAGGAGGAGTAAAATACCAATCAAAGCTCAAAGTGCCTACCGCTGACCTTAAAGTGACAGGTGTGTAAGCAAGAAAGAGCCGGAGGACAAGGCTCACCAGACCCCCCCATTCTCTCCCTGTGGCCTTCACTTAACCTCTCCAGGCTTCAGTTTCTTCGTCTATCGGATGCAGATAACAAGTTGCTGGAAGAAACCAGCAATAATTTTGTCAGCTCTAAAGTCTTACAAAAACGGAAGGTGTTGTGTTGTGATTCCTGTCACAGCTGCAGGGGTTGAGGGAAGATCACTCAACAAAGCTCTTGTCTGGTCCAGTCTGGCACCTCGAGGCCAGACTCAGCCGGCTGGTGACAGACCCAGCAGCTTTCTGGGTCCTGTTCTAGTATTGCATCATCTGGGGAGGAGCGAGGCTGAGCTAGCAGAATCCAAAAACAGCTTCCAGACTTTTACTGCCAGGAGGACTTACAGCAGTGTGTGGGGTTTCGGAGAGACAAGTTGGTACGTGGCTTTGATCTTTATCAGGCGAGAGAGTTTCACACAAAATACAAAAAAGGCAGATTTGCCAGTGTGTGTGTGTGTGTGTGTGTGTGTGTAAAAGGGCTGGGTGTAAGAGAGAGAGGGAGGGAGAGATCCCAACAGTGTCAACTAGCAAAGAACGAATTTCTAAACGCCTGCCCCAGCCTTGTGAAACCTTTCTTGGTAGAGATGAGTTTCCAAGACAATCAGAGAAATCCTCCCACTGACAGATTTCCAGATGCCTTCTTTGCTCTAAGGGGACAGGAGGCCTTTGTATTTGCCCACATCCCACCACTCCCTGCCTCCAGCCACCGCAGCAGAAAGGACACTGGAACAGGACACATATTACCCCATGTAGGCTCTAGGCCTGATTGGAAACCAGGCAGCTCAGGCTGAACTCCCCTTTAGAGAAGGCCAACCCCACACTGTCTTCGTGCAGTTCTGGGTCTTTTAACATTCACTCGACACCTGCTGGTGCAGGAATAACAACAAATAAAAGCCATTCCTGTCCGAATGCTCTCCACTTCTCCCACCTCCATTTGTCTGGCTGTTCCTGGCCTCATCATCGCCTCCTCCTGGGCCACTGTCCGTAGCTTGCTTTCCCCCACTGCTGACCTGGGTGCTGTGGGAGCACTGACCTCCTGCCATGAACACCTGAAATGGGTGCCTCCCCCCCCAACACCCCCTCCCCCGGGCCCCAGTTACCCATTTGCTGCCAGAATGTGGAGCCTATGCTAATTTTATAGGAAACTTCCATTTGGTGAGCATAAGAGCTGGTCCTGCCTCTGCAGTGGCTTGCAGAAGCTGCCTACAATTCTCACAGCTACTTTCCAAGTATCTGACTCCGTGGTGGATTGCTTTTTGTCATTTCAATGGACAGTTAACCTTCATGACACTCAGTGACCACGACCGTCCAAGAGCTGACACTGGGGCCTCCAGAGCACATAGTTTCTTTTCATTGGGCCTTCCCGATGGATCTTGGGCTTCTAACGGAAATATAATGGGTGCTAATTTAACGGCTGTGGGTGTACTACCTAAATCCTTATTTTGCATTGTGGACTTACCTCCTGATGCACTTTAAATGGAAATGTATCGAGTAAAGGGACATTAATGTTTTTAAATGATCACCACAATCCCTAGAGAGTGGACAGCCAGCAGCACCTGTCTGCGTGGGGCAGCTGTTTTCGTTGGCACAATACTTCAACAGCAGTAAGTGGGCAAGAAATAATTGGGCAGCTCCTCTCGGCCTACGATGTGAGCGACCAGATTGGCGCGCAGAAAGCAGGGCCTTCCCAAGGAGCCCACCCGCGGCGTGTCCTCCCTAAAGGGCTCTCGGCCTCCGCAGCTGGGCCTCCTCCCGTGTCGCCAGTGCCACGGCTCCGCAAAGCCTCCTGCAGGAAGCGAGGGGGGACCTCCTCTCGGCTCCCTAAGCCTGGGGGACACCCAGGGGAGGCGCGGGCGGGAGTGTGGGCCGGTGCCACTGAAGCCTGCGGGGCGGGAGGCGGGAGCCCGCACCCCGGCCCCTTCCAAGTGACCCCCAGCGTCTGCCCGCCTACGAGCCCGCCGGCGAAGAAGGCCTCGGGCAATGAGCGAGGGCAGCGCGGGCCTGGACGCCCAGGCGTCCCTCGACCCCCCGCTCTCGGCTTTTGGGGCGCGGGGCAAGAAAGCGCAGAGAATTGCAGCAGCCCACGACCCCCACCTCAGCCTCCAACCCCCGGAAAGGTTCCTGAGGCCCAGAGCAGCTGCCCTCCCCTCCCTCGGAACCCGCGTCCTTGTCTACTGCGGGGGTGGGGAGCTCAGGGGCACAGGGAGGGAGCCCTGGGGGCAGGAGCGGGCTGGCGGGGCGGTGGGGCAGAGGGCCCCTGACATGGAGGGGCACCGGCTAGGCCCGGCCGCAGCGCCCTTCTGGGACCCTTCTGCCACCCGCAGGCCTCGCCCCGAGCCGCCACAGGTGCCTTCGGGTCAAAGTCAGGGCGAATCCCACCCCTTCCAGGAGCCACTCCTTTGTGCCGAGCTCCTCAGGCTATTGCTTTAGTAACAGGAGGTCTGGAAGGAAGAGAGGCGGGGTCCCCTCGTGGCAAGGAGAGACGCAGGAGCCCCGGGGCGGCCCGGGATGCAGGCGACCGATGAAAAAGCCAAAGGGCGTCAGCTCGAATCTCTCAGAGGGCGATTTTAACTCGCAGAGAGGCTCAGCATATGGTTTCCATGTTGGGCGGCGGATACAAAGAACCACTGGGAGCCAAGGGAATCTCCTGACATCGCAGGCCCAGCCATCCCGATCTAGGGGGCCTGAGTGGCAGCGGGCTGGATGTTTGGTTGAGTTGCAATTAAAACGAGATCATTACGCCGAGCCTCTCAGCTTGTTAATATGTATCGCTGGGAGCGACAGGACTCCGCTCCCTCGAGGCGGACTTTGCAGGCCCGGGAGGAGCGGAGCCCGGTGTCTCTGGGCCTGAAGCTTCACCGGTGACCCGGGAGAAGAAAGTTTGGTGGGTAAAATGGGAGTCGCTCGCCTTCTGCGTTTCTGCTAATAACGTGAGCGGGGAAAAGTCTGGCGGGGATGCGGCCGCGTCCTGCGGGAACCTCTCTGTCCGTGCGTCCTGAGGGCGGCCGAGCGGCGCCCAGCACCTCGCAGGGCCGCCCGCCGGGTCCAGGGCGGCGAGCGTTTCGGAAGCCCCGTTATTTGCTCTTTATTAATTACCCAAACATTGCCTTCCTGCAATATGTTTCCAGTTCCTGGGACAGACGGCGTGTTAGGAAGTGTTCCAATAATTAGGACTCGGGCAGGATTTCTTTTATGCTGCCTCCCTTGTCTTTGAGAGCCTGTAGGGCAGGGGCGAGGGATTAAATGTGGCCCTCGCTCCGGGGAGGTTCCGCAAAAACGCGCACGTCGGGCCTCTAACTTTCTCCCTCCGAGGGTCCCTGCAGGGTGCGGGGTCGTCGGCGAAATCCTGGACCCGCGGGAGGAGCGCTCAGCGCCCGGGATCGCGCCCCCGGCCCGGAGCGGCGGGGAAGGGGGGCTGCGCGGGCCGGCGCAGCGGCCTCCACCCGTGGCTGCGCGCCCGACCTCGGGGCTCGTGGGCTCGGAGCGGTCGGCTCCCGGCCGGCGGCCGCGCTCCCAGACACGCGGCAACGCTTTAGCAAGGGTCTGCAGGGCGCACACGCCGCTGCTTTCTGCTGTCCCGCAGGGGTGCTGGGGCCGGGGCCGGGGGGAGGGAAGGCGCGTCCCTCGGCCCCGAGGGCGGGGGCAGCGGCGGAGCCGGGGGATTCTCCGGTCACAAACGCGCGGTTCCGCGGGCGCGCAGCTGCGGTTCCCATGGCAACGCGGCGCCGCGAGGCAGCCGGCGAGTCCCCGCGGCCCGAGGCTGCGCTGCGAATGGAGCTCTTCGCTGTGGCCGCCGCGGCCGCCAGCCTCTTCCTGCTCCTGGTCTTCCTCATCTTCCTCTCGGTCTACGTGGGCTCGGGGCCTCTCCACCAGCCTCTGGCCCAGAACTGTTAGCCGAAGAAAGAGGAATTTGTAGTCGCAAGGCGTGTCCCGGATGGAGCTGCGCGCCTCCAAGGAAGGCTCCTGCTCGGTCCTGTGGGTACCCTGTCCCTGGCACCCGGGCCCAGATGTGGCGCCACCAGACAGCGCTTCGCGGATGTGCTCTGCCCGTCCGAGCCGCTCCGAGGGCGGGTTAGCACTGACCCCAATAAATGACGAGGGAGACTCCCTGTTTGTTAAAAGGGGGCCCGACGGGATTTGATTATGATGGTTTGGGGTTACAGCATAAAGGCGAATTTTAACCAAGAGACGTAGCTGGCAGTGGAAGCGAGTTTTCTTCACACATCTCTCTCTATACACACACGCACGCCTGCCAGGCACGAAATGATTCTGTTTATCCACGTAAAGAACGTGTCTTCACCCACGGATGGTGGCGTTTAGCAGCGCGGAACCGTGGCACTAGATCATTTACAATGAGGAAGAGGCGACCTCAGAACTAAAAGCAATCCTGTTTATCCAGTCCATTGCCATTGTTCCGTGTACAGCTCTTTTTGACGTTAGCCCAGTTTGAAAAAACAGTGTGGTCATGATGACAATCTTCAGTTTTATCACGGGAAAGTCAATCTGATAGAAGGGTAATCTATTAGATGCTGATTTCCGGTAGACAAAAACGCTTGCTGTTTGGGGCATATTTACACTGGCTGCTTCAAATCGATACTGTATACCGATATTTTCGTTTTCACTTTCTTGACCTTCCAGTAGTGTCTTGGGTAACTGCCATATTATCCATTCCCCAACCCCCTTATCCTGCTTGTTGCTATTTTTTAAAATAAGCTTTTTCAATTTTAGAATGGGTGTAGGCTTGCCGAAAAGTGGCAGAGTTTTCCCACACTCAGCCCCCAGTTTCTCCTATTAACATCTCACATCAGTGTGGGACATTTGTCACAACTAATGAACCAATACTGATATCTATTATTAACTAAACGCCATACTTCATTCATTTGGAGTTTCTTCATTTTAACAATTTTCCTCTTTCTGTTCTTAGATCCCATCCAAGATACCACATTACATTTAGTTCTCATGTCTCCTTAGGCAGTGACAGTTTCTCAGACTCGTGTTTGATGACCTTGAAAGTTTGAAGATCTGTTTAAATTGGGAGATAACTTACCTGTAGTGAAAGCAGAGACCTCACATTATAGTTTTATGAGTTTCAACAACTGTATACACCTGACACAACCCACCTTTGCATAAAGAACAAATCTTATATTGGAAATCTTGTCACACAAATATTGCAAATGTATCTGTATAGATACACAATTTGCTAAAAAATTTTCCCACAGCCTTTCAACTCTACCTTAATATTTTAAAATTTGCAGTTCCAAAGGATGTTAAAGAGGTATCAGCCTAGTGTTATTTTTTTAATGGTTTGTTGCTCATTTAGTTCAATAGTCTTTTGGACACAACTTAAGCTACTAATTGTTCTCTGTTCTAGAACATTTTCTTCTCTATGGAGAGTACAATGCAGGCATGCTCCTTAAGAAATCAGACAAATTGGGGGATGAGTCAGTCTGGGAAGCTTACTGGGGGTGGCTTAGCAATTTTAAAAACACTTTGTTTTTAAGTTCTTAATATCGAAGCAATAATTAATGCACTCATTCATGCCTAGCTCTTGGGGGAATTGTTTCTCAGCAATTTTGTCATAGATCACTGATTCTCCCAATTGTAAAAAAAAATTGTTCCACACTTGAGAATTTGACACATGATGTAACCCCCAAACGTATCTTTTTAAATGATGTTAGCAAACAGGAAAAAGGAAACAAAGGTCTTACACCATTGTGAACATGGATTCTATAACCGAGAACTTGGTGCACACATATATATTTTAAATCAGTGAGTAAAGCATTCAGTTAATAGACTCTAATTTCCTCTTGCTTCTGTGGTGTTTTATCTGGCAGGCTCAGTGGATCACGTATTTATGGCTGGTAATACAGAGGTGTGGATAGGAGAGAGAAAATGTAAAATTTAAAGTCACAGTTCTCCTCTTTGCCATTCACCATTCATGCACAACTATTTTTTTTTTTAATTTTTTTTCAACGTTTTTTATTTATTTTTGGGACAGAGAGAGACAGAGCATGAACGGGGGAGGGGCAGAGAGAGAGAGACACAGAATCGGAAACAGGCTCCAGGCTCCGAGCCATCGGCCCAGAGCCCGACGCGGGGCTCGAACTCACGGACCGCGAGATCGTGACCTGGCTGAAGTCGGACGCTTAACCGACTGCGCCACCCAGGCGCCCCATGCACAACTATTTTTGAGAAACCCACACACTTGTCCAGTGGGGTAAAGACCTTCGGACCACATTTAGTTGATGCTGATCACATCCAAGGACACTTCTGTCCGTAATTCCAGGACCAGCCTCTCAGAAGCAGTTTTTGGCTAACACAGCTTTTCAGGTCAGACCATTTTGTGCCAACACAATTCGTGTTATCTTCCCTAGTCTACAAGTAAAACCCAACTCAGTGAGGGTAGAACACCGTTCAAAAAGTGTGGGTGACAACAAGCAGATGATTATCGTTCTTCTATCACAACAAAAGAAGATTTAAAAAGTCTGTGTCATCAAATATATTTTCTGCCCATTGTAAAAAAAAAATCTCAATCCCTACTCAAACCACATAATATGAACAAATATCAATCTAGAAAGATAACTCTGATAAGCATATTAATTTTTGAGGGGTAGTGCCTTTCTAATGAAGTCCACCTTTAATTACAGCTGAGAAAAGACAAAATGGTTAAAGAACTTAGCATGTGTGCTATTTGAAATTATTTGCCTGAGTTTAGGTGAGCTGTGACCATTGGCAAGGATGTCAGAAACAAAGATCTGTGTTTTGCTACGTGCGTTATGAATCGCATGTCAGCAGCTGTCACTCATTGGCTGAGGGCTCAGCCTGACTGAGTCACATCTGCAGTGTTCCAGGCAGTGGAGACGAACGAATGTGATCTCTGAAATTAGACAGCCAGGTCCATACCTGGTGCCATCACAGGCTCGCAGGTAACCTTAGGCAGGTCACTTAACTCTGTGCCCTCAACTGTAAAATGAGGATAATGCCAACTTTGTAAAATTGTTGGGAAGATTAAGTGAGATATACGGGGGTGCCTGAGTGGCTCAGCTGGTTAAGCATCTGACTCGATTTCGGTTCGGGTCACGATCTCACACTTCGTGAGATCGAGCCCCGAGGTGGGCGGTATGCTGACATCACAGAGCCTGCTTGGGATTCTCTCTCCCCCCCCTCTTTCTGCCCCTCTCTCTTTCTCAAAATAAATAAACATTAAAAACATAAATGAGATATACATACCAGTCAGAATGGGAAGCGCATAAGGAACATTCAGCAAATGATAAATATCACTGTTTTTGTTGTTGCTAAGTTTTTTTTTTTTTATTTTTTTTTTCAACGTTTTTAATTTATTTTTGGGACAGAGAGAGACAGAGCATGAACGGGGAAGGGGCAGAGAGAGAGGGAGACACAGAATCGGAAACAGGCTCCAGGCTCTGAGCCATCAGCCCAGAGCCTGACGCAGGGCTCGAACTCACAGACCGCGAGATCGTGACCTGGCTGAAGTCGGACGCTTAACTGACTGCGCCACCCAGGCGCCCCTGTTGTTGCTAAGTTTTGACCAGCTACTGAAGTCTATTATATGCTGTATGTATATGTAGTATATTATCTGCTGGGTTTTCAGGAATGTGGAAAACAGAGGTGTTACTTCGGGGAACCTAAAAACGGAATCCCTAAATTTGTGCCCCGTTTGTCCTGTTTTAAGAAGCACTTGTTTCTGACCTAGGATCTAACCATTCTGCTAAATGGTTCACGTTGCCGTGTTCTTGTTCATTATCACAAAAGAGTTACAAACGAAAAGGAAATGCAACTCTTGGCCAGCCTATCCAAGCCCCTATGTAATCACACACAGATCCCGACCAGATTCCCCCAGCAACACCAAAGACTGGATCGACTGTAATGTCTCCATTTACTCAACAGACATTAGCGAGCAGTAAGCAAGTGTCAGCCGCTGTTGGGCACTGGCTATTATTCATAAATAAGATCCAGTCCCCACCCTCCAGATGCTTAGGGTGCAGTGGGCAAGATACAAAATTGAACATACAGTTAGGGTTCCCAGATTCAGTGTCGCGACAGATATGCAGGAGATGTTGTGGGAACACCTGGGGACACCTAGCCCTGACCGAGGGGTGCGGATAGGCAAGAGGAATCTCCCAGAGAAGATGCCCGATGTGAGCGTTGAGGAAAAACCGGGGCCCCGATCCAGCTGAGGAATGAGGAGAGCTGAGCTGAGAATGGACTGCGGATGGAGAGAAGGGATCTGGTTCTATAAGGAGAAGAGGCAAAGCCTGGTTACCAGCTGGATGTGAAGAACAAGGGAGAGAAGACAGTGAAGGAAGATCCCAGGTTTCTGTTCAGGGGACTGGATGGATGGTGGAGCCATTGACTAAGAGGGAATTCTGGAGAAAGAGCGGGTTTGGGGAGGAAGATCTCTTATTTGATTTCAGATACAAGGGTTTGAGGTGTTCAGGGCACACGGCAATAGAGATGCCCAGTCTACAGACCGTTACAAGGTTCTGCAGGTGTGAGGGTCGATGGGAGGGCCGGTCAGAGTCCATCCCTGTGTCCATACGAATGAGGGGCCATCTACCCAAAGTGGTGGAGCAGAAGACATGCTAACGGGTGCCACCGTCATATGCAATTCCCAGTTCTAGAAGGTACAATAAATGTTCACTCCGAAGAAAAACCAGACTTTGAGAAGCCAACCAATCTTCTGGGGTGAAATCCCTACGGCCTAAGAAGAGGGAAGATACAACAGTAGGAAAATGGGATGGAGAGGTGATACCTGACTTGGGAACATGAAAGACTGCTACCAGATATTCCAGGGTGTCCTGTATGATCATTTCTATAATCTCAATCCTTTTAGGCCCGGATAATTTCCTGTGAAAAATAGACTTACAGTTTTCCATGGGAAATTAGCACTCACTCTGGCAAAAGTCACTTTACAACCAAATTGAACACATATTCCGTTCCTAAATAAAGGATGTACAGAACTATAGGTAGTTCTCTTATTTAGCTTAAACTGTTTATTACAGGGTGTCTGTGTGGCTCAGTCAGTTAAGCGTCCAGCTTTAGCTCAGGTCATGATTTCACGGTTCATGAGTTTGAGCCCCACATCAGGCTCTGTGCTGACAGCTCGGAGCCTGGAGCCTGCTTCAGATTCTGTGTCTCCCTCTCTCTGCCCCTCCGCAGCTCATGCTCTGTCTCTCTCCGTCTCCCAAAGTTAATAAACATTAAAAAAAAAAATTTAATGTTTAACTATTATAAAATTTCTCAAGGAGTTTTAAGAATTGTGAAAATGGATTATAAAAAATACATATCTCCCCTGCCAATTCCTTTGTTTATCCTTCCTGGCACACTGCTAACCAAAATACGAAGTTCTAATACCTATGAACAAAGAAGTCATTCTCACTGACTCAAACGGCCTGACTGGGGTGGGTGTTGAGGGAGAGAATAATTGGTAACTTCGAAAAGATAATGTGGCATGGCAGATGAGAGCCTGGCCATTGGGGTGATGGGGAATTTGCATCCTGCCAGGCTTTCCCTCTTGGTAGCTGCCGGGCCTCGGGCCGGGTCATAACCTCTAAATTGGATACCACACCACACTTTTCATACTTGTTATGAGGATTCAATCAGGTAAGCCATGTAATGTCCTTAGCACAGTACCTGCGACATAATAGTCTCAATACCTTTAGCTCTTAGTGATAACTCACTTAACCACTTTGGAGCCAACTATTGTTAGCCTGTTAGCTCTTGGGTTGCTTTACTTCTCAAAGTCAGGTTCTTCCAACAAGCCACCCCAGGATTCGCTATTGTCCATAGACTCATGGCTGCACTTAACGATAAATGATACCACAAGGAATGGTCCTTACCTATTCCGGGACCTGTAAGTTTTTGTCGGTAAAAACAAACACAAAGTTTTAGGTGTCGCTTCTTAGGTAAAACTGAAACCTGCCTCTACGCTTCTCCCGAAAACTCTAACGGCTGCAGCAACATAAGCCTTTTTCCCTCTCTGATGAAGGCAGCGCTTTCTGGCTTGTGGTTCAGTTGACTTTTCCAACCGTCCTCCAAATGTTTCTCACAGAGACCTGAAGGGTGAACACTGCAGACTGGAAAACTAGACTGGCCCTGTGTCAATGACTTGCCCTAGCATCACAGGTTTATTAGTGAAACGCATGTGTAAACGCTGCCTCTCTGAGGGCTCCGAAACTAGCACACTAAAACTCCACTGCGAGACGGAGCACAATTGTCGATGTTTCTGACCAGGGTTGCATTTAATCTAGCAGAAAGTTACCTTTGGCCAACATCCCACCCTGCTCCTCGTCCAGCCGACAGGGGGTCTAGGGCCAAAGGCCAGTGGGAGGTTGTGCCTTGTAGGAAAGCTGTTAGAGCCTTTCCAGCGTGGGGCGAGCTCAGGAGAGCACCTTGGGGATGCAGAGGATCCGGGGAGGGTGTTGCATTTTGTTCTCAAGGCTTTTGGCATCAACACAGCCTACAGGCCTGTGAGCGGGCAGCAGACAAGCTTCCCCTCCGCGCTCAGGAGGCCGTCACTGTGACTCCTGCAGTTCCAAAGCTTTTTAAAAATATTTTTTAGTGCTCGCTTCGGCAGCACATATACTAAAATTGGAACGATACAGAGAAGATTAGCATGGCCCCTGCGCAAGGATGACACGCAAATTCGTGAAGCGTTCCATATTTAAAAAAAAAAAAAAAAAAAAAAATATTTTTTAAATGTTTATTTATTTTTGAGAGAGATACAGAGACACAGTGCAAGCAGGAAAGGTGCAGAGAGAGAGGGAGACACAGAATCCGAAGCAGGCTCCAGGCTCCGAGCTGTCGGCACAGAGCCCGATGTGGGGCTCGAACTCATGAGCCGTGATGAGATCATGAGCTGAGCTGAAGTGGGACACTTCACCAACTGGGCCACCCAGGTGCTCCAGCCAAAAATTTTTTGTACACTCAGTATATGTATTTTTCAATTGCCTGGTTTTTTTTTTTCGTTTGTTTGTTTTTTCCCTTGAGTAAGGAAAGAACTCCACAGATGCCTGGGTGGCTCAGTTGGCTAAGCCCCAGACTTCTGATTTCGGCTCAGGTCATGTTCTCATACTTCATGAGATCAGACCCCACGTCAGGCTCTGCATTGACAGCACGGAGTCTTCTTGGGACTCTCTCTCTCTCCCCCCCCCCCTTTCTGCCCCTCCCCCGCTTGCTTTCTCTCTCTTCCAATAAACAACAACAACAACAAAATTCCAGAGTGAATCAAGGGGTATGGGGTGAGGAAGGGAAGGGCTCAAGAACCTGGAATCACATCCACGGCTATTTGTTAGGCAGAAGCGTAAATATTTATCAAATAAATATTTGCTGAATGCTGAATCACTGCATAGACACATGTCTGTATCTCCTAAGCATTTACTGTAGTGATGATTCAACATCTTTTCCTGTGGGGAACTCTCATATATTATCCCATTTGGGGCAGGTTAAAGTGAGCCACACCGAATTAAGCAATTTCTTAATGACAGCAAAAAAGTCAGCTGAAATGTAATTTCAGATCCTTTAATCATGAGTTGCACCAACACACGTCACTTTCAGTATTAAAAATACCACTTATAGGGGCGCCTGGGTGGCTCAGTCGGTTCAGCGTCCAACTTCGGCTCAGGTCATGATCTCACAGTTCTTAAGTTCGAGCCTGCGTCAGGCTCTGTGCTGACAGCTCAGAGCCTGGAACCTGCTTCGGATTCTGTGTCTCCTTCTCTCTGCCCCTCCCCTGCTCACACTCTGTCTTTCTCTCTCTCTCAAAAATAAACAAACATTAAAAAAAATTTTTTGAATACCACGTCTAGAATCTTCCTTAACAAAAAATGCAGAAAATAGCTGATGAGTGACATACACGTTAAGTGTTAAATTGCTTCCTATGTTTTTATATTAAGTGAAAAGGGCAGAGCAGGTGACCAGAATTCTGATTTTTTTACATAGTGCTTGCCGAGGATTATTCTCGTTTCTCAGGAAACAGCTTGAACTACACTCACTACACAGTTGTGTTCTTCAAAAATTCATTTTCAGTGTAATTCTAGCACACATCTATGAGCTACTCACGTTTAGAAAGAAGCAGAAGCTTGTTAAGACGGACAAGTATGAAGCCAAGGCACAAGTCTAATACCGTTAACAGCTCATTATGTACATTATATTTTCCAAACCAAATCCTGGCATCTGATCTGGAAAATGCATGTGGGAACAATATGGCAAATATTTAAAACCAGAGCAGTTTCAGAGAATTTGGATGATCTTCTGACTGTATTATTAAACGTGAGGAACATATTTTGGGATAACTTGGAAATACATGAACATTCGATTAATATTGACCTTAATTGTACCTTTTCAGTCCTTGTTCTCATTTGCCCACCTCTTACAAACCTAAAATAACTATTAGTAATGACACTTCAACTTCAGAATCTTAAATATTAAAATATCGAATGTTAAACTTCACATAATAGACCCTTAATTTTTCCCACAATAAACTCCAAAGACTAGATCTATAAAGGCACTGGAAAAACATACGTTGAATAATGTCCATGTGGGCAGACCTACTGGAAAATCAGGCAACATCTTTCCCCTTGATTTAAAAATCTGTATTTTCTCTGATTTGCGGGGCAGCTTTTATTTATTCTGAATTTCCGTCACGGCCGGACACATCGTTATTTGCCTGATTTGAAAGAAAACGAAAAAGAACTCAAAGAATTACAGGTGCCTGGATGGCTTACTTGGTTGAGTGTCCAACTCTTGATTTTGGCTCAGGTCGTGATCTTACGGTCATGGAATCAAGTCTGGCGTCGGGCTTGTGCTGAGCATGGAGCCTGCTTGAGACTTTCTCTCCCTTTCCCTGTGCTCCTCAGGAAATTATAAGATCTGGAAAAACTTACTGAGCATTTACTGTCTGCCAGGGTCAGTTCTCAGATACAGAAAAAGAACCAACAGCCAAACCAACATATGGCCGATTGGCTCCTGGCCTCAAGGAGCCTCTAAGGAAACACACCAATAAGGAGGTAATTTTAATACAATGTGGCAAGGTTTGGATGGGGCTAGGGAAGCACCAGGACCTGGAGAACAGCTCCTTACCCTCCGTCCCACAGCCAGAGGTGGTTGGACAACATCATCCAGCATGGTGGGTACCTCTCAGCACTGCCTCTCAAGTAGTTTCCATTGAAGCAGAGTGCTTAGGATTTCACAGAATATATAGAACACTTGAAAATGCACTTATGGAAATAAGAGCGGTAGTTGTCCCGAGAAGAAGTCTTAAATCACCTAGCATGCTTCACAGTGATCTGTGTCTGCTCAGTAAGGTTTAATGTCCAGTCTTATGAGTAGGTACAGAAATGGGGAATGCCCGGGGGGCTCAGTCGGTTAAGTGGCCGACTTAGGCTCAGGTCACGATCTCACAGTTCGTGAGTTCGAGCCCCGCGTCGGGCTCTGTGCTCACAGCTCGGAGCCTGGATCCTGCTTCGGATTCTGTGTCTCCCTCTCTCTCTGCCCCAGCCCCACTCATGCTCTGCTCTCTGTGTCTTAAAAATAAATAAAGCATTAAAAAATGTTTTTAAATAAAAAAAAAAGACTAGTGCTTGCTTCGGCAGCACCTATACTAAAATTGGAACGATACAGAGAAGATTCGCATGGCCCCCGCGCAAGGACGACGTGCAAATTCGTGAAGCGTTCCATATTTTTTTAAAAAACAGAACAATCTGAGGGTTGATGGGGGGTGGGAGGGAGGGGAAAGTGGGTGATGGGCATGGAGGAGGGCACCTGTTGGGATGAGCACTGGGTGTTGTATGGAAACCAATTTGACAATAAATTTCATATTAAAAAAAATAAAATAAAATAATTTAAAAAAAGAGTAGGTATGGAAATGCAAAGTACAGCCAAGCTTGATAAGCTACAAATTGTAAACTCATTGCACAGTCATTTCGATGGTGAGATTAACTCTGATTGGGAACGAACAACGATGCGTTTGCTCATTTACACATTCTAAGAGTTTGATGTTGGCCAAGTCACTAACCTCACTGTGCCTCATTTTCCTCATCTCTAAAATGGGATAATATTAGTATTGACCATTCAAGGCTGTTGTGAGCATTAAGTGGCATAATTTATGTAAAGTACTTGGAATTTTGCCTGCTACATAGTGCGATTCTAACTGAAGCCAAAATATAAATAGTGTCTGAAGTAGAGATATTAATGAAAGGGAACAGATTCAGCTTAAATAATTTGGTTTGAGAGAAAGGCAGAATTTATATTCTGAAACCTTCCTTTATGCCTAGATTTTATTTATTATTCATGTGAGAATCATTTGTTAAAAATGGAGTCCTTAGCTTTCAGAGATTCATACTGAAATATTTGTGGATGAAATTATGTGATAGCCGGGATTAATGTAAAAATAACACAGTGGGTAAGGGCTGGAGAAGGAGGGAGTCTAAAAATGAAACATGATTGGTCGTACGTTGATCATTGATGAGGCTGGCAAGAGGCACGTGCAGCTTAGTTAGACGTGTCTTTATTCTTGTGTATGTTCTAACCCATACAAAAAAGTCAAAAAATAATAATAGGTCGGGATTCATAGCTAGTGTCTGTTCCTATGTATAGATTCTCCGGTGGAGATCGAATGTCCAATTTTTCTTTACAAATCAGGCAAGCATGAATTTATGTCAACCCGGTGCAGAAATCATGTTGCTACGGCAACTCTTCACCACATTAAATAACTGTAGAGCCAAAATGGCACCAGGTTTCCTTCAGGAGGTGATCTGAGTATCAGAGAGAGAAACCTACCCCAAAGCCTCCCCCCCCAGCCTCCGTCCCCTGCTTACCGTAAGGGACTGAGAGGTGTAGATGCCAACCGAGTTTGGAGCCCAGAAGATTAGGGGATGGGGAGCCTATGGTACAGACTCCTGGAAGAAGTCACCTACATTCAGAGCTCTCTGTGACTGGACTTCCGGTGCAGTCCACACAGCCCCCGGCGGGGGGGAAGGCCCCTGGTTGTCAAGCAGTGAGATCTCCCTAGGAAGACAGACCATCCGCGACCATTTTTTTCTTTTATGACCTTTCCCAACATTTGGGAATGAAAACTGCCCAAGGACAAGAAATGGAGCCCAATCCCCACTTCCCGCACAGGGGACTGTTTCCAGAGAGGCTCACTGTGTGTTTTTAGGATCACAAGTGAGCCACGATGTGGCCAAGGACGTCTGGGCATCAGTAAGTCCATGCCCCTGGCTTCAGAAAGATCTTCTCTAAACATCCCATGTGGGGACATGAACAGCAACGTGAGAGCAGAGGGACCCCGGCAAGAGGCACGTGGGCACATTCCACAATGCACAACAGGCTCTCTCGGCTTTGATCATTAGGATTGGCTGTGGTCCCCACTCCTTCACCTGTTTGCCGGGTCATCCTGGAAAAGTCATTCAATCTCTATGTGTTCATTTCCTTGCTAAAGAAAAAAAAATACATATAAAAACTCTAAAATCCCAAGCTTCTGACAAGAATGAAACAAGATAAAATCTGAGGAATGTATGGGTGATTGCGGAACCTGTGAACTGGGAAGCTATGGGTTACAAAGTCACTAACGTCATTGCTTTTCCCTGTTTTCCTTCCTCCTTTCCTTTCTTCTTTCCTCTTCCTTCTTCCCCTCCTCCCTCCCTTTCCCTTTCTCTCCCTCCTTCCCACTTCCCTTCCCTTCTTCTTTTTAAAAAGTCCTACAGGGGCATCTGGGTGGCTCAGTCAGTTAAGGGTCAGACTTTGGCTCAGGGCATGAGCTCACGGTTTGTGAGTTCCAGCCCCACATTGGGCTCTCTGCTGTCCACGCAGAGCCCGCTTTGGATCTTCTGTCTCCCTCTCTGTCTGCCCCTCCCCTGCTTGCACGTCTCTCTCTCTCTCTCTCAAAAATAAATAAACATTAAAAATAAATGTTTAAAAAAATAAACAAAACATTCTACAAACCAGCCTGAGATTTTTTTTTTTTTTTAGCATGTGCCCTGGACACAGTCCTCTCACATTTCCAGCAATTAGTTTCATTTGAAGCTTCTGGGCATTGTCAGGAAGCAACTAGTCCACTGCACCCGAGCCCTTGGGTTTAATCGTCCAACACATTCCCGGATAGCACCTCGTACCCTAACTCCCAGTGCTGTCTTTCTCCTTTAACCTCCGTTCAGCCAACTGAATTCAACACTTTCTTATGCACACGGCTGGGAAGTGTCTCTGAAAAATTGCCTACACGGTACGACCTGGAAAGCTAGCTACCTGGAATTTCATCCACTCGATCAAGAAGTTGTCTTTATTATGGGAGTAATGGAATGTTTATTTTGGCTGAGTCAACGTGGAGGGCGTTTTTTTGTTTTTTGTTGTTTTATGTTTTCCCAACACTTGGTGCTGGCTGCCAGAAGCCCCCAGCATCCTGCTTGGCATCAGGGATTCAAAACATTTTTAAAGTGACAGAACGTCTGTGCTGGTGTGTATTTTAATATAGCTCAGTGGTTTTGAACAGGCTGTTTTTCACGAGGCTGCTTCTGTTCTGTTTTGTTTGTTTGTTTGTTTTTTTCTTTTTTATTACAGGTAGAAATGCTGGCAAATGTAAACAGTCCTCATTTAAAGCTTTTTTATTTTTCCTTCTTTCCTTTCCACCCTTGAAAACGGTAATTCCAAAGCCTGTCTTTGGTTTTCAGAATGTGTGGTGCCCGTCAGGCCACTGAATGGTGTGTTAATTACAAAGTGATTGAGCGTGTCTTCATTTGGTTGCCACAGCGGGCTGGCTGTGAGAAGTGAAGTACATTTCGCCTTGTGAGCTCCCCACGGGGTCGAGGCCCCTGGGCAGACAGGGGCTGAGGCCTGAAACACAGCACTCGAAGCCAGGAGCCTGCGTGAGGGAGGGGAATAAAAGCGTAGGCCAAAAGTCTCAGTGGACTCAAAGGGCAATGGGGAGCCACGGCAAGTCCTAGAGCACGACACAATGACGCCCATTAAGAACCATTTGTCTTGCAGTCTCTGGTTAGTCTGGTAGTCTATTAACCATCAGATCAGATCGTAAAGCAATCTACTTGATGGCCAAGCAGTCAAACGACAGATAATGGTCTAGATGGGGTTGAAACCTACTAAATCTAAGATGTGTCGGTATTAGACAAAGGAACCGACACACGGTGAACATACTTAACCCAAAGATTTAAAAATAGCTGTGGAACATCTTCCTCATTTCTAAGAAAAACATGCCAAGGATTTGTTAAGAAGAGGGTCCTCTGGAATTAAAGAGCTTCGTGAAGAAGATCCCTATCTCTTAGCCATATTCGCCATTGTCGTCAAAAACAGGCATTGAAATTTATGCCCCACGTTGCAACATCCTACACGAAGAAACAGGTCAAATCTCCTCGTGAAAGAAGGTTAAACTCCAACTCAGAAAATACCTACGTAGAAGATGCAAGGCCCATCCATCACACATACGGACTATTCATATACCGTAAATGTAAGCCCTATTCCCAGGTCCACAGGCTCGGGAGTAAAAACAGTGTCCAATCAACAGTCACCGTCTCATATTTCTCGGGACACGGTGTTACTCACTCAGCGGGAGCTCTGGCCCTCCCTTCAGATCCCCAGATTCCTTCCAGACGCTTCCAACACTTGGGGAGGAAGGGATGGTTGGAGAGAGTGGAAGCTGTCTTCCTTGGTTTCCATGTCTCTGTGCAATGTGCCTTCTCTCCTGCCCTAGCTCACAGCAGGCTGTCATGTATGGCGGGGAGTGGGACAAACAGAGCCTGCCTCCATCCCCATGGGGCTAGCTGAGGCTCCGTGTTAAGTGTAAGTAGGCCTCCACCTCCACGGCCACTGGGACTGCCTTTTTGGCTCTCCGTGTTCCACGGAAATTTTAGTGAAGGTGGCTTTTGGTTTTTTTTCCTTTCCTATTTACCCAGTCTAATTATTACAAACAAGCACTCTGAAGTCAGATGCACTTGGGATTTGGGTCTCAGAGACTCTTCTCTCCAGCTTGGTGGCCTAGGACAAGTCACCGAGTCTCCGTTTTTCCAGCTGCAAAATGGGAATGATCACAATGGCACCTCTGTAATCGGGGTGTCCTCAAGACCGAACTAACTGATTTCAGGTAAAAGGCTAATCCTGGTCCTTGATCTTGGTCAGGCACTCAGTGAACGGGTTACCTGTTTCCATCAATGTTTCTGTAGTTGTCACAGTTGCTACTGTTGCCTACAGTCCCCTTCGTACCGGCATTTGGCCGTGAGTCTGTGGAGACAAGGCAAGGGAACGGGGTGCGTGATCCACACAAAGCTATTGCAAGAAAACCTGGCCCCGTAAAGAACCTAACGCAATGTCTGGCACATGGCACCTCTTCAATAGTGTGGCTTTCCCCTGTTGAAAGAGTCCTTCCCATCTTGAAACGCATGTCTGTCACCTGTGGTCTGAAGGGCGCACTTCATTATATCCTGTTCTTGGGTGTTTCTTGTGCTCATTTTGATCTGAAACAGTATATCTCTTAGTGTTGTTCTTGTAGTTAACCTTCGCGTGCCCGGGTGCACCTAGCTTGTTTCCCTTTCCACCTGTTGGAAAACTCCTCCCACTCCTGGACACAGACCCGCTCAGCAGCTCTGCACCGTGAGAGCCCCTACCTTTCTGCTCCGTCACCGTCACAGGAAACTCGAGGAGTCCTCAGCCCCCCCAGGGCGGACATCAGCTGCTCCCGCCTCTCCTCCTCCCCAGATTTTGTTCTGCTCAACAAGCCTCGAGAGTCTTCATGGCAGTGAAGGAGTGCTTAGACTATGTTAAATAAACTCTACACCCAACATGGGGCTCGAACTCACAACCCCGAGATCAAGAGTCACATGCTGTACTGACTGAGCCAGCCAGGCGCCCCTAGACTATTTTAAACATTTCATAAAATCTAACAATAGTCATGGGCGGGCCTGCTGTAAAAGTCCCTGTGTCTGATTAAATTGCCATGACCCAGAGGGGGCGCCTGGGTGGCTCAGTTGGTTAAGCGTCTGGCTCAGGTCATGATCTCACAGTTGGTGAGTTGGAGCCCCGCATCCCCCTCTCTTTCTGCCCCTCCCTCTCTTTCTGCCCCTCCCCTGCTCTCCCTCTCTCTCTCTTATAAATAAATAAAGTCATGACCTGTGGCATTAGGCAAGAAGTACGTCAGCAGTGTGGGGCCATACTGCTGATCAGATGCTCTGAACTTAAAAAGTGGAAAACCAATAAATGACACGTCTCTTTTCCATCGTGCAAGGCAATAGAAAGAGTTCTTGGTGGTAAAAGGCTGGACGCCTCTGCCTTAGTCAATTCCATTTTACCAATAACACACTTGCATGAAAATTACACCGAAGAAGGCAAAACAGATTATACAAGACTGTAAGGATATTATGAGCCTTTAAGGGCCAATGCCTGGTTTCCCTGAAACCCAAAAGTCTGGCTCCTTTTAGGCTAGAGGCACCCAGGCAGCCATGCTTCACTTCATGAGGGCAACGCACTGGTGCTTTTCAAGAGAACCATACCCTAAAACCCTTTGTAGTTTTTTGACCACCCAGCAGGTAAAGGGAAGAGACACCTGGAGGAATATTCCGGCGCCTTTCCATTGCTCTTCCACCCTAGATCCACTCCTGCCTCACTCTTTGCTGTCAGCAGACCCCTGTGATTGGCCACTTATGGCGAATGAGTAGAAATCCTCTTCTGCCCCAGAGCCCTGTGGGTATTGGGGGGGGGGGGAAGGGGCAGTGGGGGGGGGGGAGGACTAGACTCCTCATCCCTCCCTAAACCAAACAGTCAGGCACAGAATGAACTATTGTGACCAACTTGTAAAAGAACTTTCATTATATCTTTATATTTTTCCTGTGATGATTCTGGCCACACGGCTTCATGGGGCTTCCCAATCCATACCATTCTGAACCCGCAGGAGAGAGGCGGAGCCTGGAGAGACTTTTTCACAGTTTGGGCGAGGCCTCATTAACTCTCATTCTTAAAGTTTATTGTTCTCTGAATCGATCATCTTAATACATAAAGCATATGGAGGGAAGAATCTCTCCTAAAAAAGGAGCTCCCTTATCCTTGAAAGTTTTGTTTTTTTGTTTTTTAAGTGCCTGCTTGGGGAAAATGCTGCAGTAGCATTAACAGACAACACCATTTTAATTATGAATCTAATATATTTGTATCACAAAACCTGGCATTTTCAACCATAAAGCACCGTGATTACGCGAAGCATTTTCAGAAGTAATAAACCTCTGCTGAATATGCTCAGGAACCACATTAAGATTCAATTTCGGCTCTCAGTGGTAATATCAACTAATATGGGTGGGCTGATTATTTTAAAATGTATTAAATGCAAATTGATTTTGTATTGTCATAAATAATACCGAGGGACGTTCTGTAGTCACTTTCATGCATCCTACCCCAGCCTCTGACCAGTAGGTTTCTTTCTTTCTTTTTTTTTTTTTTTAACGTTTATTTATTTTTGAGACAGAGAGAGACAGAGCATGAACGGGGGAGGGGCAGAGAGAGAGGGAGACACAGAATTTGAAACAGGCTCCAGGCTCTGAACTGTCAGCACAGAGCCCAACGCGGGGCTCGAACTCACGGACTGTGAGATCATGACCTGAACCAAAGTCGGATGCTCAACTGACTGAGCCATCCAAGTGCCCCTGACCGGTAGGTTTCTAATCATGGAAGATTTGAACAGCATTTTCATTTCTGTTATGTTATCCTGACTGCCTGAAAGCCACTTGCCATGCTTTGCTTACCACCAACCTTGGGTCCAGGATGGGCCAGGGTCCAGTTTGGGGATAAACACAGAGCACCAAGCCCAGGGCAGATCTTGGGGAGACCAGGGCAGCATCCCAAGTACAGGCTCATGAGGGAGCTGTGTTGTTTCCAGGTTTTTCCTCTTCCGGGACCACTGGCTCTGATACTACCGGGGCCGGGACCACGCCCCCAGTCACAAACATTAGCTTGTCATGCAAGAGTTCAGATGTTTTCGAATACGACTTTACTCCACTTCTGGCCAGATCATGAGGCACCGATTGCAAGGTTCCCTGGAACCTGCAGCAAGGGATCTGGGTACCCATAACTCCTTGGTTTGCAGAACATGCAAAGGCAGGATATATTGGAGAGCAGGCTGGTCTGACAATAGCAAACCACTGTGGAGGTGGGAGGGAGGCTGTGCCTAGCTGGGAATTGCCTTAAATTTCAGGCTTTTGTCTAAGGACGGGAGTGGGGATTATCTCCAGGAACACATTTTATACATAGGTTGTTTTGTTTAAAACAAAACAGGGGGCGCCTGGGTGGCTCAGTCGGTTGAGTGTCCGACTTAGGCTCAGGTCACGATCTCACAGTCTGTGAGTTCGAACCCCGAGTCGGGCTCTGGGCTGATGGCTCAGAGCCTGGAGCCTGCTTCCGATTCTGTGTCTCCCTCTCTCTCTGCCCCTCCCCCATTCATGCTCTGTCTCTCTCTGTCTCAAAAAAAAAAAAAAAAAAAGTCAAAACAAAACAGAACAAAACAGAAAACCCCATAGATGTGGTTGGTTCTCCATACCCTGTGTTATAGCCTCTTTCTCACTTAGCTATATCTCATACACATGCTCAATGTTTTCCATTAGAGCCATTTTAAAGTGCAAGATGGCCATTCAACCATTCCCTTGTAATTACATGTTTAGATTTTTTTCAACATTTTTTATTACTATAAATTGGCGTAGTGCTGAGTAACTTGTCCATAAAGCTTTTCATCCTATTTAAAAGTGATTCTGGGGGCATCTGGGTGGCTCAGGTGGTTAAACGTCCGGCTTCGGCTCAGGTCATGATCTCAAGGTTCATGGGTTCGAGCCCCGCGTCGGGCTCTGGGCTGACAGCTCAGAGCCTGGAGGCTGCATGGATTCTGTGTTTCCCCCCTCTCTATGCCCCTCTCCTGCTTGTGTTCTGTCTCTCTCTCTCTCTCTCTCTCTCTCTCAGAAATAAATAAACATTAAAAAAAATTTTTTAAGTAATTCTGTATCAGGATATGTTCCTAGACGTCATACCAGCAATATGGAGCAATATTAATTTCCTTGCTAATGTGCCTAATTACGTGATGGGTGGAAAATCACTATCTTCTAATTTCAATTTACATTCCTTAGATGACTAGGAAGACTTAGTAGGTCTCCGTATTTTCCAACAAGTATTCTTAGAATGGTAGGTAAAGTCATAAAGTAATTTAGTGAGTAGATAAAGAGAACATCAGTTTGGTACCTCACCTCCCAGTATATCTATGGAATGCACAGACCAGCAAAACAACTTTAGACTAGGCTGAAGTTCTCTTTAAAGCTATATTATTGTTTTAAAAGCAATGTGCTTTTTAAAGGCTGAAGTATTCTTTGGAAGAAAGGTAGTAGGACAAGCTATTAAATTATATCTATAGGCATGTGCAGATAGTGAAATCCAGTATCCACAAGGCTTCGATACCAGAGAAATCTGTTTATGTGGTTTAGGCACAAATCTATGCCTAAACCACTGTCCGAGCCTCTAAGAACTTGCCGTTTCTGTGAACAGAAACATCTTTCTATTTATTGGCCTCTGGACAAATCTGAAAAGATCTCATTGGAGGGGGGCGCTCTGGGAAACTCCAATGGTTTTATTTATTATCATCATGACTATTTTATTACCATTGTGACCATTTTTTTAAAATTGAGATATAATCGACATATAAACCAACGGTTTTAAAGTAGTGACTTCATCGAGCCACCCCACGCAGGAAAGCCACGTTTTCCAGCCCATGAGGACAAACTCCCAAATCAATTTACAACTGTATTCGTGAAAAGCTCAGAGCAAGATAGCTGGCGGAAGTCACTTCAAAGCTCCAGTTCTAAGAAGGGATTCCTCCCCCTCCGGCTGCCTCCAGGACAGGACCCTTCTCTTAAAAGATTTGTTTGAAATGTATGTCAGATCGGACCGGTTCTCCGCAAAATAATTACCACCGCTGAGCCCAAGCCGGGCCTCGGATGCCACAGACGCCTGAGGTCCGGCCATCACGGGAAAGCCTGTGGGCCGAGAGAGTTTCTGGCGGTGAGTGGGTCCATCCTCTTCCTCCTGGAGTTGTTTCCCACTGTTAAGCTGACACCCCCCAGAGGCCAGCCCTGGAGCCCTGGAGCCCGGGCACCAGAAGCCCCAGTAGACCAGGGCAGAGCTGGGCCCTGATGGCACAAGCTCTAAAACCCTGGGCATGGCCTCTCGACGGGGGGACTCGGTGACAGCACTGAGTCGTGGACACGGAAAGCTTTTGGAGTCCACAAATTGCCACCGCACGACGTAGCCCTCGGCCCTGACATTAGCCCGGGCCATGGAGAAATGCTTGTGCAGAAATCTCAGCGGGCCGTCGCCCCGTGCTGCCCGCTCCTTTCAGGTGGCGCGGGGCGGGGACTGCAGTCCCCGCCACCCACGTGTGCGCCCTGCAGTCAACGCCCAGCGTCCATTCAACACTTTGGGAAAGCCAGTCGTTTAAAACTGGTTTTAGGGGCGCCTGGGTGGCGCAGTCGGTTAAGCGTCCGACTTCAGCCAGGTCACGATCTCGCGGTCCGTGAGTTCGAGCCCCGCGTCGGGCTCTGGGCTGATGGCTCGGAGCCTGGAGCCTGTTTCCGATTCTGTGTCTCCCTCTCTCTCTGACCCTCCCCCGTTCATGCTCTGTCTCTCTCTGTCCCAAAAATAAAACTGGTTTTAGAAAGGGCCGTGAGAACTCTGTATGAGCCTCCAAACGCCAACCCTGAAGGTAATGACTCCTCTAGGCCCAGCCGGCGTAAAGCCACTGGGGGGTAAGGTTTAGTTAGCCTCTTGGCCATGTTAGTTTGTTCTTACCTTGGAGCCTCCGACGTGCCGTTCTGGGCCACCTGCGCGTGCATCCGACGACTGAAGGAGCAAGAGAATTTTTGCCAAAGCCCTCCTCGTGGAAAGCCAGTGTGACTAGACCCTCCTTGACTCAATTACTGTCTTCGGTATAGCCAACAAGTGGGGCGTGAGCGGAGGACCTGAGGAGGTATGAAAAGTCGCTCGAATGTACTTTCTGCCTCGGGACATAGGGACTGTTCATTTAGGGGACTTGTTCTCTTCCATACACCTGAAACTGGACACCGCTCTGGGGAGGGAGGAGCGTGGAGAGCTGGGGCAACACAAAGAAAAGGATAATTAATCAGGTCGTTCCTTGGCCCACAGCCATAGCTTCCTTGGCAACATGGATCCTTCAGCTGTCAGCAATCAGACTACAGGCAACTTTCAATTATCAACGCTATGGGAGGGGGCAGTGATGTGGATAATCCAAAACAGCAGATAATCCCTCCAAATCATTTAATTTATCTTTTGAATGGTTTTCACATGTACACATATGCAAACACACGTGATTCTTTCCTTGCTCATTATGTTCTGCGTAGGCCAAAAATAAAATTGATGTGCTTTCCCTGGGCATACACCAACTGATAAGAAGGTTGACTGAAGGAAGCTAGTCCTCGGATTAAACTTTCTCTGTGGATCATCCACTCATGGATAATCAAGGGTTTAATATATTGATTTCATAGACTCATAGCACTGGAAGGAACCAGGAAATCATCCAATTCGAGCCCTTTGCTTTGCAGAGGAAAAAACGAAGTCCTGACGCATTTGCCTAAAACCCTGGGGCTAGCTGGATGCCCATGGGTTGTCATTATTCTGTTCACAAGACTTCTCCTTGACATTATTCTCGTCACAAGACTGTTCCTTTAACCAGTTTGTTGCACAACTGGGGACTATGGAGGAAGTGATAGGAACTGCTCGCGGCTTGCATAGTGTGATGCTAAGATGCCAGGCCCAGACCGGAGGCCCCCAACCCTGGCAGCTCGTTAGAATTGCCCAAGGAATATGCAAAAAAATTTCTGACCCGGTAAACTGGACCCTGGAATTGGGGTTAGGGGTGGGGTGGGGCACAGTGCAGGTGAAACCCAGGCATCAGAGTTTTAAAAGCTCTCCAGGTGAATCCAGAGTGTAATCGAGGTTGAGACTCACTGCCCAGAGCCAGGATCCTGACTCCCTCTCCTACCAGCTACATGACCTCAGACAAACCTTCTCACCAGTCTGTGCCTCGGTTGTCTCCCCTATTAAATGAGACAATGAGGATGAGAGTTTAATAGGGACCTGACTGAGTTGTTGGCAGGATTAAATAGTTCCACATGGAAAATACCTACAGCAGTTGTGTTACGGCTGAATGTATCCCCTCAAAATTCCCATGTTGAAATCTTACCCTCCAATATGAGAGTATTTGGAGGTGGGGCTCTGGGGAGATAATTAATTCATGAGGGTGAGCCCTGATGAATGGGATTAGTGCCATTATTAAAAGACATAAGAGAGGGGCGCCTGGGTGGCTCAGTCGGTTAAGCGGCCGACTTCGGCTCAGGTCATGATCTCGCAGTTCGCGAGTTCAAGCCCCGCGTCGGGCTCTGTGCTGATGGCTCAGAGCCTGGAGCCTGTTTCAGATTCTGTGTCTCCCTCTCTCTCTGACCCTCCCCCGTTCATGCTCTGTCTCTCTCTGTCTCAAAAATAAAGGTTAAAAAAAAAATTAAAAAAAAAAAGACATAAGAGAGCTTGTTGTCTCTCTCTGCTCTTTATCACGTGAGAATACGAGGCAAAGTCAGCCATCTGCACACCAGGAAGGGACCTCACCAAATACCAGATCTGTCAGCACCTGGGTCTGGACTTCCCAGACTCCAGAACTGTGAGAAATGTTAGCTGTTTAAGCCACCTGGTCTATGGTGTTCTGTGAGAGCAGCCCAAATTGACTAAAACAGGTTCCTAGGACATGAGAAACATCATGTAAATGTTAGTCGTTGTTATGATTGTGGTGGTGGTTATTATCCCTACTGGTACTATTTCTGAGGCCCTCAAGAAGGAACATACTATGGCTACTTCTGGAAACCCTGAGCTAAAAGGAAACCCCTTTTGAAAAGTTGACTTGGAATCTTGAAATCGAAGTTGGTTTCTCTAGTACCCAACATATCCCAGGAGCGGAATGTAAGTCACGGAAGAGAGAAATCAGCTTCTGGAAACAGATTTCCAGTTCAAC